>NC_083106.1:84446007-85784411 GCF_949774975.1 Lagenorhynchus albirostris | reverse complement strand
CTGCACTTTAAAAATAGTTTTACCACTTGTCTCCTGGATGGTTATTTTACAATCCAATATAAATATAATAATCTGAATAAGAATGTGTGGGGCTCTCACAATTTTAACAACAAGGACTCATAAAGATATTATTTCACTAATATTAATATAGTTACTCTTTTAGTATTGAAGGTAACAAACCTTTAGTAGCAGAAAAATGGTAGGCCTCTCATTTTTGTTTACCAAGCAGCATTTCATGAGATTTCCTGTCTGTGTCATTACCCATAGCGGAAATGTTAGTTTTATAATGGAAATGCTATACAGCATACCAGTAATCACCGGCTTGTCTACATAAGTAACACCAATGTGGATTTCCATCAAATAATTCACACTCTTTCAGCTCCATTGGGTCACAGTAGAAATAGGTGTCATATATGGGCTTTTTACCCAAATAAACTCCTAAATTACAAATCCTCATCCCCAACCATGATTCATATCCTGTCCTCTCCCTCACTCCTCATGTCAGAGATGTTGCTGCTGCCTTTGTCATGATAAATGCTGTGAAAATAAAGCAACAACTGACATGTGAACCCCAGTTTTCAGAAAATATGTGAGTTCCAAAATAGGAGCCAGAGGTATTAAAAACCTGAAAGATTGATTCCAAGTATTGAACCAGGAACAGACTCAAAGTTGGGGCTGACTTCCCTATCTGTTTAAATCCAAATACTCCTACCCAGTTGTGTGGCCCAGAGGACAATGCCATAAACTGTGTACTTCACTTTGATATACTGTCAAATCCTAACAAGACATTCAGGTGGGTGCACACATCTTTAAACAGTTCCTTCCTCAGCCATCATAGCCCTAAATTAACTGTGTCCAGTAGATATAATAAAGCAATGTAAGAGGCTGAAATTTAGAGAGTCTGTTTGCCAGGAAATGAGAAAGAAATGCATAAATTTAGTTAGGAGGGTGTCCCAATCCCAATAAATTTCATTATGAAAACCAGTGTCCAGTCCACTGGTATTGCCTTGTAAATATGATGTACTTTTTAAATAAAAATAACACATTAAATTATGTCTTTGGTTCCTTAGGATTTTGGGGGGGCACCTTCTTAAACTTTATGCCCAAGTTAAGTACCTTACCCCCCTATAGTCCTGTTTTCTGAGTGCCAAAGATGAGTTGTAGATATTTGAATTGTTTTCAGTGGCTAGCCCTGGACCACAGTGCTGACCAGATCAGTTTCCAACTCTTCCTTTCCCTTGAGCCACAGGATCCTTTGACCTCAGAAACCAAGTTGCCAGCCATTAGTTACAGACACAGTTAAATCAATAGATACATGTCTTGCTTTTTGTTGTTATTTTTAATAACAGCATTTCTATGGGAAATGTGTTTAAAACTCCAAGTAATTATTTTTAAGAACTTGGTTTTGGAGAATATGGAAGGGAGAGATTGATGTTTACACACACACATTCTTCCAGAGTCTTCCCTGAGGAACCAAAATAGCTTCACTTCATTTTGCAGACATATTCAAATGCATGATCTATTGGTGATATTTCCTCAAGTACATGCAAGTCTCATACGACAACGCTTAAGGTGCAAGTCACCATGTTTGGGGTAAGGAAACAAGTTAATACCTGGTTCCAAAGTCCCAAGAGTGCACATGGTTTCACTGGGAAGAAAATATTGACATTTGCTGGGGACCAGCACACTGGACCTATATCAATCAGGAGCCGTTGATGGTGCCTCCAATGTGCCTCTCCACTCAGATGGTAAACCTCATAGGCTCATAGCTCCCTTTTCAGCTAAAATGACTGAATCTAGCCCTTGTTTTTGGAATGACTGCCTCACTGCTTTCATTACAACCTATTTGTCCACATCACCAGCAATGTGGCATTCTCCCTCCACACAGAACGTCTGATAGTTGGCTATGGGAATAGGGCGAGAAATACAAATGGAGGTGTTGACAAGTATTCCTTCATGGGATATGCAGAGTCTGAGGTCATCTCTTGCTGTCTCCAATGTCCGTGTCAGATTCATGACCAAACTGCCCTACTAAGGTGTGCAGACTAGGAGCAGGTGAGGGAAATAGAGTGATAAGTTATTTGGATAAATTTTGAGGAGGATGCTTCAATAATCAAGGACACCAAATGCCTGTGTCTATTAGGGTGTGTGGAGACTCTAATGAAAACATTGGTTACCAGACCATTGCTGAGTGGCTTTTGTGAAAAAGTGTGCTTTATTATCACATAAGATTGCCGGAAAGCTGAAAACAAAACACAGATTAATTTCAAAAGCCATGATCATGTGACCAAAGACAGCTGATCACATTAGAACAGCACCACCATAACTTGAAAAAGTGTCCACTTTGGTGTGGCCCCACCAAATAGTCATGAGAATGGTCAAAGTCCAGTACAGGCAATCGGTGTGCCAGGAGTGAGCAGGGCCACAATCCACACCGTGTTGTCATGAGACAAATGGACCAACTTCTGGCAGGAGCCACAAATCTGGCAGTCAGTGCTGGCCTCCGCATCAGACACATAGGTCTGTTTACTCCGTGCCTAGTCTAGGAGAGCAGTTCTGTTGCCATGTCTGGTACAATTATCAATATAGGCAGCAGTGGGGACGATCTGGATTTTAAGTCTCTTGATGAGGAACTTGACTCCATTTGGTCTCTTCAGTTAAAGGCCCTTACTATGGGCATCTTTGTGATGATCGAGAGACTGACTAGTAGCCATGATTTGTTTCCACCATGTGCATCTTCCAAGAGTGGTGTCTTTAACCCACCAGTCCCTAGTTTTCTAAAGTAGGAGATTAAACTGGAACCCAACCTCTTGGGAAATAGCTCAAGCATCACTGAAAATATTATCACAAGGCTAATCAAGGGTAGTATTGTTCAGGTAAACAAGAACAGCCTTGGGTTTGGCCCACTAAACAAGAGACCGTGTCATTTTAATCTGCATAGCTGATGATGAGATTGAACAGTGCAGCAGGCTCGTGGACACCATCAGGTTCCACCTTGGCCAAACCATCCATGAAACATCTGTGGAGCAAGGGCCCTGTTGAGGCAGCAGCTTTGCTTCAGTCAAGGGAGTGGGGATGAAATTTTCCCTAATTAGATAGTTGCCACTTTTTCATGAAAATACTGAGAGGCCACTGGAGCAAGTCAGCTGTGCTCTGGAATATAACTTTTCCGTTTGACTAGCTATTTTTCCGGGACCTACGTTCTTTGTTAATCATTGAGTCTGAGTTGATCTACCCCCAAACAGGAATATCGGGCTCAGCAGTCACCAGACCATGGGTCACGTGCTCAGTTTATACAAGAATTTCATAATAAACTAATGGCTGCTTTTGAAAATGTGTCTGGTTGACATGCCAGGGAAAGAACGAGCCCGAATCCTCAAGGCGGGCGGCTTCCCATTGTTAGAGGTCCCAGTTGTCAACATGGTCAGGCACAGAGACTCACAGCTCTGAGGACTGTTAGAGGGTGAGACCCCAAAGTCCCCAGCCCTTCTCTACATGTGGCTTTTTCCCATTTGGGGAATTCCTTTTGCTACTAATGGGAAGAGGAAGTAAAAGCATTTAACACTCGATTCAGATGTAGAAACCACCACCACAGTGTACAGAATAGGCTGTAGAGGCTCCAGAGGATCGTCTAGAGCAAGGGCATACACTTCCTTGGGTTGGGCAGATGGGGTGAGGGCCAATCAGAGCAATCTAACAGGGCATTGAGCAGGGTCAGGGGGCGTGTCTACAGGTTAGACTCGGAGCACTGTTGTTTCCCCAAATCCACACATGGGTTCTGCTATGACTCCCCCACCCACATTCATAAGTGAAAAACCTACTGTCCAAGGTGATGGTATTAGGCGGTGAGGCCTTTAGAAGGTGACTAGGTCACGAGAGGGACCCTTCATGAGTGGGGTTAGTATCATTACTAAAGAGACTCCAGGGAGCTGGCTTGACCCTGCCACTGTGTGAGGACACAGCAATAAGTTAGCAGTCAGCAACCTGGAAGAAGGCCTTCACAAAACCAACCACACTGACACCTGATCCTGGACTTCTGGCCTCCAGAACTGGGAGAAATATATTTTTGTTGTTTATAAGCCACCCAATCTTGTTAGAACACCCCAAACGGACTAAGATAGGCTCCTTCTAGGCTTTTTCCTTAGCCCTGAGAGTTCTACCTTCCAAAGTTTGAGGCTAAATTCTTAACTTCATTCCAAGCAGATTAATGATCTACAGAATGATTGAGGGGAGACCCCTTTTGGCTTTATTGCAGAACCCTTCTTTCTAGCTAGACTTGTTTCCCACACATTGGAAAATTATGGGAGAATTCACCCTACATTTCTGGCCTAGTTCCTGACTCTTCACCATTGACTCAGAATACAGAAAATGCCTCACATTGAAAAGTCACCTTACGTCTGGTTGGGAGCAGGTTGTATTTCCCTAAGATGCCACAATATCTCCCATGCTACACGTTCTTTATACAATGGGACTTTGACAATTTTTCCAGTGAAGCGTGGGATGCCTGTCCCCTCCCCTTGAAATTGGGCAGGATTTTGTTTCAACCAATAAAGTAGGATGGAAGCAACACAGCATGACTTCCTAGGCTAGCTCCTAAAAAGTGATTCAGCTTCAGCCTTTGTCACTGGAATTCTCCCACTCATTTAGCCTTCAGTTGCCGTATTAACAGTTCAACTGCCCTGAGGCCACCAATCCATGAGGAAGCCCAAACTGTTCCATGGAGATTACGTGGAGAAGCTGTGGGACCACATGGAGAGAGAGTGAGCGATGCATCTAGGACTCAGCTATTCTATCCATCCACTGTTCCAGCTCCAGTCACATCTGACTACAACCACTTGGGAGACTCTAGGCCAGAATCACCTCGCTGATAACTTTCCAAAATTCTTGTCCCATGGAAACTATAAGAGAAAATAATGTGATTGTTGTTTTAAGTCTAAGTTTAAGCCTAAATTTGGCGTGATTTGTTTCAAAGAAATGCATAACCAGAACTTCTAGTTTCCAGTCTGTGATCTCAGCACCATGAGATAGTCAAAATTTCTGCCGTTTCTTTACTCCCCTATAAAGTCTGTTCATCAGGGCCAGTAGAAACACAACTTGTGCCAAGATATGGCACAGTCCCAGAGGACATGAAATACTGGCAAACATTTCATTTCTATCTTTGGAATTTTAGAGCATCTGGTCCTTGTTGCTTCCTTTCATTTCTTATGTCTTTAAAAATAATTTTTTCTTTTTGTTTTACAATGTATTCTTTTCTTTTCTATTTACTGTGGTAAGAATCTTGGCCTTTCAAGACATAATGCATCCTGTTCCCATGCTGTTTAAAGGTAAATATCCCCTTTGCTCCCTATACCTATTTCAAGCTTAATTTTTCCATTTACCTCTGTCACTATTTAGGACAAAACATACACACACACACACACACACACACACACATATTTTGGTGTTTGTTATAATACCCAGATACTGAGCAATAAGAATCTAGGATTTTCTGACTCCAAAATAAAGTTATAGACTTTCCATTTCTTGTTTTGAATGATGGATATTTTATGTTTTGTTTTTTTGGTTTTTTTCTAAAAAAATCACCATGTCAGAGTATTATGGCACTAGGTAGCAAAGCCCTAAAGCAAATAAAATGCCTTAGGAGAAGCTGCCTCATTTGTTGATGGACCCATTTGGACCACACTCCCCAACCACCATAGTACCTCTTGGATGTAGGAACTGATAAAAGCCAGTTAAGGATCACTCCTGGATTTGGGGCCAGGGGGTTGTGTTAGGATCAGGGAGTAAATGCCCAGTTACTATTCTTAATACCAAATAATATAATACAACTTATGTCATTTCTGCTGAAAAAAAAATACTGGACAGTTATCAGGAGGCCCAGAAAATATATTATCTAGCTAACCAACTACAGAAATGGAATGGGGCACAAATTAAAGAAAACCCCATAAACCAAAGAATCTGTTAGGGCGACTTCACCTACTAGAAATTTGTTGCCATGCCACAGGCTCTAGATGTTCCAGAACATTCACCACCACATCTCTTAGCTTCCACTTCCTATGTTCCTACTTATTCCAAAATGATTCTGAGAAGAGGCCTGTTGTCCTCATTTAATATTCTAAACCTGAAAGCCAGGCCCCATATCCAACTTTTCTTGGTTATATCCAAAATATTTAGATATTGCATAGTAAAAGAAAAACAACAAACCAGAAACAAAAACAAATGCTCATGGTGTGCCTTCCCCTTTTCTGTGCAATATTAGTCAGACACCTTTACTTGCCAACATACAGTATAGTTTACTGTTTCTCAAGGACATCCATTGCATTAGATTTCAAATTCAGTCTTGCTCCAGATGCTAATGACCATGACCAAATTATATCTAGTGCTGCTGTAATAAATTACCACAAACTTCATGGTTTAAAGCAACTAAACGTTGTAAATTTCCAGTTCTATTTGTCAGAAATGTGATATGGGTCTCATTGAGTTAAAATAAAGTTGTTAGCAGGTTGCACTCCTTTCTGGAGGCTCTAGACTTTTTCCCTGTGATGTCACATTTTCCATGGTGTCTCAAAGTTTCTCCATTTTTATTAGATTGAATTAATTCTAACAATCTAGGATAATTTCCGCGTAACCTTAATTATACCTTCAAAGTCCCTCTTGTCATGTAGGGTAACATTCACAGAATACATGGACATTGGGGGACATTGGGGAGAGGGGTGGTACTCTGCGTGGGTTTTTTTTGGTTTGTTTTTTGTGGGGTTTTTTTGTTGTTTTTTTTTAGAGCATTTGCTTTATTTCTGACACGTGAATCTCAAGACAGCGACAGATTCTGGGTGGAGGGGGTGGGTGTCTGCATCGGGGTTGGAACTCCACCTTGAGGGTGGGGAAGGCCTCGCCCTGCACCGACACCATGTGTTACTGCCCAGCACCATGATGTTCTGTGGGTCGTGTGTCTCTTGGACCACAGCGCACTGTCACAGAATTGAAGGCGAGATCAGAGTCACCTGGAGGTCACGGTCCCACTGCCGCTTGCCGGCCAGCGGAGCATCCAGGACCGGCCGCCTGCCCTCTTTCTTGCGCTGGCCTAGGTCATTGCTGACTAGCTGAGCAGTTGCGCTGGACCTACGGGCAGGTAGGCGGGCTGAAGTGGACAGGCCTAGAGCAGCTGTCTTGGGGACTAAGGACCTTCAGGACAGGAGCCCCCGACCGCCCTTGGCACTGGGCTCCCTCCGGGCGCAGAGTTGGCCGAGTTTGGGCAGCGTCACCGTGGTGGCTTTGAGGGCTGCGCTGCCAGCGTTGGGGAGAGCCAGGGACTCCGGGTCCTGCTGAGAACCTCTGTCCCGCCGGGCCTTCGCGGGGCGCAGCATCTCGGGTTCCACCATGCAGATGCGGCGGGGTGAACAGCGAGGGAGGAACTTGGCCCCCAAGCCTTCCGAGTTCTCATCTGAGTCCGCGCTGCAGGGACCGGCGAGCAGAGGGTCCGAGTCCAATAAAGTGTGCCGGGAGCCGCCAACCGACTGGACGGCGTCACCTCAGCCACCGGAGCTCCCTCCCGCCCGCCCTGGGACCGCCCCCTGGGACCTGGCGCTACCGTCCTTGGAGCTGCCGGGAAGCCGGTGCCGCTGCCAAGGCCTCGGGGCGCTTGGACACGTGGGGGCGACACCAGGAACTGGTCTGAGTTTCGCAGCGGAAACTCAGCCCCTCCTCGCTCCCAGAGAGGGACAGGGCCTCGTCTACGCAGTGGAGCGCCAGGAACCGAGCCGGCGGGCAGCAAGGGCCAGGCCACCGCTGGAGAGGCCTCCGCCTCAGCTCTCCGCCCCGCCCCGGGCTCAGCAACCGTAGCCGCGGGATGCTGGAGGACAAGGGCGCGCGGGCCGGGGCTGCTGGCGGCCGACAGCAGCCTCGGCGTTTCCTCCTCCCGGCCGGCGCCGTGGTCCCCGCAGGGCTCAGGCACGGGCCCGCCTGCTTTCCAGTTTGGGGGTGGCCGCCATCCCGGGCCCGGGGGCTGTGGTCCCCGCACAGGGTGAACCAGCGTCTCCATCCCGGAAGCTTGGGGCTTGCGGACTCGGCCGGGGAATGTGGAGCCACCGCGGACCCTGGGGCCTCCTGGACACCAGCCTTCTTGCCGCTGACCACCCAGTGGAGGCCCTCCAGGGCACCTCCCGGGGCTGCGTCCCAGGGGCGTCCGGCTTTGCCTCCCGGGCCGACGGGGCTTCTTTATCAGCCTGCGAGGGGCCTAGGCCCGGGGAGCGCCTGCGCTTGCCCGGCGACGGTGTTGCCTGGCCTCTCTCCTGGAGCTGACCTGGGAGCCCGCCAGGTCCGCCAGGACTCTTTCTCGGCTCTCGGCTCCCCGGGGCCCTGCCAGGTCCTGGGGGTTAGCGCAAGCTCTGCCAAGAATCCCAAGTGCTGCGGGCAGACCAGGCGCGGGTGCGCGCACAGTGTCAGCAGCCCAGGCGAGTCCGCCGGCAGAGCTCCTCGGGCTAGGCCGGCAGCCGCCCAAGATCAGGGGCGTGACGCTCAGGCAGGCCAGGAGGCGCAGGGTTTTGACTCCGCGCTAGCCGCGAGGAGCACGACACCCAGGTTGGATGAGAAGGCCTATCTTCCCTGGAGACCCCGCCCGCTGCCCGTCATGTGCGGCCGACTGTTGAGGATGGGTAGGCTGTGAGGGCCTGCCGCGGGGGTCGCCAGCAAAACGACCCCCCCAATCCAGGTGTCTCACTGGCTTCCAGGAGCTCGTTGACCAGCACTGAGAAGAAAGCAGCGTCACCAAAGCTGCTTCGAAGATGTAGCCACAGGGCCTGGGAGCCTGAGCACACCCGCGGAGGTCGGCGCTCCAGCAGCTGGAGGGGTCGCCGGCCCAGCGGCGTGACCACCTGCTCAGAGAGAACTGGGGAGGCCCTCAGAGGTCGGCATGCACGCCTCCTGCCCGGAGTGTGGACACCGGTCAGGTGCGGCCTTGGGGTGTTGGTTACCCCTTTTGATTCCAGGGACTACGTGGAAGGTGGAGAGGGGTGCACACTCTTTCTTTTTCTCTCTGAAGAGGATTTTAGCACAGGTTATCCCGTTCTCACTTCCTCCCCATCTCACCACCTCTCGATGGCACTTCTCTCCCCATCTATTGTCATGACAGCATCTCCGGATTACTCGGTGACGCTTTTGGGATCACTGCTGGGGCCACCGGGACCAGGCTGGGCTCCCATGAGAAGGAGCTGATCCTGCTGTTATGGAAAGGCGTGGATCTGGCCAACAAGAATTTGGGACAGTTGTATGAAGTAATAGACCAGTTCAGTTGGAGCTGACCAAGAATTAATTGTGTAAAAGAAACTAAGATGGAATGTAAAAGCCTGTTCTCTGTGCCAGCTGGGCCAAGCCCTCCAGTAGTTTAACCAGTGGACAATCAACTGAACCCCGGGGTAGGAACCTTCTTCTCTCTCTGTACTGAAGGGCAGCTTCATGTCAGGCAAATCCTGCATCATGAGGTTTCCAAGAAGAAAGTATTATTGATTGAATGTTTCTATTCCTTTTTTGATTTCTGTAAAGAATTCAAGAAGTGTTGCCTTGGTTCACCCGATATTGACCAACTGGAAGTTGCAGTAATGACAGAGTGTTGAAATGTTGAGACTAGTTCAGCCTACCAGTATGGAGCTTCTCAAGTTGACGATATGGGGAATATAATTTAAGCAATGATTTCAGAGCCTTATAATCACAGGTTTTCAGATCCAGAGAGAGTAAATCACAAATTTGAAAGTGGCACTTACAGCAAGATTATTGATAATGAGACTACAGCCAGGGCTAGGGATTTATCTTGGCAGCCTTCATTTCAAGATATTTCAAGATTCTTGAAAGGACTCAATATTGCCAAGAGAGGTGAAGCACTTTGTCTGAAACTGCAGGGTCAAGGGAGTAGAGAAGCTCTGGTTAGGTTTGTGAGTAACACAGAGACCTAGCATTACACAGGCACAGACATCACATGGGGACCTAGTACACTGAGGCGTACAAAGCAAACAAGTGAAGATTTTCTTAAAATTGCTGGTGGTGCATCCAAAGAGGTAGCCCGATTTTTCTTGCAGGGAAGAAGTCATTGCCTGCATTCAGGGACTCCATTTCATGGCCACAGCTGAGGAAATGACCTTCTTTGGACAGCATCGCCCCATCTCTGGGGAGAAGGCATCCTCTTTGTTACCCACCAGATGGCAGGCCAGCAGGGAATGCCTGTGTCTTCTTTGCTGTGCCCAGAATGCCTTGAGGTAGCATAAGGACTTGGGTAAAGGATACATTGAGCTCCTCGGGAGCACAGCAGCCGATGGTCAGCAGGTGGATTGGGCTGCTGTGCTCCTGGAACGTGGATGTGTTCACCAACCCTGAAGTTCTCTGAACCCAGTACTATTGGGATTTTAATGAGGCTTCATCACAAAGGCATGACTGATTACTATCTCCATTACAGCCCCTCTCCTCTCTCTGGAGAACGAGAGGTGGGGCTTAAAACCCCAAGCTTCTAATTATGGCTTGGTCTTTCTGGTGACCATCCCCCGTTCAGGAGCCCAGAAAGAGTCACCTCATTAGAACAAAAGACACTCCAGGAAATTTCAAAGGATTTGGGGGTTTGGTGACATATATTTCTATCACTCAGAAAATTTCAAAGATCTCAGGAGCTCTGTGTCACCCACTGGGATCAAGGACTAAAAGTTAAAACAAAAGATTCTCCTATCACCCCTTTTTACAATGGGTTTAGGAGCTCTGCATCAGGAACCGTTTCAAGAGACCAACACATATATTTCTTATTATTTCACTCCAGGATAACTAGTCTGTTTTTGTCATCTTACACCTCATCTTCACTCCTTCCCCTACCACATAGTTTATCTGGTTAAACCAAAATCCTAGGCTGTTAAAGATTTTAGATGAAGCCACAGCTCTGATGCTAAGAGGCCGTCTGTATGTTTTCAATTGCTGCCTAACAAATTACTACTAACTTTGTGGCTTAAAGAACGTCCATGTATTAGTTCACAGTTCTGTAGGTTAGAAGCTGGGTGGGCTTGACTGTGCATGAGGTCAAAATGAAATGTTGGCCAGGCTGGGCTCTTACACGGAGGTTCTGGAGAAGAATCCACTTCCAGGCTTATTCAGGTAGTTGGCAGAATTCATTCTGTATGGTTGCAGGACTGAGGTCCCGTCTTCTTGCTGTGGGCTGAGGGTCACTATCAGTTCCCAGAGACCATTCTTGTTCTTTCGTGTGGCCTCCTCCATCTTCAAGCTGGAAGCGGCATGTGGGCATCCATGCCTTGTCCATTATTGGGCTCCAGCATCTCAGCGCTACATCCAGTCAGGAGAGAGGCTCTTAAGCGCAGCCTCTTTTCCCAAACTGCCAAAGCCACTGGGTCATGGCAGCTCCCTGCCAGTTTTCCAGGCAGCCTCTAGAGCCCCCTGCTCAGGTCCCCTGGACTAGGGGGAAATTTACTAGTGGGAGCCACGTCTAGCCCACCCAGATGAGGATGGCCACTTTTTTTTTCTTAAAGCCATAAAGCTCAACATTTACAAGAACAGCTCCATACTTGGTTCTAAGAATATTGGCCACATAAAGAACTGTTTACTTCTCATAACAAGAAAAACCTAAGCATATGCCTTACTCTTAAAATATAGAATAACAAAATTTAAAACTCAAAAAATAAGCCACTTATTGAATGCATGCCCTTTATCCTTCTGGGAAACAGCATAAAATCAAATTATGTCAGGGCTCAGGGCCTTCCTATCAGCTCCCATGACCTGCAGCTGTGGCCCTGAAACTTTAAAAAGGTCATCCTTTTCACAATGGCCGAAGTAAGCCAGAAGGCAGGCCTGGTGAGCTTACAACACACCTCTTCCCACCCACTTTGGGAGAGGTAAGTACTGACTTGCTGGGAAAGTTCCCAGATGCAAAGTTTGCTCCTATGCCTGCTGGGGTTGAAGGGAGCTTGGTGATCCCTCTGGCCCTGAGTTTTGCTTCCTGCATTCCAGCCCTGACTCTCACTCCACCAGGACCTGTGGCTGCAGAGCTTTAAAATTTCCCCCTGCACTGAAGCTAGCTGCCCTCCCCAAAGAGAACAAGTCAAAGAAGATGCCAGTCCAGCTCTTTCTTTCTGGGAATCATATCTCCCTGGGTCTGGCAGAAGGAGCCAACAGAGTCTGGCCAGAAGACATAATGATCCCAGGTGTGGAGGTGACATGGCAGCCCCAGGTGCCAGCGAAGAGCCCTATGAGTCTGCTGGCTCGACAGCTCTGTTGCCAGCAAGTGCAGAGTATAACAGACATTCGCACAGAGTATCTGCCAACTCCAGAAAGCACAGTCCGTGCCCCAGAGAAGCCAGAGCACAGCCGCTAATGCGCAACTAGTCACTCCATGGAGAAAGTGGGTGGAGAGACACAGAAGATAGTTGAGAATGATGCCTTCGTGAGTGACCTGGGTTAGAGCTGTTGTTGGGGTCTTTCAAGCCACTGGATTCATTGGTGGGATCATCACTGTGGTCGTGCAGAACGTGTCCAGAAGGTACTCACCATCAAGAGCTGAAGAACTGTGCCCTTCTTCCACCATCATTCAAAGATATAGTTTCCAATTTCCCCTGTCCCCAAACATGTGGGGTAAGGTGACCCATGGAAATGCTTGGCCACCCACTCAAAATCCATGATGATCCGTCCGCTTGCCAACAGCAATCGAAGGAAAGATAACTCAGAAGACTTGCTCCTTTAAGCATTTGTCTTTTGAAATTTTTTTTAAACTTTGTAAAAGTTGATTTGAAGGGAAAAATGCATAGAAAGTGGAGCAAAACTATGTAAATTGGTTTATAACTTAGATAAACAATATAATTCAATCAATGTTAGAAAATGTAATTGTGTCTTTGTACCAACCATTCTCTGGTGTTATTAAAATGCAAAGGAATTTGGAAATATTTATATCAATGGAGTCCTTGGGTTTGGTGCTGTGTCAGTAAGTGATATAAGCCTTCTGCAGTTTTGGATCTGTTGAAATGTACATATTCCAGTCTAGTTTGGTCTATTTTTAAAGCCTGATTTAGTGTGAATGATCAAGTAGAAAATCTAAAGTTAGATAATATGTAATGAGCAACTGCTTTCCACAAGTCCAGATAAATCATTTCAAAAGCATCTATTTTAGATCATAAACAGGAAGCCTATACTTCTGAGAAGGCATTTTGATTCTCACAACTAGGCCACTGGGCAGGCTCTAGGCTTGCTTTACTGCCTTCTCCAGCAGTGACTTGATGACACAAAGCTTTGCTCCTACCTGTTCTCTCTACTTCCCTCAGATAACGGGGACCCAGAGCTAAGGAGATGGCATTCTCTCTTTCCAAGACACAAGTCCTTCAGATTGGCTCCTTTGCTCTGGAATATGGGGATCTCAGCCCTGTATTCCCAGGAAGCTGCTGGAGACCCAAAGGTGCCAGAGGCTCAAGTGTACCAGAAACCAAGAACCACGGTTGTCACCAAACATAAAGAAACCCTGTCTGTGCCTCTGGAATGGGAAATAGCACCTGCCAGTTTTCTTACATTCTGTTTCAGAGGAAAAGTATGGGAGCAAAAATAACTTTTTAAAATGCTACTTTTAAAGAAGCAGCTAGATTTAAAGACCGGATTTTAACATAAAAGATATTCTCAGTCTTCATAATATACTACATAGTTTTGTGGGGTCATAATTGAAAAAAAATAAAAATAAAGGAGCCCAAACTGCCTTTCTGTATTGCTACCATTCAACTTAGTTCATTTCCCTCTGTATATTTTTGAATTATTTTTCCTAAACAATAATATGTTTACACTGAGCAGATGCTCTGTTGTGATTGTGGTTGTATAATTCTGATATCCTCTAAACTTGTAAGAGTTCATAAAACAAGAAAAAGTAAAAAGCATCAGTTGAAAAGCATAGCTCATTTCGCCTACTTTGGGCAGTAATATTGTGGATGCTATTTTAAACACTGTGCCCTTGTTTTGCCCAGTTCCAGCTGATCTACCAGCCCAGATTCCATATTTGAACATCAGCTGACTGAGAGAAGGGGATTAAGAACAGCTTAAAATCCTTGCATTTCATCACTCAAATTCTGGAACAGGACTGAGGAATAATGTCTGTTCTTCTTTCCTAGCCTTTTCTCCCTCACCCACACCAAGACCACCCCAAGTCATACACTGGACCTGTTCCCTGCTGGGACAGGACTGTGGGTTTCTTTGTAACATCTGCATTGGTGCTCAATGCAGTGTGGACATGTTGTAAAATAAACCAGGTGGTGGCCTATATAAAAAAAGGTCATATTATATTTTCCTTTCTTGTTTTTTTTTTTTCTGGGTGGTAAAAATATGGGCAACTTTTGTTCTCTTCTTTACATTTCTTGCAATTTCTAATTACAACTAACATTAATTACTTACATAATAAAAAAGCAACTATTCTGAAAAGTTTCATTTTCCTTCTTAAGAAAATACAAATTCAGAGAGAAAATTATCATTTTTATATATTTAATAAACTTCACTTACTTAGACATTTTATTTTTTTAACATTTTTATTGGAGTATAATTGCTTTACAATGGTGTGTTAGTTTCTGCTGTAAAATAAAGTGAATCAGCTATGCATACACATATATCCCCATATCTCCTCCCTCTTGTGTCTGCCTCCCACCCACCCTATCCCACCCCTCTATGTGGTCACAAAGCACCGAGCTGATCTCCCTGTGCTGTGTGGCTGCTTCCCACTAGCTATCTATTTTACATTTGCTAATGTCTATATGTCCATGCCACTCTCTCACCTCGTCTCAGCTTACCCTTCCCCCTCCTCATGTCCTCAAGTCCATTCTCTACATCTGAGTCTTTATTCCTGTCCTGCCCCTAAGTTCTTCAGAATACTTTTTTTTTTTAGATTCCATATATATGTTTCAGCATACGATATTTGTTTTTCTCTTTCTGACTTACTTCACTCTGTATGACAGACTCTAGTTCCATCCACCTCAGTACAAATAACTCAATTTCATTTCTTTTTATAGCTGAGTAATATTCCATTGTATACATGTGCCACATCTTCTTTATCCATTCATCTGTTGATGGACACGTAGGTTGCTTCCATGTCCTGGCTATTGTAAATAGTGCTGCAATGGATATTGTGGTACATGACTCTTTTTGAATTATGGTTTTCTCAGTGTATACGCCCAGTAGTGGGACTGCTGGGTCATATGGTAGTCCCGTTTTTATTTTTTTAAGGAAACTCCATACTGTTTTCCATAGTGGCTGTATCAATTTACATCCTCACCAACAGTGTAAGAGGGTTCCTTTTATCCACACCCTCTCCAGCATTTATTGTTTGTTGATTTTTTTGATGATGGACATTCTGACTGGTGTGAGGTGATACCTCATTGTAGTTTTAATTTGCATTTCTCTAATGATTAGTGACATTGAGCATCCTATCATGTGTTTGTTGGCAATCTGTATATCTTCTTTGGAGAAATGTCTATTTAGGTGTTCTGCCCACTTTTGGATTGGGTTTTTTGTTTGTTTGTTTTGTTTTGTTTTGTTTTGATATTGAGCTGTGTGAGCTTCTTGTATACTTTGGAGATTAATTCTTTCTCAGTTGCTTCATTTGCAAATATTTTCTTCCATTCTTTTTGTCTTGTTTATGGTTTCCTTTGCTGTGTAAAAGAGTTTAAGTTTCATTAGGTCTCATTTATTTATTTTTGTTTTTATTTCTATTTCTCTAGGAGGTGGGTCACAAAGGATCTTGCTGTGATTTATGTCATAGAGTGCTCTGCCTATGTTTTCCTCTAAGAGTTTTATAGTGCCTGGCCTTACATTTAAGTCTTTTATCCATTTTGAGTCTGTTTTTGTATATGGTGTTAGGGAGTGTTCTAATTTCTTTCTTTTACATGTAGCTGTCCAGTTTTCCCAGCTCCACTTATTAAAGAGCCTGTCTTTTCTCCATTGTATATTCTTGCATCCTTTAACAAAGATAAGGTGACCATATGTGTGTGGGTGTATCTCTGGGCTTTCTATCATGTTCCATTGATCTATATTTCTGTTTTGGTGCCAGTGCCTTACTGTCTTGATTACTGTAGCTTTGTACTAGAGTCTGAAGTCAGGAAGCTTAATTCCCCCAGCTCCATTTTTCTTTCTCAAGATTGCTTTGGCTTTTCAGGGTCTTTTGTGTTTCCATGCAAATTGTGAAAATTTTTGTTCTACTTCTGTGAAAAATGCCATTGGTAGTTTAATCAGGATGGCATTGAATCTGTAGATCGCTTTGGGTAGTATAGTCATTTTCACAATGTTGATTCTTCCAGTCCAAGAACATGGTATATCTCTCCATCTGTTTGTATCATCTTTACTTTCTTTCATCAGTGTCCTATAGTTTTCTGCATACAGGTCTTTTGTCTCCTTAGGTAGGTTTCTTCCTGGGTATTTTATTCATTGTGTTGCAGTGGTAAATGGGAGTGTTTCCTTAATTTCTCTTTCAGAATTTTCATCATTAGTTTATGGGAATGTGAGATATTTCTGTGCATTAATTTTGTATCCTGCTACTTTACCAAATTCATTAATTATCTCTAGTAGTCTTCTGGTAGCATCTTTAGGATTCTCTATGTATAGTATCATGATATCTTCAAACAGTGACACTTTTACTTCTTCTTTTCCGATTTAGATTCCTTTTATTTCTTTTTATTCTCTGATTGCTGTGGCTAAAGCTTCCAAAACTATGTTAAATAATAGCGGTGAGAGTGGGCAACCTTGTCTTTTTCGTGATCTTAGTGGAGGAGTTTTCAGTTTTTCACCATTGAGAATGATGTTGGCTGTGGGTTTGTCATATATGGCCTTTATTATGTTCAGGTAAGATCCCTCTATGCCTATTTTCTGCAGTTTTTTTTTTTATCATAAATTGGTGTTGAATTTTGTCAAAAGCTTTTTCTGCATCTATTGAGATGATCAAATGTTTTTTCTCCTTCAATTTGTTAATATGGTTTATCACATTGATTGATTTGTGCATATTGAAGAATCCTTGCATTCCTGGGATAAACCCCACTTGATCATGCTGTGTGATTCTTTTAATGTGCTGTTGGATTCTGTTTTCCAGTATTTTGTTGAGGATTTTTGTATCTATGTTCATCAGTGATATTGGCCAGTAGTTTTCTCTCTTTGTGACATCTTTGTCTGGTTTTGGTATCAGGGTGATGGTGGCCCCATAGAATGAGTTTGGTAGTGTACCTCCCTCTGCTATATTTTGGAAGAGTTTGAGAAGTATAGGTATTAGCTCTTCTCTAAATGTTTGCTGGAATTCACCTGTGAAGCCATCTGGTCATGGGTGTTTGTTTGTTGGAAGATTTTTAATCCCAATTTCAATTTCAGTGCTTGTGATTGGTCTGTTTCTATTTTTTATTTCTTCGTGGTTCAGTCTCAGAAGGTTTTGCTTTTCTAAGAATTTGTCCATTTCTTCCAGGTTGTCCATTTTATTGGCATATGGTTGCTTGTAGTAATCTCTCATGATCCTTTGTATTTCTGCAGGGTCAGTTGTTACATCTCCTTTTTCATTTCTAATTCTATTGGTTTTATTCTTCTTCCTTGTTTTTTTGATGAGTCTGGCTAATGGTTTACCAATTTTGTTTATTTTCTCAAATAATCAACTTTTAGTGTTATTGATATTTGCTGTCATTTCCTTCATTTCTTTTTCATTTATTTATGATCTGATCTTCATGATTTCTTTCCTTCTACTAACTTTGTTTTGTCTTTTCATTCTTCTTTCTCTAATTGTTTTAGGTGTAAGGTTGTGTTGTTTTTTTGAGATGTTTCTTGAGGCAGGATTGTGTTGCTATCAACTTCCCACTAAGAACTGCTTTTGCTGCATTCCATAGGTTTTGGATTGTCGTGTTTGCATTGTCTTATTTTCTAGGTATTTTTTTGATTTCCTCTTTGATTTCTTCAGTGATCACTTCGTTATTAAGTAGTGTATTGTTTAGCCTCCATGTGTTTGTATTTTTTACCGATCTTTTCCTGTAATTGATATCTAGTCTCATAGCGTTGTGGTCGGAAAAGATACTTGATACAATTTCAATTTTCTTAAATTTACCAAGGCTTGATTTGTGACCCAAGATGTGATCTATCCTAGAGTATGTTCCATGAGCACTAGAGAAGAAAGTGTATTCTGTTGTTTGTGGGTGGAATGTCCTATAAATATCAGTTAAATCCATCTTGTTTAATGTGTCATTTAAAGCTTGTGTTTCCTTATTTATTTTCATTTCAGAGGATCTGTCCATTGGTGAAATTGTTAAATTCCCCTGTTATTATTGTGTTACTGTCGATTTCCCCTTTTATAGCTGTTAGCATTTGCCTTATGTATTGTTGTGCTCCTATGTTGGGTTCATAAATATTTACAATTGTTATATCTTCTTGGATTGATCCCTTGATCATTATGTAGTGTTGTTCTTTGTCTCTTGTAATAGTCTTTATTTTAAAGTATATTTTGTCTCATATGAGAATTGCTACTCCAGCTTTCTTTTGATTTCCCTTTGCATGGAATAACTTTTTCCATCCCCTCACTTTCAGTCTGTTATGTGTCCTTAGGTCTGAAGTGGATCTCTTGTAGACAGCATATATACAGGTCTTGTTTTTGTATCCATTCAGCCAATCTATGTCTTTTGGTTGGAGCATGTAATCATTTAAATTTAAAGGAATTATCAATATGTTTATTCCTATTACCATTTTCTTAACTGGTTTTGATTTGTATTGTAGGTCTTTTCCTTTTCCTTCTCTTGTGTTTCCTACTTAGAGAAGTTCCTTTGGCATTTGTTTTAAAGCTGGTTTGGTGGTGTTGAATTATCTTAGCTTTTGCTTGTCTGTAAATGTTTTAATTTCTCCATCAAATCTGAATGAGATCCTTGCTGGATAGAATAATCTTGGCTGAAAAATTTTCCCTTTCATCACTTTAAAGGTGTCATGCCACTCCCTTCTGGCTTGCAGAGTTTCTTCTGAAAGATCAGCTGTTAACTTTATGGAGGTTCCCTTGTAGGTTATTTGTTGCTTTTCCCTTGATGCTCTTAATATTTTTTCTTTGTATTTAATTTTTGATTGTGTGATTAATATGTTTCCTGGCATGTTTCTCCTTAGATTTATCCTGTATGGGACTCTCTGCATTTTCTGGACTTCATTGACTATTTCCTTTCCCATATTAAGGAAGTTGTCAACTATAATCTCTTCAAATATTTTCTTAGTCCTTTTTCTTTTCTCTTCTTCATCTGGGACCCCTATAATTCGAATGTTGGTGCATTTAATGTTGTCCCAGAGGTCTCTGAGACGGTCCTCAAATCTTTTTATTCTTTTTTCTTTATTCTGCTCTGCAGTAGTTATTGCCACTATTTTATCTTCCAGGTCACTTATCCATTCTTCTACTTCAGTTATTCTGCCATTGATTCCTTCTAGAGAATTTTTAATTTCATTTTTTGTGTTGTTCATCATTGTTTGTTTGCTCTTTAGTTCTTCTAGTTCCTTGTTAAACGTTTCTTGTATTTTTCTCTGTTCTATTTCCAAGATTTTGTATCATCTTTACTATCATTACTCTGAATTCTTTTTCAGGTAGACTGCCTATTTCCTCTTCATTTGTTTGGTCTGGTGGGTTTTTACCTTGCTCCTTCTTCAGCTGTGTATTTCTCTGTCTTCTCATTTTGCTTTACTTGCTGTGTTTAGGGTCTCCTTTACACAGGCTGCAGTTTCATAGTTCCCATTGTTTTTGGTGTCTGCCTTCAATTGGTAAGGTTTGTTCAGTGGGTTGTGTAGACTTTCTGGTGGAACAGACTGGTGCCTGTGTTCTTGTGGATGAAGCTGGATATTGTATTTCTGGTAGGCAGGACCATGTTCTGTGGTGTGTTTGTGGTGTCTGTGAACTTATTCTTATTTTAGGCACCCTCTCTGCTAATGGGTGGGGTTGTGTTCCTGTCTTACTAGTTGTTTGGCATGGGGCCCAGCACTAGATCTTGCTCGTCATTGAGTGGAGCTGGATCTTAATGTTGAGATGGAGATCTCTGGGAGAGCTCTCGCTGATTGATATTATGAGGGGCAGGGAGGTCTCTGGTGGACAAATGTCCTGAACTTGCTCTCACACCTCAGAGGCTCACACCTGACACCCGGCTAGACCAGCAAGACTCTGTCAGCCACACGGCCAAGTAAGTGCTGAGTTTCTTGCCTTTTGGGAAGTCTGAGGTCTTCTGCCAGCATTCAGTATGTTTTCTGTAGGAGTTGTTCCACATGTAGATGTATTTTTGATGTGTTTGTGGGGAGGAAGGTGACCTCCATGTCTTACTCCTCTGCCATCTTGAAGGTCTTCCTATATTCCTTTCTTTGGCCAAGAATATTACTAACTACAAGTTATTAGTAGTAATTTTAAAGTTGAAGTTCATGAATATATTGAGTAGCTTAGTCCTTTATTGGAAATACTGATATGTATAGGTGCTTATTTTTTTTTCTAAGTACATATTTATGTAGGAATTATGAATATTTGTAGCTATGCTAAAAATTATTATACCCAGAATAAGGTTAATATTAAAACAAACAAACAAACAAACAAAAAAAAACTTCACCCAGGTTTCTCACTGTCAGAGAATGAAATTGAAAATAAGCAAAGGAGGAATGCTGGAAGGAAGATTTGGTATTGAAAAAAGGAATAGATATCGGGTTGGCCAAAATATCCTTTTTTTTTTTTTTTTCTGTAAGATGGCTCTAGTAGCACTTAGTTGTCTTTAACTTCATTTGAAACAATTTTGTTAGATTGTATGTGACAGCTGTCATATCAGTGTGCATTTAAAAAAGTCTTACCAAAATTAGTGGATTTTTGTTTAGCCATTTTAATATAGAAGATGAAAGAAATGTAACACTTCCAGCATATTATGCTTTATTATTTCAAGAAAGGTAAAAATGCAACTGAATCTCAAAAAACATTTGTGCAGTGTATGGAAAAGGTGCTGTGACTGATCAAACTTATCAAAAGTGGTTTGCAAAGTTTCATGCTAGAGATTTCTAACTGGGTGTTGCTCTTCAGTCAGGTAGAAACATTGAAACTTATAGCTATCAAATTGAGACATTAATTGAGAACAACTGATATTATACCACGTGGGAGATAGACACCATACTCAAAATATCCAAATCAAGCATTGAAAATATTTTGTACCAGCTTAGTTGTGTTCATCACTTTGGTGTTTGGGTTCCACGTAAGTTAAGTGAAATAAACCTTCTTTACTGTATGTCTGCATGTGATTCTCTATTTAAACATAACAAAAACGTTCCATTTTTAAAACAAATTTGAGGGATGATGAAAAATAGATACTGTACAATAATGTGGAATGGAAGAGATCATGGGGCAAGTGAAATGAACCACCACCAACCACACCAAAGCCCGGTCTTCACCCAAAGAAAGTGATGTTGTTTATATGGTGGGATTGGAAGGGAGTCCTCTATTATGAGCTCTTTCTAGAAAACCAAACAATTAATTCCAACAAGTACTGCTCCCAATTAGACCAACTGAAAACAGCACTCAATGAAAAGCATCCAGAATTAGTCAACAGAACTTGCATAATCTTCCATCAGGATAACACAGGACCACATGTTTCTTTGATGACCAGGCAAAAACTGTTACAGCTTGGCTGGGAAATTCTGGTTCATCCTCAATATTCACCAGACATTGCATCTTCAGATTTCCATTTATTTTGGCCTTTACAAAATTCTCTTAATGGAAAAAAAATTTAATTCCCTGGAAGACTGTAAAAGGCACCTGGAAGTGGCACCAGTTCTTTGTTCAAAAAGATAAAAAGATTTGGGAAGATGGAATTATGAAGTTGCCTGAAAAATGGCAGAAAGTAGTGGAACGAAAGGGTGAATATGTTGTTCAATAAAGTTCTTGGTGAAAATGAGAAATGTGTCTTTTATTTTAAGGCACCTTTTGACCAACCCAATAGATAGATAGATAAATAGAAAAATACATCAGAAATGAAATATAGATGAGTATTTAGACATGGGTTAGCTTACATATATATATATATATATATATATAGTTTCTTACCTCTGTCTACAGAGAGGACCTAGGAGATGTGGCAGTCAAATACCAGGGAACATACCTCATGTCCAATATTGTTTCTAACTACCATCATTCAATAAAAGTTGCCAGGGTTCTTTGGAGACCTCTTTGATTCCAGTCCTGGGGCAAGAAGAATACCAGAGGCATGTGAGAAAATAAATCTTAACCTGGATTTTTTAGTGTTACAGTGTAAGCCTTAGTCTCCTGAGCCATGGGAAATCTTACATCATAAAGATAAAGAGGGGCTTCCCTGGTGGCGCATTGGTTGAGAGTCTGCCTGCCGTTGCAGGGGACACAGGTTCATGCCCCGTTCCGGGAAGATCCCACATGTCATGGAGCGGCTGGGCCCGTGAGCCACGGCCACTGAGCCTGCGCGTCCGGAGCCTGTGCTCCTCAACGGGAGAGGCCACAACAGTGAGAGGCCCGCGTACCACAAAAAAAAAAAAAAAAAAAAAAAGTGTTTGCTGTCACTTCCCTTAAAGTATTTTACACTTTACATACAATGAAAAATAGACAGCCTTCCCCCTGCCCCCAGCTAATGATGGAGCTAATTGATTCCATCCAATAACATTTCTCTTATCTCTCAGAGACCCAAATGTTAGCATTCAAGGATAGGCATCTAGGTGAAAGCATTATCTTCCTAGGTGTTTACATTTAAATTAGGATGGAATCCTGGACAGTGGTGAGAAAAGAGTTTATCTTCCCCTTGGAGTGATACATTTACTTGCCAAAGTGTTGTCCTAAGGATCCTTTCCACCCTGTCTCTAAGAGAACTCAGAAAATAAGAGGTGGGAATGGATCAGGGCAGTGAATGGTGTCTTTTCTCCTTTTAAGTGGACAGAATTCCTCTTCATCTCTTGCCTGCAGTAAGCCTGCCCCTTGCATAGATGTTTTTGTATCTGGCTATTCTTGGGTCACTTTTGAAGGGACTATTCTGATTGTTGATTGTGCTATAAGTAGAATAAAGTTATTTTTTGATACTGGTACCTCTTGATATCAATAAAAACATATGTATTTCAATAACTATATATGCAATATATGTATATCAGACTTTTAACATATGAGTCTGGAACATCTGTAGTGCCAAAAAGTGAGGAAGTTCTTTTAAAAAGGATGAAGTCATGTCATAAAGAACACAGGAACCAAACTCAAAGTGCTTCCAAAGGTCACATCTATAACAGTCTCAGTAGTTGTACTAGTAGTAGTAGAGTCCTAATAATAATAATGATAATAGCAATCATAATAATGTTTTTACTGGATTATGACCTTATCCAAGTGTTTAAGATTAATATCACCAGTAATAAGACTCGATATCTTGCACCCACTAAATTCACATCACCTCTGTGTTATTCTTGCCCAAAATTCCAAACTTCAATCAAATTTTAAGGTAACATCAGACAAACACAAATTGAGACACCTTCTATAAAATATCTGACTGAAGGTTTTCAAAAGTATTAAGGTCTTAAATGCCCAAGACTGCCTGAGTGTCAAAAATTGTACGAGATCAAGAGACACAGCAACTTAATGCCATGTCAGATCCTGAGATTCAGTAATGGAAAAAAGACATTAGTGGAAAAACTGGTGAGATTAGAATAAAAGCTATAGTTTGGTTAATGTTATCATATGAATATTAATTGTACTATATAAGATGTTAACATTAGGAGAATCTAGATAAGGGTATATGAAACTCTCTGTATTATTTTTGTAAATATTCTGTAATTTTAAAATTATTTTAAAATGCAAATTGTCACAAATTATGGCCAGGAAACACATTATAAGTTAATAAACTAAAAATATGTTACTTAAAACCTGTTACACAGTATAACCAATATTTTACACTGTAATTGATATTTATTAGCATTCCTATAACTCAAATTTTTAAGTGAATATATATTATGACATTTATGATCACAAAACTATTTAAAATATAAACAAGGAAAGCTGAATTGAATATACAAAAGAACCATAATTCAAAACTGGTGAGAGTCTGCAGAGTGAACAAGACAGAAACAATCTTTGCCTTCAGGGAACACACACCCTATTTTGGGAGGCAGACTAAAATAATATAACATAATACAGTGCTTAATAACTAAAGGAAACGCTATAAAGAAAACAAAAAGAGTGACCAAGATAGAGACATTACCTCCAAGGCAGTGAACATGTGTTTTATTTATTTATTTATTTATGGAGTGAATGGGAAGGTGCTGAACGTCTGTAAGCAGGAGACACCGTTTTAAATGGAGGGGTGTGGGGGGGGGTGTGGACTTCCAGGAGGGGTTTCTTGTCCACAGGTAAGACATAATGGTTCCCTGGCCGAGGGCTTGCATTGGAAGTGTAGAACGAGAAGCAGCTTGATCTAAGTTTGGGAGAGAAAATAAACAAGAGTTATGGTGACCTGGATATGGAGGGTGAGAAGAAGGGAAAAGTGGAGACTGACTCTGAGATTCTTCTATTGAGGAATATTGTGAGAAGAAGGAATAAACAAAAAAGAGGTTTGCTCTTTTGGGAAGTGCATGCTCACCCTCCAAGAATTGTTTTGGGGTTGGTGAGATAGAAAGTTTGGGGTCAAGAGTGAGCAGACTCAGTAGGAGACAGGAGAAGGTAGACATTTCTGTAAATTAATTTATGTTTAAGAAGGCTATTTGAAAAGTGGGCTAGTGTCACAAGTGTAAGAGTGTTTATCCAGTAGGACATATGTGATGTATTGTCTTTTGAAACTTGAATGTTCTTACTCTAATTGTCAAAATGCAGCAAGCTTTCACTACGGCAATGCTGATACCCCTTAAGTAGCTGTTAGTGCAGCAGTATTTCTGGATAAGAGGTAGGGAAGAGGAAAAGATTATTTCTGGGTAGCTGAGCTATTATTTTCTTAAATTTTTTTTTCCTTCCTATTTTAAAATATTTCATAAAGTGAATCTTATTACTTTACAACTTAAAGTAATAGTATTTATAATGTTTAACTAAAGAAGGTGTTCCAAAGTATTCTGGCTTGATGGAAAAGAAAAACTATAACTGAACAGTTGTTATAGATGGATATTGATTGATTTCAGGATCAAATATATATATATTTTTTCCTTTGCAAGGGAATTAACATATTAAATACGAAAGCAAATGCATGTTAGTACTCACAAGAATTGTAGACAGAAATGTTATTTTGAGTTGTCATTTTTTGAAGTAAGGTATTTTGAGTCATTAAAAAAATCGCACTTTCTAAAGGATATTATTCTCCTATATCATTAATGTACATGTAAGTCTTCGAATTTTCCTAAATTTTACTCATTAAATAATGATATTTTTTTAAAAATGCAGTTAGTGTAAAAAGAAACTGACATATATATATATATATTTTTTATCTGAGTGTACATTGTAACAGATAATTCATATCAGTGGTTGACCTTGACTTTGCTTAAGGGAGTCAAATGAAGCTTTCATGCTTAAAATCTGTTGAGAAGAAATATATTTTATTCAAAGCTCTTAAAGTGCTTTGAATTAATATAACTGATATCTAGATTTCAAAATCACACGATTCACTTTTACAGTCACTTTTCCCTAAAGTGTGAGAATACCTACTGCTATTGAAATCTAAGGACATTTTCTTTATATGGACTTAGTTTACTTCAATAAATATAAATTTTTGTCTTTTTCATAGTATGTTTGGTAACAAGGAAGAAACCTACTTAAGTTAGCTTCAGAAAAAAAAAAAGTTTTTAACAATGAATTAAACAATGACCTTATGGGCACACCTCTGTAGAGAATTGTTTCTGCTTACAATACTCAGTACCTGCTGCCCATAACTCTGGTTTGCACATGACCCTGGCTTCTCAAAATCCTAAACCTCTTCTTAATTTTCTGTAATTCTAGACCTCTGGTACCCCATACTGTTTATGTTTCACAGACTCAGAGGCTTATCTTCAATTAAGAGTAAAGAGAATTTAGTTGACAGCTTACTATGGCTATTGTAAATAGCTAAGCTTCAACATTTAGGTTTTGGGGTAAATGTTATTTTATTCCCAAGAGAGAAAGCACAGATTAGATTTTTTCCATTTCCTTTAGTTCAGAGACTATAGCTTCAGACTTGCACCGTGGACTGAGGGAATATAAGTACACAGTAGTAATTTTATTAAAGCAAATTCTATCAGTATTTATTGGAAGTTACCATTCAGTTGGCAAGTTTCATACCAACTTATGTCTTACTAAGTAGTGTGGGTATACTGTTGAGAAAGGTTCTAAGACAATCTGGGTTCAGTAGTCAGGATGCCATGTTAACAAGTGATTCAGCCTATTGACACGGAAGTGTGAGAAACAGACTTGGATGCCACGTTTGCCATTATACAAGGATAACAAGCAAGTGATAGAAGAATGTCAGTTCTCAACAGCAACATTTTCAATCGTTGGGATGTGAGCTTATAAAAAAAAATTAGATTGCCAATATCCACTAGAGATTATTATTCAGTAGGTTTGGGATAGGGTTCCTTAATCAACATTTCTTTCAAGCACCCATATGCCTCTGATTATAATGCAATGATATCCATACTGTGGGAGCAATGTTCTTTACTTTCTGTTCTCCCTAGAGCTCCGAGAATACTAATCAACTAGGTAGTTCACTGAAAATATGTGATTCAGATAATTATTCAGACTGTTTGTACAACCCCAGGTTGGAATAACTTTGATGTCCTAAAGTATTTTGATGATTTAATGGGTCAAGTCAATTTATCTATAGATTCCACCAACTAGACCTGGTCCTGTCTTTTGGGATGAATCCAGGTAATTCTAATCACTTTTCCCACAGGAATCCTCCTATATTCTCTTTTCCAAGTACCCTCCTCTCTTTAATATGTCCCCGTATGAGTGGTTTAAGTCCCTTTCCCATCTGAGTGATCCAGTGGTTTGTTAATGACACTCAGGTTTAAATATAGTTTGCCATGTGCTCTGAGGGGTGAATAGTGCAGTTTTATCTCCTTTCATCATTCAGCTACTTTATATCCATTAATGTAGCAGTTCAGAAAAGTCCTAGAGAGATTGCACTATAAATAGTGATTAAACACATGAGAGTTGTCCTGAGGAAGAAATAGGTTTGGATTCTGGCTCTGTTACTTACTGTCTGCAATTTCACAAGACTGTTACATATGCATGGATGGTAAGTAATTTTTGAGGAAATGTGTTTAATTCATTTTCTATTCACAATGCTGAAAAAATAATAGAAAATGTGTTAGTATGACTCGAATGAAAAACATCAGTTTTTATATTTTAAGTCATTTTCACTGGAGGAAAAATTTAAAAAGAAAAACAAATAAGAAATATAATTGTGACTGTTTGCTGTTACTAGCTGTACAGAGATTCAGATTCTATGACCAGATCCTTATCATTCCAAATTGAACTACTCGCAATTAGCACTTCAGACAAGATCTTTTCTAGAGCCAGTAATCCCACTGCCAACATTCCTGTTTGCTCGGATCATATCGACAAGCTGACACACCTACCCAGTCACTGCCATTGCTTCCTGCCCGCCTCCTGGCATTCTGAGCCTGGGCTCCAGGACAAATGATCCAATCTCCCTCACCACATCCTACAGTCTCATTTTTTCCTAGCATCAATTCTTAATTATCTAATTATTGTCCTTAACCCTGGTGGCAGAAACTGCTATTTTCCTATCCTTTACCAATTCTCATCTTCTTCCTCAACAACGGAATGCTGATTTTGTTGGGAGTGGAATATTACTGGCAAAGAAAACTGCAGTTTCTAGTCTCCTATACAAACAGGGCTGGCCTGTAACTAAGTCCTGTGGCCTGTAACTAAGTCCTGGTCAATGAGATTTAACGATAGTTTCTGCTCATGTACATTGGGAACTCAAAAGAGGAGGGGATTTAAGCCAACTGGCATATGTCATTTTGTCTTTCCTCTTTCTTACTGACTGAAAAGCAAATGGGATGATGAGAATCCTGGTTGTCGTCTTGTAAGTGCAAGTTTAGGTGCTTTGAGGATAGAACCTCAGGATGCAGAGCACATATACAGAAAAAAGCAGGAAATCAATAACACTGTTGAGTTGGCCTGAAAAGCTCAACTGTACATTTCATTATTTGAGAGATACATGAGTCCCTATCTTATTTTAAGAATCATTTTTTGGCTTCTGTTACTCCAAGTCTAGCATATTGATGCATCACTCTGAGCAAAGTGACTCAGATAAAAAATGTTTCTGATAATGGTTTCATAAGAATGTGTAATTTTCCAGTGGAACCCTTTCTGAAATTTAAACTTATTTATTTATTTATTTGAACTATAGAGGGGTTATTAGGAAAGAAGGGGTTGCCAGTTATTTCAGTTGCCAAAAGCTTAGAGGAAATTAAATCCTAAGCCAAATGTTTCCTACTTGTTTGTAAAGTGTTAGTGAATAATAAAGAGCTATGAAAATGTGGAGAACCCAGTAAATAAGCATGTACAGTAAAACACATTCTAAAAATGTTCTAATCCATGAAATATTCACATTGCTTAAAATTTGTTAGAGAAAACAAAAAACAAACAACCTCACTGGTTTTGAAGTATTATTGGGACTTTGGGTGGGACAATAATTTGTAGTTAGGAGTTACCTATACATTTCAGAAAGTTTAACATTTTTGGATTCCACTCACTAAAACTGTATTATATCCCCATTCATTGCAAAGGTTAAATAATTCACCCTGAGGAGATATTGATCCTCTGTTCCTCCTTCTCTCACCTCTTCCACCCTCACTTAACTGTTAAAAAACACTGGAATCAGATGGAATCTGAGAAAATTCTGCCTTGAGAACATATTTCATTTATTCTTCTACCTATTTAACCTGTTCCATATTTAAATCTCTATTTATCTCTGTTGATTTAAAATATTGAAGTCAGGTAACCTTCATTTTTCTCTAATAATGAAATTCTGTTCATCTGTCCTCTCTGGATTTCCATGAAATATGCTTGAAGATCGTAATTAGCATAACTCTTGAGAAGTACATATTAATGAAGTGGTTAGGGATCTATAGTGGAAAAAACAGGGAATTTTAGTCTAACTTGGTGCAAATCTCTTGAGTTTTTATTCATCAGTGAAGTATGGTTAACGATATCTTCAATTACTATCACATGGTAATGCTATTAGAATCATATGGAATAATGTGTGTATAGTAATCATTTTACATGAAGCACTGGGATAGTGATATTTATTTGAAATATAAAACATTTTAAATATCTATATATTCATCTATTCATGAATATATTTCTTGAGGCTCAAATAATCAGATCATTAGATCCATCAGTTTCAGGTTAGTTACATGAAAATTATGAAGATTTATATTTATGTCTATGTTTATATTTATTTATTTATATTTATATTTATGACTGTGGAATAATCACAGTTATTTATAACCATTCTCCATGACTCTCAACTCCTGTATACTGATATGACTGAAGTATGCTTGGTATAGTATCTGTTTTCCAAAAAAATAAATGTATATATTTAACAAACACTTATATAGCATACACTTTGTGCCAAAATTTGTTTACCAGTATTAAGTAATTTAATCTACTTAACAAACGTATAAGACAGATACCATTACTACCTCATTTAAAGATGATAAAACTAAGGCACTGAGAGTCTAATGCACTTGTAAAAGGTCATGTGGCATAGAACAGATACTAGTTTACAAACAAAAAAAAAAAGGACAACTGTATTGCACAAACTTACAAAATATCATCCCTGGTATGTCACATTACAATTTGGTAATTAACAGATTTCTTTGCATGTGTCCTTTGCTCTCTGGGTCATTCTTCTTTTGGATATCTAAATGATTTACATCTTTACCTTTTTATAATCTGCTCAAATAGCACATTCAAAGTGAGCATTATCTGGCCCCCTTATTTAAAATTGCACACACACTCTCTAGTACCCCTGTTCTACTTAATTT
Source organism: Lagenorhynchus albirostris (assembly GCF_949774975.1). Lineage (NCBI taxonomy): Eukaryota > Metazoa > Chordata > Mammalia > Artiodactyla > Delphinidae > Lagenorhynchus > Lagenorhynchus albirostris. The sequence goes on along the minus strand of NC_083106.1, from coordinate 85,754,429 downwards.
TTCTCCATATTACTTATTTGTAAATAAGATATTACTGGAACACAGCCAAGCCTATTTACTTATTTATCATCTGTGGTTGCTTTGCCTCTGCAGTGACAGGTTTGTGTAGTTAAAAGAGATACCATATAACCAACAAAGTGTATACTATTTGGCCCTTTACAAAAAAAGTGATTACCAGTCTATGCCCTAAATAATTTACTTGTCTATTATGTTTGTTGTATATCTCATCTCACTAGATTATAAATTCCATGGGAGCAAAGATTCTTCTCTAGATTTATTTTTCCTCTTTATTATTTCTATAGCCTCAAGTCTTATAATAACATGTGGAACATAGTAGTCACTTAATAAATATTGATGTATAAAGGGTGAATAAACAAAAAAATAATGAAATGTTAATCGCTTTCTCCATGTTTCCTCTCTTCAGTGGTTAACCCTTAATGCTCTTTAAAAGACAGTTTTGCATTTCAGAAAAAATAGCAGTCATATATAAACTTAAGAGATGAAAATGAAACCATATACAAAATTATTTATGGCAAGCTTTATATATTGTGGCAAACTGACTATAGCAAAAATAAAAATAATAAATTGCCAAATGATTTATAACATGGCTTCTTTAGCAATGTAAATATGTTGTGTTTCAAATTTTTATATTGGCTACATAAAATCCACCTAGTAGAAAGTAAAACAGAAGTACTGTCATCTCTTTGAAAGTCGAAGTGACAATAGATACTGCTGTTTTGTTTTTAATGTGACCAGATATGAAAAACAAGTGTATGATATGGAAGGAACCTAAAAGGAACAGTCTGCTTCATTTTCTTCATTTTAGTGTTTGTAATAGACAATGAAAGTAATGTGAAGAATTGTCAGAATTGAACAAAAGATATTAGGAAAGTAGATTTCAAAAAGGTCATGAGAAATATAACATACAATTTCAACAGTCTTTAAGTGTGACCATAGCTTAAAATGAATGGAAAAGTGTGTTAAAGAATTTATGAGATATGGGGATATAAGTATATGTATAGCTGATTCACTTTGTTATACAGCAGAAGCTAACACACCATTTTAAAGCAATTGTATTCCAATAAAGATGTTTAAAAAAAAAAAACATGAGGCAGTATCAGTGAGGAAGAAAAGGATGAAACACTTAAGAAATCTGAGTAGTTGCTCAAGGTATTATTATGTTAAAAGCTTATGTACATAAAATTGTCAAGCATTTTCAATAAAGTAAATCTGATTGAAACTGAGCTGAAACTTAAAAAACTGATGAAGGCCAGAAAAATGCATGTAATTATTTGTAAGAGCCAAAATATGAAAAGGAAAAAATTGTGCCCACTAATGGGAGAAGATAGAGTAATGCTCTATATTGAAAATGAGAAAAAATAATTCCCCACCTGACTAACAAGTTGCGTTCCCAGGTGCTAGAAAACAGATTCTGAGACAGAGATTAGCCTGAAGGATGTTTATTGGTGAGTTCTCTGGAGATTGACACCCGTGGAAGGGAGGAAAATAAAAACTGGGTAAAGGGAGGTGATTTGCATTCCCAACAAAAAGGGCACATTAGGTGCTCTGCAGTGTGATGGCCCCTCAGAATTGCCCTTCAAATTGATCAGTCACTGAGTGAGGCTGCCACTGGAAGGATTAATAATGTGGGTCAAGGCAAGTTTCTCCAGCATAACAATTTGTAAATAGGGCTTAAATGTCTTCCGATGGACCTTTCTTGCTGAGATACTTAAAGAATGAAGGTTAATGGAATAAATGTGAGCCCTTGCTTCTGCAGCTAATTTCAGGACCACAACAAGACAGTCATCTCCATCCTCTGCTGTCCATTTTTAATCCCCCTTACCTTCGGGGGTTTATTTTATCTCATGACCAACATCTTATCCCTGAGGGTCCTAAGGCATTGGTTACCATGTCCTTCCCAGGCTAGGGTTGCTTCACACTTTCATTTATTCTTATTGTTCAGGGATTCTATACCTTTGCTGATTTTTGGTCTAGTAAACTTATCCATCACTGAAGTCCCCAACCATTACTATTGATTTGCCTATTTCTCCCTTAAATTCTTTTGGTATTTGCTTCCTATATTTTTGAACTTTGATTTTACTTGTATGTATATTTACAATTGTATATCTTCATAATAATGAACACTTGTATCATTATGAGATATTTTTTCTTTGTCTCTAGCAACACATTTTAAGACCCATTTTAATGGAATTAACAACCATTTCAGCTATTTTATGTTTTATTCTTACAGAATATGTTTTCTTTCATCCTTTATTTTCAGCCTATGTGTGTCTTGATGGTGATAGAATTCTGGGTTGTGACTTGATAGTTTATATCTTTTTTCCCCTTTCACCAATTTATTGATATCATTGTCCTCTAACTTAGGTAGTTTCACTCTAGAAGTCTTCTAATTTCTTATTTTTTCCTCTATGTATAATGTCTCTTTTCTCTGGCTTCCTTCAAGAATTTTCTTTACCTTTAGCCTGTAGATTTGAATATGATATATCTAGGTGATTGTTTCCCCTCCAGGGAGACATTTTTCCTGCTTAGTTTTCTCTGAGATTTTTGAGTCTATGGCTTGCTCTTTGTCATTAATTTTGGAAAATCCTCTACCAGTATATCTCAAAATACTTTTTATTATCTTTCTGGGATTCAAATACATGTATGTTACAATATTTGATGCTGATTCATAGCTCCTCTTGATTTTTTTGCAGTTTTTCCTCTTCCTCCTTTTTCCCCACTGTGTTTCATGATAAAATTTGTTTCAGGATAATTTTTAATGAGTCATCTTCAAGTTCACTGATTCTTTCCTTGGATATGATGAGTTTACCAAAGTTCCTGTAAAAAAAAAAACATTTGTTTCATATTTAAAAATAAATTATGCTATCTTCATTTGATTTTTCTTTTAGTTTTCATCTTTTAAAACTTCCTATCTGATCTGACACCTTTTTCATTAGCATCATTAACATATTAATTATAGGTATTTTAAATTCTGTTAGACAGTGTCATGCCTGTGTGTGGTTCTGAGGATTGCTTTGTATCACTGAATGACCTTTTTCTTGCCATTCATTATGTGTCTTTGTTGTTGTTGCTAAAAGCCAGGCATCTTGTGTAGGTCAGTAGAGACCAAAGTAGAGGTTATACCTGGAAACGGGCACTCCTTTTCTTCTACTGAGCCTTTAATGCAGGATATTAAGTTAACATAATCAGAGTACAGTTGAATTTGAATTTTTGCTCTCTCTCTCTCTCTCTTTTTCTTTTTTTTTTTTTTTAGTTGCTATGGCTACACTCAATGAACTACTGGCTTCAGATTCCTACAGATATATCTAGTGCAGATTGATTTTTCAGAGCGATCGAGTTGAAATGTGAAATTTCACTTTTCCCTTTGTGCTGTGCCTCACAGAAAGTTGCTGGCATTCTCTCATTCCTTTCCTGTCCTTCCAGGAGTCATCTGCTATGGTTTGTTATTCCAAGTTTGCTAGCTTGACAGTGAGGAGGACAGTTGGAGGAGTTAATTCTCTGTTTTTCTAATTAAACCTTATCCTTAGGTATGCATTGTGTTTTTGGGTCTCAAGAATGTACCCTCATTTTCCCTCACCTTCCAGTGACTGTAGCTGTGGGCTGATTTGTATTCCAGTCTTTCCCTTAGGAGCAATTTTCTTTCAACATTTCTCCTTCTACCAGATGCAATGAGTTTTTACCAGTGCCCAAATGGCAGCAATGTTTTGTGTCTTTAATCCCACAGATTAAAGCTTTGTTTCACAGTGGAGGTGGGGGGAAAGGTCTGGGTGAAATTCCTTGCATTTTCTGTACAGCTACTATTCCCACACTCTAGGATTGCACCTTAGTGAACAATCTTAGGGATCTTTCTGATATTTTCTGACAGTGCTCAGTAGAATTTATGGAGAAATAGCCTTCAAATAGACTTCCTCAATTTCCATAGTCCCAGGTCACAGAATTATACTGTCCATGTATAAATATTTAAAAGCCACATTCAGCCTTTACCAATTTTTCAACTATTCTATTGAAACTCTTCTTACTGATGTCCACTTGCTTCTACCCCAGGTGAGAAAGTACTCACATCTTCTCTTTCCTAAGAGAAATCATATCTCCTTTTAGCTAGTTTGTTGTTTGTTGTCCTGCAACTTCAGCTATGAAATGAGTTTGAAAAGAAAAAGTCCTAAATTTGAAGTTAATTGGACTCTTTTTTAATCAGTAATTATTTTCAGCTTTTTTATTATTTTTACAGATTGTATTAACAATACAATGCAAACATAATAATGACCACCCAATTCCACTGTCTTTGCAGCCATGATTTCTCTTCTATTATACTTCTCATCTAAGATTTCACACTTTGTGTCAGTGTTCCCTCCACAATATACTATATTGATTTACCACCACTGAAGGTTTTATAAGTTACATAGCCACCTTTTGTCAGGTACTATTTATGCTTCAACTACCTCCAGTGACAAGTGTCTCATTGTTGTCAGAGCAGCAAGTGTTTTGACTCCAAAATTCCTTCTTAAAGTTGCTTTTTGACCATTCCTGTCCCCCATATATTCAAGTAGGATTCCACAGGAAGGAGGATATGGGGTATTATTACCTGTGAAGGACATTTGCGGGGCAGTGCTCTTGGAATTGACATCCTTGGAAGAGAATAGAAGGAAGGAAGGTTGGATGCATGGAAAAGTTGAACGAGTGCATTCCCAATAAAAGTTTCCACTGACCCCATAGGGATTTCTGGAATGAAGATGGCACATGAGAGTTGTATTGAGTTGGGAGGAGGGCCTTTATACTTCTGTGTGGTGGATCATTTCAGGGAGCTTCCCACAGAAAGAAAACGACATTGAGAAAAGTAGTTTCCTTCAGCTGAAGCTTGTAGCCATGAGTTGTCAGTTAGCCACACTCAATAGGAGGTAGAATAACATCTCCATTCCAGAACAGAGATGTGTGTCGCATATCACAGAATTCATTATATTTACCTCTTACTTATCTTTTTTTTTTCTATCAAATAAAAGTATCTTAAAATAAACAGCCATAAGTTTTAGGGATCTGAAAATATTCACATTTCTTGTCCCACAGAGGCCACTGACTAGTTGGGAGAAATAAATGTAAGCAGGAAATAAAACTACTGTAGGGTGAAAATCTACATCACGTGGTTAGTGCCTTTCTATTCTGGAAAGTGCTCCTACCTCTTCCTACCTCAGAAATAGAAGCCCTTGTGTCAAGATAACTTAACTTCCTGGGTGAGGATTTCTTGGAACAGATATTTGAGACTGAAAACCAATAAATAACTTCACAGTTTGCTTCAGAAAATTGTTGCAACAAAAGTGTCAGAGTAAACAGTTTTCTCATCTGAGCAAACAGCTGTCACAAATTTTTCACACCTGGAGAAACAGCTCACTTATCATGACAAGAGCTGTATCAAAACTTATCTCAAAATTCTTACCCCACTTTTCTACTGATCCTATACTATTGTGTAAAAAAAAAAAAGTTCAATTTTAAAAATTTCCCCACCTCAGAAGACCCAATTTAAAGCACTTGAACTGAGTCTTTTAATCCTATAAATAGCCATCCCTAACTTGGTCTGTTTAGACACTACAACAAATGTGGCAAGGTAGTGTTCTCTGTTCTTGTGGAGAACGTTATACATCTAGGTTGACTTAGTCAATGGATTTTTCTGCTGGTTTGTGGGGGAGATTATAAGTGTTGAGTCTGAAGGTCACTTCCAGGGCCTCCTAATATTTTCTTGCTGGTCTGTTTTAAGACTCTCTACTCTGAAACAGGGCCTCTGCTCAGGGCTTTAAGTATCCTGCCCATGGATCTCTCTGACAAGAGAGTGAGTTATTCCCCATGTTTAGACTGAGTTCTGATTTCTGTTTGTTTAAATCCAGAATTGTCAAGCTATGACCTGTAGGCTTCCATTGTTAACATCTGTCCTGTGGTGTATTCCCTGTCACAACCACAAAATTTGATAATGGAACTGAGACAATAGGGTCCATATAGCCGAGAATATTTCCTATCTTCCCTTTCAGAGAAAAGGTCACTCACCTTTTGTTTAGATCCTAAATGTGAGCTATTTTATCTCCTGAGAATTGGGATCCCTCTTTTACAAATCATTTAATTATGTGCTCATGAATCATACACTTTTATCTTTGATGAAATTTTGACTTTCAAAAGCAACACTTTATTTTTCCTCTCTATGTCCTTGTCACTTTCGGTTTTGAGTCTGAGAGTCTTTTTTTTTTTTTTTTCCTTTTTCTTTTTCTTTTTAGTAGTAGATCTGTAGTTGGAATTGTTTTCTTTATTAAAGGTACTCAAGGAACCATGCGAGAGAAGCAATTTGAAAATTACAATTGAAAAAAGAAAGTAACTTTAAAAAATTTCCTACAGATTCTCACAGATTAGATACAATTCTTTTCTTTAGACAACAGTCCACTTTAAATCTGAGAAGTTTTATAGTGGGTTAATGAAAGTTTCAAATATATGAATCTCTTTTAATTGAAAAAAATTAATGTAGCAAATGAATAAAAGTCCAGGAACATGAGAGCAGATACTCTGTGTGAAGTATCACTGTTTCACTGCTACAAATGTGTGTTGGTTAATTCTTTGCTTACCTCTTTCTGTATCAACCCTATTTTGTTGTTTATCTCTGAGATCACTAGTATGTACTGATTTTATGTTAAAGCCAGATGCATTCTCAGTCTTTGTGAAGGATAAAATTGATGTTCAGCTGTACTTTCTTTACAAAAAAATATACGAGTAACTTTTCTAGAGAAATGTCTTCTTTATAGGTCTACCTATGACCTGATTATGGATTGTGCTCTTAAAAAAAATTGGGAAAGAAGGAACAAAACAAATAAGCAGCTTCACATAGTGAAACTGTTTACAAAATTATTTAGCAATTTTAGACAATGCTAAAAAATAAATTGTGAACATCCAAACTGCCAATGCCTCCTGAAAATATGTAACTTTTTGTGAAGATGATATTTTTTCAGTTCAAAAGACTATTTCTTCCCAAATATGGAAATAATTAAAAAATTCTACCATCAACTTATTTGAGAGACAGCAGGCTTAGATGACTAATTTTCAACTTTCTTTGTAAAGAAATCTTACCTTTGGGTTTAGTCTCTGTTCAGTGAAGGCATTCAGGACTGACCAACCCCAAATATGCCACTTTGGTGTATTGATTATCTTAAGCTAAAGGCACTTGAAAAACAACAGGTGTAAAAATGGCACTGTGACCTCCCCTGGTCTCCCTGAATGCAGGATGAGACTCCCATGTGAAAGATGCCATCTCTATACCAGGAGAAAAGAAATATTTTTTATCACCAGAGAAGGGGGGGTGCAGAGCAAGAGAAACCTGTATAAATGGACTTTGTGAGAGTGATTCCCATCTTCCTGAGATTGTTCTGTATCTTTTAGTTACTTTTCCACTATTGCCTCTTTGTTCAACCTGGCACATAGGCACTTGACTTACTCTCTTTTCAGTCTTTATTTTCCTGTGGTGACTCCTATGTATATGGAAGATTTATTAAATAAAATGTGTACAGTGTTCTCCTATTAATCCATTATATTGTTACCAGTAGTCCATCTACCATGTTAGTTCAGCCACAGAACCCAGGAGGTAGGAGGAAGTTTTTTTCCTTGCCTTCATCAGTTTTGATGTTCTTTTCTTATGGCTCCATCAGAATGCCTGAATGACCCTGGAAATGTATTTAAGTATTTTTCTTAAAATAGTTGTTTCAAAATTTTTCCTGATTTTAAGTCTCTATGAATGGTCAAAAAAAGGTGAAAAAATATTAGTGACCCACAAATCTAAGAAATATGGTGCTGTTTGATTTATAATGTTTATACATACTTTTAAAAGGAAAATGTCTGATTGTCCTGAAAATAATCTAGAAAAATCATTTTAAGAATTGAAAAAAATTATTAATTACACTATAATAGTGTATGTCTGGGTCTCTTTGTATTCACTTAATAAAAAAGAATTGTGTGTCAAAAAGTTTCATTAAGGAGGATTGGGAAGATGGCGGAAGAGTAAGACGCGGAGATAACATTCCTCCGCACAGATACATCAGAAATACATCTACACGTGGAACAACTCCTACAGAACACCTACTGAATGCTGGCAAAAGACTTCAGACATCTCACAAGGCAAGAAACTCCCCATGTACCTGGGTAGCGCAAAAGAAAAAAGAATAAACAGAGACAAAAGAACAGGGATGGGACCTGCACCAGTGGGAGGGAGCTGTGAAAGAGGAAAGGTTTCCACACACTAGAAGCCCCTTCGCGGGCAGAGACTAAGGGTGGCGGAGGCGGAAGATTCGGGGCCGTGGAGGAGAGCACAGCAACAGGGGTGCGGATGGCAAACCGAAGAGATTCCCGCGGAGAGGATCGGTGCCGACCAGCACTCACCTGCCCGAGAGGCTTGTCTGCTCACCCGCAGGAGCGGGTGGGGTTGGGAGCTGAGTCTCAGGCTTCGGTAGGAGCTCAGGGAGAGAACTGGGGTTGGCGGCGTGAACACAGCCTGAAGGGGTTAGTGCACCACGACTGGCTGGGAGGGAGTCTGGGAAAAACTCTGGAGCTTCCAAAGAGGCAAGAGACATTTTCTTCCCTCTTTGTTTCTTGGTGCACGAGGAGGGGGGATTAAGAGTGCTGCTTAAAGGAGCTCCAGAGATGGGCGCGAGCCACGGCTAACAGCGCGGACCCCAGAGACGGGCATAAGACACTAAGACTGCTGCTGCCGCCACCAAGAAACCTATGTGCAAGCACAGGTCACTATCCACACCTCCCATCCGGGGAGCCTGTGCAGCCCGCCACTGCCAGGGTCCCGGGATCCAGGGACGACTTCCCCGGGAGAACACACGGCACGCCTCAGGCTGCTGCAATGTCATGTTGGCCTCTGCCACTGCAGGCACACCCCGCCTCTGCACCCCTCCCTCCCCACGGCATGAGTGCGCCAGAGTGCCCAAAGCAGCTGCTCCTTTAACCCTGTCCTCTCTGAGCGAAGAACAGATACCCTCCGATGACCTACAGGCAGAGGCGGGTCAAATACAAAGCTGAACCCCATGAGCTGTGCTAACAAAGAAGAGAAAGGGAAATCTCTCCCAGCGGCCTCAGGAGCACTGGATTAAATCTCCACAATCAACTTGATGTACCTGCATCTGTGGAATACATGAATAGACAACGAATCATCCCAAATTGAGGAGGTGGAGTTTGAGAGCAAGATTTATTATTTTTTCCCTTTTTCCTCTTTTTGTGAGTGTGTATGTGTATGCTTCTGTGTGAGATTTTGTCTCTATAGCTTTGCTTTCACCATTTGTCCTAGGGTTCGATCCATACATTTTTTCTTTATTTAAAAAAATTTGTTTTGTAATAATTATTTTTTTATTTTAATAATTTTATTTTATTTTACCTTACTTTATTTTATTTTCTTTTATCCTCTTTCTTTCTTTCTTTCCACTTTTTCTCCCTTTTATTCTGAGCCGTGTGGATGAAAGGCTCTTGTTGCTGCAGCCATGAATCAGTGCTGTGCCTCTGAGGTGGGAGAGCCAACTTCAGGACATTGGTCCACAAGAGACCTTCCAGCTCCACATAATATCAAATGGCAAAAATCTCTCAGAGATCTCCATCTCACCACCGACACCCAGCTTCAATCAATGACAAGCAAGCTACAGTGCTGGGCACCCTATGACAAACAACTAGCAAGACAGGAACACAAACCCACCCATTAACAGAGAGGCTGCCTAAAATCATAAGTACACAGACACCCCAAAACACACCACCAGTCATGGACCTGCCCAGAAGAAAGACAAGATACAGCCTCATCCACCAGAACACAGACACTAGTCCCCTCCACCAGAAAGTCTACACAACCCACTGAACCAACTTTAGCCACTGGGAACAAACACCAAAAACAATGGGAACTACGAACCTGCAGCCTGCAAAAAGGAGACCCCAAACATAGTAAGATAAGCAAAATGAGAAGACAGAAAAACAAACAGCAGATGAAGGAGCAAAATAAAAACCCACCAGACCTAACAGATGAAGAGGAAATAGGCAGTCTACATGAAAAATAATTCAGAATAATGATAGTAAAGATGATCCAAAATCTTGGAAATAGAATAGAGAAAATGCAAGAAACATTTAACAAAGACTTAGAAGAACTAAAGATGAAACAAACAATGATGAACAACACAATAAATGAGATTAAAAATACTCTAGAAAGGATCAACAGCAGAATAACTGAGGCAGAAGAACAGATAAGTGACCTGGAAGATAAAAATAGTGACAATAACTGCTGCAGAGCAGAATAAAGAAAAAATAATGAAAAGAACTGAGGACAGTCTCAGAGACCTCTGGGACAAAATTAAACGCACCAACATTCGAATTATAGGGGTCCCAGAAGAAGAAGAGAAAAAGAAAGGGACTGAGAAAAAATTTGAAGAGATTATAGTTGAAAACTTCCCTAATATGGGAAAGGAAATAGTTAATCAAGTCCAGGAAGCACAGAGAGTCCCATACAGGATAAATACAAGGAGAAATATGCCAAGACACATATTAATCAAACTTTAAAAAATTAAATACAAAGAAAACATATTAAAAGCAGCAAGGGAAAAACAACAAATAACACACAAGGGAATCCCCATAAGGTTAACAGCTGATCTTTCAGCAGAAACTCTGCAAGCCAGAAGGGACTGGCAGGACATATTTAAAGTGATGAAGGAGAAAAACCTACAACGAAGATTGCTCTACCCAGCAAAGATCTCATTCAGATTGAATGGAGAAATTAAAACCTTTACAGAGAAGCAAAAGCTGCGAGAGTTCAACACCACCAAACCAGCTTCACAACAAATACTAAAGTATCTTCTCTAGGCAAGAAACACGAGAGAAGGAAAACACCTACAATAAGAAACCCAAAACAATTAAGAAAATAGGAATAGGAAGATACATATTGATAATTACCTTAAATGTAAATGGATCAAATGCTCCCACCAAAAGACACAGACTGACTGAATGGATACAAAAACAAGACCCATATATATGCTATCTACAAGAGACCAACTTCAGACCTAGAGACACATACAGACTGAAAGTGAGGGGTTGGAAAAATATATTCCATGCAAATGGAAACCAAAAGAAAGCTGGCATAGCAATTCTCATATCAGACAAAATAGATTTTAAAATAAGGACTATTAGAAGAGACAAAGAAGGACACTACATAATGATCAAGGGATTGATCCAAGTAGAAGATATAACAATTGTAAATATTTATGCACCCAACATAGGAGCACCTCAATACAAAAGGCAAATACTAACAGCCAAAAAAGGGGAAATCAACAGTAACACATTTATAGTAGGGGACTTTAACACCCCACTTTCCCCAAATGAAAGATCATCTGAAATGAAAATAAATAAGGAAATACAAGCTTTAAATGGTACATCAAACAAGATGGACTTCATTGATATTTATAGGACATTCCATCCAAAAACAACAAAATACACATTTTTCTCAAGTGCTCATGGAACATTCTCCAGGATAGATCATATCTTGGGTCACAAATCAAGCATTGGTAAATTTAAGAAAATTGAAATTTTATCAATTATCTTTTCTGACCACAATGCTATGAGACTAGATATCAATTACAGGAAAAGATCTGTAAAAAATACTAACACATGGAGGCTAAACAATACACTACTTAATAACGAAATGATCACTGAAGAAATCAAAATGGAAATCAAAAAATACCTAGAAACAAATGACAATGGAGACATGATGACCCAAAATCTATGGGGGGGCAGCAAAAGCAGTTCTAAGAGGGAAGTTTATAGCAATATAATCCTACCTTTAGAAACAGGAAACGTCTTGAATAAACAACCTAACCTTGCACCTAAAGCAATTAGAGAAAGAAGAACAAAAAAACCTCAAAATTAGCAGAAGGAAAGAAATCATAAAGATCAGATTACAAATAAATGAAAAAGAAATGAAGGAAATTATAGCAAACATCAATAAAACTAAAATCTGGTTCTTTAAGAAGATAAACAAAATTGGTAAACCAGTAGCCATACTCATCAAGAATAAAAGGTAGAAGACTCAAATCAATAGTGAAAGGAGAAATAAAAACTAACCCTGCAGAAATACAAAAGATCATCAGAGATTACTACATGCAACTGTATGCCAAAAAATGGACAACCTGGAAGAAATGGACAAATTCTTAGAAATGCACAACCTGCCAATGCTGAATCCAGAAGAAAAGTGAAAATATGAACCAACCAATCACAAGCACTGAAATTGAAACTGTGATTAAAAATCTTCCAACAAACAAAAGTCCAGGACCAGATGGCTTCACTGGCAAATTCTATAAAACATTTAGAGAAGAGCTACCACCTATCCTTCTCAAACTCTTCCAAAATATAGCAGAAGGAGGAACACTCCCAAACTCATTCTCCGAGGCCACAATCACCCTGATACCAAAACCAGAAAAGGATGTCACAAAGAAAGAAAACTACAGGCCAATATCACTGATGAACATAGATGAAAAAATCCTCAACAAAATACTAGCAAACAGAAACCAACAGCACATTAAAAGTATCATACACCATGACCAAGTGAGCTTTATTCCGGGAATACAAGGATTCTTCAATATACACAAATCAATCACTGTGATACATCATATTAACAAATTGAAGGAGAAAAACCATATGGTCTTCTCAATAGATGTAGAGAAAGCTTTTGACAAAATTCAACACCATTTATGATAAAATTCCTCCAGAAAGTAGGCATAGAGGGAACTTTCATCAACATAATAAAGGCCATATATGACAAACCCACAGCCAACATTGTCCTCAATGGCGAAAATCTGAAACCATTTCCACTACGATCAGGAACAAGACAAGGTTACCCTCTCTCACCACTCTTATTCAACATAGATTTGGAAGTTTTAGCCACAACAATCAGAGAAGAAAAGGAAATAAAAGGAATCCAAATCAGAAAAGAAGAAGCAAAGCTGTCACTGTTTGTAGATGACATGATACTATACATAGAGAATCCTAAAGATGCTACTAGAAAACTGCTAGTGCTAATCAATGAATTTGGTAAAGTAGCAAGATACAAAATTAAAGCACAGAAATATCTGGCATTCTTATACACTAATGATGAAAAACCTGAAAGTGAAATCAAGAAAACACTCCCATTTACCATTGCAAAAAAAGAATAAAATATGTAGGAATGAACCTACCTAAGGAGACAAAAGGCCTGTATGCAGAAAATTATAAGACACTGATGAAAGAAATTAAAGATGATACAAATAGATGGAGAGATACATCATGTTCTTGGATTGGAAGAATCAGCATTATGAAAATGACTATACTACCCAAAGCAATCTACAGATTCAATGCAATCCCTATCAAAGTACCACTGTCATTTTTCACAGAACTAGAACAAAAAATTTCACAATTTGTATGGAAACAAAAAAGACCCCGAATAGCCAAAGCAATCTTGAGAACGAAAAACGGAGCTGGAGGAATCATGCTCCCTGACTTCAGACTATACTACAAAGCTACAGTAATCAAGACAGTATGGTACTGGCACAAAAACAGAAAGATAGATCAATGGAACAGGATACAAAGCACAGAGATAAACCCATGTACACATGGTCACCTTATCTTTGATAAAGGAGGCAGGAATGTACAGTGAAGAAAGGACAGCCTCTTCAATAAATGGTGCTGGGAAAACTGGACAAGTACATGTAAAAGTATGAGATTAGATCACTCCATAACACCATACATAAAAATAAGCTCAAAATGGATTAAAGACCTAAATGTTAGGCCAGAAACTATCAAATTCTTAGAGGAAACCATAGGCAGAGCACTCTATGACATAAATCACAGCAAGATCCTTTTTGACCCACCTCCTCGAGAAATGGAAATAAAAAGAAAAATAAACAAATGGGACCTAATAAAACCTCAAAGGTTTTGCACAGCAAAGGAAACCATAAACAAGACCAAAAGACAACCCTCAGAATGGGAGAAAATATTTGCAAATGAAGCAACTGACAAAGGATTAATCCTCAAAATTTACAAGCAGCACATGCAGCTCAATAAAAACAAAAAAAAAATCCAATCCAAAAATGGGCAGAAGACCTAAATAGACATTTCTCCAAAGAAGATATACAGATTGCCAACAAACTCATGAAAGAATGCTCAACATCATTAATCATTAGGGAAATGCAAATCAAATTTACAATGAGATATCATCTCACACCAGTCAGAATGGCCATCATCAAAAAATCTAGAAATAATAAATGTTCGAGAGGGTATGGAGAAAAGGGAACACTCTTGCACTGCTGGTGGGAATGTGAATTGGTACAGCCACTATGGAGAACAGTATGGAGGTTCCTTAAAAAACTACAAATAGAACTACCATATGACCCAGCATTCCCACTACTGGGCATATACCCTGTGAAAACCATAATTAAAAAAGTGTCATGTACCAAAATGCTCATTGCAGCTCTATTTACAATACCCAGGAGATGGAAACAACCTAAGTGTCCATCATCGGATGAATGGATAAAGATGTGGCACATATATACAGTGGAATATTACTCAGCCATAAAAAGAAACGAAATTGAGCTATTTGTAATGAGGTGGATGGACCTGTCTGTCATGCAGAGTGAAGTAAGTCAGAAAGAGCAAGACAAATACCGTATGCTAACACATATATATGGAATTAAAAATAAAAAATGTCATGACGAACCTAGGGGTAAGGCAGGAATAAAGACACAGACCTACTAGAGAATGGACTTGATGATATGGGGAGGGGGAAGGGTAAGCTGTGACAAAGTGAGAGAGTGGCATGGATGTATATATACTACCAAACGTAAAATATATAGCTAGTGGGAAGCAGCCACATAACACAGGGAGATCAGCTCACTGCTTTGTGACCACTTAGAGGGGTGGGATAGGGAGGGTTGTGTGGAGGGAGATGCAAGAGGGAAGAGATATGGGAACATATGTATATATATAACTCATTCACTTTGTTGTAAAGCAGAAACTAGGATACCATTGTGAGACAATTATACTCCAATAAAGATGTAAAAGAAAACAAAAGTTTCATTAAATATCTCCTGTTCTGCCAGGTTCCTATATTTACTTAGACAATAGTCTATACAGAATTTACTGTCAGGATAGTCTGAATATCAAGTATACTGCTTTGTATCCTGCTAATTTCAAAAGATATATAGCTCAAATGTGAGGATTCTATTGTATTCCAGATGAAAGTTTACAGGAAAGTACAGATATATTTAATAAGCTGAGCAAACCTCCATTACAACTCGTTACAGCCATAAAAATGGAAAAGAATACTTTACTGCTGTTTGCCTACTATTTTCATCCTGCAATTTTCCAACAATCAAAGACTATTACAAATGAAGAAAGAAGTTTCTGTGCATTTTTAACCTCTGAAAATTAAAAATATATCTAAGGCTTTGCATTCTATTAAGCATCTTACCTTAGTGCTTCATTAAGTTATGAGGAGGCCACTTCAGCTAATATTTTGACATAGTTGGAAGATGGATTTCTGATGCTTCATTTTGTCTATTTCACTTACTGACCCTGTTGTCACATACAGATCAGTTAATCTTGCTTGCCTCCAAAATAAAAGTTTTAAAGTAGGTTTTATGCAACAAATTGATGCATTTTGTTTCAGTGTCTCAAAAAGAACGCTACACTATTTCAAGAGTGGTGGTAGATAACTTTAATAGGATTTCATTAATATTTTGAAATTATTTACTAAGATTAAATAAAATGAAAATTGAGGATTATTGTACAAAATAATTTGAATTTTAGCATGCAACTATACAAAGTTACTTTTTCAAAATAAATAAGTTATATATGAAGATGCTGCACAACTTTTTTTCCCCATAATCTCTATTTAATTGTATCTTTTTGAAAACAATCTAAAAATATTTCAAAACTGGTCTTTTGTGTTACTGGAGTATAAATAAAACATGGGAACATGAGGGATTCAGTAATGTGATAACTGAGTTAAATCTTTATCTTCAAAATAAAATTCAAGGTCATTATAAAGCATGGAAGGCAATGAATAAGTTATAAGTAATTAAGATATACATTCTACCCTCAGGAACAAAGTATGGTGACATAGTCAAAAAATGATACTTAAATTGAAATATAGTACAAAAATTTGGAAGATTGCATGAACCAGTGTGCAATTAGTTAACAAATTACAACATCAAGTGATAATTCTCAGAGTTCAGTGGAGATATATGCTCAAGGCACTAAACAGTTCTGGGATGACTTCATGGAAAATGGTGGGACTTGACTTAGGCCTGGAAATATCAACAGGGTTTGAAGGATGAAATTGAATGGTGACAACATGACATGCAAAAGTGATTAAAAGAGCAGAACTGCAAAGTCAAGAGTGTGCAAGGTATTTTTGGGGTTCCAAAAAAGACATTTATTAAACCAGATGTTTTATAGGGGAGTTGAAGAGGATATGGTTTAAAAGATAAGGTGGGA
Organism: Lagenorhynchus albirostris; assembly: GCF_949774975.1. Classification (NCBI taxonomy): domain Eukaryota; kingdom Metazoa; phylum Chordata; class Mammalia; order Artiodactyla; family Delphinidae; genus Lagenorhynchus; species Lagenorhynchus albirostris. Next base: position 85,737,890 of record NC_083106.1, on the reverse strand, counting down.
CAAAATTGCAGTGTTTTGAATAATTAACTCATTTAGACATGACATTAGAAGCAAAAAAAAATTTTGAGTAGGTGAGTGGCATGATAAAAATATATTGCTTTAGGAGGATTACAAAAGAATCAGTTGCATAGGAAGAATTTATCATTGAAATCATGATGCATTTTTTTTCTGTAAAGTGTATTCTCTCATATTGATCATTACTCTCTAGAGATGTGGCAGAACATTTATTTTTGAACACCTTCTACAATCCAGAGTTGGTACATTTCATATCCTAAGAATATGCAACTATTGGGAAAACCTAGCACAAGTCTGACATGATTAGTTAACTTCAAATTTTTACTCTATCTTGTTCGAGATATTTTTTGAAAGAAGTATAAAGAATGATTTTGAGATGAGAGTGTCAGTCCGTTGGCTGTGTGGGAAACAGTAACATTGGCTAGAGAACTGTGGAGGCACCTCAAAGTAGAGATAAATGACAGTGTTCATTGGATTCGAGGTAGGATTGTGACGGAGAGCACAGAACTGAATATACTCTGGAGACACAGAGGGCAGGATTTGGGATTAAATAGGTGTGACAGGAAAGGAAGAAGGATGAGTGAACAGTGAGCCCAAGTATCCCAGCTTGAGTAGCAGATTGGATGACTGTGCCACTGAACGAGAGGTCAACTATGTAAAGATGAGTACTTTTAGGAGAAATAAGTAAATACTTTCTGAATGTCATGCTTGGAGATAATTACGTTGAGAAAGTTCTGAGAACCCTCAACAGTTAGGATGTGATTGTTAGAAGAAGACCTCATGAGGGAGATGTAAGAGGCAAGGTTAGATGCTGTGAGGAGAAGCAGGAGGTCAAGGATGTCATGCAAGCCGAAGGAGGAGGGTCTCAGAGAGAAGGAGTATGGGGCAGAGAAGCCCAGTAACATAGCGCCTGCCAAGATAATGAAGCATCCGAGTCAAGTATTAGTCTAATGAGACTGGTAGGTACAGTTTATAAGGAATTAGTGACTGTTTTTCTTTGAGGAAAAATCCTTGATTTATATTCACTACAATGCACTATAAGAATAAGATGCTCTATTTATTGTAATAAATTTTCTCTAGAGCATATTGAACTTCCCCATTAACTAAATAATACCATAATTTATTTCTATTTATGCTTTATTATTTTTCACTGGTGAAATCTAAAATATTCTTAATATCTTTGGTTAGAATACATAGTACATTTTTGGAGCTACGGTGATTCTTTCCTCTTCATTCAATGGATTGAAGACAAGAGTGTACAGGGTATCCCCGTGCAATGTGGGCAAATTGGCTTCATTCATCTCTGTGATGAGGGACAGTTTCACATTCATCCTGGAAATGATCTCCTAATGTAATCAGTTCTCTTGATGTGTAAATTACTTCCTGTAAGAATTGAATCATTTTTGAGTCAACACTAATGTTTGTAGGTCATGATTAGTTACTGGCACAGGCCAAGTTTACATAACAGCCACAAAAGGAATGTTGAAAAGGAAAGAATTATGGATCTTTAATTTATGCAGACACATAAACATGTAAAAATGTACATTAACACAGACAGAATCAGAATTTAAGATAGCGACCTTCTCATTTGTACCATTATTTTTTCCCAAGAATTCCTTTGCTCATTTGTTGATTGAATAATAGATAAATTAATTTCACCATTATTCACTGATTGTGTAATTGAGCCAAAACTATTCTAGCAATATCTAGGAGTATAGTAGGGAAAATACTATATATTTTTTTTCCTTTTTGTCAAGAGGCTTACAATTAGTAGGGGTATAAAGGATAAATAAAATAAGTTAGTGAATAAAAATATTACTAAGTGGTATGAAGAAACTAAAATATAGGAATCTGATAGAACGTGAATGGTTAGGAGTGTTTAACATAAATTGGACGATATTTTTTGGTTGCCCATCCAACATTCACTCTTCTCTCACTCCATCTCAACATAACCACAGTCATTATGTGTGCAACCTCCTGACACCATGCAAAAACTTGTCAGAGGGAAGATGATTCCATTCAGAGCGATAGTCAATCAACACACACTCCTCTGTTGACTGTGCAGGTGGCTGGTAACATGACCTAAGTTTGTCCAATTAGATAGAAAGAAAGGACTTTATTTCATGGGTGAGTAAAAGGATGAAAAGTTCTTTGTCTCATACATAGTGACGTGAACAGGAAAACATTTTACTTGAAGCCATTCTATAGTCAGAAATGAAACAAGTCAGGAAGAAGCTAGTTGATTGATGGTGCAGTGGAGAGAAAGATTGAATGTAGATTTCTCCTGATATCATTAAGCTACTCAATCAATCAATTTTGAAACTTATTTGTATCTGCAGATTGGCTTTTATATAAAATACATTTTTAAAATTATTTAAGGCAATCTGATTTGAAGTGAATATTACCTGCATCCACACAAACTGACTAATACCAACTAACACATACTAACATACTGATTAATAGAGGTGTATCCCCTCTGAGAAAGATACATTTAATTTGAACACTAAGGTCAGGAAGGCGACAAACATGCAAGTATCAGCAGAAGAAACATTCCATGTAGTGAGAGCAGGGCAAAAATCTATGAAAAAAATGAACCCAAAATGTTAGAGTGCAACAGAAATACCAAGGTGGGTAGAGTTTATCAAATGAGGGGACCGGAGCTCCAAATACATTGTGAAAGTAGGTGGGGCCAGATCAAGCAGAGCCTTGTAGGATAATTATATATGGAAATTGTGGATACACACACAGTGTGCTGAGTAGTCTAGATATTATATAAAACTCAGGCAAGAGGGACAAAGCATCAAACATTCTGTAAGAGGCTATTGTATTTTTGTTTTAAATAAAAAAGCATTATGTAAAGAATTTAGGTCATTTTTGCCATTTTTAATTTTGAATCATTAAAAAACATTGAGCTATTTGCATAAGTAAAATGGTATGAGATCGTAGAAAGAGAGGAAGAGTCCTGATAATGTCAGTTTGACTATTTGCTTCATGTATATGTAGGTTCATAGACACACGGTGAGAAGTTATCACTAAGAGCCTTTTACAATTTATTGCAAAGCTCTTTGAGAATAAGCTATGTAAGACATATTTTCCTGCAAGAGGTGTGTGGACTTTCTTGTTTCACTCTCAATATAAAAATCTTCATATTATTAATAATAATGATGTTATTTTTTCTATAATTTATTTAATTCTTATAATTCATCAGATACTTTCCAAGCTCCTACTTAAGTGTTTTGCACTCATAGAAATACTATGGGAAGATACCCTCATTATCTACACATTTTACAAAGGAGACACTAAATCACAGAGAAGTTACATAACTTATCTGCTTCTACTCAGAGGTAAGTGGTAGAATGGTGACATAAAACCAGGCTGCCTGGCTGTGCAGTCTATACTGTTAACTAGCATTATGTTTCCAACTGGGCTATTAATAACAACACATTTATTAATAACCTATAATCTAATAATCTATTGATAACAAATGGAGGGTTTCCTATAGGATTTCACAAAATATAACAAAATAATTGTGTATTTAAAACTAATGAGAACTATAAACATTTTAAGATGATATTCCTTAAGAATATATATGTATATATTCTAATATATAATATACATATATATAATATATATATGTAATATATATATTTGAAAGGCAGTATTATACAATAGAAGCCTAGGTTAACTCTGGCTCCTTTATGCTGATGAGCTGTAGTACATATTTCTCTGTATTTTTCCTTTTATTGATACTTGTATGTTCTTCCCACACTATTCTGTCCCTTTACATTTCTGTTTTGGGTTCATTTCCCTGTGTTAAGCCTTTACTATTACTATTTTAAGAATATTCTCTCTACATTGCTTTCTGCATTTTGCTGAGAAAATATTTACTGCGTACATATTTTCGCACATAGAAATAATGAGATCACAGTTGATTAAAATTCATTCTACTGTATTGTTAGATTGAACTTCTACCCAGTGAAAAAAGCTGAAAGTATAATGACTGAGGAATGTCACTTTTTTTCCATTTTGGGGATAGTACAGCTTTCCACCTATTCTCTTGTTCATCTGTATTCTCTGCAAGCCCTGCAGCAGAAGAGTTTATACTACTCTCCTTTCAGTGAGAAAAATGACTTCCAGTTTGAGTTAGCTGAATAGATATATGAACCCTTGGGCACTTTCTCGGTAATACATTCAATATTCTTTCTGCCTGCAGCAAGTTGTGTGGTTGATGTTTACTCATTTCCGATACCACAGAGTACACTCTAAGCTCTAGGAGGAAGAAGATGAAACTTGAGAATAAGGCAGCTGTGGACCTCTGTACATGTTAGCAATGAAGTGCATCTCTTGTTTAAATATTTCATATGAATATTCTTAAACCTGTCTTTAAAAGTAACAATCTTTTTTTTATGTTTAAACATATGATCTGGAATGTGGTCTTCTGAGTATTATCTCTATAAACTCCCCTTCCTTCTGTCTTCTGATAACAGACTCTACTCCCAAGCCCACAGGGGTGAGCTTGAATCTCAGTGAAGACAGTTATTGTTTTCTGTGGTAGATGACATTACTGGCTCCAGTTTTTCACTCCTCCCTGATTCTTACTGTTTGCCATGTGATCTGTGTATGTCTGTCTGCGAGAGGGATCTTGAAGAAGTGTGTTTTTCTTCCCTCCCTGTACCTTGACTTCGGGCTTGACCATGTGAAGGGCTTATATCAATAAAGTGAGACTTGAGGGAGAGAGTGCTAAATCTAATCCCAAGCCCAGAGAAGCCTTGCATCTTTACTCCTGCCATCTTGTGCTTCTGCCAGGACCATGGAAAGAGCCTGCCGAGGCTGGAAGGAAGGTGAGAGATGCATGCAGCAGGCTGACCAAACCAGACAAGATGGGCAGCCCTCAAACCTGAAGGCTAAATGAACAGTTCTGGTTTACTGAGATTTTATGTTTTTATTTATGCAGGATTATTTGGGCTACAGTTAATTTATATATATATATATATATGATATAAATATAGATGTAGATATAGATACATAGAGATATACATAGATATATCAATATAGATATAGATATCTATATATAGAGAGATATAGACAGATAGATATATAGATATAGATATATAGGTGTAGATCTAGCTACCCTGTACCAGATCTCAATGATAAATTAAGGTAAAACAATGGATCTGAACTAAGGAAATATGCATTCTTTCCAGGCATTTTATATACTCAAGACATTGAAAAATAATATTTTATCATCTAGGATCACTACAATATATGAATAAAATCCAGAACTGCTTATTTGCTGGAATGACAAGAAGGGCACCCACCTCAGGAGAAAATGATGCTGACACAAAGGTTTAAGCAGCATTAGAGACAGAGAAAAAGAGAGCTCTAATAGTGCTACAGTACCTGGAGTTTGTAATTCTTAATATCCTCTACACCCTTTTATCCAGGGGTGCAAAACCCTGAGCAATATTGCAAGAGACAGAGTCTGAAATGTGAAACTGGTTTGAGGTGCCGAGAGGGGCAAGGCCCTGAGTTAGAAAGATAGATTCCTTGCAATGTGTTGTCAAGTTTTTTGGTATTTTCTAAGAGGTTCAAACCAGTGACAACACAGGCTTAACATTTGCTCCCTTCATTTATACAATATTAAGTACGATATTTTATTTCTAGCTCTTTAGAGCAAATAGAATTATGTATATTTATATATAAGGTACAATTCATATTTCTTTTTTTCCAAGTAGATAGACCATTGTCCTAACACTATCTATTAAAAAGTATGTCCTATGTCTTTGAAAGATCAATTTGGTTATATTTTAAACATGAATGCTTAGGTCTGCTTTTCTTCACATCTTTATTGGAGTATAATTGCTTTACAATGGTGTGTTAGTTTCTGCTTTATAAAAAAGTGTATCAGCTATACATACACATATATCCCCATATCTCCTCCCTCTTGCATCTACCTCCCACCTGCCCTATCCCATGCCTCTAGGTGGTCACAAAGCATTGAGCTGATCTCCCTCTGCTATATGGCTGCTTAACGCTAGCTATCAATTTTACATTGGGTAATATATATAAGTCAATGCCACTCTCTCACTTCGTCACAGCTTACCCTTACCCCTCCTCGTGTCCTCAAGTCCATCCTCTATGTCTACAACTTTATTCCTGTCCAGCCCCTAGGTTCTTCAGAACCTTTTTTTTTTTTTTTTTTTTAGATTCCGTATATATGTGTTAGCATACGGTATTTGATTTTCTCTTTCTGACTACTTCACTCTGTATGACAGACTCTGAGTTCATCCACCTCACTACAAGTAACTCAATTTCTTTTCTTTTTACGGCTGTATAATATTCCACTGTATATATGTGCCACATCTTCTTTATCCATTCATCTGTTGATGGACACTTAGGTTGCTTCCATGTCCTGGCTATTGTAAATAGAGCTGCAATGAACATTTTCGTACATGACTCTTTTTGAATTATGGTTTTCTCAGAGTATATGCCCAGTAGTGAGATTGCTGGGTCGTATGGTAGTTTTATTTTTAGTTTTTAAAGGAACCTCCACACTGTTCTCCATAGTGGCTGTATCAATTTACATTCCCACCAATAGTGAAAGAAAGTTTCCTTTTCTCCACACCCTGTCCAGCATTTATAGTTTGTAGATTGTTTGATAATGGCCAATCTGACTGGTGTGAGGTGATACCACATTGTAGTTTTGATTTGCATTTCTCTAATGATTAGTGATGTTAAGCATTCTTCATGTGTTTGTTGGCAATCTGCATATGTTCTTTGGAGAAATGTATATTTAGGTCTTCTGTCCATTTTTGGTTGGGTTCTTTATTTTTTTGATATTAAGTTGCATGAGCTGCTTGTAAATTTTGGAGGTTAATCCTTTGTCAGTTGCTTCACTTGCAAATATTTATTCCCATTCTGAGGGTTGTCTTTTCATCTTGTTTATGGTTTCCTTTGCTGAAAGCTTTTAAGTTTCATTAGGTCCCTTTGTATATTTTTGTTTTTATTTCCATTTCTCTAGGAGGTGGGTCAAAAAGAATGTTGCTCTAATTTATGTCATAGAGTGATCTGCCTATATTTTCCCATAAGAGTTTTATAGTGTCTGGCCTTGAATTTAGGTCTTAATCCATTTTAAGTTTCTTTTTGTTGTATGGTGTTAGGGAGTGTTCTAATTTCATTCTTTTAATATAACTGTCCAGTTTTCCCAGCACCACTTATTGAAGAGGCTGTCTTTTCTCCATTGTACATTCTTGCATCCTTAACAAAAATAGGGTGACCATATGTGCATGGGTTTATCTCTGGGCTTTCTATCTTGTTCCATTGATCTGTATTTCTGTTTTTGTGCCAGTACCATACTGTCTTGATTACAGTAGCTTTGTAGTAGAATCTGAAGTCCAGGAGCCTGATTCCTCCAGCTCCGTTTTTCTTTCTCAAGGTTGCTTTGGCTATTTGGGGTCTTTTGTGTTGCCATAAAAATTGTAAAATTTTTGTTCTAGTTCTGTGAAAAATGCCATTGATAGTTTGATAGGGATTGCACTGAGTCTGTAGATTGTTTGGGTAGTATAGTCATTCTCACAATGTTGATTCTTCCAATCCAAGAACATGGTATGTCTCTCCATCTGTCTGTATCATCTTTAATTTCTTTCATCAGTGTTTTATAATTTTCTGCATACAGGTCTTTTGTCTCCTTAGGTAGGTTTATTCCTAGGTATTTTATTCTTTGTGTTGCAATGGTAAATGGGAGTGTTTCCTTAATATCTCTTTCAGATTTTTTATCATTAGTGTATAGGAATGCGAGAGAGTTCTGTGCATTAATTTTATATCTTGCAACTTTACCAGATTCATTGATTAACTCTAGTAGTTTTCTGGTAACATATTTAGGATTCTCTAGGTATAGTATCATGTCATCTGCAAATAGTGACATCTTTACTTCTTCTTTTCAGATTTGGGTTCTTTTGTTTCTTTTCTTCCCTAATTACTGTGGCTAAAACTTCCAAAACTATGTTGAATAATAGTGGTGAGAGTGAAAAACCTTGCTTTTTGCTGATCTTAGAGGAAATGGTTTCAGTTTTCCAGCATTGAGAACGATATTGGCTGTGGATTTGTCATATATGCCCTTAATTGTGCTAAGTTCCATCTATGCCTACTTTCTGGAGTTTTTTTTTTTATTTGTTTGTTTGTTTGTTTTTATCATAAATCAGTGTTGAATTTTGTCAAATGCTTTTTCTCCATCTATTGAGATGATCAAACAATTTTTCTCCTTCAATTTTTTAATATGATGTATCACATTGATTGATTTGTGTATATTGAAAAATCCTTGCATTCCTGGGATAAACCCCACTTGATCATGGTGTATGATCCTTTTAATGTGCTGTTGGATTCTGTTTTCCAGTACATTGTTGAGGATTTTTGCATCTATGTTCAGCAATGATATTGGCCTGTACTTTTCTTTCTTTGTGACATCTTTGTTTTATTTTGGTATCAGGGTGATGGTAGCCTCATAGAATGAGTTTAGCAGTGAACCTTCCTCATCTATATTTTGGAAGAGTTTGAGAAAGATAGGTGTTTGTTCTTCTCTAAATGTTTGATAGAATTCGTCTGTGAAGCCATCTGGTCCTGGACTTTTGTTTGTTGGAATATTTTTAATCACAATCTCAATTTCAGTGCTTGTGATTGGTCTGTTTCTATTTTCTCTTTCTTTCTGGTTCAGTCTCAGAAAGTTGTGCTTTTGTAAGAATTTGTCCATTTCTTCCATGTTGTCCATTTTATTGGCATATAATTTCTTGTAGTAATCTCTCATGATCCTTTGTATTTCTGCAGTGTCAGTTGTTACTTCTCCTTTTTCATTTCTAATTCTATTGATTTGAGTCTTCTCCCTTTTTTTCTTGATGAGTCTGGCTAATGGTTTATTAATTTTGGTTATCTTCTCAAAGAACCACATTTTAGTTTTATTGATCTTTGCTATTGTTTCCTTTATTTCTTTTTCATTTATTTCTGATCTGATCTTTGTGATTTCTATACTTCTGCTAACTTTGCTTTTTGTTTTTTTTTTTTTTGTCCTTCTTTCTCCAATTGCTTTAGGTGTAAGTTTAGGTTGCTTATTTGAGATGTTTCTTGTTTCTTGAGGTAGGATTATATTGCTATAAACTTCCCTCTTAGAACTTCTTTTGCTGCATCCATAGGTTTTGGGTTGTCATGTTTTCATTGTTATTTGCTTCTAGGTATTTTTTGATTTCCTCTTTGACTTCTTCAGTGATTTCTTGCTTATGAGTAGTATATTGTTTAGCCTCCAAGTGTTTGGATGTTTTCCAGATATTTTCCTCTAATTGATATCTAGTCACCAAGCTTGGTGTTCAGAAAAGATACTTGATATGATTTAAATTTTCTTAAATTTATCAAGACTTGATTTGTGATGCAAGATATGATCTATCCTGGAGAATGTTCCATGAGCACTTGAGAAGAGAGTGTATTCTCTTGTTTTTGTATGGAATGTCCTATAAATATCAATTAAGTCCATCTTGTTTAATGTGTCATTTAAAGCTTGTGTTTCCTTATTTATTTTCATTTCGGATGATATGTCCATTGGTGAAATGGGGTTTTAAAGTCCCCTACTATGATTGTGTTACTCTCGATTTCCCCTTTTATGACTGTTAGTATTTGCCTTATGTATTGGGGTGCCCCTATATTGGGTGCATAAATACTTACAATTGTTATATCTTCTTCTTGGATTGATCCCTTGATCATTATGTAGTGTTCTTCTTTGTCTCTTCTAATAGGCTTTATTTTAAAGTCTATTTTGTCTGATATGAGAAATGCTACACCAGTTTTCTTTTGATTTCCATTTGCATGTAATATCTTTTCCTATCCTCTCACTATCAGTCTGTATGTGTCCCTAGGTCTGAAGTGGATCTCTTGTAGACAGCGTATATACAAGACAAAAACAAGTGGGTCTTGTGTTTGTATCCATTCAGCCAGTCTATGTCTTTTTGTTCAAGCATTTTATCCATTTACATTTAAGGTAATTTTCGATATGTATGTTCATATTACCATTTTCCTAATATTTTTGCGTTTGTAATTGTAGGTATTTTCCTTTTCTTATGTTTCCTGCCTAGAAAAGTTCCTTTAGTATTTGTTGTAAAGCTGATCTTGTTATTGCTAAATTCTCATAGCTTTTGCTTCTCTGTAAAAGTTTTAATTTCTCTGTCAAATCTGAATGTGATCCTTCTGCATAGAGTAATCTTGGTGGTAGATTTTTTCCCTTTCATCACTTTAATTATGTCCTGCCACTCCCTTCTTCTTTGCAGGATTTCTGCTGAAAGATCAGCTGTTAAACTTATGGGGAATCCCTTGTATAATTTTGTTGTTTTTGCCTTGTTGTTTTAAATACTTTTTCTTTGTATTTAATTTTTTGATAGTTTGATTAATATGTGTCTTGGCATGTTTCTCCTTGGACTTATCCTGTATGGGACTCTCTGCACTTCCTGGACTTGATTATTTCCTTTCCCATATAGGGAAGTTTTCAACTATAATCTCTTCAAATAATTTCTCAGTTCCTTTCTTTTTCTCTTCTACTGGGACTTCTATAATTCGAATGTTGGTGCATTTAATGTTGTCCCAGATGTCTCTAATATTGTCCTGAATTCTTTTCTTTCTTTTTTCTTTATTCTGCTCTGCAGTAGTTATTTCCACTATTTTATCTTCCAGGTCACTTATCCGTTCTTCTACCTTAGTTATTCTCCTATTGATTCCTTCTAGAGAATTTTTAATTTCATTTATTGTGTTGTTCACCATTGTTTGTTTGTTCTTTAGTTCTTCTAGGTCTTTGTTAAAAGTTTCTTGTATTTCCTCCATTCTATTTCCAATATTTTGGAAAATCTTTACTATCATTATTCTGAATTCTTTTTCAGGTCGACTGCCTATTTACTCTTCATTTGTTTGCTGTGGTGGGATTTTACCTTGATCCTTCATCTGCTGTGTGTTTCTCTGTCTTCTCATTTTGCTTCACTTACTGTATTTGTGGTCTCCATTTTTCAGGCTGCACTTTCATAGTTTCTATAGTTTTTGGTGTCTTCCCCCAGTGGCTAAGGTTATTTCAGTGGGTTGTGTAGGCTTCCTTGTAGAGGGGACTAATGCATATGTTCTGGTAGATGAGGTTGGATCTTGTCTTACTGGTGGGAAGGACCACGTCTGGTGATGTGTTTTAGGGTGTCTGTGACCTTATTATGAATTTACGCAGTTTCTCTTCTAATGGGTGGAATTGTTTTCTTGTCTGATTAGTTGTTTGGCATAAGATGTCCAGCACTGTAGCTTGCTGGCTGTTGAGTAGAGCTGCCTTTTAACATTCAAATGGAGATCTCTGGGAGAGCTTTCACCATTTGATATTATGTGGAGCCAAGAGGTCACTGGTTGACCAATGTCCTTAACTCAGCTCTCCCACCTCAGAGGCACAGGCCTGACACCCAGCTGGAGTAGCAAGACCCTGTCAACCACACGGCTCAAAAAAAAGGTATAAAAAAAGAAAGAAAAAAATAATAAATAAAATAAAGTAAAATAATTAAAATAAAAAATAATTATTTAAAATTTTAAAAAATTAAAAAGTAATAAAAAATAAAAGAAAAAGAAAGAAAGAAGAGAGCCATCAAACCAAAAAAGATATCCATCAATGATAACAAGCATTAAAATCTATACTAAAAAAGAAACCCAAAAAAACAGGCAGAGAGAATCCTAGGACAAATGGTAAAATCAAAGCTACACAGACAAAATCACACAAAGAAGCACACACATACACACTCACAAATAGAGAAAAAGGAAAAATATATATACCTCTATATAAAAAAAAACAAAAGGAGGAAGAGAGCAACCAAATCAATAATCAAATCTACCAATGATAATAAATACTAAACTAAGATAAATATAAAGCCAGGAACAAATTAGATGCATAAAGCAAACCCCAAGTCTACATTTGCTCCCAAAGTCCACCACCTCAATTTTGGGATGATTAGTTGTCTATTCAGGTATTCCACAGATGTAGGGTACATCAAGTTGATTGTGGAGATTTAATCCACTGCTCCTGAGGCTGCTGGGAGAAATTTCCCTTTTTCTTCTTTGTTTGCACAGCTCCTGGTGTTCAGCTTTGGGTTGGTCCCACCTCTGTATGTAGGTCACCTGACAGCATCTCTTCCCCACCCAGACAGGACGGGGTTAAAGGAGCAGCTGATTAGGGTCTCTGGCTCACTCATGCCGGGGGTGGGGGGGGTGGGGGTGGGGGCTGGGGGGGTGGGAGGGGTATGCAGGACGAGCCTGTGGCTGCAGAGGCCAGTAAAACATTGCAACAGCCTGAGGCATGCTATTTGTTCTCCTGGGGAAGTTTCCCTTGGGTCATGGGACCCTGGCAGTGGCGGGCTGCACAGACTCCCAGGAGGAGAGGTGTGGATAGTGACCTGTGCTTGCACACAGGCTTCGTGGTGGCTGCAGCATCAGCCTTAGTGTCTCATGCCCATCTCTGGTGTCCATGCTGATAGCTGCAGCTTGTGCCCATCTCTGGAGCTCCTTTAGACGGTGCTCTGTATCCCCTCTCCTTGCACACCCAAAAACAATGTTCTCTTGCCTCTTAGGCAGTTCCAGAGATTTTCCCACACTCCCTCCAGGCCAACTGTGGTGCACTAGCCCCCTTTAGGCTGTGTTCACTCAGCCAACCCCAGTCCTCTCCCTGGATCTGACCTCTGAGGCCCGAGCCTCAGCTCCAAGCTCCCACCTGCCCCAGCAGGGCTAGCAGAGAAGCCTCTTGGGCTGGTGAGTGCTGGTAGGCACCGATCCACTGTGCAGGAATCTCTCCACTTTGCCCTCTGCACCCCTGTTGCTGCACTCTCCTCCGTGGCTTCAAAGCTTCCCCCTGCTACACCTCATCTCCACCAGTGAAGGGGTTTCCTAGTGTGTGGAAATTTTTCTTCCTCCACAGCTCCATCCCACTGGTGCAGGTCCTGTCCCTTTTCTTTTTTCTCTATTGTTTTCTTGTTTCTTTTGCCCTACCTGGGTACATGGGGGAGTTTCTTGCCTCTTGGGAAGTGTGAGGTCTTCTGCCAGCTTTCAGTATGTGTTCTGTAGGAGTTGTTTCACATGTAGATATATTTCTGATGTATTTGTGGGGAGGAAGGTGATCTCAATATCTTACTCCTCTGCCATCTTGAGGGTCTCCCTGTCTGTTTTGTTTTTCAAGCTTCTGTTTATCTCTTTGTCTTGCCTTCAAGTGATGACAATTGTTTTAATTACTGTATTATATTTTAATTTGATATATATGTTTATACATTTTATATAAATATTTATACCTGGTATGACTATTTATCCACCATTCTTCTTTTCATGTTTTTTTTGGATATTCTTAACATTTTATCTCCCAGCTGAATTTTAGAGTCAGCTTGACAATTTCTTTAAAATTTGTTCTGTGTTGAATTTATAAATTACATCAGGGAAAACAGATAACATTAAATCTTCTCATCCAGGAATATGGCTTTTCTACTTCTTCAGTTCCTCTTTTATTTCCTTTGGTAGAGTTTTGTAGATTTATTTACATCATTATTACACAGGTTTTTTTTTTTCTTTTTACAGGATATATGTTTAGAGGACATAGTAGAAAATTGTCTGGTTATTGTATTTTGTTTTTTACTTTTTGTGAAATGCAGTAATGTACTAGAGGTATACAGGAATACAACAGACTCCGACATAAAGTGGCTACCTGAAAGCAAAAATAAGAGAATTATATAGTTTCTATTATAATTATATATATAGTTTCTATTATATAATTATAATATAGAATTATAAAAATTCTTTATGCCTCTGCTCAGTGCTTCCAGACGGCTGACAAGTAGAAGGCTAGAAACAGTGATATTTGAGAAAGCTGGAGGTTTGGAGAGAATTCCAGACTTATTTTTAGACCTTCTCCTTGTGAATTTCTCTCCCAATAAAGAAAATCCATGTAGAAGTGTCCTGGGTGTCAGAAAGCCAAGTATCACTGCTTCTCATGGGAGTGTGTTGTTTCATGTCAGTCTACGGTAGAGACTAAGGTGGAAGCCATTGACTTGAGGGCTGGTGGTTTGGTGTGCACACTCAAATATCACCTTTTTTACACATGAAGTCAAATACTGACTATGAAGCAATGGAGTCTTTCAGATTGAAGATGATAGATGGCCACATAGGATGTTAAGGGACTGGTATTGAGAAACCCAGTTCTGGCAAAAAGGAGCACAATATTTCTCAATATTTAAAGCATCCTGTAATTGCTTATAAATAATCCAAAAGGAAATAGGCTTCTAAATAGTATCATTTTCAAAATGAGAATATGCCGCTCTACTTACTGTGATTTGGACAGTGCATAAAAGAACACCCTAGCTAGTAAGAGCAAGGTAAACCAGAATCATTGGCATACGGGTTCTCTCTACCACCACGAACATGATTGCAAAACAGGATGTACCATTGCTGCCAAGAATATGTTTCTTGCTGGTGACCACTGTGTATTGCTTCCTATTCCTCCATTTTGTATATAAAAATTTATTGTGATTGCATTTGGTGGTGAGGTACACAATTTTGCCCTTTATTGAATAGTTTGCTATTTCAAAAGAAAATAAAGACTGTGGGTCCAAAGATAGAATGCTGAGGAAAAGTTTTACTGCCGGGCAGAAAATGCAGGTTATGCTATGTAAGGTAAGGAAGAGGGTTGGAAAAGGCAGTATATATATATATATATATATATATATATATATATATATATATATATATATATATATATATATATATATATATATTAAAGCAGAAAATGGTAAACTCTGTCCCATATGTAGAGAGCAAAGTCTCTAAGTGATGCTGATTGGCCAGCAATGTCTGCACCAAATGCTAAGAATTGGATATGTTTTTTACTTAATTGTGATTTTTCCAGGAATTGGGCTTTACTGCTTATACAAAGTAAACAATCCAGGTTTACAGAACTCTACTTATTTTAGCAGGTCAGGTTTGCACTGTATTCAGCAGATTAGACAGCCTTGTCAAAATTCACTGGATATATATCACAAGGTGACACATCTTAATCTGACTGAATGGCAGGCTGTTCATCCAGAGGGGCTCTCCTAAGAGCTATCTATACACCATAGCTAGGCATGGGTATATCCTATGGGGAAGGTAGGAAAATATTTGCAGTTTTATATGGGATGAAATATTGGTATATATTTTGTAAACATATAAAAATTATCTTTGGGGCTTCCCTGGTGGCGCAGTGGTTGAGAGTCCGCCTGCCGATGCAGGGGACGCAGGTTCGTGCCCCGGTCCGGGAAGATCCCACATGCCGCGGAGCGGCTGGGTCCGTGGGCCATGGCCGCTGGGCCTGCGTGTCCGGAGCCTGTGCTCCGCAGCGGGAGAGGCCACAGCGGTGAGAGGCCCACGTACCGCAAAAAAAAAAAAAAATTATCTTTATGAAATTTAATTCCAAACAGACAATTAGAGAGCTACTGGTTTTTGTTTCTTTCTTACTTGCTTGCTTGTTTCTGTGGGCTTTATCTCTAGCCTCAGTTCCACCTTTTCTTTCAGTAACGGTACCTGCTTCTTCCTGATCACAAGGGAAGATAAATAACTTTACCTGGGATAACTATATTTTTACATTGTCTAATTCTCTGAGCACATTGATTAGGTTAAGAATAACATGTTTCCAATCACTCTCTGGGATTTTATATAGAGAATTTACTCATTTATTTAATAAATATTTTTGAGTTTTAACTATATGATAGTGTTTAGGCTACACTATGGACACAACAATGACTAAAAGCTATAAAAAATCCCATTCTCACAGAGCACATTTTTTTTGTGGAAAGATGCAGATAAAAAAATTAAAATAAGTATTTCTACATATACTTATTAATTATACTTATTTAACTTTTCAATAATTTAAAATTAATAAAAAAATAACTATATACATAACTGTTCAATGTAAGTCTTACTGCTTTTATCACATTTTAGGTGACCCAAATCCTATAGAAGAAGCAACTTCAGCTTGTAGTCAACTCACTTTAGACACCTGAATTTAATAAATAGTATCTTACATATATTTTGCAAATAGTAACGTTGATAAATATTTTCTTTTAATTTTTAACACACTTTAGTTAAGATACTAAGGGAACACTTAAAATGTCAAATGGAGGAGAATGAAGACATAGGTTCTTCAAGGTCAGTTGTATCCTGATTTTCATATAGAAGGTTCATGGACATCATTAGTAGGGGGTTTGCTAAAGACATATATTGTACTATTGTAGCCAAACTGCCTGGGTTAAAATCCCAACTGTGCAATTTACCAGCTTTATGGATTGAGACAGTTTGTTTAATGTTCCTCTGTTTCCTCACATATGATATTTTCTTCCTCTGGTGGCTGACTGCTCTAAGGAATACAAGAGTGTTTTTTGTTTGCTTGTTTTTCTGTAAGTCAATTAGAGCAGAAGTTGGTACATGGAAATAATGTAATAAGTTGTAATTATAATTCTCATATTTAATCTAATTTCCTTGTGACCACATGTGTATATCTATAAGATGGTCAGCTGCAGTTATAATACAGCTTATCGGTGTTGTAGGATTTCTCTGGGCACAGCTAGGTAGCCCATATGGAAATCAGACTACTCACTTTATTTGAAGCAGCCTATAACTAAATGAGCAAATTGGCTTGGATACAGAGTTGGCTGCAGTGGATAGGTCATAAAATAAGGGAATTCATTTGGAAATTGCAGTCTCATTTACTACTGAACTCAAAGTAAACCATGAATACAGCTCTGTGCCACTGTTCTACTCAGGTGTTTCTATGTGGAATTATTAGTATTCTAGGGAGGCCTTTTCTGTGTGGAAAAAGATTTATTTATGTTGCAAATATAATAGGCCTATAATGAGAAGAACAATGTAGATCTGTGCTGAGGGCACAGGGCTGTTGTTCTGGCGGCTTGTTAAGATCAGTGGGTACACACAGAGACAATAGCACGAAGAAAGTGATGAGATAATTATTTTGTATTTTAAACCACAGTTAATTACACAAATTATACATATTAAGTGAATGAGAATTAACCACTCACTTTGTATGTGTCTATTTGTAACAATAGGTGGCCTGAAGAATATAAGAAAACACCCATTCTCTCAAAAACATCACAAGAACGAGAACAATATTGTTTGGTCCTATTATTGTTAGATATACCTCCTCTCCTAATTCGCTGTAAAAATGAGAAAAAAATTGATGCCTATAAAAGATAACAAGCTAGAAATTAATTAATATAATAAAGTGTCTCACACACACACACACACACACACACTCTTTTTCAAGTCTTTAAAGTCCCAGAACTTAACGCTGAGTGGATCATTCTCTCACATTTATAAATGCCAATAAAATGTCTCTAGAAGTAAGTTCTGAACTCTACAACCTATTGATAGCATGATTTAAAAAGAAGTATTGAAGAAATAATCAAAAGTTTCAAGGTCTGAGTAGGAATATATAGGGATATAAGTATGAAGAATTTTTGCTTCCCAGCCAGGAGAATAAAAGGAGGATTTATTAACAGATTTCAACTATGGAAACTATTATTCTCCACGCATCTTTCCTATACTTAATGGGCTACAACATTTTTAAGATATTCGGCTAAGTACCGAATAGTTATCTTCTTTTTTTAAACTTAGAACCAGTATGTAGAAGTCTTCAGGTATCACATATGTGCAAGGTAGACAATCTAATGATAGATATTGTGCAGCAATTCTTAAAGTTTCAGATGTTTCCTTTATCTTGTGACTCAGCAAATCTTGTGTCATGGAGTCCGTGAGAGTTAGACCCTGGTCTCAAGGAAGCTGGGAGTTGTCCGCAAGTGGGTGCCATAGAGCTATAATCCCAGGATTTTAAAGAGGGTGATCCTGCATTAACTTTATTGGCCCATATTTTATGTCTAACTTTTTCTGTGTCCTGGGTGTTTTCCCTGAGTGGCTTGAGGTTCTTTCCCTTTGGGCTGAGCAGGGCTTTGTGCCTTTCCCACAGCTGTGCCAGTCTCTTCTTCCAAGATGACACCATTGAGGAAAAAGTAATCCTTTCAAAAGATAAGATAGGTGTCCTCATGACTCTACTCAAAATCATCCAGTCTTCTCATCTAAGTCAGTGAGAAGGTCAAAGTTTTGAGTTTTCTGAGTACCTGTGTAGTCAGGCCCCATTACATTTCTGAGCTCAGCCTTTGGTCACCGTGTTGTCAATGCTCTCGGGCTAGAGTCTTTCTCATTGTTCTGATGACAAGCCTGGCTCACTTTGCACATGCTTCTCAGTACCTAGAATGCTTTTCCTTGCCAAATCCACACAACTCATTTCTTTTCTTCTTTCAGCTCCTGCTCAACATCTTCCCACAGTGAGACCTTCGTAGTCCAGTTCACATAAAGTAGGAAACCTTCTCCTCTCCCTGTTCTATCACTTTACCCATTACACATTTCTCAATAGGACTTATCACCATTTGGGTGATTATGTGTTTATCTATTTTCTGTTTTCCTCGGCTACAACATAAGCCACAGGATCATAGGGATTTTGTATGTTCTGTTTACCACCATCTCCCCAGGACTCAGAACAATGCTGGGCACAGGGCATGTCTTCAATATTTATTTGTTTCATGAATGAAAAACTGGAAGCATGGATAAACAGTATTGTCACTTGTTATGTACTTGCCAATTTCCCTTAATAAAATTTAACTCTGGGAGGGTAATTCCTTTTGTAGTTAGTCCAGCTAGATAATCACTGAATGAGTAGTGCCTAATATATATTTTGTTGACATTTGAATAGTTAACAGAAAATGGTGACAATTTATTGAGGAATAGCATGAAAGGAGAAATGGTTTGATTGCATTTCAAGTTGTTTCAGATGAGAATAGTTCTGGTTCTAATAAACTGACTGAAGAACACAATGATTAAGATTGTTAAGGGTAGTGTTCGCATCACAATATAATCATCTGATAATTAACAAATACTTATTGTGGGCCCATATTACACAAGACACTGTGTCAGGACCTGAGGATATAATGGGGAGAAGGACACTATTTCTGTTCTTCAAGGGCTTGCAGTCAACTGGGGATACAAAGGTGTAATCAGTTAATAGTCTGGTAACTTATCAGGTAGCAGGACACCTGACTCAGTCACGGGGAGGTAAGGATGTTCCTGAAGGACATTATACACATTATCACACAATTTCAGAGTGGATAGCATGGCTATAAAGATATATATGTGTATATATATATCTTTACTAAAATGAAGTTTAGAATAAATCAATGTGCTGGGAGAACACAGCCAAAAGAATGTTGGAAAACTATGCACCTAGACAAGAGGAAATAGACTAAGCAGATAAGAGAAGCCTAAACATGAAGGTGGAAGTTGGGAGAAATTCTCAAACAGGCTAACTTGAATGTCAGAACCCCAGAAAGAGTTAGACATTAGAAGGAACAAGTATCTTTCAAAGTAGCAGTGCAGTTAAGGTGGAAAACAAGAGTAAAAGCTAATATACAACTTCACCTAGACTGCCTTATTCTCATTCCATCCTGAAAAGATAGAAAACTTCCTCTCCCCAACTCAAAAGAACAAGATACATTTGGGACTCAGGAAAATTGGCTCAGCAGAAGAAGTAGAGGCACTGTACTAAGAAACGGATTCAGTGAAATTCTATTCAGTAAGTGGGACTCAGGAAAACTAGGCTCAGCAGAAGAAGTAGAGGCATTGTACTAAAAAAGGAATTCAGTGAAATTCTATTCAGTAAGTATGAGACTACTAACCTTTCCCTCAGTTTGACGGAGAACACTAGCAGCTTGGCCTCTACATCCTATGCAGGGATTTGGGAAAACTCTCTATGACAAAAGAAAAAAACTTATAGATATGAAATGACCAACAGTAAAACCAATGACTCAGAAAGGTTTTCTGAACAACAAGGTGACAATCATGAAAGTGTCCTAAAAATCCAAATTAAGAACAATTTCCACATAAAAATATAAGCTATTACTTACTCACGTGTGAGATTCGAAGAATATCATCAGGCATGTGTGTTGTAAGATATTCACACGACTGAAAATTTGGGATGTGTTCCAACAAATTGAGGGAGACGTCTAACAAAGAAGACCCATCATGCATGAAATAGTGGCTACAACTCAGAAAACAGACAAAGAAATTCCTCAGGATGATAAGGATAAAGAAAATTCTGAGAATAAGATCTGTGGCAGCAGGCTGGTAGAAAACATAGCCAAAAGGAGAAGAAGGACAAAAACTTCAGAAAGGACGTTTTGAAGAACAAGACAAAATTGAGAGATTAATCAATAGGTTTAAGCATATTTCAAGGTGATTCATGCTTCTGGGTGAGAATTGGTTCATAGGGACAATGGAAAATATGCAAAGGAACAAATAAAACAATTGTTCATTTCTGTGAAAAATCAAGATTTTATAAAAAAGAAAAATATAACCACAATATATGATATGGCTGTGTTATTTGCATAACCATAATAATTGTAAGTACTGAATAATTTTTCAATCCAAAAGTTTAATGGAGGGGAAAGGGGGAGGGGAGGGGAGGGGATGGAGTGTACCTCATAATTTTAATGAGAAGTTAATGAATAATATCTAAAACTTAAAAATTAACAAAGATGGTATAATTAAATTTTTTAAAAATGTAATGAAAATATTTTTTAAAAGAGCCAAACAATCTGAAAATTATTATGGTGAATAGAAATCTGAGTGGGGAGTGAAGCAGGAGACTACTGCTTTGTAACTTTAATGAACATAAAAAATAATAACACTGGATAGTAAAATGGAATTTGGAAAGAGTAGAATTTAAATGTTCTTATCAAAAAAAAGATAAATATGTGAGGTGATGGGGTGATGGATGTGTTAATTAACTAGATGGGAAGATTTCTTTTGCAATGTATCAGTCTATAAAATCATCATGATGTACAGTTAAATATCTTACAATTTTATTTGTCAATTTAACCTAAATAAAGCTGAAGAAGGGAACTTCCAAGATGGTGGAGGAATAAGACGTGGGGATCACCTTCCTCCCCATAAATACATCAAAAATACATCTACATGTGGAACAACTCCTAGAGAAAACCTACTGAATTCTGGCAGAAGACTTCAGACTTCGCAAAAGGCAAGAAACTCCCCATGTACCTGGGTAAGGCAAAAGGAAAAAGAAAAACCAGAGACAAAAGAATAGGGATGGAACCTGCACCTCTGGCAGGGAGCTGTGAAGGATGAAAAGTTTCCACACACTAGGAAGCCCCTTCACTGGCGGAGACGGGGAGATGAGCAGGGGTGAAGCTTCAGAGCCACAGAAGAGAGCACAGCAACAAGGGTGCCGAGGACAAAGCAGAGAGATTCCCAGACAGAGGATTGGTGCCAACCAGCACTTACTAGCCTGAGACGCTTGTCTGCTCACCCGCTGGGGTGGGTGGGGGCTGGGAGCTGAGTCTCATGCTTTAGAGATCAGATCCCAGGGAGAGGACTGGTGTTGGCTGCATGAACACAGCCTGAAGGGGGTTAGTATGCCACAGCCAGCAGGGAGGGAGTCTGGGAAAAGCACTGAAACTGCCTAAGAGGCAAGAGACCACTGTTTCGGGGTGTGCAAGGAGAGGGGATTCAGAGCACTGCCTAAATAAACCCCACAGATGGGTGAGAGACATGGCTATCAGCACGGACAACTGAGAAGGGCATGAAACTCTAAGACTGCTGCTGCAGCCACCAGGAAGCCTGTGTGCAAGCACAGAGCACTATCCACACCTCCCCTCCCAGAAGCCTGTGCAGGCCACCACTACCAGGGTCCCACTAACCAGGGACAACTTCCGTGGGAGAACACATGGCACACCTCAGGCTGTTGCAGTGTCATACTGGTCTCTGACATACATTCCGTACCCCTCCCTCCTCCCTGGCCTGAGTGAGCCAGAGACACATAATCAGCTATTCCTTTAACCCCCTCCTGGGGCTTCCCTGGTGGCGCAGTGGTTGAGAGTCT
This sequence comes from Lagenorhynchus albirostris, assembly GCF_949774975.1. Lineage (NCBI taxonomy): Eukaryota > Metazoa > Chordata > Mammalia > Artiodactyla > Delphinidae > Lagenorhynchus > Lagenorhynchus albirostris. The sequence goes on along the minus strand of NC_083106.1, from coordinate 85,715,854 downwards.
GCCTGCTGATGCAGGGAACATGGGTTCGTGTCCCAGTCCAGGAAGATCCCACATGCCGCGGAGCGGCTGGGCCCATGAGCCATGGCCACTGAGCCTGCGCGTCTGGAGCCTGTGCTCCACAGTGGGAGAGGCCACAGCAGTGAGAGGCCCATGTACCTCCAAAAAAAAAATAAAATAAAAACTCCTGTCTGGGGGAAGAGCAGACTCCAGAGGGTGAACTACATGCAGAGGCAGGGCCAAATCCAAAGATGAACCCCAGGAAATGTGCGAACAAAGAAGAGAAAGAGAAATTTCTCTGTGCAGCCTCAGGAGCAGCAGATTAAACCTCCACAATCAACCAGATGTACCCTGCATCTGTGGAATACATGAAGAGACAACAAATCATCCCAAAACTGAGGTGGTAGAATTTGGGAGCAACTGTAGACTTGAGGTTTGCCTTCTGAATCTAATTTGTTTCTGGTTTTATGGTTATTTAGTTTAGTATTTAGAGCTTATTATAGCTGGTAGATTTGTTTATTGATTTGGTTGCTCTCTTCCTTTATATATATATATTTTTTTTTTTCCTTTTTCTCTTTCTCTGAGTGTGTATGTGTACACTTCTTTGTGTGATTTTTTCTGTATTGATTTGTTTTACCATTTGTCCTAGGGTTCTGTCTGTCCATTTTTTCTTTTTTTTTTAAGTATAAATTTTAGTGCTTGCTATCATTGGTGAATTTGTTTATAGGTTTGATTGCTGTCTTCCATTTTTATTACTTTTTCATTTTTTTATATTTTAATAATTTTTTTAAAATTTTAATTTAATAACTCAATTTTATTTTATTTTTCTGTATTTTTTTCTTCCTTTTCTTCTGAGCTGTGTGGCTGGGTTTAGGCCTTAGTGCTGGGTTTCAGGCCTTAGCCTATGATGGGGGAGAGCTGGGTTCAGGACATTGGTCCACCAGAGACCTCCTGGCCACTAGTAATATCAATTGGCGAGAAATCACCAAGAGGTCTCCATCTCTACCCTACACCCAGCTCCACTCAATGATGAACAAGCTACAGTGCTGGAAACCCCATGCCAAACAACTCCCAAGACAGGAACACAAACCCATCCATTAGCAGAGAGGCTGCCTATAATCATAAGAAGTTCAAAGACACCCCCAAACACACCATTGGACGTGCACCGGCCCATCAGAAAGAAAACATCCAGCCTTATACATCAGAACACAGGAACTAGTCTCCTCCACCAGGAAGCCTACACAACCCACTGAACAAAGCTTACACAATGAGGGCAGAAATCAAGAACAATGGGAAATATGAACCTGCAGCCGGCAAAAAGGAGAACAAAAACACAGTAAGATAAGCAAAATGAGAAGACAGAGAAATACATAGCAAATGAAGGAGCAAGGTAAAAAACCAACAGACCAAACAAATGAAGAGGAAATAGGCAGTTTAACTGAAAAATAATTCAGAGTAATGATAGATAAGATGATCCAGAACCTTGAAAATAGAATGGAAAAAACACAAGAAACATTTTAAAAGAAACTAGAAGAACTAAAGAGTAAATAAACAATGATGAACAACACGATAAATGAAATTAAAAATTCTCTAGAGGAATCAATAGCAGAATAACTGAGGCAGAAGAACGGATAAGTGACCTGGAAGATAAAATAGTGGAAATAAATATGGTAGAGCAAAATAAAGAAAAAAAGAATGAAAAGAATTGAGGACAGTCTCAGAGATCTCTGGGACAACATTAAATGCACCAACATTTGAATTATAGGTGTCTCAGAAGAAGAAGAGAAAAAAAAAAGGGACTGAGAAACTATGTGAAGAGATTATAGTTGAAAACTTCCCTAATATGGGAAAAGAAATAGCCAATCACTTGCAGGAAGTACAGAGAGTCCCATACAGGATAAATCCAAGGAGAAACAAGCCAAGACACATATTAGTCAAACTATCAAAAAATAAATACAAAGAAAAAATATTAAAAGCAGCAAGGGAAAAGCAAGAAATAACATACAGGAAATCCCCATAAGGTTAACAGCTGATCTTTCAGCAGAAAATTTGCAAGCCACTAGGGAGTGACAGGACATAGCTAAAGTGATGAATGGGAAAGAACTACAACCAAGATTACTGTACCTAGCAAGGATCTCATACAGATTCGACAGAGAAATTAAAAAACTTTACAGACAAGCAAAAGCTAAAAGAATTCAGCACCACCAAACCAGCTTTACAACAAATGCTAAAGGAACTTCTCTAGGCAGGGAACACAAGAGAAGGAAAAAACCTACAACAACAAACCCAAAACAATTAAGAAAATGGTAATAGGAATATACATATCAATGATTACCTTAAATGTAAATGGATTAAATGCTCCAACCAAAAGACATAGACTGGCTGAATGGATACAAACACAACACCCATATATATGCTGTCTACAAGAGACACACTAAATGTCTAGGGACACATACCTATTTAAAGTCAGGGGATGGAAAAAGATATTCCATGCAAATGGAAATCAAAAGAAAGCTGGAATAGCAATTCTCATGTCAGACAAAATAGGCTTTAAAATAAAGACTATTACAAGAGACAAAGAAGGACAGTACATAATCATCAAGGAATCAATCCAGGAAGAAGATATAACAATTGTAAATACTTATGAACCCAAAATAGGAGCACTTCAATACATAAGGCAAATGCCAACAGCCATAAAAGGGGAAATCGACAGTAACACAATAATAGAAGTGGACTTTAACACCCTGCTTTCTAAAATGGACAGACCATCCAAAATGAAAAGAAAAAAAGGAAACACAAGCTTTAAATGACACAATAAACAAGATGGACTTAACTGATATTTATAGGACCTTTAAACCGAAATCAACAGATTACACTTCCTTCTCAAGTGCTCATGGAACATTATCTAGGATAGATCATATCTTGGGTCACAAACCAAGCCTTGGTAAATTTAAGAAAGTTGAAATTGTATCAAGTATCTTTTCTGACCACAACACTATGACACTAGATATCAATTACAGGAAAAAATCTATAAAATATACAAACACATTGAGGCTAAACAACACACTACTTAATAACCAAGAGATCACTGAAGAAATCAAAGAGGAAATTTAAAAAAATACCTAGAAACAAATGACAATGAAAACACGACAACCCAAAACCTATGGATGCAGCAAAAGCAGTTCTAAGAGAGAAGTTTATAGCAATACAATCCTACCTCAATAAACAAGAAACATCTCAAATAAACAACCTAACCTCACACCTAAAGCAATTGGAGAAAGAACAACAACAACAAAAAAAAACAAAGATAGTAAAAGGAAAGAAATCATAAAGAACAGATCAGAAATAAATAAAAAAGAAATGAAGGAAACAATAGCAAAGATCAATAAAATTAAAGCTCGTTCTTTGAGAAAATAAACAAAATTGATAAACCATTGGCCAGACTCATCAAGAAAACATGGGAGAAGACTCAAATCCATAGAATTAGAAATGAAAAAGAAGTAACAACTGACACTGCAGAAATACCAAGGATCATGAGCGATTACTACAAGCAACTCTATGCCAATAAAATGTACAACCTGGAAGAAATAGACAAATTCTTAGAAAAGCACAACCTTCTGAAACTGAACCAGGAAGATATAGAAAATATAAACAGACCAAACACAAGCACTGAAATTGAAACTGTGATTAAAAATCTTCCAACAATCAAAAACCAAGGACCAGATGGTTTAAGAGGCAAATTCTATCAAACATTTAGAGAAGAGCTAACACCTATCCTTCTCAAACTCTTCCAAAATGTGGCAGAGGGTGGTACACTGCCAAACTCATTCTAAGAGGGCACCATCACCCTGATACCAAAACCAGACAAAGCTGTCACAAAGAAAGAAAATTATAGGCCAATATCACTGCTGAACATAGATCCAATAATCCTCAACAAAATACTAGCAAACAGAATACAACAGCACATTAAAAGGATTATACACCATGATCAAGTGAGGTTTATCACAGGAATGCAAGGATTCATCAATATACACAAATCAATCACTGTGATACACCATATTAACAAATTGAAGGATAAAAATCATATGATCATCTCAATAGATGCAGAAAAAGCTTTTGACAAAATTCAACACCAATTTATTATAAAAACCCTCCAGAAAGTAGGCATAGTGGGAACCTACCTCCACACAATAAAGGCAATATATGACAAACTGGCAGCCAATATCATTCTCAATGGTGAAAACTTGAAACTATTTCCACTAAGATCAGGAACAATACATGGTTGCCCATTCTCACCACTATTATTCAACTTAGTTTTGGAAGTTTTAGTCACAGCAATCAGAGACAAAAAATAAATAAAAGGAATCCTAATCAGAAAAGAGGAGTTAAAATGGTTACTGCTTGCAGATGACATGATACTATACATAGGGAATCCCAAAGCTGCTACCAGAAAACTACTAGAGTTAATCAATGAATTTGGTAATGTAGCAAGATACAAAATTAATGCACAGAAATCTCACATATCTAGTACACTTATGATGAAAAGTATGAAAGAGAAATTAAGGAAACTCACACATTTACCATTACAACATAAGGAATGAAATACCTAGAAATAAACCTACCTAAGGAGACAAAAGACCTGTATACAGAAAACTATAAGACACTGATAAAAGAAATTAAAGATGATACAAACAGATGGAGAGATATACCATATTCTTGGATTGGAAGAATCAACATTGTAAAATTGACTGTACTACCCAAAGCAGCAATCTGCAGATTCAATGCAATCCCTATCAAAATACTACTGGCATTTTTCACAATTTGTATGGAAACACAAATGACCCTGAATAGCCAAAGCAATCTTGAGAAAGAAAAACGGAGCTGGAGGAATCAGGCTCCCTGACTTCAGACTATACTACCATGTTACAGTAATCAAGACAGTATGGTACTGGCACAAAAACAGAAAGATAGATCAATGGAACAGGATAGAAAGCCCAGAGATAAAGCCGTGCACATATGGCCACCTTATCTTTGATAAAGGAGGCAGGCATATACAATGAAGAAAAGACAGCCTCTTCAATAAGTGTTGCTGGGAAAACTGGACAGCTACATGTAAAAGAATGAAGTGAGAACACTCTCTAACACCATACACAGAAATAAACTCAAAATGGATTAAACATCTAAATGTAAGGCCAGGCAGTATAAAACTATTAGAGGAAAACATAGGCAGAACACTCTATGACATAAATCACAGCAAGATCCTTTCTGACCCACCTCGTAGAGAAATGGAAATAAAAACAAAAATAAACAAATGGGACCTAAGGAAATTTAAAATCTTTTGCACAGCAAAGGAAACCATAAATAAGAGGAAAAGATAACCCTCAGAATGGGAGAAAATATTTGCAAAGAAAGCAACTGACAAAGGATTAATCACCAAAATATACAAGCAGCTCACACAGCTCAATAAAAAAACAAACAAACAAAAAACAACCTAATCCAAAAATGGGCAGAGCACCTAAATAGACATTTGTCCAAAGAAGATATATAGATTGACAACAAACACATGAAAAGATGTTCAACATCCCTAATCATTAGAGAAATGCAAGTCAAAACTACAATGAGGTATCACCTCACACCAGTCAGAATGGTCATCATCAAAATTTGTACAAACAATAAATACTGGAGAGGGTGTGGGCAAAAGGGAACACCCTTGCACTGTTATTGGGAATGTATATTGATACAGCCACCTTAGAGAATAATATAGATGTTCCTTAAAAGCCTAAAATATAACTACCATATGACCCAGAAACCCTACTACTGGGCATATACCATGAGGAGATCATAATTCAATAAGAGTCATGTACCACAATGTTCATTGCAGCTCTATTTACAATAGCCAGGACATGGAAGCAACCTACATGTCCATCAACAGATGAATGGATAAAGAAGATGTAGCACATGTATATAGTGGAATATTACCCAGCCATAAAAAGAAACGAAACTGAGTTATTTTTAGTGAGATAGATGGACCTACAGACTGTCATACAAAGTGAAGTAAGTCAGAAAGAGAAAAAAAATACCATATGCTGACAGATATATATGGAATGTAAAAAAGAAAAAAAAATGGTTCTGAAGAACCTAGGGGCAGGACAGGAATAAAGACACAGACATAGACAATGGACTTGATGACATGGAGGGGGAAGGGTAAGATGGGACGACGTGAGGGAGTGGCACTGACATATATACACTACCAAATGTAGAATAGATAGCTAGTGGGAAGCAGCTGCATAACACAGGGAGATTGCTCAGTACTTTGTGTCCATCTAGAGGGGTGGGATAAGGTGGGTAGGAGGGAGACGCAAGAGGGAGGAGATATGAGGATATATGTATACATATAGCTGATTCACTTTGTTATACAGCAGAACTTAACACACCATTGTAAAGCAATTATACTCCAATAAAGATGTTAAAGAAAAAAATAAGAGTTGAAGGAAATAAGTTGGTTTTCAAAAAATAAAAATGATAATAAAGAGAAGCAGGTTATATAAAAGAGAGCAGTCAATGGTTTAACATCTGCACATTGAGATAAAAATGGAAAGGTGAACATATCTTGAATGGTTTTGTAAGACACATTAAGATGTTTTTTTGTTTTTATTTAATTTATATATATATATATATTTTTAATTTTGTTGTAGACACCATCATTTGCCTTCCCATATTCACTCTGCATTTTCCTCTACACACTGAAGGGCACATACTGTAGGATCTTGTGACTCTTTACCTGGGGACATTTATTTTTCTCAGAGTAAAATTATTCCATTTTCCAGACTAATCACATCGCTTGAGCTTAGTGTTCTCAGAAGCAACCATCAAATAGTCATGGATAGAGAATTAATGACCCAGTATACTGGTCTGTTATTGGTAACTCCCATTCCCCTAACCTTCCAACGAACCATATCCCTCAGTATAATAATACTTAGGCATCTGGTCTTCACATCTAGCCTGGACTTGTTGTCTTTAATCAGTTGGATGCACTGGAAATGACATGATGTAGAGGAATCACCCAATTGAACCTAGTCAGCTGGAAGATTGTGAGAGAAAATAAAGGTGCTTTAGCCTTTAAATTTTTGGTGGTTTATTACACAATAATAGACATCTAAAAAAAAAAAAACAGGTTTATTACACAGTAATAGACATCTGAAAAAAAAAACTGCTCTTTTGGGGAAACTCCAAGACCTTTTCTACACTATCCCACAGCCTCCCAGGAGGATTGACCTCCAGCTGCATGCAATCGGAGATCTGTTAACATAATCTTTATTATGTTTACCTCCCTTCCTTGTCTTTATTCCTCAGCCCCTCGCATCTTTTTCTTGGGATAATCTCCCAAATAAGCTACCTTCATGTAAATTCTTGTTTTAGGTTCTGCTTTTGGGGGAATCCAAAATAAGGCATAGAGAATTATTGAAATATTAGGACAGAATCACAATTTAATATTTTATAAAAATCACTCTCCAATTTGGGAAAAAGGTTTTTTTTGTTTTTTGCGGTACGAAGGCCTTTCATTGTTGTGGCCTCTCCCGTTGTGGAGCACAGGCTCCGGACGCACGGGCTCAGCAGCCATGGCTCACGAGCCCAGCCGCTCCGCGGCATGTGGGATCTTCCCAGACCGGGACACGAACCTGTGTCCCTTACATTGGCAGCAGGATTCTCAACCACTGCGCCACCAGGGAAGCCCTGCAAATAAAGTTTGAAACAGATTCTTGGAGGTTGAGACCAAGTAGAAAGCGGTTTTAATAACCCACATGAGAAAGGAAAGTGTACTGAATTAAAATAATGAAGTCGTGCAAGGAGGCAAGTAGGTAAATAGGAAAGCTAAGTCAGAGGTAGAATCAAAAGGAATTAATGTTTGATTTGGATGTTGGTGGTAAGTGAAAATGAAAAGTCAAGGGAATCCTTCTGCCTTAGGCAACTGGATGGATGGGTAGGGAATACAGTAGAAAGGTCAGATTTAGGGAGTAATTTCATAAACAGTTGAATTTGTTCAGAATTGAATATGTTCAGTTGAACTACCTGTGTGATGCCCAGTAGATAGATGAAAATATGTAATATTTGGAATTGGGGTTATAGAGTGTGATCTTAATGGGCTGGAAATAATAAATTAAAAAATTACCAGAATTTAAATAGTGATTGGGTACTGATTTTGTATGAGAAATCTCAGTGTAGTAATAACAATTCATGTTGTATAGTAACATATGCAATACTTTCACACATCAATTTTGGTTGTAAATCAGTGAATATAACACATATAAATGGAATTAGAACTCATTTTAGATTGTGTGGTAAGATGTCAACAGGTAACCCTATTAGACTACAGGGACTTCCTATGCTAAGCCTGAATTATCTCTATAACCCTGCTACTTTTGGCTTGGTTTAAAGTGATGATCATTTTTAATATTGCTGAGAAAGCAAAGGCTATATTAGTTCATGGGGAAATGTATGAATTAAAAAAATCATAGCAACAGATAACAAAATGGTAACTTCTGATATACCTGTGACTCCCCATGGTTATGACTTTGAAGACTGAAGCTTTAAGTGTTACACTTATAGCAGTTTGATGATCTGGTTTAGGAGTGCTGTTTCAGCTTAGAGTTAAGGTAGAACTACCTAAGGAAATTCACATTCTTTTTGAAGACGGCTTAGGGTTCATATTATGCTACTTTCAACTATGAATTTCTCTAAAAGAAGTCTCTACTGAGGATGAAAGTCACCCATGGAAACAAAGATCCCTGAACTGCCATCTTCCATTCCTGTCTTTCAAATCAGCAAATCAGGACACTTCTCTGGAGCAGGTGTAGCCAGCTCAAATCAGTTCGGACATAGACCGATTCTGTAGATCATGACCCTAATTTTATGTAGTCACTTTGAAAACGATTCAGGACATTCTCTGAATTTGACTGAGCAACTTCTTTTCCTTGAACTGCTTTGAAAGCTACTTCTGTGTATCACACATTTTCCACAATAGAAATTCAAGGATCTTTTCTATCTCAGTACTGGCAGCTCAAATGACTTCAAGCAGTTTCAGTTCTGCCATCTGTAAGTGATGAATTTGTTCAATCAAATTAAATCACTGTGCCAGCTCAGTCACTGCACCAGAAAACACTCCAGTTTTATCTGACTGTTCTTACTCCAAGGTTAAATTAGTGTCTGAACTTCCACATTTTGCCCCAAACTGGTCACTTATATTTTTGTAATATTTGTACAAAATCATTTAACTAATTTAGGAAGTGACATGGAATAAAATGTTTGGGTTCTACTAAAAACATGCTTTAATATTCTCTTTTAATGAAAAGAAATAATACTTTCTGCATTGTATTAGCTGAATTTTAACCTACACACTTTATATCTTTAGATATAGTGTATTCTACTTTCTTAGCCTGTGTACACACACAAGCAAACATGTGGAAGACTCAAGTTCAGCTCACGTTTAAAACTTTTGATCTTCTTTGTCCTGTTCATCTTACATCAAATCTTTTTTCACATCCAACTTTCTTCATTTTCTTTTCTCACCTACTACTGCAATACCTTTGGCTGTCTGAACTCTTATCTAAAAACAGGAGCTCATTTCCCTTTCCTTGTTTGATCTTTCTAAACATTTTCCCAGGAAGCCTACTATAATTACTTCCCAAAGGACCAATAATACAATAGGAAGTCATGTTCTTAAGTTGCAGAACAGGGTATTTAATGTAGCTATTAGGAAATTATCTTTTGCAACTCCGAGTATGCAGTGTACAAAGGCTTTCCCCAGGCCTTCACTTCTGGTGCAGCTCATTCTCATGCTCTCATTTGACTTCAGTCCTCTGCACGTGCTGTTCCCACCCAGCTGCAGTGAACCTTCTTTCTTCTCCCTCCCTTCCCTGACTTATTTCTAAATAGGTTTCTGTTCTCAGTTTAGAAACTTCTTCCTTCTGCTTAGAATATCCAAACTGGTGAAGTGGCAACACTGTGTGATTTCATAGCATCCTTGTCACAGAACTAGGGGTAAATGAAAGCTTTAGCTTTTCTCATTCTTCTTCTTGAATATTTTGTCATGTATTCTTATTATTTTCTCTCATTATTTTTCAAATATTATAATTTTTAAGTTCTTTTAATTTTAAGACTAATATACTCATAAACTTTGGAAAATTATAGAAAGGAACATAACTTATTTGTATAAAATTTGTTTTTTTAGACTCAAAAGTGAACTTGTGATCAGTATGCACAGGTATAGACATAACTGAAATAGTTTAAAAAGGTTAATTTGTTTACCATTTTGAAATTACAAAATGCATTCCCATGTATTGCCTGATTTGGGCTTCAGAACACTCCAGCAGGGTGGCCAGAGTAGATAGTGTAATCTAAACTTCAATACAAGGACGACACAATTTGCCTCAGCCATCATATTGCTTTATAGGAATTTTTTGCTAATCTCAGTGAGTTTCCCACCCAAAGCTGCCCACTTGACAAAGGATAACACAAGTTTGACCAGTCTGTGGAGAAGTGTTTTGTTCCCATTTTACACATAAGGGAATTATGATGTAGATAAATTCAATTTCACAGCTAATGAGAGTCAGTAATACAACTCCAGTTTTCATATTCGGATAGTTCAATTGCTGAGTAATATAATAAATGAAAAACATTTAGTACCTGTACCTGGAAAATAACAAGTGTTCATTTACTGTTAGCCACTATTATTAGTTGTCCTTATTTTAAAAAGTGAAAGAGACTTTGTACTGCTCTTGAAACTTCTCTGTAAGATGGATATTACATCAAAATAAAATTTACCCAAAATGTCCTTATTTTCATAGACACAAAAAATTTATAAGCATAAAGATAAGGAAAATGTTATTATGCCTGGATTTGCTTTAAACTCCTCCAGGAAAATAACACCACCACAACAGCAACAAATGAGGGGGTTAGATAAAACAGAAAAAATGGCACAATCTGAATAAGTGTTGAGCTGGGAGATGATTATTTGGAGGTCCCTTATATTTTCTCTCTACTATGTGTATGTTTGCAATTTTCCAAAATAAAAGGTTAAGATTATATATAGGTACATATATATATATAATAGAACCACCTATATATATTGTCAAGGTATACAATAAAGATATATGCTAACATTTGAAAAAGGAAGAAGAGGAGGGAGGTATTATAAAATGTATTGCATGTAAATATGTAGAATATCTGTGATACAACTACCAGAAACCAGTTTAGATGAGTTGTCTCCTGAGAGGAGAGCTGAGTGCCTGGTACCTGGCATGAGCTATTCATTGTGCCAAATAAAATATTTGCAACAATGTAAGTGTATTACTTATTCAAAAAACATTAAAATAAATATTTTCTTATAAAACAAGTATAGAGAATTATTTTATTGAGTGAAGCAGTCATGAAAGTCTGTTCCTTAAGGTACTAGGAATATTGAACTAAAATAGAAAACTTAGGTATAAAGTCATAGATTGGACTGGGAGATTTATCTTGATTGTAGTTGTACAACACAAAAACAAAACAAAACACTTGAAAATTTTTGCTCCTTTACCCAATAAATATTTTTCTTATTTCTAGAATATATTGTAGATATAAAGTGTTCTATTAATTAAATATTGTTCTTGTCCACATATGCCTTATAACCTATTTGGGAGTAAAGATGTTTAATCATAAAAACAAAAAAATAAATTCATAATTATTAAATATTAGTACTTACATTAAAAATGGGATTCTAAGAGAAAGTTATAATAAAAGAGGAAGGGCTAGCAAAGATCTCATTGAGGAAATTATATCTGGTTTCATAAGGATTAGACAAAGAAAGGGGAAAAGAGTGTCCTATAACCAGTGAAAGAGGCAAGCTTGGAAATGCAGGTTGAAAGCTAATGATGCAGTGTCTTGTAAATCAGGCTATAGATTATCTATGTTTTCTTAAATGCAGAAGAAATCCCTACAGGGGTTTTGGAAGCCAACTGATACTGCCTGATATGCATTAAAACTAATCTCCCCCGTCCCCCGGACCCAGTGGTAAGAAGAGAAGCCAGCTCTGTTTTAAATGTATTAAGGCAGTCATCTGAGAGCCATATTAGAGTGCAGAGAGGGGAGAGAACTAGATTTGAAGTACACTGGGAGGTAAAATCCATAGGATCTAGTGATTAACTGACAGGGTGTCAAAATAGTAGAGTTGGATGGTGAACGCAGTGACTCTGTTTGGTGGCTTGGACAGTGGACTATTATTAGAAACAGGGAAGACTAGAAGAGGAGCAGCTTAGGGGAAAGGGAGAGTGTTGTCATCAATTTGGGTGCTTTGGTATCAGGAAAGCAGCCTATGTTTAACACTAGGAACAAATCCAATAGCAAAGAATGTTCCTGTTCTCTTCCCCTCCTACAGGAACAGTAGGTCTTCGTTTCATTACTGTCTGGCACAGACCTCTCTCTTCATTTAGAGCTATCTGATATGAAAATGAGCTTAGTGCACAGAAGGAGAGATTCAGACTAGGAAAATTGCCTCTCATATGGCAGGGTAGTGAATACTGTCAAGGAAAAAATAAGGAATATTATCACCCTTATCAAAATGACATACATTTGTCATTTGACATACAAAATGTCTCAGATTCCCAGCGCCAATTAACCTGTTTGTTCAGTGTCATTAGCAATGATCATTTACTAAGCCATTCTCATTGTTCATTTGGAATGTTTCTTTATTTAGTCAATTTTGAATTGGCATGTCACTTTGCCCCAGTAGACACCATGGAAACCAGGAGAGTCCAGCTGAAAGATTATTTTAAAATTACCTCTAAACATAATTCTGTTTTATAAAATTGTATTGATATATATTTTTCTCCTTTAAACTGACACAAAGTTGCTGACTGCCTTCTAAATTATCCTATGAAAATAGCTTTTGCATTTCAAATGAATTTAACACTTAAGGTCATTTAAGGAATTTGTGGTAATGATTTCACATTAATATTTAAATTGGTTCTTGTTCAGGTCAATTTTTGACTCTTGTTTTGTTCTTTAAATGCTATTAACTTTAATTTATTCTCATACCTTCTGTTGTGGTTTATCCTTAGTTCCTATGTTTCAAAAACCACTCAAAGAAGAAAAAGAGAGAAGTTCCAGTGTCACCGAGTCCCGAACTAAATGGCAAGACTTTAATGACTGTGTTTTCATGTCTCAGACCTCAAGAAATAAATTGTCCCAGAGCTAAGTTGGAAGTTCCATGCTCAGAGACAAAGCCCTGTACACATTAGCAGGTAGCGCCAGAGAGGACCCAACCACTATCTGTAGAGGTACTACCTGCTTTTATAAATACTGCGTTTAGCGGCAGTTAAGCTTGTTATGAATAAATACTGATATGAATTCTGAAAGACAATTGTTCTTCAGACTTGGGGAATTAATATCTTAAGAATAATGACAAGTGAGCTGTTCTGGACCAAAACTATGTGTACCAAATTGAAATACTCAAATCGTTCTGTGATTTCCATGTGTCTCCACCTACACGGATTTTACAAATAAAAGCTGCTTTTAATGAGATGTGTACTGTGTGATATGTGTGTCTCTTTTTCCATGAGAGGGTAGAGATAGTGAATGTCAAGGCCAGGTATTCCAGACCAATTGCAAGAGATACTAGAACAATGAAATGTATTATTAATTTAGGTTAATCTCTCACACTTTTGCTTCTCTGAGCTAATAGCTGGTGATCCTATGTATCTCATCTTAGCTACCTCTTCTTTTAAGAAAATATCCCTAAGCAAACACTGAGTTGGATTACACAATTACAGTGAGTACAGCTGTTACACAACTTATTTTTCTGTATTATAATTGCTTTTTTTTTTTACTCTTTCATTCCCATTAAAACTATTATAATTTTGAAGGCAACAAACATGTCTTCTTCCCATTCAAAATATGGCACTAAGCTGAGGGTGCAACAAAGCATAGTCTATATTCACCTTCCTGGACACACAAAAATTTGGTTCTTATGTTGTAAAATTCAGCCATATGACTATTTCTGGGCAAAGATGTCTCAATATCTCAGTAATAGTTTTTACTTTTGTGTTGAATCAGAAAATACTCCTCACCTTTCCTGGAAGGACCACCATGGAGGGCATGTATTGAGATATTTGAGGGTCAACTTGTTTACCAGAGCTCATTTTTACCTATTCTGAGTAATTTAGTGTCCTGAGAACTTGGCTTAAAATGTGTAAAAACTATGAAACGCAAGCTGAAACTCCAAATGTCACTAATTTTGAAAATAGATATTCATGTTGCAGTGTTCCTATTATCAAAGGAAGTAACTTTTTAATTCATATTCTTTATGATTTACTACAGAAGGTGTTTATTGATGTCAAAAACCTTGAAGATCTGTGATATTACCCTGTCAACAAGCTAATGACTTAGGCAGCTACAGTTTCATAGGTGTTGACAGAAGACATGAGACTTCTGGGTCAGAGACAAAGAACTTCACTAATGACATCAAACAGCACATGTGTCATGTTTGCTTTGGTCTACTTACCTGCCAAATCCCACAGAGTGATGCAGAGTGACTCAGTGGATGTGAATTTGCATCACAGTAGAGGAGCCCTGAGCTAGCAGTGAATAACAACCTAATCCTTTAAAGTAACTATGAGCAAATCTTCTTGAACGTTCTCCTGGTGAGCAAACAACTCTCTTCTGCTTTGGAGGGAGATGCTGTATCTATTTTCCAAGGATGCATGTTATGCAAGTATCCTTGAAAATATAGCCTGGAACAAGAGTTATTAAAATGCTACTGCATGGAAAACATACATAAACATAAGATAGCCATAGAAAATTATCTTCCAGCAATTAAGAAAAGAGATACCTAGGGAGTTGAACTTTTCTAAGGATTGGTGGACTGTGGGTTCCTACCAAAAAATATTTCACATTATCATTTTCTCATTAAACAATTATTTATTGAGATACCTTTATAGAATAAGGATGGGGTTTGGTGCTTAATACAGGTTTAACTGCTCAAAGTATGTTTTACTTTCATAGTTGACATCCATAGAAGAAACTTTGAGAATTCCAAATAAACCAGATAGAAGGTAGGCAAGGATAGGCAAGATTGAGAAAGTGATAAAAAGAACAACAACAACAAAATAATAATACATAATATTTTTGATGCTTTGGGGTTCAGATGGCTTTAAATAGATGATGACATCTGAAAGGAACAATTTAATGAGGAATGCATTATGATAATTTATGTTTTATCTGTGAAGGGTTTAAATCTTTGAGTTAGGGCTGGACTTAGGCTGAGATGAGTGAGACAGGGTCAGCAAGAACAGGGATGAGTACTGTCTTTAATTAAAAATTTGATATCTTGTTCATATTGAGTTCTTGATGTTGGCACTATTCTGTCATAGATCAAAGAAACATATTTGGTTATGACTTATAATTACTTATTTGGATTCTGATAGAAGAGGTGTCTGATGAACACTCTACCAATATTTATTCATTTTATCCTAAGCTTACATTATGTATAGTAATCTTTATAATTGGGTTTTGTTGATGTTGAAGTAAAGTGTGTTTAAGAATGCTTACTGTATTTAAATTTGTATTTAATAGTAAATTTTCAATGACCCCTATGTTGGCATATATGATTTTTTAAATTTTTTCTACACAAGAAGAGCTGAGGATATTTTCTTTGCTAAGCAAGAAATTGCTGCAGAAAGAAAGCAGCTGGGTGATTTAGAAAGCTACCTGGAAGGCAATAAGATCATGCCAGTACTCAGGATTTATTGTATATTTTATTATATTCCTTTATTAAGGAAATGTCCCAGAATATTTTCTTAATTGTTCAAAAGACTTAATATCCCAACTGCTTCTAAAGGGTACCAAAGTGGACCTCTCTGCTCAAAATGTAGGGGGACACTTTCTAATGGCAATTAGTATCTAGATTTGGGGAGTTAAGTGTCAGACTCATGCAGCCTCTGACTCTATGAGGAAAGAAAATGAAAGAATCTTGGAGAAAGTTTTATGCCATTTTATATATTCCCTAGTTTTCCAGGTTACTCACTCTCCTAACAACCTTTCTACTCTAATCCAATTCTACGTCAGTTATTAAAGATCAGAGGCAGGGATAGTAAGATGGAGCAGGAAAAGGGCTGAGGCTAGGGAGATGCTGGAGAATAAGCAGAGGTCACTACAAGGGCAGATGTAAAACAAGACCATAAGAAAACAGAAACAATTGTAATGTCCTTGGTCGTTTATAATTTTATTTATTTGAGTACTCTTTTTCTTCAAAGTCTAGCTAAAAGTTTGTCAATTTTGTTTCTCTTTCTTACAAATTAACTCAGTTTCATTGATATATTCTATTGTTTTTCTATTTTCTCTTTTACGTATTTCTGCTATCATTTTTTTACCTCCTTCCTTCTGCTAACTTTAGGATTAGTTGTTCATTTTTTTCTACTTCCTTGAGATTTAAATTATTAAACAAATGAGACCTAATTAAACTTAAAAGTTTTACACAACAAAGGAAACCATAAACCAAATGAAAAGACAACCCACAGAATGGGAGAAAGTATTTGCATATGATGTGACAGACAAGGGATTAATCTCCAAAATATAAAAACTGCTCATGCAGTTCAATATCAAAAACAAACAAACAAACAGCCCAGTCAAAAAATGGGCAGAAGCTCTAAATAAACATTTCTCCAAAAAAGACATAGAGATGGATAAAAAGCACATGAAAATATGCTCAACATCACTAACTATTAGAGAAGTGTGAATCAAAACCACAATGAAGTATCACCTCACACTGGTCAGAGTGGCCATCATCCAAAATTCTACAAACAATAAATGCTGGAGAGGGTTTGGAGAAAAGGGAACCCTCCTACACTGTTGGAGGGAATGTAAATTGGTACAGCTACTATGGAGAACAATATGGAGATGGAAAAAGAATAGACATGTGTGTTGGAAGCAACCTAAGTGTCCATCAATAGATGAATGGATGAAGATGATGTGGCACATATATACAAAAGAATATTAGCCATAAAAAGAAACAAAATTGAGTTATTTGTAATGAGGTGGATGGACCTAGGGTCTGTCATACAGAGTGAAGTAAGTTAGAAAGTGAAAAACAAATACCATATGCTAACACATATATATGGAATCTAAAAAAAAAAAAATGGTCATGAAGAACCTAAGGGCAAGACGGGAATAAAGATGTAGACCTACTAGAGAATGGACTTGAGGACATGGGGAGGGGGAAGGGTAAGCTGGGACAAAGTGAGAGTATATATGGACATATATACACTACCAAATGTAAAATAGATAGCTAGTGGGAAGCAATCACATAGCAGAGGGAGATCAGTTTGGTGCTTTATGACCAGCTAGAAGGGTGGGATAGGGAGGGTGGGAGGGAGGGAGATGCAAGAATGAAGAGATATGGGAGCATATGTATATGGATATGTATAACTGATTCACTTTGTTATAAAGCAGAAACTAACACACCATTGTAAAGCAATTATACTTCAATAAAAACAATTAATAAAAAAAAGAATAGACATGCATGTGTGTATATCTAAATCACTTTGCTATACACCTGAAACTAACACAACAGTGTAAATCAACTATACTCCAATATAAAATAATTTTTAATGTTAAATTGTTTATTTTAGATCTTTCTTTTTTCTTAATGTAGGCATTTAGTGCTGTAAATTTTCCTCACAATACTGCTTTTGCTGCATCTCATAAGTTTTCATATATTGTGTTTTCATTTTCATTTGTTTCAAGACAGTTTTAATGTCCCTTTTCATTTTTATTTGACACATTGGTTGTTTAGGAATATGTTGTTTAACTTCTACATATTTGTGGATTTTCCAGTTTTCCTCCTGTTATTGATTTCTACCTTCATATTATTGAGTTTGAAAAAGATATTTGGTATGATTTCAGTTTGTTCAATTTTTTAAAGAATCATTTTGTGACCTAACATATGCTTTAACCTGAAGAATATTTTGTGTATTTTTGAGAAGAATGTATATTCTGCTCAATTGGATGGAGTGTTCTACATACATCTATTAGATCTGTTAAGTTCATTTGTACTAAAGCATAGGTTAAGTCCACTGTTTTATAATTGATACCACAAAAATATAAAGGGTCATAAGAAACTACTATGAATGACTATATGCCAACATATTGGACTACCTAGAATAGGATATATTCTGAGAAACATAAAATTTACCAAGCCTACTCATGAAGAAATGGAAAATATGAATAGGAAAATAACAACTAAGGAGATAAAGCAATAATCAAAAGCCTCCCAACATAGAAAAACCCAGAAACAGATGGCTTCACAGGAGAATTCTACCAAATATTTAAAGAAAATATAATACCAATCCTCTCAAGCTCTTCTGAAAAATTGCAGCCCTCCCAAAATAATCTTATGAGGCCAGTATTACTCTGATACCAAAACCAGATAAGGAAACCAAAATAAAAGAAAATTATTGGTCAATATTGCCAATGAATATAGATGAAAAACTCTTAATAAATTACTAGCAGACCAAATTCAACAGCATTTCAGAATGATCACACACTTAATCAAGTGGAACTTAACCCTGGAATGCAAGGATGGTTCAACAAATGCAAATCAATAAGTGTGATACACCATATTAATAGAATAAAATATAAAAATTATTTGATCTTCTCAATACACACTGATAAAGCATTTGACATAATTCAACATCCTGTCATGATAAAAACACTCAACAAAGTGGTATAAAAGGAACATACCTCAACATAATAAGGGGCATATATGACAGGACCATAGCTAGATCATACTCAAAGTTGAAAAGTTGAAAGTTCTCCCTCTAAGATCAGCAAAAAGCAAAGGTGTCCACTACCCACCACTTCTATTCAATATAGTACTGGAAATCTTAGAGCAGTCAGTCATGAAAAAGAAATAATATACATTAAAATTGGAAAAAAATTAGTAAAATTGTCTCTGTGTATTGATGACTTGATCTTGCAAAAGAAAGTCCTAAAGAGTGCACCAAAAATTGTTACAAGTAGTCAAAAAATTCAATAAAGTTGGATTATACAAAATCAACATACAAAAATAAGTTGTATTTCCATATACTAACAGTAAACTATCTGAAAAAGACATAAGGAAAACAATCTCATTTACAATAGCATCAAAACAATAAAATACTTAGTAATAAATTTAACCAAGGAAGCAAAAGATCTATACACTAAAATCTGTAAAACACTGATGAAAGAATTTGAAGAAGACACAGATAAATGGAAAAATATCCAGTGTCCACAGATTAAAAGAGTATATTGTTAAAATGTCCATACTACCAAAAGCCCCCTATAGGTTGAATGGAATCTGTATCAAAATTTCAATGTCATTTTTCACAGAAATGGAAACATCAATCCTAATATTTGTGTGGAACCACAAAAGACCCTGAACAGCTATCTTGAGAAAGAACAAAGAACTTTGTTCAGAGGAAGTGTACTTTGGAGGAAGTACACTTTCTGATTTCAAAATGTACTGAAAGCTATACTAATCAAAGCAGTATGGTACTGGCATAAAAACAGACACATAGATCAATGAGACATAATAGAAAGCCCAGAAATAAACCCACATATATATGGTCAAATTATATTTGACAGGGGAGCCAAGAATACTCAATGAAGAAAGGATAATTTCTTTAATAAATGGTACTGGGAAAACTGGATATTCATATGCAAAAGAATGAAATTGGACCCCTATCTTACACCATTAATAATTCTACACTCATTCCAATCACCAATGTGTGAGGTTTTTTTTTCCCCTAAACCACCTGGCAATTCTCTGATCCCAACTGGGTGTCCTACAATTCAACTCAACTCTGATGCTATTTACCCAGATATAGCATCAGATTCCACAAGTTAAGACACAAGACTGCCCCGACAAGACTGCTCCCATTTCTGGTGCCATTCACAAGTCCAAGTTGTTGCCTGTGTTTCTAAACTGACTGGCTAGAAGTCACAGTTTCCCACAGCCCCTCCTTGGGTTTGATTAATTTGCTCATAGAACTAAGGAACCAGTTTACTCACTAGATTACCAGTATGTTAGAAAGGATAACACATCCATTTCACCTTTATGGTTCTGAAGTGATTCAGGCACAGAGGACAAGAAACCAAATAGTATAACAAAAGCAGTTCTTATTACTCTTTTTGCTCAGGTAATTCCAAGAGTTTTGGGAGCTGTGAGCCAGGAACTATAGTCCAAGACCAAAATATATATTTATTATACATCACAGTATCACAGCACTCACAAAAATTAACTTAAAGGAATTAAGGATTTAAATGTAAGATCTAAAACTATAAAATTCCTGGAAGAAAACATAGGGGAAAATCTCCTCAACATAGGTCTTGGCAAGAATTTTTTGGATGGAACTAAAAGCAACAGAAGCAAAAATCAACAAGTAGAGCTACATCAAGCTAAAAAGCTTCTGTACAGCAAAGGAAACAATTAACACACTGAGAGACAACCTATGGAATGGGAGAAAATTTTTGCAAATCATATACATGATAAGGGGTTAATTTCCAAAATATATTAAAAAACTCACACAAACCTATACAAAAAAATATAATAATTCAATTAAACAATGGACAAAGGACTTAAATAGACATTTTTCCAAAGAGAACATACACATGGCCAACAAGTACATGAAAAAGAGTTCAAAATCACTAACCATCAGGGAAATGCAAATCAAAACCATAATATGATATCAACCTCACATCTGTTAGGATGGCTATTATCAAAAAGATAAGAGATAACAAATGCTGGTGAGGATTTGGAGAAAAGAAAACCCTTGTGCATTGTTGGTAGGAATTTAAATTGCAGTCATTATGGAAAACAACACAGAATGTACTCAAAAAATTAAAAATACAACTACCATATGATCCAGCATATCCACTTCTGGATATATATCCAAAGAAAATAAAATCAGGATCTTTAAGAGCTATCTACATTCCCTTGGTCATTACAGCATTATTGACAACAGCAAAGACATGGAAACAACTTAAGTTTCCATCAATGGAAGAATGAATAAAGAAGATGTGATATATATCAGCCATAAAAGAGAAGAAAATCTTCCATTTTGACGACATGGATGGACCTTCAGGACATTATGCACAGTAAAATAAGTCAAATATAGGAAGACAAATACACTATGATCTCACTTATATGTAGAATCTAAAAAACAGTTGAACTCATAGAAAAACAGAGCAAACTGTGATAGTCAGCACCTAGGGGATGAGGGAAATGAGATGTTGGTCAAAGCATTAAAATCTTCCAGGTTCATGAGGAATAAGTGCCAGGGATCTAATATGCAGCATGGTAACTATGATTAACTCTGCTGTGTATTTTGAAGTTGCTTTGAAAGTAGATTTTAAATGTTCTCACCGCAATAACAACAAAATGACAATCCTGCAACATGAAGAATGTGTAAACTAACTCCACTGTGTAAATATATAGTGATATACACATGTACCAAATCATCACATTTTAACCTTAAACTTATACAATGTTGTATATCAGTAATATCACAATAAAGAGAGAAGAAAAAAGATTTTAAAAGATTGAGAAAAATTAATTTAAAAAAGAGAGAGAGGGCTTCCCTGGTGGCGCAGTGGTTGAGAGTCTGCCTGCCAATACAGGGGACACGGGTTCGTGCCCTGGTCCGGGAGGATCCCACATGCCACGGAGCAGCTGGGCCCATGAGCCATGGCCACTGAGCCTGCGCGTCCGGAGCCTGTGCTCCGCAACGGGAGAGGCCACAGCAGTGAGAGGCCCGCGTACCGCAAAACAAAATAAAATAAAATAAAATAAAATAAAATAAAATAAATAAGAGAGAGAAAGCAGCTCACATATTAACTAGAAATAGTTCAACAAGGAAACACACATATTTGAAAGTCAACCCAGCTGGGCCAGTGACTCGCACAAAGGCTATTGCAGAGAAGCTGCAGTTTTGGTGAATCCAAAACTTTGGAAAAAGAATATTTCAATAATACAGTGAATGTTCATTTGGAGAATAATTCATTCAGGAAATTTTCTTTTGGCAAATTTTCTGAGTAAATTGGTCATTTAGTGAATTGTTTCAGTAGAACACAATTTGGTGATTTCCTGCTAATTGGCCAGGGGTAGAAAAAAAAAATCAGGGTGCTGCTCAGTCAGAATTTAGCTTTGGTGGCACCTAGTGTCAAGCTGATTCTGTTGTGGAGAAAAATATAAAAAGTAAAGGTCACTACAAGGTATGGGGAGGGAATAAACCAGAAATAAATGTTAAAGAAGTTATTCAAAAGCTATTATTTTCCTCAAAAGTAAGTTTAAGTTTGAACAGAGCAGCTAGGAGTAGGCCTGGTAAGATCAATGTATTGTCTGGCTAAGCAATACACAAAAAATTTCTGGGTAAAATGTATGCTTTTAAACGTTCAGGAAGATTAAAAAAACAGAACAAAAAAATGCATAGCTTAGATTATAGAGCTGAAGGTTTTGTTTGTATACTTTTCTGAATGAGAAAATGAAATTATTTTTATATTTATCTCTACACATCATTATAATACTCAGAAGAATCAACTGAAATGCATATTGGAGGCACTTTAAGTTGAACTCTTATACATGGGTGATTCCTTTGTTTTAATGATTAAGATGGTGAACTTGTTACTTTTTTAATTGAGATATAATTGACATACATCATATTACTTTTCAGGTGTACATCATAATGATCCAGGAAATTTCTTAATGTGATATCGTTTTACTATTTTACTGCTGGTGATATTTCGTGTTTCTATTTATTTATTTTTCTTATTTCTCTGGATATACTGTTATTTTTAGCCATATTTAATTTTGTTTCTATATTAATTAACATTCCTTTGTATTTTTGAGCAATATGATTTAACATGGGATTGGTAAAATTCAAAAAATTCCACGTAATAAATAATAAAATCTTACTGAGGTATTATTTTTTGTGTATTTTACTATGTTATATTTTGTTTTTTAATGTGAAAGTATCAAACATAACATATACGTTGATCACATAGCTTTATCGATACAAAAACTGAGATCATCAAAAGATACATATAAGATAATTAACACTGACAATAAATCAATTCAGAGAATAATTAGGTAGCATTTGTTTGTCTTGTGTCCTGCCTTTTGTGACTGTAACATTTAGCATTTTCTTTCAGTTTTTAGTGAGAGTTTTAAGTCAACTTTATCCTTTCCTTTTAATCAGTAATTCTCACATGATGTTAATTTAAGATTTTAGTGTGATTTCACATTATTGTCTCAGTGACACTCTTCCTAAAGTAGTATGCTGTCCATTTCTTTCCACATTTTTCTTTCCAGGGTATACTATTTAGTTTAAACTTTATTAAAGGAAGAATTTTATTGTTCTCAAAACCCTAGAAAACTCATATTTTCTGTGGATATGGTGTTCCAAATACCAGTGCCAAAACGTTTATTTTTTTTCTACTTTCATATCTTCTTTATATTTTGTTGTCTATATTCCATTACTACAAGATGGCATACCATAGAAGACAAGAAAAATCTATGGATCCATGTGTGTACTTCAAAGGGTTGAAATAATTTCTAAAATCTTACATGTATTTTTGTGCATGTACATATTGGTAGGAACATTTTCTTTTTCCTTGGGGAGGGAGCTCATGGCTTTTGCTAGTTTTCTATGAGTATACAATTGAAAGATGGTTTAAAAAACCTACAGATTTTAAGTTATTTCAGAAATATTTAAGTTATGTATCACTTGGGCATATAAGCTACACCATCTAAACTTTGGTGCAAAGTGAACTTTTCATTTTCTTCTTTCCTTCTTTTTTTCTTTCTTTCTTTTCATAGTATTTGCAAATATTATTAAACCACATGAACTAATGCTGGCCATGTTTACATTCAAGAAAATACAATACATGTTAAATTTCCAACTATATCTTCTTGAGTTTGGCTGACGTTTCATATAAAATTTTGTTTTATATTTAATTTTTTGAAGTTGCTGTACATTTGACAGAAGTGTTTAGTGGATTATTCATGTAAACGTAAAGCAAAAAATTACAAACATGTAATGGTTATTATTTTGGATCAATTATGGACAAGAAAGAACAGTTTATTTGTATATGTTTCTATGAGAACATATTACTCTAAAATCAGGCACGATTTACCAAAATAATTATATTTTCCCTTTTGACTTAGTTGACAGTAAAACTAATAAACTTCAAGCAGAGGCAAGGTCAGTCTCTCCAACTCTGGAGAACACAGGGCCTCTCTTTAAGTACTTGATTCAGAATAGATGTTTATCTTTCATAAAGAATGACAACTCTTGACCAAAAATATTTTAAGGCAGAAAGTGTAATATAAAAAACTCCAAGTACAAAGTATTGCAAGTTTTATAAATGCTTTTTAAGTGATAACCTGCCAGAAAAAGGGGATGACAGCCATGTTCATTTTCTGTAGTTTTTAAAGAAGTTCAAACACACTATTACAGGACTGAAAAAATAAACAATGCACACATTCATTTCATATTCTCCTTGTGTTTGATAATATGAAATCAATAAAATTCTATTCCCTGTGAGCTTCTCTGCCCCAAATTAGTTTAATCTGTAATTACAAAGACATTATCATGTTTACAGGGGAAATAAATGTTTGCTAGGTTATTTCAAAGTGCTATCAACTTCTACTCCTTATAATTTGTTCCAGATCTTACCTTTTGAGTTGTGAGATATGACATTTTGCAGAATTATGGAAAAGGGGAAGTATAGTCATTGTCCACTGTTTGTTTGCCTGTCTCCACTGTGATAGTGGAGCTAGACACTGAGGCGTTCTAAGAGCAACTGGAGGAAGAAAGCTCTGACGGTGGATGCCACCCTGCATTTCAATGCATGCTCTCCTTATTTTCGGGTGATTAGCTGGTTCTTTTTCAAATTTGCATCCATTTAAAAATCCATATTGCCTCAGGATTGTGTTACTAGATATATTACACAAAACAGCACGTCAAAAATACAAATACAAAGGAAAGCAACAAATATCAAAATTTATTCTAGGGAGAAAAATTTCCCATTTTGTAGATTGATAAGTGATCAATATAAAGCTATTGTATTATGATATTATTTAACTTAAATGTCTATTACGGAAAGTTTTAAAGGAGAAAGAAACTGAATATTTTAAAGAAAATAACTTGACAGTCATTTGATTATTTGGCTAAGGATATTTGTAAACATTTTTATTATATGCATTAACTATAATGAATGCAATAAAAGGTGGTAATTATACATTTATGGTAGATTTGAAAAATTAATTACAATTTTATCTCAATATTTGTTACTAATTGGATAATGGAAATAAGTGAAAATAAAGCATACTTAAAATATCTTAAAAAATATAATAGTGAATTATAACCAATTCCTGTTGCCAGATGAATTATAAATGAAATAAAATAATGTAAAATTATATAAAAAGATATTTAAAAATAATAGTCAATATAACCCTCCAAATAAAATAAATACTCATGAGTATACACTGATACAAATTAATAATGATTACCTATATAAATAAGTACTGGTAAGTACGACCCTTACTTACAGAAAAATTCCAATAAATGAATATATAAGTAAGGAGAGAAGTAGAAAGATCAATACTGAAAAACTAATGTTGCCATAATTGCTATAGGCAAGATCCACTGATGAATGCTAAAATCAGTGGGTAAACTCTAGTGAGAAATGAGATATTTGCATAACCTAAAGCATCTCCCCCCAGACATTCATTATTTGCAGAGGCAACTTGGGAGGGACACTCTCTTAATCAAATGATCAAGATCAATATTGCCTGCAACATGATGCATTGATATCATGTTGCCACATATGATGTCATGAAAAAGGCATATCAGCTCACTGGTATTTTCCTGCAAATTTGTAACTTCATTGTAATCATGAAAAGTATCAAAAATATTGAGAGACATTCTAAAAAATACCTGACCAGTATTTTTTAACAGTGTCCTGGTCATGATGTGCGAGGAAAGACTGAATGACTCACAGACTGAAGGAAACTAAAGTGACATGACAACTCAATGCAGTGTGGGATCCTGGATTAGACCCTTGAAATAAACCAGTTATGCAAGATAAAGAGGTCCTGGAGATCTATTATTCAGCACAGTGTCCATAGCTAACAAAGCTGTATTACCCTTAAAATGGACTAAGAGGGTAGATCTCATGTTAAGTGTTCTTACCACACATATGAATAAGAATAAGAATAATATGGATGGGATAAAACTTCATGAGATGATGGATATGTTTATAACCTAATGGTGGTGATGGTTTCATGAGCATATATTATGTAAGAACCCTTGAATTGTATACATTTAGTATTGTATGTACACCTTTTTACATGTCAATCTAGCTCAATAAAATGGTCTGTAAAAAAATCTGGGGAGGGCTTCCCTGGTGGCGCAGTGGTTGAGAGTCCTCCTGCCGATGCAGGGAACACGGGTTCGTGCCCCGGTCCGGGAGGATCCCGCATGCCGTGGAGCGGCTAAGCCCGTGAGCCATGGCCGCTGAGCCTGCGCGTCCAGAGCCTGTGATCGGCAACGGGAGAGGCCGCAACAGTGAGAGGCCCGCGTACCGAAAAAAAAAAAAAATCTGGGGAGATCTGAATAAAGTATGTAGTTTAGTTGATAGTATTGTGCCAATATTAATTTCCTCATTTTGTTTATTAACCATGGTTATGCAAGAGTTTAACATTAGAGGAAATTGAGTGAAGGATATTTGAAACTGTCTGTGGTAACTTTGTGCTACCTTCTGTAAGGTTAACATTATTTCAAAATAAAGAATATTCAAAATTATTGTTTTTTAAATGTGAATTTTAAGTGGTTTCACTGACACCCTTTTCTTATATTACACCTGGGAAAGACACCCCTACTCTATATTTCTCTGTTCTGTCTTGTTTACTCCATCATAGTACTTATAATGATTGTTATATGTCTTCTTCATGGTGGTATATAGTGTCTTGCACAGTTACTGATTCACAAAAGCAAACAATATTTATATAATTAATTTATATATATATGAGTATCTGAAATCCATTTTTAAGTATTTAGAAAAAGCACATATTAGGCTTATAACATTCTACAGTATACTTAATATCCAAATCCGTCTATTTGGTTCAAATAAATGAAAGAGTTATATCAAAATCAAAATGATTCAATTAGATTACTAAATTGGCTCAAATTAATTCCCCATACAGTATTTTATTAATACATAGAAAACAATTTGAGAAAGTTTTTCTTTGTAATTTGGTAAAGTAGGACCTTTAATTTTTCCCAAACTCCAGTAATTTTATTGAAGAATTATGTTACAAACTTTGCATCTTAAACTTATTCAGTCTTGTTTCAACAGTATAATAAATTTCTGTACATATACTTTTCCCTCCCAATTCCAGGAAAACTAATCAAAGTCTTTTAATATAAATCCTGAATCTTCTAGGCACTTCTAACTCATTATATTGTAACATACCAATAATGCAATCATTTAAATTATTTCTAAACCTACTAAATACTATTGTGATTACTTTTAAATAAGCCACATGGCAGTGTACCAATCATCCTGAGAAACGGAGTTTCATTAGTTTGAGTGAATGAAATTGCTTAACAGAGGACTCATCCTTGCCTCAAAGGGAATCTCAGGAAGTAGATATAGAAATGCCCATAGGTTCCAGTAGTAGTCATAAAAACGTATGTGATTATACCAAAATATTGAAATAGTTTTATAAATATTAAATAATAAACTTCACCACACTCTCTGGAGATTTGCTTTATACGTTTTTAAGTACAAACAATTTCCTCATCTTTTCTGCCAGACATTTCTATGTTTGTGAACTAGAGTTCACTCATATATTGTTATGTTATTCATATTCATTCTTTATGGTATATATCTTGTTTATTTATAGTAGAAATAGACTTCCATGTAGCGTAAAGAGTCTAGTGTATGAAAAAAATGCTTCATTTTAATTTGTGGGAAATATAGAGAAGATAATTTAAAGTGATAATAATTTTTCAGTATTTATTAAATACACTATAAGATGATAGTGATGATAATGATGATGGTCTTGAGAAAGATGATAATAGTGTGTATTTTGCACAACACCCTATTTTGGAAAATTTTCACCCTAGATAATGCTGTCGTAATTCTCTAGCACAGAATGTATATTCAATAAATATTTGCTGTTGAACCATTGATAAAGTGACTGTTGGGCAGAAAAGAACATTTTTGGCTTTTCAAATTAATATTGGCTTTATGGAATTACTAATTATGCTAATTGGATCAAATCCTAGAAGAGTTTGTTAAAAGATGATTCTTTTTGTTCTTTTTGGTGGTTCTTTTTTTACTGAAGTATAGTTGATTGAGTTACAATGTTGTGCTATTTTCACATGTACAGCAAAGTGATTCAGTTATATATATATTATATATATATATACATATATATATATTCTTTCCCTTATACCTTATTACAAAATATAGAGTATAGTTCCCTGTGCTATACAGTGTGTCCTAGTTGGCTATCTATCTTACATATAGTAGTGTGTATATGTTAATCCCATCCCCCTAAAAGATGATTCTTGATGAAAGATACAAATCTCAATGCTAGAATCTGTTGTTAAGACTGCAGATATGAATCTAGTACTGGCTTTCATCATCTCATGACAGGGAAATGTATTCAATAATATCTTCATGCTGGAAAGAATTATCTGTATGATAAAGACCATAAATATGATCAAAGCAAGAAAGTGTTCTGAACTGGAGTCTTTTATTACTGGAACTAATTACTGTCTTACTATGTTCAGGACTTTACTTTCTTCTTAATGAAAGAAACTATTAATTAAATACCTATTTTTTTATGAGGAATTGTATAAGGACTTTTGAATATTCTATCAACAGGTTGAGAAAGAGATTTTATTTTATGTGAAACACTCATGGCCTAGAAAAGCCATGTCAACACTACGCCCGTCTGAGGTTAGCTACCTCAATATTTTCTAAAGATATCAAGATATTTTGTACCTTTGGAAACAGGTCATATATACTTAAAAATATACCCAGTAAATTTTCCAGATACTGTGATCATTGAATTTAACTATCTATTCCTTTATAAAAGCTTCCCCAATATATTTTCCACTTTGAAAAATGTACCAACTTAAAAAAAAAAGCTGTGTAACTTTAAAGCATGAGAATACTAATAAAACAAAGTTTAATAAACATGATGAAGAAGAGAGGGTTAAAGGAGAGTGTATGGCTGTGGATATTGCTAGAAAGCAAAGATTAAAAACAAAGATTATGTAAAAGCAAACTTGTAAGAGTAAGTTTATAAATTCTGATCCATCATGTCTTTATCACAGATTGTGGTCAATTTCTGTGCCAGAACAGTCTCCTGTAATTCTGCCTTCATCTCCTCTCCTCAGGAGCAGAGTCCAGGAGAAACACAGAGGAGAAAAAAGTAAGTTTAATTCCCTTTGTCTCATTACAATGTGATGAGGCAGCATGATTCAGTGCAAAGATCACAAGCTTTGGAATCAGATACATCTGTCCCTGAATTTTAAGTCATTTCCTTAAATGAAAATTCTTAACCATAAGTTTCAGAATGATATTGCAAACTATTCTAATCATGAAAACATGCAAATAGACATTGAGGGTAAATTTATGGAAAGGACACTGGAGTATTTCAAAGAACTAGAAATTATTGATCAATAAAGAATCAAGAAGTGAAGGAAAAAAGAGCAGATAGAATTTGTAAACCTTCATTCATGCACCTGACATTGATTTAAACTAAGTCTTACTCCTCACAAATTGTTGAACAAGAGAACATAATTGGTTCTACTTGTTTTACACTTATCTATTCATCCGTAGTTCAGTGGGCATGTTCATAAATGGCTTCTAGTGTCGTAGCAAAGGAGGTTCTTCTACAAAGAAGTACAGAGTCTTGCAAACAGTCTAACAGAAGCCCACTACATTTGACTTATTAGCCCCTCAGCAAAATGGTCTCATTTTATGTGTATAAGGATCTAAAGAGGACCTCACTTAACATGATCCAGCTATTTTACCTGTTAGATTAATTTGGTAATGATTAACGGTTTGTTTCTTCCTCCCTGTATCCATGTCCCTGTGTGCTATGAGTTTGACATTCTTGCCTTTTAAAGGTGAAGTCTGATTTTCCAATACTTGAATATGGAATCAGACTTTGATTTGATTTTGCAATTTGCAAATAGTAGATATGATACACACTGGTACTCAAAGTGCTCTTTTGCACTGGGATGTGACTTCTCTTGAAGATGGAAACCTTATTCTCCAGTGTGAACAAGTCTGGGCTAGGAGGATGCAAGAGATCTTCTCAGGTATGTCAGCTCCCAAACCCTCAGACATGTGAGTGAGGTAACTTAGACCATCTGGCCTCAGTTGACTTGGGTCAGGCATGAAGAACTGCTAAAATCTATGAATCATGAGAAAATAATAAATGTTTGTGTTTTAACTTGCTTAGTGTTAGGGTACTTTGTTATGTAGTGTAAGTCGACTGATAGAAAAATTATAAGTGTGGTGCTGCATAACAAAAATTCTAAAACATTTGGAAAAGGTAGTTGGTGGAAGCTTGAAAAGCAGTGAGTAAACTCTTAGAAAAGTTTGGAAAATGATGTGAAATCTGTTAGTAGATGCTGGAAAATTAGTGAGGAAACTGCTATAGCAGGCTAAAAATACGATGTCTCACATTGCATAATGATGAAACAATTTCAAAATTCTCACTGTTGGTAACATGGAAGGTGGAAAAGCATTTCTAATGGACTTAGGGATCTGGCTAAAGCTATTTCTAGGCATCATGTTGAAATTTTCAGTTGTCCTCTCTGTGATGCACATAAGGTATGGGAAGAGAGAGATGGACTAAAGAACACAGTTAAGCTGACTTTAGTGGAGATATACAGGAGCCAGTGTTTGCCTACTTGGAGAGTAAAACTCTTTCCTGTGTTCATTGTTTTGAAAGCAAAATATTCTTAAATAAGGAATCATGAGATAAAGATCAAATAAAGGGATTAGTTCCAGGTCCTCTTAAAAATACCTTTAGAAGATTTAGAGGAGTGTGTTGTAGACCTTCTAAGCAGGAGCTTAGAAGAAAGAGCTTCTGAGAATTTAAGGTTGTCCCATAGCAATGTGGTGCATAGATAAATATATACATTTATTATATATACATATTTTATATGTATATACATGTACTATGGATTATTTAGAGGAAAAAAGAGAAAAGATAAATGATAGACAAGATAGATGATAGAAAGTTAGATCATAGAGCTATAAAGATTCTCACTTTTTGAGGGAGGAAATTAAAATGGAAAAAGGATGGTGATTAAATCTTAGGATAATTCTAGAGGAAGTTATTAAATACAAAGTGTATTTCAGTTATCTTTTACTACACAGCAAATTACCCTAAAGCTTAGAAATTTAAACCAACCATTTAACTTAGTTCTGCATTTTGTGGGATAGGGATTTATGG
The DNA here is from genome assembly GCF_949774975.1 of Lagenorhynchus albirostris. Classification (NCBI taxonomy): domain Eukaryota; kingdom Metazoa; phylum Chordata; class Mammalia; order Artiodactyla; family Delphinidae; genus Lagenorhynchus; species Lagenorhynchus albirostris. The sequence continues at coordinate 85,684,299 of NC_083106.1, read as the reverse complement.
AGAGTTGACTGGAATTTCTCATTTGCAATCCCACGCTGTACCATGGGAGGGATTGACCACATATGTGTGGGTCTATTTCAAGACTTTATTGTGCTCCAGTGACCATTAATCAAATCTTTACACAAATATTACATTGTCTTGTTTAAAGTCTTATTGAAACTGCTTTTTCTTAAAATCAGAAAGTGTAAATCATCTAATTTTGTTGTTTTCACTATTGTGTTGGCATTTCTGTATGGATATTTAAATCAACATGTCAATTTCTATAAAAAAGCCTTTGCAATTTTGATTGAGATTGTGTCAAATTCATAGACCACTTTTCAGAGAACAATATTGAGTCTAATCAATTAATGCACTATTTCTCGATTTATTTAGATCTGAAAATTTGTCTCAGAAAGAGTCTGCAATAGTCTGCATGCTTCAGTGAATAGATAGTGCACATATTTGTTCAGCTTTATCTCTAAGTATTTCATATTTTAATACTTCCTAAATATTTTAATTTCTGATTATGTACTGCTAGCATGTAAAACTACAGTTGAATTTTTATATTGTCTTAATTTATTGCAACTTTGTTAAATGCACATTTATTAGCTTTAATAACTGCTTTGAAGGTTCTGTAGGATTTTCAACATGAATTATCTCCACAGAGACAGTTTTAATTTTCCTTTTTTTTTTTTTTTTCTTTTTGTGGTACGCGGGCTTCTCACTGTTGTGGCCTCTCCCATTGTGGAGCACAGGCTCCGGACCTGCAGGCTCAGTGGCCATGGCTCACGGGCCCAACCACTCCGTGGCATGTGGGATCTTCCCGGACCATGGCACGAACCCATGTCCCCTGCATCGGCAGGTGGACTCAACCACTGTGCCACCAGGGAAGCCCCTAATTTTCCCTTTTTAATCTAGGTATTTTTGCTTCTTTTCCTTGATCTATTGCACTAGTTAGACCCTCTGGGACAATGTTAAATAGAAGCAGTGAAAGGGGATATTCTTGCCTTGCACCTAATATTAGACAGAAGCATTGAGTCTTTCACCATTAAATATCTCGTTAGTTATTTATTTTACATAAATGCATATGAAAACAAAGGAATTATGTTCTATTACTAATTTGTTGTCATTTTTAGTATTTTGTCAACTATTTTTGCATTTTTCAGTAGTATGCTTCTTGTTTTCAGGCTGTTTATGTAATTAATTATATTGATTGGATTTCAAATGTTAAACTGATTTTGCATTATAAGGATGAACTCCACTTGGTTAAAACTTATTATCCTTTTTTTATATTGTTAGGTTCAATTGGCTAGAATTTTGTAAAAATATTTATATTTATGTTCATGATGGATTTCTTTTTTTCCTTTTCTTGTCATGCCATTGTCTTATTTTGGTATTAAGGTAATTTTAGTTTTGTAAGATGAGTATGGAAGCATTTTCTCCTCTTTAAATTTCTGGAAGTGTTTGTGCAGAATTAGCATTATTTTATCCTTATGGACTTGATTGTGTTTACTCATGAAGCCATCTGGCCCTGACATTTTTTTGTGTGTGAATAGTTTAACTAAAAATTCTATTTCTTTAATAGGTGTATTTCTGTTTAGGTCATCTGTTTCTTACTAAGTTGGCTTTGGTAGTTTTAGTCTTTCAGAGGATTTGCTTATTTTATCTAAGTTGTTGAATTTATTGACATAAAATTGAACATAGTATTTTCCATCTATTTAGTATCCACAGACTGTTTTAAAGCCATCTCTGCTTCCTATGGCTGGTAATCTATGTATCATTCTTTCTTTTTTTAAACATTTTTTTAATTGCAGTATAGTTGATTTTCAATGTTGTATTAATTGTTTCAGGTATAGAGCAAATTGATTTGGTTATATATATATTTTTTTTTTCTGATTCTTTTCCCTTATAGGTTATTACAAAACATTGAGTATATTTTCCTGTGCTATACAGTAAGCCCTTGTTGGTTATCTATATAGTAGTGTGTATATGTTAATCATTCTTTCTTGATCACTCTAGCTAGAGGTTTGTCAGTATTATTGTTCTTCTCTAAGAACTATCTGTTGGTTTCTTTAATTTTCTACTTAAGCTCCATTCTCATCTTCATTATTTCTTGCCTTGTCCCTACTTGGACACTTTAAAATGTTTCATTATGTTCTGACTTAAATTAGTTCGAATGAGAAATCTACCACTATTCTTATTTTTGTTTTGCTGTATCTAATGTATTTTACTTATTCTGGCTGATGTGAAAATTTCCTTTTATCACTGCTTTTTAAAAATTTGACAATTATGTGTCATGATGTAGTTTTCTTCAAGTTTGCTGTGTTTGCAATGCAATAAGAATCTTGGATTTGTGGGTTTATTTCTTTCATCAAATTTTCAAAACTGCAGTTGTTTCTTCAAATATTTCTTCTACCACTCTCTTTTGTTTTGCTGACTTCACTCACATATATGTATAACTTTCTGATGTTTCCTTAAATCACTGATACTTTGTTCCTTTCTTTTCCCAATCTTTTTTTCCCCTATGTTTCATTTTGGATACTTTCCAAAACACTCTTTTCTGCTGCACTACTTAATCTGCTGTTAATCCAATCCAATCTATTTTTTTAATATCATATATTATAGTTTTAATCTCTAGAAGTTAATTTTGGTCTTTTTTCTAAATTTACAATATACTGTAATCTATTTAGGTTCAGTCTTCAGACTTTTAAAGTATATGGAGTATAACCTTAATATAAAAATATTCTCATGTACTGATTCCCATTTCTGGGTTGGTATTGATATTTTTTTACTAATCATTAAAGTTTGTATTATTTTGCTTAATGCTAAGAAAAGCTTATATGATTATTTAATATAATTTTATTTTCCCCAAATCAAACATAGATAGAATTCTATCAAAAGATACTGTACGGGCTTCCCTGGTGGTGCAGTGGTTGAGAATCTGCCTGCCAATGCAGGGGACATGGGTTCGAGCCCTGGTCTGGGAAGATCCCACATTCCGCAGAGCAACTAGGCCCATGAGCCATAACTACTGAGCCTGTGCTCTGCAACAAGAGAGGCTGCGATAGTGAGTGGCCTGAACACTGCAATGAAGAGTGGCCTCCACTTGCTGCAACTAGAGAAAGCCCTCGCACAGAAACAAAGACCCAACACAGCCAAAAATAAAAATAAGTTAATAAAAAAAAAAGATACTTTACCTTCTGAGGACTTTTTCCCCTTCAGCAAAATTATATAGTCAATTTTCTTTAAGAATACATTAGTAATTATGTTATTTAATGTTATATATTGCTACTAACTTATAATTAATTCATAAACCTTTATTATTTTGTAAATTATTAGTAGGAAACATTATATATATTAAATTTTTCAATATTTTCTGAAATCGGGACAGTGTCCTTACAATAAAATTTGGGGACAGATAATAAGATAATAAAGAAAATAGCAATCCCCAGAATGAAACTTTGATTTGTATCTCCAAAATTAATCAAAAATAGTGAAATTTTATGTTAACATCTTTTTTATTTGCCATGTACTCATAACTATTACTACAGTTATAACTGATCTAATTGACTAGATCAATATTTTAATCATTTCCACAACTATTTTTATGGATAACATCCAAGAATCTCAGTCAAAATGTACTTAAATACCATAAAGATCTATTAACAACCAAGATACTGGTTCTGTGCTGAGATGCCTTATGTACACTGGTTTAACATTTTTAGAAGAAATAATCAGTTTTCCCAGGTTTCATCTCCATTTTTTTTTTACTCTGCATTGTCAAGCAGATGAACTCTCTAGCTCCCTTGATAGTGGCTATTATTTCTTTTCTTGGAAAATGTTAGATTTACTCAAAATATGTTTTAATGACAGTTTTTGTCATCATCACTTTATTAAAGCTGCCTGCACTAAAAATGACCTTCTGCTGCAAAGTGAGTGAAACTCCTACAAACCAGGGAGGCACAGAAAAGTGGGATGCTGTTTCTGCATTTGAATTTCTATATATATTTTAAATTCCTTCATTTCAGAAGCTTGTTTTGTTTTGGCTTCCCATGATCCCTGGCCCTTTCTCAGAAGACCACAGAATGCACAGTCAGTTTTATGACATTTTCACTACTTCTTTAATGTCATGTCCCATGGCTCCTTTTCTTTATTTTCCAGAGAAGAAAAATTACATTCATGATGTACTTTTATTTAGATGATTTCTTCATAGACTATTTCTAGGCTCCACCTATTTCTCTGTAGCAGTGTTCTTCAAAGTGTGATCCAAGATCCCAGTGAATCCTCAAAACCCTTTCTGTAGATATGCAAGATCAAATTATTTTCATAAAGGAAAGTAAGATGTCATTTTTATTTTTTTGCCTCAGTCGTTCACTGGCTATACAATGTGCGACATTACAGCAGATTGTATGCATTATCAGATATGAGAATTCAACTTTTTTTCTAAGTCACACATTAAATAAAGCTGTGAAAATGTAAAACAATGAGAAAATCTAACAATCTCACTCTCTCTCTAATATTTTATTTGCTTAGAAGTAGAGTTAGTTTTTCATAAAGACTACATTATTTGTGTGCACAGATAAAGGACTTATTACTGTTCTTTTAAAATGATTTAATTTATAACAAAGTAAATATCTGTTTTAATTTCTATTGTGGTAAACTTCCATAGATATAACCAGTGATGTGTTTGAATGGGCTTCCACAGGATTTTGTGAGATAATTGTGCACACATCTTTCCAATTGTATGATCAGTGACATTTTATTGATAGCTTTAAATTGAATATAGTGGAAGTATTAGCTCCACAGAAGTCAGAAAATGTTATAAATCAAGGTTTGTTCACACAGTCCCCGTCCCCAGTCTTCACACTTTTGAATAAATATTTACCACATCATTGGCTGTAACCCACAAAATCCTGAGACCAAAATTTTGGGTTTCTGAGGCCAAAAAGTTTGAGAACCATAGCTCCAGACCACCCTTCAAGGCATTGATACCCTAAGTCAGTTTGGAAAGTAATAAATGTTTTATTAACAAAATCTTCTGATTTCCAACTTCCAAACCTCTTTGGCAATGTTGTAGAAATATAAGTGTGCATTGGTCTAATTTTACCTCAAATCTACACATATCAAATTGATCATATGCAGGGGAAGTTTGGCTGCTAAAATTACAGCTCTTTCAATAATAGTTTTGGGTGTTTAATTCTTGATAGAAAAAGAAAACATAAAACTATTACATCACTTATTTTAAAAAGGAAAACATATTTTGTTGAATCTTTTCAGAGAATATGAAGATTCTATTTTATTTGGGAAATTATAGAGTTGGTCAATGTTTGTCAAAGTCAGGAATGGATCTAGTTATACTCATGTATTATCATTTTTTTCTTTTTTTTTTTTTTTTTTTTGCGGTATGCGGGCCTCTCACTGTTGTGACCTCTCCTGTTGCGGAGCACAGGCTCCAGACACACAGGCTCAGCGACCATGGCTCACGGACTCAGCTGCTCCGTGGCAGGTGAGATCCTCCCAGACCGGGACACGAACCTGTGTCCCCTACATCAGCAGGCGGATTCTCTACCACTGCGCCACCAGGGAAGCCTCATTTTTAAAATGAGTATTTTGAAGTATAGAAACTTTATATTTTGAGGATACTGAGTTAACATGAATTTTAAAATGGCAAGTTAAGGTTTACAACACTTTCCCTAATAAATCTCATTTTTCATAGGATGACAGGGGAGGAAATTGAAATCTGCTGCTCATTTTATAGCTGAGCAAACTTCTAAGAGGTAAACTTATTCACTTATTTCACATGATTCCCCTTGTAAATAACTTGTTTAGAGCCTATGGGATTTAGCAATCTGTATCAATGAATATACATCCCTTGTGAAGTGATATAGGTTATTATGACCCACTTACATATTGCTTACTTTTAAACTCTGTTTTCACCACTTTTTCTCTTACAGCTCATTCAGTTTATTTTTTAGCTGCTGATAAATACCTGGACAAAATTGTTGTTCCAAATACTGATTATCAAGTATCAGACACATGAATTATCCTTAATTGCTTTATAAATATATCTCACTGTGACAAAAAAATATTGATAAACTTTGTAATCTAGTCCTTTATCTTTACCTTTTATTCTCCTATGAGAACTAACTTAAATTGCAATATATTGGAATTAGAATAATATGGAATTCCCATTTTTGTAAGTCAAAATAATGCTTTAGAAAAAATTTAACCTTATTATATATATATATACATATATATACAAAAATATATTCATACACATATGCATATACAAATATATGTATAATACAAATGTGTATTAAAATTATTAAAAAATCCATTGGCTTACTTGCTTTTCACTACAAATTTTCAAAAATAACAAGTTTGCTAAATCAGACTGTAATGTAAGATTTTAGCAATACTATGTTTTATTGATGGTATTTAAATTATTTTTTAAGAAATAGGAAAATCACTGAGAATAATACAAGTGTACCACAATTTTTTACAAGTGGTTTACATTTTAACTGAGTCAAATTTCAATCTCCATTTTATTAATTGATTCACACTTTCAGAAATAAATATTGTAATAATCAAAATTTTTTCTTGAATCAGCGTGCAGCTGTGCTTGCTTCTCAGCATACTTGTTATTTTTATCAAGTTTTATAGTCATTATTATTTATACTACATTAATTGAAGCCTCCATCCTGCAACATTATTGCCGCCAGTTACACCGACACTTCAGTTTACTAATTAGTCTGCTCAATCCATCCATCTCCTTCTCACCCTTCTGTCCAATGCTATTTTGTGTAGTGCACATAAGTGATCTCTATACATTACAGACTATACATCATAGTGTTACTTTCTGTCATTGTTAATAATGCTGCTGAGTAAAAAGACACCAACAAATCTATTAAAATTATTGATCATAGAGTTATCTGATTTTTCTAACTTCAAATAATAAAAAATGCCAGTAATTCTATATTTGAGTTTGTGTTTCAGTATTTTCCAAGTGTATAATAAAATGTGCAGTCCTTATAGATCATTTTTTTTTAAAGTATAGGTTCAGATCCAGGCTCCTTCAAAGTGTATGATCTTGGACAAATTAAGCTCTATAAATTAGAGAAACTCTTCTTACAGTTGAACTCAATAATGCAACTGATTTCATTGTATTTAATTTAAATAATGTATTAAAACCTTTACTGTTTAGATTGGCACATTTCAAGTTCAAAATATATTATTATTTATTTTTATTAAAAATGTGACAAAAACAACACAATTTTTTTAGTCCACATAGTAAAATGTAATACCTGTAGCTCTTATTATATGATTTGAAAAGTTATTTGATAACACATCTAAGGAAAATTTCTTTACTAAATTAGAAATTTAGAAATTTCTTTATTAAATTAGAAAATAAAATAAATGAAGTTAGCAGTATGCCTAATCTTTATGCATTCATTAATTTATTAATTTCAATAACATTTATTGGGTTCCTACAATGTGTCAGAAGTTACACAGATGAAGACTAAGGAATGGCTATGACCTAAGTTCTACTGGGACATTTATAGTATAGCAAGGTAACACATTTCTTCTAATAAAACTTCTTCATGTTAATCAGAAATGGCAATTTGTACAATAGGCATGATTGTCATATGGAATAAGAATCACCTGTAGCGATTCTACATTAATTAATAAATTCTGAACCACTATCCTACAAATGAATTTGTACTTAAAATACCTTGTTTTCCTTTTAGTAACATCATGATTCAAGATAACCACCCAGAAAATGTATGCAGCAAATTAAAGAACACTCAACATACTGTCCACTATACTCTAGTGTACCTCGCATCAGCTGTATCAGTCAGCTGCTAAGTCTCATTAATTCATTTTACAAATGGGGAAATTGAGGTAAATAGAGAAAGAAAGGAAGAAAATGTGGATTAGTGCTAAGGTGAAAAAAAGAAAGCAATACATATTTTAAAATAAAATGAAAAAAAGCAAATCAGAATGAGAATGATGGGATATGTTGAGGAGTATCTTTAACTCAACTTTGAGGATCCGAGGACTAGAAAGAGACATGAGGTGAACACAGTTTTGCTACTGCGAAAGAAACTTCTAGGACTTCAGTCATAAGAAGGAAACATTCCTTTTCAAAAAGATGGATGGAAAGACACACTGAAATGCTATTTAAACACAGGTAGATTTAAATGTGTTGTACAGAATATGCACACAAATATTTTGAAGGAAGATTACAAAGAAAGGAACAATTACATCTAAATGTTAGTTCAAAGGGAATTGTATATGATAGCTGTCCTGTTTTTCCTTTGTGTGGGCATCTACACATTTATTTTTCTTCTTTCTCAGGCTGTCAGCATTTGATGTTCTCAGAGACTTGAAATTATCCTGTTATCAAGACAAACTGATTTGTTTTTTAAAGGACATTTTAGAAGATGAAAACATTTTTATACTTTATTTCCTTAATTTAATCAAAAGGGAGACAATGTTTATTTCTCTCCTTTCTTACTTCTAATAATACACTTCACAGTCTTTTTTTTTTTTTTCACCCCTTAGGATCTTGGGGGAAAATTAACAACAGCCAACAGCAACATATTCCATCTTTGTAAGAGATATGCTTTGTCTCTAATGCCCTTTGAACTCTGGGAAAAAAGGCAGTGTTATTCTGGCTTTACCTACCACGTGGCATTCTTCTGACTATATTTGAATATAGAAATCCATAAAGCATGTTTTTTTTGCCAACCATATATTAATTAACTTATTTTTGTTTTTATACAATTTTTAAAGGTTACTTTCCATTTACCCTTTTTACAAAATATTAGCTATATTCCCCGTGTTATACAGTACATCCTTGAGCCCACCTTACATCCAATAGTTTGTACCTCTCACTCCCCCACCCCTATATTGCCCCTCTCCCACACTGGTAACCACTACTTTGTTCTCTGTGTCTGTGAATTTTCTTCTTTTTGTTATATTCACTAGTTTGTTGTTTGTTTTAGACTCCACACATAAGTGATGTCATACAGTATTTGTCTTTCTCTGTCTAGCTTAATTAACTTAGAATAATACCCTCCAAGTTAATCTATGTTGCTACAAATGACAAAATTTTATTCTTTTATATGGCTGAGTAGTTTTCCATTGCATATATATATATATATATATATATATATATATATGATATCTTCTTTATCCATTCATCTGTTGATGGACACTTAGATTGTTTCCACATCTTGGCAATTGTAAATAATGCTGCTATGAACATTGGGGTGTATGTGTCTCTTTGAATTAGTGTTTTTGTTTCTTTTGGATATATACAAAGGAGTGGAATTGCTGGGTCATATGATAGTTTTATTTTGAGTTTTTTTAGAAAACTCCCTACTGTTTTCCACAGTGGTCACACAAATTTACATACCCACCAGCAGTGTACGAGGGTTCCCTTTTCTCCACATCTTTGCCAACATTTGTTATTTGTGTTCTTTTTGATAATAGCCATTGTGACAGGTGTGAGATGATATCTCATTGTGGTTTTGATTTGCATTTCCCTGATGATTAGCCATGTTGAACATCTTTTCATGTGTCCTTTGGCCATCTGCATTTCCTCTTTGGAAAAATGTCTATTCAGTTCTATACAGTATGACTGAAAGCACATGATAGAAAGAAAAACTTCCCTGAATTGACTAACATTGTACATGATCACATAAACAGCATTGTCATGCACCTAAAAAAAGAAGGCAGAAAACAGCATTGTTACTTAAAATGAAAGGAGATCAATGTTTGGTAAGCATATACACAATAAAAATCTAGCATTAACTACACAGAACTCCAAGAGATTTCTGACAAAGGAATGTCTCAGGCCCATTTCTAAGTGGGAATGGAGGGAAATATATGCTTATATATTGCATTAGGGCTATGTTTAATGCACATAGTATTTACTATGTTTTATGTTTTTTTATTTTTATTAATTGTCTAACTTCAATAAATAAGTTATTTGAAGTCAAATTTAGAGATCATTCAACTTCCCTTGTAATCTTCAGTGCCATTTAGTATATAGATCTATGTGTCCTAAGTCTAGTCACTCTGAATTAAGAATGTGTAAAAAGTTCTGGTGTTATAGTCAGTGGGGCAAGAAATGACATTTGCTAACATAACACAGAATGCAACTTAATTTCAGTGATCTGAACAGATGGAAGCTTGTCTCTCTAACAAAGTGTCAGAGGGGCATGTAAAACCTTTCTCCATAGCACACAGGTCAAGGAAGAAAGATGGAATACTGAGTAATCTGGGCAAAGCACAGAAGAAAAGTCATTCTGGATAGAATGGAACTTACGTCAGGCAAACATACAAAAATAACAAAGGAATGAAATTACTTATGTTCCAGAGTTGGATAGATCTCTATATATTAGTACAGTGAGAACAGAGTTGCACAGACTAAAAATTTTATTCCATAAGTATGAAATCAAATTCAAAAAGCTGTCCAAGGAATATATTCTATTGCAGGCTGCATGAAACATGGAAGAATATGGAGTGTAAAATGCAAAACATAGTGAAGGACGACTAATTTGAATCACTATACTTTCTCTGAAAAAGTCCTTAGGCAAAAGAATCTCTAATTATCTAGTAAAATCTGGAATTAAGTAGCTGAATGAAACTTACAATATTTACAGTTTTATATACATACATGTTTATATGCCCCATATCTACAGGGATAATTTAATAGTTTCAAATTAACACTTAAATAACAATATTTTATATTTACTTTTCATTTTGGAAAAAAAACATACCTAAAATTAACTTAAATATGATTCTGGGAAATGTAAAAGATGATTCCTTAACAAGAGTTATTACTCTCTGAGTATTCTACATGTATACTTTGTATTAAAAGACATGACTAAATACATTTAATCAAGTAAACAGTGGAAAATGTGTTTAATGAGTCAATAGATAAATGAATAAAAAATACATATTTTGACATAATAGAAAGATCATTGCATTGATTTCATTTATTTCACAAACACTTATTGAGTTCTCATTTATACACTTAAAAAAAATCACCCTCAATGTTTCTCTTCAAGGTAAAGTGAACATTTTAATAATGAATGTAAAAGTAATAATTGCTCAAAGGAAACTCTGGCAAAAGGGAAAACTTTTAGAAAGAGGTGCTTGGGGCACCTCACTATTGCTACATGATTTTATAGAGAAGCTTACATTTCCTCATATTGGAGACAGAAATTTCTACCTCTTTTTTAAAAAATATACTGATCGATGATTTTTAATGTATTTGAACCATTTGTTAAAAATATGAATATATTATACCTTCTTTTTTCAGAAATAATATTGATGTTTAAATGAATGGAAATTTGCCAGCTAAATTATAACATACATTTTCCATTTTGCTACATATGATTGAAAAATTTAATTATGACATTTACAGCTAACAGTGTTTCTTTTGTATGACCTATATAACTTTTTCAACTATAGCATCCATTAAAACTATGTATTTAAGTCAACTGAATAAAAATTATTTTGCTCAATATAATTATTATTCCAGCTACAAATATTTGCTTGTATGAGCAAAGACAGGAATCTTGAATTATAAATGTATTTTGCAAACACATTTATTATTTATTCTTTTCTCTATATTTAATTTTTAGTTATAAATTAAAATTAACTTTTTGAATAGAGTAAGGAAATAGACTTTGGAGACTACAGGACTAATATGTAACCCAAATCTTTTTAGAAGACAAATCCATGTAAATTGTATATCAACTTATATGATGAAAAAGTGGAATGCTTTTGACAAGAAAATAGTCTACATTCTTATGATAAACTAATTGAGGAAATTGACTAAGGAGGCCAAATAAAATGCTTCAAGGACACTGTCAGCCAGCCTGAAGCCATGGGATGCTGGGGCAGACAGCTGGGAAACAATGGTACCTGACAGTACCAGCTGGCATCTAACAACCAGAGAAAGAACAGTTCATACACTAAAAGAAACAAACTGAAAGTATTAACAGAAAGAGCAAAGGAAAGGCATGTAAAGCAAGATCTGGCCTTTAATGGAGTCTCACTTAGCAAAATCAGTACACAAAACACAAGGAAAGATTACAAATTACATAGCTTCAGTTTTTGCCTTTTAAACTCAATTTAAAGAAGAAATCTGTTACCTATAATTACTGTTTTAATTTAACTTGCAGTAAGAGAAAAGTTATTAATACCTTCTTAGAAATATTATTAAAGTAGCAGTAAAAATATAATTTAAATAAAACTTTACTTACTTTTCATAAAAATATAGATCAATTTCCTATAGTGGTCAAATAAAATACTGTTTTATAGAAATCCATTTTGATTAAAAATCACTAACCACAAATGTAGTTATGTAGTTATTTAGTTCTCTATAGGAGTTAAAAGCAATATGTATAACTTGTTTAAAATTAACTTTCTTCTATAATTAATAAACTCCAAGCTAAAATAAGAGACATCAGAGCATATAGGTTAAAAAATAAATAAATAAAGTAAAATATTAGAGGTAGTTAAACTAAAGGACAACAAAACTACAAATAATTAGCTGAAATATACCATATAGGGGAATATGTTTAGATTTTCAGTATGACTTGAAAACCAAAATGAAGAAAGTTTAAAATAATTGCCTTGTGAAGTGATGTCTAGCTTGTTTAGAATCATTTAATCACTAAAACCATAGCTTTGATCAATAACCAGACTTTTACCATGAATTATCTGGACAGTATCCTCAACTCTTCATTCCATTTGGTCATAAAAATTAAAAAAAGAATGAAAATTTTGTATTTTGATGTATATTTCTTTTTCTTTCTTTCTTTCTTTTTTTTTTTTTTTTTGCAGTATGCAGGCCTCTCACTGTTGTGGCCTCTCCCGTTGCAGAGCACAGGCTCCGGACGCACAGGCTCAGCGGCCATGGCTCACGGGCCCAGCCGCTCCACAGCATGTGGGATCTTCCTGGACTGGGGCACGAATCTGTGTCCCCTGCATCGGCAGGTGGACTCTCAACCAGTGCACCACCAGGGAAGCCCTGATGTATACTTCTTGATGCCAAATTGGTTGCATGCAGAGAAAATAGATAGGGTCAATTTGTTCTTAACTAGAATGGCTTTCTGTCTGTTTTAGGTGATTTTATATTCAGAATGAGAGCTTATTCATACGAGATTTTGAGGCAAACATGGTATCATGTGGAGCATTTGGGCAGGCTTTACTAACTGATCTTCAAAAGAGTTAACTCTTGCTGGTAACTGCCCTGATTGTTATGGATAGTAATATAAAGCCATATGGATTTTTAGAGGACTATTAGTAAAGCAGAATCCACAAAATAGTATCTGTGCCTGTTAATTTTGTCTTCAGGGATATCAAGCCACCCTCATTTGTTAGCTATGTGGATGAAGGCATACACCCCATACTTAGATGTCTACTTTGGTAGTTTCATCCAGGATATATGCTGCTATCTTATGACATTTAAAAAAAGAAGAAAGATAACAATACAAACTTAAAAGTAGATTATACCCTATAAATATATAAGGTATTTAATGATAAGGCTCTATCAACAGGCAAATGAAAAAAGTAGAATACTTGAATAAACAGGCATAATTATTTAATAATCTTGTGTGTAACTGTGGATTCTGATTCCAAAATCTAACTTTTCTCACATGATTTCACCATCTAATTGAAAAGGAAACTGTCATAACTCCATCTCTCTACCACATCCAAGGATTCAATTTTTCCCATAGCAAAACCTAATTCACTGTATCACACACCAACCTACATATATATTACTCCTTTAGAGATAATATAATTTGATTTTTAAGATACCTATCAGGATCAGGCTTATAAATCATTGCCCTTAATCCAACTACAGGCTTTCTTTTCCAAACATAATAAGACTGAACCAGAAGTGAAGGGTCATTGTAATAACATAAAAAATGTAATAATGTGTAAAATATGTAATAGAGGTTAAATTTTAATTCTAAAAATCAATTAATCACCTGAGATTAGAGGAATAGTTTATTCTCTTTAGAATCCTGTTATCTATTTTGTATTGATCTTTGTTATCACTGTTGTTTTAATCATCATTTTTATCATCACCATCTTCATTGTCACTCTCACCATCAAATGTTTTATTGTGGTCTTTCTGTGAAATCATTACTAAGCCAGGCACTTTGTGTACAGTGAGTCATGAAATCTTCCCAACCATATGCAACTGGTATTATTATTCCCAAGGTAGAGAAGAGGAAAATAGTACTCATAAAAAATGGGTAATTTGATAATTCATGGAAGACCGTGGATTTACACTGTTCTTCTTAATCCAATACCAAATTACTTTTTACTACATCATGCTGAAATTAAAGAATGATACTGATCTCTATTACTACTTAGAATTCTAAAAGCATGTAACATGTTGAAAATTAAATTCAGCAGGTTTGTTCACGTAATTTTTATCTCTGTCAATGCCATTGGCATTCTCTTCATCTTTTAATTTTCCCTATTTCATGCCACAATGTATTTTGTAATAATATTGCCCACACATTTAATTGACTTACTTGTTGATAAACAAGAAGACCTAAGGATAAGCAACTTCTGCAGACTAATGGACAGTAGAAAATTTCCCAGATGTCACTAACAAAATCATCGAGGAGAAAGGACATCTACCTGAACAGATTTTTAATGAAGACAAAAGAGCCCTATTCTGGAAAAAAATGTCACAAAGGATATTTATTAGTAAGAAAGAGAAGTGAGGAGTTAAGGCAGGAAGATATAGGTCAACTCTACTGTTTTGTGCAAATGAAGTCAGGTTTACGGTCAGAACTGACCTTATCTGTAAAGCTGCTAACCCCAGAGCCTTGAAGGGAAAAGATAAACAGCAGCTGCCAGTCTTCTGGTTGTACAACAAGAAGGCCTGAACAATGAGAACACTTTTCCTGGATTGGTTCCATTGATGCTTTCTCCTTGAAGTCAGAAACGACCTTGCCAATAAGGTATTGCTTTTTAAAGTCCTTTGGATATTGGACAGTGCCCCTGGCCACCCAGAACCCCATGAGTTCAACACTAAAGGTGTCAAAGTGGTCTACGTGCCTCCAAACACGATGTCTCTAATTCAGCCTCTTGATCAGGAGGGCCATAAAGACCTTTAAGGCTCATTGCACAAGGTACTCTATAGAAAAGATTGCCAATGGTATGGAAGAGAACCCTGGTAGAGAGAACATCATGAAAGTCTTGGAGGGTTACACCATTGAAGATGCCATCAATGTTATAGAAAAAGCTGTGAAAGGCATCAAACCCTCAAAATAAATTCCTGCTGGAGAAAACTGTGTCCAGATGTTGTGCATAACTTCACAGGATATAGAACAGAGCCAATAAAGGAAATTATGAGAGAGACTGTGGATATGGCAAAAAAAAAAAAGGTAGAGGGTGAAGTGTTTCAAGATATGAATCTTGGAGAAATTCAAGAATTATTAGATATCACACTAGAGGAATTAACAGAAGATGACTTGACAGAGGAAAGTGCTTCCAAATCAATGCCAGATGATGATGAGGAAGACACAGAAGAAGCAGTGCCAGAAAACAAACTGACAACAGACAATCTGGCAGAAGGATTCCAGTTATTCAGCACTGCTTTTGACTTCTTTTATGATGTGGGCCTTTCAATGATATGGGCACTGAAACCAAAGCAAACAGTGGAACAAGGATTGGTGGTACTGTAAAGAAACATTTTCACAGAAATGCAAAGGTAAAAAAGCCAGATTCTATGATTGCATTTCAGTAAAGTTACACTGAGTGTGCCTGCCTCTCCTGCCTTCTCTTCCTCCACTTCTGCCACCACTGAGACAGCAGTACCAGCCCCTCCTCTCTTTACTCAGACCAATCAACATGAAGACAACAGGATTAAGACCTTTATCATCATCCACTTCCACCTAATGAGCAGTGAATCATCATCATTCTGCACACTTAATAAAGTTATCTGTTGTGTATGTGTGTCTGTCTCCATGTGAAAATCTAATAAATGTACAGCAAGAACTGAATGAGATGTTTTGGCATCATCATCATCATCATTGGATTGTGTAGCACATCTTGTGCAAGAGTTGTATTGAAGTGGATAGCCTATATTTACATAGGCATAAAGTGAGTGATATTTAACATAAAATTAATAATGTGTAAGTTTTCTTACTCTTTTATAACTCTGCTTTCAAAGAATCACATAACATTACAGTATGCCCACCTGCTCATAACTGGAGAAACTGCATACCAGCCCAACGTCACAGGTAGGTGTTTTGTTATTTTTAAGTTTCCAATACTGTATTATGAATATGACAGTAATACTGTATGCCATAAAATTTTGTAATGACTCATTCATTAGTGTATAGACTAAGCTATTGTGAAGCAATCATATCGATTACACTAGGCTACTATAAAGCAGTCATATTGCTGCTTCTTCAATATCAGTGCATGAATTGCAGTACCTGTAAATAATTATGTTTCTTTTTCATACTATCTTTTCATTTATGATGTCTAGTTTTAGGAATACATGTAGCAGATACCGTGTTTGTATATATAAGACAATATTGAGGTAGATGCTGACAGATGACTCATTATGTAAGCAGGTGATATGAGTTTATGGTATTGATATAGTACAGCACTAAAAAGGTATTTTCTCTTCCTTATTATTTTTCAACATCTTTATTAGAGTTTAATTGCTTTACAATGGTGTGTCCATTTCTGCTTTATAACTAAGTGAATCAGTTATTCATATACCTATGTCCCCATATCTCTTCCATCTTGCATCTCCCTCCCTCCCACCCTCCCTATCCCACCCCTCTAGGTGGTCACAAAGCACCCAGCTGATCTCCCTGTGCTATGCAGCTGCTTCCCACTAGCTACCTATTTTCCATTTGGTAGTGTATATATGTCCATGCCACTCTCTCACTTTATCCCAGTTTACCCTTCCTCCTCAACATATCCTCAAGTCCATTCTCTACTAGGTATGCATCTTTATTCCCATCTTGCCCCTAGGTTCTTCTGACCATTTTCTTGTTTCTTATTTTTTTTTTTTTGTTTCCATATATATGTGTTAACATATGGTATTTGTTTTTCTCTTTCTGACTTACTTCACTCTGTATAACAGACTCTAGGTCCATCCACCTCACTACAAATAACTAAGTTTCATTCCTTTTTATGTCTGACGAAGAGTCCATTGTATATATGTGCCACATCTTCTTAATCCATTCATCTGTTGATGGACACTTAGGATGCTTCCATGTCCTGGCTATTGTAAATAGAGCTGCAATGAACATTTTGGTACATTACTCTTTTTGAATTATGGTTTTCTCAGGGTATATGCCCAGTAGTGGGATTTCTGGGTCTTATGGTAGTTATATTTTTGGATTTTTAAGGAACCTCTATACTATTCTCCATAGTGGCTGCACTAATTTACATTCCCACCAACAGTGCCAGAGGATTCCCTATTTTTCAAACCCTCTCCAGCATTTCTTATTTGTAGATTTTTTGATAATGGCCATTCTGACTGGTGTGAGATGATATTTCATTGTAGATTTGATTTTCATTTCTCTAATGATTAATGATGTTGAGCATTCTTTCATGTGTTTGTTGGCAATCTGTATATCTTCCTTGGAGAAAGGTCTATTAAGGTCTTCTGCCCATTTTTGAGTCGGGCTGTTTGTTTTTTAATATTGAGCTGCATGAGTTAATGTATGTTTTGGAGATTAATCCTTTGTCAGTTGCATAATTTGCAAATATTTTCTCCCATTCTGAGGGAAGTCTCTTCATCTTGTTCATGGTTTCCTTTGCTGTGCAAAAGCTTTTAAGTTTCATTAGGTCCCATTTGTTTATTTTTGTTTTTATTTCCATTTCTCTAGGAGGTGAGTAAAAAAGGATCTTGCTGTGATTTATGTCATCGAGTGTTCTGCCCATGTTTTCCTCTAAGAGTTTGGTGGTGTCTGGTCTTAAATTTAGGTCGTTAGTCCATTTTGAGTTTATTTTTGTGTATGGTGTTAAGGAGTGTTCTAATTTCATTCTTTTGCATGTAGCTGTCCAGTTTTTCCAGCACCACTTATTGAAGATGCTGTCTTTTCTCCACTGTATATTCTTGCCTCCTTTATCAAAGACAAGGTGACCATATGTGTGTGAGTTTATCTCTGGGTTTTCTATCCTGTTCCATTGATCTATATTTCTGTTTTTGTGCCAGTACCATACTGTCTTGATTACTGTAGCTTTGTAGTATAGTCTGAAGTCAGGGAGCATGATTCCTCCAGCTCCATTTTTCTTTCTCCAGATTGCTTTAACTGTTTGGGGTCTTTTGTGTTTCCAATACGAATTGTGAAAATTTTTGTTCTACTTCTGTGAAAAATGCCATTGGTAGTTTGATAGGGATTGCATTGAATCTGCAGATTGCTTCAAGTAGTAGAGTCATTTTCACAATCTTGATTCTTCCAATCCAAGAACATGGTATATTTCTCCATCTATTTGTATCATCTTTAATTTCTTTCATCAGTGTCTTATAATTTTCTGCATACAGACCTTTTGTCTCCTTAGGTAGGTTCATTCCTACATATTTTATTCTTTTTGTTGCAATGGTAAATGGGAGTGTTTTCTTAATTTCATTTTCAGATTTTTCATCATTAGTGTATAGGAATGCAAGAGATTTCTGTGCCTTAATTTTGTATCCTGCTAACTTACCAAATTCATTGATTAGCTCTAGTTGTTTTCAGGTAGCCTCTTTAGGATACTCTATGTAGAGTATCATGTCATCTGCAAACAGTGACAGCTTTACTTCTTCTTTTCCAATTTGTATTACTTTTATTTCTTTTTCTTCTCTGATTGCTGTGGCTAAAATTTCCAAATCTTTGTTGAATAATAGTGTGACAGTGGGCAAGCCTGTCTTGTTCCTTATCTTAGTGGGAATGGTTTCAGATTTTCACCATTGAGGATGATGTTGGCTGTGGGTTTGTCATATATGGCCTTTATTATGTTGAGGTAAGTTCCCTCTATGTCTACTATCTGGAGTGTTTTTATCATAAATTGGTGTTGAATTTTGTCAAAATCTTACTCTGCAGCTATGGAGATGATCAAGTGTTTTTTCTCCTTCAATTTGTTAATATGGTGTATCATGTTGATTGATTTGTTTATACTGAAGAATCCTTGCTTTCCTGGGGTAAACCCCACTTGATCATAGTGTATGATCCTTTTAATGTGCTGTTGGATTCTGTTTGCTAGTATTTTGTTGAAGATTTTTCTATGTTCATTAGAGATATTGGCCTGTAGTTTTCTTTCTTTGTGACATCTTTGTCTGGTTTTGGTATCAGAGTGATGGTGGCCTTGTAGAATGAGTTTGGGAGTTTTCCTCCCTCTGCTATATTTTGGAAGAGTTTGAGAAGGATAGGTTTTAGCTCTTCTCTAAATGTTTGATAGAGTTCACCTGTGAAGCCATCTGGTCCTGGGGGTTTCTTTGTTGGAAGATTTTTAATCACAGTTTTAATTTCAGTGCTTGTGATTGATGTGTTCATATTTTTATTTTTTTCTGGTCCATTCTCGGAAGGTTGTGCCTTTCTATGAATTTGTCCATTTCTTCCAGGTTGTCCATTTTATTGGCATAGACTTTCTTGTAGTAATGTCTCATGATCCTTTGTATTTCTGCAGTGTCAGTTGTTACTTCTGCTTTTTCATTTATAATTCTATTGATTTGAGCCTTCTCCCTTTTTTTCTTCATAAGACTGGCTAATGGTTTATCAATTTTATTTATCTTCTCAAAGAACTACCTTTTATTTTTATTGATCTTTGCTATCCTTTCCTTCATTTCTTTTCATGTATTTCTGATCTGATCTTTATGATTTATTTCCTTCTACCAACTTTGGCGTTTTTTTTGCTCTCTCTCTCTAATTGGTTTAGGTGTAAGTTTAGGTTGTTTATTTGAGATGTTTCTTTTTTCTTGAGGTAAGATTGTATTGCTATAAACTTCCCTCTTAGAACTGCTTTTGCTGCATCCCATAGGTTTTGAGCTGTCGCGTTTTCATTGTCATTTGTTTCTAGGTATATTTTGATTTCCTCTTTGATTTCTTAAGTAATCTCTTCCTTATTTAGTAGCGTATTGTTTAGCGTACATGTGATTGTACTTTTTACAGTTTTTGTCCTGTAATTGATATCTAGTCTCATAGCATTGCGTTTGGAAAAGATACTTGATATGATTTCAATTTTCTTAAATTTACCAAGGCTTGATTTGTGACCCAAGATATGATCTATCCTCGAGAATTTTCCATGAGTACTTGAGAAGAAAGTGTATTCTGTTGTTTTTGGATGGAAAGTACTATAAATATCAATTAAGTCCATCTTGTTTAATGTATCATGCAAAGCTTGTGTTTCCTTATTTATTTTCATTTTGGATGTTCTGTCCACTGGTGAAAGTGGGGTGTTAAAGTCCCCTACAATGATTGTATTACTGTCAATTTCCCCTTTTATGGCTGTTAGTATTTGCCTTATTTATTGAGGTGGTCCTATGTTGCGTGCATAAAAATTTACAGTTGTTATATCTTCTTCTTGGATTGAATCCTTGATCATTATGTAGTGTCCTTCTTTGTCTCTTGTAAAAGTCTTTGTTTTAAAGTCTAATATTTCTGATATGAGAATTGCTACTCCAGCTTTCTTTTGATTTCCATTTGCATGGAATAACTTTTCCATCCCCTCTCTTTCATTCTGTATGTGTCCCTAGGTCTGAAGTGGATTTCTTGTAGACAGCATATATATGGGTCTTGTTTTTGTATCCATTCAGTCAGTCTTTGTCTTTTGGTTGGAGCATTTAATCCATTTACATTTAAGGTAATCATCAATATATATGTTTATATTACCATATTCTTAATTGTTTTGGGTTTATTATTTTAGGTATTTTCCTTCTCTTGTGTTTCTTGCCTAGAGAAGTTCCTTTAGCATTTGTTGTAAAGCTGGTTTGGTGATGCTGTATTCTCTTAGCTTTTGCTTCTCAGTAAAGTTTTTAATTTATCCATCAAATATGAATGAGATCCTTTCTGGGTAGAGTAATCTTGGTTGTAGGTTTTTCTCTTTCATCATTTTACATATGTCCTGTCACTCCCTCTGGCTTGCAGAGCTACTGCTAAAAGATCAGCTGTTACCCTTATGGGGATTCTGTTATGTGTTACTTGTTGCTTTTCCCTTGCTGCTTTTAATATATTTTCTTTGTATTTAATTTTTGATAATTTGATTAATATGTGTCGGCATGGTTCTCCTTGGCTTTACCCTGTATGGGACTCTCTGTACTTCCTGGACTTGTTTAACTATTTCTTTTCCCATATTAGGGAAGTTTTAAACTATAATCTCTCATTTCCTTTCTCAGTTCCTCAGTTTCTCAGTTCCTTTCTTTTTCTCTTCTTTTTCTGGAACCCTTATAATTCGAATGTTGGTGTGTTTAATGTTGTCTCAGAGGTCTCTGAGACTGTCCTCAATTCTTTTCATTCTTTTTTCTTTATTCTGCTCTGAAGTAATTATTTCCACTATTTTATCTTCCAGGTCACGTATCCATTCTTTTGCATCAGTTATTCTGCTATTGATCCCTTCTAGTGAATCTTAAATTTCATTTTTTGTGTTGTTCATCTCTGTTTGTTTGGTTTTTAGTTCTTCTAGGTCCTTGCTAAACGTTTCTTGTATTTTCTCCATTCTATTTCCAAGATATTTTATCATCTCTACTAAAATTACTCTGAATTCATTTTCAGATAGACTGCCTATTTCCTCCTCATTTGTTAGGTCTGGTGGATTTTTGCCTTCCTCCTTCAACAGCTGTGTGTTTCTCTGTCTTCTCAGTTTGCTTAACTTACTGTGTTTGGTGTGTCCTTTTCGTAGGCTGCAGGTTCGTAGTTTCTGTTGTTTTTGGCGTCTGTCCCCAGTGGCTAAGGTTGGTTCAGGCGGTTTTGTAGGCTTCCTGGTGGAGGGGACTAGTGCCTGTGTTCTGGTGGATGAGGTTGGATCTTGTGTTTCTGGTGGACTAGTCCACGTCTGATGGTGTGTTTTGTGGTGTCTGTGGCCTTATTATGATTTTAACCAGTCACTGTACTAATGGATGGGGTTGTGTTCCTGTCTTGCTAGTTGTTTGGCATATGGTGTCCTTCCCTGTAGCTTGCTGGTCGTTGAGTGGAGCTTGGTCTTGGTGTTGAGATGGAGATCTCTGGTAGATTTTCACCGCTTTGTGTTATGTGGAGCTGGGAGTTCTCTTGTGGACCAGTGTGCTGAACTTGGCTCTCCTACTCCAGTGGCACAGCCCTGATGCCTGGCTAAAGCACCAAGAGCCTTTCACCCACACGGCTCAGACTGTAAGGGAGAAAAAAAAAAGAAAGAGAGAAAGAAGAAGATAAAATAAAGCAAAATAAAGTAAAATAAAATAAAGTTATTAAAATAAAAATATTTATTAAGAAAAAAATATTTTTAAGTAATAACAAAAAAATAAACATGGACAGACAGAACCCTAGGACAAAGGGTAAAAGCAAAGCTATACAGACAAAATTACACACTCAAAAAGAGAGAAAAAGGAAAAAAAATATATATATATATATAGTCGCTCCCAAAGTCCACCTCCTCAATCTGGGGTGGTTCATTGTCTATTCAGGTATTCCACAGATGCAGGGTACATCAAGTTGATTGTGGAGATTTAATCTGCTGCTCCTGAAGCTGCTGGGAGAAATTTCCCTTTCCCTTCTTTGTTTGCACAGCTCCTGTGGTTCAGCTTTATTTGGACCCACCTCTGCATGTAGGTCACCTGAAGGCGTCTGTTCTTCACTTAGGTAGGATGGGGTTAAAGGAGACACTAATTTGGGGGCTCTGGCTCATTCAGGTCGGGGGTAATGGGGGGCACGGATTGTGGGGTGAGCCTGTGGCGGCAGAGGCCTGCGTGACGTTGTACCAACCTGAGGCTCACTGTGCCTCCTCCTGGGGAAGTTGTCCCTGGATCACGGGACCCTGGCAGTGGCAGGCTGCACAGGATCCCAGGAAGGGAGGTGAGGATAGTGACCTGTGCTTGCACACAGGCTTCTTGGTGGCGGCATCAGTGGCCTTAGCATCTCATGCCCATCTCTGGGGTCTGCGCTGTTAGCCACGGCTCACGCCCATCTCCGGATCTCCTTTAGGTGGAGCTCTTAATCCCCTCTCCTCGCAACCAGGAAACAAAGAGGGAAGAAAAAGTCTCTTGCCTCTTCGGCAGCTCCAGAATTTTCCCCGGACTCCCTCCCAGCTAGCCGTGGTGCACTAACCCCTTCAGGCTGTGTTCACGCAGCCAACCCCAGTCCTCTCCCTTGGATCCGACCGAAGCCCGAGCCTCAACTCGCAACCCTGCCCGCCCCAGCAGATGAGCAGACAAGCCTCTCGGGCTGGTGAGTGCCGGTTGGCACCAATCCTCTGTGCGGGAATCTCTCCGCTTTGCCCTCTGCACCCCTGTGGCTGTGCTCTCCTCCGTGGCACAAAGCTCCCCCTCCACCACCCGCAGTCTCCGCCCGCAAAGGGGCTTCTAGTGTGTGGAAACCTTTATTCTTTCACTGCTCCCTCCCACTGGTGCAGGTCCCATCCCTATTATTTTAGCTCTGTTTTTTCTTTTGCCCTACCCAGGTACGTGTGGAGTTTCTTGCCTTTTGGGAGGTCTGAGGTATTCTTCCAGCATTCAGTAGGTGTTCTGTAGGGGTTGTTCCACAGGTAGTTGTATTTCTGATGTATCTGTGGGGAGGAAGGTGATCTCTGCCTCTTACCCTTCCATCATCTTGAAGATCCTCCATTATTATTTCCTTAATAACATTTTCTTTTCTTTAGCTTACCTTATTGTTAGAATACAGTTTATAATACATGTAACGTAGAAAATATGTGTTAATAGACGGTTTATGTTACCAGTAAGATTTCCATTCAACAGTAGGCTATTAGTAGTTAAGTTTTTGGAAAATCAAAAGTTATACACGGATTTTCTACTTTACAGGTGGTCAGCATTCCAACCCCAATGTTGTTCAAGGATCAACTGTACTATATTATATATAATATATATACTAGTAAATATTAAAATAATCAATATTATAAAATGTATTAATACATTAATACTATCTAATATACACTGTATATTATGTTTTATATTGTTTTATTATATTTAATATATATAGTATTTAATCTATCATCACATATTCTTTACCACACACAGCTAATAGTGTTATTTCTTTACTGTATTAAACAAAAAAATAACATTTTTTACTGCATCACAAAAAGAAAGATTAATGGAATAATTACATTTACTAGAGCTTTGAAGATGTATATTCCTTAGCTGACTTTGGATATGATACTCTAAAGTTTTGGTCAGTCTGATTCCACTTGGGTAAATTAATTTTGCAAATTAACTGTAATTATGAACTGCTTTAAAATCAAAGGTAATACAAATATTTTTAAAAAATTACTTCAAGACCATAATGTACATGATTCAAAAATCCAGACATTTAGAGAAGTCTGGAAAAAAATCAAGTTAAAATATGCTATAGGTTTAGAATTTATTGATAAGTGTCCCAGGCACAAATTCTAGCTAATGGTATTGTGTGTATGCCATGTCCATCTTGCAAATGGACTAGACTCTTCCATATTGTTTTTCCTTGTGGTCCCACCACTTTACATTCTCATCAATGATGTACAAGGGTCTAATTTCTCCACATCCTTCCTAACACTTGCCATATTTTTAATTTTATGTATGTACGTATGTATTTATTACAATAGCCATACTAACTGGTGTGAGGTGATATTTCACTGTGGTTTTCATTCATATTTCCCTGGTGATTAGTGATGCATCTTTCCATACACCTCTTTGCCACTGATATATCTTTTTTGGAGAAATATCTACTTGAGCTCTTTGCCCATTTTTAATTATTTGCTTTTTTGCTCTTGAGTTTTAGGATTTCCTTGTGTATTTTTACTATTATCCTGTCTTAGTCCATTTGGGCTGCTATAACAGAATAGCATAGACTGATGGCTTATAAACCACAGAATCTTCTCACAGTTCTGAAGGCCAGAATTTTAAGATTAGGATGATAGGTTGATCTAGTTCTGGTGAAAGCCCTCTTCAACTTTGGCAGAGAGAAGAGAGAAGGAGCCAGCTCTCTCTGGACCTATATAAGGGCATTAACCCCATTCATCAGGGATGTATCTTCATGAGCTCATCTAGTCCTCATTACCTATTGAAGACCCTGCTACCTAATGCCTTCAACATATGACTTTTGTGGAGAGGCATTCAGTTGCTAAAAAATTTCTTACCAGATCTAGAGTTTGCAATATTTTCCCCCATTCTATAGGTTGTTTTTCACCTCTGTTGATTGTTTTCTTTGGTGTGTAGAAGCGTTTTAGTTTAATGTAGTCCAGTTTTTCTAATTTTGCATTTGTTGCATGTGCTCCTGCTGTCAAATCCAAGAAATCATTGCTAAGCGCAGTGTCATGAAACCTTTCAACTATCTTTTCCTCTAGGAATTTTACAGTTCCAGTCTTATGTCTTAATATTTAATTCATCTTAAATTGATTTTGTATATGGTGTAATTTAGGGGCCTAATTTTATTATTTTGCATGTGGATACCCAGTTTTCCAACTGGTTGCTGTGTTTCCCCATTGTGTTTGTTTGGTGCCCTTGTGTTTGTTTGGTGCCCTTGACAACAATCAGTTGAATGTATATATGTTTGTTTATTTTTAGGCTCTCTATTCTGTTCCATTGGCCTATATATCTGTTTTTATAGCGGCTACCATACTGTTTTAATTACTATGGCTCTGGAATATATTGCAAAATCAGGAAATGTGATATGTTCAGCTTTGTTATTCTTTCTCAAGATTGTTTTGACTATTTACAGTCTTTTGTGATTCCATAAGTATTTTAGAATTTTTTTTTCTACTTTTGTAAAAAAAAAAAATGCCATGAATGTTTTAGTAGTGATTACATTGACTCTGTAGATTGCTTTGGGTAATATGTACATTTTAACAATACTGTCTTCCAATCAATAAACATGAGATAGCTTTCCATTTATTTGTTTATTTTTAAATTTTTTCATCAATCATTTGTAGTTTTCAGTGTGCAAGTCTTTCATCTCCTTGTTTAAATTTATTCTTAAGTATTTTATTTTTTCGATGCCATTGTAAATGAGATTGTTTTCTTAATTTTCTTTAAAAAAATTCATTGTTAGCATGTGAAAATGCAACTGACTTTTGTGTCCTGCAAGTTTACAGTATTCCTTCATTAATTTTAACAGCTTTTATGCGTGTGTGTAAGCTAATCTTGCATTGAAAAAATACCCCGGATGGAATGGGTTTTTGTTTGTCCAATTATCTTTTTCTCAAATTGATTTTCTTGTGAAAGGACAGGAAGTTTCCATGTCTTCTAAACTGCATCATTTCCTAAAGCCAGTTGTGTTTGACTGATTAATACAACTGGTCTTTCACCACAGTAATCTAGTTGAATTTCAGATCTTAATCATAGTCAGTTATAATCAGAGTTCATTGTATTAGAGTACTAATACATGAACTAGACGTTTACAATCCCCCCATTCACTGACTTCAGTCCTGTTCTACATGGCTAAACATTGCACAAATAATACCAGGTGATCTGTCTGAAGTAAATACCTGCCATTGTCTGGAAATTTCTTTTTGGAGATTCCATCTGCTGAACATTAATTCTGTGACTGAACACTGACACTGGGTCTTCTGGTTCCCCCTCCTCCATCATACACACCTAAGTTTCAGCATGTCTTCAATGTGAGTCCCATCATCATAGTTTCCTTCTCCACTCACGTGTTGCTGCATCACAATTTGCTCTGTGTTTGAGCCTGAACACTCTGGCTCAATGTGTATAAAATAATTCTCTTTTCATATTTAACTTTCATATTATATTAATTCTCATATGATGTAAATAGAATGTCATATAAAAGAGATCAATAAAAATTCAATATGACACTGAAAAACTGTTATTTTGATGTTTATTGAACATATCTAGAGATAATATAGTACAAATACTCCTTATCCAATATTGAATATTTGAAAAAAAACATTTTAAATGGGCAAGAAGAGCAATAATTTCTTGTAAAGGAACCATAGCAATTTAAAGAAGTTATGCTATCCCTTATGGTGTGAATAATTTTTATCCTTGTTTTGAGAAGCCAATTATTAAGATTAAAAAATAGTATTTACAATTTGCAAATGGAAATTTCACTTCAGTACTGTCATTATACATTTTCACCATAGCAATCCTAATATATTTAACGAACACTACAGTTGAACCTAAGGCATCACACAGCAAATGAAATAGAAATCATTCTTTTATTATGCCCATTTTGTCAATGGTTATTTCTCCCCCAAATACTACTGTATGTAAAACACCAGGCTAGGCACTACTGGAAACAAAGACAAAAGAGGAGTAAACACATAAGACCAGATATTAACTAAGTTCATGCATGATATGACACAAAAGTGTAAGGTCAACAGTGAAACACAGATAAAGTGCACTGAGACATCAGCATTGAGAGAGCTCAGTTCCATCCTTGGGATCAGGAAGGCGGGAGCATTGAAGACACCTTGAGAGGCAGATAGGGTCTGGATATGCAGAGATCAAATGAAGACATGGGTATTTTCCTTATTAAGAACAAATAAGCAAACAGAACTGTAAAGTGTAAGGTAAGTGTATAGAAAATAATTCATTCCACCAGAAGGATGTTATGAAAAGTAATTCTATGTAGCATTGGTAAAATAATTTGAAGGCATAAAATAGAGAACTTTTTTTTTCTTTTTTTTTGTGGTATGTGGGCCTCTCACTGTTGTGGCCTCTCATGTTGCAGAGCACAGGCTCTGGACCTGCAGGCTCAGCAGCCATGGCTCATGGGCCCAGTC
Source organism: Lagenorhynchus albirostris (assembly GCF_949774975.1). Lineage (NCBI taxonomy): Eukaryota > Metazoa > Chordata > Mammalia > Artiodactyla > Delphinidae > Lagenorhynchus > Lagenorhynchus albirostris. The sequence goes on along the minus strand of NC_083106.1, from coordinate 85,656,402 downwards.
GCTCCGTGGCATGTGGGATCTTCCTGAACCGGGGCACGAACCTGTGTCCCCTGTATTGGCAGGCAGATTCTCAACCACTGCGCCACCAGGGAAGTCCAAAATAGAGAACTTTGGATGTGAGGCTCCATTGATTATTTTTTGTATCACTAATCATAGATATAAAAGATTTGTGGATTTGAGGCTAATTCTATTTCTTTAGTCATAGTGTACAAATGGCAGATTATTCAAATTCTTGGATATGTTCTTTTCTTTACACTTATTTAACTTCTCCCTACAGTGCTACCCCTCCCCCATGCTATGTTTTAATTTGTTCATTTCCTCATACCTGTGGCTGAGCCAGGGGGCTATCAAAGCTTTTGGGTGATTCTCTGGGTGGAAGTAAGTGTATCTCTGTCAGTTCTGAACATGGAAGGAAGAAATTTAAAGTAAATAAAATAAGATGTAGTAAAAGTAACCATTTGTATTTGGTGTGTGTTCTTGGGGATAATCTTTCCAGTAGCATTTTGCCAGAAGCAAGGGGCATGCACTTGCATTAGCAAAGCTTCAGATGTATAGTTTCCTAATCCCTCCTCATGCAAAGAGGGAAAGTTCAGAGTTATGACCCTGAAGTTAGGGACCTATGTTGTTATAGCCTGGGTACAAACTTGGGTACATTTGCAGACTCCTAAAGGGCAATGACCGTTGTACATACAATTTTAGGACACAAGTGGGACCAAGTGTTAGGAAAGACAGTGAGGTCAGGGAAGATATGGGTAATGTGATATGAGCGAATTCAGTGAGAACAGCATTTAGAAGACATGGAGTGCAATCTGCATAACAATATTGGTGAAGAGAAACATATAGGCATAAGAAAATGTATAAAACAAAGAGTGAGACTTATAAGAATTTACAAGAGAGGCCTTATAAGAATTTGTAATCAGGAAAAGATAATTCCAGCAATGTAACATAACAACTGCACACTTAATGCATGCAATAATCTTGTGGATCATTTAAACAAAATTTGTCTATCTATATCTATCTATCTATCTATCTATCTATCTATCTATCTATCTATCTATCATCTATGTAATGATGTGCGTAAGGACTGGAAATCAAAGAAACAATACACTTTTCTCAATGTTCTTTCTTTCTTTTTGTTTCTCGGTAGAGAAATATTAAATTGGGATCAATGCTTAAATCAAATCTACACAAATAAAGCATACCGGTTCTTAGTCATTTACATTTAACTTAGCAAATACAGTTTAAAATAATAATTATGTTAAAGTATGAGACTAGGAGTGATCCTACCTTACATTTCTATAGTATACATCAATTTTATGGTGTTTCCAGATTTCTAAGTTCTATAAAAATTATTTACACCATATATTTGTTTTCACAAGTACATAATGTGAATGAAGAGTTATTCTCATTCACATTTTTCAGATGAAATTCAAGGGCAGAATCCATATGTCAGCATTGACACTTGGGACTCCTATGTTGATTGTATACTTAAAATTTGATTAGATTTTTCTTTAAAATGCCATTCTTGCATACCCCATGTAACTGTTTTTGTATTTTTTAAGTTTAGGAACCTCAGTAGAATTTTGATTGTGTTAAAACTCTAAGCAAGTCCTCTGAGCCATCTGACCAGGAGCTGAGTCAGAAGCAGATAATTCATGGTCATCTACCCGGATCTCCTTTGGAAGAGCTTACAGACAGAAAAGGGGTTTGGAATTAATCGGTAAAGCATGGGCTGTTTTATTTTATTGACAAGATGTTATTAGTGCATAAAGTCACTGAAACTCAACCTGGATCTTTTGCCAGTTTTATAAAGCAAATGAGAGGAGGAAGAATATGGAGCTATCAGTTAACAAAAGACTTTAAAGATGTGATCAAAATTTTAATTTTAAATGGTATACATTTTTAATTTTAATGTCAGCAATAGATACAGAAACAAATTATCAGAAGAATAGAAAACCAATATTAAAATATTTTTCAACATTTTTCAGTTTCTGAATTTTTTTATAGGTTGAATATTTTGCTTTTGATTTTAAACTTGGTGTTAAAATTAAAGTCTATATTAGGCAAAATTATCTGAAAATATTTTTCAATATAGTTATAAAAATATACTTCCATCTATTATTATTAAAATCAGCAAAAAAGATTTCATATGTTCTTAATTGTAAAATGTCATCTACTGTTAGATGTATCACAAATTTAACTGTAGCTCTTCAATAAAGAAAAGGTTACATTAAATGTACACGTTGACTTTAGTATATATTTCAATTTTAGAAATATTAAAATATGAACAAGTTAGAATCTAATAATGGAAGAAATAAAATAATTTCCTGTAACAATTATAATATCATTTTTAAAAATTCAAATTACTGGGAAAGCATAATTTTGTTGTTTGACTTTGTTAAGAATTTGGACTCTGAACATATGCTTCTTTTTTTTTTAAATTTTTACTTCTACCACTTCTTGATTTGTAGCCGTTAAAGTCACTTAACCACTGTCTTCCTTAGATTCCTCATCTGTAAAATGAAACCAATAATAATATCTATTTTATTAGAATAATTGGGGGGAATTAAGTTAATATGTATTAAGTTATGAGAAAATGCTTAGCATGTAATAAGAATTCAGTTAGTGTTTATCAGCTCCCATGATTATTATCTTTGTTATGATTTTGTGTAAACTGTTGTTCAATTACTATGTTTCAAAATAAACTAAAATACTAATAAAAATTAACTAATTGTATGTAGTTTCTTAAGCTAATCTAATATTCAAATTTTAATGAAAAAAGTGTTCTCTTTAAGAAAATATCTCCTTGTGTGTTGAAATTTTCAAATTTGGATTTTTACCAGACTTTTCATCTTTGAACTGGTTTAATTCTTAAGAAACATTTTTTGTTTTGTTTTTTGTTTGTTTTTTGTTTTTTTAACGTATTTATTGGAGTATAATTGCTTTACAATGGTGTGTTAGTTTCTGCTTTAAAACCAAGTGAATCAGTTATACATATGTCCCCATATCTCTTCCCTCTTGTATGTCCCTCCCTCCCACCCTCCCTATCCCACCCCTCTAGGTGGTCACAAAGCACCGAGCTGATCTCTCTGTAAGAAACTTGTTTTTTCTCCTTATATTCATTTACTTTTCTTTAAATTATTTTAAGCCTAAGATTTTATTTGTGTCTGGAAAAATAAAATTTTGCTCTTGGATGTCATTCTCTCTTTGCTCCAAAAAAGAAAAAAAAAAAGAAAGTTGTACTTTTACTATTGCTTTTCTTCTATCTCAGTTCTCAAACAAAAAAGCAAATGAAAAGTTTATCTAGTTTTTTTTTTTCAGAAATGATCCATTTCTCTTTTTTTGGAAAATTTTATTTTATTTTTCTTAACCATTAATAGGTAACAATTTTTTTTATCTCATAATGAATATTTTGTACTTATTTTGAATGTTATTGGAGAAAATGTGGATACTTAGTTTTATTTTTCAAAAAGTCCTACTTTACTTATAAGTGACATTTAATCCATAAATAAATCTTAAAAATTCTAACTCAGATGTCCGAGAAGCCATTCTTTCCTCTCCATCTCCTCTGTACCACTGTTACACATGTCTGTACTGTCCCTTCGTATTTCTTCCTGATTGCTTCAAAAACACTCCTTGGTTTCCTGTCCTTCACTCTTTCCTCATTTAATTTATTCTTCATACTGCAGCCAAATTATATGTTTTAAAATACAAATCAATCATGCCATTACACTTATTGTTATTCCAATGAATTCCTATTACAGTATAAGGACAAACTTTTTAAATTATGAAATCAAATGCACTTTTAGAAAATTGTACAAAATATAAATATATAGTAAAATTAATCATAATACCATAATACCAACTAATTATTAAAATATTAAATAATATTAAAATAAAAATATTCATTTTAGGCTTAACCAGGCTTAAGAAAAAAGCTTAAGACAGGCACTTTGAATCAAGTAACGTGTTTGGAAGGAGATCTTAGGACACAGGAGCAAAGGGACAGAATGAATAATAAAGGAGAAAAAACCAGAATGATTGCTCCTGTAAAAATCACAAGTTCCCTTCCAGAATGGTTCCTGTAGTTGTCTTTTGAAAGCACGGAAGGGGCTTTCATCCACATTATTGCATGATTACTCCAGGGAAATGAAGGTTCCTACATGTAACAGACGGCTTTTGGCTCCAAGCTTAGTGAACTCTCACTGCTTCAGAGAAGTCTTGGGGCAGAACCTGAAATCTGTGAAGAACACTGAAGTGAGACGCCACCAATTTTTGTTCCTGCTCACATGGAACTGTCTAGTGCATAGAAGGACAACATTATTGGTGGTCAAAGTATGTGATACTGGGCAGCCAGAAACATCACTCAGATTTTCTTGTGCCCAATTAAATCTACTCTGTAGGAAATTTGAAACATTGCTCAGGTACAATCCCATTACTCATTCAGGAGGGTTGTTGAAACAGTCTCCTCTGATGAAGCTGTTTTTATCATATCCTTTATTTACTACCTTCACCCGCTCCCTTCAGCTGATGGAGGAATGTCACCACGGGATGGCCCAGACCCTCATCGCTGAGGGATCCGAGCCTTTGCCTACACTGTACTTGTTGTCCATTCTTGTTGCTGCAGGTGCACATTCAAGGTTCTCACAGGACGTGATGCAACAGATGTAACATTGAATCCTTTGAGTTCAAAACCTATACTGTTCTTTCACTCCATTCTGTAGCAGAAACTCTATCTCCTAAAAATAATAAATACATTCTCCCCTATAGTACGTATTAGTCCACTGGGCTGCCGGCCTTCTGATAGGAAATCTTTGATGTTGTTAGCAGACATGTAGTTCTGAGGTCATTCAGTACACTATTTCCTATCCTCCAATGCTGGATAGCATTATATCAGCAATTAGGACCAATTGGAAAGTCTAAGGAATAATATCATCAAGATGCCTGGGATGACATTATGTCAGAGTTCAGAGAAGTCACCATGGTCCTGAATGTGCACTGCAGTTCTTCCCCCACAAAAGTGAATTTTTTAAAATCTTCTTTAATGATGGAGATTGAAAAGAACATATTTTCTGCTTCAGTAGCTGCATACTAAATGCCAGAATCCTTGATCTGTTTCACTAAAGATAACTCACAGGCACAAGTGTAAGAAGTACATCTCACCCACCAGAATTCATTGGATTTGTTCAGGGACTACACATTTGAATTAACTGTGGACATGACAGAGTCATCTCTCCTGTGTCCTTTGTCCTTGAAGAAAGTGCTTATCTATGTAATTCAAATAGGGATGTTGTACTGTTTGTAATTTATAATCTTGTCTGGGGACAGAGAGAGGCTTCCGTTTGGGCTTTTCTACATAAGGCAAATTATTTACAGATCAAAGAGCCATTGTGTGGGCTCTGCCAGCTGCTATGGATCTCATTCCAATTGAGGTTCAGAGAAACAACAAGAATATCTCCTGTATGTATTTGAACTGGTTTTGCAGTATCCTTTCCCGTTGAGACCCAGCCTCCATTAAAAGATGGATTCTGGGTCCCAGAGTCCTCAAATATGGAAACTATGAAGAAATCCCATTTCAAATTACAGAAACTGACATAAGGCTTCTATTCCTGTTTGGCTGCTCTATCTATAATATAACTCTAATATATAGATATAGATATACATATAATTTATATATACAAGAGATAATGTTATTGAGACATAATTCACAAAATAAAATTTACCCTTTCAATGTGTACAATGTACTTCTTTTTAGTAAATATATTTATAAAGTTGTGTAACCATCACCACTATATAATTTCAGAAAATTTTCATCACCCCTCAGAGAAACCCCCCTGTGTACCCATTAGCACTTACTCTCTTTTGCTTCTACCTCTCCCTCATTCTATGGCAATCACTAATTTGCTTTCTGTTTCTATAGATCTGCCTATTCTGTACATCCCACATAAATAGAATCACACAATATGTAGCCTGTTTTGACTGGCTTCTTTCATGTAGCACAATGTTTTCAAGGTGCATCCAAGTTGTAGCTCACATCTGTACTTCACTCCTCTTACTGCCAAATAATTTTCCTTTGTGTGGGCAGCCACCTTAGGAATTAAAATACAGTAGATCTTAGACTCACAAACATATTAGTTCAATGGGGAAAAAAGTATGGCTTTTAAAAACTGGTGCAAGAAAAACTGGATATCTGTCTGAAAAAAGTCCATTTTTGTCTAGATTAGAATACAGTTATTTTCACTTGAGACTGACCAAAAACAGAAAAGTACATGAAAAAAATGACATGTGTACATGCATAGACACACATGCATATGCACACACAGAAATGTAACTTTGTTGATGGAAATTAACACACTTCTAAGTATAATTCAGTAAAATAAAAAAATAATTATTATGCAAGAAAACCAAAGATGAAAATGATGTTTTATTTGGAACAAAAGGGGTGGCTAAGATGAAAGTTGTAAATAAAAGAGAGATTCCTGAGATAAGGAAAAAAGATGTAAAGCCATTAAAATTAGACATAGTCAGGAACTTCAAGATGGCGGAAGAGTAAGATGTAGAGATCACCTTCCTCCCCACAAATATATCAGAAATACATATACATGTGGAACAACTCCTACAGAACAACTACTGAATGCTGGCAGAAGACCTCAGACTTCCCCAAAGACAAGAAACTCCCCATGTACCTGGGTAGTACAAAAAAAGAGGAACGGGACATGTACCAGTGGGAGGGAGTGTGAAGGAGGAAAAGTTTTCACACACTAGGAAGGCCCTTTGTGGGTGGAGACTGTGGGTGGTGGAGTGGGTAATCTTCAGAGTCACAGAGGAGAGTGCAGCAACAGGGATGCAGAGGGCAAAGGGGACAGATTCCTGCACAGAGGATCAGTGCTGACCAGTGCTCACCAGCCTGAGAATCTTGTCTGCTCACCAGCCAGGGAAGGCAAGGTTTGACAGCTGAGGCTCGCGCTTCGAGGTCAGATCCTAGGGAGAAGACTGGGGCTGGATGCATGAACACAGCCTGAGGGGGTTAGTGCACCACAGCTAACCCAGAGGGAATCTGGGAAAAAGTCTGGACCTGCTTAAGAGGCAAGAGACAATTGTTTTGGGGTGCATGAGGTGAGGGGATTCAGAGCACCACCTGAATGAGCTCCAGAGATGGGTACGAGACGCAGCTATCAGTGCGGACACGAGAGTCAGGCATGAGAGATAAAGCTGCTGCTGCAGCCACCAAGAAGCATGTGTGCAAGCACTGGTCACTATCCACACCTCCCCTTCTGGAAGCCTGTGCAGCCTGCCACTGCCAGGGTCCTGTGATCTAGGGACAACTTCCCTGGAAGAACACACAGTGCACCTCAGGTTGTTGCAACATCATGCCAGCCTCTACCTGTGCAGGCTCGCCCCGCATTCCATACCCATCTCTCCCCTTGGACTGAGTGAGTCAGAGTCCACTAATCAGCTGCTCTTTTAACCCCATTCTGTCTTAGCAAAGAACAGATGCCCTCAGGAGAACTAAACACAGAGGCAGGGCCAAGTCCAAAGCTGAACCACAGGAGCTGTGTGAAAAAAGAAGAGAAAGGGAAATCTCTCCCAGCAGCCTCAGGGGCAGTGGATTAAATCCCCACAAACAACTTGATGTACTTAGCACATCTGGAATACCTGAATAGACAACAAATCATCCCAAATTGAGGAGGTGGACTTGGGAGCAATGATATATATACATATTTTACATTTTTCTCTTTTTGTGAGTGTGTATGTGTATGCTTCTCTGTGTGATGTTGTCTGTATAGCTTTGCGTTTACCATTTGTCCTAGGGCCCTGTCTGTCCTTTTTCATTTTTTACTATACTTCTTAGTGCTTGTTATCATTGATGGATTTGTTTTTTGGTTTTGTTGTTCTTTCTTTCTTTTTATTACTTTTAATTTTCTTAATAATTATTTTTAATAACTTTATTTTATTTCATTTTATTTTATTTTTTCTTTCTTCTTTCTTTTTTTTTTTCTCCCTTTTATTATGAGCTGTGTGGATGACAGTCTCTTGGTGTTCCAGCCAGGAGACAGGGCTGTACCTCTGAGGTTGGAGAGTTAAGTTCAGGACATTGGTCTACCAGAGACATCCCAGCTCCATGTAATATCAAACAGTGAAAATCTCCCAGAGATTTTCATCTCAATGCCAAGACTCAGGTTAACTCAACAACCAGAAAGCTACAGTTCTGGACACCCTATACCAAACAACTAGCAAGACAGGAACACAACCACACATTAGTAGAGAGGCTGCCTAAAAACATAATAAGGTCACAGACACCCAAAAACACTCCACCAGACGTGGACCTGCCCACCAGAAAGACAAGATCCAGCCTCATCCACCAGAACACAGGCACTAGTCCCCTCCACCAGGAAGCCTACACAACCAACTGAACTAACATTGGCCACTGGGGACAGACACCAAAAACAACAGTAACTACGAATGTGCAGCCTGTGAAAAGGAGACCCCTAACATAGTAAGTTAAGCAAAATTAGAAAACAGAGAAAAACACAGCAGATAAAGGAGGAAGGTAAAAACAGAGCAGACTAAACAAATGAAGAGAGAAATAGACAGTCTACCTGAAAAATAACTCAGGGTAATGATAGAAAAGATGATCCAAAATCTTGGAAATAGAATGGAGAAAATACAAGAAACCATTAACAACAACCTAGAAGAACTAAAGTGTACACAATGATGAACAACACAATAATTGAAATTAAAAATTTTCTAGAAGGATTCAATAGCAGAATAATTGAGACAGAAGAACGGATAAGTGACCTAAAAGATAAACTAGGAGAAATAACTACTGCAGAGCAGAATAAAGAAAAAAGAATGAAAAGAATTGAGGACAGTGTCAGAGACTTCTGGGAAAATATTAAATGAACCAACATTCGAATTAAAGTGGTCTCAGAAGAAGAAGAGAAAAAAAAAAGGAACTGAGAAAATATTTGAAGAGATTATAGTTGAAAATTTCCCTAATATGGGAAAGGAAACAATTAATCAAGTCCAGAAGGCACAGAGAGTCCCATACAGGATAAATCAAAGGAAAAACATGCCAAAACACATATTAATCAAACTACCAAAAATTAAATACAATGAAAAATTATTAAAAGCAGCAAGGGAAAAACAACAAATAACATACAAGGGAATCCCCATAAGGTTAACAGCTGATCTTTCAGCAGAAACTCTGCAAGCCAAAGTGGGTGGCAGAACATATTTAAAGTGATGAAAGGGAAAAACCTACAACCAAGATTACACTACCCAGAAAGGATCTCATTCAGATTTGACTGAGAAATTAAAATCTTCACAGACAAGCAAAAGATAAGAGAATTCAGCACTACCAAACCAGCTTTACAACAAATGCTAAAGGAACTTCCCTAGGCAGGAAACACAAGAAAAGGAAAAGATCTACAATAACAAACCCAAAACAATTAAGAATATGGTAATAGGAACATACATATCAATAATTACCTTAAATGTAAATAGATTAAATGTTCCAACCAAAAGGCATAGACTGGCTGAATGGATACAAAAACAAGACCCATATATACGCTGTCTACAGGAGACCCACTTCAGACCTAGGGACACATACAGACTGAAAGTGAAGGGATGGAAAAAGATATTCCATGCAAATGGAAACCAAAACAAAGCTGGAGTACCAATATTCATATCACACAAAAGAGACTTTAAAACAAAGACTATTACAAGAGACAAAGGAAGACACTACATAATGATCAAGGGATCAATCCAAGAAGAAGATATAACAATTGTAAATATTTATGCACCAGACATAGGAGCATCTCAATACATAAGGCAAATACTAACAGCCATAAAAGGGGAAATTGACAGTAACACAGTCATAGTGGGGGATTTTAACACCACACTTGCACCAATGAACAGATCATCCAAAATGAAAATAAATAAGGAAACAGAAGCTTTAAATGATACATTAAACAAGATGAACTAAATTGACATTCCATTGAAAAACAACAGAATACACTTTTTTCTGAAGTGCTCATGTAACATTCTCCAAGATAGGTGATATCTTGGGTCACAAATCAAGCCTTGGTAAATTTAAGAAAACTGAAATTGAATCAAGTGTCTTTTATGACCACAGCGTTATCAGACCAGATATCTATTACTGGAAAATATCTGTAAAAAATACAAACACATGGAGGCTAAACAATACACTACATAATAATAAAGAGATCACTGAAAAAATCAAAGAGGAAATGAAAAAATATCTAGAAACAAATGACAATGAAAACACGACAAACTAATACCTATGGGATGCAGAAAAAGCAGTTTTAAGAGGGAAGTTTATAGCAATACAATCCTACCTTAAGAAACAAGAAACATCTCAAATAAACAACCTAACCTTACACCTAAGGCAACTAGAGAAAGAAGAAGAAGAAAAAAAAACTTAGGAGAAGGAAAGAAATCATAAATATCAAATCAGAAATAAATGAAAAACAAACTAATGAAATGATAGCAAAGATCAACAAAATTAAGAGCTGCTTCTTTGAGAAGATAAACAAAATTGATAAACCATTATCCAGACTCATCAATAAAAGAAAGGAGAAGACTCAAATCAACAGAATTAAAAATGAAAAAGGAGAAGTAACAATGGAAACTGCAGAAATACAAAGGATCATGAGAGATTACTACAAGCAACTGTATGCCAATAAAATGGACAACCTGGAAGAAATGGACAAATTCATAGAAATGCACAAACTTCTGAGACCGAACCAAGAGGAAATAGAAAATATGAACAGACCAATCACAAGCACTGAAATTGAAACTGTGAATAAAAATCTTCCAACAAATATAAGCCCAGGACCAGATGGCTCCACAGGTGAATTCTATCAAACATTTAGAGAAGAGCTAAAACCTATCCTTCTCAAACTCTTCCAAAATATAGCAGAGGGAGGAACACTCCCAAACACATTCTACGAGGTCACCATCACCCTGATACCAAAACCAGACAAAGATGTCACAAAGAAAGATAACTACTGACGAAATCACTGATGAACATAGATGCAAAATACCTCAAAAAAATACAAGCAAACAGAATCCAAAAGCACATTAAAAGGTTCATACACCATGATCAAGTGGAGTTTATCCCAAGAATGCAATGATGCTTCAATATATGCAGATCAATCAATGTGATACACCATATTAAGAAATTGTAGGAGAAAAACCATATGATCATCTCAATAGATGCAGAGAAAACTTTTGATGAAATTCAACACCAATTTATGATAAAAACCCTCTAGAAAGTAGGCATAGAGGGAACTTACCTCAACATAATAAAGGCCATGTATGACAAACCCACAGCCAACATCATTCTCAGTGGTGAAAAACTGAAACCATTTCCACTAAGATCAGGAACAAGATAAAGTTGCCACTCTCACCACTATTATTCAACATAGTTTTGGAAGTTTTAGCCACATCAATCAGAGAAGAAAAATAAATTAAAGAATTAAAATCAACAGAGAAGAAGTAAAGCTGTCAGTGTTTGCAGATGACATGATACTATACATAGAGAATCCTAAAGATGCTCCCAGAAAACTACTACAGCTAATCAATGAATTTGGTAAAGTAGCAGGATACAAAATTAATGCACAGAAATCTCTTGCATTCCTATACACCTATGATGAAAAATCTGAAAATGAAATTAAGAAAACACTCCCATTTACCATTGCAAAAAAAGAATAAAATACCTAGGAATAAGCCTACCTAAGGAGACAAAAGACCTGTATGCAGAAAATTATAAGACACTGATGAAAGAAATTAAAGATGATACAAATAGATGGAGAGATATACCATGTTCTTGGATTGGAAGAATCAACATTGTGAAAATGACTATACTACTCAAAGCAATCTACAGATTCAATGCAATCCCTATCAAACAACAAATTGCATTTTTCAAAGAACTAGAACAAAAAATTTCACAATTTGTATGGAAACACCAAAGAACCAGAATACCCAAAGCAATGTTGAGAAAGAAAAAACAGAGCTGGAAGAATCAGGCTCCTGGCCTTCAGACTATACTACAAAGCTACTGTAATCAAGACAGTATGGTACTGGCATAAAAAACAGAAATATTGATCAATGTAACAGGATAGAAAGCCCAGAGATAAACCCACGCACATATGGAAATCTTATCTTTAATAAAGGAGGCAAGAGTATACAATGGAGAAAAGACAGCCTCTTCAATAAGTGCTGCTGGGAAAACTGGACAGCTAAAGGTTAACAATGAATTTAGAACACTCTCTATCACCATACACAAAAATAAACTCAAAACGGTTTAAAGACTTAACTGTAATGCCAGACACTATCAAACTCTTAGAAGAAAATATAGGCAGAACACTCTATGACATAAATCACAGCAAGATCCCTTTTGACCCACCTCTTAGAGAAATGGAAATAAAAAAAAATAAACAAATGTGAACTAATGAAACTTAAAAGCTTTTTCACAGCAAATGAAACCATAAACATGGCGAAAAGACAACCCTCAGAATGGGAGAAAATATTTGCCAATGAAGCGACTGACAGAGGATTAATCTCCAATATTTACAAGCAGGACATGAAGCTCAATATCAAGAAAGCAAACAACTCAATCCAAAAATGTGCAGAAGACCTAAATAGATATTTCTCCTAATAAGATATACAGATTGCCAACAAAAACATGAAAGAATGCTAAATATCATTAATCATTAGACAAATGGAAATCAAAACTACAATGTGATATCATCTCACTCCAGTCAGAATGGCCATCATCAAAAAATCTACAAACAATAAATGCTGGAGAGGGTGTAGAAAAAAAGAAACCCTCTGACACTGTTGGTGGGAATGTAAATTGATATAGCCACTATGGAAAACAGTATGGAGGTTCCTTTCAAAAGTAAAAATGGAACTACCATACGACCCAGCAATCCCACTACTTGGCATATACCCTGAGAAAACCATAATTCAGAAAGAGCCATGTACCACAATGATCACTGCAGTCAGGACATGGAAGCAACCTATGTGTTTATCAACAGATGAATGGATAAAGAAGATGTGGCACATATATATAATGGACTCATATTCAGCCATAAAAAGAAATGAAATTGATTTATTTTTAGTGAGTTTGATAGACCTAGAGTCTGTCAAACAGAGTGAAGTAAGTCAGAAAGAGAAAAGCAAATGCCATATGCTAACACATATATATGGAATCTAAAAAAAAGTCACAAAGAACCTAGGGTCAAGAGAGAAAGACACAGACCTACTAGACAATGGACTTGAGGACACGGTGTGGGAGAAGGGTAAGCTGGCATAAAGTGAGAGAGTGGTATATACATATATACACTATGAAATATAAAATAGATAGCTAGTGGGAAGCAGCCATATAGCCCATGGAGATCAGCTCGGTGCTTAATGACCACCTAGTGGTGTGGGATAGGGAGGGTGGGAGGGAGGTCGACACAAGAGGGAAGAGATATGGGGATATATGTATATGTATAACTGATTCACTTTGTTATAAACAGAAACTAACACACCATTGTAAAGCAACTATACTCCAATAAAGATGTTTAAAAAAAAAGTAGACACAGTGGAGATTTGGATTGAAAATAATTGAAATGGTAACATTGAAGGAAAAGTATTCCCATTTCTGAAAATGTAAATTGTCATGACAGAAAAATGAATGTGATATTTGAAATAATAATAGCAAATGAAAAGTGAAAAGCTATACTTTGCAGAAAAGTTTTAGTTGGAAAATTCTAGCATATAATGCAAATATTAAAAGCAAAAACTTTATTAATTTAGTAAATGTATACTTGCATGTATGTGTTGCAGGCAAGATCAATATAAAGAGAAACATTCTCAAAAAGGTCCTCTTAAATATTTCAAAATATTTGAAATATTTCCTCATAATATTTAAATATTTCCTCATAATCAAATATTAAAATATGACTCACTCATGTGTAAATATTAGTGATAAAGTTGGCTTCAGTTCAGAAAATAACAGAAGGACTTAAATAATTATTTTGTGTTAATTTTGAGGCACCAAATACTTTATGTTCACATCTTAATTGATATTACCAGTAGAGTTTTAAAGGTTAACCATTATTTTGTCTCATTATTCTGTCATATACTTAGAAAGTTGTCTTGTGTTTTCCTACTATGACTTTGGCTTTATTATTTCCTCTTTCATGCCTGTTAATAATTTGTATTTCCTTAATATCTGCTATGCCTGATGTTAATACATCAGGTTCTTATGTTTATTTTGTGCACACTATATCCTAGTCATCTCTTTATTTTCCCCTTTGCTGTATCCTTGTGTTTGAGATGTTTTTCATGTAAATTACATTAAGTGTTTAATAATGGAAAAATTATTTATTGCAAGAATTTCCTTTCATTACAGCATCTCAAAATATTCTGTAATTTCAATTTTTATTTTATTTTTTATAAAAAACTTGAAGAATGGAATGGTAAAGTTAAATCATAAATAAATGAGTTAGTAAACATAAAGATACTAGAATTGATACATTTAACACATTTACCCATCACTTCCTTAAAACTCCTATGCACTCTGACTAGTTACCTCTCTTCTCCATTCCCTTACTTCCAGCAACTACTGATCTTTTTATTTTCTCCATAGTTTTTCCTTTTCTGGATGTCCTATAGTTGGAACCATACAGTGTGTGACCTTTTCAAACTGGCTTCTTTCATTTAGTAATATGCACTTAAGTTTGCTTTATGTCTTTTCATGGCTAGATAGATCATTTCTTTTTAGTGCTGAATCAGACTCCATTGTTTGGATGTACCATAATTTATTTACCCATTTATCTACTCTACTGAAGGTATCTTGGGTGCTTCCAGCTCAAGGCAATCAGGAATAAAGCTGCTATAAATATCAGTGTGTAGGTTTCTGTGTGGACATGAATTTTCAGTCCTTTGAGTAAATACCAAGTAGTGTGATTACTAGATCCAGGGTAAGAGTATATTTAGTTTTGTAAGAAACCCCCAAACTGTATTCTAAACTGGCTTTACCATTTTGCATTCTTACCAGTAATGAATAAGAGCTCCTGTTACTCCACATCCTCCAGAGCATTTGGTGTTATTACTGTTCTAGATTTTGTCCTTTCTGAAAGGTGTGTAGTGGTAACTTTTTTTTAAATGAGCACTTTCCTAGTGACATAGGGTGTGGAATATGGTTTTATATCCTTTTTTGTCACCTGTATATCTTCTCTGATGAGGTGTCTGTTAAGGTGTTTGGTCCATTTTTTAATCAGGTTATTTGTTTCCTTATTTTTGAGTTTTAAGTGTTCTTTGTATATTTTGGATAACAGTCTTTTATCAGATATGTCTTTGGCAAATATTTTCTCCCAGTCTATGGTTTTGTATTCTCATTCTCTTGACAGTGTCTGTCACAGAGCAGAAATTTTCAATTTTAATTAATTCCAGCTTGTCAATTTTTTCTTTCATTGATCATGTCTTTGTTGTTGTATCTAAGTCATCCCTATACCCAAGGTCATCTAGGTTTTCTTCTCTGTTATATTTTAGGATTTTTATAATTTAACTTTTTACATTTAGGTATATGATCCATTTTGAGTTAATTTTTGTGAAGGGTATAAGGTCTGTGTCTAAAGTTATTTTACTTTATTATTTGCACTTTGATGTATAGTTGTTCCAGCACTATTTATTGAAGGGACTATCTTTACTTCATTGTATTATCTTTGCTCCCTTGCCGAAAAAAAAAAATCAAGTGACTATACTGATGGCGGTAAATGTTTTAGTTTTGTGCTTAATGCTCTGGTATATGAACTTTATATTTTCTGACTATAGTATTGTGACCCCTTCTGAAACACAACTATGCATGAATATCTTATGTTTCTGTAGTCTTGCAGTCAGTCTCTACTCAGCTATACATTTTCTCGACTATCTTTTCAAGGATGTTGAGCTTTAAGTCCTAAATTTAAGGGCCATTATTATGTGCTGCATTGACATCTGGGGAAAAGGAGGTCCTCAAATGGCTCCCTAGCCAAACAACCTCCTTTACCATCATGACCTGCCACAGGTTTGCTTGTCCCTGAGCAGCAGGCTTCATTTTCCTTCCAGCCACAGAAATATTCCAACAAGCCAATCACATCCTCTCACAGGAACCAGGGTCTACTCCATTCTCTTGATACTATAAAATCAGCCTTCCTTGACCCCTGCTTGCTCTCTCTGTTCCTGACTTCACCCCCTGTGTGCTCTGCGTTCCATGTTGTGTCCTCCCCTAGGTTGGGAGTACATCTAACGAATTGCTGTAGAACTCACCTGCTCAGTGTTGGCCATTCCGGTACCCCTAGATCAGGAATCCTCCCTCACCAAAGGTACAATTAAAACAGTATATTCATATAGTCAGCAGCTCTGAGTGGTAGAGAATGTGTCTGTTTCTGGAGCAAAGGTCTGGTTAGATTACTGTCTAATATAATGAATATCTCTCTCTCCAAGGCAAAGGTCAGATAGCTCACCTGAAACTAACACAACATTGTAAATCAACTAAACTCCAATAAAAAATTTTAATAAGTCTCAGTTCCCTAAACTCAGGGTTCCTCAGCCATGATACACACCTGCTGCCTGTGTTGCATCCACCAAAGTTTCTCTACCAAGCCCCTCAGTGCCTGAGAGGCTAGGAGAGTCGGTGTGAAATTAAGTTAATTTTGACTTGACTCATGAATAATAGTGTCTTGTCACTGACTCCAAAGTCTCATGTCTTCAGGTAAGTATGAATCTGACAAGATAACTTGTTAACTTTCAAGTAGAGTAGAATTTCATTCTTCATAGTTCTTGAAACTTTTCACTTTGGATTTGCTGGCATACATTTGCCATGTATTGGTTTTAGCCTTTCTCAATAACTTTGTTTTTATTCATTGGTTTCCCTATGTGATTTGTTGACTTTTTTGGTATTATTTTATATTTCTTCTTTCATTACTTTTCATTATACTTTTCTAGAGAGTTCCTTATAATTATATTTTCCAAATTTTAGAGTCATCTATTTCTCTTTATTTGCATTAAATGCTAACATGTTATTCTGTGTCACATTCATTTTTATCAGTGAGAGTCTTTGTTCATTCTTCCTCTCCATTTTTAAAAATTGTGATATTTCTACTTTGTTAGAGTACACAATGTTGACATACTATTCATTCACTCATTTTTACTTTTGTTTCAGTCTTAGCTGTACAATTAAATATATTCAATGTTTACTATCAGACCTTCTGCAAAGGTCTCTCCAGTCATATTTTATTTGAGTGAAGCTCTTCTAGTAGGTTTTTCTGGAAGATCTGTGTGTATGATACTCCCTGAATTATCATATATTTAAAATCCTAGTACAATACCCTTGGCACTTGAAAGATAGCTTGACCTAATATAAAACTTTTGGCTCAAAATGTATTTCCTTGAGATTTTTGTAAAATCTCAAATTGTTCTATTGTTGCCTCATTTATATGCTTATTTTGATTATTCTGGAGCAATGCAGTTTAGGGTTCTTTTTGTTTGTTCTTTTTGTTTGTTTTTTTGCATTTCAATATTTTCCTCTTGTTGCCTACATTCAACTAATTTTATTAGTATATATCTTATAATTGGTAATTGAAGTTAGGATTTATAGTTACACAATGAGCCTGTTTTATTGGTAGATCCAGCTGTCTTTTGTATTTCTGAAAATGTTTATCATATTATTCCTTAAATATCATTTCTGTCCTTTTTTTGTTTGTTTGTTTTGTTTTCTTTTTCCAGTGATGTTAACTTGATGTATATTGGAATTTCTTTATCGGTCATCTAAAACTACCACTAATTCTTGAATTCTTTATACTTTCTTAATTCCTAGATTTCCAACATTTTTTTTTTCTATCTTTTGGCTGTTTTCTTTCCTCAATACCCTGTTATATTTTAGGGGAGACTACTCTCTTTTATGCACTTCCAATCTAGTCTCATTGATGGGATGAATTTCCACTCTTCCTCCCCAATTTCTTTCGTGAATTTAGTCAACTCTAATTTTCATATATTCTTATGTTTTGTTCATTTCTATTCTTGATTTTTTATTATTCTTCAAGTGAAGTTCTGTGTTACACTATTGCTCTCTTTTCATGATTGCTTTTCTAATGAGTATTTTGTCAGCTGAACTGTTTTGATCTAATTTGTTTTTAATTTAGCATTATTTTATAGATATGGCCCAATAATTCTTTTCTATTGTAAAATACCATATACTTTCCTTGATTAACTATAGTAGGTATGAGCATGTATGGTGATGAGCATTTCAAATAATAAATTAATGATTTTTAGAAAGAGGGAAATTAGTCTTTTTTGATTTCATGACTCTCTTTGGTTACTCTAAGATCCTAGTTTTCCCATCTTTCTTCCTTTTCATCCTTTACAACATTTGCCAAAAGATGTAATCTCAGCCCCTGTCCCCTTTCTCCTAGCAGTGCCTTTCTTAGAATTTCTATTCATTTCTACAGCATTTGGATTTTAACCACCAGATCTCAAGCTACTTTTCAGCGTTTTTCCACTTAGGGAAGTTTCAGAGTAGTTTTTATGTGTGTTCTCTTGTTGTTGGTCTCACTGCCCTCTCTTCTTTTCCATGATCTCTACCTTAGGTGCTCTGATCCAATGTGTCTTTTGGAAGGCTCTGACTGTTTTGAATGCTTCATTAAATATGAATTGAAGTTAATAGTGATTTCTATCTTCTTTTCATAGGCATGGGACATGGTAGTTTATTTACTCTCCTTTATAATATGTGTAATATTTGTAAGATTTGTGCAGTAACTGAGATTTAGACAAAATAATACATTTATCATTCTGTACTTTTTCCTCAAAAATATATGTTAACAGAATTGATTTAATGAATATAAAGAAATAGAAAAAAATACAGTACAATATAATATAAAGAAAACACTAATTACGGGAAAAATTAGGGAAAATGTTTAAAAAAGCTAGAACTGCTGTATCCATATCTATATGAACTTTTGATATTCTATAATTCTAAACTAATGATTAATTATTGAAAATTATTCATCATATATAGTGATGGAAAATTCTCCAAGTATTTTATAATTGGCCTAACATTGAACCTCAAAGATGAAAAAAAAATAATATAAAAGTTTTACAAACCAATTACATCCTCTTATGACTATAAACATCTCCTAAATTTAACACTAGGAAATGAATTCCAGACATATTGTTTTATAATATATCATAGAAAAGTAAAGTTTAATTCAGGAATACAGGAACATGACAAAAATAAGAAAAGACATGAATATGTCAAGCAGAAATAAATAAAAACAATTCAGTATATGTTTAAAAGATGGTGGATAAAATACATCTATATCTGTATTTAAGTCTATTAATATTAAAAAACAAAAATAGAAATAAAAAATTCTGTTGTGGTCCATTCAGACTACTATAACAAAATAACGTACTCTTGGTAGCTTAAAAATGACAGAAATTTACTTCTCCACACTTCTGGAGACTAGGAAGACCAAGATCATGCTGCTGGTTGATTTGATGTTTGGTGAGGCCCACTTCCTAGATGGCATCTTTTAATTGGGTCTTCACATGGTGGAAGGAGCTAAGGAGCTAAGGAGCTTTTTTATGTTTGTTTGTTTGTTTAATAAAAGCACAAATTTCATGCATGAGGGCTCAAGCATTACATTCTAAGCACCTCTTAATTACTCTACCTCCTAATACCTTTACCTTGGGCATTAGGATTTCAACATATGAATTTTGGGAGGACACGAACATCCATACCATAGCAACCACTTAACAACTTGAGTATAAAATATTTTCTGAACATAAAAAAAATAATATCTATCAGGAAAAGAAATCAACTTCATATTAAAGAACAGATTCTTAGTTCTAAGAAAGGTTGTCCCACTCTCAAAAGCGTGTTCTGCTAGGATTGTCAAAACATTGTTCTAACTTCCTTATCAAAATTTACAGTTGCATGATTAGAATGCCAGAATATCAATTTCTAATTTTATAATAAATATTGAGGAAAATAAATACATCTTCCCTGGTGAAGATATGCCATTACTACTTTCAAGATAACTCTGATAATGTGAAATAATTCACAAGATTTGAGCAAAGATATTAGGTTAGAATTAGACAATATTTTCTTTAAACTCAAGATCATTGTTTCTCTTTCAGGAAAATTAAAAAACCTAGACATTATCCAATAGATTCTCTCAAAGGAAAGATGATATCTTGTTTCCAAAGTAGTCCAAATTGTGGACAATAAACGCAGGCAGTATCTATACCAGAAATCTTCCCTGATTTCTAGTCTACTCCTCTGTCCATGATAGATCAAAGGCCCCATCTTGGTTCTGTCAAAGAAAAATTGCACTGTACAAGTTAAGCAGAGAAGGAAGACTTGATTCAAGACTATTGCAATCAGGGATCAAGACTGAACTCAACTCCACTGGAGAAAAAGATGGGAGAGATTTTTAGCGCTGGGGTGAGCAGTAAAAAGTACTGGAGGAAGTGAAGGTGAAGATTGGTAATGTCATCACATCATCTGTGTTTGCTAATTGGTGCTTATGGGGTCTCACACAGACCAGAAGACAGGGGCACTATCTTTTTTTGATGATTTCATTTCAAAGGGACAGCTCCCAGTTCCTTGAGAAAGACATTCCTGTGTTGTAAAACTGACAAGAAGCTGGAAGAAGATTTATATCTGAAAGGATCTGAGAAAGGATTTACAATTACAAGTTTTCTAAAGTAAATGCTCTAAGGAAAAGTTCAGGAGCCTATAGGCAGGAAGAAATCTCTTTAGCTGTGCCCTCTCACACTGAGGTTGGGGTGGCCTTGTGACTTGTTTTTTCTAAGAGGACATTAGCAATTATGAGATAAGATGAGGCTTGAAAATTATTTGTACATTGGGACTTTCTCTTGCTGCTTTTTGGAAATTTGATGTTAGTGGAGAAGTGTGAATTAGCCTATTAGTGGAAGAGAAACTTACATGGGACCAAAACAAACTGTGCTCACTTAGGATCCCCTAGAGAAAACAGTCTGCCAAACGCCAGGTATGTAAGTGAGGCCATTCTAGTACACTCGATCTCAGCTGAATCACCAGCAGGACACAAACATTTGATAGGTTGGCCCACAACAAAAATAACCACTGCACTGCAGATTTGAAAGAAATAATACATATTTATTGTTATATACCACTAAGCTGTGGGGTGTTTGTTAAGCACCAAAAGTTAACTGATAAACGATTTCTGGCCTCTACCATAATGTTTATACTAAGAGTCTAATTATTTTGCTGAACAAGCAAGCAAACTAATGATATAAATGTGGTAGAACAGATTATAGCTGAAACTTGAATGAGATCTCTAAGTTAAGCTGTGTAGAAAAAAACTTATAATTCATAAAGAGCACTTAACATAGAGTCAAGGTTATGCTAAGCACCCATACAAATATACATTATCTTCATCTAATTTCTGGATTAGGATTAGATTTGATAAAATTAGGCATAATTTTAAAAATACATAAGATGTTTACCCAAACAGTATTATAAAGTTGTGTAGTACATGTCAGCCTAAACTTAAAGAAGATAAATAGGGTGAAGCATCAGCAATCTCCCTTAATAGACTAGGGAGAGAAACTGTTCAGTCTCCCTTCAATGTACTCATAGGCAATGATATAGTATGGATCTACTTTTGTCTAATCTGGGTGAACTCAAACAATTAAGGAACCAGAGAAACCAGGCATACCTGAGTTAAGACACTCCATCCACCTATGCACATGGACACACGTGTGTACACACACATACACTCACAAAAGATCTATTATGAATTGCTCTATAATCCACTTACTTTCATGACTAATAAACTCACTCAACCTGGAAGGCATTTTCCCTTATTGTCTGTCAAATTATCAACTTAAATTGCATCTCTTCTCCCTTTACACATTATTTTCTGAAACCTCAATCAGAGCACTCAATTTATTCCAGTTTTCTCTTATAGTTTATTCTTTGCAAATACTTTAGTTCCATTATACTTCATTTATCTGGTATTAACTTTATGTTCACAGCTCTTAGCACAGGGTTTTGTGCATAACATATCTGATGGTGACCCCCAAATTACTACCAAGTGAGGTATATAGTAAATAAAACAATTTTGTTTGATTTTGACTCACTAACATATAAAATTACATATTTATCTCATCTACATAAAATTTGATATTGAAGAATAAGTAAAATAATCTAGCCAGATTTTAAAGAACTTTATCTTTCCTTTTCTTCAGAATTAATGAAAAATCCTATGCATCATTTTTACAATCATGCAAATTACAGACTAGAATTCCAAAAGATGCTTCCTTTTTTTAAAATTTTATTTATTTATTTTTGGCTGCATTGGGTCTTCATTGCTGCTTGCAGGCTTTCTCTAGTTGTGGTGAGCAGGAGCTACTCTTTGTTGCAGTGCACTTGTTCTCATGGCGGTGGCTTCTCTTGTTGTGGAGCACAGGTTCTAGGTACATGGGCTTCAGTAGTTGTGACACGTGGGCTCAGTAGTTGTGGCTTGTGGGCTCTAGAGCGCAGGCTCAGTAATTATGGCACACGGGCTTAGTTGCTCTGCAGCATGTGAGATCTTCCCAGACCAGGGCTCGAACCCATGTCCCCTGCATTGGCAGGTGGATTCTCAACTGTGCCACCAGGGAAGTCCTCAACAGATGCTTCTTGAGTATATGAATGTTAATACTGAAAAGGAAGAAAACTATCACAGACACTGTTATCTTATTTAATATTTACAACAGCCCTATAATAAGATGTAGGGAGAGACAGAGGCTTACTAATGGATAAAGAACTAGATTTTAGGCTGTCTCAAAACTGTGTTAGTTTGTCCTTCTACATAAACTGAAAAATGAAATCCTACTGAGAATATTTTACTATATATTTATAAAATTCAGATTCCAGTTATCTAAAGATGTATCCAGTTACAAATCTACATATGTAAATCTGGTGAAAAAATATATGAAAATTTGTAGACCCATAGCATCAAACCTTTTTGATTTTATGTGAGGCTGTATTTCTCTTTCATTACTTATAAGTTCAACAGTAATGCCTAAAAATGATTCATTCAAAGAAGTCACCCTTATATGTTTGATATTTTAATTATTTCTTTTTTATACTATAACTTGTAACTGCAACATTACTACTTTTTCATGGTTGTGATATTTAGAAGAAAAGTTATCATCCAGGTAACATTTTAGGTGGCTTTATAGCAAAGTAGAATTTATTTCAGTTATAAAATAAGAATAGGTGCTATCAAAACTTTTTATATCCTTCCATGATATGAAAGCTAGATTCCATGAATAAAACTTTAGTTTTTCTTTAAATATTCAAAGGTTGGAGAATTTTTAGAATGATAATTTCAAGGTTTAAGGGGACATGACATTTTACCAGAAAAATAGAGGTAAGACACCATCAATTACTACATGGGAAATTACAACTTAGGGAATCACTTCAGTAAGTTGACTACCTTGAAATGGCAGTTATACATTAAAATCTATTCCAAGGATGACAACAACATGATTACCACATTGAGTTTCATAACTACAGTTAAAATGCCACTCTGATGTTTAAAATTAGATTAGAAAAAAATTTCACATATATCATTTTTTTTAAAGTAATTTTGCCTTTTTTTTTTTTATGGCTATGTTGGCTCTTCGTTTCTCTGTGAGGGCTTTCTCTAGTTGTGGCAAGTGGAGGCCACTCCTCATCGCGGTGCGCAGGTCTCTCACTATCGCGGCCTCTCTTTTTGTGGAGCACAGGCTCCAGACGCGCAGGCTCAGTAATTGTGGCTCACGGGGTTAGTTGCTCCGCGGAATGTGGGATCTTCCCAGACCAGGGCTCGAACCCGTGTCTCCTGTATTGGCAGGAAGATTCTCAACCACTGCACCACCAGGGAAGCCCACATATATAATTTATATTACAAAATTTGAGCTAAACTCTGGTATATTCTTTCCTTAAGCATGGGTATTATTTCCTGCTTTAATAGAGGATTTTTAAGAGTTATGTGTTTAAGCACCTAATATGAATTCAAATTACTAAGCATGGTTCTTTTTAACTACTCCTTAGATTGCAAGGATCTTGTGTTTTATGTTTGACTACATAACCCACCACTGCAAAAGGACACTATTGATTAATTAGTTTATAACCTAAAAATAGCCATATAACTTTGCAACTATTGTTCCTGGGAAATTTCCTTTGAGAATTTTCCTTTTGTTAAATTAGGGAATTTAAAAGAGAATGTTAAATAATTCCAGGAGAACTTTAGAAAAAATAAGGAAACAACCAATCAAGTAAACTAAGTAAAATCCTACAACAGAATCATCTGGATTTACAGTTCATAGAAATACGCAGCCAAGTAGCAGTTTAGTTGGAGGGGGCAGCTTAGCCCCTATAACACCACCTTTGTGTCTTTGCTAAGTTTCAATCTGATCTAGTTATGGGGATACTGAGGACCTCTCATTTTTCTTTACTGGTTCCCACTTTTAAGCAACTTATGCCCCCTTTTGCAGACCACTCACAGCCCTCCACTTCTCAAGGCATGTATTTAAGGAGTTAGGGTCTTGTGGCAATGAAAATTTGTTCAATTGCACTTGTTGGTCCAAAGATTGGTGCTTTATTGCACAAGCAAGAGTAGCCATGTGCTGAAGCCCAAAGGTTTCCTTCAATGTACTATTTCACATCTAGGTCATTTTTAACTTTAAACATTTGAGGAACATAAATCTCTTTATACAGAGGTATTTCTGTTGACAAGTCTATATTCTCAGCCATAGTGCATTAGTCCTTCAGGAATTTCTCCTAATAGAGTTGAAATCACATCTTTCCAACACATTTTGAGTTTGCATTATATGGGGACTACTTAATTTTGTTTGTTTGTTTATCAGTCTGTGTTCTGTAACGAAAAATAGGTGAGGAATATACAACTTCATTCCTTTCTATTTCTTTCTCCTAGAAATTGATCAGGCTCTGTGCTTTAGGATATGCACACATAATCACAGCTCATTCTCAACGGTCACAAAGGGTGATATCCACCCTTAAAATGCTATTATTAAATGACTAAATATAATTCTGAGCTTACTCACTTGGAATTTTAATTCCAGAAGAGTTCACAGTAAATTTGCAAGCCTGAAATTTAAAAATAAATAAATAAATAAAAAGTAAAAACTTAGTACCTCTTCCCTATTACAAAATGATTGCAGGTAGCTTAAACCATAAAAAAAATAATTTATGATCAAATAAACTTAAAAATAAGCTAAAATAGTGAAAAAGAAAAATATGCAAGAAAGCAAGATATATCCACCAAAATTAGGCTAATATAAATACATGCTTTCAAGCATTTTATATTTGGGCACTTTTTTTTTTCATTGTTTTCTGTTAGTCATGTGAGGAGGGAAATAAATTTATAGATTTCAGAAGTTTCATAAGACAACAAAAGAGATGCTTAAGAGAATAATTATTCCTAAGGTCCACATAAGGGCAATGTTCCATTCAAAGGCCCTCAACATGAAGACACCATACAATGTAATGAATGGATTCCCTCAAAGTAACCCATCTAGGAAATACAACAAGGGTGTTTCCTGTGATAATACATATGGCTTGCCCTGCAATATCTGGAGTGAGTGAACAATCTAATAGTTAGAACCATACTTGCTGATGAGAGTGAATTTATTCTTTTCTATACTGCTCAAGAGTTTAGTTTTTTTTAAGTTGTTCAGGGTTAAGTATCTGTTAGAACAGTGTTTCTCACTTTTCTTTTTCATTATTACCCCTTTAAGGAGAGAATTGCACATTTTCCTAATTTTTTCCTAATCCACCCCTCCATGAATTTTTAACACAGGTATACTATGTACCTCTTTATGTACTATATGTGTATTTCAGATTTATGCATATAATAGCAAGTTGTTTCACCTCTCTCCTCTAGAGCCAAACAGTGTTCAAAACTTTTGGGGACAATATCACATTTACTGAGAAATCATGTATTAGAGAAACAGATTTTCTCTTGCCAATATTAATGACTCTTATTACTGTAATTTTCAGGCTTTACTAGCGCCATCTCCAGAACTATATACTCAAAGGGCAAGAGAGGAAGGTGGTAAAAGGTACTCCTTTTCCCATATCTAAGACAACTTTCCAAAACACAGTTTGGTAAAGACCATTCAACAGCAGACCACTAAAGCAGCTATTGTTCACATATACATTTCTCTGATTTAGTCCAGAGGAGATATTAGAATATGTAAAGAAACTTATTTTTCTTCTCGGCTGGCTTTTGGAATGTATCAGTAGTAGTAAGTTCACTATTGTGCTAACAAATTATTGCTGTGCAGCTAGATATTCTTCATTACAGTAAAATACAGAGATGTCATGCACTGTAATGAAAGGCTAGGCAGAGCCTTTTTTCTTTCCTTTTTTTTTTTTTTTTTGCATGAAACTTGAGAGTGTAACAATGGACCCATAGAAGGAACTCAGGGCCCCTGGCCAAACTTTCTCACATCTTGAATTGTGAAACATCTAAAAGTGAAAGTCCTACTGAAGTCAATTATTTCTTGCACAATGAAGGTATCCTTTAAATGAAACGGCAACAGTGGGGCAGTCCATTTTATACTCTCCAATATCCCATACAGATGTTTCTTTGAAATAAAGGACAAGCACATATACATACCCCGTGTACAGACTTTGTATTCCTGGGCATTTTCTCTTTTACTATTTAATTTTATATATTAAATTTAAAGAAACATAGCAAACCAATTTTTCTCAAAATTAATTTTGTGTCTTAGACTTCCACTTCTGAGGATTTTATATTTTACTATGGGCTAAAAATCTAATGCTGATAAAGTCAGCCTCGGGTTTACTAACTGCTCTTGATGATGAGCATGAGGTAGATGGCCATTTTGTTCATATAAGTTCTCCCATAAGTTTTGAACATATTAAGTGGCCCAGGAACTGAATTCAAAGGAGAAATTGGAAGGAAGTAAACTGATAAGCACCAAGAAAATTAGTACTTCTCTGTGTTGTTGTGTTTTCTATAATGGTGCAGGGAAAAAGAAAGTTAGAGGGAGAAAAAATTTCACCAAGATTTAGAGATGGAGAAAGGTACTACACTATGTAATTTTGTCAACAAAAGTCTCGCAGCTCAGTGGCCAAAATAAGTTTGGAGCTTTTATGAAATTTTAAGCTGTTTGGATTGCTTTAATGTAAGTTATCTCCATTTCTCCAATTTAGTAAGGCTTGCCAGACTTTCAAAATTATTCAGTGGCCTGAGTTTCAAAACCCATGAGATGATTAATAAACTGAAATAATTTAATCAAAATGAAAAATAAAATTAAGAGATAAGCAATGTATATTTAGTTTTTCCAATACTTTCAAGCCTTGGACTAGAAGTTTGTTACCTGCAAGAGCATATCCTAAATAGCAAGGTGAGACATAGGTTAGCATACGTACTGAATATATGTAAAGTGCCATATATCTTACAAAATCCATCAAGAGTTTTAGTGGTGCTGCCTCAAAATTATGTCAGTTATATTCACATTTCTTTATCTAACCCTTTATTCCACCATCCACTCTCACTGAATGTTTACTGTAACAACCTTCAAGCTTATAATTATTCTTCTAAAATTGAAAACAGATCATATCAACCACTTGGCAGAAAATCATCTGATAGCTTTCCACTGAATTTAGAATAAAATCTGAAGCACAATGGCCCTGCATATTAGGATGTTTGCCTACCTCTCCCACCATGTACATGCACTCTTGTTTTCAGGGCTCTAACTATGTTGTTGTTCAATCCTACCAAGCTCGCTTCTGCTCCATCACCTTTGTTCTTTTCTCTTGAAAGAAGGGGCTTCCTCAGGAACATACTAGTCAGTTGTCTGTCTTCTCTTAGCTTCCTGCCCAGATCTACTCTAAAGCATTTGCTGCTCATCAGTTACTCTTTCTAAATAACACTTTTATTTTTTCTCATACTGTATGTTTTATGTTTCTGTATGTGTGTTTAGCCTGTCTCTACCTTCAGAAGTGCACAAATTTTCACTGTCCTACTCATCAACCTATTCTATGACATAAGGAATTTCTTGGCAGCTATAGATTACTAATAAATAAAAGTAATTAACCAATTAATAAGAAAAGGTAGTCTCTTGATAATATAGATTCTATGCAAGAATATTTTTGTTCTGGTCTTCTTGTATAAAACCAAGTTATAATTTTTGGAAATAATACATCTAAATATAAGTATATAACACTGTTTCTTTATGGAGACCTGTTCCTGATTTTTTAAAAAGGCAAATGTACCTGATGATCTCTAGAATTTTTAAGAAAACTGGATGTAAAATCAAGAGTCAAAGAAATTTGATTTTTCCCATAGCTCTAACCCTAACAAAGCAATATCATTTTTCATCTTTGACTTTCATTTTTTTGCCTGGAAGTAAGGATATGATTTTATGAGTTATTTCTCAAACTTGTTTTTAAGCATTCAAGTTTGTTTTCCTCCCAAATCATATCTGTGAGCATCTTCAAAACACAGGATTGGATTCTCTTATGTTGAAGCAGTAGTGAGGAAAAAAGTTTGCTCTGCTTGTTTCATCCTTCAAATTTGACAAACCCAGAGACACACAGATTAAAATGATTGGATTTGAGCATCAGAAGGAGCCTTCCTCCATTACTATTTTTCCACTTAATTTCTGATTTAAATAAGTTTTGCTAAAAAGCAGAGAGGTGCTTAGATGAATTTTAGAAATCCAAAGAGCATGTATAGCTCCTTTTTAACATATACATAGAATTATTTGTGTTGTGTTAGTTGAATTGTGAAAGTTGGGAATACTGATATGGCTCTTACCTGACAAAAGTAGAAACTCAGTCAATTACTGTGTTTAGTGTATCAGGCAAAATATGAAAAGAAGTTTGAGACAAGTTACTAATCTCTCCATTTGTCACATGATGGTCAGAAAGCTCACCGATGTGTTTGGCTAATATAAATGTCTCCCAGTAAATGTGTCACATAGTTTTCAAGGACCAGTAGGTCTGACTCCTTCAGAAAATCTAAGATAAGGCATAATTTGTTAACAAGCCATTAGTGTAATCTCATTCTATCAGCACATAATCCATGATTAAGTATATGATGAGCTTGAAGAAAATATTAAAAAAAGCTCTATATAGGAAGCAACTTGTCTCAACTTATAGCTATATCTCAAAGTCTAAGAAATACTTTGTTCCTATGACTTGATAAATACGGAGGGAAAAAAGACAATAAGACAATCATTTTATAGGATTAAAATACAAACTAAGAAAATAATATTTAAATATTTTAGATTCATGGGAAGTTAGATGAAAGTGTAAAGTATATTTGCACTTTTAAGTTTGACATAGTTTGGTTTTCAAGAACTGAAAAAAAAAGTGCTATTATCACTACTTAATGTTGTTTTTGTGTGTGCCTGCATTCACTAATAAATGTAAAACTCAATTAAATATATTTTCCTGCCACTGAATTGTCTCTGTTTCCTCTAGGCCCCCTATTTTCTTTTCTTTCTTTCTTTCTTTCTTTCTTTCTTTCTTTCTTTCTTTCTTTCTTTCTTTCTTTCTTTCTTTCTTTCTTTCTTTCTTTCTTTCCTTCTTTCTTTATTTCTCTCTCTTTCTTTCTCTCTCTCTTTCTTCTTTCTTTCTTTCTTTCTTTCTTTCTTTCTTTCTTTCTTTCTTTCTTTCTTTCTTTCTTTCTTTCTTTCTTTCTTTCTTTCTTTCTTTCTTTCTATCTTGCATATCCCTGATACAATTCTCAACAAAGGATTAATATTGATATACTATTAACTACATTATAGATTATATTTTGCCATTTCCAGTTTTTCTGTTAATATCTTTTTTTCTTTTTTATTCCAGGATCCATTGCAAGTTACCACATTGATTTTAGTTATTATGTCTCTTTAGTCTCCTTCAATCTATGACAATTTCTCAGCCGTTCATTGTATTATACAACCCTCACACTTTGGAACAGTACCAGTCAAATGTTTGACAGAGTGTCTCCACAATGTGAGATTAGCTGATATTTCCTCCTGATTAGATAATACATTTGGCCAGAAAAAAAAAATGTGGGGACTTCCCTGGCAGTCCAGTGGTTAAGACTTTGCATTCCCTATACAGGGGGCACAGGTTCGATCCCTGGTCAAGGAACTAAAATCCCACATGCCACATAGCAGGGTCAAAAAAAAAAAAAGAAAAAAAAAGAGATAAGCCCTTCTTAGTGCATAATATCTAAGGTACATGAGGTAAATATGTCTTATTACCGAACTACTAACATATTTTACTGAGTATGATGCTAACATTGATCTCTTTGTTGAAATGATCTCAGCCTGGTACAGACTTGTTTGATGTGAAATTATTAAATATATCTATTATTTTATATGAATTTCTAAATAATGAAAGTTTTAGTATGTTACCAGTAAAGTACTTTATTGTAGATTCTTAATACTCTAATTAAACTGAGTTGTCCACCTAGACAGTCAAGGCCTTTCATGATTTTGAAAACATGGAGTTTTGGTGGTTAAATTGAGTTTGTTGAACAAGTGTTCACACTCTAATTCACTTAACACATAAATAAAATTTAACTAAATTACAATTATCATAACACTTAGGCCATAATAATACACTGATTCTAAAATAATACTAGATAAATAATGAACTCATATGGAATCGTTTTTTATCTCATATAATTTATCATCACTATGGACTGCATTCTCTGTTTTTTGACCCATTGTGAAGGTATTTAGAATCCAAATTTTAACATAGCTTACTTTATGTTCAGTGCCACATAACATATACAAATAAATAAATAACAATGGAAACTGTTTTAGATTTTAAATCAGGAAATTTTGGAAGAAATTACACATATTTTCAAATATTGTTTTTGTTGTTTTGTTGTTGTTGTTTATTTATTTATTTATTTTGATTACCTGAGATAAGTAAAATGCCTTCTACAGACAAAAATTTACTTATTTTTGACGATGAAATATATCACTGAAGAGACAAAAAACTTAAATGCACTAACAGCTGTAAAAGTGAGCTTATCTGGAAACATAAAGTGGATAGTGGGACTATCAGGAAACAGGACTGAGTTGCATGTTTGCTCTTTTCATGGAAGAGGAAAACATGATACTTTTAATAAACTGGAAATAAAGACTATGTTATTTAACAACATGGGTAATGTTATGAGAAATGTGAAGTTACAAAATATCCTCACTGACTACCACACAGGGAATAATCAGAACTGGAGTCCACAAACAGGTATAATACACATCAGCCTAGGTTCTCTTTCACTACACCTGAGGATGACTTCAATCTTACCTGTTCAGAGATGTGGAAATACTACAGTATTGATTTGAATACATTAAAATTATTCTAGGTGAATTATGAGCCCCCTATTCCGTATATTCATGGTCATAAATGTGAAGGTTGTGGAGTTTGTGATGAGTGAATTTATTCCATTGGTTCCAAATAATCATTTTTTTGCTTTTTGGAATAAATCTAAATCCTATACAACATCTACATCCTCTAACAAATTCCAACCATTCTACTAAGAATTGTACATATTTTGTTATGTGGGTGGGAAGTGTAGAGTTAGAAAAAATAAGATAAGTGAAGAGAAAAAAAGAAGAGATATGATGAATGTTAGAAATTCTCCAAAGGAGATTGAAATGCTATTTTTTCCATCTTGATAACAAAAAACAGTATTAAAACTATTAATAAAATGCAGGGTACTCTGAATTAATTTTCAAGTCAATTCATCCATTTTACTCCCTTTAATGATGTGTTTAGGTATTAATTAATTGTTTAATTATCTTTCTCATTCTTAGTTACTCAGTAATGAGCTATAAAATTCCTGAATTTTAGTGGGCAAGAAGCAGCCCCACATCTCCAGGCAATGAAGGCCGCTGTGCAGGGACATGGTCACACACATCAGTGGACCAGCAATAGCCCTGTGGTCCCTGTGGGGCACAGTTGACCATGCAGGAAGCTTACCTTGCAAACCAGCAGGCCAGCAGCCAGTGCATGAGACAGGGCCTCTTAGCCAATTGCCCTAGGGGCCAGCTCTGCTTACCAACAGCACATGTAGCAGCCAGCCCCGCCACAACAAATGGGATCACACAGCCCACATAGGGGATAACCTTAGAGTATAGAGCTCTGGTGAGCACAGGGGAGCATGCTGCTGGGTCCCATAAAATAACACCTACATAAGACCACTTCTTCAAGATTGGGAAATGTAACCAACCTATTAATTACATAGAAATAAACACAGAGAATTAGACAAAATGAGTAAATAAAGGGATATGTTTCAAACAAAGCAAAAAGACCAAAACTTAGACAAAAAGAACTATATGAAATGGGGGAAAACATTCTATCCAATAAAGAGTTTGAAGTAATGATCATAAAGATGCTCACTGAGCTCAGGAGAAAAATAGATGAACAGATTTAGAATTTTAACAAATAACAAGGAAATTTAAAGAAGTAAACATAGCTGAAGTATACAGTAACTAAAATAAAAAATACACTAGAAGGAATCAACAGTATATTAGACAATACAGAGGAACAGATCCATAATCTGGAAGACAGAGTAGTGGAAATCACCCAGTCTGAATAGAAAAAGAATTTTAAAAAATTAGGATAGTTTAAGAGACGTCTTAGACAACAACAAGAATAGAAACATTCACATTATAGGGGTTCTAGAAAAACAAGAGAAATAGAAAAGGGTAGGGAACTTATTTGAAGAAGTTGCCACTTCATGCCTCAAATACAGAGGACTGTATTTCTTCTGCCTAAAGGGAATATTTGAACCACTTGAAAAAAGCTTGCAAAGTTCTCTTGATTTTTATCTAAATTAAAAAAAAAAACTCAAAACTTCTGTGATTAAGAAGTTGAGAGTTGAGAGGGTGGGGAGAAAAGAGTAAGAACTGAAAACTTTCCTAACTAGAAAAGAAACAGATATCCAGGTCCAAATGAACCTAAAAAGGTCCACAGGAAGGCACATGGTAATTAAAAAGGCAAAAATTAAAGGTAAAGAATCTTAAATGCAACAGGAGAAAAGCAAGAGAAGTCCCATAGGGTTATCAGCTGACTTTTCAGCAGAAATTTTCCAGGCAAGAAGAGTGCAGAACAATATATTCAAAGTGTTACAAGGTAAAAAGTCCTACAACCAAGAATATTCTACCTGATAAAGTTATCAAACTTGTTTTACAAGAAATGTTAAAGTGACTTTTCTAAGCAGCAAAGAAAAGGACAAAACTGGAAATATGAACATTATGAAAAGAAAATATTGGTAAAGGCAGATATATAGGAATGGTACTAGATGAACCATTTATAAAGCTAGTAGGAAGGTTAAAAGATAGAAATAGTAAAATCATCTATACCCACCATATGTAATTAAGGGATATACAAAACAAAGTGATATTAAAATTTAATCAATATCATATTAGTAGGAATACTAGCATCAATATTGAATATACTTTGTCATAGCAAGAGTAAAATACAAACTTGGGTTCATTGCAGAGTAAGTCAGGACCCATGAATTAAAGGTATAGTAGTTTGATTGGAATAAAGTTTGGCAAAAAAAGAGTGGATATATTCTTGGGAATACTCCTTGGAGCTAACATATAAAAAGCCTCAGAGATATCAAAAGCTAAATTGTAAGTATTTTTCAGAATCTTAGAAAACTAATGAATGGTTTTAATCAATGAAATAATATAATAAAAGGGATATTTTACAAAGTTTGAAATATATTAATCTTGTTTGTAAAATAGATGTTGGATTGTTCTGATGGAGATGAGACAATTGCATTCCAGAAAAAATAGTTGAAATGCTAATGAAAAGAAAACATTCCAATGGAACTAAAAATAAAAGAGAGAAAAGAAATTGAAAGATAAATAATAGAATACAGTAATAGGACTTTCAGTCCAAGTTAATATAAAAATATATGTGCTTATGAAAAAAAAGACTACACATTTTAATCTCAATAAACTGGAAGATAATGTATCAATATTTGATCTTCATAACAATTTTAATTTTTAAAAAAGTGAGTATTTCTCTCAACTATTATATTTTATTTATATAGATTTTTCTTATAGATATTTCTTTATTTTAAACATATATTTCTTTCACCTAATTAAATTAAAGGATTATTCAACATTAAAAAATCAATACGTTCTATCACATCAGTAGTTAAAAAAAGAACATTGCAGGCTTCCCTTGTGCACAGTGGTTGGGGGTCCACCTGCCGATGCAGGGGAAGTGGGTTCATGCCCCGGTCTGGGAAGATTCCACATGCCGCAGAGCAGCTAGGCCCATGAGCCATGGCCACTGTGCCTGCACATCCGGAGCCTGTGCTCCACAGTGGGAGAGGCCACAGTGGTGAGAGGCCTGTGTGTCACATACACACAAAAAAAAGAACATTGCATCATCATATCAATAGATGTAAAAACACATTTGAATAAAGTCCAAAACTCATTCATCATAAAAAAATCTCAGTAAAGTAGTATAAAGAGGAACATCCTCAAACTGATAAGTAATATCTACAAAAAGTCCTACAGATAACATCATAATTAATGGTGAGAAACTTAAAATTTTCCAGCGAATATCAGGTAAGGCAAGGATGTCCCCTCTCACCACTTCTTTTCAATAATGTCCTAGAAGAACTAACTAATTAAATGAGATAAGAAAAGGAAAAAAATGTTTACAGTTTGAGAAGGAAGAAATAAAATGGTCTTTGTTCAGAGACAAAATAATTGTCTATATAGAAAATCCAAAAGAATAGATAAATTCCTGGAACTAATAAACAGTTATAGCAAGGTTCCAGGATGCAAGATTAATATACAAAAGCCAATCACTTTCTTACATACCATCAATGAACAAGTGGAATTTGATATTAAAACACTATACCATTTATATTAGCACCTCCCCAAAATGAAATACTTAGGTATAAATTTAACAAAATATATACAGGATCTATGTGGGGAAAACTACAAAAAACTACAAAACACTGAAGAATGGCATTGAAGTAGAACTAAATAAATGGAGAGATATTCGATGTTCATGGACAAGAAGACTCAACATTGTCAAGATATCAGTTCTTCTCAAATTAAGCTACAGATTCATAGAAATTCCAATAAAAATCCCTGAAAGTTATTTCATGGATTTCAACAAACTGACTCTAAAGTTTATATGGAGTTATATTTTAATTGTTAACATTTTTGTCACAAGTATATATTGTTTTAATATTTTATTGTAGTGGTGCTTGTGGTGGTGGTAGTGATGATACTGGTGGTGTGTGTGTATGTTTACCTCTAATAAGGTGGCCATATTGTTAGAATGGGCAGATGGCTAGATATGGGCCAAGAAGGAAGGCACAGGCCAGGTAGCAGGACAACATACATTTTGTGAATGACAGGGGTCCATGGGAAGACAGAGAAAAACATGATCCTTTGGGCTGACAGGAAACCATACATACCATACTTCTTGTGGTGAGAGGTGTACTAGAGGCAAACAAAGAAAGGTGGAAAAGTGGGAATCTCCAGCATCCAAATGTAACTTTTTCTCATTATGCCCTCATTACAATAAAATTAACCTTGCAAAAAAGAAGCACCCATCATACACCAATACCATAACACTTCTGATCAAGACCAATTAAGGACAAAATTTCCTTCTCCCTTTGGGGAGGTGGAGCTGCAATGAAAACCAGGAAATATGACCCAGAATCCCTCCCTCCTCAATGAATATTCTGTCTAGTCATTTTCACACCCCATATAATCAGTTTGCCAGAGGAACTCAGGGCAGCTGCTCACCTGAGCCTTCCCACCCTTCCTCCTTAGAGTGTACTATCACTTAATAAATCCTCACCTTGCTTTCTTGGTCTCTGTGACTCATCTCTGAATTCTTTTTGTGATGAGACAAGAACCTATGCTCTGGTAATATCTTTGGTGAGCCAGCCAGGAGAACTCCAGTAAGCCTCAGCCTCTCACCTCCCTTGTGCTTGAGAGGCACTGCTGACTTCTTGCCACTACTCTCTCTCTCTCTCTCTTGCTTTCTTTGTCCATCACATTTTGGATCTATTTGCCACAACATATGTAGTCATGGGTAGAGCAAGTAAAAGCCAGTAGGGAGCTCACCACTAGAAGATTCCCATGTGAGGATAAGTGGGTCATGGAACAGACTAGAGAGATTACAGGTCTGTCTGCCCACCTTAAGACAACTTCCATGCACCATCTCTAGGCACACAGTTTAATGCATAACACCACCCCCTCCCTGCGGCTACACTTATAGGTTTATTATTAGCCCACTTATGCCTGACTATCCCTGTCTCACTCCTATTTTCTTGTCTTGCTCTGCTGGAAATTGGGGAAAGAAATTTGTCAGGCAGTTTCCAACCTTGCTGCTAGGTCTTTCACTTCCCATTGTTGTATATGTGCAGGACATTATGTCAGGAAATGTTTGCAGCCATTCTCACAAGCAGCTAAGGTCCTGAACCATAGGATCTTTGCCCTCTGGGTTTATCTTACCCACAATTTGATTAACTCATCAGGTTCAATTTTTTGGAAGTATAAAATGAAGTCTTACTTGTATAGACAGTAATCTAAAGGAAATTGAGAATTTCCTAGATAATAGAAAGTTTTTACACAACCTCACATACCACCTTCCTTAGTGGCCAGTGCCTCTTTTCACATACCCTCCACCCTTTTAGAGAAAGGAAACTGAGACCTAAATACATCCTGGAACTATGAAGACGTCTGTTCCAGGGGAATACACCCTGAAACACAAACATTAATCATTGGATGTAGAATCTATAAAGGAGTCTTCAGGAATGTCACTCATCCTGAGTACTGTGGATGCCAGGATAGGACATGGGTCTCAGAATGCTGGGGCTGACAGGTTCACCATATGGTGGGGTTGCTACACCCACATTGGCCAAGGTAGGCTGGGCTAGGTGGAGAGTAATGCCTGGTGCCAGTCCTAAAGTAGGGAACCCTTAAAGGGACACCTTAATGGTAGTGCTCCTCTCTTTTACAGGAGCCCTTTCTCCCTGAAGAATAGATGGGAAGTACCTCCTCCATCCCCAAGGACTCACTCTTAGTTGTATTCTGAGTCACTGGGACAAGTTTTTTCTAGATTCTTTAAAATGGAAAAAGCTCATTTTTAATTTTTTTTTTTTATAATACAGCTTGGCCCCAATATAGACTTAAGGACCATGGCACCTGGCCAGGAAAGGAAAGCCTCAACTATAATACCATCCTACAGTTAGATGTTTTTATGCAAAAGGCAGAGAAAATAAACAGAGATGCTTTATGTTCAGGCCTCTATGACTCTAAGAGAGAACCTGGAGCTACGCAAGTCCTGTGTTAAGGAACCTTGCTAGTTGGAACCCATGAAGACTGTACAGAAACCCCTCTGGTAGCATTTATGGAGGAAAACAAGTCTCAGACAGAAGACCCAAGTACCAAAACTCTTTCACCATCTTCAGCCCCTCCACCACCATATAAGCCTCTTTACCCTTCAGTACCAGAAGTGCAGCCTGAGCTTCTTTGCCCCCTCCAAGAAATAGTAGGAAGACCTCAGGTAATTACCAGAGTACACACCTCCTTTTCTTTGTCTGATCTCAACCAGTGCTTCTTTTGTTTAGGTCAATTCTCATGGGACCCTAGTTGGTTCACCCAAGAATTCCAGGGACTAACTTCTTCCTTTGACATTACTTGGAAGGACCTAAATATTGTCATTTCCCACTGCTGCATTTCTGAGGAAAAGACCCATATTTGGGCACAGGCTCAAATATATGTTGATAGATTACTCCTTGCCCAGCCACATCAATGCCCTGTGGGCATGACAGAAATACCTCTAACTGATCCTTATTGGTACTATCAACCAGGCCAGACTGGTTCCCCTAGAAGAGACCACATGATCCTTTGCCTCACTGAAGGGATGAACCAATGCATAATTAAACACATCAACTATAAGATTAAAGAGATCACCCAAGTCCAAGATGAGAATCCAGCCCTATTTCTGGCCTGGCTGGTAGATGCTCTTGGAAAGTATATAAATGTGGACCTAAACACTTTCAAGGGGCACATTGTTTTTGCAGCCCATTTCATTAGCCAGTGAGCCCCTGACATATGTCAGAAGCTTCAAAAGCTTGGCATGGGGTCCCAAACCCCTCTTACCTTTCTTATTAATATGACTTTCAATATCATTAACAATAGACACCAGGCTGAGGAGGAAAGGAAGGAACTGTGTGACTTAAGAAGGGACCATCAGCAAGCCAAGTGTATGGCAGCCATTGTGGTGGCACCTAACCCACCTCCTAGTCATCACAAAAGTACTCCCAGAAGACCCCATTAGATAAAGGAGCCTGTTTTAACTGTGGGAGCCCATAACACTGGAGTAAGATATGCCCAGGAAATGGGTCCCAGATTCCACACAGGATTCCATGCCCACTCTGTAAAAACATGGGTCACTGGAGGAGGGAATGCCCTCAGCTCCAAAGGGAGAGAGGAAATTCCCCCATGCCAATCATGGCAGTGGTTGATTGCTGGGACTGGGGACCTCCAAAGCTCCCAGAAAGGTAGTCATCATCACATGGGAAGAACTACGAGTGACCATTAACATGGCAGGTAAGCTTGTACAGCTTCTAGTGAACATGGAGCCACTTACTCTGTCCTGACTTCCCATGCTGGGCCTCTTGACCCGAAAATTGCTCCATTGTCAAGGTAGAAAGAAAGTCAAAGCTAAAACATTTCACCACTCCTCTAACTTACACCTGGGGAAAGACGTAACTCACAAGTTTCTTGTCAAGACTGAATTCTTCATCCCATTATTGTGAAGAGATTTTCTCTCAGCCTTAGGGACAACTCTTACTCTCCCTGAAAACCAAAACAAAGGCCTTTTTTTTTGACTGGACCTATTCATTATACAGGAAACAAACATTCTAGCCCAAAATACTCCTCCAGAAATTAAAACACTCATAAAGGGCTTCCCTGGTGGTGCAGTGGTTAACAATCTGCCTGCCAATGCAGTGGACATTGGTTCAAACCCTGGTCCAGGAGGATCCCACAGGCCCATGAAGCAACTAAGCCCACACGGCATAACTACTGAGCCTGCGAGCCACAAGTACTGAAGCCCACACTCCTAGAGCCCGTGCTTCGCAACAAGAGAAGCTGCCGCAATAAGAAGCCCATGCACTGCAACGAAGAGTAGCCCCCACTCTGCAACTAGATAAAGCCTGCGTGCAAAAACGAAGACCCAACACAGCCAAAAATAAATAAATAAATAATTTTTTTAAAAAAGAGAGAAAAGAATCAATATAAAATAAAATAAATTAAAAAAAAACAAAACAAAAAGAAACACTCATAGACCCACAAGTCTGGGATCAGGGAATACCAGGATGGGCAAAATTTGCCACTCATAAAATTCACCTTAAAGTAGGCTAGTAACTTCCATTCCAGGCATTAATACCATTAAAGTAGAGGCTCGACAAGGCCTCCAATCCCTAATTTCAAAATTCATCAAGTATGGGCTTTTGGTTCTGTGTCAATCTTCTTGTAATACTCCAAGGGAATATGTAATGGTTCACAATCTTTGAATCATAAATGAATCTGTAACTCCTCTTCATCTGATTGCTTCCAATCCATACATGAAACTTCCTCAGATCCCTGAGGACACATCCTGACTTACAGTCCTTGATTTTAAACACATCTTCTTCTGTTTACCTGTTCACCCTGATTCTCAACACCTTTTTGCTTTGAATGGACTGACCCAGAAACCAATGAGACCCAACAGTATACTTGGAATGTCCTTCCTCAGGGATTCTAGGACAGCCCACACCTGTTTGGCAATGCCCTAACAAAGGAACTAAGGGAACTAAAATTAGAGATGGGGACATTATTACAATATGTAGACGACCTCTTTATCTGCAGCCCCTTAAATGCAGCCTCGGACCAAAACACTCTACAGGTCCTCGATTCCCTGGGCTTCCCCCAGAAAGCCCAATTTCCTCCCAGAGAGTCATCTACCTGGGACATGTTCTAAGCACAGGAAAATGCACCCTTACAACCTGGTGTAAGGAGGCAATCCTCCATTTACCACCACCACATGCAAAGAAACAGCTCAGAACCTTCTTAGAAAGGCTGGGTTTTACAGGATTTGGACCCGGGGTTTGGTCTCATGGCAAAACAATTGTATGAAACCTTGAAGGGACCAGACACAGAAGATCTGGATTCAATGGGCAATTTATGGAGAGCATTTGATCAGATTAAAACTGCCCTGATCAGTGTCACAGCCCTAGGGATCCCAGATCTAAACAAGTCCTTTACTCTGTTTACCTCAGAAAAACAGAGACTAGCCCTGGGAGTTCTCACACAAAAGGTGGACCAGTCCCACGGCCAGTGGCATATCTCTCCGAACAGTGGGATTCAGTGGCTTCAGGGTGGCCAGACTGTCTGAGAGCCATAGTAGCCATAGTCCTGCTGGTTAAAAGGCTACAA
This sequence comes from Lagenorhynchus albirostris, assembly GCF_949774975.1. Taxonomy (NCBI): domain Eukaryota; kingdom Metazoa; phylum Chordata; class Mammalia; order Artiodactyla; family Delphinidae; genus Lagenorhynchus; species Lagenorhynchus albirostris. Next base: position 85,615,848 of record NC_083106.1, on the reverse strand, counting down.
AACTCACCATGGGTCAACACCTGGAAGTGTTAATCCCACAGTAGGTACAGGGAGTATTAGAAATTAAGAGACACCAATGGCTGACTGGAGGCCACCTCACAAAATATCAGGCCCTCCTTCTTACCTCTCCTAAAGTGACCCTTAAGGTTTGTCAGACCCTTAATTCAGCCACCCTTATGCCAATAGAAAGCCCAGAGGAATTATCTCATTCCTGCACTGAAGCCATATAACAGGTATACTCTAGCAGAGCTAACGTTAGGGACAAAAACCCATCGAGGACCCAGATGCTGTCTGTTTTACTGATGGAAGTAGCTGTAAATGTGACTGTGTCTGGAAGGCAGGGTTTGCCATAGGAGATTTACATAAGGAGCTGCTGCCATTTGGAAACTTAGGGACCCATGACTGCACAGGGCTTCCCAGTCTAGCACTGCCCAGAGATCCTAAGACCCCTAGAGACAGTACAAGACCTTAAGGAGGTGGCAGTTATCCTTTGTGAGGGAGATCAAAATGGAAACTCAGACATAGTAAAAGGAAACAACCTGTCTGACAAGGTGACAGAGGTGCAACTCTTAAAACCCCTTCATCTCAGGCCACGTACGATCCCCTAGCCAATGTCACCACCCCAGTACACAATCAAGGAAATAAAATGGGCTAGAACTAGGGAGATACCAAAAAGGGCCTGATGGCTGGTGGATTAAGGAGCAAACAATAATGTTTCCCAGAGCATTACAGTGGAAAATGTTAAAGTCACTCCATGACTCCTCTCACCTTGGGGAGAGATGCTTTGACTAGCCTGGTGGAGAAAGTTTTTTCTGGCATGGGCTTTTCTCAGACTATTCAGAGATCATAAAGACCTGTAATATATGTTACCATAATAACACAGAAGGAAAACTGAGGGCCCCATCCCTCCTCCAGCCCATCCAGTGAAGAGGAAGCTACCCAGGGAGGACTGGCAAGTAGACTTTATCCAGGTGCTATCCTCTCAGGGATATAAATACTTTCTGGTTTTTATTGACACTCTCACCAAATGGGTGGAAGTCTTTCCAACAAGGACCAGGAGAGCTCAGGAGGTAGCAAAACCATTATTAAAGGAAATAATTCCTCTGTTCTGATATCCATGGTCTTTACAAAGAGATAATGGCCCCTCTTCTGTGGCTAAGGTTACACAAAAAATCTCTACTGCCCTAGGCATTTGCTTCCACTTTCATGCTGCCTGGAGGCCTCAATCCATCCGGAAAGGTGGAAAGGGCAAAATCAAACTTTAAAACAAAAAATCCTGGCTAAACTTTGTTAAGAGGGCTTTGACCCATAGCCCTCCTGAGAATCGGGGTAGCATCTAAAATGGGGCTAAGGCTCAGCCCTTCTGAAATGACTTATGTTCGGCCCTTTATATTCTCTGAAATTTTGGTGTATAATAGTGTATTATAGTGTATACCAGTGTATAATAGGTACCTAATTAATCTGGGACAGGTCCATAAGGTGATTTCAGAATATGGAAATCAGGTTTTGCTGGCCCATAGCCAAGAAACAGCCCTATTCAGGTTCAGCCAGGAGCCTTTGTTCTCCCCAAAACATAGAGGAAATTGTCCGCTTCTGACCAACATTTTCCCAAGTGGAAGGGACCTTACCAGGTCCTTCTCAGCACTCCTACTGCAGTAAACTACAGGAGACTACTACTTGGATGCACGTTTCTAGAAGTAAACCTACCCCTTCCCCTGAGTCTTCATAGGACACAGAAGACCTTGAGTGGCCAGAAGAGTCCAGGTGGATGAGTGAACCACTTCAAGACCTGAAGTTCTTGTTCAAGAAGGACAAAGGAACTTCACAAACACAAAGCTAAGTTCCACAGCCTCGATTCTTCCTCTTTTTCCCCTTCCAAATAATGCTAGGGACCTTACCCCCGCTCTTACTTGTTCTTGTCTTATCTATCCAATCTCTTTGGTCCCAAGACTTAACATGGAAAGATGACATAATAGTCCATAACTCCAAGAATTTTGCTATAGGGGAAAATCTCTCTTTCTCTGTTGGGTTTGCCATTTGCAACCCACCACCTCTGGAGAAGTAAGTACCACTCTCAAGGCTAACCTGGTCAACAATCACACTGTATTCTCCACTTTTAACCAATCTGCTTTTAATTACTCTAGGAAAAAATTTACTTAATTGTTACATGGGAAATGCCATCTCCACTCTGTTACCACACCACACCTCACTATTCAAGGGCTATAAATATCACCAAAACCTCCCTAATCTGCAATCAAATCCTAGGATGCACCCCTTGTCACAATGGTACCCACGGTGAAAACATAGATCCCTTTCCAGCCCGCGAGAATCTCTCAAACTTAAAGAAACTTAAACCTATCCCTAGATGTCCTTAAGCCTATAAATAGGCATGATGTAGAGGACCAGCTTATTTACACCTTATCCTGTACCCTAACAACACACACGTGTGTTATAACAGTTCACAAAATTTATGCCAACAGAACTTCTTGTGCTGATTATTATATAATATCATATATTCACTTACCATGACCCTCTCTGAATATAAACGCCCTCCTGGGTACTCCTAACCAGAGACCAGATTCAGAATACAGATGGGACCCCTCTGCAACTGTATCTCACTTCCTGAGACTTTTCTCCAGCTGTGTGACAAAACTAACCACACTGTTTTATGAGTGTTGCCTGGATTATTATGGCTATGTGGGACTTCTGACAACTACCACACAATGACCAAAGCCATTGTTCTCTCACATCCAGACAACAAACATCACTATGGGGACTGCACCTTGGGAACTACAGCTTTGGCCCAAATAACCATCCTCAGTGTGACCCATGTGAGACAGAAAAGGGTCTTCAGTCTGGTGCTGACAGGAATTATGGGGACCCTAGCTGTGGCTGCCCCTTTGGGATGATTCGCCTACCATGAGGCAACCTTGAAGGATCTAATTTCCTCCCTAGATGGAACATTAAAAAAATAAAAATAATCCTGGAGAAACACTCTCACTTCCACAAAAATCCCTAAATCCCTAGATCCCCTGGCAGGTGTAGCCTTTGACAAGGGTCAGGCCTTAGATTATCTCTTAGCAAACTAAGGAGGGGTCTGCACTGTCATAAATAAAACATGCTGCATGTACATTAACATCTCAGGAGGAATAGACATAAATGTTAAGGAAATCTATCTACAAACAGGCTGTCTGGCTCCACAGGCATAACCAAGGGAATCAGAAACAGATCAAGACACTTAGGGGATGGTTTCCAAGATACACTTGTCTTCTCCCATTTCTAGGTCCTGTAGCCCCTATATTTCTCATTGGTCCTTGTATTTTTAGCTACCTAGTTAAATTTCTATCCTCTAGAATGCAACAACTCCAACTTCAAATGATGGTACAACAAGGATTTCAACCCGTCTCACCTGAAGATGAGGACTATCTACATCCACTGGGAAAGGTTGCATCCTCCTTCTACTTCTGCTCCCCATGCCTCCCACTGTAAACAAACCCAGAAATCCTATCTCATTCAGATAGCAAGGGGATCTGGACTCCCCCAGGTAGGGACAATTCTCCAGCTCAGGTTGAAGCAGCTATAGAAGATGGACTGTCAGCCCTTTGACCCTTAAAAGATTTTAAGGGTCCAGACTCCTTGAAGGGGGATATTAGAGCAGGCAGATAGCTAAATATGAGCAGAGAAAGGGGGTGGGGCACAGGTTGTGTGGCAGGAAACCATACATCCTGTGAATGCAGTGATCCTTGGGCAGACAAAGAAAAGCAGGAACCTCTAGGCTTATATAAAACCGTATATACCATACATCTTGTGGCGAGTGGGGTCCTAGAGGCAGACAAGGAAAGGCAGGAAAAGGTATGTGCCCTCATTACAATAAAATAAGCCTTGCAAATAAGAAGTACCTATCATGCACCAATGCCATGCCACTTCCTATCAAGACCAAAATAAGGACAAAAATCTCTCCTCCCCTCAGGAATGTGGAGCTGTGATGAAAAGCAGGAAACACAAACCCTTCCCTCCTCAATGAATATTCTGCCCAATCATTTTCACACACTGTATAAAGGAACTCAGAATAGCTGCTCACCTTATCCTGCCAGATTTCTCCTGAGAGTGTACTATTGCTTAATAAATTCTTGCTCTGCTTTCTTGACTTCCATGTCTCATTTCTGAATTCTTTCTGTGAGGAGACAAGACCCTGCTCTCCAGTAACAATATCATTTCTCTTTTCCTTTCAATCTGCTGATTTAGTAAATTATATTGGTAGTTTTTTCTTATTTCTATCAATTTAGATTAAATTTACCAGCAATTGAACATTATATAAATGGAATCATCTAGCATATACTGTTTTATTTCTTCCTTAATTTCCCTAATTTATGGTAAGAAATTCTTCTTTGTTGTTGTGATTATCCATAGTTTGTTTCATTTTGTTGCTATTTAGTATTCTGTTGCATGAATTTATTATTTTCCCAATATTCAATGGGTATACATAAAGACATGCTAGTTTGGGGATGTTAAAAATAAAGCTGCTATGAACATTCTTTTATGTGTTTTTGTGTAAACATATGTTTTCACTTCTCTTGGGCAAATATCTAGGATAGAAATTCCTAGGTCATGGATGTAGGTTTAAGTGTATTTGAAACTGCCAGGGAGACACCTAAATTTGATGTACAGCTTTTCTTCCCACCAGCAATATTTGATGGTTCCAGTTGTTTCACATCCTCATCAATCTTTTTTTTTTTTAATTTTAGCCACTTTGCTGTATGTGTATTAGTGTCTGATTTTCACTTTGAGCTGCATTTTCCAAATAACTAATGATGTTGATGATCTTTCCATGTGCTTATTAGGATATTTCCATTTTGAATTTTCTGGTTCATGTCATTTCCTCATTTAGGGAGGGGTGCTGTTTGACATTTTGTTATTGATTTGTAAGAATTTTTAAAAATGTACTTGGACATAATAGTATTGTTATATATATATATATATATATATATATATATATATATATATATATATATATGTTGTGAATAGTTTTTCCCACTCTATGGCTTACTCTTTTACCTTCCTTTTTGTATGGTGATATAAAATATAAAACTTTGTATTTGGGTATGGTATGAAATAGAAATCTATTTCTCAGTTATACTAACAGTTGATATTGGCCAGATCACATTCTTTATATGTCTCATCATTGGCTAGGATGGTTCTTTGGATTGAGTATAAGTGCTTTCATTTTGGTCTACAGTTTCTCAGCTTCTGCCATCTTTAATCTTCATAAAAGATTGACTCAAGTGGGAAAAAATTCTCTGAAATTCACCAGATTAGATGAACCATGGGGACCAGAAGTTTGCTCCCTCATTACAAGCTGAGGGAATTGTAACATCAGTACATTATATACGATATGGTATTTTGTATTATCCATTCTCTTGGAAGTTTTGATTTTTTTGAATGGTGAACAATGTTTTCCAATTCAAAATACCCACTATATAGCTTTTTTTAATTCCTAAATTTTTCTCAAATCCAAGATTTAAATTGACCCTTTAATTAAGTTACTTATATCATCAATGTAAAATCACAGTTTTTAAAATCTTAGAAGAATGATACGTTGTAAGATCCCTACTAAGAAATATCAATAAGTCTAAATCTAAGGTTAATAGAGCATTCTGATAGTGTGTACTACTAGAAAACATGATATCCTACTATATTCAAAAGAGTCTTTAAAAAATCTGCTAAACATAAACTTTGTCATTTAAAGTCATATATCCTTGAACTGTGGGGAAAAAAACCTGAATGGAAATTCTTTCCTAGGGAGAATTGGTAATAATATCCATTTCAGATTCAATTAAAAGGGAACACAGAATACTTCTGATGTCAGTCAAGTTGCAATAAGTTCAGTACACCCTATCTTCCCAGCTGATTACAACTACAAGGCTGAACAAAATACAAAAAGAAGCTGCATGTAGGCTATAAAAAGTAACAAAAACATGTAGGCTATAAAAAGTAACAAAAACTGGCAGATTTGGAGGGAAAACAAAATATAGAGAACCCACCCTGGAGTTGCTGTAGGAGAGCTGTAGAATCCAAAGCAGCCCAGCCAAGGTTTCAGAAGTGATGAAGGCACAAATCACTGTACAGTCTCAGACTCACATTTGAGTGGCACAGGGACAGGACACATCCAAAGCAGCATAAGAAAGGCATTGAAAACAGAATTGATGTTAGAAAAAAACAGTGAGATAGGACTTCCGGGCTGAACCTAGTGGGTTGATTGATTGCTAAAGGAAAAATATCATCACTCTATAGTGATTTTAACAAAACCCAGGAACTAAATAACACAATATTAAAATGTCCAGGATGCAATTAAAAATCACCATACAGAAATTGAAGGAAATATAAGCGATTACCAAGAGAGAAGGTAATTAATATAAATAAACCTCTAAATCACACTGATGAAGGAATTATCAGAAAAGATTTCAGAGCACCTGTTGCAACTATGATCCATCAGGTAAAGTAAAAACACTAATGGAAAGATAGATGTTTTTAGCAGAGAAATAGAAACTATGAAATAGAGCTTTATGAAAATTAGAAATTTGAAAAATTCATTATTTCTATTAAAAAAATACTGAATAGCAGAATGGAAATGACAGAGAAAAGAGTCAGTGAACTTAAATAAAGTTAGATAGATATTGAAATTAGATAAATAAAACTTATTTAATCTGAGGAAGTGAGAGAAAAATGATAAAGAAAAAATAAACAGAGCCTCTATTGCTGTAGTACCATATCAAATCTTTAATAGTAACATATTAGAGACAGGAATAAAGGAAGAAGAGCACCAAAACACATGTGGCAACTAAACACCACACTGGTAAATAACAGATATGTTAATGAGGAAATCACAAGAGAAATTTAAAAATGCTTTGAGATGAATGAAAACAAAACCTAACACACCAGAATGTAAGGGATATAGCAAAAATGGTGCTCTGAGGAAAATGTATAGCTGTAAATGTCTACATTGAAAAAAAATCTCAAATCAATAATTCAACCTTCCACCTTAAGAAAATAGAGAAAAAGAGAGCAAACTAAAGCCAGAGAAAGCAGAATGGAAAAAAAAAATTAAGAAGTGAAATAGTTAATAGAAAACCAAAAGTTAGTTCTTTGAAAGATCAACAAAACTGACAAACCCTTATGTAGACTGGTCAAGAAAAAAACAGAGATGATTCATTTTAATGTAAGTTCCTGACATTAAGCTTCTGATTGCCAAGGCATCCATTTCAAAGAACAAACATATTGCCAGTTGCATGACACAATTACTAGTAAGACAACAGATAACCAGGTCACCCCACCCATGAAGTTTTCTTTTTAGAATGCTTTGGGTAACCTTAATAAGTGACCACTTGATTGCCCCCACTTTTCCTTTCCTGTGCCCTAATTCCTGCTCTTATGTTTTAAAACCCTAGGCACCTGACCCTTGACCGCAATGGAGGTAGTCCCATGTCCACTCTCCCTCCCTCTGTCTACATGAAGACTTCTCTGTGTGTCCCTTGGGTTTGCTGTCCACCCTCCAGGACCTGTGAGTAATAAGCCCTATTTTTTCAAAGTTCCCTAATGGTTGTTGCTGAGGTACATCATGCAATAATAATAAGAACTAAAAGGGCTGATCTGGACACAGAAAAGGCTCTGGTTTGGGAAATATCTGTGGTCGGCTGCCACAAGTAGGATGGGCCCAAGTGACTGCCCCAGACATTTCTAGCTGACAGCATCATTGTCAATAGGTAGAGACAAACATAACAACCATGTGTCAAAAATAAGGAGTGAAATGGGTGGAATCCCTTCTGACAGTGCAGACAAAAAGAAGGAATATAAAGGTACACTATGAACAATTTTATGTCAATACATTAGGTAATGAAGAAATTGGCATATTTTTAATTCAAGAAAACATATTAAGTCTGAATAAATCCATAACAAGTGAAGAGATTGAATTAATATTTTTTTAATTCCCCAATTAAAAAGTCCAATATTCGGTGGATATCTAAAGAAAAAGTACAGCAGTCCTTCACAAACTCTTCCAGTAAATAAAAGATGAGGAGATATTTCTGAACTCATTCTATTAAGACAAGTTTACCCTGACACCAAAACCAGACATTACACACACAAAAAATTATCTATCTAACGTGTACCTATCTATCTATCTATCTATCTATCTATCTATCTATCTATCTATCATCTATCTATCTATATCACTATGTCTTTGGAATATAGATGCAAAAAATCCTCAAAACACTACTTTGCAAAAAATGATGCTGTATCAATTAATTATCCATGTAAAAAATAATGAAACTTGACTCATAGTTCACATTAAACACAGGAATCAGTTCCAGGGAAATGAAGGTTTTAATGTAGAAAAATATAGCAAAAATATAGGGGAATATCTCCTTGAATTTGTGGTAAAAAAAAGACATCTACAACAAGATAAAAAATTAGAACACAAAAGAATTTGTTAAGAAATTGTACTATATAAAATTAGATATTCCTCTTCAACAAAAACACTATTAAAAAGGTAAAAAGTAAAGCCACAGTGTGAAAGAAGATATCTGCAATAAGAACTGACAAAGATATTTTATACAAAATACATAAAGAATTCTTAGTAAGTACATCTATCAATAAGGTCCTATGTGAGTTTGGGAGTCATAGACAAAAAAATACATAAATGCCGTCCAAATCTTCAAAGAGCTTAAAGATTACTGAAGATAAGCTATTTATTACATCATTTAGAAAAGTGTTCATTATTAGTAGAGATTAAGAGGAGTTTGTCCTTCACCTGAATGCAAGAATCTTTGCTTTCTTGATGGCTTCTCTTAATCAGGATTTTTAACCTTCTCTTGTAGCTCTTGTTTGCCAACATGTGAATCATCATATTATTTATGCTTTCATCAACTATTTATGAGTATCTTCTGTATGCCAGCACTGTGCTAGGAATTTGAGGGACATAATGACTAAAAGACACTTGAATCCTTTTCCCATAAAGGAGCCTACATTCCATAAACAAATAAATACACACATATGTATGGACATGCTTTAAAATTAAAAATAAATAAATAAAAGAAGTTCTATGGCAAAAATAAAAAACTGTAATGTATTTTTTAATAACCTTCTCAGCTGGTACATTTGGGTTCCCATTCCTCTGTCAATATACATCTTCTGTCTTCTTGGCTAATCCCTGAATTCAGACAGGGTTTTACCCTAAGCACAGGATTCAGCAAACATAGATGCTATCCTTAGTCTGAAGGTAAAATCCTCATAAATGTAATCTATTCAGTACAACCATTTTAATTCCATATCTCTTGTCAGTGAATGACATGTGCATAGCCTCTCCACATGTTTCTGCTCATTAAGGTGGTTACAGAAATTTCCAAGTTTATTTAGAGGCTTTGGAGAAATGTTTTTGTTTGCTGGTAGTTTTGATTAGTTTTTTGCTTATACAAAGATTAACATATAGGAAAATGCCTCTTTCCTTTTGTGGATATTGTGTCTCTGAGTAACTCTTAGAAGTGGGTAACTTTCTGGGGAAAGAGTGAAGGGAAGATGGGGAAGATTAAGGAATCAGGGTATCAACAGCAGCATTGTGCTCCTGGACTTATCAACTCTGATAAACTCTGGAGTTGGTTTCTTTTTATAAAAAATAATTTAGTTTCTTTAATGTTCATGTCAGTTCAGTTGAGTTCCTACAATATTTTCAAACAAAATAATTCATAATGATATACAGTCAAATAAAAATTGCAATCACATTTTATTATTTTATTGGCAGTAATTTCTCTTAAACAGTTCCTCTGTAAGTATAAACTCTCAAATAAATTAATTTTTGTGAAATAAAAATTTATGATGCAGAACAAAAGCAAATATTAAAATAATTTAGGAGGGATAAATCTGTACTGAAAAATTAGTGCTTTGCTAGAAAGGAAAAAAAGTATCTAACAAAAATATTAATATTTTATTAAAATTTTAAAACTATATGGAATATTTATTATAGACAAGCAATAGAGACATATATTTGCAATGCATTTAATATGTCAAATGTTTTAATCATTGCAAAATATCACCATATAAATCAAGATACACAACATTTTCATTACTCAAAAACTTCACTCATGTCCTTTTCTCATCAATATATCATTTAAGACTCCAAAATTAAGTCAACAAAGGCTAATGATTACAGGTCCCATCACCATACTTGAAAAAGGAGGATGTTATAATCTAATATCATTATTCACTTTGTTATAAAGCAGAAACTAACACACCATTGTAAAGCAATTATACTCCAATAAAGATGTTAAAAAAAATGAAAATGAGCAAAAAAAAAAAGCTAAGTGGAAACATGGATGTCCATTTTCTGTTAATTTTGAGTAATCACTTGGGGTGCATTGAGACAACTGCATACACAAACACATAACATAGGGAAAGAATACCTAGCCTTGATAGACACTTGGGTTGTTTTCATTTTGGTGCTGCTGTGAATAAAGTTTCTATGAATGTTTTTGAACTAGTATTTGTGGCCATAAGTCATTTTGTTTTGTTCTGTTTGTCATCTTGGGTCATAGTGTGGGTATGTTTAATTTTATAAGAAACTAACAATTTTCCAATACAATTGTACCATTTTATATTCCTGACAGAAGGCGTGAAATTTCCAAAAGTTCCACAAGTTCATAAATACTTGCTTGTAACATTGTTAACTTTAATAATTCTACTGGGTGTGTAGTAGTTTTTATTTTCATTTTCCTGAGGATTAAAGTTATTTTGTGTTTTTTTATATGATCATAGTCATCTCAAAATCTTCTTCTGTGAAGTATCCATGTCTTTTGTTTCATGTTCAGTTACAAAGAATTTTTATTCTATTGTCATTAATTGAAATATTTTATAAATGTCAATTAAATTAAACACGTTGAAAATGTTGTTTAAATCTTCTAAACACTTACCAAGTTTCTGTCTAATTCCTCTATCAGTTACAGAGAGAAGAGTGTTAAAATTTCTAAATATATTTTCCAAATATGTCTTTACTTAGTTCTGTCAAATTTGAAGTTCTTTTATACAATGAAGATACATTTAGAGTTTTTACATCTTCTTGATGAATTGAAATTCTTTACCATAAAAATTCCTAGTGTTCTGGCATTCAGGAAATGTCTCTTAAAAGTCTCTTTTTTTTTATTTGAATATACCAGTTCATGTTTCTTTGTATTAGTGTTTTTTTTTTAAATATCTTTTTCCATCTTCATTTTTTAACTGATCTATAACTTTAAAGTGTATTAAAGTATATCTGTTTCAAACAGCAGATGTTTGGGCCTTGCTTTTTTTATCCAATCTGACAGTTTCTGCCATTTTAAAAACATTAATCAATTCATATTTAATAAAATTATTGATAATAGTGGATTTAATTCCATCTCCTCAATATTTATTTTCTAATTGCCCCATGTGTTATTTTTGTCTTTCTTTTATCCTGCCATTTTTGTATTAATCTGTTTTCTTTTTCTGTTTATTTAAAAATTATTTTACCCTCATTAATGTTCTTATTTTTTAGCTGTATATGTATGTTTAGATTTTTAATTGTTGTGATAGGATTATAACATATTTCTCAAATTATCACAGATGCTTGTGAATTAACATAAGTTCATGCATAACATGAGAAATTTGCAGTAGTATAAGAAGTACACTCTCATTTACCCTTCTTGTTATTTATGCCATATTGTTCATTTCACTCTATGTGTTATGTTTCATAGGATTTTGTTATTTTGTACTATACATACCAATTGTTCCTTAAATAAATTGTAAAAAATGTGTCTTTTATTCTTACTCGTATATTTATCATTTGTGATGCTCTTCATTTCTTCCTAAGGTTTACATATTTCTTTAGCTTAAAGAAAAAATGTAAAGCATTTTTTTTGTAATGTGAATCAGCTGGTGACAAATTCACTCACTCTAATTTATGAGTTATCTATATCATTCATTATTGAAGGATATTTTATTAGGAATAGGCTTCTAGGTTTTTGGTTTGTTGGTTTTCCAGTTCACTAATATTTGCTTTACTGTGTTCATTCTGTTTATAACTTTTGTTTCTGTATTTTTAAAATTCTAACATTTCCACTTAGTTCTTATAAATTCTGATTCTCTAGCAAAATTCATTATTTTTTAAAAAATATTTTTTCTTAAAATATTAGCTATTGTTTTCATTTTTGTCAAAAATCTGGATTACTTACAATAGATTTGTTTCTATTGTCATTTTTTATGATTCCAAAAATTTGGTTCAATATTCTGGTAAATTCAGTAATTTATTTTTTATTAAATGTAAGGCTTTGTGTATGATAAATTGTAAAGGTGATTTGGACAAAGTCATTTTCCTTTAGAGATAATTTTATTTCTTTGGCAGGGAGTTACAAAAGTATGGGAAGATTACCTTGAGGCTATTACTGATTTTTCCTTTACTTATAGGGCATCTTTAATTACCTCAGACTTCTCAATTTAAAGCCTGAAGTGTTTACTTGGGTTCTTTCTACTTGTGGGACTTGAACTCAGTATTGTCTGACTGCTGAAATTATACTTGATGCTATATCTGATGAGCAAATGCATTCTGTTTGTTTTCTCAGAGGCTGGTCCATTTATGTGAAACATATTATTTGCCATATGCCTCAGGAAAAATTTACTGAAGAACGTTGAGTTCATTTTTCAATGCCCTTTTTCCCCCCCTAGGATTATTGTTTCTGGGATCTTTGCCACCTTTAAAAACTCAAACTCCAGTTTTTTCCTCTCAAGTCCAGTGAAAGTGCAGAAAATATTGTGCAGGGTTTTATTTTTCCTGTTAGATTTCTTTGCCCTTAGGTGTGAATCAGCAAATACTCTAAGGACAAAGAGATGCAGGGAAGTTTGGCTTCGATGAATGTACTACTCTTATTGCCAAGATCCTTGCCCCTTACGTCCTGACTGCCTTTGAAGTGTATTTGAAGTTTTCAAACACTTGTTTTATGTTTTTTTTCCAAAATTTATAGGTGTTCTTTTTGGGGAGATCAATCTGAAACCAGTGATGGAGCTCTGTATACAGGCTGCTATCTATGGAGTACTAGCCACAGGGGAACAAACTCTCAATACATTCTTAAATATTGAATAAATGAAAGTTGTATTTTCCAACAAAACCAACAACAAAAATAGCTATATTTCCCCATGTTTTATTGCTACAAAACATATTTTTAATATGTAGTCTTATTTCCATATTTATGTTAATCTTATATAAATTTTTGCTGCATAACTAATTAAAAAGAGAGAATATGTCCACGTACTCCCAGATTCCAAGGAGCTTACAAACACTTTCTACAATAGTCAATTAAATAACCTGGTTTATATTCTTCTTAATTGTTGTTTTAAAAAATGATGACCCTAGATAATTATGTCTCTGTAGTACATTTACATCCTTTCAAAGAAGACTGTCAATGAGATAACCATTTATTCTTTGCAGAGTCTTAAAACATCCTTCAATATATTAAGTAGGTCTATGGAGAGTTATTTCTATACTTAAATTGACTTTTGGACTATCTATAATAATGTGAGTGTGTGTTTGGTTGTAGAGAATTTATATCGGATGAGATTAGAAAGGTCTGCATTTCTATGAATTTCTCCAATTTTCTATCAGTAAAATATGTCAAGAAAATGTAATGGGTGGACAAAACACTTGTAGAAGCTAAACGGTGAGTATATTGATTAAAAAATGTATTGGCATATTATTCTTTCTCCTGAACTCAAAGAATATTTTGGATGCAGTTTCTGGGAGAATATTACTTCTTACATCAGATATTAGATGCAATAGTTATGGAAATTCTCCCCCTGGATAACTTCTTTCTCATTCAACACCAAATTACCATTACCATAACAGGTGTGTCAGCTAACCAACATCCTTAAAGCAAATGGGAGTTATGCAATCTTTCACTCACTGTCATACAAGATAAGATGCAATCTCATACCCATGCTTGAATTCTAAATCTGTTGATGAAGACTGTATTAAAACTTAACAAAAGAGTCAAGGATTACATTTCCAGGGTGGAATGAATGTGAACTAACAACATGATGCAACATTAAAAAATAAGTTTAGGGAGACCTTTAAGATGGCAGAGTAGTAAGATGTGGAGATCACCTTCCTCCACACAAATACATCAGAAATACATCTACACGTGGAACAACTCCTACAGAACACCTACTGAACACTGGCAGAAGACCTCAGACTTCCCAAAGGGCAAGAAACTCCCCCACATACCTGGGTAGGGCAAAAGAAAAATGAAAAGAACAGACAAAAGAATAGGGATAGGACGTGCACCAGTGGGAGGAAGTTGTGAAGGAGGAAAAGTTTCTACACACTACAAAGCCCCTTCACTGGTGGAGATAGGGGGTGGCGGGGGGAAGCTTTGGAGCCATGGAGGAGAGCACAACAACAGGAGTGACAGAGGGCAAAGTGGAAAGATTCCCACATAGAGGATCAGTGCCAACCAGCACTCACCAGCCCGAGAGGCTTGTCTGCCCACCCACCGGGGTGGGTGGGGGCTGGGAACTGAAGCTCGGGCTTCGGAGGTCAGATCCCAGGGAGAGGACTGGGATTGGCTGCATGAAGACAGCCTGAAGGAAGCTAGTGTGCCACAGCTAGTCAGGAGGGAATCCAGGAAAATGTCTGGACCTGCCTAAGAGGCAAGAGAGCATTGTTTCTGGGTGCGCAAGGAGAGGGAGTTCAGAGCACCGCTTAAATGAGCTCCAGAGATGGGTGCGTGCTGCAGCTATCAGCACAGACAACAGAGATGGGCATGAGATGCTAAGGCTGCTGCTGCAGCCACCAAGAAGCCTGTGTACAAACACAGTTCACTACCCACACTTCCCCTCCCAGAGCCTGTGCAGCCCGCCATTGTCAGGGTCCCATGATCCAGGGACAACTTCCCTGGGAGGACACACAGTACACCCCAGGCTCTTGCAAAGTCATGCCAGCCTCTGCTACTGCAGGCTCGTGCTGCATCCATACCCCTCCCTCCCCCTAGCCTCAGTGAGCCAGAGCCCCCTAATCAGCTGCTACTTTAACCCCATCCTGTCTGAGCAAAGAAGAATCACCTTCAGGTGACCTACATGCAGAGGCGAGGCCAAATACAAAGCTGAACCCCGAGAGTTGTGTGAACATAGAAGAGAAAGGGAAATTTCTCCCTGCAGCCACAGGAGCAGCAGATTAACTCTCCACAATCCATTGATGTACCCTGCATCTCTGAAGTAACTGAGTAGGCAATAAATCATCCAAAAATTGAGGTGATGGACTTCGGGAACAACTGTAGACTTGGGGTTTGCTTTCTACATCTAATTGGTTTCTGGTTTTATGTTTATGTTAGTTTAGTACTTAGAGTTTTTTATCATTGGTAGATTTGTTTATTGATTTGGTTGCTCTCTTCCACCTTTTTTTAATATATAGATACATATATATTTTCCTTTTTCTCTTTGTGAGTGTGTATATGAATGTTTCTTTGTGTGATATTGTCTGTATAGCTATGATTTTACCATTTGTCCTAGTTTGCTGCTTTGGTTGCTTTCTTCTTTCTTTCTTTCTTTTACTTTCTAAAATTATTTTTACTTTTTAATTTTTAGTTTTTCATTTTTAATAATTATTATTATTTTAATAACTTTTAAATTTAATTTAACGTCTTCATTTCTTTATTTCATTTTTCTCCCTTTTCTTCTGAGCCGTGTGGCTGGCAGAGTCTAGGTGTTCCAGCTGGGTGTCAGGACTGTGCCTCTGAGGTGGGAGAGCCAAGTTCAGGACATTGGTCCACAAGAGACCCCCTGGGTCCACATAATATCAAATGGCAAAAGCTCTCCTAGAGATCTCCATCTAAACGCTAAGACCCAGGCCCACTAAACGACCAGAAAGCTACAGTGCTGGATATCCTGTGCCAAAAAACTAGCAAGACATAAACACAACCCCACGCATTAACAGAGAGACTGCCTAAAATCATAATAAGGTTACAGACACCCCAAAACACATTACCAGATGTGGTCTTGCTCACCAGAAAGACAAGATCCAGCCTCAACCACCCAGAACACTAATCTCCTCCACCAGGAAGCCTACACAACCCACTGAAATAACCTTAGCCACTGGGGGCAGACACTAAAAACAATGGGAACTATGAACATGTAGCCTGCAAAAAAGAGACGCCAAACACAGTAAGTTAAACAAAATGAGAAGACAGAGAAAAACACAGCAGATGAAGGAGGAAGGTAAAAACCCATCAGACTAAACAAATGAAGAAGACAGAGGCAGTCTACCTGAAAAATAATTCAGAGTTGTGATAGTAAAGATGATCCAAAATCCTGGAAATAGAATGGAGAAAATACAAGAAATATTTAACAAGGACCTAGAAGAACTAAAGAGCAAACAATGATGAACAACAGAACAAATTAAATTAAAACTTTTCTAGAAGGAATCAATAGCAGAATAATTGAGGCAGAAGAATGGATAAGTGACCAAAAAGATAAAATAGTGGAAATAACTACTGAAGAGCAGAATAAAGAAAAAAGAAGGAAAAGAATTTAAGACAGTCTCAGAGACTTCTGGCAAAATATTAAATGCACCAACATTCTAATTATAGGGGTCTCAGAACATAAGAGAAAAAGAAAAAGACTGAGAATACATTTGAAGAGATTATAGTTGAAAACATCCCTAATATAGGAAAGGAAATAGTTAATCAAGTCCAGGAAGCACAGAGAGTCTCGTACAGGATAAATCCAAGGACAAACACATCAAGACACATATTAATCAAACTATCAAAAAATAAATACAAAGAAAAATTATTAAAAACAACAAGAGAAAAACAACAAATAATATACAAGTGAATCCCATAAGGTTAACAGCTGATCTTTCAGCAGAAACTCTGCAAGCCAGAAAGGAGTGGCAGGACATATTTAAAGTGATGAAAGGAAAAAATCTACAATGAAGATTACTCTATACAGCAAGGATAACATTCAGATTTGATGGAGAAATTAAAACTTTACAGATAAGCAAAAGCTAAGAGAATTCAGCACCATCAAATCAACATTACAACAAATGCTAAAGGAAATTCTCTAGGCAGGAAACACAAGAGAAGGAAAAGACCTAGAGCAACAAACCCAAAATAATTAGTAAATGGTAATAGGAGCATACATATCGATAATTACCAAAAAAATAAATGGATCAAATGCTCCAACCAAAGACGTAGACTGGCTGAATGGATACAAAACAAAGACCCATATATATGCTGTCTACAAGACCCACTTCAGACCTAGGGACACATACAGACTGAAAGTGAGGGGATGGAAAATGTTATTCCATCCAAGGGGCAATCAAAAGAAAGCTAGAAAAGCAATTCTCATATCAAACAATATAGACTTTAAAATAAAGTCTATTACAAGAGACAAAGAAGGACACTACATAATGATCAAGGGATCAATCCAAGAAGAAGATATAACAATTGTAAATATTTATGCACCCAACATAGGAGCACCTAAATACATAAGGGAAATGCTAACAGCCATAAAAGGGGAAATCAACAGTAACACAATCATAGTAGGGGACTTTAAAACCACACTTTCACCAGTGGACAGATCATCCAAAATGAAACTAAATAAAGAAACACAAGCTTTAAATGATACATTAAACAAGATGGACTTAACTGATATTTATAGTACCTTCCTTCCAAAAACAACAGAATACACTTTCTTCTCAAGTGCTCATAGAACATTCTCCAGGATAGATCTATCTTTGGTCACAAATCAAACCCTGGTAAATTTAAGAAAACTGAAATCATATCAAGTATCTTTTCTAAGCACAACGCTATGAGTCTACATATCAATTACAGGAATAATCTGTAAAAAACACAAACACATGGAGGCTAAACAATACACTACTTAATAACCAAAAGAACACAGAAGAAATCAAAAAGGAAATCAAAAAACACCTAGAAATAAACGACAATGAAAACACGACAACCCAAAAACCCATGGGACGCAACAAAAGCAGTTCTAAGAGGGAAGTTTATAGCAATACACTCCTACCTCAAGAAACAAGGCACATCACAAATAAACAACCAAAACTACACATAAAACAATTAGAAAAAGAAGAACAAAAAACCCCAAATTAGCAGAAGAAAAGAAATCATAAAGATTAAATCAGAAATAAATGAAAAAGAAATGAAGAAAACAATAGCAAAGATCAACAAAACAAAAAGCTGGTTCTTTGAGACAATAAACAAAATTGGTCAACCATTAGTCAGACTCAACAAGAAAAAATGGAGAAGACTCAAATCAATAGAATTAGAAATGAAAAAGAAGTAAAAACTGACAATGCAGAAATACAAAGGATCATGAGAGATTACTACAAGCAACTATATGCTAATAAAATGGACAACCTTGAAGAAATGGACAAATTCTTAGAAAAGCACAACCTTCAGAGACTGAATCAGGAAGAAATAGAAAATATAAACAGACCAATCACAAGCACTGAAATTTAGATTGTGATTAAAAATCTTCCAACAAACAAAAGCCCAGGACAAGATGGCTTCACAGTTGAATTCTATCAAACATTTAGAGAAGAGCTAATGCCAATCCTTCTAAAACTCTTCCAAAATATAGCAGAGAGAGGAACACTCCCAAAATCATTCTACAAGGCCACCATCACCCTGAAACCAAAACCAGACAGAGACGTCACAAAGAAAGAAAACTGCAGGCCAATATCACTGATGAACACAGATGCAAAAATCCTCAGCAAAATACTAGCAAACAGAATCCAACAGCACATTAAAAGGATCATACACCATGATCAAGCGGGATTTATCTAAGGGGTTCAAGGATTCTTCAATATACGCAAGTCAATCAATGTGATACACCATATTAACTAACTGAATGATAAGAACCATATGATGTTCTCAATAGATGCAGAAAAAGCTTTTGACAAAATTCAACACCCATTTATGATTAAAAAAAAAAACCCTCCAGAGAGTAGGCAAAGAGGCAACTGACCTCAACATAATAAAGTCCGTATATGACAAACCCACTGCCATCATGGTTCTGAATGGTGAAAACCTGCAACCATTTCCACTAAGATCAGGAATAAGACAAGGTTGTCCACTCTCACCACCATTATTCAACATAGTTTTGGAAGTTTTAGCCTCAGCAATCATAGAAGAAAAATAAATAAAACTAATCCAAATTGGAAAAGAAGAAGTAAAACTGTCACTGTTTGTAGCTGACATGATACTATCCTAAAGTATGCATCCTAAAGATGCTACCAGAAAACTACTAGAGCTAATCAATGAATTTGGTAAAGTAGCAGGGTACATAATTAATGCACAGAAATCTCTTGCATTCCCATACACTAATGATGAAAATTATGAAAGAGAAATTAAGGAAACACTCACATTTACCATTGAAACAAAAAGAATAAAATACCTAGAAATAAACCTACCAAAGGAGACAAAAGACCTGTATGTAGAAAGCTATAAGACACTGTTGAAACAAATTAAAGATGACACAAACAGATGGAGAGATATACCATGCTTTTGGATTGGAAGAGTCAACATTGTGAAAATGACTATACTACCCAAAGCAATCTACAG
Source organism: Lagenorhynchus albirostris (assembly GCF_949774975.1). NCBI lineage: Eukaryota > Metazoa > Chordata > Mammalia > Artiodactyla > Delphinidae > Lagenorhynchus > Lagenorhynchus albirostris. The sequence continues at coordinate 85,596,214 of NC_083106.1, read as the reverse complement.
ATTCAATGTAATCTCTATCAAACTACCAATGACATTTTTCACAGAACTAGAACAAAAAAATTCACAATTTGTATGGAAACACAAAAGACCCTGAATAGCTAAGGCAATCTTTATAAAGAAAAATGGAACAGGAGGAATCAGGCTCCGTGACTTCAGACTATACTACAAAGCTACAGTAATCAAGACACTATGGTACTGGCACAAAAACAGAAATATTGATCAATGGAACAGATTAGAACTCCCAGAGATTAACCCCTGCACATATGGTCACCTTATTTTTGATAAAGAAGGCAACAATATATAATGGAGAAAAGACAGCCTCTTCAATAAGTACTGCTGGGAAACCTGGACAGGTACATGTAAAAAAGTACAATAAGAACACTCACTAGTACCATACACAAAAATAAACTCAGATGGATTAAAGACCTAAATGTAAGTCCAGACACTATAAAACTCTTAGAGGAAAACATAGACAGAATACTCTATAACACAAATCACAGAAATATCCTTTTTGACCCACCTCCACGAGACATGGAAATAAACAAAAATCAACAAATGTGACCTAATGAATCTTAACAGATTTTGCACAGCAAAGGAAACTACAAACAAGACAAAAGGACAATGCTCAGAATGGGAGAAAATATTTGCAAATGAACAACTGACAAATGATTAATCTCTAAAATTCACAAGTAGCTCATGCAGCTCAATATCAATAAAAAAACAAAAAACTCAATCCAAAAATGGGCAGAAGACCTAACTAAACATTTCTCCAAAGAAGATATACAGATTGCCAACAAACACATGAAACAATCTCAACATCACTAATTATTTGAGAAATGTAAATCAAAACTACAATGAGGTATTATCTCACAGCAGTCAGAATGGCCATCATCAAAATATGTACAAACAATAAATGCTGGAGAGGCTGTGGAGAAAAGGGAATCCTCTTGCAGTGTTGGTGGGAATGTAAATTAGTACAGCCACAATGGAGAACAGCATAGAGTTTCCTTAAAAAACTAAAAATAGAAATACCATATGACCCAGCAATCCCACTACTGGGCATATACCCTGAGAAAACCATAATTCAAAAAGATTCATGTACCACAATTGTCATTGCTGCTCTATTTACAATAGCCAGGACATGGAAGCAACCTAAGTGTCCACTGATAGATGAATGGATAAAGAAGGTGTGACACATATATACAATGGAATATTACTCAGCCATAAAAAAGAAACGGAACTGAGTTATTTGCAGTGAGGTGGATGGACCTAGTGTCTGTCATACAGAGTGAAGTAAGTCAGAAAGAGAATAACAAATACTGTATGGTAACACATATATATGCAATCTAAAACAAAAAGAAAAAAAATAATGGTTCTGAAGAACCTAGTGGCAGGACAGGAATAAAGTTGCAGACGTAGAAAATGGATTTGAGGACACAGGGATGTGGCAGGGTAAGCTGGGATGTAGTGAGAGAGCGGCATGGACTTATATGTGTACTACCAAATGTAAAATAGATAGCTAGTGGGAAGCACGTGCATAGCACAGGGAAATCAGCTCTGTGCTTTGTGACCACTAGATGGGTGGGAAAGGGAGGGAGATGGAAGATGGAGGAGATATGGTGATATATGTATATGTATAGCTGATTCACTTTGTTATAAAGCAGAAACTAACACACCATTGTAAAACCATTTTACTCCAATAAAGATGCTTAAAAAATGTTTAAATATCATGGAAAAGCAAATCATGGTGTAGAAGAGGAATATTGTATTGTAGAAACATTGAAAATAATTGTTATATAAAAATTAAATTAAAATTAGGAATAGAGTGCAAAAATGTTCAAAGTGCAAAACAGATAATCTGTGCTTATTAATATTATTTAAGATTGTTTATTACATAATGATCAGAAATATTACATAATTATAATAGCTTGCAAGAAATGAGTCCATATTTTTCACAGTCTCTGGCTAGAAAAAGAAAGTTATATAATTTTGTAAGCCTTAAATACGCTTTATACCAATTTTAAATTTCTAATATGATATTAGCACATTACCATGATTTATGAAAAGAATTATTTTTATAGGGCAGTCTTCATATTCAATAAATAAAAAAATTAGTAATTTGCAAGATCTCTTAAATATTAAAATATCTTTTTTTAAATTTTTTTGGGAAAAGATAAATTGTTCATTTGTAATTTTTGTTAAATTAATGATGTAAATACTCTCTTAATGGTTAATTTTAATCTACCAACAGTTTGACACTTGACTCACAAATTTCTGTTTAAAAATTGGCCCTCAGGAACTAGGGTGAACCAGCTTTAGCACACCACTACAACATGTATACAGAAAAATGTACAAATCATTAGTTTATAGCTCATTGTATATCAGCAAAGTGAACACACCTACCGCCCTGGTCAGTAAATATAATTATACCTTTCTTTCTTCCTCAAAGGTGACCACTGTCCTAACTTCTAACACCATAGCTAACTTACTTTTGAGATTTATTTTATTTTATTTAAGGGTGATTTATTTTACTTAAGGGTGGCAGCGGGAATAGTCATAGATTTCTAATAGAAACCAAATACAAAAATCAAACATCCATAAGAATAATGAAAATATAAATATGAAAAGCTAATCTTCTAGGAGAAAAATAAGGAGACTTTTTTTTTTTTAGCAATGGTAATGGGTATGTAAGGATATTGACAACAACATTGGAATAGCAGAGGAATTGAAAATGCTATACATTGATCAATGGGAAACTAGCTAAATTAATTATATTGCATACACACAATAAAATATCATGAAGAAAGCAAACACATATATAGTCTTTGGTTGAACCATATACCATTCTAAGTGCTCTACATTACATATACTATCTCACATAATTTCCCAACAATACTACTTCTATCCCATTTTACATATGAGACAAGAAGTCAAGTAACATGCCCAAGATGACCCATATATATATATTTTTTCTATGTCACAATATTGACATTCAGTCTAGTAATCCTCCATTGTAACAGCTCCTTTACTTTGCAGTGAAAATTGATATGTATATTTTTTGCTTCTGAGTCCTTGTGGGATTCTTTTGTTTTTTTTTCAAACAGAAAGTCACAAAAATTATAATCATCCTCATCAGTATACTCAGTCCCATGTAATTAATTTTTTTTATCTTGATCTTTTGTTAGCACTTTTATGAATTCATCAGTTTTCCATTAGAGTTCTGATAGTGCTTATTTATTCAGTTCAGCAGTATAGTCAGTTACCAGAAACCTGTACTTGTCAGAGTCTTTTCCATGAATTCCTTGAAGATGAAACTCTTTTATAAGAACATCTTTGCAAAAACATCAGAGTACACCCAGAACTGTCTGTAAATGACAAAAGACACTATAAAACTCTTAGAGGAAAACATAGGAAGAAAACTCTTTGACATAAATCACAGCAAGACCTTTCTTGATCCACCTCCTAGAATAATGGAAATAAAAACAAAAATAAACAAATGGGACCTAATGAAACTTCAAACTTTTGCATAGCAAAGGAAACCATAAACAAGATGAAAAGACAACCTTCAGCATTGGAGAAAATATTTGCATATGAATCAACGGACAAAAGATTAATCTCCAAAATATATAAACAGCTCATGCAGCTCAATATTAAAGAAACAAAAAACCCAATCCAAAAATGGGCAGAAGATCTAAATAGACATTTATCCAAAGAAGACATACAGATGGCCATGAAGCACATGAAAAGTTGCTCAACATCACTAATTATTATAGAAATGCAAATCAAAACTACAATGTGGTATCATCTCACAGCAGTTAGAATGGGCATCATCAGAAAATCTGCAAACAACAAATGCTGGAGAGGGTCTGGAGAAAAGGGAATCCTCTTGCACTGTTGGTGGGAATGTAAATTGATACAGCCACTATAGAGAACAGTATAGAGGTTCCTTAAAAAACTACAAATAGAACTACCATATGACCCAACAATCCCACTACTGGGCATATACCCAGAGAAAACCATAATTCAAAAAGACACATGCACCCCAATGTTCATTGCAGCACTATTTACAATAGCCAGCTTATGGAAGCAACCTAAAAGCCCATTGACAGACGAATGGATAAAGAAGATGTGGTACATATGTACAATGGAATATTACTCAGCCATAAAAAGGAACGAAATTGAGTCATTTGTTGAAACGTGGATGGATCTAGAGAGTGTCATACAGAGTGAAGTAAGTCAGAAAGAGAAAAACAAATATCGTATATTAACGCATGTATGTGGAACCTAGAAAAATGGTACAGATGAACCGGTTTGCAGGACAGAAGTTGAGACACAGATGTGGAGAACAAACATATGGACACCAAGGGGGGAAATGTATGATGCTGGCAGATGTGGTGGGGATGGTGGTGTGCTGAATTGGGTGATTGGGATTGACATGTATACACTGATGTGTATAAAATTGATGACTAATAAGAACCTGCAGTATTAAAAAAGAAACAAACAAACAACTAATACTAAACTTTCTTTGGGTTATTTTTATGGAAATATGTTAATATAATGTATTATATAATATATATGTTATATGTTATATAATATTATTATATATATGTTATATGTTATATAATATATATGTTAATATAAATGTTTCAGACATTACATGAAATTTCTAAATATCTTATATGTTCTGGTATAATGTTATGTCATAATTCTAGTTATGACTTTAAAATGTATATCTCATAAATAACTATTTAAAAATATTTTAACTTTTGGCTTTATACATAAGCTGCAAATTGTTTTTTTCTAATTTTATTTTGCTTTTTATATTTATTGATGATGCTTTTTACTAGTTTTCTTTTTTTTAAAGGGGACAAATATGGAGTCTTTCTCTTGAACTATAGCAAAAGTAATATTCTGTTCAACGACCTTGCTTAAAATTTGTTATGTAGTGATGAGCTAGCAGAATTTATTAGAAGACAAAAAGAGAGAAAGTGAGTATCTGGATGGAAAAAAATGCCTGCAGACATCTCTATCCCTGGTGATTTTTGCTTAGTTTCCAAAACTTATGGAAAACAACTAAGAGACAAAGCTCAAGACTTGGCCTAGTGGAAGTTCCAAAGAATACCCTCAATTAATGCTAAATCACAAAGAATTATAGTCCTTAAGAGTAAACCAGAAATGAATTCATTCCTCCAAGAGACAGCAAAGACATTTACCTTTCTAAAAACTTGATACTGAATTTAAACAGAAAAAAATATCTTCACAGAATTTATGTAATTTATAAAAATGGCATTTTTCTATGAGATTAATTTTTCTATAAATTTATTGTAGATGGAATTATGTATGCATATTCTGTTAAAGGCATATTTTTTAAATGTTTTCATACAATACTTTTACCTATTGTTTTGCTGTATGGCTATTATTCCTTGTTCCTCACTCCAGGGGAATATTAATATTTGTATCTTCAAGTATGATGCTGGCTTCTTTTTTATATTTAACTTTTTTATCATTGGAATACATATTGATGTTTGGTATGAGGAAGGGATTGAGCTTTTTTTTTTTCACAATTGATTTTCTCTTGGACCATTTTTCTTTAGATGGTATTAAAATTATATGTGTGGGCAAGTTAAAGCAGAATTACCTAGCAAATATTCAGAGTTTTCTTTAGTGAGTTCTATTCCCTTCTGTTCATGTTATTCATAAGTATATGTTTGCACTTATGGCTGATTTCATAGTTTGTAACTAAATGTTGTGGGCTTATAGAAAACATTTAAAAATTTTTATTTTGTACCATATGATACAGTACAATATGCTTACCCCTGATAACTGCCCACAATTTTGGGTTTGCTTTTCTGGTTCTTTTTTTTTTTTAAAGATATTTAATGCTAGACTAAAGTTTTACTACTATTTTATTGTCATTTGGGTGTGTTTAGCAACAGAAAAGTACAGTTCTTTTCCTGTTTTCTCTTCTTGCTTTGTTTTTCTATCTTTATCTCTCCTTTCCCTGATAATAATGTCACAAACCTTTCTTTTTTGACTTCTTTGTTGATGTATAATTGTTCATCATTTTCATTTATTTTTGCATGTATAGTTGCTTATTCATTGTGCTTTGAGCATTTTGTAGACAATGTATAGTTTTTGGGGTTTTTTAAACCAAATCTGAGAATCTTATTCACTTAAGTTTAACCCAGTGTCCTACTGAATAAATTTAATTGTACATGGTCAGATTGTTTCATCATTTTTCTTTTTTTAATGTTTCACTGTTTTCCTTAGTTTCCATATCTTACAATAAGCAGAATAATATGTTTTTTGAAAAGTACATGTAGTATAGACTAAACAAAAAGATCAATAAGAAGGTGATATACAGATACTGTGAAGAAAATGAGATACTTTTAGTGACTACTATTTGAATATTAGTAAATTTCTTAGGGGCAGGCTATATTTTTACATTTTAATTAGATTATAGCTAGGTCATTAACTGCAAAATAACTAATATCTCTTTTAAGCATATTTACATGGAAAATATATCTTAAAATTTTCTTGTCAACAACTAAGGGACATTAGCATTTTTAATGAACTAATATTTATTTCATGGCTGAATATGAATATCAATGAAATGAGGATTTTAATAAGTTGTTTTCATATTGTAAAAAATACTGGTTATCATACTGAAGAAGGTAAAATTAATAGATCATATCCTTAAATGTGTGATAAAATTATTGGGAAAAATAACTTAATGCTTAAAACCACACTCAATAATTTTAAAGATTTTCTATTGGGGGTTGGGGATACAGACTAGACATAATGTTAGATTTCAAAGAAGAAAGGACATAACCATAAGGAGAGATTTCACCAGAACAAGTTTGTGAAGTACCAGAGTAGGAACTAGTTTTATTATGCCATTGAGTTATTCAGTCCACTCTCGAATAAACAGCTTTTCCTTGTCTGCATGAGCTCCTTTGATGGCAGAAAGGACAATCTATTATCCTTGTATACTATGAAGACACAATAATGTTGAAAGAACAATTATATCAATACTGAATATTAAGTATTAAAAATAAAAATATTAACTATTTAAATATTTTATACAATATATTTGTTACCACCAACAATATTACACTCTAAAATGGCATAAAAATAGCTGCCAGCAACATATCTTGACTTTTTTTATATTAAGGTCCTTTTCTTCAGTAAAATTATACCCATCTTGATGAGAAATGATTTCTTGACCTCCTTATAAAAAATCACATATATCATAGCTTAAAATATCAACATACCCTCCTTATTAAGAATAAAATGCTTAATTTATTCCAAAATGATTGAGATTAGCAATTGACAAAAATGAAAATCGTTTCTTCTTTAAATATCCTTGGCCAGATGGTTGTGGGGAAGTTTAAAAGAACATGATCATCTGTTGCCCTTATAAAAATATGAAAACAGTAAAGGCACACATCTTATGTTGAAGGAAAAAAATTACATTTTCAATCAGCATCTTGTGAATGAAATTAGAATTTCTCTCAGAGAAACAAAATCAATGAAAGCTGTATGTTACATCCTATTTACACGCCTGCTTCTCTGAGAATTTGTCTTTTTTTTTAACATTTTCAGGAAATTGGGAAATAATAAATTACAATTCAAAGAGGAAAAGAGCTGATTTGTTTATTTAAATTTAAATACTCCCCATAGCAAATTTTACATAAAACAAAAAATGAATCACACTGGTTCAAATTGTATGGTTTATTTTTATATTCCCATAGTTTTCTGCATCACAGAGAGTTGTTTGATAGCTGTCTCTAAAATTATACTGAACTGAGATTAAATAAATATTAACAGTAATCTATTAAAATATTCACATTCTGTGGATAAATTGTTATGATTATTGGACAACCAGATGGAGTTATTATAGAACTGAAATGAATAAAACCTGAGGACTGAAGAGGTTTATCTGCTTTATCTTTCATTCATAATCTGACTTAATCCATTGCTCACTTACAGCAATTTATAGAAAATATATACAATAAAGTAGACATAAATAATATGCTCTCAAAAATGTGGGAGTATAAATATAGGAGATATAGCTTTTAAGAGTTAATTTACTATTGCCAGTAATCTTATTGTAATTTAAACTTAAACAAATCTACTTGTTTTTCTCTTACATCACTGAAAATTATTCCACAATTAAATGACTGATGAATAAATGCTGATATTTTGATTTTATCTGCAACATGGTACTCTTTAATCAATAATTGTTCTTATGTATCACTAAACATGTTCAAATCCTAATTTGTAGTATGTTACCAACAAAACCTGAGACTTCAGACTCAATTTGAACCTATTAAATAGATCCAGGAAAGCTAAATATTCAATCTATGGTTTATTTTATATATATATATATTTATCAAATTTTGAAATAATGAAGAAAATAGGAAGTACATTACAAAAAAAATGAGAACATGATCAAATAAGGATCATACTTAGTAACCAATTGATTTCACAGAAACAACATTTAATTTCAATTACAAAGTCTCTAATTTTGTAATATCTAATTAGTTCCATAGAATATGGAAAGTTAATATTGGGAAAATGCTGAAAGGTCTCTGAAATTACAACTGGGAGGTCAGCCTGCTAACTACCTTATATTATCAGACTTGGGCAATCAGTAGACAATTTCATAGGACAATTCCTAGGGCTTTTCAAACACTGTTGATTATAATAAAATTCAAGCTTGCACACAAAGATCTGAGGACCCTGTTCATGAATATTACAATCAACTTCAGATTGTTCTGAAGGAAAATTCTAGTCTTTCTTCAGAAGTTCATGCCACTTGGGTGGCTTTGAACTCTATGTTTATTAATGGACTGAAACAAGACATTTCCCTTCTAGTAAAAAGGACTTGGATAGAATGGGAAACTATGTTTTCTCCAGATTTAGGTAATCCGGTAAACCAGATTTCTCTACCTCCAAATAAGACCGCCAAAATCCTTGATCTTCAACTCCAGCAAACAAAGGCTCTTAAATAAAATAAAAACCCACCTAGTTTCTGCTATTACTGCAAAGAGCTAAGATATTGAAAAGAGGTTGTTACAAATTCAAGTACTACAGGCACCTTCAGCCCTCTAACCAGCCTTTCCAATGTCCTCCCAATTATCAATGATGGGCTTCAAGGAGATACAAGAGATCTTCCCAATCTTCCCTCTTAATCAGATTGGAGAAAATTTTCTCCAGATTTGTTATGAATGTTTTCCTGTCCTAACTGACACCAGAGCCACACTCTTGGTACTCAATCCCACTGCTATGAAACAGCCCCCTCAGAGCTCAAATACTATGGATTTCTAATGAACCTAAGAGGATCCTGTCTCTGAAACTATTCCATTTTGATTAGGCCCTTAGAGACACACATACTTTTCTTCTTAGTTCCTCCATCCTTACCAATTTACTAGGCTGAGATTTCTTAAGTATCATGTCTGAATTTCTTTCTACCAAAAGGTGGAAATAATTTTAGAATGTAAATAGTAGTCATCAAAGTAAGGAATCAGGTGAATTAAATGAACTTTTGACATCTTTTATTTGTTCCATCTCTGACTGTACTAGAGCAGATTCTGGGAACACTAATCTTTTCTCCCTATTGAATCAGCTACCACCCTCCTTACAGGCAAAATCTCTAACTGATACTGGCAAAATTCACGGCACACCTCCCATCAAGATTCAAGTAGATCACTCAAAACCTCCCCTCAGAATTAATCAGTATCTTATCACTAAAGAAGCCCTTCAAGGCATAAAGCCCATAATAGAAGATCACAAGTCTCAAGGCCTCATTATCCCTTGTACTAGTCCCTGTAACACTTCTATTTTACCAGTAAGAAAAATCTAAGAGGCAAAGGTGAAGGTTTGCCCAGGACCTCTGAGCAATAAACAACACTGTTATCCCTCAAAACGCTATTGTTCCTAACCCTCATGCTTTCCTAACATCCATTCCTTTCTGAAACAAATTTTTTACTGTAATTAATTTACGCATTTTGTTTCTTGGTATTCCAGTTGATGAAGTTGGCCAATACCAATTGCCTTCCCTTGGAAAGAAAAACAATTTACATGGACCTTATCATTTCTCCCAAATCCCAAAGGTTGGTCTCTGTGATATAAAGTTTCCTTGGTGTTATAATTTGTTGTTTTATGTAGATAAGTTGCTTCTTTGCTCTCCTTCTCACAGGAACAAGCCTCCTCTCAGGAAGACAGTATCCACTTGCTAAAGCTTTTAGTCTTAAAGGGACATAAGGTTAACAAAAAAAATTGCACTTTGCCCCAACCCAGGTTTGATATCTAGGGCATCTGATATCAGAACAAGAGCTACCTAGATCCAGATAGATAACATGGTGTCCTAGGTTTCCCCAAACTGAAAACTAAGAGCCAACTGCAAGGTTTTCTTGGGCTAATTGGCTATTGTCAAAATTGGATTCCAGATTTTTCTTTTATGGCCAAATCTTTTTATGTTTTACTAAAAAGAAATAACTCTGACCCAATTTTACGAGGAAATTTGGATGATGAAGATTTAAAGCCTTAAAGGAGAGTTTGGTGAAACCACCTGCTCTCAGACATCCCAATGATTAGGTTCACTTTTTGGTTTTGTATATAAAAATGAAGGGAATATCCTTGGGGTACTCACCCAAAAATATACAGGGACCACCATCAACCCATAGGGTATTATAGCCAGCAAATAAGCCCTGTGGCATGGAATTCCCCCTTACTTTAGAGCCATCATGACCACTGAACTTTTTGTTAGGCTACCAAGAAAATCATTGTGGGAACCCCTTTAAACATCAATGTATCTCATGTATTAGAAGTTCTCCTGAATTTTAATCACACTGAACATTTCTCAGCCAACTGCCTTACCTCCTATGAAGTCCTTTTGTTAAATGCTCTTTGAGTAACCCTTTTACGTCATAATAACCTTAACCCTACTACTCCTCTCCCCTGTGTCACTAACAAAGTCTGTCATGACTGCTTAATGCTGATGAGCTACCTCCTGACTCCTCATGATGATCTACAGAAAATTCCACTGGGTAACATTGACTTCTCATGGTTCACTGATGGTTCTTATTTAAAGGTGATAATGGCAAATATTGTGCTGGGTATGCCCTTGCAACTCCTTTTGATATTATTGACGTAGCACTTTTATCTATGGATATTTCAGCCCAACAGACTGAATTTTACACACTTACATGGGATTTGTACTTTATCCAAGGAAAAAACTGCCAATGTTTATACTGATAGTAGATATGATTTTAGAGTAGCTCATGATTTTGCAATGTTGTGGAAGCAACATAGCTTTCTGACTTACAGTGGAAATAATGTTTAAAATGTCCCCTATATTCAGGAATTATTGAATGCAATACTTTTATCTGCCACTGTAGCTGCGATTAACATTCTGGTACATTCTAGACTTGACTCTCTGGAAGCTAAGGGTAATCAGCTTGCTGACATTTCTACAAGTAATGCTGACCTTAAAGAGACCAACAGCAGCCGAACCTCTGTCATGGTCCAAAGGAGTATTTCCCCAAATGATAATTTAGTATAACTAACTAGAGAAGCCCAAGGATTGGCCTCAGAAAAGAGAAAACAAGATGGAAAATTTGACAATTGTTCATTTGATAAAAAGAGAAAGCTCTGGTTTGGACCAAATAACAAACCAGTTCTACCACAGGCTCTAAAATTCCCACTCCTCACCATGGTACATACATTAAACTATTGGTCTACTAACAAAATGATAGCCTTCGTGAATCAATATTGGTGGGGAAACATTAACAAAAGTGCAAAAAGTGGCTACCTACTTGTTCCACTTGTCTAAATTACAAACCAGGGTAGGCTGTTCATACTGCTCTTGGAGATTGTAAACAGCCTAATGGGCAATTTGAGGTCTGGCAAATGGATATCATGCAACTTCCTCCTCTAATGGATATAAATATGTTTAGTCATCATCTGTATGTTTTCACTGTGGACTGAAGCCTTCCCTTGCAGACAGCCTGCTGCCTCTTCTGTGACTAATAGTCCTTTTGGAAAATATTATCCCTCCCTGGGGAACTCCTGTTGAACTTCATAGTGATGCAGGAAGTCATTTTATTGTCCTGGTACTTTGAAAAGTCTGTGCTGTTCGGCCAATTTTACACACCTTCGCTGAGCTTCCCACCCTCATGCCTCTGGCTTATTTGAACATATTAATAACATTATTAAGACTCAACTGGCAAAAATTGTAAATGTCCTCCAACACTTTAGCCAAAAACATTGCCCTTGGTCCTTCTAAATCTTAGATCTGTCCCTTTTGGAACTTATAATCTCTCCTTCTTTGAGCTAGTCACAGGATACCCAATGCCTTTGACTTCTGCTTCTCTTGACCCACAACTGATACAAGGAGAGATACTCCAATACTGCAGAGGCCTAATTGCTTCTACTAAAAACAACTGTGTTTTCGTACAGCTATCTTTTCAGAGTGTGCCCTCAAGAAATGAAGACCTTAAGCATCACACTTTGCAACCTGGAGATTTAACCTATTGGAAAATACACCTCCAGAAAAAGTTTCTTCAGTCTTGCTGGAAAGGGTCCTATCAAGTACTACTAACTAAGCCCTGTGCCACCAAACTTCAGGGAATAGACTCTTGTATTTGCATGACACACATAAAGAAAGTACAAAACACTGACTAGACCTGCACATCATCTGGTGACCTGAAAGCAAAGATTTCCTGGAATTGAAGCAGATGACATCTGATGACAGTTTTCCCGAGATATCTGGACCAGACCCATTCCAAGTGTGTCACCAAACTTTGATAGTGAGGTAATACTTCAATGATCTTCAGTATCTGTGATCTTGGTAACATATGGATGTTAGATGAAAAGTGCCTAAGAGCTCTCCCTCTACACCTGTTGTTACTCCCATATGACTTCAATAGGTTTCCAGTTTTTGCATTATACCTCTTACATGAGACACTACATCCAGGACAAAAAGCCCCTGAAGCCAGAAAAGTTGACTCTTGATCAATGATACTTTCAGAGAAAGATCTCCATCAAAAGGGGAAAATGTTAAATATTTAATTAAAAAAAACCTCAAGTAACCTCTATCCAGAGACTAGAAGGGGGAGGTCTCATGCTCTGTAATGATAGTAGAGCCCCACAGGAAGAAGGAAGTCTCTTCTTTGCAAGGACTCAGCCAATGGAAAGCCATGGGCTTCTTGTTTACTACAGCCCTCCTAGCTTCCACTTCCTCCTATAAAAGAGTTATCCTGCCCCCGCCATGTAGGAACTTGCACGTGCCTCACTATGGTTGCAGATCCTGAATGATAGGGCTCTGGTGACCCCAAATAAACCCATTTTTCCTGGAGAAGTATCTGGCAGTCTCTTTGTTTTACATCAACAGTACGTGCATGACACTATACATACATACTAGAGTATATGTTATAAAATAGTGTGTAGTACATGATAGTACTTTTAAGTATCTATCTATCTATCTATCATCTCCTTAGAGGAGAGACCAGAAGGATAAGCATTAAAATATTTAGAATGGCATGTCTCTGTTGTTGAATTAAATGTGATTTTCTTTTTAACATTATTTTTAATTGCACATTTAAAATTTTTTTATTCCCATTAAACATGCACTAATTCTGAAATAAATAGGTTATAATTTTAAAGTCTGGTTAATATATTCTCATGGAATTGACTTTGAAAATATAAACATAGGTGTTTGTTTCCCATTAAACAGAAATTCTCATGAATTTTTGTTTGTTTGTTTGTTTGTTTGAACTTGTTGTGGCAGTTAATTCTAACTTCAGGAATAAATCTACTTCACAAGGGTAGGTGTCACCTATAGAGAGTTAGTCCTCTGGGTAAAATAGTAACCTGTAAATGACAATAAAATTTAGTGAAGAGAAGCTTGTTACCATTTATTAACTCACAAATCACAAACAAAATGTACTGCTTTATGGACTATTGTAATGGATTTTATGATATTTTATGCATAACCTTGAATTAATAGTTGCTCCTTTTTCTTAAGAGATGTTACTTTACCATTCTGGGTTGAATTTGTCTTGCAATACTTCCTTTCAAAACTCTCTATGTTTCTGGAGAAGTCCCTTCCTGACCTCTGCTTTCATTTAAGCTAGCTTTGTCTTCTCACATACACTCAATTAAACTCTTTGTTCCCTTTATCCTTTCCATTATTGTCATTAATAACACTGGAAACTCCCAACTTCATTTTCTCAGGTAATTGAATTGGTGAATTATTTTCTCATTAATCTGGATATTTTTTAAATGACCCTTCCCTTTAATGCAACTTTCAACCTTAATGCCTTTTGTCCCTTTCCCACAATTAAACTGGACATGATTTCTTAGAATCTTGAAAGTAGAGGCTTGGAAAAGCACCACTGCTTCCCATGAGGTCAGTAAAGCTTAGTACACTTTATTTTTGCTTGTAAATTTCTACTTGTTTTATACTTTCTAAAGAACCTGGAATTAAAGAATGAAAGGATATTTTTCAAATATTTCTTCTTTCTTTCACATTTATGTCAGCTTGTAGCAATCTGTAGGAGAAATAACAAATAACTAAAAAAAAAATTCAAAGGGACCATGTGAGTCAGGGAATTTTATATTTTACAACAGTTATAAAATTATTAAGTCAGGGCTTCCCTGGTGGCACAGTGGTTGAGAGTCCGCCTGCCAATGCAGGGGACGCGGGTTTGTGCCCCGGTCTGGGAAGATCCCACATGCCGTGGAGCGGCTGGGCCTGTGAGCCATGGCCGCTGAGCCTGTGCGTCCGGAGCCTGTGATCCACAACAGGAGAGGCCACAACAGTGAGAGGCCCGCGTACAGCAAAAAAAAAAAAATTATTAAGTCAATTTCCAAACTGTTGATGCAGTTACTTTTGAATTTTCTTAATATGCATATTAACTTCAAATTACCATATTTTATTCTTTACACTTACATTGATATTTTTATTTTACAGGCATACCTCAGAGATATTTCATTTTATATCCAGACCACAGACATATAGCAAATATCACAATAAAATGAGTCACACAGTTTTTGTTTTTAATTTACCAGTGCATATAAAAGTTATGTTCATACTATACTGTAGTCTAGTAAGTGTGCATTAGCATTACGTCAAAAAAATTACACACTGTAATTAAATAATACTTTATAGCTAACCATCATGTGAGCCTTCAGCAAGCTGTAATCGTTCTGCTAGTGGAGGGTCTTGTCTTTAACGTTGATGGCTGCTGACTGATCAGGGTGGTTGTTTCTGAAGGTTGAGGTGGTTTTGGCAATTTCTTAAAATAGACAGCAATGAAGTTTGTCACATTGATTGAATCTTTCATGAATAATTTCTCTGTTGAATGTAATGCTGCTTCCTAGCATTTTGCCCACAGTAGAATTTATTTTGCAATTAGAGTCAGTCCCTTCAAAACATGCAGCTGCTTTATCAACTAAGTATATGTAATATTCTCAATCCTTTGTTGTCATTGCAACAATCTTCACAGCATCTTTACCAGGAATAGATTCCATCTCAAGAAACCATTTTCTTTGCTCATCTGTAAGAAGCAACTCCTCATCCATTCAAGTTTTGTCATGAGATTGCAGCAATTTAGTCAAATCTTCAGGCTCGACTTCTAATTCCAGTTCTTTTGCTATTTCCACCTCATCTGCTGTTACTTTCTCAACTGAAGTCTTGAACCCCTCAAAGTATTCCAGGAGGATTGCAATCAACTTCTTCCAAACTCCTGTTAATGTTGATATGTTGACCTCTTCTCAAGAATCAAGAATGTTCTTAATGGGATCTAGAATGATGAATCCTTTCTGGAAGGTTTTCAATTGACTTTGCCCAGATCCATCAGAAGGATCACTATCTGTGACAGCTATAGCCTTACAAAATATATTCCTTAAATAATAAGACTTGAAAGTTGAAATTACTCTTTGATCCGTAGGCTGCAGAGTGGATTTTATGTTAGCAGTCATGAAAACAACTTGAATCTTGTTATGCATCTCCATCAGAGCTCTTGGGTGAACAGTACATTGCCAAATGAGCAGTTAACATTTTAAAATAAATTTTTTTCTAAGCAGTAGCATTTTAAAAGAAATCTTCTTTTTTTTCTAAAAAGTAGATTTCCATAGTAGGCTTAAAATATTCAGTAAGCCATGCTGTCAACAGGTGTGCTGTCACCCAAGATTTGTTGTTTCATTTATAGAGCACAGGCAAAGTAGGTTATCATAATTCTTAAGGGTCCTGGGATTTTCAGAAGGTAAATGAGCACTAGCTTCAACTTAAAGTCACAGCTTCATTAGCCCCTAACAAAAGAACCAGCCTGTCCTTTGAAGCTTTAAAACCAGGCGTTGATTTCTCCTCTCTAGCTATGTATGTCCTAGATGACATCTTCTTCTAATTTAAGATTGTTTCATCTACATTGAAAATCTGTTGTTTTTGTTACCACCTTCATTAAGTATCTTAGCTAGATCTTCTGGGTAACTTGCTGCAGCTTCTACATCAGCACTTGCTGCTTCATCTTGCACTGTGATGTTGCAGATATGGCTTCTTTCATTAAACCTCATGAAACAACCTCTGCTAACTTCTTCTGCAGCTTCTTCTCTTCTCTCAGCCTTCATAGAATTGAAAAGAGTTAGAGCCTTCCTCTGGGTTAGGCTTTGGCATAAGAGAATGTTGTGGCTGGTTTGATGCTCTACCCAGAACCCTAAAACTTTCTCCATATCAGCAATAGGGCTATTCATTTTCTTATCATTTGTGTATTCACTGGAGTGACACTCTTAATTTCCTTCAAGAATTTTTCCTTTGCATTTACAATGTGGCTAACTGTTTGGTCTCAGAGACTTAGCTTTCAACCTCTCAGCTTTTGACATTCCTTCCTTGAACACTTAGAGGTCTTTGTAGTGTTATTAATTGACCTAATTTCAGGGTTGTTGTGTCTCAGGTAATAGGAAAGCCCTAGGAGAGGGAGAGAGACTAGGGAATGTCCAGGAGGTGGAATAGTTAGAATACACACATTTATCTATTAAGATCACCATGTTATAGGGACATGGTTTGTGGTGTCCCCAAATAATGACAATAGTAACATTAAATATCACTGATCACAGATCACCATAATAAATATAATAGTAATGAAAAAGTTTAAAATATGGTAAGAATTACCAAAATGTGACACAGAGACTCAAAGTAAGCAAATGCCGTTGAAAAAATGGTGTCAATAGGCTTTATCAAGGCAGGGTTGCCATAAACATTCCATTTATAAAAAATGCAATATCTTCAATATGTAAAAAAGGGAAGCACAATAAAAGGAGGTCTGCCTGAATGTGGAAGTTAATTTGAATAATTCTCAGTAAACAGTTGGCTTTCAACACATGACTTTCAAGTATTGGCTCATTACGCATCAGGATTGTTTAAGCCAGTTTTTGGTGCAGTTAGTGTTTTCAAACCCTGTGTGCTACATATACCCTGGTTTAAACCATTGATTCAAAATAAATAATGATAGCTCATTATGTGAAAATAAAGAAACTGAACTCAAGTTACTTTAATTCTACTTGAGCATTTAAAGATTTTAATTATGTTTACAAACTAGAATCTGAAAAAGAACACAAAGTGTGATAAAGATTTTGCTGAATTGAGCAAAATCTATTCATTAACATTTATTTTTAAAATTCTAATTGGTTAAAACAAAGGATATAGCAAGAGAATAGTGATTGTTCATAATTATTACATGATTTGTATTAAAATTAAATGTTTCATATAGACGACAGAGGTGTTAAAAATGATTGGCTCAGGTTGTATATATATTAGGTAGTCACTAAGGCATAACTCATTCAGGAGTTTGATGTAAATAATGTAAGTGTAATAGTGTGGCTTGTATAAGGGATGAATATCCCAGATTGGTAGGAAATGAGATTGTTAAAGTAGGCAGAGGGTGTATATTAATATTGTGTCCAGCCCATAACTTAGAAAGCCTTTTCATTGATTGATTACTTCATTTAATTATTCATTCCTTCAATGGTTATTTATTGAGTCTGTAATATATTCTAGGTATTTGCCTAAGCATTGAGAATACAGATATGGGCAAGAAAAACTCAGAGCTTATGTTCACTGTTCATGTAGCTTAACTTTCAAAATTATACATAAGATAAGTTGAAAAAAACACATAGTTGAAACTACTAACTACACAGATATCCAATGTAACTAATAAAAGCACTCCTGTCTATTGATAGGATTCAAAATAAAAATTTATCATTTTTTTATTAAAAAATAACTTCATGTAAGGTCATATGACAAAGTAGGTGACTTTTGTAATCTCAGGGTAGCAACACATTTACTATAAATATATGGTTAGCAGTTTTTACCCCATGTCAGCTGTTCAATTAATCTATGTTTAAAAAAACAGTATGAATTAAATTCTATATTGTCGGAATTAAAATATTTTTAAAGTCTAAATATCTAGGTTGATTAGGCCCATTAACTTATTGTTAGTAAAATTGGGTTTGAAACATCACTTGCCATATCACCTCAATTATATACTTAAATTTAGGACATTATTTTTATGTCTGATTATACTTTCTCATAGCTATGGTATTGAAACTCTGAATCATTTTTACACAAATCTTCTAAAATGATGTCATATTAAATTGTATGGCTCTGTTGTTTAAAATTAATATAAACCATTTAAAACATGAAAAGAATTTTGCGGGCAATGTATTTTCACTCTCATAGAATTGCCATAACTGACCTTAAGTATTAAATGGTCCTTAAGATAAAGTTTGGGCAACTACTTAGGTCACCACACAATTATGATGCCTTCTAGAGAATAGCTTTTTCTAGTCTTCATTTAATCATTGCTGATTTCTGTAAATTGATCCTGAGCACTTACACAACCTTCCCAATAAAACAATATCTCCTTTAACTATTTTGCCACCAGTATAGAAAGCAAGTATGATTATGCATAATGGGAAAAAGGAGAGCAAGCACACTTTAAAAGTTGTGTGATTACTTGAGGAATTCCTGTCATTCCAGTGGTTAGGACTCTGCACTCATACTACCAAGGGTCTGTGCTCAATCCTTGGTCAGGAAACTAAGATCCCACAAGTCCTGCAGCACGGAAAAAAAAAAAAGTGTATGTGATAACTTACATAAGAAGGATTGTTTTTTTTTTTTTTTTTTTTGCCATATAATGATGTGTACCTAAAAAAATTGTCTAAGCTCAAGCTATTTTACTGCTAGTTTTTTCAGATTCATGTGTCCCAAGCTGTACAGAGGCTCATGCCTTTCAAAGAAAAGAACATCGCCTATTCCAGCATCTCACTTGTTTACAATTTCAGACCAACACCTGTACACATCAAATTTATGAATATCTATGTGAAACTATGACCAAAAGCAAAGTTCTCTAAGTTCCAAAGTTCTCTAAGTATCTTACCTAACCATTCCCTTTAGAGACATGAGTAAGAATCAGTCAAGTTGATACTCTCCCTTGTTCAATCTAGTCAGCTTTGTTTGGTCAACAAGTTTCTCAGACTGACTTTGTATGGTGGCTTGGGGAGGGGATGGGGGCTTCATTGTTGAATCTCACCTTTGAGAAAATCATTAATTGACTCACTGTGTGTCAAACATTTGAGCTAAACCTGGAATTAAGGAACTGCAATCCAAAATACCCTCAGCCACCTGTTTTCTCTCTGTCTCCATTGTTATATGGACCTGAATAAACACTCATTTTCTAGTTGAAGTCAGCTACCCATTTTTGCCCCATCTGAATTACACATTATGAAATTGCTGGAGAAATTGAGAAAACTAAACTGACATTTGCTTTTTTTTTTTTTTTTTTTTTTTTTTAGCTGCACCATGCCACATGTGGGCTTTAGTTCCCCAAGCAGGGAACAAACCTGTGCCCCTGCATTGGGAGCTCAGAGTCTTAACCATTGGACCACCATGGAAGTCCCGACATCTGTCATTTAAAATCCACAAAACTCAACCGCACACACAAAACTACCTAGGAACCCTGCTACTATGGCCCAGTAAGTTGCTTTTTATTTTATTTCATGACATATATTTCTCTCTAAAATCTTCCAAATTTTTCCTTCCTATACTCTCATTGACAACTTTAGTTTTTCACTGAGAAAACAGAAACACTTAACAGAAATTCATCACTCTTCCTATGGAAATAATCTTCCAAATCATTTATCTGTACAAAATATTTCTGTCCGTAACCATGTACAAAATGCCCCTGCTTCTTACAAAGTTCACTTCCTCCATAAGCAAGTTATGACAAGTCAAATAAAAATGCCTGGAAACAAGAAATATTTGTTTCTAAAATACTTGTTTTAGAATAACTGTTCTTGCCAAGGAGCTTATATATTGTTATCTTTGTCTGATTCATTTTTTAGAGGTAGGACTCAGTATTTTTATTGAAAAGGAACACAAATTATTTGTTTTTATTGAATTTGAACTAAATCTGCCTAAACTTTAATCAAAGAGTAACTTGTTAAAAAGGAAAAAAAAGCTAAAATTTCAAGTCATGACCTTGCACTTTTAGGAAAGTGCATCAAGTTAAGTATGCTGCACTGAACATTAGATTGTCCAATTGAGAAATGTTAATTTTAGAAATTTATCTTAACATTTGCACTGTTTAATTGGTAATAGTGATACGAAAGACTGAACATTGTTCTTTTACCACAAGCCATCTGTTTTAGTAAAGATTCAGCTAATGCCTAAGAGTAAGGAACTTCTTAAAGTGAATTTATAAAGTTCCTTTGTCATTTATAAACTAAAAGCTTTTCTAGTCATAGGCTGTTACTTTGTTATGTTCCCTTGAAATTTTCCCTCATTAAAATACATCTCTTTCACACTCTGCAACTTGTGTGTGTATATTTGCATACTGATACATATGCATATACACATACACATGATCCACATAGATTTTTATAAAATCATCCAAAATAATTAACATATATATTTGTCCAAAGGGTTGGGTCTTAAAAGAACTTAAGCCAGACAGAGATCCAAAATAAATATTATCAACTCTAGTCAAGAATTTGGTAAACCACTTATGGGTTAACGTATTTGCATCTCAATTGTTAAAATGTTTATCTCTTAACATTTAGTTTCTAAAATACAAATGTCAAGTACCCCCAAACCATTAAATCCCATTTAACAAAAAATAA
Organism: Lagenorhynchus albirostris; assembly: GCF_949774975.1. Classification (NCBI taxonomy): domain Eukaryota; kingdom Metazoa; phylum Chordata; class Mammalia; order Artiodactyla; family Delphinidae; genus Lagenorhynchus; species Lagenorhynchus albirostris. Next base: position 85,575,031 of record NC_083106.1, on the reverse strand, counting down.
TTGGTGGTCACTGGAAGACTCCAAATTTGATGTATTGGTCATATTTCTCAAGTTCAATTCCCTATTTATGTACATTATGGTAAATTGTTTTGTTGCCTTAATATAACCATATAATAAAAAGTAATGGGGGTAAAACTATGAATACTTTAAGAAATAATGGATTTTTTTAATACTAATAAAGATTTGAACTTATGAGATTGAACTATGTGGAGCCAAGAGCTTTATGGTCAGAAGTACATTAAAAAATGGGGTTGATTCAAAATTTATCTTAAAATGTAATAAAACTGATAAATACAGAAAACCAACTGAAATATACCACATTTATTTTTAAATAGCCACCATAATGATGAATACTAAATGAGTAAACATTTGTTAGAATATATGTATTACAAGAATTATGTTTGGCATTGATTGTCTCATTAAAAAACAGCACTTTTACAATGGATTTGATCAATAAAGGTAGACTGGAAATTAGAAGTGATCAATGTTATTAACCTAACATATAACATAGATCACTTCAATTAAAATGCCTGGGCTGTGGAATTTATGTTTTCTCATCAGTTAAATAGTTTTAAATCAGTAAAAGTAACATCTGAAGTAGTAAATTTCCATCATGTGTTATAGTAACCCAGCAGGAGAGACTTCTGAGTGCTACTCTGACTCAGAAACAGCCACCTGGATGCCTTACTGAAGTCTGTGCAGAGTGAAGGCAAAAGAGACTGCCTATTTTACAGTCTGCTGATGCTCTGGCATTCTCGGTGGAGGAATTATGTGTTTGATCATATTTTCTGGTGGAGGAACGAAGGAGCCACCCTAATGAGCCAAGGACTTTATGAAGATGCCAAACTGAAAGCTTTGGCAAGGTTTTTTTCATAGTAAGTCAGAGCAAAGATCTATGAAAAAAAGGGGGAAAGAATATGAACATAGCAACATCTAGTTCTATGTATAATTTTGAAATCAACCAGAGAAATGGCACTGCACTGAGGTATTTTTATATTGAACAATTTCTCCAAAAGCTTCGTAACTGGACAAAAAAAGATCATATATTGTTACAGAGATATATTGTAATCTCTTTCTTAGGAAGTGATTACTTGCTTTGAAAAATTTTTCCTACAAGTATGTAATACCAAAGCATTCTAATTTTAAGGATTTATACATTTTCATGGGAGATACTCAAGTCTGGGTTGTCCTCTGAAAACATTTTCACTTAATTTTTTGTTTTTTTTAAAACAAATTTTATGGAGTAAGATAAGAGAACAATTTTGTATAGGAAAAGATAAAATATACTATGTATATAAATATCATTAAATTATACAATTTCACACTTAGAATATGTGTGATGATAAATCATCCCTTAGTTTTCTGAGATAGATTTATTTTTTCTTTAATATAAAGAAATTCCTAGCTATTGAAGCACTGTTTATAGTAACAAGAATAGTATAAATCATAATAGATTAACAATCAGTGAGATACAATGTTACTTATCATTGTAAGTAACATTGTCTCCAATCTCCAATAACATATAAAAGCAAATTTGGAAAAGTAAAAATCATGTTTGGCAATATTTTACCATTTAACATTTTGTGATGAATGCAATTGTATACTTCCAACTCTGAAAATGTTAATATCTTAACTTATATAGAATTATGAACCATAACCTAAAGATTTTAGTTATGAAGCAGAATATACCAAAGTACAACTCAATTATACTCTTTTGTCAGATCTTTTATTCCACGGCCTGATTTTGTGCCAGTTAACAAAATAAATATTAACCTGAAACATAAAAATAATGATAACCATGTGAAAACAACTATATTTTCTAAATGAAGAAACTGTAGTTATATGACTAGTACATTGTGTTTTGAGAGGTGTAAAAATACAACCTAGAGCTGTTGATTATGTCAGGTCAGAAAACAATGATTCTATCACAAACAGTGATTATTGTCATTATTCTTCACATGGGATCCTGAGGCCAAATGACTCAAAGCGTGAGACCTGTCATCTACAATTGATTTAACAAGGACGATACCAAAGCGTGAGACCTGTCATCTACAATTGATTTAACAAGGACAATACCAATAAAGGACTTACATTCACACTGTTCATTTTAAATACGTGTCTCTAGGGGAACTCACAGACAGAACTGGGTTGATAAATATTTCAAATAGCTTTTATCTAGTAGTTCTGAGAGTTTCTTATTGTCAATATCAAGGGCTTTAGGGAGGTGCTCTGCATAATAAATGTGCAAATACAGTTATAGAAAGGTCTTTGAAGGTTAATGTTTTTTAATTTAATAGATGGGTTATAGGAAAAGGTAGTGAGCAGTTTGCCAGGGAATCTGACTCTATCTGATGAAACAGTACCAACTCTATGACTCAGAATGTTACATTATAAGTTCTTTAGAATGTTCTGAGAAGTGAGCCAATCATAGAAACACCTGAAACATAAATATTGAACAATTTACATAAATCAAATTCAAGGAGTCTTCTAATCTTAACACATACAGCAGCAACACTCATGCTGAGGCCTTGTAGAGGGGGTAGATCACTAGCATTTGATTAAAGGGATATAATTTCACATAGTTGGATGCTCATTTTAACAGAACTTGATATATTGGACCTGAAAGGCTTTAGGCAAAGTAAGAGGAAACATAATAAAAGTAAATAAACTTAAAACCTGTATTAGCAATATATTACACAACCATGGTAAGTAAGGTGTCTCACATAGTGAAAAAACATTTCCTCTCATTATTCAATTAGCCAACAGTATTTAATCAGCCAACTGTCAATTTAAACAGGGTTATGGAATTCTCTGTGAAGAGGCTCAGTCTTTGGAAATGGATGAAGATCTCAGTGATCACCGTCCATTGAACATGAATAGGAAGATTTCAGGTTACCACCTAAGTTTTGCAAAAGATTTCAGGCTACCACCTAAGGTTGCTTTACCTGATAAAGCAACATTCTGTGCTTTCCTTTGAGGTGATTTACCAGGAATATATGCTTGAATGTGTGTTTAAAGTCTATAGTCAGTTGTTTTCAACAGGAAACATTTTCTGAGAGATAAGTACAATTGACTTTTGAGCAACTCAGGGGTCAGGGGCACCGATCCTCTGCACAGTCAAAAATCCACGTGTAAAGTGTTGTTGGTCCTGCATATCCTTGGTTCCTCCATATCTGTGAATCTGTATTCGAGGATTCAAACAATTGTGGACCAGGCAGTACTCTAATATTTATTAATGAAAACATTCCTTATATAAGTTGACCCCTATAGTTCAAACCCATGTTGTTCAAGGATCAACTGTATTTTTAGGCAACACAGTGGCTAATAGAAAAATTGAAGTATTTCAAATAGCTTTGGCTCCAGATGACTTTTTTTTTATTGTAAACATATTTTTTTTTCAGAGTTGAGCATTGAGAGTCATTCTTAGTATGAGGGAGCAATGTATTTATCAACTAATTAGTGTTATTATTGTAAGGTTGTTATCATGTCTTTATATTAGATATTATGATATTGTGAATTGCTCAAATTAGATGTTAGTCATTAGGCAAGTTATCTATCATCTATTTATTATCTATCTGATATTTATATTTATCTAAAGCACTGGCCATAGTAATTATAACTGATAACCATGAGCGTAGGAGGGTAGGGTAATTAACTGAATCAGTTAGTGGAGTTCTGCTAATTAGATCTGGGCAAATTTTAACCTTCAGAATAGAAAGTGGAGCTAAATGTGAAGGTCTAGGTTAAACTTGGACAGGCATTACCTTCTGATGAGGAAAACTAATTGAAAACAGGTAAGATGATCAAATAAATGACATGAATGTGGTGGGAAGTAATGTGATTTCCTTTCAGTAAAGAAAAGCTGTCCATCTATTTTTTTTTGTAGAAACTTTTATTCTCCCAAATGAAATCTTATGAAGAACAACACATAAATATACCAAGCACATGAAACAAATTAGCTCTGGTTTAGCAAGGAGGAAGGACTGCATGCTGCATCACTTCAATTTCTCTCCATCTCCCATCATCCAACACTTCCTACAGTGGACTTTTGTATCCCTTAAGTGGGAAGACAGTCCCACATGTTGAGAAGTACATGGACTTTGGTGCTGGATGAATAATTGCAAATATTAGCTCTGACACATTTGTGCTGTGTGTTCCAGACATACATAAGCTACTAGGGCTTCTTTTTGTTCATGGGAGGATAGCAATGATGTGGTGAAACTGGCTCATGGTAATCACCATCACCACCATCATCAACATTTGTGAAGCACTTTTCCTGTGTTCAATGGAATAATGATTAAATGAACAGTGGGTACCTGACTGCCCAAATGAGTAACCTGGTTCTTCCACGAACACCTACGGTATGTCCAAAAACCTGCTACACTTCTACCCGTCTCAGGTTCTCCTCTCTACAAAAATGTAGCTAATTGTCTAGAACAGTGTCTGCCCACATGTAAGTGTTCCCTGAGCTCTGACTTTATCATTATTACTACTGGATGTATAATTATTGCTCATATCTTATGGACTTTTAATGAGGGTTAAATGAACTTATAACTAAGGTGCTTAAAAGAGTGACTTGCATGTTTTAAGTGCTCCATGAATGTTACCGTAATTTACATGAATTGTTTAATCATCACAACAGATGAATTAGGTAGTTATTATTATCACAATGTATATTATGCATAAGACAAGTGGTAGTTATTAAAATAATGTCAAAGTCAGTTTTAACTTTTACCACTTTTTCAATGAGAGCTTTTTCCAGTCTCATAAATCACTATTTACATGAGGAGAATATGTCCTCCAAATTAGCAACATTTAACTTCATTTCCACATTTTTCAGTTAAGGAATGGCATGTGAATGGTTTAGTGCAATATTGTACAGTTAATAGTTGGATCAAGGCTGGAAACTTATTCTGCTGACATAAAACAGATCAAATTTTGTCTGCAATCAGACTGGACATTTTTATTGAGAAAAAATCTGCTAACTGGAGCTGGACATTATTTCTACCAGTATATTGGTATTTGGGGCATAAGAATGTACCAGTTTTGATATTGGAAAGGTAGTTCATCATTCAGTGAAGTAATAGGCAATTCACACATCAACCAAACATGCTGAAATAATAACAGTAGTTCAGAGCCTCTAGGTCTGAGTCCTTGCATTTGAACCCCAGCTGGGTGACTTTGGGGAAGTTACTTAAACTTTCTGCATATCAGTTTATTTATCCTAAAAAAGGGATTAATAATGCAAACATAATTTATAGAAGCTTTTGTAAGTAGAAACAGCACAAGGTAACTATTCAATAAGCAACAATTACTATTAAAAAAGTTATTACAAAATCACTTTTGTTATGTTATTAACAAATTTATTTCCTCCAAAACCTGTATACATTTTAAAGCAGTTTGTAATTTTAACTTGTTCTTAAAAGAGAAACAGTAAGTGATAAACTATATAAATAAAAACACTAATAATCCATGGCATATAATTTATAAATAAATCTTTGTGACTTGGTAGAATGGGGCACACGTTATTAAACCACAAATATATTCATATTGATATTAAATAAAGAACAAACTACTTAAGAGCAATCATTTTATAATTTGATTTTGTAGCAGTAAAAAAAAATCTGTGTATATAAAGTCTCTCTATATATATATGATTACACAGCAGTATTATCTGTTAAAAGGGTTTCTTGATTGTTTTTATTTTAATTTTTAATCTTTCTTTGTTGACAGAATTCTTCAGTCGGTGTTACAGATAATCAGAAAAAATAAAACTATTATTATAAAAGTTTTATTTTATTATAAAAATACACATGAGCACTTCTGAGCTGAAGTTTCATATTAACTTATTTATTTTAATTTTTTAAATGCATGTGAAGAAAGAAACCATCTTGTTATAATTAAAATTCCAGTCAGATAGGAATAAAGTTATTTAAACAGTAAATTTGAATTTTTCATCTAATATGGTAATACAGGCTGCACCTGTAGTTTGAGTCTTTTAAAAATGAAATGTTGAGTTTGTCTTAAAATGTATATAGTAAAAATATAATATCTCATAAACTTATTGACAGTTTTATAATGCAATTCATATTTGTAGTAACCTATTTTGCTTTTAAGTAGTGTGACCACTTATTTTTTTATTTCATATATTTCATATCAAGTGATTTATGCCTTTCCTAAATATATATAAGTGGTGGTAATTTGTACTCTACAACTAACTTTCCTTATTACTAAATATCCCTTTCTTAAAAATTATAATGATTTTCCTCTTAGGACTTTAAGAAACTCTCACAAATACCAGCTCATATTGTGTAAATGATTTTGGACTTTATTTTTAATCTTGAGATAAAGATACTCTGTTAGATCTATTCTGGATCATAAAACATAAAGAGTCTGACTCCCACACTGAAGTGTCTGGCCATTTCTATAATTGTCTTTGTAATAGACATTTAAACACATGTACAAGATCATAAAAATACAATAATCAGTACAGTGTATTCTTAGTTGAAATGAGTGTAATGACACAGCATGGTTACAGACTTACTTTGAAACCGTCTCCTTTCAATGGATTTTATAAGAATTACTGAGAGAAATAACTTGTCTCACAGTATACTACTGTCTATGGGGATGAATTTCTACCACTGTTTTATGTGTGACTCACTTCCAGAATCAGGTCTTTGTGGTATTTTCAATAATTATCCTCTTCAAACAGGGAAGGAGACAAAACCACCTGGACAAGAAATGTAAACAGATTTTATTTTCATAAGTTTCAAAAAAGGTAATCTAATAATATAACCAGATAAAATAGATTGTGTATTATTTCTTAATTAAAATCACAAAGTGCTGTTTATGTATTTATATAATCTGTGTTAATAACATGAGGATTTGGATTTGGATTAGTATCCCAAAGTTAATTTAAGTGAAACTCTCTTCTCCAAGGTACCAACTTGGCCACAACTAACCAAATCAATCAAACCCAACACCTAGGGCTGGTCCTTAGTAACTTCCTTCTCAGTCCCCCACACAGTCAAGCAATCAGCAGGTTCTGCTTATTTTAACACCAAAATATATCCTGACAGTCCACTTATAGTTTTACTGTCACCTCTCTAATCCAAGTCACCAGTACCCATTGTCATCTTGTACCATCTGAAATAGCCCTCTGCCTCCTTTCCCTGCTTTTTTTCTCCTTTTTTTAAAATTTAAATTTATTTAAACTAAATTAAAAAAACAAACAGTCACTCATTTTTCCCACCTCTCACCCCCTGACTAAGGCAACTACCAGTCTATTCTCTGTAACCATGAGCTGGGTTATTTATTTATTTATTATTTGTTAGATTCCACATATAAGAGAGATCATATGGTATTTGTCTTTCTCTTTTTATTTAATTTAGTGTAATGCCTTTGAGGTCCCCCTGCTACTGTTTTTGTTTCTTTATAATTTATTCCCAGGGTGATATTCTCAAATGTACAGGAGATTGTAAAATTTCTCTGCTTAAACTTCTTTTGATAGCTCACTCTGAGTAATCACATTTAGAATGAGATCTAAATTCTCCACTTCATCACAAAGATCCCTGTAAACTAATTTGTGTCTACATCTCTAATATTGTTTAATACTCCCTCCCTCTCCCTCCCCTCCCCCATCTTAGTATCTCTGTCCCCTCCATTGTCACACTCTTAAGCCACAGTCCTTTCTTTTATGTCCCTCCTCTATGTAGCCACACTGCTTTCTGCTTCTGAAAACTTCATCTTCGTAGTTCCTATTACTCACAACATATACTCATACTACATCTCCTGCAATATTACAACCTCAGCCAGGCAGGACTGATAGACCATCTTTTTTTTTAACATCTTTATTGGAGTATAATTGCTTTATCATGTTATGTTAGTTTCTGCTGTATAACAAAGTGAATCAGCTATATGTATAAATATATCCCCATATCCACTTCCTCTTGCATCTCCCTCCCACCCTCACTATACCACCCCTCTAGGTGGTCACAAAGCACTGAGTTGATCTCCCTGTGCTATGCAGCTGCTTCCCACTAGCTATCAATTTTACATTTGCTAGTGTTTATAAGTCCATGCCACTCTCTCACTTCATCCCAGCTTACCTTTCCCCCTCCCCCTGTTCTCAAATCCATTCTTTAAATATGAGTCTTTATTCCTGTCCTGCCACTAGGTTCTTCAGAACTTTTTTTTTTTTTTAGATTCCATATATATGTGTTAGCATACGGCATTTGTTTTTCTCTTTCTGACTTACTTCACTGTATGACAGACTCTAGGTCCATCTACCTCACTACAAATAACTCAATTTCGTTTCTTTTTATGGCTGAGTAATATTCCATTATGTATATGTGCCACATCTTCTTTATCCATTCATCTGTCAATGGACACTTAGGTTGCTTCCATGTCCTGGCTATTGTAAACAGAGCTGCAGTGAACATTGTGGTACACAACTCTTTTTGAATTATGGTTTTCTCTGGGTATATGCTTAGTAGTGGGATTGCTGGGTTATATGATAGTTCTATTTTTCATTTTTTAAAGAACCTCCATACTGTTCTCCATAGTGGCTATATCAATTTACATTCCCACCAACAGTGCAAGAGGGTTCCCTTTTTTCCACACCCTCTCCAACATTTGTTGTTTGTAGATATTTTGATGATGGCCATTCTGAATGGTGTGATGTGATACCTCATTGTAGTTTTGATTTGCATTTCTCAAATGATTAGTGATGTTGAGCAGTGTTTCATGTGTTTGTGGCAATCTGTATATCTTCTCTGGAGAAATGTCTATTTAGATCTGCCCAATTTTGGATTGGGTTGTTTGTTTTTTCATATTGATCTGCATGAACTGCTTGTAAACTTTGGAGATTAATCCTTTGTCAGTTGCTTCATTTGCAAATATTTTCTCCGATTCTGAGAGTTGTCTTTTCATCTTGTTTATGGTTTCCTTTGCTGTGCAAAAACTTTTTATTTTTATCTCCATTTCTTAAAGCAAAAAGGATCTTGCTTTGATTTATGTCATAGAGTGTTTTGCCTAGGTTTTCCTCTACGAGTTTTATAGTGTCTGGCCTTACATTTAGGTCTTTAATCCATTTAGAGCAATCTTGAGAAAGAAAAATGGAGCTGGGGGATTCAGGCTCCTGTATTTTAGACTACACTACAAAGCTACAGTTATTAAGACAGTATGGTACTGGCACAAAAAACAAAAATATAGATCAATGGGAAAGGAAAGAAAGTGCAGAGATAAACCCACACACATATGGTTACCTTATTTTGACAAAGGAGGCAATAATATACAACAGAGAAAGACAGCCTCTTCAATAAGTGGTGCTGGGAGGAGCTTCAAGATGGCAGAAGAGTAAGACGTGCAGATCACCTTCCTCCTCACAAATACATCAGAAATACATCTACATTTGGAACAACTCCTACAGAACACCTACTGGACACTGGCAGAAGACCTCAGACCTCCCAAAAGGCAAGAAACCCTGCACATACCTGGGTAGGGTTAAAAAAAAAGAAAAAGACAAAGAATAGGGATGAGACCTGCACCAGTGAGAGGGAGCTGTGAAGGAGGAAAGGTATCCACACACTAGCAAGCCCCTGCGCAGGCAGAGACTGTGGGGGGTGGAGAGGGGAGCTTCGGAGCCGCGGAGGAAAGCACAGCAACAGGTGTGCAGAGGGCAAAGCAGAGGGATTCCCGCACAGAGGAGTGGGGTCAAATGGCACTCACCAGCTCGAGAGGCTTCTCTGCTCACCCACTGGAGCAGGCGGGGGCTGGGAGCTAAGGCTTGGGCTTCAGTTGGATCCCAGGGAGAGGACTGGGGTTGGCGACATGAACAGAGCATGAAGGGACTAGGGCACCACAGCTAGCCGAGAGGGAGTCCAGGAAAATTCTGGAGCTGCTGAAGAGACAAGAGACTTATTCTTGCTTCTTTGTTTCCTGGTGCTCGAGGAGAGGGGATTAAGAGCGCCGCTTAAAGCAGCTCCAGAGACGGGCATGAGCCGCGGCTATCAGCGTGGACCACAGAGATGGGCACCAGACGCTAAGGTCGCTGCCACCACTACCAAGAAGCCTGTGTGCAAGCACAGGTCACTCTCCACACCTGCCCTCCCAGGAGCCTGTGCAGCCCACCACTGCCAGGGTCCCGTGATCCAGGGACAACTTCCCCAGGGGAATTCATGGCATGCCTTGCGATGGTGCAAATTCACGCTGGCCTCTGCCGCCGAAGGCTCACCCAGCATCCATACACCCCTCTCTCCGTGGCCTGAGTGAGCCAGAGCCCCCAAACAGCTGCTCCTATAACCCCATCCTGTCTGAGCAAAGAACAGAAGCCCTCAGGCGACCTACACACAGAAGCAGGACCACATCCAAAGCAAAACACCAGGAGCTGTACGAACAAAGAAGAGAAAGGGAAATTTCTCCCAGCAGCCTCAGGAGCAGTAAATTAAACCTCCATAATCAACTTGATGTACCCTGCATCTGTGGAATACCTGACTAAACAACGACTAATCACAAATTGAGGAGGTGGACTTTGGGAACAACTATATATATATTTTATTTTTTTTTCTTTTTCTCTTTTTGTGAGTGTGTATGTGTATGCTTCTGTGTGTGATTGTGCCTGTATAGCTTTGCTTCTACCATTTGTCCTAGGGTTCTGTCTGTCCATTTTTTTTATTACATAATTTTTTATAATAATTCTTTTTTTATTTTAATAAATTTATTTTATTTTACTTTTTTATTTTATTTTATTTTATATTCTTCTTTCTTTCTTTGTTTTTTGTTCTCCCTTTTCTTCTGAGCTGTGTGAAGGACAGGTTCTTAGTGCTCTCACTAGGAATCAGGGCTGTGCCATTGAGGTGGGAGAGCCAAGTTCATGACACTGGTCCCCAAGATACTTCCCAGCTCCACGTAATATCAACCAGTGAAAATCTCCCAGAGATCTCCATCTCAACACCAGGGCCCAGCTCCACTCAATGACCAGCAAGCTACAGTGCAGGACACCCTATGCCAAACAACTAGCAAGAAAGGAACACAACCCCACCCATTAACAGAGAGGCTGCCTAAAATAATAATAAGGCTAGAGACACACCAAAATACATCACCAGACATGGACCTGCCCACCAGAGAGACAAGATCCAGCCTAATTCAGCAGAACACAAGCAATAGTCCTCTCCACCAGGAAGTCTACACAACCCACTGAACCAACCTTAGCCACTGGGGACAGATACCAAAAACAATGGGAGCTATGAACCTGCAGCCTGCAAAAAGGAGATCCCAAACACAGTAAGATAAGCAAAATGAGAAGACAGAAAAACACACAGCAGATGAAGGAGCAAGATAAAATCCCACCAGACCTAACAAATGAAGAGGAAATAGGCAGTTTACCTAAAAAAGAATTCAGAATAATGATAGTAAAGATGATCCAAACTCTTGGAAATAGAATAGACAAAATGCAAGAAACAATTAACAAGGACATAGAAGAACTGAAAATGAAACAAACAATGGTGAACAACACAATAAATGAAATTAAAAATACTCTAGATGGGATCAATAGCAGAATAACTGAGGCAGAGAACGGATAAGTGACCTGGAAGATAAAATAGTGGAAATAACTACTGCAGAGCAGAATAAAGAAAAAAGACTGAAAAGAATTGAGGACAGTCTCAGAGACCTCTGGATCAACATTAAACTCACCAACATTCGAATTACAGGGGTCCCAGAAGAAGAACAGAGAAAGAATGTGACTAAGAAAATATTTGAAGCGATTGTAGTTGAAAACTTCCCTAATATGGTAAAGGAAATAGTTAATCAAGTCCAAGAAGCACAGAGAGTCCCATACAGGATAAATCCAAGGAGAAACATGCCAAGACATATATTAATCAAACTATCAAAAATTCAATACAAAGAACAAGTATTAAAAGCAGCAAGGGAAAAACAACAAGTAACACACAAGGGAATCCCCAAAAGGTTAACAGCTGATCTTTCAGCTAAACTCTGAAAGACAGAAGGGAGTGGCAGGACATATTTAAAGAGAAAAACCTACAACCAAAATTACTCTACCCAGCAAGGATCTCATTCAGATAGGACAGAGAAATTAAAAGCTTTACAAACAAGCAAAATCTAAGAGAATACATCACCACCAAACCAGCTTTACAACAAATGTTAAAGGAACTTCTCTAGGCAGGAAACACAAAAGAAGTGAAATATTTTTCACTTCTTAATAAATAATAAACCCCCCAAAATTAAGAAAATGGTAATAGGAACATACATATCCATAATTACCTTAAATGTAAATGAATTAAATGCTCCAACAAAATGACATAGACTGGCTGAATGGATACAAAAAGAATACCTGTATATATGCTGTCTACAAGAGACCCACTTCAAACCTAGAGACACATACATACTGAAAGTGAGGGGATGGAAAAAGTTATTCCATGCAAATGGAAATCAAAAGAAAGCTGTAGTAGCAAATCTCATATCAGACAAAATAGACTTTAAAACAAAGACTCTTGCAAGAGACAAAGAAGGACACTACATAATGATCAAGGAATCTATCCAAGAAGAAGACATAACAATTGTAAATATTTATAGACCCAACATAGTAGCACCTCAATACATAAGGCAAATACTAACAGCCATAAAAGGGGAAATCAACAGAACCACAATCATAGTAGGGGACTTTAACACCCAGCTTCCACCAGTGGACAGATAATCCAAAATGAAAATAAATAAGGAAACACAAACTTTAAATGATACACTAAACAAGATGGACTTAATTGATATTTATAGGACATTCCATCCATAAACCACAGAATACACATTCTTCTCAAGTGCTCATGGAACAATCTCCAGGATAAATCATAACCTGGGTCACAAATCAAGACATGGTAAATTTAAGAAAATTGAAATCATAAAAAATATATTTTCTGACAACAGTGCTTTGAGACTAGGTATCAATTACAGGAAAAATCTGTAAGAAATACAAACACATGGAGGCTAAACAACACATTACTTAATAACCAAGAGATCACTGAAGAAATCAAAGAGGAAATCAAAAAATACCTAGAAACAAATGACATGAAAACACAACGACCCAAAACCTATGGGATGCAGCAAAAGCAGTTTAAAAAGGGAAGTTTATAGCTATACAAGCCTACCTTAAGAAACAAGAAACATCTAAAATAAACAATGTAAACCTACACCTAAAGCAATTTGAGAAAGAAGAACAAAAAAACCCCAAAGTTTGCAGAAGGAAATAAATCATAAAGATAAGATCAGAAATAAATGAAAAGAAATGAAAGAAATGATAACAAAGATCAATAAAACTAAAAGCTGGTTCTTTGAGAAGATAAACAAAATTGATCAACCATTAGCCAGACTTATCAAGAAAAAAAGGGAGAAGACTCAAATCAATAGAATTAGAAATGAAAAAGAAGTAACTACTGACACTGCAGAAATACAAAGGATCATGAGAGATTACTACAAGCAACTCTATGCCAATAAAATGAACAACCTGGAAGAAATGGACAAATTCTTACAAATGCGCAACATTCCAAAACTGAACCAGGAAGAAATAGAAATATGAACAGACCAATCAGAAGCACTGAAATTGAAAATGTGATTAAAAATTTTCCAACAAACAAAAGTCCAGGACCAGATGGCTTCACAGGCAATTTCTATCAAACATTTAGAGAAGAGCTAACACCTATCCTTCTCAAAATCTTCCCAAATACAGCAGAGTGAGGAACACTCCCAAACTCATTCTAAGAGGCCAACATCACCCTGATACCAAAATCAGGCAAAGATGTCACAAAGAAAGAAAACTATAGGCCAATATGACTGATGAACACAGATGCAAAATTCCTCAACAAAACACTAGCAAGCAGAATCCAACAGCACATTAAAAGGATCATACTCTATGATCAAGTGGGGTTTATCTCAGGAATGCCAGGATTCTTCAATATATGCAAATCAATCAATGTGATAAACCATATTAACAAATTGAAGAAGAAAAACAATATGATCATCTCAATAGATGCAGAGAAAGCTTTCAACAAAATTCAATGCCTATTTATGCTAAAAACCCTGCAGAAAGTAGGCATAGAGGGAACTTTCCTAAACATAGTAGAGGCCATATACGAAAAACCCACAGCCAACATCGTCCTCAGTGGTGAAAAACTGAAATCATTTCCACTAAGATCAGGAAAAAGACAAGTTGCCCATTCTCACCACTATTATTCAACATAGTTTTGGAAGTTTTAGCCACAGTAATCAGAGAAGTAAAATAAATAACAGGAATCCTAATTGTAAAAGAAGAAATAAAGCTGTCACTGTTTGTGGATGACATGATACTCTACATAGAGAATCCTAAAGATGCTACCAAAACACTAGTAGAGCTAATCAATGAATTTGGTAAAGAAGCAGGATACAAAATTAATGCACAGAAATCTCTTGTATTCCTATACACTAATGATGAAAAATCTGAAAATGAAATTAAGAAGACACTCCCATTTACCACTGCAACCAAAATATCTAGGAATAAACCTACCTAAGGAGACAAAAGACCTGTATGCAAAAATTATGTCAGTGATGAAAGAAATAAAAGATGATACAAATAGATGGAGAGATATACCATGTTCTTGGATTGGAAGAATCAACATTGTGAAAATGACTCTACTACCCAAAGAAATCTACAGATTCAATGCAATCTCTATCAAACTACTACTGGCATTTTTCACAGAACTAGAGAAAAAAAGTTCACAATTTGTATGGAAACACAAAAGACCCCAAATAGCTAAAGCAATCTTGAGAAAGAAAAACGGAGATGGAGAAATCAAGCTACCTACTTCAGACTATACTACAAAGCTACAGTAATCTAGACAGGATGGTACTGGCACAAAAAGAGAAAGATAGATCAATGGAACAAGATAGAAAACCCGGAGATAAACCCATGCACATATGGTCACCTTATCTTTGATAAAGGAGGCAAGAATATACAGTGGAGAAAAGACAGCCTCTTCAATATGTGGTGCTGGAAAACTGGACAGCTACATGTAAAAGAATGAAATTAGAGCACTCCCTAACACGATACACAAAAATAAACTCAAAATGGATTAAAAACCTAAATGTAAGGCCAGACACCATCAAACTCTTAGAGGAAAACATGGGCAGAACACTCGATTACATAAATCACAGCAAGGTCCTTTTTTACCCCCCTCCTAGAGAAATGGAAATAAAAACAAAAATAAACAAATGGGACCTAATGAAACTTAAAACTTTTGCACAGCAAAGGAAACCATAAACAAGACAAAAAGACAACCCTCAGAATGGGAGAAAATAATTGCAAATGATGCAACTGACAAAGGATTAATCACCAAATCATACAAGCAACTCATGCAGCTTAATATCAAATAAACAAACAAACGAAGCCAAAAATAGGCAGAAGACCTAAATAGACATTTGTCCAGAGAAGATGTACAACTGGCCAAAAGGCACATGAAAGGATGCTCAACATCATTAATCATTAGAGCAATGCAAATCGAAGCTATAATGAGATATCATCTCACACAGGTCAGAAAGGCCATCATCAAAAAATCTACAAGCAAGAAATGCTGGAGAGGGTGTGGAGAAAAGGGAACCGTCTTGAACTTTTCATGGGAATATAAATTGGTACAGCCACTATGGAGAACAGTGTGGAGGTTCCTTAAAAAACTAAAAATAACAACTACCATACAACCCAGGAATCCCACTGCTGGGCATATACCCTGAGAAAACCATAATTCAAAAAGAGTCATGTACAAAAATGTTCATTGCAACTCCATTTACAATAGCCAGGACATGGAAGCAACCTAAGTGTCCATCAACAGATGAATAGATAAAGAAGATGTGACACATATATACAATGGAATATTACTCAGCCTTGAAAAAGAATGAAACTGAGTTATTTGTAGTGATGTGGGTAGACTTAGAGACTGTCATACAGAGTGAATTAAGTCAGAAAGAGAAAAACAAATACCATATGCTAACACATATATATGAAATCTAAAAAGAAAAAAAAATAATCAGAAGAACCTAGGGGCAAGATGGGAATAAAGATGCAGACCTACTAGAGAATGGACTTGAGGATACAGGGAGGGGGAAGGGTAAGCTGGGATAAAGTGAGACAGTGGCATGGATGTATATATACTACCAAATGTAAAATAGATAGCTAGTGGGAAGCAGCCGCATAGCACAGGGAGATCAGCTCAGTGCTTTGTGACCACCTAGAGGGGTGGGTTAGGGAGGGTGGGAGGAAGGGGATGCAAGAGGGAAGATATATGGGGACATATATATGTGTATATATATATATATTATATATATATGTATAACTGATTCACTTTGTTATAAAGCAGAAACTAATGCACCATTGTAAAGCAATTTTAATCTAATAAAGTTGTTAAAAAATTTAAAAAAGCATATCATTGATCTTACAGTAAAAAAAATATAATAAAAATAAGTGGTGCTGGGAAAACTGGACAGCTACCTGTAAAAGAATGAAATTAGAACACTCCCTAACACCATACACAAAAAGAAACTCAACATCTCGGCCCATCTTAACTAGCAACCCTGATCATATGCCTTTTCATCACCAACAAGGCAATTGTCATCCCAGATCATTTGAGCATTTTTGTCACCCATAAGCAGAATGTAAGATTTTGAAGACAAGAGACCATTTTTACTTTTTTCTCCATCTTACTGTGGTTCCTCCTTACCTGCCATTTAACTTCCCATAGTTTTAGTTACCCTCAGTCAACTGCAGTCTGAAAACATTAAATGGAAAATTCCAGAAATAAGCAATTCATAAGATTTGAATTGCACACCATTCTGAGTAGTGTGATGAAATCTCATGCTGTTCCCTCCATCCTTCCTGGGATCCCCAACCAACAGCAGCATCCTGGCTCAGTGATCTGGTATCACCTGAAGCAGATGGTCCTCCTTCTGACATATCTTCAGAAGGTCTATAGTAGCCTAACACTACCTAACAATGCCTACATCATTCATTTCATTGCAACTCATTACATAGGTGTCTTATCACATCATCACTGGAAAGGTGAGTAGAGTACAATAAAATATTTTGAGAGAGGAACACCACATTCATATAAGTTTTATTACAGTATACTGTTATAATTGTTCTAATTTATTACTAGTTTTTGTCTTTAATCTCTTACTGTTCCTAATTTATAAATTAAGCCTTATCATTAGGTAGGTATGTAATGGAAAAAAAATTCTGCATAGGATTAGGATTCCATATTAAATGCAGATTCAGATATCCACAGGGCATCTTGAAGCCTCATGGAATAATGTTGTCTAGGTATATGCCACGTACATGTGCTACATGATGCTGTGTGAATATGTGGACTGTGAGAACACATTTTAGAGCTGCTGAATCGGAAAGATCCAGGTACAATTTATAGGTTCAAACGTTTCAGATTTCAAATATAATTGATCTTTAATTTGCCTAAAATATCCAAAGTGGATTTAAAACTGAAGACGGCGCATATTTTATGTTTAACAAAAAATTGCTTTATCTTATAAATAGTTTTAATTAAAATAATTAATGTCTATTAATGAGTATGTTTTTTTGGTTTTCTTTGTTTTTTTGTGATACGCGGGCCTCTTACCACTGTGGCCTCTCCCTTGCAGAGGACAGGCTCCAGACACGCAGGCCCAGCAGCCATGGCTCACAGGCCCAGCCGCTCCACGGCATATGGGATCCTCTCGGACTGGGACATGAACCCGTGTCCCCTGCATCGGCAGGCAAACTCTCAACCACTGTGCCACCAGGGAAGCCCAATGAGTATGTTTTTACATGATGAATAAAATATTAGTCATCAAGAAAAAGAAGTTTTTTAGTACTGAAGGCAGGCTATTCCATTTTCCTTTGGGTTGATTATTTATATTTGTATTTTCATCAATTTACTTACTGAGATATGTAGAGTATGTGTAATATGGTTATGCAGGGTTGCATTTACATACCTGTGAAAAATGATTTGTTTTCAAAACAGAAGTGTTACTGTTAATGAGATTTAGAACAAAAATTATCTTAAGTAGATAGAGTTATAAAACTTTACCCTCTATCTTTGTCCTAGGGGAAGACTCTTAACATCATCCCTAAAACCACTCCCAATCCTTTCTGCTACCCATTTTCATCTTCTGTCTTCATTTCTCTTTTTTACTTTAAATAATAATTACTGTTAGTTTTGTTAAATATTTTATTCCACTATTATAATTTTGTTTTGTCATATTTTATACCTTCTAGAGCTTAAAGATTACTTATTTTAAATTTCCCTACACTATGTTCTAATTATATATATATATATATACATACATATATACATACATATACACACACACACATATATATATATATATATATATATATACCATAGATTTTTCTAATCTAACACTCTAATTGTGGTTTGTTTCTGAATTGAATTTCTAAAATTTCCATAATGTGGAGATTTGGGGTTGAGTATAATTTAATTACCATTTATCTCGTTACATATTATATTTTTATGAAGTATAAATAATTTTATTTTATATAATTTATTTGTCTAAATAGACCTTTTGTATTGAATTGGATTCTCCTTTATGTCCTATTATAAGACAATTGTTAAATGCATTCTATTGACATTTGAAAAGCATGTACATTTTTTGCTGATAATAAAGTTATCAATATCCATAAATATCTATTTTAACCAGATTTGTATTACACATATATAAATATATAGTCATTCATATTCATTATGATGTCAAATATATAGTATTCACTTTTGCTATTGTATCATATACAATGCTGTTATAAAGGTCTTATGTGAAACATTTCCTATTAATTTTGCTCTACTACAATTAAGATCCATGGAGATCTCAAGTCACAACTATAATTTTTTCTGCCTAACTTCTCCTGTCCCCTGAGCATTTAAAATGGTTGCTAGGCACCTAGAAGATGCATAGTCTGGACCACACACTCTAGGCATCCCCACTGCAGCGAGCTGGACAGTGGCTTTACTCTGGAGGTGTAGGCACACATCAGCTCTACTGAGAGAAGGGAGCATTTATTGGCCATTATTTATAAATGTTGTCATTCTTCCATCCCCTCTTTAACTAAAACAAACAAAACAAAGCAAAATTCTCTTGTCTTTTCTGAGATCTTTTATTTTGTCTGAAGGAGCTTGTGAGTTTCTTATTACTAATGGTTTTCACAGTCAAGCTGATCTCATTCAATACATATCTTCCAAAATTTCTGTATGACTAAAGTGTTATTTTGCTCCTTTTCTAGTGCTTCTTTAGGAATTTTCTAATGTATATGTTCCTTCTTTCACTCTAATAGAAGTTGATTTAGAAATGAGGTAAATGTACACTTTACCTTTACACTTTATCAGCCGCCCTGAATCAAAGACCTCAAATCATATGGGAAAATATTGGTTACATAATGATCTATCTCCTCATGTGGTCCTATGAGGCCCTACATGAACTGCCCTCTTTGATGTCATCCACCACTAATCTCACCACTGCCTCACCCTGCTCATCCTATGACAATCACACTGACCTCTAACTTGCAATGAGAAAGCAGGCTCTCTATTGCTTCCAGGCTTTGAATTGGCTCTTCCCTCCACCTGAAATGCTGTTTACCGATATCTGCATGGTTTATCTTCCACCTTCTGTAGACTTGTCACTTCTCAGTTTCTCAGTAAGCCTTACCCTGGGCATACCGATTTTAATATATCTCTCTCCACCAATAGTCTGGCACACTTATGGTCAATATGGGACTCAAATGCCAGAACTTTAAAAGAGTTTGCAAGAGGAGAAATGCCTAGAGATAAGCATTAATAAACTGAAAAATAATAAAAATAATGTAGTTCTAAAGAAATCTGATAATATTCTAAAAATCATTTTCAACAATATAATTGCTCAGTTAGGACTACATGGTCTACAAGGTTTTAAATGAAAAGAAATTCTCAGTACATACATAAAAGAATAATGATTTTCTTTCTTTGGAAATAGCAGGAAAAGAAGAAGGAAAATGTGATAAAAATATGTTAAAAATAAAACACATATTCCACTTGCTTGAACATATTTACATGAAAAGACCGAGATGCAGCATGTATGTGGTGAGAGCAGGATATACACAAATGCAAGTTATTGTATTTACAAGTGAAAGAAGAAAACCCAAGATCGTATTATGCATGAAAGTGTCCTTATTTTTAACTTTACTAATAAAGCACATTGATTTAAATTATTTCATTTGAGACAAAAGATCTCCAGTTATAACAGGAACAATTGGACTTTAAGGAAAACAAACACACAAAAACACTCATAGTTTTCAATCAAGTTTTTAAGCAAGAACATAAGTGAATTTCATATTCTAAATGTTTCCAACTTCTTCTTCCTGAGATACCACTTTATTTGACAAAAGGTGCAGATAAAGTGATTTCATCAGACTTCTAGACTTCTGAAGAGAGTTAGTACCATAAGGAAGCTATAAACTCTGTATTGCATGTAGCCATTCAAGTATTACTTTGAATTACAACATTTTCAAAGGCTGACAAAAATCTAATAGCGTCTCTTTGAACTGGAGTCACTCTCATTATTCTCACCAATATTTCCTGGAGGGCAGATGATGTAGTGTGCTTAAAAATTTTGGACCAAGGACATAATGATTCCTCCCTGGCATTCAGGTATTAAACATGAATTATAGAAAGTGATTATCCTTGTCACCTTGCCTGAAGTAATGATGTTCTGTTTTGTACAAAGCTATCAAAAGCCTGCTGTGTCAGAAATGAAGATGATTTCAGGTTATTATCAAGCATACAAATGTAAGGTC
The DNA here is from genome assembly GCF_949774975.1 of Lagenorhynchus albirostris. NCBI lineage: Eukaryota > Metazoa > Chordata > Mammalia > Artiodactyla > Delphinidae > Lagenorhynchus > Lagenorhynchus albirostris. The sequence goes on along the minus strand of NC_083106.1, from coordinate 85,554,165 downwards.
TTGATTTAAATTATACATTTTTAAGATCACTGAAAACATGCAAAGCTAATTTAGAATTTTATACTGCATGTTTTACATTTGACATAAAAACTAGTATTTATCTTTTAGATATTTTACATCATCTAAGGTTACTTTAGACAATGTCTGAGCAAGTGAAACTGCTAGTGTGAGTCTAGGGGAAGAAAAAAAAAAGACTGTCTTAACTAAATTACTAAAATCATTCAGACAATAGAAGAATCTTTCAGATTACTTATTAAGGCTCATGAGAAACAAAGGTAAGAAACTTAAAAAAAAAAAACAGATATCCTTGGTTTTATTGCACATATTTCCCTGTATATGAGCAATTGTCTGACAAAGTAATGTTTGCATACAGTAGAATATAACAGTCTTAAAGCAAGATTTGTAAAGGTTTGTGACTTGCAAATAAAACCACTTCAAATTATTTTTGGACATGTAATTGGTATGACATTTCAATTCTGGTCTCATCTTACTTTCAGCATTCCATTTAATTATTTTGCAATACTCTAAGGAGATTTTATTGTATTATTCTGTTAAAAAATGACATTCAAGTGTGTTTCAAAATATTCCCTGGAAGAAAAAGGGCAAATATCCTTTTAATAAAAACAATAAATATACGTTCATTTTTTCTATGAAGAAGTAATTTTGCCTTCACCCCCACAAAAAATGTTTTATAAAATGTCACAGTTTAGGGGCTTCCCTGGTGGCGCAGTGGTTGAGAGTCTGCCTGCCAATGCAGGGGACACGGGTTCGTGCCCCGGTCCGGGAAGATCCCACATGCCGCGGAGCGGCTGGGCCCGTGAGCCATGGCTGCTGAGCCTGCGCGTCCGGAGCCTGTGCTCTGCAATGGAAGAGGCCAAAACAGTGAGAGGCCCGCGTACCGCAAAAAGAAAAAAGAAAAAAAAAAAAGAAAAAAAAAATGTCACAGTTTAAACTCCACGTATGCAGTTGAACAAAAGAATTAAGTGATCTAGAAGTAATACATCAGTGAGTTGTGGAATGATGGGGGACTATCAGGGGAGAAAGAAATAAACATGTAATGCCTCCAAAATCTTCTTTCATTTTTTTCTCTTTCAAATAGAAATAAAATTTAAGGTATAGAAAGTTAGAGTCATTGCCAGTTTGTTTGCTTTATTTTCTTTGAGAAACTAGTTGTTTCCATGGTTCAAATGATGGTTCAAGGGAATTAGTACAAACAAGAAATGTTCCTTTTGAAACAGGACAATTATCAGGAAAATGTTTCTTTTTGATGAATGAGTCAATTTAATTGAAAGTCCATCTTTTGAAGTGAATATTACCTTATGATCTATGCAAAAGGTGTGATAAAGTTAAGGATCTTTAGAAAAGATGGTTATCCTGGATTATCTGGGTGGGCACTCAATGTATTCACATGTGTCCTTATAAGAGAGAGGCACAAGGAGTTTTGGAACAATTACACAGAAGAAAAGACACATAGAAGATTACAAAGGGACTGTGAAAACAGAGCATCTGTAGTCACGAGAAGCTAGAAGAAGTAAGGAACCGAATCTCCCCTAGAGCCTGATGGTAGAGTGCAGTCCTGACAACACCCTGATTTTGTACTTCTGGTCTTCAGAACTATGAGAAAGAAAATTTCTATTATGTTAAGCTGCTTAGTGGTAGTGATATATATATATATATATATATATATATATATATATATATATATTTATATTTAATGGCAGGCCTGGGAAACTGATACAGATTTTGGTACCAGAAGTGGGTTGTTGAGGCATGACAAAAACCTAAAAGTATGGAAGTGGCTTTGTAATTAGATAATAGGTCAGGGGTCAGAAGGAAGTGAAGAGTATGGTCCATAAACCTTCTATCATCTTAGGGGATGCATGTACGGTCATAAACAAATGTTGCTAAAAATATGAATGGAAAGACTCTTTTGGTAGAAGCTCAGAAGGAAATGAGAAACATGTTATTGGAAATTGAAGGAAAATTCTTGTCTTATGGAGACAGAAAACTGGCTGAACTGTGTCCTCTATTTGTGTGGAAAGCAAAACTTGTAAGTGATGAACTTAGATGTTTAGCTGAGATGATTTCCAGGCAGTGTTTAAGGTGCAGCCTGGTTTATTATTGCTGCCCATGGTAAAATGCAGGAAGAAAGGGGTGAATTGAGAAGGAACTGTTAAGAAAAAGTTTGCTGGACTCCAAAAATTCTCTATGCAGGAAACAGGCTGATAAAACCACTCACAGGCAAACATGTGTTACCATTAGAAAAAATGTAGGAATAACTCTGAGGGCAGAATGCTGGGTGTAGAGGAGTGAGCTTCATGCCACAGGAATCAAGTCACAGGACCAGAGGGCTGAACCGCAAGACATGCTGGACTATTCTCTGTCCTGGAAACCTAGCAGATTTGCCCTGCTGGACTTTGAAATTGTTTGGAACTTGTAACTCCTTTCTGCCTTCCATTTTCTCTCTTGGAATTGGAAGGTCTGTAACTGTTATACTAGGTCTGTTCAGCATTGTATTTCAGGAACACATCATTTGTTTTCTAGTTTCATAGGTCCAGAAAAGGAGAGAGATTTTACCCAAGATGGATAATATGCAGAGTCTCACTTATACCTAATTTAGATGATTTAGATGATGAGATTTGGGACTTTTAAATAGATGATGTTTAGATGGGATATTAATATTGAATTGACACTGTACTCATTTCAGACTTTGGTTATGTAGGAATGAAGTAAATATATTTTGCATCTGGGATAGGTGTGAATCTGGGGAGTAAAAGGATGGAGAGTGGTAGCTAAAAAAAGCAACCCCCCAAATCTTTCACATCTTAATTTCCAGAAACTGAATACTACCTTATATAGCAAAAAGAGTGAATATTTACTTATATGTCAAAACATGTGATTTTGTTAAAGATATTTAGAGAAGGCACTTATCCTGGATTATCCCTATGGGCAGTACATCCAATCAAATGTATCCTTATAAGGGAGAAGCAGCAAGAGTTTTGAGATGGCACACAGAGAAGACAGGGAAGAGAAAGAGACAATGGGACAATAGAAGCAGAGGATGGGGTAATGTGGCCACAAGCCAAAGAATGTGTGCAGCCACCAGTACTGGAATAGAATAGGAGCAGATTCTCCTGCTCTAGCCTGTGGAGGGAGTGCCATCCTGTTGACATCTTTGTCTTCCAGCCTTCAGACCTGTAAGAGAACAAATTTCTGTTGCTGTGAGCCACCCATTTGTAATAATTTGTTAAGGCATTCATAGAAAACTGATACAGATTTTGTTGGTTTGTGTGCCTGTGGGACCAGCTAGATGAGTCTGAAATTTGGAGGGTGGAGTGACGGGAAGGGTGGGCTGGAAATTTAGGGACATAAGTTGACGCTACAGTCCACAAGTGGATTTTCTTTCTCAGGGAACTGTCAGCTTTGCTCTTAAGGCCTTTCAGATGATTGGATCAAGCCTGCAAGATTATTGAGGATAATCTCCATTACTTAAAGTCAACTGATTGTAGATATTATTCACATTTGCAAAGTATCTTTAGAACAACACCAAGATAAGTTTTTGTTTGTTTAACTGGGTACTATGCCAACCTAAGGTGACACATCAAACTGACCACCACACTGACAGAACAGGTATAAGCAGAAAGAGGATGTTACAGATGGACATTATTCCAGAGTTTAGGAATGCTGGAAATATAAATGGAAATGTTTCTTCCTAAAACTCAGAGGAAAAGGAAAAGGATTACTCTGTAATAGATAACAGACAAAGGATGCCTAAAGTGTATTTTGATGTTTTTATTCATTTCTAGCTCAAGCTTTTGTGACCCCCTACAAAGAAGTGTGTGTGTGTGAAATTATAATGTTGGTCTGCTGAAAGTATATGTAAAAACTTTTACTTCTTCCACTTCCAAAGCAGGAAAATATGCAAATGAAACCCAGAAAAAGCATGGGCAAATGAAGGTTTACACATAGTTCTGACTTATTATATAGAATGGTAAAAATGAAGAATGAATAAGGATTACTAGAGAAGTGTTATTTTTAAGCTGCTTTTTAAATGTGGATAAAGCAAAGAGACTACCCCCCTTCAGTGTTTATTTGCAGGGCTGCATGCAGTGCTATCATGAAATTCCCTTACTAGTGTTATATTCTTTAGTAATAGTTGGTGGATAGAAGAGGAAAGTTTGCCTTCACTCCTGCTGCACCCTTTTGCAATATATCTGAAATACAGATATTCAGAAACAAGTAAAACTAGCTAGTTTCTAGTGTCGTATTTTGCCCTTAACACAAAAATGTATAAAATAGGAAAAAGCAAGAAGACCTAGAATAAGTTCAGATGCCTTGATTAATAAGGGTTCACCAACAGAATATTTCCATTTTGAACTCTGCCTTTGTTTAATACCCTGAGATTTTATTAACAGCCCAGAGCAACACATGATAGTAAGACTTAGGATGCATAGAGGTACGATTTCTTTTACAGAGGATGAGAAGATTGATTATGAAAGAGAATGGGAGAAAAGAATCTTCATGATGCCTTGAGAACAGGAGAATTCTGATATAGTTCAAGTTCAGGAGACACTACAAATTAAAGTTGAGTATCCAGAAATTTATTTTCTTAAAATTCTGTTTGACAGTATGTCTCTTGAAGTTACCCTAAGGTGTATGCACACCTCAGTTCGGGCTACTGGCCCAGAGGAAAGCAGGTGGGAAAGTCAAAGAAAATGCAAACAAGAAGGAACAAATTAAATAGAACAATTTAGACAAGAGGCAGAAGTACAGACAGATTTGTGAATTAAGGAGGCCATTGGAAACGAGCCTAGCAAAAGAGTTTGGATGGAACAGGGCCTTGCCGTAGTTCTTTCCTTCTTTAGTGTAGGGCCAAGTTCATCTGAGGAAGGCCTAAGGAGGTCTGACAAAGTTCTGAGAGGTGACGTGGTTTTCTACAGCTTGGCATCTACATCACTTTTCTTTTCTTTTTTAACTGAGCAGTAGACTGGAAGCCTTGGGGAAGAACAGAGATGACTTCTGACAGTTCACAGGATACTTTCTTGGCTCATTTCTCTTCCTATACACCATGACCTCAAGAAAAGGAGATATCTACTCCTTTGCTTGACTGAAACTTCCTCTGACCCATTGAAAATTGGACTGGGCACACCCAGATGAAGTGGAGGCTTTCCAAATGTCCACCTGACCCCTCCATTCCCAATGGGACACAGGATTCTGTGCTGCTCTCCCTGAAACGATTTCCCAAGGGAATTAATCAGACTTATGCAAAATATACAAGGTAAGCAGAGAGAATAGCTATCAAGTCTACTTTAGAGATATATAAATATTACCTATGATGGGGTCACTACTCTGTGGAAAGATATTCAGAAGACACAGCTCAGGAAAATAAAACCTTCAAATAGCCTACAAGTAGAGTTTTCCAGCAGAAATTGACAACCCTATTTATCCTTAACGAAATGAGCTCCATGATTGCAGATTTCAAGATCTACTTGAGGCATAAACCCTTTTGATATGAGAAGCAGTGAAAAGAACGTGTACATTGTCTCACCTAGAACTTGCTGGCCACTTCCAGTAGTGATTGTCATGGATAAAGATGATGCTTTGTGGGCTACAGATGCAGCTAAGATCCAAATCTGTCTGGTATAACTTTGTTAGTATCTATAATTGTGCCATGCCATTAAATGCCTCCACAGGCAATGACCACAGCCCTTCAAAAACTCAGAACACATTCCACAGGCATTATGGTTAATTGGCAGGTAAGGAGATTCTTCACTACATTACACATATGTGTAACTAGCCACAGATCAAGAGCAGATTCAGGAAGCATTACGGATTGTCAAAATTAATGCCTGAACTTTCCTCAAATCAGACTTCATTTCTCTCCTGCAAAACTCAAGAAAAAAACCTAGTGTCTGATCATAAACTCTGACACATTATATTGAGGTGAGAGCTAAAAGAATTTTGAAGAGGTTCTTTTCCTCTCTTCACATTCACTCTCTCCTTTATTTGACACATTTGACACTAAGTGTCTACCTTGTGCCAGATGCTATTCTAGAGTCTGGCAATGTATCAGTTAAGAAAAGAGACAAAAATTCTTCACCCTAAAAACTTACATTCTATTTGGTAAGCAATAATGTACAAAATAAATATAAGTCATATTGGGTGTTAGAAGATGATACAGGTTATATAGAGCACAGCAAAGCAAAGAAGTGTGTAACAAATACATTTCAAAGAATTACAATATAAAACATGTTCAATGCCCCAAATTTGACAAACACAATTTAATATTTGGGTAGATAGTTCTTTGCTATCTTGAAACTGATCCTCACCTTTAATGTCTAATCTATCACATTGATTTAAACAGCATCAAGTCACTGAGGCATCTACATTGGAAACTATTTGGGTCTCAGACTGGCTTATCTGTTAGGTCTCTTATATAATTCTAATATTAGACTAAAAACATGGACAGATCGATGCAAATAAAAAATTCAGGTCTACCTTAAGTACAAATTGAGAATCTTATCACTATGTAGTCGGTTTGTTTTAGGTCATTTGACACTAAAAGTAAAAAGCAATCTTAGCGAAAAATACCATCTATTGAAGACTAATGGTTGGTCTTGAATAAATGGGTGTTTGCTAAATTTTTTGACTGTATCTTAGCACCCTGTCTTTTTTGTTTTGTTCTGTTTATGTGTAGCTTGTATGATTTCCTACCCTGTTACCATACAGTATAGGTTTAGAATTATTTCAGGAAACTTGCATCCATATAATAGAAATTTCTTCTGCAATCTGCCTGTGCATTTCCAGTTTACACATAAGTCCTCCAAATATCAAAGCTGTCCTTGAAATGTAGGGCACCTTACTATTAGAGACATCTCCAGCTAACTCCAATGTCAGAGAGTAATTATACTGTGTCTCCCCTTAGCTATCCTATGTCCATATCATCTCTGCCTGGAGGAATGTAGTTTAAATGAACATTGTTGGCCACTTGGAAGAGAAGACAATGTTTCATAAAAATAGACAGTGTAAAGTTCCATCTCTTTTGCCTTGGATGCAATGTTTTGGGAATGGTGTCATGAAACAGAGACATATTTTAGATCTGTGTTTGATTGTATGTGGATCTCAGGTGAATTTTGTATTATTTTTTCCAATTATTTTTTTCCTAAAGTGTAGATAAAACTCTTCTTGTGCTTGAAGTATCTCTCTTCAAGATGGAGAGCAACTATATCAATAGATAAGCTAAAGGTCAGCATTTTGGGAAGCTGATCTTTAAAATCTTTGCCTTAGTTTGTCCTTCAACCCTCAATAACAACAAACTGATGAAAATAAAATTGATTATGATCTGCCCTTATATTAAATTAACCTTCATATATTTTTAACATTATAATTAATATTTTACAACTCAGTTATAATCATTTAGTCTATTTCAGTGCAATTTCTATCACATTAATTAAAAAGCACACTAAAAGACAAAATATTACAAGAAATTGCCATTAGTTTTTTAACAAAATATGTTTAAATATTGTCCATTGGTTAAAATAGTGCATTAGAAATAAAACACTTAAAGAGGTAAAGCGTCTATTGTTTTCAACTAAAGACGATATAAGATATCACAGTGAATATTCAACTCAGACAAGTATAATTTCCATTTATTTCCAGACTTTAATTGTATATTGTAATAAGTTGTAATTCTCACAAAAAAAATAAAAAAATATAATGGAATTACTTGCCCCTTTGTTTCAAAAATAGAGAATTAAATGCTACATAGTCGTTAGATGTAGATAGCTGAGGTTGTATCTGGGTAGTAGAATCTTGACTTATAATTAATTGAAAAACATATTGGGTGACATTGAGAAAGAAATGATTATTTCAGGAAAATCTCTATGAATCACAATTTTAGATTGCAGAGTAAGAAAGAAACTTTAACTTATGTAACATTCTTGTCTTCCAAAGCTTGATAAAACCATACATAAACACTGCTATGTGAAATTATAAATATATTTCAAAAGAGTTGGAGATTTTCTTTAAAATTCTGTGTGAATGCTTATTTTTGTGCAGATAGAACCTTTGAGAGCAGATTTACCTAAGTAGTTGTTTATACTTTTAAACGAGCAAAATACATTTCAAAAATATTTGATCATTGCCAAATGCTTGAATAGTTCATATATTAGGAAATACTGTAAATAATACCTTTGGGTCCTATCTGCTTGTTAGGCCATATCCAATTTTCTTGGTCCAGTGTTTTAGAGATTTGTATTGCTTCCAAATTCAGCATAAAAATTACTTCAACCATATGCCTTTGAGAGCATACAGTTTTAGCCTCTGGAGAACTGAAACACGGTCTAATTTTTTTGTCTCCACAATTGAAAGAGGTAAAGGGAGGATATATATATATATATATATATATATATATATATATATATGTTTGTTTTCTATTTAATATCTCAAAAGATAAAGATCTTCCTTGTTATACATTAATGATGATGTCTAACTCGCAAACTGTACATTTAAATTGGGGTAAATAATTAAAGAATTATCTAGATAAGGGAAACAGAGGGTTTTCTTTTTCTCAATTTCATGAACATACAAAATGAAAGCAAGTTTTTAAGATATGAGTTATCCATACTAAAGGTCACGGTCTCCAATTATCTTTGCTCATCATTTACTTGGTATTATTTTAATTAGTAACCTCATGATCATGTTTTTGTTGAGTTATAACAGTACCAGTTTACCAGATACAGGGAGTTTCTTTAATTCCACTAAATGAGGCTCTTCCTGGTTCTTTTCTGTCTCATTAGGTTCTGTTTGCAAAGGACTTTCTCTGGTTTTTTCATGTTGACTGAGAAGCTTCCTGGGTGGAATTACTCTTGGCTCTCTTGAGGGGAAATTTAATCCCTGACTATTTCTGTTGAGCAGGACTCTTCCTGGCTCTTTTCTATTCAGGACAGAACTTCCTGGATGGAAGTGTTCTTGGCTCTTTTAACTGGAGATATACTCCCTGACAGAAGCAGAATCAGAAACACCCCATTTTTTGTGAGGCTTTTCTGTTTTTCCTTCCTCTTTGTCCAGGGATTGCTCAGAGCAAGTCTTTCAGCTTCTCAACAAGGGCTGTATGAGAGACGCAGGTGGAGACTGCTTTCTCCTACCTTGCTCCTTTCTCTCTCTGATCCTATTCTCTCATAAGTAACCCTCAGATACTGAGCACCCTCCTTCTACCTTCCAGCAGACAATGTGTCACCACCATGGCACTAATTCTATTACAAACCTTCAAAATACTAAGGGCAATTTAGAACTGCAAAGGTCACTTTTGGACTCTTGCAATTTCCCCAGGCTTTCCATCTTTGAAGAGCCCTTGAGTATCAGCGTCCCAGAATCATCCCCTCTAAACAATGGCCTGTTTTATTTACTTGATATGATGAAGCAAAAAAAAAAAAAAAAAAAGCTTCTCCCAATCAAATTGCAAGCAAGCTCTTCCACAACCTTAATATGCCTTATCTGAAGTTACCTAATCACTTAAAGGCCACATCTGTCTTCCTCCAATGCTCTTTTTCCCTCAAATCTAAGACATTCTTACCCTCAATACTTTCCCCTTCTTTCCCTTTTGCTCCTCCGAATGGGATTCTCTCTCCCCCACTGTGATGTACCTAATGAGCTTTACACTGTACTATTTCTCTCTTGCCCTCACACAAGTTGTTTACCCTCTAATAATTTATCCATCCTTGCAAGGACACTGGAAACTATGGCATTCTTTCACTCAACTCATAGCACAATCTCACAACCCTAATTTGATTGTCGGTTATGTACTCTCTTTCTTATGGAAGCCTCAGGGTTCCTCCAAATTCCTGTATCTGCCTCATATTTAAGGGGATACTTTGAGTTATCACTAAAGGACGGACCCTTTAGCTTTCCACCCTAGACTTCAAAAGGAACTTCTTTCAACGTCAATGCTTTTCAAAGAAGTCAATCTATTCTTCCACCAGAACGAAAAAGAAGGCTCTTTCATAGGGCTAAGTATTTGCATTCACATCTACTTTCCACATGTGCAAATACTGATCCTATTATCACGGAAAGCAAGAGTACATATTCCTTGCCTTGTTATATAAATCTAGTAGACCAAACGGTTCCAAACATAATTTTACCTGGTATGCTTATGACTGACATTCTATAAGCAATAATTTATCATTTTCCTCTTCCCAATTGAATGGGACATATCCATCAAAACAGACCATATGCATACCAAGATGCAAATCTATGAGACAATTATTTCTATAAACTTGGACAGCCTCTACTGAGACATATTTTATCGTGACAGCCATGCCTATTGATATCTGTCAACTAATTGGGCTGGACTTTGTTATCTAGCTAATATAATTAGCCCTTACTAAATCTTTAGACAGACTGCCTTCCTTTCTCACCTTAAACATTCTGTTACCTCTGATTTAAGTTTTTTGGGAACTAGTTGAACCACAAAGTCAACAAAAACATGTTATAACCACAAGCTTAGGCACAGAATCCTAGCACTGGACCTTCCTTTCTCCCTTTGTCACCAATTTTTCAAGAAGAGGGTAAGGAAGCATAAAAGCGACATGAGCAAAAACAGAAAAATAAATGAAATAAATAATTATTAGGTATCTAGAAATACTAAAATTAAAAAAATATATATCTCTCCTTGTATCTCATTTAATAAAATATCATTAATAAGGTTATTTTTCAAAGGGATATAGCATAACATTAGATATGCAGAAAATCACTTCCTTCTATACAATAGTCATAAGTCTTTGTAGTTTAAAGGATGGAAAAGTTTTAGTTAAAATTAAGGAAATATTTTTCTTTGATCTTTCCATACTTAAAGTATTATTAACTCATGGAGAGAATTTTAAAGTTTTTTTTAAATATTTTTTTGCATTTAATCTTTTATTTTTCTAATATGTTTATGATTATATTTTTGAATATTTTACTGTTGTTACTGACTTCAATTATGTTTAGGTGACTTTTATAAAACTAATACATTTTTAGTTTTATAGTGAGAATTAATAAACCTAAGAGATTCCACATAAAATATTTTAATTTCCAGCAAAATGACTCGTGTAGAACATTCAGTGCTTTAGGAGAAGCTGCATTACTTCAACCTATTGATATTCTGCCATGTTTTCATGCAGGAAATACTTTTTCTTCCAAATCTCTTTTTTGTATGTGCCAGCAGACAGCACAAAAAGAGAACTAGTTTCTCTGGGAGTAACTATGCTAAAGACATTACCTTCTTCTCTTTATGACGAACTGAAAAGTTCACATTAAGAGGCAAATCCTTCATTTTAAAACATTAACCCATATAGTACTTAATAATTGAAGCTTATGTGATTTAGAGTTTCAGAAATGAATTAAGTGCAAAAATAGATTCTTTCTCCACTTTCCTTTGGTGATGTCCTGGATTGATTGCTCTTCATTTTAGAATTTTGCCTTTTAGGACTTTGTTCCAAGAGAGTTGAAGAATTATCAATAATTACTGAATCCAATAGCATCTTCTCCTTACTTAAATTATTATTTGTCAATTAAAATGTTACTAGTGAAATTGAAATGTGATTGCATTTTATATCTATTAGAAAATTTGAGGGATTATTTTTATTCCTATTCTGTAATAAAGACACTTAAAATATGTTAAGAAATCTGTACCAAAAAAACTAATATATTCCCAGAGTGGAGCAAGGTGTTTCCAGTATTCCTAGGGGTAGAGATTGGAAAGAAAACTGTATGACCCAGAAATTCCAACATAAGTATATTCCCTGGAAAATCTTGTGCACATGTTCAACAGGAGATGTATAAACAATGGTCATAGCATCATTACTCTTAATATCCCCAAACTGGTAACAACATATATCCATCCAGAGTAAAATAAGTAAATAATTATTGATGTAGTGTAGTTAGAATTAATGGATTGCTGTTGTAAACAAAAAGAAAAGAGTTAAAGAAGTAAGACATGAAACAATGAATGTTTTTATAAAAATCAAAAGCAAACAATACTTAATAGTATTGCTTAGGAATGCATACATGACATGCAATAATAAAGAAAAGTGAAGAAGCTATTACCGTAAAATGGGTTAATGACTGGTTCTAAAGGTAAGAGTGAAATTTATGACTAGGTTAGGATACACCAGGGGATCCAAGGTCCTGGGAATTTTCTTTGTCATAACTTGGGTTTTTATACAGCTGTTTGCTTTATAATTAATTGTTAAACTGCACTTTCACATTTTTTGCCCTTTTCAATATGTGAATTTTCTGACACAATGAAGAAAAATTGCAAGTTTAAAATGTGCCCATTTTCATAAGTAGAAATTCAAAAACTAAAATTGACCACACGACGTGATAATGGAAGCAACATTTTTAAATATTCAAAAAGGAGGAAGACTTTTCTGTGAGACAAGAGCAAAGGCTCATTTCTCACTCTAAAGCAAACAAATAACAGAGAAAAAAATCGATAGGATAGTTTAACACTATCTGAGGAAAAATGAAGAAAATAATCTTACCTTTCTAAAATTACATTATCCCTACTTGCTTTCAGAGAAAGGTTTAAACAACTGGTTTATTCTGAACGTTTATTTGCTAATTAAACTTGAGATTTTTTTCTACTTTGCTACACTGCATACAGCTTCTGTTATTAGTTTGCTAGGGCTGTCAGAACAAAGTACCACAAAATGAGTGTCTTAAACAACAGAAATGTTTTGTCTCCAAATGCTTCTGGATGCTAGAAGTCCAAGACTAAATTGTTAGCAAGTTTTGTTCTTTCTGAGAGCTGTGAGAAATAATCTAATCCATGTCTCTACCCCAGCTTCTGGCAATCTTGGGAGTTCCTTGGCTTGTGAAAGCATCACGCTGATCTTTGCCTTCATCTTCACGTGGCCTTCTCCTTGTGTCTGTGTCCATCTCCAACTTTCCCTTTTTTATAAAGACACCAATCACATTGGATTAGGGCCCACCCTAATGACCTCATTTTAATTTGTGACCTATCTCCAAATAAGAATCACATTCTGAGGTACAGGGGGCTTAGACTTCAACACATAAATTTTGAGAGGGCACAGTTCAACCCATAACAGCTTTCTTTATTTTCTTCTATGATTTTCCATCTGGAAATCTCTTTCTCATTTGTTCCCAACCCAAACACATGCAAAGGTCTTTTTTCATTATTTTTCCTGCCACCCACCTGTATAATCATTGACCTAATGAACTTGAGTAAATTTTGTGTGTATTGAATCAAAACAATTAGCAATATAATTTTTTTTACTTACTACTAAATCTCTTCTTTTGTCATTTACTACTGTAGACTGGCAACTATTAAGAGATTTCTCAAAGTTCCAAAAGAGAGATTTATGGTAGATCAAAATCCACACCAAGATTTTGAAGCTAATGAACAATATAAAGCTGATTCCCCTGTTCTTCTTGATAATCCTATTCTCACTATGCTACACGTTTTTTTAAGAAGTGCTTATTTTTTAAAGTTTTTTTATTTTTTTAATTTTTATTTTATGTTGGAGTATAATTGATTTACAACGTTGTGTCAGTTTCAGGTGTACAGCAAAGTGATTCAGTTATACATATACATATATCTATTCTTTTCTAGATTCTTTTCCCATTTAGGTCATTACAGAATACTGAGTAGAGTTCCCTGAGCTATACAATAGGCCCTTGTTGGTTATATATTTTATATATTATAGTGTGTGTATATGTTAATCCCAAATTCCTAATTTATCTCTCCCACCCACCTTTCCCTTTTGGTAACAGTAAGTGTGTTTTCTAAGTCTGTGAGTCTGTTTTGTAAATAAATTAATTTGTATCATGTTTTTTAGATTCTACATATTAGTGATATCGTATGATGTTTGTTTTTCTCTATCTGACTATGTTACAATTTTTAATGACTACTTGTATACTTTCTAAATTAAATATATTCCCTCATCTCAAATTCTTAGCGCTTATGAATTTAGCTATTACCTATTATTTTTGTTATTTATTCTGACTTATAGTCTTAAGGCAACAGCCTACTTCTCCTTTTACTATCAGCACCATTATTTCTTTAGGACAACATGCTTATTAACAGAGATGGGTCTATTAGATCGCTTCATCTAGTGCATGTTTATGAAAAAGTAGGGGTCCCTTTTGTTGTTTTTGTTTTTGTTGTTACTTCAATGTTGTAACTGTTTTGAAGAATGCTCATACGACCTAGAGATTTACCCTGAAAACATCACTACTGAAAAGGTAGGCTTGTTTACAAAGATCAATGTATTGTTATCAGAAACTGTTCTTGACAAATTCTTCTTGACAAGGCTTTATATTCAAATTAACTGAAAATAACAGGCTTCCACCATTCCATACGATACTAATGTGCACTGTCAGGTCCACTTAGGACTCCTTCTATAACCTTTATAAGAAAAAAAGGAAGTGAACTTTAAACACACTGAGTAAAACTTGATCACTATGTCCACCATATCCCCACAACAAACACCGTGATCTCTTCAGCCTCAGTGTGATTGGGATTTCATTTTGACTTGTTAGATAAAACTAATTATCCTTTTTGATACTGAAAATTCTACCAGAGTTAAAATCCTTATCAAAGACACTGGTCTTATTTAAACTAATACATGCTTAAATGTGACATAGATTAACAACCTTCCATATTTTAAAATCTATGCAATGCTCCATTTCCTTATGGGGCATTTATGCAGTATTTTTGAACTTATGTTAATGTAGTAATTCAGAATTTTATTTAAATGGCTGAAACTACATTGTCTCTGGTAAGAAAAGTCATGTAAAAAAGATTTATTGCTATGGGGTAAGTTATTGCACAGAAACTTTTGCAATTGGATTATATAAAAGTAAAAATCTATAATGTATTTTGAATTCTGTAGAGATAAGGCCTGGGTCGTTAGTAGAAATAGTGTTATGCTCTATTTTTCCAGTATTTCTCAAAATATTTCTTGGGTTAATCAGTTGATCAAAGATTTGAAAAATAGTGTTTAGGTAAAAAGAAATTGAAATATTTAGCAAAATTCTGTGGTCTCTGAGTGACATTTACTACCTGTTGAAAGGATATATTTATTTCTTCATTTAATATATTCCCAAATAAAAATAAGATAGAGTTCTCTTCAGCTCATGCATTCTATTATTACATGCCGTTGAAAGTCATTTCTTTTTAACATCTTTATTGGAATATAATTGCTATATATTGTTGTGTTAGTTTCTGCTGTATAACAAAGTGAATCAGCTATATGTATACATACGTAATTTTCCATCATGTATATGTGCCACATCTTCTTTATCCATTTATCTGTGGATGGACACTTAGGTTGCTTCCATGTCCTGGCTATGAAAGTCATTTTTATATCTTAAATTAAGAGTAATGAAATGCCCCTACCCCTGTATCTCTTTGTGCTTATTATGCTTTTGAATGGTCAATAAATGATGTAGTACTATTTCGCTAACTGTGATTTTCTTAACGTGTTTCTGAAAGTAAAAGCTTTTCAACATAAACAGTAATGTATAAGATTTATTTTACTGAATCCTTGGTCAAGTTAAGAATGTATCATAGAAAGTATAAGTTTCTTCACCATATTTTCTGGGAGGATTTCTATTTACTTATTTTATTAATAAATTATATTATATGAATCATCAGCTCTAATATGTTTCTAATTTCATTGAAATAGACAGTTGTTATTAAAATTGTGCTTGCAGATTCTTTTGAATCCTTATTCAGTAATAATTTGCCTTATGTATTATGGGTCTTTTTATACTTTATAACACAAGACAGAATCTAAACCATCATATGAGGATTATGAAGATGCAGCTTACTTGTGATGAATTTATAAGATTCTACTAACTCTTTATATGATATGTTCATTATAATAGGTTAATAAAAGCAGCATAGCATTATTCATTAATTTTATTACACCATGATATATTGACTTTATTGCTCTGTAAATATGAACATTAGTGGACTCCCAGTTCACTCCAGCTTTTGCTACCCACTGGCTGTATGATACTAAGCAACCCCTCAAATTCCTTTCAGCATATATATCCATTGAAAAACTTGGAATGATAATAACTATTGCAATATTAATACATCATGTAAGATTACATGTGTATGTATAAAACATTACATGTTGTATGTAAATGTATTTAATAAAGACTGGTTGGTATATGAATATAAAATAAGATGTTTTTTAAGTCTATCAGTTGAATAGGCATTCCTACTTGCAGCACTTAGTTGTTGAGTTCTTGCTATGTATCAGATACTCTGCTAGGCAGCAGGGATTCAAGAATTCACAAATCAGACATGGCCCAGCCAACTGGAAAAGGTTAAAATGATAACATCAGGGATGGAATAAACAAGAGTATGTGTCTGAGTTGATTTCATCGTTTACCATTTTGAACTCACTTAGTGTATTTCATGACAAAGAATTAAATATAATAAGTATATGTATATACTATCTGGGATTTCAAAGTAACACAAAGAAAATCTGCCAATGAATCAAATAACAGAGATGTAGCCCCTCTTCTCTGCACTCCAACAACCCCCCTCTCCAGTTTTAAATTCTATTGCTTAATTAGATACTGGAATTAGAAATAAGACACTTTGTAAAATAATTTAGAGGGTGAATTTTTATGGTTAGTTATTGGAATACATTGGTTTTAAAGCACACTTAAGCAATTAAATAGTAGTCATAGACAATAAATCTTAGCAGATGGAAAAGGTATATTAACTCTTTATGGCTTTGGGGAAACAGTTTAATTTACTGCACTCCATATGCATTAAATCGGCCTGAAGGAATAAGTGTTCATCAAAAGTGTTAGTAATTAATACTTGGATATAATACATTTTATTTTAATAAATATAATTCAAACTGGTTACTGGTCAAGTTATTTGTTCTCTGATTAATTCACTGTTCTCAACATTTCCTCATTGGTGTAAGTGCCAAATATAATTTTAAAAAATACTTCATAAATTCTAAGTGCGGGAGATAAAATAGCTATTATAATTATCTAATGAAGTTAGAAGTTTATATCAAGTAAAGTATAATATAACATATTATTATGATATAGTGAAATTGAATTTAGAGCAAGATAAAGCAAGTGTTCTTACCTATTTCTTATACATACAATCCCAGCTATGAGATCCTGGGCAATTAAATTCATGAGCTTGACTGTGGAGATTATGATATCTATATTGAATGTTTTTGTATAGAACAAATGAAAATCTAATATTTTGTCTGGAACATAGAAAGATTTCAATAAATACCCAGATTTCATATTTTTTTGGTTCTATAACCTTTAGGCCAAAATGAACTTTATAATATATTGCTTATGTTTTTGCACTACATAAAGCTACGAATCACTCTGATGGCATCTCTTATTCTTACTTTATACTTAGCTTAATCAATGTCATCTTTCTTATTGTGATGTGTGCTAATGCTTATAGTTTATTCCTAAAAGTATTGTTTAAATTCTGACTTTTCACCCCAATTATGCCTCTGAGCAATATTGTCTCAGACTTATTAAAATTCTATTTTTGATTATGCTTATGTTCAATAAAGGAATATCACAGGCATTTCTTTGTTTTCTCAGTTATTATGAAATTAAGACGCCTACTGGAAAATAGCTAATGCTGTGTCCTTTGGTTATACTTGACAGGAATTGTTTTGTTAGGTATTGTGTTAGTTTTATTTCTCTTATTTCTTGTCTTCATTATACCTTTGTTTGTGAAAGCAAGTCCAATGGCATTCCATTGAAACAGATTTTTCATGTTTTTGGGAGGACAATCAAGACATTTCTAGGAAATAAAAGGTCGTTCCCTTGTTCTCTTCAGGTGTGCTAAATAATTCTCAGACTCCTTTCCATGGCTTTCTGATGCAAACTTACACTTTATCCCTTTGTCCCTCTGTCTTTACACATATGTCTGACTCCAGCCAAATTCATAGATTTGGGTACCTCTCACTCAGCTTATATTTACCCACTACTATATATTTTTAAATGTTCCCTCTTCACTTAGGACTTCCTTTCCCACTTATGTCTAGATGTACTTTGTCCAGTTTCCCCACTGAATTCACATCTAAGATGACTAGATTTGCAGTTAGTAGGCTTTATTTATGACCTCTAATAGTTTCTAACATTCTGGAAATTAATAATGTCATATGTAATTTTGCATTGCTACGTGAGTAAAGGGAGAAGTGCTTCTATTTGCCAGTAATGGATAAACATTTGTTAACACATGGGACATTTCAATGAATAGTGTTGGACTACAAGTTTTTGGATACAATAGACGTTTCAAAGACAAAACAGAAAAATATTTAATAAAAAAATTATCAAGTAGACTTATAGGATGGTAAAGTATCTAAATATTAAACACCAAAAACTGAATAAAATTTTAGCAGTCCAAATTTTTTCTGATATGAGAAAGATGATTTCTCTTTTCCTTTTGGATTATGCCAAAATTAATGTTGTCAGTTCAAAACAAAGCTGAAAGAAAGAGTATAGAGTGACGTCAGTATTCTGGTAACATAAAATTTCCCTCATTTTGTTCCCAATTTAACAACTAACATTTGGCATCCATCCAGGAGCAAAAGTGTCTCTGAGAGAGTCATGGGATTCAGCATCATAAACCAAGGAATCTGGGGTTAATCTTGTCCACATGTGCATCAAGTAATAGGTAGATAGAACATGGTACAGGCTGTGAAACTGCCATCAATTCATCATTTGCAGTTCAGGTTTCCTACTCTGGCCCTGGTTCCCAAGAGGTATCTGCCATGGCTGCTGAGCCTGCCCGTCCGTAGCCTGTGCTCTGCAACGGGAGAGGCCACAACAGTGAGAGGCCCATGTACCACACACACACAAAAAAAGATGCTCAGCTTTGTTAATTACTAGAGAAATGCAAATCAAAAGTACAATGAGGTACCACCTTACACCAGTCAAAATGACCATCATTAAAAAGTCTACAAACAGTAAATACTAGAGTGGGTGTGGAGAAAAGGGAACACTTCTACACTGTTGGTGGGAATTAAATAGGTACAAGTGCTATGGAAAACAGTATGGAGGTTCCTCAAAAAAACTAAAAATAGAACTCCCATATATATGATCCAGCAATTCCACTCCTGGTCATATACCCAGACAGAACTGTAATGCAAAGAGATACATGCACCCCTATATTCATGGCAGCACTATTTACAATAGCCAAGACATGGAAACAAGTAAATATCCATCAACAGATGAAGAAGATATGGTACATATATACAGTGGAATAATACTCACCCATAAAAAATAATTCAATAATGCCATTTGCAGCAACATGGATGGACATAGAGATTATCATACTAAGTGAAGTAAGTCAGAAAAAGAAAGGCAAATACCATATGATATCATTTATAAGTGGAATTTAAAATACAACACAAATGAACCTGTCTATGAAACAGAAACAGACTCACAGACATAGAGAACAGAATTGTGGTTGCCAAGGGCAGTTGAGGGGGCAGAGGGAGGTATTGGGAATTTGGGATTAATAGATGCAAGCGATTATATATAGAATGGATAAAGAACAAGGTCCTACTGTATAGCACAGGGATCTATATTCAATATCCTGTGATAAAGCACAATGGAAAAATAATATGAAAAAGAGCATATATATGAATAACTGAGTCACTTTGCTGTACAGCAGAAATTAACACAACATTGTAAATCAACTATACTTCACTAAAATTTAAAAAATATATATAAAAAGGTTTACACAGGAATTATATTTTGAGCTACACTTCTGGAAAAGCATACCTGAGGCTTAAAATCTGAAATGGAGACCTAGAGTTTTAAGCAATGCAATAAAGGTTGTAAAACTCTACTTCTGCATTTAAATGACTTCTATGTACCATGTACTATGCGCCTGACACTATACAATATTCTGAAAGATAAAGATAAACCAGACTTTGAGGGACTTATATTTTATTTGGGAGACAGAGACATAAAGGAATAATTATCATACAATGAAATAAGTGACATAACAGTAGAATGAACTAATTGCTACCAGTGGAAAAGGATAAAATTACTATTGAGTAATACCTACAGGGTTTTCATATTTTCAAGTGAAAGGTAATTTTTGCACAGGTCCAGGGACCACTATGTAGAGAAGATGGGAAACCACTCCAGGCAATGGATTAACCAGATTAAAAGCAAAATTATCAAAGTGCACAGCATATGCTTACACAGGTTTTTCAATGGTGCCACAGTGGTTATTCTCAAACTTAGTGTAGAGATTCTTTCTTACATTTGTAAATAAAATCTTCTGGTAGATTATTTAAATTTCACAAGCTTCTCACTCTAGCTCTGCATTTCATATCCTAGAGATATGACTCTCTAGTTGAGATTCACTATTTATTATAATGAAAGTTGATACTAATAAGATTGCTTTTCATATGCAAATGTTGTTGGGCAGAAATAAAAAAGAACCATTTGGTTACAACTGATAGTGGCATAAGTTACGCTTAAGTCACCTAGACTGTGAAGTGTCAATGCAAGAATAAAAATTGTTCATAATTCTGTAGAAGACACAGTGTCATACAAAATGTTTAGGTACATATGTATAATGCTTACATCTGAATTCTAAAACAATCATACTGCTAGTAAAAAGTGGACAAGAAAGGGTAAGGGTGAACTTTGCAAGAACCTTAAAAGTCACTCCATTCGAGAGAGTATTCTTTGACATCTTCCCCTTTTTCCCTCATGCATGTCATTTCCTTCTCCTCCTCCTCCTTTTTTTTTCTTCTTTTGTCATTGTCAATGCCTTTCGTGCCTTCTATAAAATGCCTTAAAATTTAAAACATGGTGAAATCAGCTATTAGTAGTTTATTTTGTTTTAGTTGCTGCTGTAAATATGTTTTCGACTATAATATTTTTAACCCTCACAACACATGAGGCAGCTATTCTTTCCATTTTCTAGTTGAAAAATACTGAGGTGCAGAGAATCCAAATTATTTCTTGAGTGTATTGATTGATCATTGTCATTAACTATCAGATTCACTATGCTAATTGCTTGATTTTCAGGTATAACATCAAACTTTTGAATGGAATTCTATCTCATATAATAAATAGTATTTAGCAGTTACATTAAATATAGAGTATTTTTATGCTATAGTGAGTTTGATAAGATTAAATCTATCTAATGTACAGGAATTACTGTTTCAGGATTGCACAAGTGTTTAATTTATAAAGGAAATGTAGTACGGTAAAGAAGAGCAAAATAATTTGCAGTAAATATAACACATCCTAAATAATGATATACTTTGTTTAAAATAAAGTAAAAATATGAATGGCAAACATTTTCATTGGTAAACATTATCAAGTGAAGGTAGCTAAATTATGACAGAATGTCAGACCATAAGAATCTTTAATATTTATCTACTTAACCCTGCATACATTTTTGAATCTGTATACAAACATATACTGTATATGTATATACATAAGTATTCACTCAGAGTTGCAGCAAATAATTTTCTGACAACTTTTCAGGGAATTTGGTAATTAGTATTACTACTTCCCAAGGTTAACTCAGGTTTTTGTTGCACAGTGTTAATTTTTTGGAGAGCATGGTCTTCCTTTCTAAGCAATGTCACTGTAGCCAAGAACTTCACTGTTCTTTGTTGTCACCCATGATCTTTTATGCACATCTTAGTCCACTGTGACTAAGATGAATCTTCTGTAGTCAAAAAACTGAATCCTCTCTGAAGTAAGTTTAAGAATAGAAATAAAAATGACATGAATGAGTTAGCAAATGATTTTTAAAAGTTATCAGTGAAGAAGACATATGACTAGTATGAAAACAGAAAATAAGAGTATTAAAAGGATTACTAAGCAAAGCTGAGTTTATAAAAGGCTAAAGTGACAACCAGAAAAAGTTGTTGTACAGAATGGTAAAGAATGTGAAAATATATACAGGGATCAAGTAGCATTACACTATATTCACCTGTGTGTATCCATAGCTATTAGCCCTTCTGCTATTAGCTAATTAGCTATCAGTTAATTGCTATTTTTCTATTAGCTTTTAACTCTGTTGCTAATTTTTATATGATTACTCTTTATTTTATGTAAAGCTATTTTATTATAAACTCAGACTTTTTATGATTTTTATAAAATGAATGAATAACAATGTCTATTTCAATTATCTTGATATGTTGGTAACAACTTTTGTTTATGATTCCATCCCTTGCTAATTTATGGCTTAAGTGATGAGATTATGTTAACATTCAGTTGGGTTTTCATCTTCTGGTTCTCTGAAGGCATAGCATGATACAGCAGTTCATTCACATGAAGTAAAGTTAATATCTGCATGGCTACTCAAGAACATACTTATCAGGACTTGTGAAATATTCTGGAGATGGTTGTGACCTCAATAAAGTTAATTTAGAATTTTTTAAAAAATAAAACATATACACTCACAATTTGACACTAGACAAAAAAATAGACTATTTTCAAATGTATCTTTTGTTGTGTTTTTGTTCTGGAAATAAGCTTTTATAAAGAGATTCATTATTTTCCAAATATCCAAAAACTGTTTTTTTATTTTGTTTTGTTTTTATTGCTGAGAGTACTGTTGAAATATATTTCTTGGTGTCTCTTAGAGTAGATCTTAGTAGATGGTTTCCATAGACAACACTATGTCACTGATGAAAGAAACTTTTCAAAGAAAAAGAAACACTGATTCCATGTTTTATTTCTGAAAGACTTTGTAAAATAATATAACATTTAACTATCTAAAGTTACCTCTAAATAACATTTTCTAGGAACAACTATTTTCATTCAAAAATGTAAAACACATGAGTTCTAATTTTGGAATAAGACATTTTCTAGCTGATTATTTCTCAATGCAATTATGTGAGCAAACCATGGTGTGGGAACAGGTATATCAGTTATGAGAACCAGCACCTAGTTTTAAGTACTCTTAAAAAAGGAAAGGCTAACGGCCTCTGGGCAAAACACCTCTAATATTATGCCAAGTGAGTAGAAAAAAAAAATGTGAAGATGCAAAATCACTTTAGGATGACCACTGGGTCATCCTGATATGGAGATGGAAACTAATAAAATATGAACTGTGACAACGTTTTGAGACTCAGGCTACTGTTCCTGTCTGGGTACCTCCTGCCTGAAGGGTGGAAAGTAAGTAATCAAGTGGCGTATGAACCTTCAAGGACTCTGTTTATGTGGCTAAATTTTTTTTTTTTTTTTACAGCTTGTTAGTGATAAGTCAGCATGAGATAAGAACTTTCAGAAGACTCAGGTCTTGATTTTTGGAGGCCTTGCTATGAGTCTGCTACACCTCAGTTGCTCACTGGTGACCACTGTTGAGACCAGGGCAAATAGGTAGGCAGAAAACAAAACAAAACAAAAAAGCTCTTCCACTGGCAATTTGTCATAAATTGGTTTTGTTTGTTTGATTTGCATGAGTTATAGTATTAACACTAAAACCTGGATCACATTTTTAAGAGTTATGCTACAGTACAATTGAAGCTATAATCCACATTTATAGCTTATCAAAAGAATGACATCACTGTACATTTGAAAATGAGAAACTATTTCATATATCAGTTTTTTAAACATTTTATTTTGGAATAATTTTATATTTGCAAAAAAATTGTAAATTTAATACAGAAATTCTGGTATACACTTCAACCCAGTTTCCTTAATGTTAACATCTTACATTTCATGGTACTTTGTCCATACCAAGAAATTCACATTAATATAATACTATTAACTAAACAAGAGAATTTATTCAGATTTCACTAGTTTTTCCATTAATGCCATTTTTCTGTCCTGGTATGTAATCCAGGATACCACATTATATTTAGATACATCAGTAATTTCAAGTTCCTTTAGACTTTTGTGTAGTTCTGGTCAAATTTTGCAGTCTGAGTTTATGAGCTACACCTTCTCCAGGACAAGGTGAATTTTAATTCCATGATACCTGACAACCTTGTCAACTGAAAAGGTATATTTTACGCATGTTTGAACACACTGATAAGTGATGAATATGATTTTTCTATGTCATGGGTAAAAACATGTTTCATCTGCTTTAAGATGTGCTATCTGTAGTTCCTATGGATTTCTTATTTTTAGCTGTTTTTATATAAGAATACATAGTAGTGTCTGAAATCAAAGAAATTTTGATTTCTATGAGGGCACTTTCCCTTTTCCTTAGATATTTCCAAGTTCTTTGGAAATAAATAATTTAGTGATGTTAAATAGTTGAACTTATCTAGGGAAAAAATACCTTCCTTGTTTTTAATTTGTATCACAAAAGTCTATACTCCCCCATCATCTCAAACTTGCTTTTTTTTCAAATTCTCATTTGTTGTTGCTGAAATAATTATTGATGCATTCTCTGAAATAAAAACACATTAAATCATCCCAATTACCCTGAGCTCCTTCCTCCATCTTTGGTTTTCACATAATGTCTGTAGTCAGGTATTTTTTTAATTCCAGTTCAAAGTTTTACCTATACTAAACCCTCATCTCCAGGAGGCTTTCATATGGCTCTTCATTCCCTCAGTTCAGGTCTTTCTCGAATCTTCCTTAAATGAGTATAACAAAAACCTGCTCTGATTTCCTGGAATTAAAATCCTTAACTCAGGCTTCTTTCATAATTTAAAGAAGAAACTTCTTTCATAAAGAAGTATAAAACCATTTGGAGAGATAGTAGAATGGACAGTGATATTTTACTGGCATAATCAATACAGATTGATCTGATGAGGTGACATTTGACCAAAGACCTGAAGAAAGAACATAAGTGAAATTTATAGATTTCCTGAGGAAAGTGCATTCCAGACATCCAATTTACCATTCCACAAAGACCTCAGGGGTCTACTGGGCATTTAAAGAAATCAAGGAGGCCATTATGTCTACAACAGGCTGGGCAAGAAGAGCCGTGGGTAATGGAATCAGAGGAGACAGGTCTGGGAGTCATCAAAATATTGAAGAGATGGTAAGAGCTTTTGGTTTTACTTTTGGTGAAATGGGAAACGATAATAGGAATTTCAACACAAGATGCCACAATATAAATTACATAGTAATATAATCACTGAAGCTGTTATGTACATTGAAGGTGGGTGTAAGTAGTAGAGACCATTATGAGAAAAGTTCAGATTCTCTCTCTCAATCTACAAGATCTTTGGTGGGAAAATGAACCCTGTATGGTGAAGTCCTAACAGCTGTCTTACTAACTATTTTAAGTGTGAAGTTGATCAGAGGAGAATGGCTAGAGATATGCCTGAGTATAATTAGAATATTATGCAGAATATGATATTTAAAGTCATAGGACTTGAGGAGATCTCCAAAGAGGATGTAGAGAAATCCAAGGATTAAGCCATTTAGGGGGTAAGAGTTCAGATAATGCAAGATAACTTGCAGTATTGCAGTTTCTATGGTGACCTTGTGAACAAAGAGTAGGGTAGATAATGTCATTGGTGCCTAAATGCAAATGATAATTTTGAACTTGTGAGTAGTAGTGAGGTAGCCAGGATAAAGGAAGGAGTTTGGAAGAAGTACACACAGTTTGATGTGTTCCCCTGCATTTGCTGAAGGATATGTAGAGATTGGGGTTGGGGCAGCTTCATGTGAACATGAGCATTTTTGTGGACCTTCAGCTCAGTCACTCAATAGCAATGTGAAGACTGGTGAAGCACCTGGCTCAGACTCTACCCTCCCTTACCTGGAAATCCTTAGTTGACTTAGTAGCCCCTTTTCTTATTTTCCTTTGTCTTGTCCCAGTTCTTCCTAATAACTCTGTTTATTGCCTTATTCTCTGTATTACCCTTATGGTATTATACTTATTTCCATGGTCTCATCTGCCACCTCAATGCTTAGAACACCCATACTTCATCTCTGTTTTAGACGTTTTTACTAATCTTGACCTGACATCTATCAAGAGATGACTCACAATACTGTTATGTAAATGAGTTTAAAATGAACTCCTTTTTGAAAATTATTAAATAAAATACAGAACACACACTTTGGAAATGAATAAAATATTTGAACACACACATATCATTAAAAGGGCCATTAATTACATTAAAAAGATGCCCAACTTCTTTCATTCACTCAGGAAAATGCAAACTAAAACCATATTTGATTAACTACTACAAATTCAGCAGAATGGCTAAAAGGAAAAGTTAAAAAATTCCAAATGATGACAAAGATGTAGAGCAACTGATATCCTCATCTGTTGCTAGGAGGACTTTAGTTTTTCCTTGCAATGAAGAAACAGATTCTAAGATCATGACCAAACAGAAACACATTAAGAGGGAATGCATAATTCAGAAGATAAAATGATGTCTACCAGATGAATTTTTCTACTGACTTACTTATTTGTCTTTACAATTAGAGTTGAGTCTTACTCAGAAAACATGAATCACTATAATAGTTCTCCATAGAAGCAAGTAAATATTTTAAAAGTATATGCACAACTCCCAAATCATTGTGGTTTATTTTAATTCTGAAACTTTGAGAATAATCTGTGATACACTGACTTTTTAAAAATTTAATAAAAAGATGAGGCTGTGAAGTCTAGGTTCCCCACAGCCACTTCCCCTCCAGTGACAGGTTTATTACCACAGACTTCAACACACTCATTATAGGTGATTAAGAGTTTTACATAATGAGACCAAGACAAGGGCAACATTCCAGAGTTGTATTATCATTATTACTATTATTATTGTTATTATACTGTTTAAGCAATTAGAAAGGTAATTTAGAATAGCTGAAATGAGTACTCTGAATACAGGAAATTCTCAGGAATGGTAAGCAGAACTTCTAAACATTTTTCACATACACCATAAAGTGTTTATAATAGCATCCTAATAGGATATAATTTAGAGGACTAATAGAAATGTCACAGACTTATATGTCTAGTGGAGATTACTAAAGGTCATTTGGCCCATATTCTCCTTCCTTTAGGAAAACTTAAACCTAAATCTTCCCAGATGACTCTTATTTCTAAAAACACCCTGAGGCTCTATGACCTCAGTTTAAATATATATGCACATTTTCCCTCTCTGAGAAATGTCTTCTTCATGTCTACTCTAAATCACAACACACCTATTTCAACTTACAAAGACTTTGGAATGAACTGGAACTAAATCATGTGTTTATGTTGATGAATAATGTTATGTTCTGATTCATATTTAAATCACATATAGATAGAGTTCTATCTGTGGTAAATCATTTCATATTTTTGGTGTTGGGATGGTGGTCAGAGGAACTGCAGTAGCTGTGACAAAGACTAGCCAGGTGTTCACCAATCCTGATTCCTCTCACTTTGGTTACAATTATCAGCTCCTTTTGCTCTTGGATCAGGAATGTATAACTAGATATTTTACTTTTATTGAAAGTGGAAACAGAGAAAGAACAACAGAAACAAACTTCACAGTATCATTGCATTCAATTTTTCTTAAAAGGAGAAACTGAGGCTCAGAACATTTAGCTGTAAAACTTTAATCACACATTTAATAAATTGCAAAGCAACTAGCTGGGACTAGATCTTAGATTTTCTAAAAACGCAGCATTTTTACCAGCATTCCACAGCATTTTTCCATGAGTTATCAGCTCTATTTTAGGTTAAGTTTAAAAACAAGTTTCAAAAACTATTGCAAAAAGAACTCTGAACACAAAAAAGCATTAATAAAAGAGAAATATGAAAGAATGGAATCTATTGAGAAAAACAAAAACTGTATAACAAATGAATTATTTACAAAAAACAGTTATATACTAAAACAGACTATGTCCATCATCACCTGGCAACTGTTCAAAATGAACAAAAGTTTTAATTTCTAAACACCTAAATATGCAGATGTTTTCAACAGTTTCAAACATAATGGGAATCTAAACACAAAAAATCTCTAAAAATTGTCTTTGGAAGTAACCTATTTATATGCTGAATAAATCGTAAACATGTTTATATAGAAAACCAATGAAAGCATGGTGGATACAGTCTCCTTTTGGCATGAGGTGCCTGTGAAGTTAACCATAGTTTAAAAAGCTGTGTGTGAAATAAACATCAGAGTAATGTGGTCTCATTATAGAAACATAATCTGAAAATGAGTTTACAAAAATGGAGGAAAGCAGCTTTATTCTGAATACCTGAGTGTATGAAATGAATTGGAAAATAATGGTATCTGTAGACTGACCAGGGCATGTCCAAAGGATAGCACACATATTCTGAGTAAGAAGACTCTGGCTTTCTAAAAATATGGTTTGCCCCAAAGGCAAGATTATGAGTAGCTTTTCTTTTTATTATTTATTTTCTCCCTTGTTATTTTTATCGGTGTCATGGACTTTCATGCTCTCTCTTTACCAATAAACTTTGAAATCTATGTTTCATCCCCGATATCTGCAAACCCATACAGCCAACTGCTTTATCAATATAACCACTCAGATGTCTAGTAGGCATCTCGAAATCATTGTGTGAAAAACAAGTTCCTGTTTTTCCTCCTCACCCTCAATTTCATCTCAGATAAAACAAGTTAGACTTCTCACTCCTTCAAGTAAAATGGCCTCATGTCATTCCTGACAGCTCTCTCATACCACATGTTCAGTGTCAGAAATACCCGTTGCCTCAGCCTTCAAAATATCAAATATCGGTCAAATCTGACTACCTTTTAACCAGCTCTACTGCTAACATCCTGATTCAATCACTATTATTTCTCCCCTGGGTTATTTCAGTAGACTCTCAGACTGGTTTTACTATTTCTAAACTTCCTCATATTTAATTTATTTTCAAAGGGTAAGCTATAATAGTCCTCCTAGTAATTCACACTATGCCACTCATGTGTTCAAAATCTTTCCCTGGTTTCCCTTTTCCACTCAGAATAAGAGCCAAGTTGTTTGCTTACATTGTCCCACAATGCATTCCATGATGTGGCACCTCTCACCTCTTTTACTTTAATGCTTATTACTCCTCCACTCATTCACTCCACCTTTGTCATAGAAATTTTATTTATTTATTTATTTTTGGTCATTTGTTGACCTTACAAGACACACTGCAGTTACTCAGATTTGTTCTTGCTATTTTTCCTGCTTAGAATGCTCTTTTGCTAGATGTATACATACTCTAGTCATGGGCTCAATGGCCTCAAATGAAGATGGAGTCCGGGTTTCTTTAAAGAGGAACTAATTACTAAGGTTTGTGCAAGGTACAAGGGAACACTTCAGCAAAAGGAAAGAAATACTTCCTATTTCCTTTCTCCACTAACAGATTAAAGTATTTTATTTATTATCTATTATATCACTCTCACAACCAAAAACAAACAAAAAAACAAAATAAAATTTAAAAATCTAAAAAATAAAATCAAATCAGGAACACCAGAAATTGACTTTCTCTTCTGTCTACTTTTCTATCTCCAGCATTTGTTACCATGTGAATCATATAGTAAGCCCTCAATAAGAAGAATGAGAAAGAGTAGTAGTAGTAGTCCATACAACCATCGCCATCATGGTTGCTGTCACAACCCTGGTAGCTGTAAACATAATACTTAAAATGTACCAGACATTGTTGTGTCAAGTGCTTTAATTGCATTATTTTTCTTAATCCTTATTACAACTTATGAAATAGGCACATTTATTTTCCTCACTTTAAGACATTAGGAAACCGGGGTTCAGAGAAGTAAAACCACACAGCCAGCACCTAGTGAGGCCAGATGGCAAATCAGGTAACCTGAGTGCAAATTCATACTCCCTTCTTGACGCACTTGCTGATCCTTAGTTGACACTACTTGACTTTCTCTCCCTCCACAATGTAAGAATCTTGCTTTCACATCTAGAGTGTTAGTCAGTGATCTTGTTTATATACCAGGTGCTGCAGACCCTTTGTAATCATTCCGCAGAGCTGCCATTACAAATTACCACAGACATGGTATATCAAAACTATAGAAATATTCTCTGACAGTACAGTTCAGGAAACCAAAGGCCAAAACCAGGGTGTTGGCAGGGGCCATCCTCCCTCAAAAGCTTTAGGGAGGAAAGCTGGTGGCTTGTGGCAGAACAAGAGAAATATCTGCCTTTATCTTCAGATGGCCTGTTCCCCTGCATCGCTGAGGGTCCTCTTCTGTCTCCTCTAAAGATATTCCAATTGGATTTAGCATCTGCTCTAATCCAGTATGATCTCACCTTGATTCTTACCTTAATTACGTTGAAAAGACCCTATTTCAAAATAAGGTCACATTCTGAAGTTCTGGGTGGAGAAGAATTTGGGAGGAACAATATTCAACGCATTAAGTACTCCTTTCTAGGGACTGAGACTTCAACTTTTTAACATGGTCTCCTTTCCAGTCAGTGAGGATTGACTGCCTTCAGAAGAAAGCATATCAGCTCTGAATAATTACACTATCACCTAAATTCCCATGCTATCTTCTGCTAAGTGTAGTCCTTTCTATTCTCTCTGGGATTAAGATTGACTGACAATCCTCTTCTCAGAAACAAGTCGCCCTGTCAAAGTCCCAAATGAGAACCCACATTTAATAATAAACTTTATACTTAACACTTCCATTTTTTAACAAACAAGGAGGTTCTGATATCTTAAAAACCCTTCAGCTAAAGGCCTACACAATGTTAGATGTTTTTTTAAACCTATGGCTTCATAAATCCTGAAAGGAAACAAACTCCAAAGCTGGGGCATGCTCTGAGGGCATGCTGACCTTAAGTAAAGCTGAAGTTTCAGAGAATACAAGAGGCAAAACTTAGGGCTCTTGAAAGGTGGGAAGAAAGTTTAGTGAACTCTGGAAAAATTGACCCTCAAAATTCTATACCTCTCAGCTAAAAATGAACTAACAATATCCGTGCCACAAAAGGTTATGGAGAAAAGAATTATGCCTTGAAAATTCATAATCATAATCTTGTCCTCATACATACATCAGAATTTCAGATTAATAGTAACCAATTTCAATATATTTCATGGACATTTAATTTATGAGAAACTACAGAAGAATTTAAGAACACTAAAATTACCAATTAACATGAATGTATGTGCAAAATAATTATTGTAGCAAAATAAATACTTAAAAATCAAAAGCAAATCAAGCTACATGTTTTTCAGTTGTCTTGCTAATTGGTTGGATATATTTAATATAAATTAGAATATTAAGAGGGTATTTGAGACTGTGTTGCTGAAAGAGAAGTGAGACTGAAGTTCTCACTTTCCAGACAGAAAAATGGTACAGGATAATCAAAAGAAATAGAGTCTCATGGTTCCCAAAGTTGAAGAAATTGGGTCTGCATCTGGACAGTTATATAGACAGATGGCAAAATTTCTGGAAAATAAAAATAAATAGTTGATGTGTCCAAGCTAAATGGGACAATGGAGAGTCTCAAAACAAATGTCTGTGTCCAAGTGTGCCTGAAAAACAGAACAGAACTTGGTAAGTCAAGGGAATAGGTATAATAGGTAGATAACAGGTGCTCACCTACATGGACTGGTGACTGTGGATAATCTGGATGTCCTCTGTTAACTAAGAGCCTCAGAAAGTGGCATGAGCTTAACATAAGAGAAGGATAAACTACAACTCTTGGAGATATTCCAAAAATAATATATGTTAGTCTTGAAATAAGAAAGTATATAATTATACAAATATGTGTATATATACATACATGCATACATACATATATACACGGATACATACACATATACACAAACATGCATATATAAAACAAATTTTATATGTTTTAAGGATTGTATTCCTTCATAAAAAATATGCATTAGGATATCTAATGTACCCCTCAAATTGCAGATTAAGATTTATACATACTGTGTATGTGTGTGTGTATATATATATATGTGTGTGTGTATATATATATGTGTGTGTGTGTGTGTGTGTGTGTGTGTGTGTGTATGTATGTATGTATAAAACCAGAAATATATCTATAATATCTTGTTGGTATGAGAAAAAATCTATTCTTAGAAAAATGTATACAGTATGATTACATTGAGTAGGCATCTTGATTTGGATCTCCTTCAGAACAAACTCAGAGATAAAGAATTGAGTGCAAGTAGATCATTTGGGAGGTGATCCTTGGAAACACAAATGAAGATGCAGGGAAAATGAGACAGAGAAGGAAGAGAAATCCATAAATTGTGTGGTATGTGATCCATTAATGATTCTGTTACAGGTAAGGAAAGGACAACTGGTCTCAATTCTGTTGGAGACACTCTGAAATTGTCTGAAGTGTGCCTCAGAAGGCCCACTGGAGGAAGAGGGGGGAAGTGTTATCTACAGACTCTCCTCCCCTCCTTGTGTGTAAACCCTATCCCCACACCTGTCCAGTGATTGCCAACATGTCTTGGTTACTCAAACTTCTATGGGACTAGCACAAGCTCTTACACCCGAGAGAAGAGAGACTCAAGTAGTTGAGGTAAGAAGTTGTCCAAGTGAGGGAATAAGTGCTACAGCTTCTTCTCATGAATGCAGGTTTCCCATGGACTACAGGGACCACTGGCCATGAAAGGCATGTGCTGCGGTGAGGGATAAAAATGTCCACATGTTAGTTGGGTTTAAAACCATTTTCATGAGTATGGAGACTGACGTGGAAGGATACATTAAAATTTTTATCCTGTCATTTGGAGGTTAGAGAGTTTGATAAGTTTCTTCATATACCTTTGCATTGTTTGACATTGCCATAAGCATATATTATTTTTGATATTAAATATAATAGCCATCCACTTTATGGAAATACTTTTACTACTTTGGTAGTCAATCCATTAAGCAAATAACAAATTAATAGACATACTTTTTATTTCTGGAATTCATAGAGTTTATCAGGATAAGAGGAGCTGTAATAAGGAAATTTAATGAGGCATTCGTGGGCAGATGATTCCGTTACGGAGATAGAGAAGGTGATGAGTAACCAAAATCGTACTTCTGTTTTTGGGATGTTTTCTGGTTACTTAATCCTCACTCATGTGTTCAATGGTTAAAATAATATTGTTTAAAATATACTAAGCTTTGTAACTGGGGCAAATGGAGAAAAAGAAGCACTCCAGAGAGTAGGATTAAATAGTTTTCATCCATGCTCAAAATCAGAAGCTGAGCTTTGCTGAACACAAGACTTTGTATATATCAACAAAAATGTCTTTGATAGGGCTTCCCTGGTGGCGCAGTGGTTGAGAGTCCGCCTGCCGATGCAGGGGACACGGGTTCGTGACCCGGTCTGGGAAGATCCCACATGCCGCCAAGCAGCTGGGCCCGTGAGCCATAGCCCCTGAGCCTGCACGTCCGGAGCCTGTGGTCCACAACGGGAGAGGCCACAACAGTGAGAGGCCCGCGTACCAGGAAAAAAAAAATGTCTTTGATAAATGCTGCCTATGTTAATTAATATTTGGTTGGCTGATTGAAGAAATGATTCAATCAATCAATTTTACAGATGTGAAAATCTGGAAATAACTGTATTTCATTATGCACTCTCAAATGCATAAACTATTAATTTTTAACATAATGAAACTTTACACTCTTAGGACAGGGTAAATTTGCTTAAACCCCTAATCTCAGTGTCCCCCCACAAGGTTTGTGTCCTTTTTCACATCAAAGGTAAATGAAGATCAGGCATTCCACCCTGATGCAGTCTTCCAATCTGTGACTTAGGTATCTAGATTCCTTCCATGGTGTTGCTTCATTATTTTGAAATCTTCGTTTCCAGTCAAGGGGAAAAGGAGAAAGACACCATGGAAGATAGGTCACATTTCTTTTTTCTTTCTTTTTTTTTTTTTTTGGTCAGGCCTGGAAGTGACTTTTATCACTTCTGCACAAATTTCATTAGCCAGGAACTTGCTAAACAGTCACAAGCTAAGAGCAAAAGGGGCTTATAATTGTAACCAAAGTGAGAGGAATCAGGGTTGGTGAACACTTGACTAGTCTTTGTCACAGCTACTGCAGTTCTCTGACCACCATTCCAACACCAAAAATATGAAATGATTTACAACAGATAGAATTCTATTTATATGTGATTTAAATATGAAGCAGAACATAGCATTATGCTTCAACATAAACATATGAATAATTTAGTTCTGGTTCATGTCAAAGTCTTTTTCTTTTTTTAATTGAAGTATAGTTAATTTACAACATTGTGTTAGTTCCACATGTACAGTAAAGTGATTCAGGTATATATATATTTTTTTCAGATTCTTTTCCATTGTAGGTTATTACAAGGCATTGAATATAGTTCCCTGTGCTATACAGTAGGTCCTTGTTTTTTATCTATCTTACATATAATGGTGTGTATATGTTAATCCCAAACTCCTAACTTATCTCTCCCCCAACTTTCCCCTTTGGTAACCATAAATTTGTTTTCTATGTCTGTGAGTCTATTTCTGTTTTGTAAATAAGTTCATTTATATCATTTTTTTTAGACTCCACATATAAGTGATATTATATGGTATTTGTATTTTTCTATCTGACTTACTTCACTTAATATGATAATCTCTATGTCCCTCATGTTGCTGCAAATAACATCATTTCACTTTCTTATATATACAATATTCCATTGTATATATGTACCATATCTTCTTTATCCATGCATCTGTTGAAGGACACTTGGGTTGCTTCCAAGTCTTAGCTATTGCAAATAATGTTGCTATGAACACTGGGGTGCATGTACCTTTTCAAATTAGAGTTTTCTCCAGAATATTCCCAGGAGTGGGAGTGCTGTATCATAGGTTAACTCTAATTTTAGTTTTTAAGTAACTTCCATACTGTTCTCCATAGTGGCTGCACAAATTTACATTCCCACCAACAGTGTAGGAGGGTTCCCTTTTCTCCACACTATCTCTCCAGCATTTATTATTTTTAGACTTTTTAATGATGATCATTCTGATCAGTGTGAGGTAATACCTCATTGTAGTTTTGACTTGCATTCCTCTAATAATCAGTGATATCAAGCGTCTTTTCATGTGCCTGTTGGCCATCCATATGTGTTCTTTGGAAAAATGTCTATTTAGGTCTTCCACCCATTTTTTGATTGTTTTTATTTTTATTTTTTTATATTAAGTTGTATGAGCTGTTTGTATCAAAGTCTTAATAAACTTAAATAAGTGTGGGTGATTTAGAGTAGATATGAAGAGGACATTTCTCAGAGAGGGAAAACCTGAATATATATTTATACTGAGGTCATAGAACCTCAGAGTGTTTTTAGAAATAAGAGTTCTCTGGGAAGATTTAGGTTTAAGTTTTCCTAAAGGAAGGAGAATATGGGCCAGATTATCTTTAGTAATCTCCACAAGCCATATAGGCCTGTAACATTTTTACTAGCTCTCTAAATTATACCTTATTGGGAGGATATTATAAACACTTCTTTGGAGCACGGTGATTACAGTCTCCATTTCCTTGTTGGCTGTTGGTCAGAGACCATTCTCGACTTGCCCTTAGGCTCTTGCAATGTGGCTCCCTTTCTAGCCCTTTCAGCATAACAGCTTACTTCTTCAAGGCCATGGGAGAGCCTTCCTCTACTCTGATAGTCTGCAGTAACATAGTTATGGGAGTTAACCAAACACTTTTGCTAAATAACTATAACTAATCAAGGAGTACCTATCAAATTATATTCACAGATTTGGCTCACACTCAAACAAGCGGATTTTATAAGGTGTGTGATCAGGAACAGGAATCTTGAGGGCCACATTAGAATTCTGTGTACCACATAATTCCCTTAAATATGAGGGAACGTTTATCAGAGTGATTTTAAAGCTAATACCAACTAAGGTATCTTATCCTGTTTTAAATTACTACTGATGAACATTTTAAGGTTTTAGTTTTAGTCAAGAAGAGTGACAATGATTGATGAATGACATTTCAACAAAGATTTAAATTGTCTTACAAAGGGGTTTCCCTGGTGGTGCAGTGGTTGAGGAGGGTCCGCCTGCCAATGCAGGAGACACAGGTTCGTGCCCCGGTCCGGGAAGATCCCACATGCCGCGGAGCGGCTGGGCCCATGAGCCATGGCTGCTGAGCCTGCGCATCTGGAGCCTGTGCTCTGCAACGGGAGAGGCTACAAGAGTGAGAGGCCCGCGTATCGCCAAAAAAAAAACTTACAAAGATGCATCAAATAGAGAAAAAATAAGATATAGTTTTAAAAAGTAAGAAAATTAAAGCAGGGACAATATTACTATATAAAGGCAGTATTTTGAGATTTTTATTTGAATTTGGACAAATCTGTAAGACAAAATACCCACCTACTTTCCACCACAATGTTAATAAGCTTTTGTTTCAACATTGGCCTGGACTTTGGAGAAAATCAGTCAAATGATACCATCGTTTGTAAAACAACAGCATAGTTTATAGGAAATTCTTGAGTTCATATTTTGGAAAAAATAATAGCTATACCTCCTAGGTTCCTAGAAAACGCTGCCATTTAAAAAGTGAACTTGAAGAGACATCATTTATTATATCTACTATTTACTGAGCTCCTATTGTATGGTTTGGCAGCATTTTATATAAATTATATTGTATATTATATAATATATATATATAATTGCTGTTTTTCATAATTATTTTGTC
Source organism: Lagenorhynchus albirostris (assembly GCF_949774975.1). NCBI lineage: Eukaryota > Metazoa > Chordata > Mammalia > Artiodactyla > Delphinidae > Lagenorhynchus > Lagenorhynchus albirostris. The sequence goes on along the minus strand of NC_083106.1, from coordinate 85,517,623 downwards.
AGGAATAATTATTGCGACCATTCTTTAAGGTGGGGTAACACTTCAACAAATAGTTTGCTCAAAATTCACACAGTTAGTGAATAGTTAACTCAGGATTTATATCTAAGATTTCATAGATGCTAATTCCACTTCTCATAGCTACTGGAGAGTAGATGTCTGCATCTGCAGATCCAAACTCTGCTGTTTTTACTATTTACAGGGAAATGGGAGATCCTAAAGTAGGTCATTTTGGTTATTTTAAAAAAGCAGTTTTCTGATTTGTATTTCTCTAATGATTAGTGATGTTGAGCATCCTTTCATGTTGGAAAGGGTGTGGAGAAAAGGGAACGCTCTTGCACTGTTGGTGGGAATGTAAATTGATACAGCCACTATGGAGAACAGTATGGAGGTTCCTTAGAAAACTAAAAATAGAACTAACGTATGACACAGCAATCCCGCTTCTGGGCATATACCCTGAGAAAACCATAATTCAACAGGAGTCATGTACCACAACGTTCATTGCAGCTCTATTTACAATAGTCAGGACATGGAAGCAACCTAAGTGTCCATTGACAGATGAATGGATAAAGATGTGGCACATATATACAATGGAATATTACTCAGCCATAAAAAGGAATGAAATTGAGTTACTTGTAGTGAGGTGGATGGATCTAGAGTCTGTCATGCAGAGTGAAGTAAGTCAGAAAGAGAAAAACAAATACCATATGCTAACACATATATATGGAATCTAAAAAAAAAAAAAAGAAAAGGTTCTGATGAACCTATGGGCAGGACAGGAATAAAGATGTAGATGTAGAGAATGGACTTGAGGACATGGGGTGGGGGAAAGGTAAACTGGGATGAAGTGGGAGAATGGCATGGGCATATATACACTATCAAATGTAAAATAGAGAGCTAGTGGGAAGCAGCCACATAGCACAGGGAGATCAGCTCGGTGCTTTGTGTCCAACTAGAGGGGTGGAATAGAGAGGGTGGGAGGGAGACACAACAGGAAGGAGATATGGGGATATATGTTTATGTATAGCTGATTCACTTTGTTATACAGCAGAAACTAACACAACACTGTAAAGAAATTATACTGCAATAAAGATGTTAAAAAATAAAAGAGCAGTTTGTAATAAACATTAAGGCAGTTGTGGCTGAGCTTTGCATTTAGCTACGGAATAAACAAAGTACAAGTGTAGAATAGTAATAGGTTTTTTTAAATCTACTTGACATAATATTTAGGTGGACCCTCATTGTCTTTCTTATTTTGTTAAAAAATGCTCTGTAATTTAAACCACCAATTAGTTGTAAGACAGGTGTTGTTTAAACACTAAAAGGAAGTATTGGATAACTTAGCAAATATGGGGGCTGTGATTTATGGTACAAAAAGTCTACCATACAAACCACCTGGAAGCAAGAATAAAAAATCCATAAATCAATTCAAACAAGTGTTCCAGTCTCCACAAATGTACTCACCAAGTGCAAGATAAAACTCTAGTATAATGGAGATTTATACTATAAGCATATGCACAATAATCACTAATTTTTTAAGAAAAATTTGATTTGGGAATTTTACATATAATATTTATATTCTTTTTACTTTTAGAGGGGAAGTGGTATCTCGAGAGTCTTCTTAGAAGGAAAAATTTTCAAGGTATGGGTACTATTCTACTTGAAGAGGGTGATATCAGGTGTTAATACTGATAAAATTAAAATTGTCAGATCTTAGCTCCCTGACCAGGGATTGAACCCGTGCCCTCAGCAGTGAGGGCACAGAGTCCCAACCACTGGACCATAGGGAATTCCTGAAAGATACACTATTGTTTTCACACTCAGACTTTCTTGGATAATGATATCAAGTATATTTAAACAACTGAAATTAAAGGGATATCATCCTGTAGCTATTAGAGTAATCCTTCCTCTGAAGGAAAGGAATAGAGATCATTTCAACAGTCAGTGGTATAGCTAACATTTTAAATGTCTACTTTGAAGCCTTTATAAATGCTAATGTACATCCATCGATAGGCAATAGATCAATTTATAGATGTAAATTAAGAATTATAAGGAAGGAAAGGCAGCAATCAACAAAATTTTTTTTATACATAACTTTTAATAAAGAGGGTAAAATGAATAAAACCAGAATATACTATTTTTTTAATCCTATTTCCAGATTATGTCCTCAGATCAGCATATTTTCAGTCTTCATTTTGACTGCTTTCATTAGTGCTGAGGAAAATTATTTCTGTGTGGGATTAAAGCCTGGGTGCCTAATCAATTAGGCAAGTGAAAAAATATTTACCAAATAATTTTATATGTAGGAGACAATGAGGTTTATTCAAAACAGTAAAAACCACCGGAGTCACACAGAAGTCCTAGTTTTGAGGCTCATGTCTGGAATACCTGAGCTGTGTTACTTTTCAGCATCATATTATTCAACCTCTCTGAGCCTTTATTTCTTCATGTGTAAGAAAGGGCAACCACCCTACCTATTTTAACATCCTGGCATATGAAAGGAGTAATGTAAAAATCTTCTGAAAATGGTAAAATCCTTTTAAATTGCATCTTCATGAGAAATAAAACCTATTGTAAATACTATGTTAAATGAATCAGTAAGCAATTCTGTGAAAAATGAAGTCATCCCTTGGTATTCAGGAGGGATTTTTGTTCCTGGACAAGGGAGGGAGGGGGAGAGAGAGAGAGAGAGAGAGAGAGAGAGAGAGAGAGAGAGGTACTCAGCTTGACTCGACATCACCTTTGACCATTCATGTGCAAAAAACAGCCTAAAATATTTCATTCAGAAAGAAACCAAAAATATTGAATAAAACAAAGGCTTGAAAATGTATGAGTCAATAATACTTCCTTGGTAACTGGAGAATTCATCATAGGCTTTTAAAGGAGAAAAATGAAAGGAAATGGACAGTAATGAAGTATTGCAAACTCATAATCAATGAAATATCACTTAATGTTAGATTAAATTTTGGACAATTTTTTATTTGTAACCTTCTTACCTATCTTTACGCATCAAACTTCAAAGAAATTCACTGACTGCTTTCCAAAACTTTAGTTTTTAATTCAGAAATAAACCATGATTTTTAAAGAAAACTGACCATAGTTATCTCTCCTCTTCCACGTAGGAATGAGTGAAGAGTAGTTATAAGTCTGGAGTGTTATCCCATGTAGGTCCTTCCAAATAGAAACATGAAGCAACAAGAAAAGTACCCCCAAAGACCAGAGAGAAATAATTTACAAACACAGCTTCCAGATCTCTACTAGAATACTATATCAGGAAGATTAATTTATCTATCCTACTTAAAAATCTGTACTAAAACAAACTTTGGCATCATTTGGAGGAAGGAGTTTTACCCATACTTGAAACTAATGTCCTGAAAATTGAGATTACTGATGTCAATATAACTTACAATTGGAGCTGAGAACTAAGGCCAACTTTATCAGAAAGATTTAACTGTTTCATGAAATTCTTGCCCAGGTAAATAAGATTAGCCAATAAATAACTGTCCTACTTGTTTTTAAAATTCTGTTAGACAAATTAAATTGGGGAAGAAGTTGGCTCACCTTGGCAAAGAGCGCTTGTATCTGGGCAACAGTTTGCTCAACTGGGTAATGCATTGGCTCGTCAATTTTCTCACCTAAGTGTATCTGTCGATCATAAACTAATATGCTAGAGATTCTTCCCAGTCTCACCTACTTTCCACTCTAAAAGACATCATAAGCCATCTGAACCCAGATGACAAAGTGTATAAATACCTTTAACTTCCTGCATTTCAGACACTGACTCTGACAAGGTTTTGTTTTCCCCTCTGCAGTAAGTTTAATAAACTTACTTCTAGGTGATCAACAGTTTTTTCTTTCTTTTTTTAATGGAGTATAGTTGATTTAAAATACCATATTAGTTTCAGGTGTACAACATAGTGATACAAATATTTTATAAATGTACTCCAGTTAAAGTTACTATAAAATGTTGTCTATATTCCCTGTACTGAACAATATGTACTTGTAGCTTCCTTATTTTATAGAGTAGTTTGTACTTCTCAACCCCATACCCCTAAATTGCCCCTCCCCACTTCTCTCTCCTGACTGGTAACCACTAATTTGTTCCCTATATCTGTGAGTTTGTTTCTGTTTTGTTATATTTATTCTTTTTTTTTCTTTTTTAAGATTCAACATATAAGCGATAACATACAGTATTTGTCTTTATCTGTCTGACTAATCTCACTTAACATAATACCCTCCAGGTCCATGCATGTTTTTGCAAATGGCAAAACTTCATTCTTTTATATGACTGAGTAGCAGTCCATTGTTCTTCTTTATCAGTTCATCTGTTGATGGACACTTAAGTTGCTTCCTTATCTTGGCTATTGTAAATAATGCTGCTATGAACATTGGGGTGCATGTATCTTTTGGAATAAGTGTTTTTGTTTTCTTTGGATATCTACCCAGGAATGGAATTGCTGGATTAAATGGTAGGTTGATTTTTCATTTTTTGAGGAATATCCATACTATCTTCTATGGTGGCTACACATGTTTACATTTCCACTAACAGTGTACAAGGGGTCCCTTTTCTCCAAATCCTTGCCGACATTTGTTATTTGTGGGTCTTTTTGGTGATAGTCATTCTGACAGTTGTGAGATGATATCTCATTGTGATTTTGATGTGGATTCCTCAGTTAATCAGTGATATTGAGTCTCTTTTCATGCCTGTTGGCCATCTCTGTGTCTTCTTTGCAAAAATGTCTATTAAGGCTGTCTGTCCATTTTTAATTGTTTTTTTTTATATTGAGTTGTGTGAGCTGTTTACATATTTAGAATATTATACCTTATTTGTCATATGAGTTGCAAACATTTTCTTCCATGCAGTGTGTTTTCCTTTTGTTTGTCAGTGGTTTCCTTTGTTGTGCAAAAGTTTTTTAAGTTTAATTAGGTTCATTCTTTTTTTTTTTTTTTTGCTTTTGTGTTAGGAGAAAGATCCAAAAAATTTGCTAAAATTTATATCAGAGAGTGTTCTGCCTGTGTTCTCTTCTTGGAGTCTTATGGTTTCAAGTTTTACATTTAGATCTTTAGTCCATTTTGAATTTATTTTTGTATATGGTGTGAGGAAATGTTCTAGTATCATTCTTTTACATGTAGCTGTCCAGTTTTCCCAGCACCACTTATTAAAGAGACTGTCATTTCTCCATTGTGCATTCTTGCCTCCTTTGTTGTAGATTAATTGACCATAAGTGTGTAGATTTATATCTGGGCTCTTTATTCTATTCCATTGATCTACATAACGGTTTTTGTGCCAGTACCCTACTGTTTGGATTACTGTAGCTTTTTTTTTTTTTTTTTTTTTTTTTTTGCGGTACGCGGGCCTCCCACTGCTGTGGCCTCTCCCGCCGTGGAGCACAGGCTCCGGACACGCAGGCTCAGCGGCCATGGCTCAGGGGCCCAGCCGCTCCGCGGCATGTGGGATCCTCCCGGACCAGGGCACGAACCCGTGTCCCCTGCATCAGCAGGCGGACCCCCAACCACTGTGCCACCAAGGAAGCCCTACTGTAGCTTTTTACTATAGTCTGAAGTCAGGGCGTGTGATACCACCAACTTTGTTCTTTTTTCTCAAGATTATGTTGGCAATTAGAGGTATTTTGTGTTTTGTGGTATTTTGTGGTATTTTAGGGTTTTCTATATATAGTATCATGCCATCTGCAAATAATGGCAGTTTTACTTCTTCCCTTCCAATTTGGAAGCCCTTTATTTTTCTTGTCTTATTGATGTGGGCTAGGACTTCCAATACTATGTTAAATAGAAGTGGTGAGGGTGGGAAATCTTGTTTTTTTCTTAATTTTAGAAGAAATGCTTTTAGCTTTTCACCATGAGTGAGAATGGTGTTAGCTGTGGGTTTGTCATAAATGGCTTTTAAAATATTGAGATATGTTCCCTGTATACCAAATGTGATGAGAGTGTTTATCATGAATGGATGTTGAATTTTGTCAAATGTTTTTCCTGTGTATATTGAGATGGTCATGTGGTTTTTACTCTTCATTTTGTTAATGTGGTTTAGCACATTGATCACTTTGCAGATACTGAAGCATCTTTACATTACTGGAATAAATCTCAGTTGCTCATGGTGTGTTACTTTTTATATATTGTTGAATTTTGCTTGATAATATTTTGTTGAGGATTTTTGTATCTATATGCATCAGAGAAATTGGCATGCCATTTTATTTTTTATGGTGTCTTTGTCTGGTTTTGGTGTCATGGTAATGGTGGCTTCATACAATGAATAAGGGTGTGTTCAATCCTCTTCAATTTTTTTGAAATATTTGAGAAGTATAGGTGTTATCTCTTTTCATGTGTTTGGTGGAATTCCCCAGAGAAGCCATCACATTCTTGAATTTTCTTTTCTTATACTTTTCTTTATTACAAAATCAATTTCACTACTAGCAATTGGTGATTCAGAGGGTCTATTTCTTCCTGATTCAATCTTGTAAGATTGTATATTTGTAGAAATTTGTTAATTTCTTGTAGTTTGTCATATTTGTTGGCTTATAACCATTCTTAGTATTCTCTTGTGATTTTTGTATCTATCTGATATCTGCTGTTATTCCTCCTCTCTCATTTCACATTTTTGTTTATTTGTGTTCTCTTTTATTTTTTCTTGATGAACCTGGCTAAAGGTTTATCAATTTTGTTTTTTTCAAAAAAACAGTTTTTGGTTTTATTGACCTTTTCCGTCATATTTTAGTCCTATTTTATTTTATGTCCTCTCTAATCTTTATTATTTTCTTCCTTCTGCTGACTTTGGGCTTTTCTCCCTTTTGTATGAGATTTCTTCTTGTTTCTTGAGGTAGGCATGTATCAATTTCTTCCTTTATGCCTGTTGATATTTGCTTTATATATTTAGGTGCTCCTGTATTAGGTGTATACATATTAACAAGTGTTATATTCTCTCCTTGTATTGATCCCTTTATTCTTATATTACGTTCTTCTTTATCATTTGCAATAGACTTTGTTTTAAAGTGTATGTTGTCTGATATGAGTATTGCTCCTCCCACTTTCTTATCATTTCCATTTGCATTATATTCCTTTTTTCCATCCCCTAACATTCAGCCTCTTTGTGTCTTTATCTCTGAAGTGATTCTCTTGTAAGCAGCATATAGATGGTTCTTATAGTTTTCTCCAATCAGCCACACTATGTTCTTTGATTGGAGCATTTAATCCATTGAACTAAAAGTGATTATTGATAGGTATGTACTTTTTTCCATCTTGTTACTTGTTTCTGTGTTTGTAGGTCTTTGTTTGTTTCTTCTTTTAGTTTCTTCCCCTGTGGTTTGATGATTTTCTTTAGTGTTATGCTTATATTCATTTTTCTCAAGTTTTCCTGCCTTTATTGTACATTTTAAATTTCTGGTTACTGTGGGGTTTATATATGTTGACCTATAATTATATCTACTTGTTTTTGACTGATAGTCTTTTAACTAGAAACTTATTCTAAAATATCTATATTTTTTGCTCTCTTACTCTGCATTTTGTGTTTTTGATATCAAATTTCACATCTCCATATTTAGCCTTTTAATGATTATTGTACTTGTATTTTATAATTATTTTTCTTTTTATCTTTATACTAGCTTATTTAAGTGGTTGATCTTCAGCCTTTATTATATATTTGCCTTTACTAGTGGAATTTTTCCCTATAAGTACACTTATAGATACTTACTTCTTGCTATAGCCTTCTCTTTTTCACTTAGAGAAGACCCTTTAATGTTTCTTTTAGGGTAAGTTTACCACTGATGAACTCTTTTAGTTTTTGCTTGTCTGAAAAGTTCTTTATCTTCCCTTCAATTCTAAAGGATAATCATACTGAGTAGAGTATCGTAGGTTGCAGGTCCCCCCCACCACAACCCGCCTTTCAGCACTTTGAATATATCATCCCACTCCTTTCTGACCTGTAAAATTTCTACAGAAAAATCAGTTGATAGCTTTATGGTGGTGCCTTAAATATGACTTTTTGTTTTTCTCTTGCTGCTTTTAGAATTTTCTCTTATATTTAATATTTGCCATTTTAATTATGAAATGTCTTTGTGTGTGCCTGTTTGGGTTTATTTGTTTCAGACTCACTGTGCTTCCTGTACTTCGATATGTTTCTTTCTTCAGGTTCAGGAAGTTTTCAGCCATAATTATAGCAGATACGCCTTTGGCCCTTTTCTCTCTCTTCTCATTTTTGAACCCTTATAATGGAAACATTAGTATGCTTGCTGTTGAGACTTCCCTAATTTTTTTAGTGTTTTTCTTTCTTTTTTCTTTTTTTTTTTTACAGTATGCAGGCCTCTCACTGTTGTGGCCTCTCCTACTGCAGAGCACAGGCTCCGGACATGCAGGCCCAGCGGCCATGGCTCATGGACACAGCTGCTCAGCGGCATGTGGGATACTCCCGGGCCAGGGCATGAACCCACATCCCCTGCATCAGCAGGCGGACTCTCAACCACTGCGGCACCAGGGAAGCCCTAGTGTTTTTCTTTTTGCTGTTCTGACTAGGTGATTTCTATTATTCTTTCTTCTATCTATAAGATCACTTATGTGTTATTTCGCATCGTCTGGTCTGTTGTTCATTTCTTCTAATGTGTTCTTCATTTTACTTACTATATTCTTCAGTTCTGAGAGATTCTTTTGTATATGTTCTAATTCCTTGTTAAAATTCTCACCATGTTTATCTATTCTTTTCCCTAATTCATTAGCATTCTTATTAATGCTTTGAAATCTTCATCTGGTAAATTGTTTATTTCTCTTTCATTAGTTGTTTTCTTGGGGATGTTCTCTTGTTCTTTCAATTAAAACAAATTTCTCTGTCTTCTCATTTTCTCTATGAAATTAGGTAAACATTTACCTATTGCGGTCTTGAAGAGGGTCCTTTTGTGGGAGTATCTCTGTACCATCTGCATGTGCCTGGGGTTTGGTGAGAAAGCTGGATCTGATGTGAGCAGAGGTCACGTCTTTTTCCAGTGTTTGCTGGCAGCTATTACCTTGGTAAGATGTGGGGCTAGAGATGCAAGGGTTAGGGCCAGAGTCAACTGTGAACTGGGGCTTACCCTCTGCTTAGTGGACAGTACTACCTTATTGGGAGTAGGGTCAGATCCCAAGTTGCTAGAGCAAAAGCCCTGAGGTTCAGGTCTGAGCTGGCTCCATTTCCTTAAGTTCATGGTCTTTCCCATCAGAGTAGTCACCCTCACCCCAGAGGGGAGCAGTGCTGGAGCAAAAGAGGCTGGCATGGGCTCTCAGCATGTATCTGAGCACAGAATGTGGTGGCATTCCGTCAGAGTCTCGAAACACTTCTGAATTGCTGCCTCTGCAAATGCCAGTAGTGGCTGCCCTTGCCATGCACAGATTTGGCCCTGGGTCCAAACCACCTTTGTCCATTACAACAAAGCCTTCCCCTGAACCAGCCACTGCAGCTGTTGCCCTAGTGTCAAGCTGTATCCTGGAGCAAACAGGGCTGGAGTGGCACTAGGCTCAGTTTGGGGCATGTGCCACAGCAGTCACAGGAAACTGGCTTCTGTCCTGTGCAGTTTCAATCCACCCTCTTTGCCCTGTTTCAGGAGTAAGCAAGCATGTACATGCTCCTCTTGAGCAGAGTCCAGGCTTCCCAAAGCCCTCCTGTTAATTCCACCTGTCCTCCAACTGGCCAGATGGACTCGTCTTCCCAGTTTTTGACAATAGGACTTGGGTGCCCTATATGTGGTTCAGACTGTTCATTCCTCAGGGAGGATCTGTGCCTGTGTAATCCCCTTCCTCTTCTGATCACATCCTGATCTGATCACTTCTCTGCCTTCCCTACCTTATTCCAGGTCTTTCTGTCAGTCACAGTTAGTTTTCCATGAGTATTATTCCACATGTAGATGTATGTTTTATGTGTTTGTGGGGGGAGGTGAGTTCCACAAACTTCCACTCCAGCATCTTGATCTTGACCCCGCACAATTTTATAAGTCTTTGTTCTAGTTCTGTGCAAAATGCTATTGTTATCTGGTTTTTTGTTTGTTTTTTTGATAGGGATTGCATTGAATCTGTGGATTGCCTTGGGTAGTAGGGTCGTTTTAACAATATTCATCTTTTTAGTGCTTTTGTAGGGCTTTTTTGGAGCAATTTTATAGATGACAGTTTTCCCCCCATAGAAGTCATTTATTTTCCCTTCAATGGACTGCTTCCAAAATATTATATCGTAAGCACACTTGCCTGACTGCATTTTTACAAATTGGCTCTACTGTTAGTAAAATGAAACCTCATTTTGCTTACCTAAGAAATCTGTCAAGTTTATGTATTTTACTTAAGAAACCATTTTTCCAGATAAGATTTATTATGAAGGATTGTGGCCTTTATACATGATGACATGAAAAGAATACTGTTAATATTATTGTTGTTCAATGGTGAAAAGTTCATATTTTCATATACCAGGAAAAAGAAGACCAAGGAATTATTAGCTTACTTGAGCCATCCAAAATATTAATGTTTCCTCATTCTAGTGTTCTCCAATCAACTTTAGGACAAACGTTTTTTTTCAGTTCCAGATAGAGGTCTCCTAAGACAGTATGATCATATAATACACAATAGTTTCCTATTGCCCTGTTTCCCCATTGGTTTCAGTTACATAGAGAATGAGACAGTTCACACATTTTAGTACCTTTATGTAAAAAGAATGCTATTAATGAGAAATCTGCCCAAAATAACATCATAGAGTCATTTTTGGTCCTAATACTTTATGCTAACTCTTTATACTACCTTTTTACTCCAGCTCTAATTATTCCCCTTCATCTTAGTTAAGCTCTGATTAAGCAAAGCCTCATTGCCAAAATCATTTTAAGAGTAATTGGTTTAATCATGAACACCTAAAAAGAGGTTCTACACTCAAATATTTAACTTAACATAAAATAAAACCTACATAGTTTCCATTTCTAAAGTAATTGCTGATTTCATTTCAGTTAGATTCAAATACAGGCTTTTAGTATGCTGCTATTTGCAATAGTCAAACTCATTTGCTCTTTTCTTTAAAATGTGAAGTACGTTGAAAATTGACAGGAGAATCGGTCAAATGTTTACTTACACAAAGTAGATATTACATTTTTTTTCTGGCAGATACTATAGTGGCTTCTGAAACCATTTGAATTAACATTTGCTTTCTTTTTTCTTTAAGCCACCATTATGATACATTTCCCTTGTTACTCATTAAAAGAAAATGGAGAGGAATAAACTGTGTGTGTGTGTGTATATGTGTGTGTATGGGCATATATTTATATGAGTGTATATAAAATAGATATATAAATATTTATTATATGTATGTTTTCAAATATTTTTAGAAGTTTAAATAACTTGCTGTTTTAAATAAATATCAATTATGAGCAAAATAGAAATGACACATATTCTGATGATAATATATTTTGTTTCCTAATTTCATTCTGCCTCTGAAATCACTAACTTCTTTGGTTGGATTTATATTTTTTCCTTTTTTTGTCTGGGTAAGTGTTGAGTAAATGTATCTCTTTTAAATTAATTAAAATGAGAATGTGTTAATTTACTTCTTTCCATTACATAAAAATATTATAAACAAATTAAATGTACATTTTAGCAATGACAAAATAAATATATATATACTTCTTAATATTTCGTTTACTTGGAAAATAAAATTTTCCAAGTAAAAATTTTCCTGTGAAGCAAATACATGTTAGAAAACACCACTCATGCCTATACACTTTATCAATGATATTTCATCCAGACATGACTATTGTAAACATTCTGTTATATATTTATTTAGCAGTAAATTCTGTTTAATAGAATGTTGATGTAGAAATAGAAATACAGAAATTCATTTCTTTACCTGCAAATTCTGGTCATTTGTATCTTTCTCTATGTAAAAACGTTTTGCACATTTTTGTTGCTGGCATTATTAACATAATTTCAGTAGGATTATTCCTTTTTAAGATCACTTTATTTAACTGATAATATCTATTGATTGTGTTATAAATTATATTTAAAATAGTCTAATGTTGTCATTGCTTTGTTCCATTGTATATGTTACCAGGATCATTATATCTAAATCTTTGTTCCTATCATTGATTTTTTCTTTAAACTAAATTCCTAGAAGGGTACTTCTCAGTGAACAATCAAGCACAGATATATGGCTTTTGATAAGGCAGCCAAATAGCCCTTTAAAATGGTTGTACCATTTCACACTTTCAAAAACAATGCTATATTAGGAGTGATAATTTGTGATAACTAGAAACATATATGTTCCAATGTGGTACATTAATCAGTATTTAGATTTTTATTTTAATTTTGACTTAATTTTTATTAGTGACGCTACACATTTTTTCATATCTGTTTCACTATTGTATTTTAATTTTTGTGAAATTATTTTCAGGGATATTTGTGGCTTCTTGAATTTAGTAACTATTAAAATGACATGTTCATATACTAATATTAACTCTGTGTAGCATTGTGTAACTATCATCATATTTCCATGTCATATGGATTTTTTTTTCTGCTCATGGTTACATTTTCACTTAAAAAATTAGAGCAGTGTTTTACAGTAGTGCACTAAAACTCAAGAATTATGTGAATATTTCTATTCAGAATAAAATAATATCAACAAACAGTAAAAACAACTGTGTGTATAAATAAAGAATTGTGAACTTGTATCCACCTAGAACAAATAACTTATAAACATGATGATTTTGCAGAAGTAGGTGAGAAAAGAGGTATATATAAAAATATGAATATCTGAAAACTGACTCTTATTGAAATGGCAAGTTGTTCACCCCTACTGTTAGCACTCTGAGGAGACACTACTGACATAAGTGACTTATTACAAAGAATTTATAAAACCACTTGAAATATCAAGGAGACTTATCTTGCTTAGAGAAAAATCAGATGAGATGCATGCAATAGGAAATGACTTAATCCAGGGGTATTGTCAGTGCCAGTTACATCAGTGGAACCACTGATTCAAAAAGTATGAGTGATTTCAAAGAATATGTCTGTCAAATATATGAGAGCTAAGGTCATTTTTTGGTTCATTTTAGTACAGAAAATTTGCACTACAAATGAGTTAAGTTACTTTAGATTTGAGTTTGAGTCATAGGCTGAAATGATGTTTTGGGAAGTATTGAGGGAGCGCCAGTTACACTTATGAAAGAAAGGGTGTTGTCATATCAATAAAATTAGTTGTTTCCCATGCCAAACCTCAGAGTGTTACTTCACAGGAAATAGCTGAGGGGCAGTTCTGACTCCTGACCTTGATTAGGTAATGTGGAATACTACCCATTATCCAATCCTTGTCACTCAGTTTCTATCTTTTCCGGACTCTGAGGAGAACCATGTGGTGAATAAAAGCCTGTCTTCTCTCATTGCTTCATGGGAGGAGTAAAGGTGATTATGTGAGTTTCTGAGTTGAGGAATTAAATTGCAAAATATATATTTTCATTATGTGACAAAGCCATTAAATCATTATGTTTATGATTTCAAATCATCTCCTTGGGGAATCGTGTTTTTTGTCAATGCATCATGTTTCTTGAATAGTCAGAAACACTGTTCCAGAGCATTAAATTCTAGACTTTTAATATTTGAGGTGATATAACAAGATTCTTTAAAATGGTCTAATAAGTGAGAGATTGTTTCCTACCCTCTGATTATTTGCTTTAATTTTCAAAAGATAAAAAAAGCTACAGGAGTATGCATATTTATGGCATATTCAAAAGCGTTAATAGAATATAGAAGCCAAATGTAATGGAAGAGTAGATTCAAAATCTATCCAGTGCTTTCTTCAAGTTGAGATATTCAACCTTTACACTTCTGGATATATGTTTTGAGTGTTGTGTGGTCGAGTGTAGAATATGGCCTTCAGTGAGGAATTGATCCTTTATATTTCAGTCTATAGTCACTCCAAATGTCCATTTAACTACCTTAAATGCTCAAAATATGTCATCAGCAATAATAGCAATGGCATCAAATTCTATTTCACAGCATTTATATTCAATGAAGAATACAAAACTAATGTGCCATTGTGGAATGAAGGTTGTTTGCTCAATACAGCATTTCCTTCAGTCACAGGAATCAAGTTTCTTCTGCTTTTTAATGGTAATTCATCATTTTGTTTTTAGTATAAATTCAAGATTGACCTTAAACCCTGAAACAATTATCTTCATCAATACTATCATTGTTTTTGTCACCGCTACATTATTGAACAGTTTTAATGATCACTATCCTGAGTCCTGATATTCATTATCTCATCTAATAAAACCAACAAAAGAAAGAGGTTCAATCTTATTCTGTTTTACAGAGGAAGATTTTATCCTTCAAGTTAATGAAGTCTCAGAGCAAATGATTAGTGGAAGAAGTTGAATAACCTTGGGGAAATCTGCTTCAGTAATATACAACCTTGTAGTCCAAATCTTCATTATTTTCATATTCAGAAAGTTGTCATTTTTTATTTAATAGGCTTAAGTTGTTATATCAAACTAATTGTGAATTATTAATATGTAATATATTTAAAATAAATAAAAGACCATGGATTTATCTATAATTTCTGAAACAAATGAATTAATTTTTCCTCTTCTTGAAACTCCCTATATTTATGATAAGTGCATTTATAGAGGATTTATGTTTCCTTGAAAAAAATGTACGATGTGAGTCACTTTCAAACATGTCAACAGCATTTTACAAAAGCTAGAGCCTGTGTATATTTTATTTTACAAGTTAATGTATTCTCAGATCTAGGACGTGATTTCAAAGATGATGTAGCTATGTCCCTGCACACCAAACCTCCTGAGTCACTAATGTCATCATCTGGTGGGAAAGAGTGGAAGACTTTAGCTGTCAGCTGAAAATAACATTATTCTTTTCTTTGTCACCTCTCAACTTGCTGTGTACAAGTTATTCCTCTTTGCCACTGCATGAAATAGCAGGCAGGTTCTGTTACTTTGTTGATAACTTGGACCACTGATCCACCCAAAAAACAAAACACTAGTAATTAAGGCAAAACCACACACCAAGATGCACTGAAGTTCTTTGAATTTGTTACAATATTGTTTCTGCTTTATGTTTTGGTTTTATGGCCACAAGGCATGTGGAATCCTAGCTTCCTGACAAGGGATCAAACCTGAACCCCCTGCATTGGAAGGCGAAGTCTTAACCACTGGATCACCAGGGAAGTCCCAAATACTTCTGATCTGAAAGACTTGGTGAAAAAAGAACTGATTGTGAGAAACTTTATAATAAAAAATAGTATTTATTATATGTATAGTGTTTGCTAAGCCCTGTGATCAATGATTAAAGTAAAAAGCTGAAAGGATGTGCTCTTTCATAATAAGAGTTTAAAGAAGAGTGATTTTCAGCTTAAAATGTATTTCGCTATTTTGAGACAGTAACTTTAAAATTACAATGTACATAATAATACCATGAAAATATCTTGTTAAAAGCACATGTAGAGGGAGGAGCTTCAAGAGTGGAAGAGTAAGATGTGGAGATCACCTTCCTCCCCACAGATACACCAGAAATACATCTACACGTGGAACAACTCTTACAGAACACCTACTGAACGCTGGCAGAAGACCTCAGACCACCCAAAAGGCAAGAAAGTCCCCACGTGCCTGGGAAGGGCAAAAGAAAAAAGAAAAAACAGAGACAAAAGAATAAGGATGGAACCTGCACCAATGGGAGGGAGCCGTGAAGGAGGAAAGGTTTCCACACACCTGAACCCCCTTCATGGGCGGAGACTGTGGGTGGCAGAGGAGGAAGCTTCAGAGCCAGGGAGGAGAGCGCAGCCACAGGGGTGCGGAGGGCAAAGCAGAGAGATTCCCGCACAGAGGACCAGTGCCGACCGGCACTCACCAGCCTGAGAGGCTTGTCTGTTCACCTGACGGGCGGGTGGGGCTGGGAGCTGAGGCTTGGGCTGTGGTCGGATCCCAAGGAGGGGACTGGGGTTGGCGGTTGGAACACAGCCTGAAGGGGGCTAGTGCACCAGGGCTACCCGGGAAGGACTCCAGGAAAAAGTCTGGACCTGCTGAAGAGGCAAGAGACCATTATTTCCTGGTGCACGAGGAGAGGGGATTAAGCACGCCGCTTAAAGCAGCTCCAGAGACGGGCGCGAGCCGCGGCGATCAGCGCGGACCCCAGAGATGGGCATGAGATGCAATGGCTGCTGCTGCTGCTGCCAACAAGAAGCCTGTATGTGAGCACAGGTCACTCTCCACAACTCCCTTCCAGGGAGGCTGTGCACCCCACCACTGCCAGGGTCCCGGGATCCAGGAACAATTTCCCCGGGAGAACGCACGGCATGCCTCAGGCTGGTGCAATGTCACGCTGGCCTCTGCCGACGCAGGCTTGCCCTGCATCCGTACCCCTCTCTCAACCCGGCCTGTGTGAACCACAGCCCCCGAATCAGCTGCTCCTTTAACCCCGTCCCGCCTGAGCAAAGAACAGACGCCCTCCGGCGACCTACATGCAGAGGCAGGGCCAAATCCAAAGCTGAACCCCGGAGCTGTGCGAACAAAGAAGAGAAAGAAATCTCTCCCAGCAGCCTCGGGAGCAGCGGATTAAATCTCCGCAATCAACTTGATGTACCTGCATCTGTGGAATACCTGAATAGGCAAGGAATCATCCCAAATTGAGGAGGTGGACTTTGGGAGCAACTATATATATATATTTTTCCCCCTTTTTCTCTTTTTGTGAGTGTGTATGTGTATGCTTCTGTGTGAGTTTCTCTGTATAGCTTTGCTTTTACCATTTGTCTTAAGGTTCTGTCTGTCCATTTTTGTTTTTTTCTTAGTATAGTTTTTCACACTTGTTATCATTGGTGGATTTATTTATCTATTTATTTATTTTTTGGTTTGGTTGCTCTCTTCTTTCTATCTTTTTTTTCCCTTTCTTAGTTTAAATTTTTTTAATAATTATTTTTTATATTTTATTTTAATAACTTTATTTTAACTTGTTTTATTTTACCTTCTTATTTATTTATTTATTTATTTCTCCCTTTTATTCTGAACCATGTGGATGACAGGCTCTGGGTGCTCCAGCCAGACACCAGGGCTGTGCCTCTGAGGTGGGAGAGCCAAGTTCAAGACACTGGTCTACAAGAGACCTCCCAGCTCCACGTAATATCAAATGGTGAAAATCTCCCAGAGATCTCCATCTCAAAATCAACACCCACCTCCACTCAACGACAAGCAAGCTACAGTGCTAGACACCCTATGCCAAACAACTAGCAAGACAGGAACACAACCACACCCATTAGCAGACAGGCTGTCAAAAATCACAGTAAAGCTACAGAAACCCGAAAACACACCACCAGATGTGGACCTGCCCACCAGAAAGACAAGATCCAGCCTCATCCACCACAACACAGGCTCTAGTCCACTCCACCAGGAAGCCTACCCAACCCACTGAACCAACCCTAGCTACTGGGGACAGACACCAAAAACAATGGGAACTACGAACTTGCAGCCTGTGAAAAGCAGACTGCAAACACCATAAGTTAGGCAAAATGAGAAGACAGAGAAACACACATCAGAGAAAGGAGCAAGGTAAAAACCCACCAGACCTAAGAAATGACAAGGAAATAGACAGTCTACCTGAAAACGAATTCAGAATAATGAATTCTTTGATAATAATGAACATTTAACAAGGACCTAGAAGAACTAAAGATCAAACAAACTGTGATGGACAACACAAAAAAATGAAATTAAAAATTCTCTAGAAGGGATCCTTAGCAGAATAACTGAGGCAGAAGAACAGATAACTGACCTGGAAGATAAAATAATGGAAAAAACTTCTGCAAAGCAGAATAAATAAAACAAAGTGAAAAGAATTGTGGACAGTCTCAGGAACTTCTGGGACAACATTAAATGCACAAACATTCAAATTATAAGGGTCCCAGAAGAAGAGGAAAAGAAAGGAACTGGGAAATTATTTGAAGAGGTTATAGTTGAAAACTTCCCTAATATGGGAAAGGAAATAGTTAATCAAGTCCAGGAAGCACAGAGAGTCCCATACAGGATAAATCCAAGGAGAAACATGCCAAGACATATATTCATCAAACTATCAAAAATTAAATACAAAGAACAAATATTAAAAGCAGGAAGTGAAAAATAACACACAAGGGAATCCCTCTAAGCTTAACAGCTGATCTTTAAGCAGAAACTCTGCATGGCAGAAGGGAGTGGCAGGACATATTTAAAATGATGAAGGAGAAAAATCTACAATGAAGATTATTCTAACCAGCAAGGATCTCATTCAGATTTGAATGGGATATTAAAAATGTTACAGACAAGCAAAAACTAAGAGAATTCAGCACCACCAAACCAGCTTTACAGCAAATGCTAAAGAAACTTCTCTAGTCAGGAAACACAATAGAAGGAAAAGTCCTACAATAACAAACGCAAAAAATTAAGAAAATGGTAATAGGAACATACATATCGATAACTACCTTAAATGTAAATGGTTTAAATGTTCTAACCAAAAGACATAGACTGGCTGAATGGATACAAAAACAAGACCTGTATATATGCTTTATACAAGAGACCCACTTCAGACCTAGGGATACATACAGACAGAAAGTGATGAGATGGAAAAAGATATTCCATGCAAATGGAAACCAAAAGAAAGCTGGAGTAGCAATTCTTATCTGAGATAAAAGAGACTTTAAAACAAGACTATTACAAGAGACAAAGAAGGACACTACATAATGATCAAGGGATCAATCAAGGAAGAAGATATAACAATTGTAAATATTTATACACCCAACATAGGAGGACCTCAATACATAAGACAAATACTAACAGCCATAAAATGGGATGTTGACCACAGCACAATCAGAGTAGGGGGCTTTAACACCCCACTTTCACCAATGGACAGATCATCCAAAATGAAAATAAATAAGGAAACACAAGCTTTAAATGATACATTAAACAAGATGGACTTAATTGATATTTATAAGACATTCCATCCAAAAGCAGCAGAATACAAATTCTTCTCAAGTGCTCATGGAACATTCTCCAGGATAGATCATATCTTGGGTCACAAATCAAGCCTTGGTAAATTTAAGAAAATTGAAATTGCTTCAAGTATCTTTTCCAAGCACAATGCTATGACAATAGATATCAAATACAGGAAAAAAATATCTGTAAAAAATGCAAACACATGGAGGCTAAACAATTCACTACTTAATAACCAATAGATAACTGAATAAATCAAAGAGGAAATAAAAAAAAAAACCTAGAAACAAATGACAACAAAAACACGACGACCCAAAACCTATGGGATGCAGCAAAAGCAGTTCTAAGGGAGAAGTTTATAGCAATACAATCCTACCTTAAGAAACAGGAAACATCTCGAATAAACAACCTAACCTTGCACACAAAGAAATTAGAGAAAGAAGAATTTAAAAACCCCAAAGTTAGCAGAAGGAAAGAAATCATAAAAATCAGATCAGAAATAAATGAAAAAGAAATGAAGGAAACAATAGCAAAGATCAATAAAACTAAAAACTGGTTCTTTGAGAAGATAAAATTGATAAACCATTAGCCAGATTTATCAAGAAAAAAAGGGAGAAGACTCAAATCAATAGAATTAGAAATGAAAAAGGAGAAGTAACAACTGACACTGCAGAAATACAAAGGATCATGATAGATTACTGCAAGCAACTCTATGCCAATAAAATGGACAACCTGGAAGAAATGGACAAATTCTTAGAAATGCACAACCTTCCAAGACTGAACCAGGAAGACATAGAAAATATGAACAGACCAATCACAAGCACTGAAATTGAAACTGTGATTAAAAATCTTCCGACGGATGAAAGGCCAGGAGAAAATGGCCTCACAGGCGAATTCTATCAAACATTTAGAGAAGAGCTAACACCTATCCTTCTCAAACTCTTCCAAAATGTAGCAGAGGGAGGAACACTCCCAAACTCATTCTACAAGGCCACCATCACTCTGATACCAAAACCAGACAAATATGTCACAAAGAAAGAAAACTACAGCCCAATAACACTGATGAACAGAGATGCAAAAATCCTTGACAAAATACTAGCAAACAGAATCTAACAGCACAATAAAAGAATCATACAACATGATCAAGTGGGGTTTATTCAAGGAATGCAAGGATTCTTCAATATACAAAAATCAATCAACGTGATACACCATATTAGCAAATTGAAGGAGAAAAAGCATATGATCATCTCAATAGATGCAGATAAAGCATTCAACAAAATTCAACAACCATTTATGATAAAAAATCTTCCAGAAAGTAGGCCTAGAGTGAACTTTCATCAACATAATTAAGGCCATATATAACAAACCCACAGCCAACATTGTCCTCAATGGTGAAATATTGAAACCACTTCCACTAAGATCAGGAAGAAAAGAAAGTTTCCCACTCTCACCACTATTATTCAACATAGTATTGGAAGTTTTAGCCACAGAGAAATAAATAAAACTAATCCAAATTGGAAAAGAAGAAGTAAAGCTGTCACTGTTTTCAGATGACATGATACTATACATAAAGAATCCTAAATATGCTACCAGAAAACTACTAGAGCTAATCAATGAATTTGGTAAAGTAGTAAGATACAAAATTAGTGTGCAGAAATCTCTTGCATTCCTATACACTAATGATGAAAAATGTGAAAATGAAATTAAGAAAACACTCCCATTTACCATTGCAACAAAAAGAATAAAATATCCAGGAATAAACCTTCTTAAGGAGACAAAAGAACTGTGTGAAGAAAATTATGACACTGATGAAAGAAATTAAAGATGATACAAATAGATAGAGAGATATGCCATGTTCTTGGATTGGAAGAATCAACATTGTAAAAATGACTATGCTACATAAAGCAATCTACAGTTTCAATGCAATCCCGATCAAACTACCAATGGCATTTTTCACAGAATTAGAACACAAAATTTCACAATATGTATGGAGACACAAAAGACCCTGAATAGTCAAAGAAATGTTGAGAAAGAAAAACAGATGGAGGAGTCAGGCTCCCTGACTTCAGACTATACTACAAAGCTACTGTAATCAAGACAGTATGGTACTGGCACAAAAACAGAAAGATAGATCAATGGAACAGGATAGAAAGCCCAGAGGTAAATCCACGCACATATAGTCACCTTATCTTTGGTAAAGGTGGCTAGAATATATAGTGGAGAAAAGACAGCCACTTCAATAAGTGGTGCTTTGAAAACTGGACAGCTACATGTAAAAGAATGAAATTAGAACACTCCCTAACACCATACACAAAAATAAATTCAAAATGGATTAAAGACTTAAATGTAAGGCCAGATATTATCAAACTGTTAGAGGAAAACATAGGCAGAACACTCTATGACATAAATCACAGCAAGATCCTTTTTGACCTACCTCCTAGAGAAATGGAAATAAAAACAAAAATAAACAAATGGGACCTAATGAAACTTGAAAGCTTTTGCACAGCAAATGAAGCCATAAACAAGGGGAAAAGACAGCTCTCAGAATAGGAGAATATATTTGCAAATGAAGCAACTGAGAAAGGACTAATCTCCAAAATTTGCAAGCAGCTCATGCAGCTCAATATCCAAAACAAAAACAAAAACAAAAACAAAACCCAGTCCAAAAATGGGCAGAAGACCTAAATAGATATTTCTCCAAGAAGATATACAGATTGCCAACAAACACATGAAAGAATACACAACATCATTAATCATTAGAGAAATGCAAATCAAAACTACAATGAGATATCATCTCACACTGGTCAGAATGGCCATCATCAAAAAATCTAGAAACAATAAATTGTGGAGAGGGTGTGGAGAAAAGGGAACCCTCTTGCACTGTTGGTGAGAATGTAAATTGATATAGCCACTATAGAGAACAGTATGGAGGTTCCTTAAAAAACTACAAATAGAACTACCATATGACCCAGCAATCCCACTACTGGGCATATACTCTGAGAAAAACATAATTAAAAAAGAGTCATGTACCAAAATGTTCATTGCAGCTCTATTTACAATAGCCCGGAGATGGAATCAACCTAAGTGTCCATCATTGGATGAATGGATAAAGAAGATGTGGCACATATATATAATGGAATATTACTCAGCCATAAAAAGAAACAAAATTGAGCTATTTGTAATGAGGTGGATAGACCTAGAGTCTGTCATACAGAGTGAAGTAAGTCAGAAAGAAAAAGACAAATACCGTATGCTAACACATATATATGGAATTTAAGAAAAAAAAATGTCATGAAGAACCTAGGGGTAAGGCAGGAATAAAGACGCAGACCTCCTAGAGAACGGACTTGAGGTTATGGGGAGGGGGAAGGGTGAGCTGTGACAGGGCGAGAGAGAGTCATGGACATATACACACTAACAAACGTAGTAAGGTAGATAGCTAGTGGGAAGCAGCCGCATGGCACAGGGATATTGGCTCGGTGCTTTGTGACAGCCTGGAGGGGTAGGATAGGGAGGGTGGGAGGGAGGGAGACGAAAGAGGGAAGACATATGGGAACATATGTTTATGTATGATTGATTCACTTTGTTATAAAGCAGAAACTAACACACCATTGTAAAGCAATTATACCCCAATAAAGATGTTAAAAAAAAAAAAGCACATCTAATAAGTGATTAAAATGGGGTTCTTTTTGTCTGTATTTTGTCACCTGAAGTGCTGACTTAATATTCTGTAAACGTAGCATATCATGCAGCCCACAGTGAGATGAGGAAACAGGTTAGCAGAGACCATCTTACCCTGTAAGGCTAGGCCTGTGAGACAGAGTTGCCAAAAACCATGGAAGGACTCATTTAGAGAGCACAGTCAGTCTCACTCAGGGAAAAGCAAGAATCTTGTCCTATCCTTAGAATAAGTGAGGGTGCTCCATGGGGACCACTCACAGGTTTGCCCCCTCAAGTGTCAACAAATGAGCTGTACCCATATGACAGGTCTAATGGTGAGGCTGGGTGGGTGTTGACTGGGTAGAGTAGAGATGGGGCTGCATTTGGGACCAGCTGTATTCCCACTGATGTTGGTGCAAAGACAGGAAGGGTCATCTCAAAAGGAAAATGATCTCGAAAGAAGAGAGGATAACTGGAAACACAGAGGTCGAGGTTCACACCTCAAGTAGCCAGATGTTAGAAACATACTGCCCACATGAAGGAAAGCCCATCAGAAGTGACCACTGCAGGATCTGGATACCCTGGAAAAGAACCCATGAAAGAGAGGGTTATGCTGGGCAGCGGAGAAGACACTGCACCACGTGATGGTGGTTGGATGCAGGCTGGTGTGCACCTCGACTTTCGGGGGCTTGCAGCTTATATAATTTTGGAAACCCTCTTAAAGGAAGGGGTTACAGAATCCCTAATATAAAATTAGGTATAAAATAAATATTTGCTTAGAATGAGTAAAAAATTCATGATAAAGTATAGTTCTCCAAGCTGGTTCTCATTTTAACCACCAGCTAACTGTTTCTAACAAGATTCCCCAAGGATATTTCCATGAGCTAATATTTTTAAATTGCTCATTCAGAATAACAAAATACAACTTCAACTGAAAAATTACTTTAAACAACTTACTGTGATAGACCGCAGCATTTCACTGTTTTCCTTTTGTCATCTGTCATAGAGCCTAGCAAGTAGGTAGTTCATAAGTAGTAATAATTATTATGAAGGTTCTCTAATAAAATGTTTTTCTTGAAAAGTTCAAGTTGGAAGCATGAGAGTATAGAAATTTAGCCATACCTATTAGTGTGTTTGTTCAGTGGCCTGAAAGTTCCAAGCACTACCTCTGAAAAGAGAGACCTTGCTTAATTTTCTAATTAGATAAATAATATATTGTAAAATTACATTATTTATTTTAAATATAGTGTCTTAAAAGTACAAAAGAAACATTATTTAAATGAATAATTAAAGTTTATTTTGAAAGACCTCTTTGAAAGAAGGCATAATGTGAAAGTAAATTAAAATGTAACACAACTGGATAGATTGGTGAATCTACATTTTTGAAATTTCTAAATGTAAATTATTCATTCAAAAGTATATAATTTACATAAATATTTCCATTAATTTTCCTTTGTATATGATTTTCTCTAGATTATTATTTAAGGAAATTTTACTCACTTATTTCAGATCTGAAAAAACAATGTAAACTTTTTACCCACTGGGATTAATCTTTGATCCCACTAGGATAACTTTAAGATAGCAATTTAAATTCTTATAAAATATCTTCTATGGGCTTTAAATTCAAAACATATATATTCTTCATATTGTTTCTTGGGGTTTTTTTCCTTGTTTTTTTTTTGACTGTCACATTTCCTTTTATTGTTTTAGTTAAACTTATTGTTTTTTTGTTTGTTTGTTTGTTTGTTTTGCGGTTCATGGGCCTCTCACTGTTGTGGCCTCTCCGGTGCAGAGCACAGGCTCCGGACGCGCAGGTTCAGCGGCCATGGCTCACGGGCCCAGCTGCTCCGTGGCATGTGGGATCTTCCCGGAACGGGACACGAACCTGTGTCCCCTGCATCGGCAGGCGGACTCTCAACCACTGCGCCACCAGGGAAGCCCTAAACTTATTGTTTTGACATGATTACCCACGTGCAGTTATAAGAAATGATACAGAGAGCCGAAGTATGGTTTAACCAGTTACCAATGGTAATGCCTTATACAGTATAGTACAATTATCACAACCAGAATATTGACATTAATACTGACAAGAAACAGAACATTTCCATCACCACAGGAATCCCTTATTTTGCAACTTATAACCACAATCACTTCCTTCCTGCCCCACTTCCTCCTTACCTCTGGCAGGCACTAATACATCCTTCGTTTCTATGACTGTGTTATTACAAGAACTGTGTATAAACAGAATCATACAATTTGTAACCTTTTGTAATTTTTTTTTTCACTCAACCTAAATCTATGGAGATAAATCCAGGCTGTGGTCTGTAACAATAGTGCATTCCTTTTTATTGCTTAGTACTATTCCATGGTATGGATGTATTACAGTTTCTTTGTATCTCTTTTTTTCCTTTTGTTTATTGAAGTATATTTCATGTACAATATTATATAATTTACAGACATACATTACAGTGATTCATAATTTTTAAATATTATACTCCATTTATGGCTATTATAAAATATTGGTTATATTTCCTGTGCTGTACAGTGTATCCTTGTAGTTTATTTTATACATAATAGTTTATACCTCTTAATCCCTTACCCCTATTTTGCCCCTCCCTTATTCCTCTCCCCAGTGGTAACCACTAGTTTGGTCTCTAAATCTGTGAATCTGTTTCTTTTTTCTATATTCAATAGCTGTATTTTTTAGAGTCAACATAGAGTGATATCATACAGTATTTGTCTTCACAGTTTCTTAAACCATCACCCACTCAAGGTTAACCCACTGAAGGACAGTGGGTTAACCCACTGAAGGACCAAGTTTGACTGTTACAAATAAAGCTGCTACAAACATTTTTGTTGCAGGGGTGGGTGGGTGTGTGTGTGTGTGTGTGTGTGTGTGTGTGTGTATGTTTATTTTTCCATCTATTTGAAATAAGCTCACAAGAGTGCAATTGGTTGGTTGTATGTTTAGTGTTTTAAGAAATTACCAAACTGTTTTCCAGAGCGGCAAAACACACACAGAGCAATGTCTGAGTGGTCCAATTTCTCTGCATTGTCTCCAATATTTGGTGTTTTCAGTGTTTTTCATTTAAGCCAATCTAATAGATATGCAGTGATATCTCACATAATTTTTCCTACTGGCTAGTAATGTTAAGCATCTTTTCATGTGCTATTTGCCACCTGTCCATCCTTTATGGTGAAATGTCTCTTCATGTTTTTGCCCATTTTATAATTGCAATTTTTGGTTGTTTACTGTTTTTGACAGTCTTTTTGCCTATTCTGTTGTTTGCACATATTTTCTACCAGTCTGTAGATTGTTTTTTCATCCTATTAAACATACCGTCACAGAGCAAACATTTTTGGCTGCTTTTTAAAATGTTTGACAAAGTTTAATTTATCAATTTTTCCTTTTATGGATTCTGCTTTTGATGGCAAGGCTAAGAAGTATTTGTCTAGATTTAGATATCAAAGATTTACTCTAGTGCATTTTGTAAGAGTTTTAGAACTTTACATTTAACACTTAATCATAAGCCATTTTGAATTAATTGTTACATGACTGTTGAATTTTGACAAATGCTTTTTTATATATCAGTTGATAAAATTATGTGACTTTTCTTCTTGAGTCTGTTGATAATATGTATGACATTTACTAATTTGTAAATAATGAACTATACTTGCATCCCTTGGAGTAAATTTGGTCATGGTACATAATTATTTTATGTATTGCTAAATTTCATTTGCTAAGATTTTGTCAAAGACCTTCACATGTATATTCATGAGAAATACAGATCTGTATTGCTCTTTGTTTATACTTTTCTTGTCTGGTTTTGGTATCAGGTGATACTCTCTTCATAAAATGGACTGGGAGTGTTACCTCCTCTTCTATTTCCTGGAAAAGATTGTGTAGAATTCTTCATTAAATGATTGGTGGAATTCTCCTATGAAACTATCTGTGCTTGGAAATTTCTATTTTGGGAAACTTTCAATTACAAATTTAAATTGTAGAGATTGCTACAAACAGTGCATGAAGATGTCTATGTTACTGTATCCTGAGGGTATTTATTATGATCATATTTTCTTTTTTATATTAATTGTTTTATAGTAAAAAAATAAGTATTTCCTTAGTTTTATTATCACACATTTCATTATTAATGAGCTTGGATATTTTATGTGTTTGTCAGTCGTTCATATTTATTATTCTCTGCCAGTTTTCTATAAATTTCCTTTATCCATTTTATTGAGGTAATGGTAAATATTACCTAATTGATTTATATATACCAAAAATTGTGATATTTTGTTTTATCTATAGAAACCATTTATCCATTTTTCCATGTGCCTTTTAATTTATATTAACTCTTTCTGACATAAGGAAATACTTTTACTATTATTGTAGTTGTCTGTGGTTTTTATTCTACTTTTAAAAAATGTTTTATTTTTATAAAGATTATTAATTCCTGATATGTAAAACAATATGGAAATAACTCAAAAACATTATGTTGACTGAAAAAAGCCAGGCACAAAAAAGTATAAAGAGTCCATTTATATGAAATTCTAGAAAAGGGAAACTAATGCAAAGTAACAGAAAAACCAATGGCTACCTGGATCTCGGGTAAGGGGTGGGAAAGGTTGACTGTAAATGTCATGAGGGATATTTGTGTGGGTGTTGTGTAAATTGGTTATAAGTGCTCATTACACAGATGTGTAGATTTGACAAACTGATCCATCTTTGAGCATTTTGTTGCATGCCAATTATGCCTTATAAAATTATTTTTTATTTTTTAATTTATTGTTTATAATTTAGTTGACTTTATTCTACTTAAGTTTCGTTAATGTCCATAATGCTAAATGTGAAAAACAGTCTCACTACCAGTTTATTCTTTTGGCAAAATTGCTTTTCACACATTTAAACAGTCCTTTCACTAACAAGGAAATACTGAAATAAACTGTAAAACGTTGTTGTCTGTTGTCTGCTAAGTTTTGCCTCTACTTTTACAGTAGTAAGAACCCAGCCCTGCATGAGTTAATGTTCTAAATGTGTTTATTTTTCCATTCAAAATTTCTGGAGACTGTAAGATCTTTCAGTCTTTCAAACTCCCATGCTTTGAAATTATCACATTTGCAGAAAGCCTTCCAATTTTGTTTGAATTAAGTATAAACCTTTCAGTTCAGAGACACTCTGTACCTTTTCACAATTCTACATTTTTTCAAAACTCTTCCCATGCTACAAGTAGCAAGACATAAATGGTTTACTAGATCATTCTCTACATTAGCATAATGAATAATATGTTACAAAGAAAAATACTGTTGCAAAGAAAACCTGCAACAATAGAGTTTCCTAACAGGTAACAATTTTTTTTTTAAAATCAAAGATAAAATATTCTTCTTTCCCAGTAACTAGAGGCTACCTTGACCTTTCCAGTCACTCTAGGAGAAATCGAACCATTAATACATGTTCAGCCACAAGCATCCTTGGATAAGTTATATCTTACTGTCATCCCATTTCTTCTCATATATTCTAGACATCACAATATGACTTAGACCTCAAGCTCCCTGACAGTTTAGCTCCTAAAAGTATAGAGAAAACAGCAGAAAACATCTTTCCCCACATTCTCTATTACTTACTAGACACACATTACTCAATGCCGGCTAACCTAAAAAGGAAGGAAAATATGCAATCTGGAATAGGTCTTAAGGTGTTGTCTCCTTTGTCTTCCATCTTCAATGTGCTGGACTATCTGGCATCAGGCCCAGAAAATCGAGATTTACTTCCCTTTCTTTGAAGCTCTCTATTTCCTCTTGGTAGGGATACCCATCAGTAAACAAATATTCTTTGGCTCAATTTAGCTCCCAGGAACCTAGACTGAAGCCCTCCATTACACAAGGTTTCTCCCCAGTATGTTTGTATTAACATGTTCCTTCCTCTCACCAATACTCCTTCAGAAAACTTCTCCCTCCCTAGTAGTGTTTTCAATGGACAGAAATTAACCCACATCAATCTTCAGTCCTACATGATAATGTTTAGATACTTTCCATTAGCTCACTAGGTTTATTTGTTTGTTCAATAAATATTTACTGAGCTTCTACCTGGCTGACTTATAGGTCAATAAACAATGCAGAACTCTTGCTTTCATGGAATGGCCAACCTAGTGGATCCTGCAAATGTCCTTGTGAGATGGCTTCAGACAGGCAGCATACTGGGATGTAAGAAAGAAGGACCATAAAGAACCACACTAGCCCAGACAGGTTTCTTGCTCTCAAAGCTCTCTTTATTACCCTCTGGGTCAATTTTTCTCAGAGATAGGCTGTGTCCTTTGCTTCTTATATCCCCGGAAATATTGGGTTTAACTGCAGGTGTTATGGGGATACATTTAAGAAATCTAGAGAAAGATCATATAAGGGAAATGACTCACTTGGTAGAAATCCAAGTCAGTAGTGTAACTGGAATGATCCACGTTACTAGCTTGGAGTACAAACACAATCACCTCACTTTTACTTATTCAGTTTATTGCTTGAGTACCCACCTTACCTCAGGAAGCCCCCTTATTTCCCAAGGCCTCCCCCAACCCCCAAACTTGGGCAGGAAATCTAGGGAAGAGAAAGTAAAGCAGAAAGTGTGACCAGTCCACGAATGCCGTGGCTTGAGTATCTACCACATGAAGCTACAGGTGGTCAGTCCTGCACATTCTGATGGCAGGAAATATGTTCACGCTGGCTATGATACTCCTATTGATTCAGCTCTTTTCTTCCCATCACCCGAGCAGCGTCCCCCTGAGCTCTAAGGACACTATTCTTTTAGATCACACACACATGCTCAGTCATTTCCCCTAATGCTTAGCACAGTGTCAGGTGGGCCACGTTGGAGAAAAACCCAGCCACAGCCTCCTGAGGTGCTGGAATAAGTCTTCCCCATGGAGCTTGGTCCACTCCCCCTACATGGGGCCACCTCAGCACATCCCAATAAGGGATCTCCCCATTTCACATAAAGGGGAAAGACAAATGTTCCTAAGCAACAAACACACACCCATTTTACATACCTACACCTACACACAAACTTTCACTGGCAAGGATTGCCTGTTTGCCTTAAATTTTCATAACTTAGAGGGTCTTTTAAATCCTTCTCTACAATGAAGCAGTATCTTCCAAGGGAGTGTTCTTGGCTATACAATAGAAGTGGCACCCCATTCCAATATTAAACTTTCATAAAGAAAAGTCTGTTCCTCAAGAGTATGGTTATTGAATGAGGCCACGTAACCATTATTCAGGGCTTGAATGTTCATGGGGAGGAGAAGTAATTAGCTATTTGATTCTCCCCCAGCATCTGGTAATTTTAGCCAGCATTAGAGTTTTTCTTTTTATTTGTAACACATGTAACTGCAAAGGATTAATATCCAAAATATCCAAGGATGCCAATGGTCAAGAAAGGATCAGTGTCGTAGAAAAATGGGCATTTCATACAAAGGAAACATAAATGGCTAATAAGCCTTATTAGGAACCTTGGAAATTCATGTGAAAAAACGATGACATCTATTTCACACCCACCAAGTGGGTAAAAAAATAGAAATTGGACAAAACCAAGTGCTGATGTGGAGGAATGGACATGCTGGTAGGGGAGCGAGTCGCCTCAACTCCTTGGGAAGACAGTGGGGCTCACCGGCCACTGCCCTGTTCAAACAGACCGTGTGTTCGGCGGGTCTGAGTCGTGGTGTGTTCATCCAAGTGGCGTCTCCAGCAGGGGGCCAGCAAGGCCTTTCCAGGATGGGCGGGGGCGCACAGCCCATTGCCCTGAAGGAGGTGCGATGCGTGGAAAACCGAGGAATCTCAAAAACCTTCCCAGCCCCCATGCATCAGGGGTGTGAAGCTTGGGGAGAAGCTAGTGCTTCCCCAGCTGTAACGGTTGTGATGCGCAGCCTCAGGTTGGCCCCAGTGAGCCTGCCGTTGGCAGTCAAGGCCTCAGTGGCCCCTGGCAGTCTGAGTGGCGCCAGCCTGTGTAATGACACAGGTGACTTTGGAGACGCTGGGACTTCCTCCTGGCTCTCTTGGACCACGTGCTGTGGGGTCCCAGCTGCCGTGTTGTAAGGACACTCGAGTTGTCCCGTGGGGTGGAGTGGCCCCGTGATGAGCATTGACTGGCCGGGCAGAGCCAGTGGGCCCTCCAGCCCCAGAGCAGCCTTGGACAAATCTTCCTGCAGCCGTAGGAGATCATAAACGTTCACTATTTTTAGCATCTGTGTTTTGGAGTGATTTGTTATATAGTTACAAATCATTGAGAAACCTTGTCAAACGCAGATTCTCTAACAATCTGCTGCCTGAGGCCTAGAATTCGGCGCTTTAACAAGATCCGGGGGATGCCAGCGGGCAGGTGTGTGGTCCACGATGAGGCTCTGACCCCACTGCAATGAGAGACGTCACACAAAACAGTGCAGCGTCAGCAGCCCCAGCACCACAGGAGTGGCCAGAGCAGCCAGGCTGCGAGGACAGCCCAGCACAGCTGCGGTGAACAACCTGAGCGCCGAGCCTGACGGGGCGGAAGGGTACATGGTGGACTCCGGAAGGCTGTGTGAGCCTGGCGCCTCCCGGTGAGTTCTGGTTCGGTTTAATTCAGTCTGTTCCCTGCACTCCAGAAGGTTCTGTGAGTTCTGGTTCCGTTTAATTCTGAGTTTGCTCTGTCGACTCCAGACAAGTTAATTTTTAAATGGTGAAAA
Organism: Lagenorhynchus albirostris; assembly: GCF_949774975.1. Classification (NCBI taxonomy): domain Eukaryota; kingdom Metazoa; phylum Chordata; class Mammalia; order Artiodactyla; family Delphinidae; genus Lagenorhynchus; species Lagenorhynchus albirostris. Next base: position 85,486,305 of record NC_083106.1, on the reverse strand, counting down.
AATAATCTTTAAGCAGCTAGAAGTCATATAAATACAATAGGCATTCTAATTTTTTAAATGTGATTTCTCTCTTTAATCATGGGACTTCATTTGATTTAAGGTAAGGATTAAGATATCATTCCTCTCTTTCTCCAAATAGTTCAGTTTCTAATCAATGCTTATTGAAAAATCAATGAAGTTATTATAAATATTGGTTTTTAAAATGTAGACTATTATAAGTTACATTGATAAATGCCAAATTGAATGTCTATGGATTCTCTGACGTGGAATGAAAGATTTAGTGCACAAAAGTTATTTTTTGGAAGGGGGTGTACTGGGTGGTGGTTGAATGTCTTTCTTTAGATTCTTAAGCAAAGTTAGGATTAAAAAAAAAAGATTAATGACGGCTATCTATATAGGTGATATAATGATAATTGATAGGTACTATGTTTTGTCAATGGCATATAATGCTTTGTGGACACTCTTCTCCTGGGGAATTTGTGTCATAAAAGCCACTGTGTCTGTACATACAGTACATACAAACATTAATAAACATCCACATATTGTTTGAAAATATATCCTTCGACAAAATATAGGATAAGAATTAAAATTAAACAGAAACTAGTTTAATGAAGATATGTTTTCTATCAGAGAGAATTCTGAATCCATATGGACATAAAAATAGCTTATTTGCATTTTGCAGATTAATCAACAAAACTGTCCTTTGAAAATATCAACAATCGTGAGGTTGATTTCATAGGGATTTCCCCACATAAATCATTCTACCATAGAGAATATCATTTTATAAGCAGAACCTCATTGTTTAGAAACCTCTCAGCATTGATCATCCTGTTAGAAGAAAATTATGTTCCTTAATAAATGAGAATCAATTTTAGAAATAAGTTAGGTCTTCCATTAAATATTTCTAAATCATTTTAATAAACAAATGTGTGTGAATATACATTTAATTTTGCTTCTATAGAAGTTACTTTATGAAACTACTATATTTTACTTAAAATTCATCACATATTATTCCCACATACAAGATATGTAGAAATATCCCTACAAAAAAACTCTATATAAATCTTTGAGAGTATTTCATGAGTCTTTTTGATGAAAATTAAAGTGATATTCACAACTTCTAAAGTGCCAGTGAGAAAAGCTTGGTGATTTAAATGTTTGTAATGCTTTTTATGAGGGGAGCAATTTCTTTCCTACTCTCCCCTTCTCTCTCCACCCTCCATCATAATTATCAACAATATGATGAAGAATAGATGCTACATGAGTCACTCATCCTGAAATAGATTCTGTGAGAACATGCCTATTGATTTTACTGTTCTGAGCTCTGTGTGATCATTCTCTTAATGACTAGAGAGATATTTAGAGACTAATTTAGTAAACACGTTCTTCAAGAGTTTCTTTTATAAATATCTTAAACTTGCCAAACTGATAAAATAATATATAGAGAATCTGAGATTGGGTATAATATAGAAATATGTGTTTTCCTTCAAGATACACTTTTAAGAAAATTAACAACTTTGCTTATGATTATTTGATATGCTTTTGATATTTATCATATTAAGGAAAGCAGTAACTTATAGTGAAAGTGCATTGGGCTTGAAGCGGGAGGACCTGGGCTTTAATCCTTCTGCTATTTACATCAGTGTGCTTTGTGGAAAAATGTGTTAAAGGCTGTACATGAACATCTGCACAATGGCAATGAGTCAGTAGGGCATTGAAAACTACACATGCTTTCAGATCAAAAAGCATGACTTTGGAGGAAAGATGCAGCACTAGATTGGGATCTAAATCCTCAAAATTCAGTTTTTCATCTACAAAAGTGAAAATAACAAGTGAATAACAACAAACAACAAATAAGCAAATGCTCAATAAATTTTATGCTAGATTTTGTTTTTCTTCTACTTTCATCCTTTAAGAACTTTAAGCAATTAATATAAACTTTATTATTGTTTCTTTGGAAAAATACCATGACTTAAAAGGTAGATATTTGCATCTTAAGGGAAAAAATTTTAATGTTTTTGGTTGCTTTTAATATTGGATGTTGGATAATCCTGCTACCCACACTCTTTCATAATGACTAATGGTAGCATGAAAAATTAATGCATATTTGGATAAGATCTGGTATATTTCATGTAAGTTTCTGGTATACTTTATATAAAGTTACACAGTTTATGTAAATCTAATAAGTATTGGTTTAATATGCTCACTTGAAGATAGCATATTTTATGAGACAAAACAGATTATGATTCCATAAATTTTCCTAGAATTTAAAATACTTTCAACATTTAATGGCATTAGGGGAATTCACTAAGTCCTAACTAAAGTTTCTAAAATATAATGCTATATATTTTATCCCTTAGTATTAACAACAAATATTTCTATTTCATAAGAAATATTTGTTATATTTAAAATGGTCTTTAATAAAATACTATTTTGAGTTCTTTTTTAGGCCTTATGAATTTGTCTTTATATAATTTTCCCTCTAAAAATATTCAACAGTCTAATTTTTAACTCAGTAAAATAGCAATCTCTGTTAGTTTTGCAGAAATTGTCACCACATATTTAGATAAATTTGTCTTGGCTAGAACTCATTCTTGAATTTTATCTTTAATATTTTTCATATTGTTTTGGTTCTTTATTTTATTAGCTAGTAGCATCTTTTGCACTCTTAGAACAACATTGACTAGCACAATATTTTTAAAAATACAAGTGTTTAAGAAATGTTTATTGAAAGAATAAAAAAGCAAATAATAAAATGATTAGATGGGGGAATACATCTTCTTTAGAGCTGAGAAAAAATATTTTTCCATTATCTGTCAACATAAAGTTTAAACCACTGAATAAAGTCGAACACTGCGTGCTCAGATTCTCTCTCTCTGCCTGTCCCACGCTACTAAGGAAGATAAATGGAAACTGTACTTTCTCTTTTTGCCTCGGTCCTATTTCTGACCATGAAAACTGTCACAGTGATCAATTAACATTGTGGATTTCTTTCTTCAGTGCAAGGGACAAGACTGCTATTTTTGAAATAAGTTCTATCTTTCTGTTACAGGCACAATGAATGATTAAAGGTATCAGCACTGGAAATTATTAAACTTTGTCTAAGAATATAGGCAATCTTAAAGTTGACTTACTGCGATAAAAAAAAGTAGACATTTCACCTCATCTGTCTACTCAGAATGTACAGGGTATAATATGATCGTCATAATGAAAGGCAGAGGTTATTTTTTTCTACTTTCAGTGGAAATTTATTTTATGGAACAGAGAAGCACATTATCCCAACTCTTAAAAAGTAAGAGGATGAATCTTGTGAAGGACTATAATCCCTTCAATCTTGTCTTATATGAAACTTCTAAATATGTCTATTTTTCTTTTGTTTTGTTTGTTTTACAGCTGAAGGTAAAGCAAAAATCACTGTCTTGCTAACACATTAATTCTCCTCTTCATAAAACAAATTTTGCATTGTTTTGACCTTTCTGGGAGAACATGCAGAGCTGACCCTTTAACAAGTTGCAGGGGGCACCAACCACCCCCAACCTGCAGTTGAAAATCCAAAGGTAAGTTCACAGTCAGCCCTCTGTGTCCTCAGTTCTGCATCCCAGGACTCAATCAACTGTAGATCATATAGTAATGTAGCAGGTATGTAGTGAAAAAAGTCTGAAGAGAAGTGGACCTGTGGAGCTCATGTTGTTCAAGTGTCAGTTGTATTCTTATTCAAAATCAAGAACAATATCAAATTGTTATATGCAGTGAACATATAATCTGGTTCTGTTATACATAAGTTCATAATCTTAGACTTTTCTGTGTATATTTAGGTGGACTCATACTTCTCTACAAAATGTCATCCTAGAAACATAACTAAGCTTGAATATGAGCGATTTGAACACCAGGTTTACTTTATTTTAAATTTAAGACTTAGAATCCCAAATTGCTATAATGTGATTTATTATATAAAATAATATAAAATGCACAAATTTCTTTAAATGAATTTTAGCAAGAGAATTATTTTTCCAAATGAAATATTGTCCAGATGCTCAATAGGTAAAACAGATAAAGTTGGTTGAAGTAGGAAGTGGGAGGTCAGGTGGGAAGTGAGGGTTAGCTTCATCTGCTTTCCCCCGATCTCCCTCTCCCATCTTTAGATCTAGAGACTTCTGAAAGATAATTTAAAAATCATTAGAAAACATATTCGGAGAACTATCTGTAAACTGTTGCTCTAAAATAGCATCTAACAGGTATGTGATAATTCAAAGGAGGGATTCCTTTTAGTCAAGTATTCATTGTCAGAGCCCCTGCTCTATAATTTATAGTTTAATTTTCAAGGAAAAGTTTCAAATTTAAGTTTATTTCTACTCTCCTTGAATTTGGACTGACCTGTGATCTGCTTGACCAATAGAATATGGGAGAAGTGATGTCATGAGGTTTGGAAAGGTAGACCTTAAGCCATCTGGAAGCTCCTATATTAACACTTTTAGATTATTTCCTTGTGGCCACAGCAACTTGAGAGAGCTTAGAATGAATGTCCACTTGCAGCTGAGCCAGATCCCTAGTTCACCCACCAACTAAACACAGCAGCATGAGAGTCTAAGTAGGGTGGTGGCTTTCCTGTTGGCTTATGACTGAGGAGTTTCCTAAGATGTGGGCTGGACAGATGCACAGGGACCTTTTGGCTAGGGTACCCATGTAACCATCAGGTTTAGTCAATGTGACTAAGATCATCAGCGTGTCTGCTTTTGTGGGTCCAGATATGGCAGTCAGTATACCCAAAGTGTGATAATTTCTAGAGACATCAAGGCCTCAAAAGGTCTGTGAAACCAAACAGGTAATTATAGCTGATCATAATCATATGTCTGCACTTCTAGGTTTAACCAAACTGTCAGCATATCAATAGAATACATTTGTCAGCAAGAAACAGAAGCTTTGCTTAATAATGGCTTAAATAATGAGAACAAATTGTTCATAGAAGTGTGAATCCAAAGTTAGGACAGACATCAGATCTGTGGATCCAGCCACTAAAAAATATTCTAGAAGTCTCTGTTCTTCTCTCCAAACCACCACCCAGAATGTTACTTTATTCTGTGGCTGATTGCTTCATGATCATAAAGTGGCTGCCAGGAGAAACTGGGGCTAAGACTTCCTCATTTATCAAAAGCAGGAATGAGTTATTTCTGGGGGAAAAAATGGTTAGGAATTTTGTGAAATTCTCCAGGAACTATTTTGTCTTATTCAGCCTAGTGGACTGTAACCTGTCCCCAGGAAAGCGGGTGGCTTTGCTCTGAGCGATAGGCAGTGTTCAGAGGGAGTTTGCCTGGAATCGTGGGGGAGCCTGAACAGAACAGAATGTGGAGGCAGATGCCTGAGGAAGAGGAGCACAATGAATGTCAGGCAGCGAAACAACATTCACAGTAGTCTATTCATTCTGGATCGCAGAAGTCTGCAGTGGTCAGTATTTCAAGTGTGTCAGTGTGTGTGGAATGGCCTGTCTGCTTAGTTCATCTTTAGGTCTAGATTGCTTTTTCTGAGACTGAATTTCTCTCATATATATAATTTTTTCCTTTTTATATTGAGGTATAATTGATATATACATTATATTATTATCAGTAGGACAACATAATGATTCAATATTTGTATATACTGTGAAATGATCACAGTAAGTCTAGGGAACATCCATCATCACACATAGAACAATTTTTTCCTTGTGATGAGAGCTTTTAACATATCGCTTAGCAACCTTCAAATATGCAATAAATTACTGTTAACCATGAGGTATATTACCTTCCCATGACATTTATTTAGTAACTGGAAGTTTGTACCTTCTCATATATTGTTGAATGTGGATAATGTCTTATAAGTAGATTCTGAAGAGTGTTTAAAGGTATTTAAAGATATTAAAGAAATACCTTAGAATCATTTTATAACACAGGCTTTATAACCTAGCATTGTCCTTCGATCCTGGGAACTCAGCCCTTTTAGTGGTCAACTCTTTTAACCCCACTAACCCCAGTTCTGCATCCAGGTTTTGAAGGAGTGGTGAGTCGTCCCAGCCACAGATCCTGGATGAAATGTGCTTCTCCTTTTCCAGCACCAGCCATCTCATCCTATGCTTCAGTCACCTGAACACAGGGCTTCTCCCAAAGTGACCACCCTCTTCCTTCTAACCTCCACAATGACCCTGTTGCCTAAGGCTTAAGGACCCCAGATTCTGTGGTCTGCACAACCATTCTCCCTACCACTCTGGGTTTGGTTAGTGAAGGACATTATGGGGCATTATCACAGGCCTTAGAGTCAGATTGAATGGAACGAGTCATTGAGCCTCCACATACTGGCTCTCTGACCCTAGGAAACACACTTAATCTCTCTAAGCCTGCTTCCTCCTCTGTAAAATTGGATGTAATGAGAGCACGTAGTCATCATTTTTGATGTTTAAGTGAGTTCCTGCAAGTAAAGGTATATTAAGAACCATGCTTAGCACAGATCAGTGGCTGGATACCTGCTAATTAGTATTGTGCCCACTATCTCTTCCCTTCTCTCTCTCTCTCTCACTCTTTCTCTCTCTCTCTATCACACACACACACACACACACACACACACACACACACACACAAACACACAGTGTTACACATATATAGAATGTTCAGATATGTCTTCCCAAGGTCCCAGACTTGCATTGTTTCCATGTCATCACTGGTTGCCATGTTTATTGATTGAATTCAGTAAGTGAAAACCCAACTCAGCTAAATCTGGGGAAATATAATAAAAACCGTGACCAGCTGAGCCTCAGAGAAACATGGCTGAGCACTTGATGTAGATAGATAACACCACAATTTGCTCAGTCAACTAGATTTTAAACCTCACAGTAGTTATTTACCACTCCCTCTTCTCTACAACCAATTAATTTCTAAATCCCACAGATTTTCATTCCAGAAACTCTTTCCCATCTGTCCCTACTCTTTGATTTCCATGGCTGTCATTCCACTGCTGCTTGGCATTAACTCTTTCCCAATCTAGCTTATGGACTTTGCTTCTCTTTGTGTTTGTGTTTTTTTTTTTTTAATTCCAGCACATTCTACAGATCATCAAAAATTCCATTGCCTCTTTTTTTTTTTTTTGACATAGACCTTATGTAGCTGGGATAATAAATTTTTTAGACAACTAAGGTCAGTTTGGTTTGCTGAATCATAGTAGTTCTTTTTTTTTTATTATTGAGGTATAATCAACCTACATCAACATTTTGGTTCCAAGTGCACAATACAGTGATTTGATATTTCTGTACATCACAAAATGATCACCATGACATGTCCAATCACCATCTGTCACCATATAAAGATATTAGAGTATTATTGACTATGCTCCCCAAGCTGTACATTTCATCCCTGTGACTCATTTATTTTGTAACTGGAAGTTTGTACCTCTTAATCTCCCTCACCTATTTCACTCCTCCTCCAACACACATCCCCTCTGGAAACCACATGATTGTTCTCTGTAACTATGAGTCTGTTGTGTTTTGTTATGTTTGTTTATTTAATTTATTTTTTAGATTCCACATATAAGTGACATACAAGTATTTGTCTTTCTCTGTATGATTTATTTCACTAAGTATAATACCTTCTAGGTTCATGCATGTTGTGATGGCAAAATTTCATTCTTTATAGTAGCTGAGTAGTAGTCCATTGTGTATATATAACACATCTTTTTAATCTACTCATCTATTGACAGACACTTAGGTTGCTTCCATATCTTGGCTATTGTAAATAATGCTGCAATGAATGGAGTGATGTATATATTTTTCAAATTAATGTTTTTGTTTTCTTCAGAAAAATACCCAGAAGTGAAATTGCATATGGCACTTCTATTTTTAATTTTTTCAGAAAACTTCATACTGTTTTCCACAGTGGCTGAACAAATTTGCATTCCCACAACAAGTGAACCAGGGTTCTCTTTTTTTCCACATCCTCACCAACACTTGTTATTTTTCTGTCATTTTCATAGCAGTCACTCTGACAAATATGAAGTGATATCTCATTGCTGTTTGATTTGCATTTCCTTGATGTTTAGGGATTTTGATCATCTTTTCATATGTCTGTTGGCCATCTATATGTCTTCTGTGGAAACATGTCTATTCAGTCCTTCCCTTTTTTAAATCAGGTTGCTTGTTTTTTTTTTGATTTTGAGTTATATATATTTTGGATATTAACCCCTATTGGTCATATCTTCTGAAAATGTGTTCTCCCATTCAGTTGATTGACTTTTCATTTTTTTTTTTGATGGTTTAATTTGCCGTGCAAAAGCATTTAAGTTTAATTAGGTCCATTTGTTAATTTTTGCTTTTATTTCTTTTAAATTAGGAAACACATACAAAAAAAAAAACATTGCTACAGCTTATGTCAAAGAATGTTCTGCCTATGTTCTCTTCTCAGAGTTTTATGGTTTCTGGTTTTAGGTCTTTAATCCATTTTGAGTTTATTTTTGTATATGGTGTGAGAAAGTGTTTTCTATACACTAAAAATGAACTATATCAGAAAGAGAAAGCAAGAAAATGATACCATTTAAATCACATGAAAAGGAATAAAATACACATGAATAAACTTAACTAAGGAAGTGAAAGAACTATACTCTGAAAACAATAACACATTGATGAAGGAAACTGGATATGAAACAAAGAAATGGAAACGTACCCCATGTTAATGGATGGTAAGAATTAATATTGCTAAAATGTCTACACTACTCAAAGAAATCTGCAGATTTAATGGAATCCCTACTAAAACACCCATGGCATTTTTTCACAAAACGAGAACAAATAATCCTAAAATTCATATGGAACCACAAAGGACCCCAAGTTGCCAAAGCAATCTTTAGAAAAAAAAAGAACAAATCTGGATGTATCACACTCCCTGACTTTGGCTATACTACAAAGCTAAATTTGTCAAAACAGTATGGTACTGGCATCAAAACAGACACATAGATCAATGGAACAGAATAGAGAGCCCAGAAATAAACCCATGCACCTATAGTCAATTTATCTATAACAAAGAAAGCAAGAATATACAATGGAGAAGAAAGAGTCTCTAACAAGTGATAATGGGAAAACTAGACAGCTACCTGTAAACAATGAGATTAGAATGTTTCCTCACACCATATACAAAAAAAAGCCATTAGATTTTAAGGCTTGAAAACAACTGTCATTGACTCTATACTCTCTGGGGCCACTGGGGTGGTAATATCACTTCAAAGACCATAGGTGGTAGACCTACCTCTTGGTGCTGACCAAGAGGCAGTGACCTCTTGGCACTGGGCAGAGACCTCATCCTCTCTGCTGGTGGCACCACCCTGAGGCATTGGGACAGGGAGCCTGGCCCAGTGAAGTGAAGCAGGGAGCCTCACCCTCTGAAACCAAGGAGTAAACAGCCTTGCCATTTCAGCTGTACACTCAGGGTCCATGGTGGGTGTTTCAGCCCTGATGATCTTCCCTTTTCTTGTGGAAAAAAAAATGCATATTTTCAGCTGGATAACTCTATTGTTCTACTCTATAGAATCTCAGAAGACCCAAAGCCTTCCTTTATTTCATCTATTTTCTATTCCCTTTTGTTCAAACTAACAATATCTCTGTTGGTATAACCCCATCTTTGTTTCTGGCTTCTGTTGAGATGGCTGATTAACATCATGGGTAATGTCTTTATGGAGTGATTATCCAAGCCAACCCTTTAATGTACGTTCCAGAACTATTTTTTTTTCTTTTTTTGCTTTTGCTTAACAATTCCTTCTTCAATTCATCTCTCTCCTCTCATGTTTTACTTCAAGCAGTAAGAAAAACCCAGGATGCATTTTCAAGACTTTTCTTAGAAATCTGCTTGGCTAAATACCCAAATTCATCACAAGCCTTCTACTTACCCCAAACCATTAGAATACAATACACCCAAGTACTTGTCATTTTATAACAAGGATCACTTTTCCTCCAGTTTCCAACAGTATATTCCTCATTGCCATCTGAGACCTCTCTGGAATCACCTTTCAGGTACATATTTCCACCAATACTTTGTTCATGATGATATATGTATCCCCTAAGATGATAGACACTTTCTCTACAGGTTTTTTTTTTGAGCTTTCTTTTTTTTTTTGAGCTTTCTTTTTGAGCTTTCATCACAATCACCTTTAAGGTTTATATTTTTACCAGCAGTCCCTTCAAGACAACATGAACCTTTTCTGGGATCCATGTCAAAACTCTTCTAGCCTCTACCCATTACCCAGTTCCAAAGCCACTTCCACATTTGTTACAGCAGCACGCCACTCTTGGAACCAACATCTATATTAGTCTGCTTGGGCTGTGAAAACACAATTCCACAGGCTGGGTGGCTTAAACAACAGAAATTTATTTCTCACAGTTCTGGAGGCTGAAAGTCCAAGATCAAGGTGGCTTCAAGGTTGGTTTCTGTTGAAACTTCTCTCAGTTTGCAGATGGCACTTTCTTCATGTTTCCTCACATGGCCTTTTCTCTGCTCTTCCAGAGGAAGATAGAGCTCTGGTATCTCTTCTTCTTATAACTGATGAGGGCCCCATCTTTATGACCTCATTTAATCTTAATTACTTCCTTAGAGGCTCTGTCTCTAAATACAATTGCGTTGGGAGTTAGGGTTTCAATATATGAATTTTGAGGGAAATAATTTATTACATAAGAGTATGCTTTAAAAGTCCATCCTGATTTGAAGATCAGAAACATATTCATTCATATTTTTTTCAGAATTTTCCAGGATTTTAATTATTACCTGCATTTTTTTTTTAATCAGTTTGGACAAGGTTATATTATGGTAACAATTTTTGAAATGTAAGCACCTTAATAAGTAAATTCCTACTCCTCAGTTTTTGTAAGTTTTTCTTTAGATTCTAAACCTTTGCAAAGTCTATCTCATTCACACACAGAAAGCAAGAGCTGGAGGATTGTTCACTAGCTCTGAAATGCTTCAGTCGGAAGAGACATACTGTACCACTTGTAAACAAGGTTGAAAATATAGATGCTGTGTAGTAAGTGGCTTTGCCACATTTTTTCTGATTTTAAAAGAGTACCTAAATCATAATCGTTTTTAATTACTAAAGGTAAAATGTGAAAATTAAGACATTTTAATACCAATAGCTTTCTTTTTCCAGTTGACTGTATATGACATAGTTTAAGCCAATTGTCCCCTAATACCATTAATTGTGACTAATAGAAGTAACATTTTATTGGCTTATATTTATAATATATGCATATTTATGTTGTATTCTATAAGTTACATAACAGTAAAATATTATGTTAATTATACAACATAGACAAAAATAGAAATTTAAAATGATTAAGATATAATTGAAGTTCTAATATGTCTTTCTTCATTCCTATTAAACATATCCAAGGTTGGAGACAGCTCCACTAAAGGAGATCATTTTTATGAAAATTTAATGTGAGAAGGCAAAGAGTTGCTGACAACTCCCTTTCATTTCTGGCTGGGCTATCTGAGGGGTCTCTTTCCCTCAGCGTTCTCCAGAATAGAACTGTTACTGACCAAGAAGGGGCAGTGAGTCTGCTGCCTCACATACCAAATGAAAGAAATGCTAGCTACCCTTCTGATGCTACCCCAAAAGTAGAAGCCAGCAATGGAGATGAGAAAGCTGTCATTATATCTGTTTTTGGTCCATGTGTGCAATTCTGATTAAAGAGACCTTCATGCGCTATGTAAGCCAAGAATTTGGCAGTAATTCTATAGGGCTTTTTGAGACTCATGCTCAGGCCATTTTATTTCTACAAATGAGAGCATCGGTGGTGCCCCCCGACCTTTCTCTCCCCTGTTCATGTCACTGATTGAAATGAAGCTGGTGGTTCTGAAAGACCCACACTGAAGCTTTGGTAAGCTGAGCATTTGTTCACACATCTGCCTACAGCTGTCTCCAGAGAATAGCCACTTGTCTTTCTTCTCCACTTTCCAAATATCTTGAGAGCACTTTCATTTCACACTGTAACCCAGAACCACATGGCCAAAATAATCCTGGAAAAAGCAGGAGATTTCTTATAATAGTGAGTGAGTGAATGATTCTCTGAGGAGAACAGCCAGTACAACTCATAACCCACATCAGAGATAGTGGGCCACCTGCATTGTTCTATAGTTAGTTCACTGATGCTGCCCAGCAGAGTGTTTTCTGACTCTTCTTGTGTGGTTGTCTCTGTGGATGGTGTTTGAACAAGAAGCGTAGGGGACAATGAAGCCCACCAAGCAAGCTGCTCATTTTACAAACAATTTACCCTCCTGTGTCTGTGCTCTTTATTTTACTTGGCCTGGCTACATCCTTCTGCTTTGTAGTGAAGGCAGTAGGCAACATTTATAAGATGTAATTTTAAAAACATGTGAATTTATTCTTTTAAGAATTAAGTTTTGAAAATAGATATCTTATTGCTAAATAAGGATAGATAAGTAAATTGTTTACATCACTCCAGTATAAAATATATAATTCTGTTATTCAGAAAAGAGTGAATTTAGTGAAGACTGCATGATTACATCTTGAAATACAAAAAATTAACTTTAATACTCATCTCAGTAGGAGGGCTACTAAATTTCTCAGTTCTAATTCATGGCTGCCTATAATTTCAACTTGACTCTCCATTATCAAAAAAATACTGCTGTGAATCCGTATTACCAAAAGCAATTGAACACTACGAAATGGCCAAAATGTAAATAGGTAACATTAAAAAGAGAAAAATAAACCACTCAACATACACATACATGCTGTAAGAGAAATATTCAAATTAATCTTCTCCCCAGGAGCTTAATAAAATATACTATTTAAAACATAAAGTAATTGGGAAAAGAATATATGCCCTGTTTATGGTCAGCACTGCCATTATGCAAAATGTAAAGAGCCTTCGAGGATATATTAAGGGAGACGTAAATCAATATACTGTTTCTAGTGTGACGTGATTAATTTGTGCAACACGTAGGATATATATATAAACTTCATGACATTCCTTTTATAAGAATCCATTAGCATGCACTTCCTATTAAGTTTGTGAAAGAAAAAATTCTGTAGTAAGATATTCTCAAATTATCTATAAAGTTTATGCAGACATTCTAAAATTATTGTTTATATACCAGCTCTGTTATGCAAATAAGTTCTACTTCTTGAATTTTCTGGATTGGTTCCATGCAGACATGACTATAAAATTCCAATGAGGTCTTATTTGTTATAATAAAGTATCTAGAATCCACCTCAGTGACCTAGAATTCAAGTCAGACAAGCTTGCTTTTAAAAAAAAAAAACAAAACAATATTATTGAAAGCATCTTAAAATATATTTACAGAAAAACTAAATTATGCTTTTTTCTCCTTTGGCACTGTGCTAGCTCAGCTGTAATTTGCTCATGAAAAACTAAGAGAATATATACCCCTATCATTAATAATATTTTTAAAGGTCACATACGGTAGTTAAGTGGTAACCACAAAAGTTGAGTCCATCATTTTCTAACTCTTCTAAAGCGTGACTTTTAACTCCTTCTTCTCTCCCCCATATGCCCAATATTTCCACTCCAACATTTAGCCCAGCATTCAGCCCAGCATTCTTACTACCCCCAATCCCCCCACTCCAGGAGCTAAAGCAACCAGGAGAAAACTTCCACAAATTACCACCACCGTATTCAACATCAATGAGCCTCTCTAATCACAGTTCTTGCCCTCTCTCCTGTGTCTTTAACTAAACTGCACTAAATCTCATCCTTGTTAACCCTCTTAAGGGCTATCACTTCAGCAATTTCACCATCTCCCATCCACATCACCAACCTTTCCTTCTCTTCTAGATCATTGTGGTAAGCATATATGCATTTTGTCTTACTCTCATCTTATCACCCTGAAGGGCTCTAGGCCATCTTTCCCTACTGGCCCCTTTCTCTCCTCTTCAGCTTCCAGCAACATTTCTCAGTTGGTTGGGTGGAGTATACTGCTATCTCCTATCACTCAATGCCATTCTCTCTTAAGTGCCGTTCAATTAGGCTTTTGTTTCCACCACCCTGTAGAGGGTTCCAGAGGTGTGACCTCCAAAGTCCAATGGTCAAACCTAAAGTGCTTGTTACTTTATCTTTCTGAACTGGTTAACTTTACCCAGAAAAAGGATTCTTTCTATCTGAAAATACTTCGTTCACTTGGGTTCCTGGATACTATATTCTCCTAGTTCTCCCCTTGCTTTACTTTCAACTCCTCAATTAATCAATTAATATCTTTTTTAATCAAGTTCTCTTAATTGTAATTTAATTATTTGCTTAATGAAACACTGCTGATGCCATAATTCCTAGCATAGCCATTGGCCAAATTGTGACTAACTCACAGTTTGATAAACAAATTTTATAAAGGAGAGGTTGTGACAAAACACAGTATTAATTAATTCATTGCAATTTAAAACAACGGTTTTTGATTTCCAGACCTTTAGATCAGGTCAATAAAACAGGTCAATTTTCCTCCCATATCTGAAATCTCAGGTACAAATAATATTTAATACATATAAACTAGTCTGCTTATGTACCCAGTCTAGTTTACAGTTTGTAATGTAAACATAGAGAATTTCTAATTCACATTGTATAGTTTTATCTATTAGTAACCTTCCAAGCTCTGTGAGATTATTTCTCAAAAATTTATGCTGAATATGTATTCCAACTCTGTTATTAGCATTTTGGGCCAGAAGTGAACTTTTGTGGGGGTAGAAAATGAGTTAGAATTTCTGTTGCTATGAATTGGCATGCAAGCTTTTATTCATATTCTACTCTTATATAAGAATCACAATACAATTAGATGGTTAGTGTCATTCTCAAGAGGCAAACACTTTTACTTTTACTCATAGGAGAACAGCTTAGAGATTATTTTTATTTTAGAAGAAACACAAAATCACTGAGTTGGGAAGAACATCAGAGAACAGCTAATCACTCCTCAGCATCTGGTTCGCAAATCTAGTTTCTTCTTTTTTTTCCAAGGTCATTGATACTTTACATCTAACGTGCTAGTATCCAGAACATTCGTTACGTATTGGCAATTTCTTATTTCATTATGTTTAATGCTACTAATATTTCAACTAACATTGCCCAATCTACTCAGCTTTTTTTTTTAAAAAAGGATTACTTTTATTCTGCTCATAGCATAGGCCTTGTTCTACAATTATGCAGCTTTCTGAAATAGTACTGCTTTGGCATACAGACAGTACAGCAATTATAAATCCAGAGATTCATTAAGACAATCAAAGAGTTAGAAGTTATTGCCATTTTTGGAGTACATAAAATTATTAATATAACACCAAAAAAATCCATGAGGAGGAGAACAGAAGAGAAAATTTTAGGAGCAGTTTTTCATTTTTTTTTTGTTTTGTTTTTATGGCTGTTCAGTTTCCATACAGTTCAGCAATTGGACTTTTCCAGAACTGAACCCGTGTCCTGACACCTCTGCATGAGTGCACCACAGTGGGTGGGTGTGCAGCCTCTACAGTCAGACCCATCCTCTTGCTGGCTTTACATTGATTACCCGTGTAAGCTTCACATATTAGGGACCTCTTTAATTCTCAGGATTTTTCATTTGAAATATGGGAAGAATAATACCTGATCCATGGGGATTTTTTTGAGGGTTGAATGAGATAATGTATGCTAAGTGCCTAGCAGTGCATGGTACTTAAGAAAGGGGAACTATTAATATTATTATTATTTATATTATGGTAATAAAGCAGAAGTTTGGAGTGCTTTAGTAGGTATCAGTAGTTGTATCAATACTTTAAACCTTCAATTTCCCTTCCTATTTCATCCACATTTTCTTTTTTTATTGAAATATACTTGACTTACTATATTGTTAGTTTCAGATGTACAATGTATTGATCCAACAATTAAATACATTAGGAAGTAATCACCACTATAAGCCTAGTAACCATCTGTCCCCATGCAAACTTACTACAATATTAATGAACATATTTGTTATGCTCTATATTACATCTCTGTGAATAATTCATTTTATAACTGGAAGTTTGTACCTTTAATTACATTCCCCTATTTCAGGCATCCCCTCAGCCCTCTACCCTCTGGCAATCACCCTTATTTTCTCTCTAAGAGTCAGTTTTACTTGTGTTTTGTTTGTTCTTTGTTTAGTTTTTTTGTGTCCACTTATAAGTGAGATTATACGGTATTTGTCTTTCTCTGTCTGACTCATTTCACTTAGTGTGATACACTCAAGGTCCATCCATGTTATCACAAATAGTAAGATTTTATTCACTTTTATTATTGAGTATTATTCCAGTGGGGTTTATGTGTGTGTATACACCATACCATATCTTATATATACATCCATCTATCAATGGATAGTCAAGTTACTTCTATAGCTTGTCTATTGTAAATAATGCTATAATAAAGATAGGGGTGCATATATCTTTTCAAATTAGTGTTTTGTTTTCTTTAGAAAAATGCCCAGAAGTGAAATTGCTGGATCATATGGTAGTTCTATTTTTTAATTTTTTGAGGTACCTCCATACAGTTTTCCAGAGACTTCACCAATTTACAATCCCCAAAACAGTGCATTAGGGCTCCCTTTTCTCCACATCCTCACTGACTCTTTTTATCTGTTGTCTTTTTCATGATAGCATTTCTGCCACCTGTGAGGTGATATCTCATTGTTGTTTTGATTTGCATTTCCCTGATGATTAACGATGTTGAACATCTTTCCATGTCCCTTGGCCATTTGTATGTCTCATTTGCAAAAATGTTCATTCAGTTCCTCTGCCCATTATAGCTTTTAGCTTTTGCTTGTCTTCAGAATTTCTATCTCTCATGCAATTTTGAATGTGGTAACTTCTGGGTAGAGTATTCTTATTTGTAGTTTTCTTCTTTTTTTTCCTTTTAGCACTTTGAATATATGTGTATTCCCTTCTGGCCTACAAATTTCTACTGAAAAGTCAGCGGATAGTCTTATGGAACTTCCCTTGTAAAATAAGTTGTTACTTTTCTCTTGTTGCTTATAAACTTCTCTGTCTTTAATTTTGACATTTTAATTATAGCATATCTTGGTGTGTACCTTTTTGGGTTCACCTTGTTTGGGACTTTCTGTGCTTACTGGACCTGTATGTGTTTCTTTCCCCAGATTAAGGAAGTTTTCAGCCATTATTTCTTCAAATAAGTTCTCTGCCCCTTTCTCTCTTCTCTTTCTGGGACCCCTGTGATGCAAATGTTAGTATGCTTGATGTTGTCTTAGAGGTTTTTTAAACTATCCTTATTTAAAAAAAAAATATTTATTTCTGCTCAGTTTGGGTTGTTTCCACTGCTCTGTCTTCCAAATTAGTGATCCATTCTTCTGCATCACCTACTGTACTACTGATTCCCTCAATTAAAAAAAATAATAATTTCAGTTATTGTAGTATTCAGCTCCAATTTTTAAAAATATTTTCTAATTCTTTGTTGAACTTCTCATTCTGTTCATTCATTCTTCTCCTGAGATCAGTGAGAAATTTTATGATAGTTACCTTGAACTAGTTATAGAGTGGATTGCTTATCTCTGTTTTATTTAATACCTTCCTGAGGTTTTGTTTTGTTCCTTTATTTGGAACATATTTCTCTCTCTCCTCATGTTGCCTAGTTCTCTGTGTTTATTCCTATGTAACAGGTAAATCCTTTACGTCTTGGAGAAGTGGCTTATGTAGGAGATGTCCCATGGGGCCCAGCAGCATGCTCTCATCTGGCTACCAGCTAATGCTCCAGTAGTGTTTCTTATGTGGGCTGCATACACCCTTCTCTTGTGGTGGACTAACTCCTGTTGGTACACTGGTAAATAGGGCTGAACCCTCCCCTGGCTAGCTGCAGGGCCCTACCTGATGTGGCTGCTGTGGACTACTGGTGGGCAAGATCAACACCCAGGACTGCTGGCTTAAGGCCCAGCGACATGCGGCTGTTCCGGGTCCATTGGTGGGTGGGGCTGAACTCTAGTGCTATAGTATAGGCTAGAGCAATGTTTGCACAATGGCACTTGACAGGGCCAGTGTTAGCACAGTAGAACAAGATCATAAAAGTGGCTGCTGCTGGCCTCTGTGTCCCCACGTGTTCCTAGCTGCCTCCTGTCTCTCTGGGAGTTTCTTCAGGACCAGGGAGTAGAACTGACCCAGGTACCTTTCAAACTACTGCTTCTGCAGTGGGACTCAGAGCATGTGAGATTTTGCATTCACCCTTTAAAAATGGAATCTTTATTTCCTGTAGCCTTCAGGCTCTCCTGAGTGGAAACTGCTGGTTTTCAAAACCCGGCTTTCCAGGATCCCATTCCTGGTGCAAGAACTCCAGCTGAGGACCCCCATGTGGAACTTGGACCCGTTGCTCATCGGGGAGAACCTCTACTGGTGTAATACCCCTCCTCTTTGCTCCACCATGTAAGCAGATATAGATTCATCCAACTTTAATATTTTAGAGTAGCAGTTTGCCTCCCAATTTCAGTTTTTGATAAGTCCAAGAAAAATAATTTATTTTCAGTTAGTGTAGGTTTTTCTTATACTAACAACGAAAGTGACTACATTTAAACTTTTCTCATGTTGGTTCTGAAACCAGAAGTCACCATAATAATTTTTAATACCTACTCTTGTACTCTATAAGTCTTTTAATAGTGGACTGTGTATATTAGAGATGTCTTCCATTTAAGGAAAATCTATTGCAATGTGTCAATAAAAATATTTTGACATTGGTTTTCTTTTTTGAGAAATAAAAATCTTACAACCTTAACTATTTGTAGATTCCCATAATATTACTAAGTTATCATTTTTATGGTTATTTCTTATTTCTTTATGGAGATTCTCCTGCATTTATATTTATTCATGCCCTGATGTGTCTTAGCACATTCCTACTTTATTCAAATTATAGGTGACTAAAATAATAAATTTCAAAAGTTTCCATTCTAAAAAATCTATGGAGCAATAGACTGGAAGCATAAAATAGAGAGAAGAGAATCATGTCTTGTTCGACTGGGAGATATATTTTACCCTTCAGCAGCATATGAGAAATGCATGTTTTAGAAAAGGAAGCAAACTACTACTGTACTTTGCTCCCATAAGACACATTTCTCAGCCATGAGCATAATTTTCTTCTTGGCAGAGATTTTTTTTTGCAAATGGAAAGCTTATGAGTTTAATTTATTTAGTATTATTCTTGGTACAAGTAAAAATTAGTGTACAAGAGAGTCAGGAAGATGGCGGAAGAGTAAGACGCGGAGATCACCTTCCTCCCCACAGATACACCAGAAATACATCTACACGTGGAACAACTCCTACAGAACACCTACTGAAGCCTGGCAGAAGACCTCAGACCTCCCAAACGGCAAGAAACTCCCCACGTACCTGGGTAGGGCAAAAGAAAAAAAGAAAAGAGACAAAAGAATAGGGATGGCACCTGCACAAGTGGGAGGGAGCTGTGAAGGAGGAAAATTTCCACACACTAGGAAGCCCCTTCGCGGGTGGAGACTGCGGGAGGCGGAGTGGGGAGCTTTGGAGCCGCGGAGGAGTGCACAGCAACAAGGGTGCAGAGGGCAAAGCGGGGAGATTCCAGCACAGAGGATCGGTGCCGACCGGCACTCACCAGCCCGAGAGGCTTGTCTGCTCACCCACCGGGGTGGACGGGGCTGCGAGCTGAGGCTCGGGTTTCGGTTGGAGCGCAGGGAGAGGACTGGGGTTGGCAGCTTGAACATAGCCTGAAGGGGTTAGTGCACCACAGCTAGCCGGGAGGGAGTCCGGGGAAAAGTCTGGAGCTGCTGAAGAGGCAAAAGACTTTTTCTTCCCTCTTTGTTTCCTGGTGCGTGAGATGAGGGATTTAAGAACGCTGCGTAAAGGAGCTCCAGAGACGGGCGCGAGCCGCGGCTAAAAGCGCGAACCCCAGAGACGGGCACAAGCCGCGGTTAAAAGCGTGGACCCTAGAGACGGGCACGAGCCGCGGCTAAAAGCACGGACCACAGGGACGGGAGGGAGATGCTAAGGCTGCTGCTGCCGCCACCAAGGGGCCTGTGTGCGAGCACAGGTCACTATCCACACCCCTCTTCCGCGGAGCCTGTGCAGCCCGCCACTGCCAGGTTCCTGGGAGCCAGGGACAACTTCCCCAGGAGAACGCACGGCGGGCCTCAGGCTGGTACAACATCACGCCGGCCTCTGCCGCCGCAGGCCCGCCCCGCACGCAGTGCCCCTCCCTCCCCCTGGCCTGAGTGCGCCAGAGCCCTCGAATCAGCGGCTCCTTTAACCCCATCCTGTCTGAGCAAAAAGCAGACGCCCTCCAGCGACCTACACGCAGAGGCAGGGCCAAATCCAAAGCTGAGCCCCTGTGAGCTGTGCGAACAAAGAAGAGAAAGGGAAATCTCTCCCAGCAGCCTCAGAAGCAGCGGATTAAAGCTCCACAATCAGCTTGATGTACCCTGCATCTGTGGAATACATGAATAGACAACGAGTCATCCCAAATTGAGGAGGTGGGCTTCGAGAGCAAGATCTATGATTTTTTCCCTTTTCCTCTTTTTCTGAAACTGTATGTGTATGCTTCTGTGTGAGATCCTGTCTGTATAGTTTTGCTTCCACCATTTGTCCTAGGATTCTATCCGTCCATGTTTGTTTTTTTTTAAATTTTTTTCTTAATAATTAATTTTAATAACTTTATTATACTTTACCTTCATTCATTCATTCTTTCTTTCTTTCTTTCTTTCTTTCTTTCTTTCTTTCTTTCTTTCCTTCCTTCCTTCCCTCCTTTAGAGAACGAATCATCCCAAATTGAGGAGGTGGTCTCTGAAAGCAAGATTTATGATGTTTTCCCCTTTACCTCTTTTTGTGAGGGTGTATGTGTATGCTGCTGTGTAAGATTTTGCCTGTATAGCTTTGCTTCCAATATTTGTCCTAAGGTTCTATCCGTCCCATTTTTTTTCTAAATAATTATTTTTTAATTCAATAACTTTATTATACTTTATTTTATTTTACTGTATCTTCTTTCTTTCTGTCTTTTTTCCTTCCTTCCGTCCTTCCTTCCTTCCTCCCTCCCTCGCTCCCTCCTTTCTTTCCTTCTTGCCTTCTTTGCTTCTTTCTTTCTTTCCCTCTTTCTTTCTTTCTTTCTTTCTTTCTTCTTTCTTTCTTTCTTTCTTTCTTTCTTTCTTTCTTTCTTTCTTTCTTTCTTTCTTTCTTTCTTTCTTTCTTCCTTCCTTCCTTCCTTCCCTCCTTTCTTTCTTTCTTTCTTTCTTCATACTTCTAATAATTCTCCCTACTTTTTCTCCGTTTTATTCTGAGCCATGTGGATGAAAGGCTCTTGGTGCTCCAGCCAGGAGTCAGGGCTCTGCCTCTGAGGTAGGAGAGCCAACTTCTGGACACTGGTCAACAAGAGACCTCCCAGCTCCACATAATATCAAATGGCAAAAATCTCCCAGAGACCTCAATCTTAACACCAGCACCCAGCTTCACTCAACGACCAGCAAGCCACAGTGCTGGAAAACCTATGCCAAACAACTAGCAAAACAGGAACACAACCCCACCCATTAGCAGAGAGGCTGCCTAAAATCATAATAAGGCCACAGACACCCCCAAACACACCACCAGACGTGAACCTGCCCACTAGAGAGACAAGATCCAGCCTCATCCACCACAACACAGGCACTAGTCCCCTCCACCAGGAAGCCTACACAACCCACTGAACCAACCTTAGCCACTGGAGACAGACATCAAAAACAGCGGGAGCTACAAACCTGCAGCCTGCAAAAAGGAGACTCCAAACACAGTAAGATAAGCAAAATGAGAAGACAGAAAAACACTCAGCAGATAAAGGAGCAAGATAAAAATGCACCAGACCTAACAAATGAAGAGGAAATAGGCAGTCTACCTGAAAAGGAATTCAGAATAATGATAGTAAGGATGATCCGAAATCTTGGAAATAGAATGGACAAAATGCAAGAAACAGTTAACAAGGACCTAGAAGAAATAAAGATGAAACAAACAATGATGAACAAAACAATAAATGAAATTAAAAGTACTCTAGATGGGATCAATAGCAGTATAACTGAGGCAGAAGAACGGATAAGTGGCCTGGAAGATAAAATAGTGGAAATAACTACTGCAGAGCAGAATAAAGAAAAAAGAATGAAAAGAACTGAGGACAGTCTCAGAGAACTCTGGGACAACATTAAATGCACCAACATTCGAATGGGGTTCCAGAAGAAAGAGAGAAAAAGAAAGGGACTGAGAAAATATTTGAAGAGATTATAGTTGAAAACTTCCCTAATATGGGAAAGGAAATAGTTGATCAAGTCCAGGAAGCACAGAGAATCCCATACAAGATAAATACAAGGAGAAATACGCCAAACACATATTAATCAAACTGTCAAAAATTAAATACAAAGAAAGCATATTAAAAGCAGCAAGGGAAAAACAACAAGTAACAAACAAGGGAATCCCCATAAGGTTAACAGCTGATCTCTCAGCAGAAACCCTACAAGCCAGAAGGGAGTGGCATGACATACTGAAAGTGATGAAGGAGAAAAACCTGCAACCAAGACTACTCTACCCAGCAAGGATCTCATTCAGATTTGATGGAGAAATTAAAACCTTTACAGACAAGCAAAAGCTGAAAGAGTTCAGCACCACCAAACCAGCTTTACAACAAATGCTAAAGGATCTTCCCTAGGCAAGAAACACAAGAGAAGGAAAAGATCTATAATAACGAACCCAAAACAATTTAGAAAATGGGAATAGGAACATACATATCGATAATTACCTTAAATATAAATGGACTAAATGCTCTCACCAAAAGACACAGATTGGCTGAATGGATACAAAAACAAGACCCTTATATATGCTGTCTACAAGAGACCCACTTCAGACCTAGAGACACATACAGACTGAAAGTAAGGGGATGGAAAAAGATATTCCATGCATTTGGAAACCAAAAGAAAGCTGGAGTAGTGATTCTCATATCAGACAAAATAGACTTTAAAATAAGGACTATTAAAAGAGACAAAGAAGGACACTACATAATGATCAAGGGATCGATCCAAGAAGAAGATATAACAATTGCAAATATTTATGCACCCAACATAGGAGCACCTCAATACATAAGGCAAATACTAACAGCCATAAAAGAGGAAATTGACAGTATCACATACATAGTAGGGGACTTTAACACACCACTTTCACCCATGGACAGATCATCCAAAATGAAAATAAATAAGGAAACACAAGCTTTAAATGATACATTAAACAAGATGGACTTAATTGATATTTATAGGACACTCCATCCAAAAACAACAGAATACACATTTTTCTCAAGTGCTCATGGAACATTCTCCAGGATAGATCATATCTTGGGTCACAAATCAAGCCTTGGTAAATTTAAGAAAATTGAAATTGTATCAAATATCTTTTCCGACAACAACGCCATGAGACTAGACATCAATTACAGGAAAAGATCTGTAAAAAATACAAACACATGGAGGCTAAACAATACACTACTTAATAATGAAGTGATCACTGAAGAAATCAAAGAGGAAATTAAAAAAAATACCTAGAAACAAATGACAATGAAGACACAACGAACCAAAACGTATGGGATGCAGCAAAAGCAGTTCTAAGGGGGAAGTTTATAGCAATACAAGCCTACCTTAAGAAGCAGGAAACATCTCAAATAAACAACCGAGCCTTGCACCTCAAGCAATTAGAGAAAGAAGAACAAAAAAACCCCAAAGTTAGCAGAAGGAAAGAAATCATAAAGAACAGATCAGAAATAAATGTAAAAGAAATGAAGGAAACAACAGCAAAGATCAATAAAACTAGAAGCTGGTTCCTGGAGAAGATAAACAAAATAGATAAACCACTAGCCAGATTCATCAACAAATAAAGGGAGAAGACTCAAATCAATAGAATTAGAAATGAAAAAGGAGAAGTAACCACTGACACTGCAGAAATAAAAAAGATCATGAGAGATTACTACAAGCAACTCTATGCCAATAAAATGGACAACCTGGAAGAAATGAACAAATTCTTAGAAATGCACAACCTGCCAAGACTGAATCAGGAAGACATAGAAAATATGAACAGACCAATCACAGGCACTGAAATTGAAACTGTGATTAAAAATCTTCCAACAAACAAAAGCCCAGGACTAGCTGGCTTCACAGGCGAATTCTACCAAACATTTAGAGAAGAGCTAACACCTATCCTTCTCAAACTCTTCCAAAATATAGCAGAGGGAGGAACACTCCCAAATTCCTTCTACAAGGCCACCATCACCTTGATACCAAAACCAGGCAGGGGTGTCACAAAGAAAGAAAACTACAGGCCAATATCACTAATGGACATAGATGCAAAAATCCTCAACAGAATACTAGCAAACAGAATCCAACAGCACATTAAAAGGATCATACACCATGATCAAGTGGGGTTTATTCCAGGAATACAAGGATTCTTCAATATACGCAAATCTATCAATGTGATAATCCATATTAACAAATTGAAGGAGAAAAACCATATGATCATCTCAATAGATGCAGAGAAAGCTTTTGGCAAAATTCAACACCCATTTATGATAAAAACCCTGCAGAAAGTAGGCATAGAGGGAACTTTCCTCAACATAATAAAGGCCATATATGACAAGCCTACAGCCAACATCATCCTCAATGGTGAAAAACTGAAAGCATTTCCACTAAGATCAGGAATAAGACAAGGTTGCCCAATCAGGCTCCCTGTCTTCAGACTATACTACAAAGCTACAGTAATCAAGACAGTATGGTACTGGCACAAAAACAGAAAGATAGATCAATGGAACAGGATAGAAAGCCCAGAGATAAACCCACGCACATATGGACACCTTATCTTTGATAAAGGTGGCAGGAATGTACAGTAGAGAAAGGACAGCCTCTTCAATAAGTGGTGCTGGGAAAACTGGACAGACACATGTAAAAGTATGAGATTAGATCACTCCCTAACACCATACACAAAAATAAGCTCAAAATGGATTAAAGACCTAAATGTAAGGCCAGAAACTATCAAACTCTTAGAGGAAAACATAGACAGAACCCTCTATGACATAAATCACAGCAAGATCCTTTCTGACCTACCTCCTAGAGTAATGGAAATAAAAACAAAATTAAACAAATGGGACCTAATGAAACTTCAAAGCTTTTGCACAGCAAAGGAAACCATAAACAAGACCAAAAGACAACCTCAGAATGGGAGAAAATATTTGCAAATGTAGCAACTGACAAAGGATTAATCTCCAAAATTTACAAGCAGCTCATGCAACTCAATAACGAAAAAAACAAACAACCCAAGCCTAAAATGGGCAGAAGACCTAAATAAACATTTCTCCAAAGAAGACATACAGACTGCCAACAAACACATGAAAGAATGCTCAACATCATTAATCATTAGAGAAATGCAAATCAAAACTACCATGAGATATCATCTCATACCAGTCAGAATGGCCATCATCAAAAAATCTAGAAAAAATAAATGTTGGAGAGGGTGTGGAGAAAAGGGAACACTCTTGCACTGTTAGTGGGAATGTGAATTGGTTCAGCCACTATGGAGAACAGTATGGAAGTTCCTTAAAAAACTACAAATAGAACTACCATATGACCCAGCAATCCCACTACTGGGCATATACCCTGAGAAAACCAAAATTCAAAAAGAGTCATGTACCAAAATGTTCATTGCAGCTCTATTTACAATAGCCCGGAGATGGAAACAACCTACGTGCCCATCATTGGGTGAATGGATAAAGAAGATGTGGCACATATATACAATGGAATATTACTCAGCCATAAAAAGAAACGAAATTGAGCTATTTGTAATGAGGTGGATAGACCTAGAGTCTGTCATACAGAGTGAAGTAAATCAGAAAGAAAAAGACAAATACCTTATGCTAACACATATATATGGAATTTAAGAAAAAAAATGTCATGAAGAACCTAGGGGTAATACAGGAATAAAGATACCGACCTACTGGAGAACGGACTTGATGATATGGGGAGGGGGAAGGGTGAGCTGTGACAGGGCGAGAGAGAGTCATGGACATATAGACACTTACAAACGTAAGGTAGATAGCTAGTGGGAAACAGCCACGTGGCACAGGGATATCGACTCGGTGCTTTGTGACCACCTGGAGGGGTGGGATAGGGAGGGTGGGAAGGAGGGAGATGCAAGAGGGAAAAGATATGGGAACATATGTATATGTATAACTGATTCACTTTGTTATAAAGCAGAAACTAACACACCATTGTAAAGCAATTATACCCCAATAAAGATGTTAAAAAAGTAAAAAAAATAAAAATAAAAAATTAGTGCTCAGAATTTTAAATTGCATTGTAAGAGTAAGCCATTTACTTCACAGGAAGTTATTGTTTGGTCGGGAGAGGTTATATTGCTCCATAATATTTGCCAATATGTTTCATTAGAATTTAAAAGTAAACTAAAAGCATTGCTGAAATTATCTAAAAAATATGAAGTAGAATTGCTCAATATGAAGCTTGTTGCCAATCCAGGTTGTAAGTTCTGTTAAAAATCAATACAAGGGCTTCCCTGTGGTGCAGTGGTTGAGAGTCCGCCTGCCAATGCAGGGGACATGGGCTCATGCCCGGTCCAGGAGGATCCCGCATACCGTGGAGCGGCTGGGCCTGTGGGCCATGGCCACTGAGCCTGCACATCTGGAGCCTGTGCTCTGCAACGGGAGCAGCCACAGCAGTGAGAGGCCCGCGTACCGCAAAAAAAAAAAAAAAAAAAAAAATACAAAATTCTATATTCAGCTATAACAAAGAAGTATTAATATTTACTTCTCATTTCTGGAATGTTCAGTGACGCTTCAGCTAACAAAAAAAAGGCATGATTTTATTTAATCAGGCAAGACGATATATTTTAAGAAGCATCAGAAAACTTTATGATTGATGAATCATTTTGAGAGTTTCGACACAAAAGCTTTTAACCTTTTTTTTTCTTTTTTTTGCTTCATTTCAAACATCTAAGTAAAAAAAAATACATATATATAAAATATTTAATTAATTTAAATATATAATAAACATATACATTAAACATATACATTCTGCTAACTTCCTCTATTTCCCTACTCATTGTTTCTGTATTTAAATTTTATTAAAGTACTAAAAATACTATCAAGATTACAGTATCTCTGCATGGACTATCTTTTGATATTTTTACCACTAAACAAAAATAGGACCAGAAGAGTCTCCTGAGAATGAGTCTTAGGCTTTCCTTAATGCTATGAAGAAATGTAAATTTATACAGCTATGATGACAACAACTTAGCTCTCCAGAGCTCAAGAACAGACAAGCAGTACATCAAGAAATAACCATCAGCCATTAAACCCCATGGAAGTCATTATAAAGCTCACACTTGCAGTGTTTTGCAGTGATCTCCAAAGAAATCAATTGGAAAATACACAAGTACCTCAAAGTTCTTCAGCAGAGCATCAATACTGGGACTGCAGTGAAGCATAGATAAAACTCTGAAGAATTTAAATGATTTAGTGTTGACATAAGAGTCTCTTGAGGTGAACCATTCCCCAAAATACCAAGAGTGCCTTTGCATTTGGGACTTAGAAGAATTCCATACAAAAAGAAATAATTCTCAAAATAATGGAAATTTAAATTACTTTTAAAATCTTATTTCATAAAAGCATGGGGAGGTACAGCTGTTTTGCACTAGGAACTCTGGTCTAAAGTGATGGGTACAAGGCCTCTACATTACACCCTATGAGCAAGTGAAACTAGGTGAAGCAGGAAGGAAATAAAAGGATATGTCCCTGGCAGCATAATTACTATAGAGTACTGTGATGGGCATAATCATCGATCTCAAATGATGTCAACATTTAAATCACTGGAACCTCTGTGTGGCTGACAGGGTCTTGGGGCTCTGGCCTGGTGTCAGACTGGAGCCTCCAAGAAGGGAAAGTGGAATTCAGGACATTGGACAACCAGAGACCTGCCAGTCCCACATAATATCAATTGGTGAGAGCTCTCCCAGAGACCGCCGTCTCAACACTAAGACCTGCTCGACCCAATGGTCAGTGAGCTCCAGTGCTGGACATCCCATACAAAACAACTAGCAAGAAAGGAACACAACCCCACCAATTAGGAGAGAGGCTGCATAAAAATATATTAAGTTCACAGACATGCCAAAACACACCACCGGACATGGCCCTGCCCACCAGAAAGAAAAGATCCAGGCCCACCCACCAGAACACAGGCACCAGTCCCCTCTACCAGGAAGCCTACAAAAGTCACTGAACCAAACTTACCCACTGGGGGCAGACACCAGAAACAACAGGAACTACAAAGCTGCAGCCAGCAAAAAGGAGACCCCAAACACAGTAAGTTAAGCAAAATAAGAAGACAGAGAAATACACAGCAGATGAAGGAACAAGGTAAAAACCCAACAGACCAAACAAATGAAGAGGAAATAAGCAGTCTACCTGAAAAAAGAATTCAGAGTAATGATAGTAAATGATCCAAAATCTGGGAAATAGAATGGAAAAAATACAAGAAATGTTTAACAAGGACCTAGAAGAACTAAAGAGCAAACAAATAATGATGAACAACACAATAAATGAAATTAAAAATACTCTAGGGCTTCCCTGGTGGCACAGTGGTTGAGAGTCTACCTGCCGATGCAGGGGACATGGGTTCGTGTCCTGGTCTGGGAAGATCCCACATGTCATGGAGCGGCTGGGCTCATGAGCTATGGCTGCTGAGCCTGCATATCCATAGCCTGTGGTCCACAATGGGAAAAGCCACAACAGTGAGAGGCCCACATACCACACACACAAAAAAAAATACTCTAGAAGGAATCAGTACCAGAATAACCAAGACAGAAGAATGGATAAGTGACATTGAAGATAAAATAGTGGAAATAACTACCACAGAGCATAATAAAGAAAAAGAGAATAAAAAGAATTGAGGGCAGTCTCAGAGACTACTGGGACAATATCAAACACACCAACATTCGAATTATAGGAGTCCCACAAGAAGAAGAGAAAAAGAAAGGGTATGAGAAAATATTTGAAGAAATTATAGCTGAAAACTTCCCTAAGATGGGAAAGGAAATAGTCAATAAAGTCCAGGAAGTGCAGAGAGTCCCATGTGGGTAAAATCCAAGGAAAAACATGCCAAGACACATATTAATCAAACTATGAAAAATTAAATATAAAGAAAACATATTAAAAGCAGCAAGGGAAAAGAAACAAAGAGCATACAAGGGAATCCCCATAAGGTTAACAGCTGACCTTTTAGCAGAAACTCTGCAAGCCAGAAGGGAGTGGCAACATATTTAAAGTGATGAAAGGGAAAAACCTACAACCAAGATAACTCAACACAGCAAAGATCTCATTCAGATTCAAGGGAGAAAATAAAAACTTTACAGACAAGCAAAAGTTAAGAGAAATCAGCACCACCAAACCAGCTTTACAACAAATGATAAAGGAATTTCTCTAAGCAAGAAATACAAGAGAAGAGAACAAAAGAGGAATGGAAGAATAAAGACCTACAAAAATAAACCCAAAACAATTAAGGAAATGGCAATAGGAACATACCTATCGATGATTACCTTAAATGTAAATGGATTAAATGCTCCAACCAAAAGAGAGACTGGCTGAATGGATAAAAAAAAAACAAGAGCCATATATAAGCAGTCTACAAGAGACCCACTTCAGACCTAGGGACACATGCAGACTGAAAGTGAAGAGATGGAACAAGATATTCCATGGAAATGTAAATCAAAAGAAAGGTTGAGTAGCAATACTCATATCAGGTAAAATAGATTTCAAAATAAAGACTACTACAAGAGACAAAGAAGGACACTACATAATGATCAAGGGATCAATTCCAGATGAAATATAACAATTGTAAATATTTTTGCATCCAAAGTAGCAGCACCTCAATACATAAGGCAAATGCTAATAGCCATAAAAGGGGAAATCGACAGTAACAGAATAATAATAGGGAACTTTAACACCCCACTTTCACAAATGGACAGATTATCCAAAATGAAAATAAATAAGGGAACACAAGCTTTAAGTGATATATTAAACAAGATGGACTTAATTGATATTTATAGGACATTCCATCCAAAAGCAACAGAATACACTTTCTTCTCAAGTGCTCATGGAACATTCTCCAGGATAGATCATATTTGGGTCGCAAATCAAGCCTTGGTAAATTTAAGAAAATTGAAATCATATCAAGTATCTTTTCCTACCACAGCACTATGAGACTAAATATCAATTACAGAAAAATAACTGTAAAAAATACAAACACAAGAAAGCTAAACAATATGCTACTAAATAACCAAAAGATCACTGAAGAAATCAAAGAGGAAATCAAAATTTACCTAGGAACAAATGACAATGAAAACATGACAACCCAAAACTTATGGGATGCAGGAAAAGCATTTCTAAGAGGGAAGTTTATAGCAATACACTCCTACCTCAAGATACAAGAAAAATCTCAAATAAACAACCTAACCTTACACCTAAAGCAATTTGAGAAAAAAGAGCAAAAAAAACCCCCAAAGTTAGCAGATGGAATGAAATCATAAAGATCAGATCAGAAATAAATGAAAAAGAAATGAAGGAAACAATTGCAAAGATCAGTAAAATTAAAACCTTGTTCTTTGTGAATATAAACAAAATTGATAAACCATTAGCCAGACTCATCAAGAAGAAAAGGAAGAAGACTCAAATCAACAGAATTAGAAATGAAAAAGAAGTAACACCTGACACTGCAGAAATACAGAGGATCATGAGAGATAACAAGCAAATATATGCCAATAAAATGGACAACCTAGAAGAAATGGACAAATTGTTAGAAAGTTATAATCTTCCAAGACTGAACCAGGAAGTAAAAGAAAATACGAACAGACCAATCACAAGTAATGAAATTGAAACTGTGATTAAAAATCTTGCAACAAACAAAAGTCCAGGATCAGATGGTTCAGAGGTGAATTCTATCAAACATTTAAAGAAGAGCTAACACCCATCCTTCTCAAGCTCTTCCAAGAAATCACAGAGGAAGGATCACTCCCAAACTCATTCTACAAGACCACCATCACCCTGATACCAAAACCAAAGATGTCACAACAAAAGAAAACTACAGGCCAATATCACTGATGAACATAGATGCAGAAATCCTCAACAAAATACTAGCAAACCGAATCCAGTAGCACATTAAAAGGATCATACACCATTATCAAGTGGGGTTTATCCCAGAAATGCATGGATTCTTCAATATTTGCAAATCAATGTGATATGCCAAATTAACAAATTGAAGGATAAAAACCATATGAAAACCTCAATACATGCAGAAAAAGCTTTTGACAAAATTTAACACCTATTTAAGATAAAAACTCTCCAGAAAGTAGACATAGAGTGACCCTCCCTCAACATAATAAAGGACATATATGAAAAACCCACAGCCAACATTGTTCTCAATGGTGAAAAACTGAAACCATTTCCACTACGATCAGGAACAAGACACAGTTGCCAACTCTCACCACTATTATTCAACATAGTTTTGGAAGTTTTAGCCAAAGCAATCATAGAAGAAAAATAAATAAAACTAATCCAAATTGGAAAAGAAGAAGTAAAGCTGTCACTGTTTGCAGATGACATGATAATATACGTAGAGAATCCTAAAGATGCTACCAGCAAACTACTAGAGCTAATCAATGAATTTGGTAAAGTAGCAGGATACAAAATTTATACACAGAAATCTCTTGTATTCCTATACACTAATGATGAAAAATCTGAAAGAGAAATTAAGGAAAAACTCCCATTTACTATTGAAACAAAAAGAATAAAATACCTAGGAATAAACCTACCTAAGGAGACAAAAGACCTGTATGCAGAAAACTATGACACTGATGAAAGAAATTAAAGATGTTACAAACAGATGGAGAGAGAGACCATGTTCCTGGATTGGAAGAATCAACATTGTGAAAATGACTATACTACCCAGAGCAATCTACAGATTCAAGGCAATCCCTATCAAACCACCAATGTCATTTTTCACAGAACTAGAACCAAAAAGTTCACAATTTGTATGGAAACAAAAAAGACTCTGAAAAGACAAAGCAAACTTGAGAAAGAAAAAGAGAGCTGGAGGAATCAGAGTTCCTGATTTCAGACTCTGCTACAAAGCTACAGTAATCAAGACAGTATGGTACTGGCACAAAACCAGAAATATAGATCAATGGAACAGGATAGAAAACCCAGAGATAAACCCACATACATATGGTCACCTTATTTTTGATAAAGGAGGTAAGCATATACAATGGAGAAAAGACAGCCTCTTCAATAAGTGGTGCTGGGAAAACTGAACACCGACATGTAAAAGAATGAAATGAGAACACTTCTTAACACCATACACAAAAATAAACTCAAAATGGATTAAAGACCTAAATGTAAGGCCAGACACTATAAAACTATTAGAGGAAAACATAGGCAGAACACTCCATGACATAAATCACAACAAGATCCTTTTTGACCCACCTCCTAGAGAAATGGAAATAAAAACAAACACATGGGACCTAATAAAACTTAAAAGCTTTTGCACAGCAAAGGAAACCAGAAACAAGGTGAAAAGACAACCCTCAGAATGGGAGAAAATATTTGCAAATGAAGCAACTGAGAAAAGATTAATCTCCAAAATTTACAAGCAGCTCATGCAGCTCAATATCAAATAAACAAACAACCTGATCCAGAAATGGACAGAGGACCTATATAGACCTTTCTCTAAAGAAGATATACATATGGCCAACAAACACATGAAAGAATGTGTAACATCACTAATCATTAGCGAAGTGCAAATCAAAACTACAATGAGATATCTCACACTGGTCAGAATGACCATCATCAAAAAATCTACAAATAATTAATGTTGGAAAGCGTGTGGAGAAAAGGGAACTCTCTTGCACTGTTGGTGGGAATGTAAATTGTTACTATGGAGAACAGTATGGAGGTTCCTTATAAAACTAAAAATAGAACTACCATATGACCCAGAAATTCCAGTACTGGGCATATACCCTCTGAGAACCATAATTCAAAAAGAGCCATGTACCACAATGTTCATTGCAGCTCTATTTACAATAACCAGGACATGGAAACAGCCTAAGTGTCCTTTGACAGATGAATGGATAAGGAAGATGTAGCACATATGTAAAATGGAATGTTACCCATAAAAAACAGCAAAATTGAGTTATTTGTAGTGAGATGGATGGACCTAGAGTCTGTCATACAGAATGAAGTAAGTCCGAAAGAGTAAAACAAATAGTGTATGCCAACACATATATATATGGCATCTAAAAAAGAAAAAAAATGTTCTGAAGAAACTAGGCGCAGGACAAGAATAAAGACACAGACGTAGAGAATGTACTTGAAGACACGGGGAGGGGGAAGGGTAAGGTGGGGTGAAGTGAGAGAGTAGCACTGACATGCATACACTACTAAATGTAAAATAGATAGCTAGTGAGAATCAGCCAGATAGCACAGGGAGATCAACTAGGTGATTTGTGACCACCTAGAGGGTTGGGATAGAGAGGGTGGGAAGAAGGGAGACACAAGAGGGAGGAGACATGGGATATATGTATATGTAAAGCTGAGTCACTTTGTTATAAAGCAGAAACTGACACACCATTGTAAAGCAATTATACTCCAGTAAATATGTTAAAAAAAAAAAAGAGTCATGTACCACAATGTTCATTGCAGCTCGATTTACAATATCCAGGACATGGATGCAACCTAAGTGCCCATTGACAGATGAATGGATAAAGAAGATGTGGCACATATATACAATGGAATATTACTCCACTTTAAAAAGAAATGATATTGAGTTATTTGTAGTTAGGTGGAATTACCTAGAGTCTGTCATACAGAGTGAAGTAAGTCAGAAAGAGAAAAACAAATACTGTATGCTAACACATATATATGGAATCTAAAAAAAAAAATGGTTCTAATGAACCCAGGGACAGGACAGAAATAAAGACGCAGATGTAGAGATTGAACTTGAGGACATGGTTGGGGGGAAGAGTAAGCTGGGACAAAGTGAGAGAGTAGCATGAACATATATACACTACCAAATGTAAAATAGATAGCTAGTGGGAAGCAGCTGCATAGCATAGGGAGATCAACTAGGTGCTTTGTGACCACCTAGAGGGGTGGGATAGGGCGGGTGAGAGGGAGATGCAAGAGGGAGGGGATATTGGCCTATATGTATACATATAGCTGATTTACTTTGTTAAACAGCAGAAACTAACACTGTAAATAATTATACTCCAATAAAGATGGTAAATAATAAAACATAAAATAAAGTTAATGGGTAGAAAATAAATAAAAGCTTGGTGTACTTTTCCAGTTTAAATTTTCCAATTTATAATAAAATTATTCACTTTAAAGTTATTGAACTACTATTTCCAGTGTGTGAGCTTATCACCATTCATAAACACATTGTAAGTAAAAATTAGAAGATTTTAGTGACTTTCTGAAAAAAATGTGTAAGTGAAACTATTTTCTTTTATCTATTAAAAAATTGTCAGTTATATGGTGGAGTTAATTCTATCAGAAGATTAAGTTTGACTTAATCAAAACAAATGTTTGAACCTGCATTTGCAAAAATTTACTGATGGGAAGTTTTATTTCATTCAGCGCAGTGCTGGTTTTCCCTCTCTAAATTATTGAGAGGATTAGAGAGAAAATAAATTGAAACCAGATTTATTGAAGTATTTTTGACTGATTTTTATTGGAGGTATTTTACAACACTCAGAAGAACTATGAGACTCTCTGAAACACAATAGAATCACCTTTATAAACACAAAAGCATAAAAATGGATGCTTACATTAAATATAAATGAGCCTTTATTCAGTCTTTAAGGGCATAGGTGTGTCATCTTTATTTCTAGTTCACTCCCTTTTGTATAGCAGGCATTTAATAGAGTTAATAACAAGCTAAATGACTGACTGCAAGCCTGATGTGTACAATCACCACTCAGTAATTATTTTCCATGTACAGGCATTCATTGTGAAGTTGGTAGAAAGTTGCAAAACAGAAGCCAAACAGCTATTGTACTATAAAAAAATAATAAACAGAATC
This sequence comes from Lagenorhynchus albirostris, assembly GCF_949774975.1. Lineage (NCBI taxonomy): Eukaryota > Metazoa > Chordata > Mammalia > Artiodactyla > Delphinidae > Lagenorhynchus > Lagenorhynchus albirostris. Next base: position 85,451,200 of record NC_083106.1, on the reverse strand, counting down.
CTAAATTAAATAGAGCTGGAAGACCAGAAAGAAACATTCTCACACCCTGTGACAATAGCAGAGCCCAACAGGAAGGAGAAGCCCTCTTCTTTCCTGGCAAGGACTCAGCCAAAAATAACCTATGAACTTTTATTTTTTCCTATAGCCCTCCCAACTTCATTTTTCTCTCTATAAAATCTTTCTCCTTCCCTTGCTGGGTGGGGAACTTGGGTGTGGCTCAATATGGCTGCAGACCTTGGATTGCAATTCTCTGCTGATCCCAAATAAGCCTATTTTTGCTGGAGAAATATCTGGCAGTCTATTTCAGCTCAACATTTTGGTGGCCCATATGGGGTCCAGAAAACATAAAAACTGAAGGTTCATGGATTGGTGAGCAAACAGGTGTGGTACCCACACTTGAACCCATTGTTGCTCACTGCTTTTCTCACCAACCTTGTAGTTTGAAGTTACATCTTTCTCCTGTATCGAAACTCACCCCTAAGCCCCATTATACCCACAGTTCTGGAATATTAATTCCCTTGCCAAACTTTCCATTTTCCCTGCAACTTTCACTCTCCCTTTTTCTCTGAACTTGTCAAATATATCCCTTTGAAAATTAAGGATCCAGAGGCCAAACAATTAAATTTTGGGCCTGAATTAAATTCCCTGGATTAAAACTGTAATGAGAGTCAAACTCAAAGATTTTCCCAAGGGCTTCCCTGGTGGCGCAGTGGTTGAGAGTCCGCCTGTCGATGCAGGGGACACGGGTTCGTGTCCCGGTCCGGGAAGATCCCACATGCCGCGGAGCGGCTGGGCCCGTGAGCCATGGCCGCGGAGCCTGCGCGTCCGGAGCCTGTGCTCCACAACGGGAGAGGCCACAACAGTGAGAGGCCTGCGTACCACAAAAAAAAAAAAAAAAAAAAAAAAAAGATTTTCCCAAAGTTTTAAAGATCGTCACAGATTTGCTGAGGAATTTAATATAGTCATTCAGACTTATCAACCTGGATTCTCTGACCTGTATGAGATAGTCCATATGTTTGCTGATGAAGACCAAACACAATATTGGGTGAAAATCTCTAATTGGGAAATCCTTTGAGATCTCTAGAATTACAACTGGGAGACCAGGCTTCTAACTACTTATTATATGACCAGGATCAGGCAACTTCCAGGCAACTTCATAGAGCAATTCCTAAGGCTTTTCCAAAGCCTGTCGATTAGAACAACATTCAGGCTGCCACACAAAAATCTGATGAACCTGTTTATGACTATTACAATCAAGTTCAGATTATTATTTATTTATTTATTTTTGCGGTACGCGGGCCTCTCACTGTTGTGGTCTCTCCCGTTGCGGAGCACAGGCTCCGGATGCGCGGTCTTAGCGGCCATGGCTCACGGGCCCAGCCGCTCTGCGGCACGTGGGATCCTCCCGGACAGGGGCACGAACCTGTGTCCCCTGCATCAGCCACTGCACCACCAGGGAAGCCCCTCAGATTATTTTTAAAGAAAATTCTAATCATTCTTCAGATGTTGATTTCACCTGGGTAGCTTTCAACTCTGTTAATGGGCTGAGCCAGGACATTCCCCTTCTCTTAAAAAGGACCAGGATGGAATAGGAAACGATGTCCACTCTAGATTGGTGAACCATCTCTCTTCACACTCTAGATGAGCTACGTCAAAGGAAGACTGCCAAAATCCTTTAACTGCAGCAAATGGACGCCCCTTAGTGAAATCACAACCGTCCTAATTTCTGCTATTATTGCAAAGAGCCAAGACATTGGAAAAGAGATTGTTACAAATTTAAGCACTTTAGGCACCTTCAGTCTTTTAACCAGCCTTTTCAATATCCTCCCAATTCTCTATAATGGGGCTCCAAGGAACTATGGGAGATTTTCCCAATCTTCTGTCTTAATCAGCTTGGAGAAACATTTCTCCAAGTTAGGGATGAATCTCTTTCAGTCCTAATGATACCAGAGCCACACTCTTTGTGCTCAACCCCATTAGTACAAAGTAACCCCACCTCAGAAAAAAAAAACAGTTCAAGTGGTGGAGATTACTCAGCCTATTCCCTTTTGTTTAGGTCCTTTGAGAGATACATGCCCTTTCCTCCTTAGTTCTTCCAACCCTGTCCATCTAGGCCAAGACATCTCAGGGAAGTATCATTCAGAAATGTCTTTCTCCCAAAAGAGGAAAATAATTCTAGAACTTGACAATAGCCATAAAAGTAACCAACAAGGTGAATGAAATGACCCTTTGACTTTTTTATTCCCTCTCTCCCTCTCTCTGACGGTACTAGAGCTGATTCTAAAACAATGATCATTTGTTTCTATTGAATCAGCTACCAACCTCCTTATGGGAAAAATCTCTAACTGATATTGGCAAAGTTTATAGCACACATCCCATTAATATTCAGATAGATCCCACAAAACCTCTTCCCAGAAGTAATCAATATCCTATAGATAAAGAGGTCTTTTAAAGCATAAAATATATAATAGAAATTATAAGACTCAAGGCCTTTTTATATCTTGTATTAGTCCCTGTAATACTCCTATTTTCCCATTGAGAAAACCTAAGGGCTGAGGATGGAGGATTTTCCAGGACTCTGAGCAATAAACCACCTTGTTATCCCTCAACATAGTGTTCTGTCTAACCCTCATACATTACTAAGACCCATTCTCACCTGAAGAAAATTCTTTACTGTAATTGATTTATGCAGTACATTCTTTAGTATTCCAGTTGAAGTTAGCCAGTACATTTTTGTGTACATTTGGGAAAAGAAAAAAATCATCTGGACAGTAATGCCTCAGGGTTGTACTGCAAGTCCTTTCTGTTTCTCCCAGTAAATAAAGGCTGACCTGTATGACATAAAGTTTCCTTGAGTTTCTACTAGTTTCAGGATGTGGATTATTTGCTCCTTTGCTCTCCTTCTCAAGCTTCCACACAAAAAGACAGCATCCACTTGCTAAAGCTTTTAGACTTAAAGAGACATAAGGTTGCCAAAAAAAATTGCAGTTTGTCCAAACCCAGGTTTGATATTTAGGGTATCAGATGTCAGAACACTGGAAACACCTAGATCCAGACAGACTTCATGGTGTCTTAATTTTTCCAAACCCAAAATTAAGTGACAATTGCAAGGTTTTCTGAGGCTAATTAATTATTTTCAAACTTGGATTACAAACTTCTCTCTTGTGGTCAAACCTCTGTAAGTTTTACTAAGAAATAACAACCCTGACGCAATTTTATGGGAAGAATCAGATGACATAGATTTTAAGGCCTTAAAAGAGAATTGCTAATTCCACTTGCCCTTGGGCATTCCAATTATCAGACCCCTTTCTCCTCTTTGTATATGAAAAGGAAGGGGATACTCTTGGGGTACTCATCCAAAAACATAGGGAACACCATTGACTCATAGGGTATTACAGCCAGAAACTGAACCCTGTGGCCCAGGGATACCCCCTTTGCCTTGAAATTACAGCCACTGCCCTTTGGGTTAAGACCAAATTCTCATGAATTCTCATCACACTCAACATTTCTCAGTCAGTGGCTTCACCTCCTAGGAAGTCCTTTTGTTGACTGCTCCTCACATAACTCATTTAGATTGTAATGACTTTAAACCTGTTACCCTTCTCTCCTCTGTCTACCAACAAAGTCCCTCATGACTGATTGATGCTGATGGAAGACCTTCTGACTCTTTGTGATCTACAGGAAATTTCTCTGGGTAACACTGACTTGTAGTTCACATTTCTATTTGTACATACAAATAGGGTATGCTATTTCAACTCCTTTTGATATTGTTGAGGCAGCATCTTTTACCTATGGTTACTTCATCCCAGCAAGCTTAATTATATGCTCTTACATGAGCTTGCACTTTAGCTAAGGGCAAAACTATCAACATTTATACTGATAAAGATATGCATTTGGAGTAACTCATGATTTTGAAATGTTCTGGAAACAGTGTGGCTTTCTTACTTCCAGTGGAAATAAAATTTAAAATGGCCTTATGTTTAAAAATTATTGAATGCAATACTTTAACCTACCATTTTAGCTGTTATTAAGATTCCAAGATATTATAAATGTGTCTCTCTGGAAGTTAAGGATAATCACATTGCTGATATTTCCATAAGGAATGATGCCCTAAAGGGGCCAACAGCAGCCAAATATCTGCCATGGTCCAATGGGCTATTTACCCAAGTGATAACTTAGAAACACTGTCTAGAGAACCCCAACAATTAGCCTCAGAAAAGGAAAAAACAAGATTGGAAATTCAACAGTTGTTAGCTTGATAAAAATAGAAAATTCTGGTTTAGACCAAATAACCCAGCCCTACTGGAGACTCTAAATTTCCACTCTTCACCAATGTACATGATTCAACCATTGGTCTGCTGACAAAATGATAGCTTTAACAAATCTATATTGTTGGGGAAACATTAGCAAGGCCACAAAACTGCCTAACTCACTTGTCCTAGTTGTCTGAAGTACAACCCAAGAAAGTCTGTTTGTACTGCTCCCAGACATTCTAAACTGCTTAATGAACCATTCGAGGTCTGGCAAAAGGCTTTCATGCAACATTCTCCATCTCATGGATATAAATATATTGCAGGCATGGTCTGTATGTTTTCAAACTGGACTGAAGCCATCCCTTGAAATCCTTTTGGGAAAAAAAAAAAAAAAGCATTATTCCTACCTGGGAAACTCCTCTATACTTTATTGTGGCAGAAGGACCCATTTTATTGGTCAGGTACACGTCTGTACAGACTATTTAACTTCATCTGGTTTTACAACACTTCTACTGTGCCTCCTACCCTCATTCCTCTGGTTTAGTCAAATGCTCTAATGGCACTGTTAATTCTCAATTGGCAACATTTTAAAGGCTCTCAGAATGCAGTGGCAAAAACATTGCTGTCGGTCTTTCTAAATCTCAGATCCACCCCTTTTGGAACTCATAAATTCATCCTTTGAGATAGTCATGGGATGCCCAATGCACTTGGCTCCTGCTTTTTTTGACCAACAATCAATAAAAGGAAAAGATACTCCAATATTTCAGGTGCTTAATTACATCTATTAAAAGTATCCATGTTTTGGTGGAGCAATCTTTTCACACTGCACTGTTTGGAGATGAAGACCTTAAGCATCACACCTTGCTACCTGGAGATTTTATTTTTTAGAAAGGCACCTCCAGAAGGACTCTCTTCATCAGATACTGCCAATCAATCCTTGTGCTGCCAAACTCCAAAGAATTGACTTTTGGAGTCATGTGACACACCTAAAGAAAGTACAAAACCCTGACTGGATCTGCACATTATCTGGTAACCCAGAGAGTAAAGATTTCTTGGAGATAAAGCAGATGACATCTGATGACAGCTTTCCCAAAATATCCAGACAGGCCTGTTGCAAGTTCGTAACCAACCTTTGATGATGACATAACACATCAGATGATCTTCAGTGTCTATGATCCTGATCACATATGGACTTCAGATAAAAAAAAAATCTGAAAGTTCTCCCTCCTACCCCTCCCTGTATTGCTCACATGTGACTTTAATAGATTTCAAGCCGTGAACTTTCCTTTGGATGTCAGACACTTCATCCAGGAAGATCTTTCCTGACATTGAGGGACAAAGAGTAACTGAACCCAGAAAGCCTGACTCTTGATCAACAATGCTTTCAGAGAAAAATCCTAAGAAGGGAAAATGTTAAAAATTGATAAACAGAAACCTCAATTAAACAGAGTCATGAAGCACGAAGGAGGAGCTCTCATGCTCTGTGATGATATCAGAGCCCAATAGGAAGGCTACTCTTGTTTTCTGGCAAGGACTCAGGCAGTGAAAATCCATGGTTGTTTGTTTACTGTAGCCCCCCAACTTTGTTTCTGCCTCTATAATAGCGTTCTCCTTCCCTTGCTGGCAAATATGCTTGCAGAATCCGATTTGCAATTCTATGCTCTTCACAAGTCAACTCATCTTTGCTGGCAGTCTATTTGTTTTAGGTCAACAGAACAAATTCACATAGAAATGATAGTATATTGGACGTGTGTGTGTGTGTGTGTGTGTGTGTACTTAATGGTGAAGGTAATGAAGTTATCATGTACAGTTGAATGTATGGTTGATAACATTTGCTGAAGTGTTGGATGAGGAGTTTGGAGTGTGTAACAACTATAGAGAACCTTCAAATGTGACTTTAAGAAAGTCGCTCATAATAAATGAATGGTTGTGTTTCTTAATGAGATGGGTAAAGTGAGAGAAAGATGTATTTGGTGAGGGAAAACTCAGAGTAAAATTTTAGGCATGGTACTTTTGAGTTTTCTTTTAGCAATAGCAGTGTTGATGTAAATTAGATGGTGGATTATAGAAGTCTGGAGATCAAATGAAAAAATGCAGCTAGAAAAATTACTTGTATATCTGCAACAAAGAGAATGTGCTAGAAGATAAGGTACGGGTGGTGGGGTGGAGGGAGGTACTGAAAGAGGAAGTAATAATAATGATATGTTACAAGCTGGAGAGGGTCTATTAAAAAGAGAACTAGGAGTTGACCAATAATTATGCAATCAAGTAGATATTTGTGAATTTCACAAGAGTGATTTTATTGGAATTGCAGGGTAAAAGTTATTTACATAAATTTTCTTCATCATTAAATTCTAAATCCCTTGATGTCAATATCAGCCATTTTTATGATGTGTTTTCCAAGGCAAGTTGCTTAGTAATTTCCAAGTAAATACTTAATCAATATTTTGGAAAAAATTTATTGAGTGATGTCAAGAAGAAAAAGCAGCTCTCAATTTTCAAACTGTTTGGCTTACTAAGTTGCCTATTTTAGGTTGGTCTAAAATTTTTGGAGAATTAGAGGATGTCAAAATCATTCCGTTTATTATTTTTTTGATAGATCTTTATTGGACTATAATTGCTTCACAGTAATGTGTTAGATTCTGCTGCACAACAAAGCGAATCAGCCATATGCATACACATGTCCCTATGTCCCTTCCCTCTTGATCCTCCCTCCCATCCTTCGTATCCCACCCCTCTAGGTCACTGCAAAGCACTAAGCCCATCTCCCTGTGCTATGATGCTGCTTCCCACTAGCTAACTATTTAATATTCTGTAGTGTATATATGTTGATGCTACTCTCACTTTGCCCCAGCTTCCCCCTCCCACCCCATGTCCTCAAGTCCATTCTCTGTCCACCTCTTTATTCCTGCCCTGCCACTAGATTCATAAGTACCATTTTATTTTATTTTATTTAGATTTCATATATATGTATTAGCATACAGTATTTGTTTTTCTCTTTCTGACTTACTTCACTCTGTATGACAGACTCTAAGTCCATCCACCTCACTACAAATAACTCAATTTCATTCCTTTTTATGGCTAATATTTCATTGTATATATGTGCCACATCTTCTTTACTCTTTCATCTGTTGATGAACATATAGGTTGGTTCCATGCTCTGGCTATTTTAAATAGTGCTGCAATGAACATTGTGGTACATGTCTCCTTATGAATTAAGGTTTTCTCGAGGTGTATGCCCAGTAGTGAGATTGCTGGTTCATAAGGTAGTTCTATTTTTAATTTTTTAAGGAAACTCCAAACCATTTTCCATAGTGGTTATATCAATTTACATTCACACCAACAGTGCAAGAGGGTTCCCATTTCACCACACCCTTGCCAAGAAATGTTTCTAGATATTTTGATAATGGCCATTCTGACTGGCATGAGGTGATACCTCATTGTAGTTTTGATTTGCATTTCTCTAATAATTAGTGATGTTGAGCATCATTCCATGTGCCTCTTGGCCATCTGTATGTCTTCCTTGGTGAAATGTCTATGTAGGTCTTCTGTGCATTTTATAACTGGAAATTTTGTTTTCTTGATATTGAGCTCCATGAGCTGTTTGTATATTTTGGAGATTAATTATTTGTCTCTTGTTTCATCTGTGAATATTTTCTCCCATTCTGAGGGTTGTCTTTCTGTCTTGTTTATGGTTTCCTTTGTTCTGCAAGATACTTTAAGTTGCATTTTTTTATTTTTGTTTTTATTTCTGTTACTCTAGTAGGTGGGTCAAAAAAGATCTTGCTGTGGCTTATGTCAATGAATGTTTTTCCTATATTTTCCTCTAAGAGTTTTATAATGTCTGGTCTTACATTTAAGTCTTTAATCCATTTGGAGGTTATTTTGTGTATGGTGTTAGGTAGTGTTCTAAGTTAATTCTTTTACATGTAGTTATCCAGTTTCCCAGCACAACTTATTGAAGAGGCTATCTTTTCTCCTCTGTATGTTCTTGCCTCCTTTGTCATAAATTAGGTGCCCATATATGTGTGGGTTTACCTCTGGGCATTCTATCCTGTACCATTGATCTATATTTCTATTTTTGTGCCGGTACCATACTGGCTTGATAACTGCAGGTTTGTGGTATACTTTGAAGTCAGGGAGCCTCATTCCTCCAACTCCATTTTTCTTTCTCAATATTGCTTTTGATATTCAGAGTGTTTTGTGTTTCCATACCAACTGTAAAATTTTTTGTTCTAATTCTGTGAAGAATGCCACTGGTAGTTTGATAGGTATTGCATAGAATCTGTACATTGCTTTGGGTGGTATAGTCATTTTACAATATCGATTTTTCCAATCCAAGAACATGGTATATTTCTCCATCTTGTTTATGTCATCTTTTATTTCTTTTGTCAGTGTTTTATAGTTTTCTAAGTACAAGTCTTTCACCTCCTTAGGCAGGCTTATTCCTAGGTATTTTATTATTTTTGTTGCAATGGTAAATGAGAGAATTTCCTTAATTTCTCTTGCTGATTTTTTGTTGTTGGTGTATAGCAATGCCAGAGATTTCTGTGCATTAATTTTGTATCCTGCAACCTTACCAAATTCATTGATTAGTTCTAGTTGTTTTATGGTGGCATCTTTAGGATTTTCTATGTATAGTATCATGTCATCAGCAAACAGTGACAATTTTACTTCTTCTTTTCCAATTTGTATTCCTTTTATTTCTTTTTCTTCTCTGATTGCTGTGGCTAGGACTTCCAAATCTATGTTAAATAAGTGTAGTGAGAGTGCACATCCTTGTCTTGTTCCTGATCTTAGTGGAAATGCTTTCAGTTTTTCACCATGTGTTTGTCATATACAGCCTTTATTATGTTGAGGTAGGTTCTGTCTATGCCCATTTTCTGGAGAGTTTTTTTTATCATAAATAGGTGTTGAATTTTGTCAAAAGCTTTTTCTGCATCTATGGAGATGATTATGTGGTTTTTATTCCTTAATTTGTTAATGTGGTGTATCACATTGATTGATTTGCATACATTGAAGAACGCTTGCATCCCTGGGATAAATCCCACTTGATCAGGCTGTATGATCCTTTCAATGTGCTGTTGGATTCTATTTGCTAGTATTTTGTTCAGGATTTTTGCATCTATGTTCATCAGTGATATTGGTCTATAATTTTCTTTTTTTGTGATTTTTTTTCTGGTTTTGGTATCAGTGTGATGGTGGCTTCATAGAATGAATTTAGGAATTTTTCTCCCCCTGCAATTCTTTGGAAGTGTTTGAGAAGGTTCGGTGTTTTCTCTAAATATTCGAGAGAATTGACCTGTGAAGCCATCTCATCTTGGACTTTAGTTTGTTAGAAGATTTTTTTTTTTTTTTTTTTTGCGGTACGCGGGCCTCTCACTGTTGTGGCCTCTCCCGTTGCAGAGCACAGGCTCCGGACACGCAGGCTCAGCGTCCATGGCTCACGGGCCCAGCCGCTCCGCGGCATGTGGGATCTTCCCAGACTGGGGCATGAACCCACGTCCCCTGCATCGGCAGGCGGACTCTCAACCACTGTGCCACCAGGGAAGCCCCTGTTAGAAGATTTTAAATTACGGTTTCAATTTCATTACTTGTGATAGGTCTGTTTATATTTTCTAATTCTTCCTGGTTCAGTCTTGAAAAATTGTACCTTTCCAAGAATTTGTCCATTTCTTCATGGTTGTCCATTTCTTCATGGTTGTCCGTTTTATTGGCATATAGTTGTTTGTAGTAGTCTCTTATAATCCTTTGTATTTCTTCAGTGTCAATTATGATTTCTCCTTTTTCATTTCTAATTTTATGATTTGTGTCCTGTCCCTTTTTTTCTTGATGAGTCTGGCTAATGGTTTATCAATTTTGTTTATCTTCTCAAACAACCAGCTTTTAGTTTTATTTATCTTTGTTATTGTTTTCTTCATTCCTATTTCATTTATTTTTGCTCTGATCTTTATGATTTATTTCCTCTACTGACTTTGGGTTTTCTTTGCTCTTCTTTCTCTAGTTGTTTTAAGTGTAGGGTTAGATTGTTTTTTGTTTTTTTTTTTTGAGATTTTCTTGTTTCTTGAAGTGAAATTGAATTGCTATAAACTTCCCTCTTAGAACTAATTTTGCTGCGTCCCATAGGTTTTGGGTCTTCGTGTTTTCATTGTCATTTGTTTCTATGTATTTTTAATTTGTTCCTTGATTTCTTCAGTGATCTCTTTGTTATTTAGTAGTGCACTGCTTAGACTCCATTTATTTGTGTTTTTTTACAGTATTTTTTGTGTAATTGATTTCCAGTCTCATCGTGTTGTGGTCAGAATAGATGCTTAATATGATTTCAATTTTCTTAAATATTCCGAGGCTTGATTTGTGACCCAAGATGTGATCTATCCTGGAGAATGTTTCATGTGCACTTGAGAAGAAAGTGTAGTCTGCCACTTTGGGTGGAATGATATATAAATATCAATTAAATCTATCTGGTCTATTGTGTCATTTAAAGCTTGTGTTTTCTTATTTATTTTCATTTTGCAAGATCTGTCCATTGTTATAAGCGGGGTGTTAAATAACCTAGTATTATTATGTTACTGTTGATTCCCCCTTTCTTGGTTGTTAGCATTTGCCTGATGTATTGAGGTGCTCCTATGTTGGGTGCATAAACATTTATAATTGTTGTATATTCTTTTTGGATTGATCCTTTGATCAATATGTAGTATCCCTCCTTATCTCTTGCAACAGTCTTTATTTTAAAGTCTATTTTATCTGATATGAGTATTGCTACTTCAGCTTTCTTTTGATTTCTATTTGCATGGAATATCTTTTTCCATCCCCTCACTTCCAGTCTGTATGTGTCCCTAAGTCCTAAGTGTCTTGTAGACAGCATATATATGGGTCTTGTTTTTGTATCCATTCAGCCAGTCTGTGCCTTTTGATTGGGGCATTTAATCCATTTACATTCAAGGTTATTATCCATATGTTATGTTCCTATTGCCATTTTCTTAATTGTTTTAGGTTTGTTTGTGTGTGTCTTTTTCTTTTCTTGTGTTTCCCACCTAGAGAAGTTTCTTTAGTATTTGCTGTAAAGCTGGTTTGGTGGTGCTGAATTCTCTTAGCTTTTGCATGCCTGAAAAGCTTTTGACTTCTCCATCGAATCTGAATGAGATCCTTGCTGGGTAGAGTAATCTTGGTTGTAAGTTTTTCTCTTTCCTCACTTTAAGTATATCTTGTCACTCCCTTCTGGCCAGCAGTGTTTCCACTGAAAAATCAACTGATAACCTTATGGGGATTCCTTTGTATGTTACTTTTTGTTTTTCCCTTGCTGCTTTTAATATTTTTTCTTTGAATTTATATTTTTTTTAGTTTGATTAATATGTGTCTTGGTGTGTTTTTCCTAGGGTTTATCCTGTATGTGACTCTCTGTGCTTCCTGGTCTTGGGTGACTATTTTCTTTCCCATGTTAGGGAAGTTTTTCACTATAATCTCTTCAAATATTTTCTCAGACCCTTTCTTTTTCTCTTCTTCTGGGACACCTATAATTCGAATGTTGGTGTGTTTAGTGTTGTCTCAGAGGTGTCTGAGATTGTCTTCAATTATTTTCATTCTCTTTTCTTTATTCTGTTCCTCAGCAGTTATTTCCACAATTTTGTCTTTCAGCTCACTTATTCGTTCCTCTGCCTCACTTATTCTGTTATTGATTCCTTCCAGTGTATTTTTCATTTCAGTTATTGTATTGCTCATCTCTGTTTGTTCTTTAGTTCTTCTAGACCTTTATTAAACATTTCTTGTATTTTCTCAATCCATACCACCATTCTATTTCTGAGATTCTGGATCATCTTATTATTATTACTCTGAATTCTTTTTCAGGTAGATTTGCCTATTTCCTTTTCATTTATTTGGTCTTGTATGTTTTCACCTTGTTCCTTCATCTTGACATATTCTTTTGCCATCTCATTTTCTTTTATCTTTTTTCTTTTTTCTTTTTTTTTATGAGTGGGATTGTATTCCTGTCTTACTCGTTGTTTGGCCTGAGGCCTCCAACACTGAAGTTTGTAAATTATTGGGTAGAGCTGGATATTGGTGCTGAGATGAGGAACTCTGTGAGACCTCACTCTGATGAATATTCCCTGGGGTCTGAGGTTCTCTGTTAGTCCAGTGGTTTAGACTCAGAGCTCCCACCCCAGGAGCTTTGGCCTGACCCCTGGCTCATGAACCAGGATCCCACAAGCCACGTGGGGCAGCAAAAACAAAAAAAAAAATTAGAGAACAATAACAAAGTTAAAAATAAAATTAGACTAGGAAACGTCAGATATGTTAGAAAGAATATAAAAATAAAAATATAGATGAATCAACAACCAGAAGGTATATTAGTACCACAATAGTAAAAAAAAAAAAAGGAGGGTGGGGGAAAGGAAAAAGGCCTTGGCTGTGGAGGGTGAGGCCTAAGCAAGGGTGAAGTTTGGGTGGTGGGTGGGGCCAATGCTTAGGACCCACAGGGCTGGAAAAGGCTCTGGGAGCTGTGGGGGGTGGGGCTTAGGCTCAAGGAACAGAAGGGGTCCAGGTGTACCTCCAGCCCTGGTCTCAGAGGGGAGGGCACCTCACCTGGGAGCCCAGCAGGCTTCCAGGGCTCGAGTGCTCAGGGCAGACACTCTCCTCTCCTCTCCTGCTCCTCCTGTTGGCTCCTCCCATCTGCTTCTCCTGACCTCCCAGGTCTCCCTCCTGTGCCCCCAAGGACCCACGTGGCCTGGGGAGACTTTGAAGGGCAGGGGTTCAGCCTGGGAGCTCAGTAGGCTTCCCGTGCCTGAGTGGGCAGGGCAAATGCCTTCTACTCCTCTCCCTTTCCTCTTGGAGGGCCCCTCCTGCCTGTCTCTCCTGATCTCCCCGGCCTCAGGGGCACCGATCCTGTCTGGCCTCCACTTTTCCTCCTCCCTCAGTCCCCTACATCCTACTAGTTCACTTTGGGGTGCCTCCCATCTTCTTGGGCATCAAAATCCCCCACCAGCGGCCGGCAGGTGCCCTAGTTGTGGGGAGACACTAACTCCGTTCATTCACTTTATTTTTAAATCTTTCCATTAAATGATTATGCTTTTTTGCAAAGACAGACATGAAAATACATTTAACACTAATGCACAGAACTGTGGTGACCCTTGGGGCTACTTTCAGATGTTTTCTTCTAGGCAAGTTCTTTGATTTGCAGGAAACCATTTGGTTGACTTGTATTGGCCAAATAATTTTATTTCTAGGCCAGTATATGTAATTGACAATTCAAGACCTTTTCTTTTCCCTCTGTTACAACAATAGCACTTTCCAGACAGCAGCTGCCCCAGCAACCCAGGTCCCTGAGTTAAGCCAGCAGTGATACAGAAAAGACTCACTAGAAGACCTGCAATAAAATGAATAACAACAACGAAACAAAACAAAAATGGTTATTGTTGAAGCACAAAATTTAGGGAGTATTTGCTATCTCAGCATAACCTAACTATTCTGATTGATACAAGCACAAAGCAAATTTTCTCAATGTGCTTACATATTTAAACTATCTGCTTGGATGATAATTTGAATGAATAACATATACTGTTTCTTCCAGTATAGTTACCTTTTCCTTACTTGCTTTCATGAAGTTAGAAAGTTATATTCTTTACTGGTGTCTGGAAAGTATGTGGTAGGGAAGAAATGAGATGTAAGATCAAGCCATTCTACTCTTTGTACACTAAATACCTAATTCCTTGGGAGAGCATAAAGTTAATAAAAAAGGTAAAAGTGGAGGAGGAAATTTGGAATCATAGAAGAGCAACCTTGGAGAAGCATCTTTATGGGTATAGCTTTTCCTCTAAGACAAGAAAAATATTTCTGTAAGACTAGAACAAAGTGTTCATTCACTCACGTTGGAAGTGTTAGAGAAAGGCAACAAAATGAGGGAGGTTTGTTGCATAAGTAGCTCCAGATAGACAAGATAAGCAGTTTAAAAAAAGTATCTTGGGAAGCTGTAGAAACATACTAAACTCATGGACATCATCAAGAAAGTGATGAGAGATAGTTTTGCAGTAACTCATGTTGTCTGAGTGTCGGCCCCACTCCCTTTAATCCTTCAGCTGTCTGTAAGAAATAACTAGGGCACAATCCCTTCTATACAGATGGGGTTGTATGTGTGGGTCCCAGTTCATCTGCCAGTCCAATGGAAGACAATACTAGAGGATGAGATATTAAAAATAAAGCTTTAGTTCTTGAAGGCCTGAATATGACTATTGTGATAGAGATTCATAATTGCTATATTTATTTATAAAATAAAAATATAATATATTTATACCTTTTTTACTTGTCCAATTCAAATAAGAAGATTTTATCACACTGCAAAAGATAATATGTCTGTTAAAATTTCTATCCCTTTAGAGTTCATAAAACTTTTTTATAAACACTATCTAATACTCACACTATCCTTCTAAGACTGGTAACATCACTATGTTTAATTCAATAATTAATACACTGGATGTACTCCTCTTTTCATGTAGAAAAAGAAAATCAGCTAGTGAACAGTACATTTTTCAAATCAAAATTTTATTCAATATTACAGTATAATCTTTAAAATCAAGAATATGCTGTTTAAATAAACAGTTTTATAGTAGTGAACTATTATGATCAATAAGAACCTACTAGATGTGATGAATCAATTTAATTCTCATAAAAAAATCTGAATCTGAGGGCGTTTCTTAATTTATATTTGGAAGATTATGAATAGAGATTTGAGTAACCTGAAGAAGCCACAGTGGAGAGAGAACTTTCAGTGCTCTTCCCATGCTTTTTTCTCTGTTTACTCCACATTCACTTTCATACTTTAAGAAAAAAATCATTGCTGTTCCAATTTTTTGACATATAGGATACCCAGGGCACTTTGCTCCTCTTCATCCAAGGGCAAAATCTGGTAAGGCATCTTTCCTATTCTTGCCACCTTATTACCAGTCATCAAACCTGAATCTCAAAGGTAAAGTGGTGTGGCACTATCTGGAGGGGATCAACCATGTATATTCAGATGAGAAGAGAAAAACCTTACTCAAGCTTCCTTATCTAAGTTTTGTTCTCTAAAAATTTAGACTGTTATGCATTTGAGTAGATTGTATGCATGTTTAACTGTTAAAATTGTACTGAGTTCCTGATTCTGTGATCAGTTCTTTGTGTACAGCTGAAAAAGTTTGGAACTCCAAGGGAAGCTGGGGTAATGATAAAATTTGGGCTCCTAACCTCTATAACCTGTGATTATATTGTTTTATGGACTTTTCTTTATCAGTGAAGAACTCCTAAGTCCTATTCCTGTAATTGAACCATTATACATTATACTGGAATTTGGTTGAAGCAGTGAAGTGAACACAACACAGTAAGCACAAAGAAGTGCTGTCTTTTTTCCCAAGAATTTACTTGAAGAAAACTAATGCCTTCACTCCTTTTAAGTAGTATTTTTCTAAATCTCTTTCATGAGATTGATCAAATGGATCACGCTTCAGCAGGTTGTAATTCCACTTGAATTCTGAGTTACCATAGAAACAACTGATTCCCAAAACACTCTTTAAATAAGATTATACTTAAGGGAAAATGCACTAATTAACTTTTTTTTTCTTTTTTACATTGGAAACTAAAGATCTTAAAATATTTAGCATCTATGGCAATTCCCAGAAAAGAATGTATTTTCAGAATGAATTCATGTAAAAAGAACAAACTACCGGTATGTTTATTTGTGTTCAATGATATATATTTTTACATGGAAAATGCATACATTATTTTTCTAAAAATAGATTGTGCTAAATTGTCATATACATTAAGTATAATCATATGGTAGAAATAAGATAAAACACTAAGAAATTAAAATAATTTGTATAGTAAGACAAAGAATTACAAAGGAAGAGGCAGTTTCTTTGGGGAAAAGATCTATAAATTAAAAGGCACTGTGATACGGATATATCTTCTAGCATTTTTCTCATAGGTAATCTCACTGACATGAATATCCATATTTCTTCAAATATGAGAGCACCAATTCTATGAAGTAAAGGCATTAATAAAATCAACTCTAAAGTAAACGCTTCTAAGGAATACAAACTGTATAGAGGCAAAAAGTAGTTTATCTGCAGTTTTAGAATTACCACACGAGATCACAGATTATGGAGGAACACAGAATAGTATGCCCTGGAGGAAGTATTCAGACTGGATGAAGGAGAGGGAAATTTCCCTTCCCCCAGGGAATTTATAGTAGAAAGATGGGCAGAGATGTAGGTGAATCAGACTTTTAGATGTTTTCTCACTTCTGGTCTCTGAATTTCAGATGGATGCAGGTATTAGGTAGGAGGAAGGCAGCACAGAGACTCACACACCCCTGGTTGAGAGTCCTATACCTAGACTGCTCTGTACCAAAGTGAGGAAGTCAAAGCCGATTCAAGGGGACAAAGTTGCTTGATCAGAGAGAGAGAGCAAGTTTTCCCAAGCCCCTCTTTCTTTCAAGGTGGGGTTGCCACACTGAGCTTGGAGCCAGCCAGCTGGCCACAGGACCAGCTGTGATAGGACTTGTCAACCACAGGGCCAAGCCTAGAGGGGGACCCATGGGCTGGAGAACTGAATTGAGGGTGTGACAAAGCCAAGACCTACAGCTGGACAAGTCTGAATAGAACCTAAATGTGCAGAGGAAAACTGGCTGTTGCATTCTAGGATCTTGCCTGAGCTAAATAATGAAGAGTGAGTTTACCAGTGGCACACATCAGCATCAGAGGCCTGAGCACAGCCTGTGACTAGACTATGCTTTTAAAATTTATTTGACTTGGACTTTTATTTAACCACCTCTCATGATTATTTAATCATACTCTCTGATGTCCCTCTTTTTGTTATTAAGTTCCACCTTTTTAAAAATTAAAAGTTAAAACTAATATAATTGGTCCTTTTAAGTTTTCCTGCTGGTGGAGACATGGGCTCTAAATTGAAAGCAATGTAAGTAGGGAAAAACAGATGAGACTTTAATCAACCTTTTAAAAATCGTTTGCTACCTTCAATATGTTGAATTGTCTTCTATCTGTTCTCTAACTTTACCTTTGAAAAAGTAAAAATATAAGCCAAAATCTAATAGTGTTAGCTACATTCATTGCAGGCTGAATATTGAATTGTCTTCATGCTCACTATTTCTTTTTTCCTGTTAATTCCTCTTTTCAAATCATTTTAATCATTAAAAATTAGTTTTAGAAATGTTCTTTTTGTAATTAATTCTATTTGTCTTTTTATCTTTGTATTATATTTTCTTTTCTCTTTTTTGATTATGCTAATTTCTGATTTTAAGATCGTGAGTTTGTTTCAGAAAATTTAGAAAATATCAACTCATTATACATACCAAGAAGAGAAATCAAATTACCATATACAATGATTACTATTTTAATGTGCCTCCTCTCGGTTCTTATATTTGTACAATTTTATTTTATTTTTTTAAACCCCACATTTGTTTATTTTTTTGGCTGTGTTGGGTCTTTGTTTCTGTGTGAGGGCTTTCTCTAGTTGTGGCAAGTGGGGGCCACTCTTCATTGCGGTGCACGGGCCTCTCACTATCGCGGCCTTTCTTGTTGCAGAGCACAGGCTCCCGACGCGCAGGCTCAGTAGTTGTGGCTCACAGGCCTAGTTGCTCCGCAGCATGTGGGATCTTCCCAGACCAGGGCTCGAACCCGTGTCCCCTGCATTAGCAGGAAGATTCTCAACCACTGTGCCACCAGGGAAGCCCCTGTACAATTTTATAAACATAAGCAGCACTATATACATGTTTTGTATTAATATCTAATATATCTAATATTACAACATATCCTTGCATAATTTTTAGGTAAATTATGAAGATGTAATTTATTAACACGTTGGATAAGTTAAAGTTTTCAGAAAAGTTAAATGGTAGCAACTCAGATGAATTTCCATGACTATCTTAAGAAAAATGGATCTTAGCACAGCATTGATTCTCTTGATTTAGTATAAAGACCATTTCTTCACTTGTTAATTTAAAAACTGAATAAATTTTTAAAGGTTTCTATATAATGGCACATTATGTGTCAATTAATCCAGGCAGTTCCTTGTATGGAAGAGAAATTTAGTAAGTGCCCCCTGCTTTCCCCATCCCACCCCCCTGACTATCCCTTCCTCCTCTAAAGGAATAAACTCTGAGAATTATATTTTTCAGATTAGGAAAATATAATCACCCATGGATTTTTACATTGTCAAACACATGCTTCATAGCTGATCATTTTGTTTTTCTGCCTCTGCAATGTGACAAAGAAAAATAAGTGTTGGATTAAAGAAATTCCCTGGTAATAGAATGATCTATTTGTTTAGCTGATTAGAATCATGAAAAACAGGCAAAACTAAGAATGTAGGAAGGCAAAAAGGACCTCTTATAACTGAGGTTGAGATAAACACTGAAGAAAGCTGCACAGAGACATTTTCAATTGAATATAAATGAAAGAAAATGCTGGTGATAAAGGAGACAAAACATGACCTGGAAAAAGTTGGCCCATGATAGGTTAAGCAGATAATTATAATTATTACCAGTTACTGAGTAACTAACATAAGCCAGGTACTAAGTATATCTCATATATTATCTAATTTAGTCTTTACAACAGCCCTATGGTACAAGCCCTGTCAATCCAAAATTATATGAGAAATGAAGCCTGACAGTAATTTGTCGAAGATCACTGTTAGCATTTAGCAGACTAGGGTTGAAATGTAGGTCTGACTGTGTTAGCAGACAGGTCTCTTAAGCACAGTATTCTATTTCCCTTCAAAGGAGCAATGAGAGTTGGTGTCCCAGGAAAAAAAAACAAGGAGTGATAACAGTAAGAATTGTTACCTGAAACATTAATTGTTGTTCAAAAACATGTTTAAATATAGTTCTATTTAATGTACATTTTAGCTGTTTTCCTAAGTTAAAAAATAACTTCCCTTGTAGCACAGTGGTTGAGAGTCTGCACAAACACGGCTTCGTGCCCTGGTCCGGGAAGATCCCACATGCAGCGGAGTGGCTAGGCCCATGAGCCATGGCCGCTGAGCCTCGCGTGCGTGTCCGGAGCCTGTGCTCCGCAACGGGAGAGGCCACAACAGTAAGAGGTCAGCGTACCGCAAAAAAAAAAAAAAAAAAAAAAAATTGTTTTAAAGAAATAAAACAAATATTTCCTCTTCTAAAAAACAGGAGGGATATTGCTCATCTCATAACATTATAGTAAAAATAAAACATGGAAATGGAGGTAAATTGCTAACTCCAAGTTCCAATCCAAACTAAGTACTTACAAAGTCATTAATGTAATGATATCACTGTTATAATTACACTGGCTTTGATACATCAATGACTTTTTGCTGCAATTTTATACAAGTTTGCCTAGGAATGTTTAACTTCTTGAAAACTGAATTGTTCATGAACAAATAAGCCTAGTGTTCTGCAGATGTTTCACAGTAATAGATTTTTTATTATATTTCATTTTTTTGGAGATTTGTCAGTTTCATTACATATTTTCCTACATGATAATTTAAATATAAAGGCAGTTTCTTAAGTTATCCCCTCCCCTTTGAAAATAACATATATATATATATATATATAGCTCTGTTATTTATACATATTAATATTCTTACTTATGAAACTAAATGCCTCTCATGTATCTACCAATGGATATTTACATTGAAATTTTTACTGACCAATGCAGTCAGTGATTCAAATTTATACATTATCAAGATGTCATTAGAATATTCCTTATTGTCATCAATCAACAAAACATTAACCTAAATCAGTTATATAGTTGATTTTTGAGAACTTTTCAGGGAAAATAGATAATAAGAAGCAAGCAATTGAAAATTCAAAATGAATTAAGAAAAATTCATTCAAATAAAGTTAATTAAGAAATAGAAAACACCTATGAGAAAAAGTAAATAGAGGTTAAAATGGCAGAGGTAATAAAGACAAGCAAGAACAAAAGTTATGGTCGAAAAAATCAGACAAAAGCTAAATTATGTAATTATTTCAAGAGCTCATTTAGAGACAAAGGTTTATATAAGTTCAAGTCAAAAACAACTATAATTTTGAAAATAACTCTGTAAAATAAATTCTTCACCAGAAATAACATTTAGTAGTTAATAATACTACTAAACAAGACTTCCTTCTAGAAACCCATATCTAAGGTTTCTGATTCTTGTGGAATCTGGTAACTATAGAAACAAATTCATCTAATTTTTAACATTAGATAGCATAGAGTAGGGGAGTTGCCACATAAAATACAGGGTTCCCAGTTAAATATGAATTTCAGATAAACAAAGAATACTATTTTACTATGAGTAAATAGGAATGCACTATGGGGACATATGTAACTGAGTGTACTGAATTTTTATTTGCTATATCCAGCAATCCCATACAAGAGTCAGGCTTCACAGCAGTGAGTTATTTTTGAGTACATATTTAATGTTTAACTAATGGTCAAGAACCATATTGCATTCTTTTTTGTTCATTTTTCACACGTTGCCATCTGAAAATGAAATGAGGCATCATATACTAAAAGTATTGAAGAGTATTAGAGTTTTCTCTTTACCAGAAAACCTAAACTATATTATTAGGAACCAGATGCATAATATAATTTAGAGAAATACAAGATACCAGAGATTGAGGCCAAATTACATAAGGCAAAGTGAACACTGCTGTGAATATTAGAGCTCAAGTCAAAGGAGACCCATATTACATGCTAAGCAAGTTAGGAGGTCAAGTATCAGAGCAGACAGCGAAGCATGAAATACCCACAGAGGGTATGATGAGAAAACTGACTTACTCCACCGGAATGAAACTCCAGAACTTGGGCAAATAAATCAGGCCAGCAAAGTCGTCAGAGCCAAAGGAAGCAGCAGGAATAGCAGGAGTCAACATTGCCGAATCTTGACAATTCCAAACCTAAAACCAACCTCAGGCTATCTGCCAACTGCACTCCCAAGTGAAAGCACATAGGTACAATAATTAGACTTAAGGGCAAGAGTCCTGAGTGGTAAAAAAAAAAAAAAAAAAAAAGAGGTAGAATTCTGAAGGGAAGAATCAATCCTTACAGTACCAGGATTAAAGTTAACAATTTAAGTTTATGCAGCATAATAGTTTATATCTAAATACAATGACATAATCCAGACTGGAAATATCAAAAGGCTAAAAATATAAGTATGAAAAATATGACCACGTTTTGAAAGAAAAATAAATACCAAACCAGTCATTATTTTAAAAATACATAATTTGGTACCAGCTATATTCTGCAAAGGGCTAGAAATATATTGGTGAGCAAAACAAATGTGACCCCAGATTCTATAGCTTACAGCTTAGCATTTACAAGCAATAGCAAGTGTCAGAAAGGAAAATGACAGAGTGGCAACTTAGGGTTCAAGTCAGAAGGCTACTATGAGTTGGAAGATAGTAGAGAGGAATTGTGTGTGTGTGTGTGTGTGTGCGTGTGTGTGTGCACAGAGGTCAACATAGGCTTAACCATAAAACATCTTACAGGCCATGCTAAGGATTGTTAAGGGTTTATCCTAAAAACAACGAAGGATCTTTGGAGAATGATGAGGAAATTATACATAGTCATATAGAGGTGAGAATCAGAGCTGGAGGGCAAGGGTTTGATCAAATGTGCAGTTTTAAGTGACCAGATATACCCACAGAAGCATCAAAAAAAGTATTTCAGGGCTTCCCTCGTGGCGCAGTGGTTGAGAATCTGCCTGCTAATGCAGGGGACACGGGTTTGAGCCCTGGTCTGGGAGGATCCCACATGCCACGGAGCAACTAGGACCATGAGCCACAACTACTGAGCCTGCGCGTCTGGAGCCTGTGCTCCGCAACAAGAGAGGCCACGATAGTGAGAGGCCCATGCACCTCGATGAAGAGTGGCCCCCGCTTGCCACAACTAGAGAAAGCCCTCACACAGAAATGAAGATGCAACACAGCAAAAATAAATAAATTAATTAATAAACTCCTACCCCCAACATCTCCTTTAAAAAAAAAATACTATCAGTTTAAAACAATAGATATAGTTATAAGTCAACATATATGAACCCCATAGTAACCACAAATCAAAAACCTACAATAGATACACAAAAACTAGAAAGAAAGGAACACAAACATAACACTAAAGAAAATCATCAAATCACGAGGGAAGGGACTAAAAGGAGAAAAGAACAGAAAAACTACAAACGCAACTGGAAAATAAATAACAAAATGGCAATAAGAACATATCTATCAATAATCACTTTTATGTCAATGGGATAAATGATCAAATCAAAAGGCATAAGGTGGCTGATTGGATTAAAAAAAAGACTAAATCTATATGCTGCCTACAAAAGGATCACATAAGAGCTAAAGACACAACAGACTGAAAGTGAGGGTATGGAAAAAGATATTTCTTGCAAATGGCAATGACAAGAAAACTGGGGTAGAAACACTCATCAGACAAAGCATACTTTAAAACAAAGTCTATAGCAAAAGACAAAAAATGGCATTATATAATGATAAGGGGGTCAATACAAAAATAGGAAATAACACTCGTAAACATATACACACCTAATATAGGAGCACCTAAATATATAAAACAAACATTGACAGACATCAAAAGAGATATTGACAGTAATACATTAACAGTAGGGGACTTTAATACCCCACTTACATCAACTGTCAGATCATTCAGACAGAAAATCAATAAGGCAACAGTGGTCTTAAATGACACAACAGACCAGTTAGACTTAATAGATACCTACAGGACATTACATCCCCAAACAGCAGAATACACATTCTTTTCAAGTGCACATACAACATTCTCTAGGATAAAATACATGCTAAGCCACAAAAGTAGTCTAACAAATTTAAGAAGATAGAAATTATATCGAGCACTTTTTCCAACCACAACAGTATGAAACTAGAAATCAATTATAGGAAGAAAAATGGGAAAAGCAGAAACATATGGAGACTAAAAAACATGCTATTAAAAATCCAGTGGGTCAGGACTTCCCTGGTGGTGCAGTGGTTAAGAATCCGCCTGCCAATGCAGGGGACACGGGTTCGAGCCCTGGTCTGGGAAGATCCCACATGCCGTGGAGAAAATAGGCCCATGAGCCACAACTACTGAGCCTGCGCATCTGGAGCCCGAAGCCACAACTACTGAAGCCTGTGAGCCACAACTACTGAGCCTGCGTGTCTGGAGTCTGTGCTCCACAACAAGAGAGGGCGCAATAGTGAGAGGCCCGTGCTCTGTGATGAAGAGTGGCCCCCACTTGCCACAAATAGAGAAAGCCCTCCCACAGAAATGAAAATAAAATAAATAAATAGCAAAAATAAATAAATTAATTGATAAACTCCTACCCCCAACACCTTTTTTAAAAAAAAAAGTATTTCATACTTGGCTCAAACATGTGCAGGTCCAAAATTATTCTGAAGCCATTTCTCCCTTTCAGTCACTTTCACTGAGGAAGAATGAAGGAAATCCCTCTCAGTGATCACTGGAAGGAGTCCTGCAACTATCTAAATAGAAATATTAGAAGCCACGTGTTATATTGCTTTGTCTGTGGGTGCATAGAACATGGTTTTCAATATTAGAATAAAAATAGAAAGAAAACCTTTAAGGAAAAAAAATCCATTTTTAGTAAATCTAAACACTTCAGAAGAACTGGTGATATATTAGTCAGTATGATTCTTTTCTAAGATACGTAGCGTATTCTGAACACATTTCCTACTCAGAAAAAACCCTACAAATATTAGAGTTTCTTTTACATTCAAATGAGGAGATATTTTTCTAAAGGAATTATCACAGATAACTGGTTACAATGAAAAGACAGAATTAGAAAAGCAAGAGAGGGAGGGAAGGACGGAGGCAGGAAGGGTAAAGCATGAGACATTTAAAAAGTATTTGGTTACCTTCCGCTAGTCTAAATGTTGTGCTTTGTTTCTTTCTTTTTTAAGATCTTTCTCCGAGTATAAGCGCTTTATCATGTTGTGTTAGTTTCTGCTGTATAACAAAGTGAATCATATATATATATATATATATATCCCCGTATCCACTCCCTCTTGCATCTCCCTGCCACCCTCCCTATCTCACCCCTCTAGGTGGTCACAAAGCACAGAGATGTTCTCCCTGTGCTATGAGGCTGCTTCCCACTAGCTATCTATGTTACATTTGGTAGTGTATATATGTCCATGCCACTATCTCACTTTGTCCCAGCTTACCCTTCCCCATCCCCATATCCTCAACTCCATTTTCTATATCTGCATCTTTATTCCTGTCCTGCCCCTAGTTTTTTCAGAACCTTTTTTTTTTTAGATTCCATATATATGTGTTAGCATATGGTATTGTTTTTCTCTTTCTGACTTACTTCATTCTGTATGACAGACTCTATGTCCATCCACCTCACTACAAATAACTCAATTTTGTTTCTTTTTATGGCTGAGTAATATTCCACTGTATATATGTGCCACATCTTCTTTATCCATTCATCTGTTGATGGACACTTAGGTTGCTTCCATGTCCTGGCTACTGTAAATATAGCTGCAATGAACATTGTGGTATATGACTCTTTCTGAGTTATGGTTTTCTCAGGTTATATGTCCAGTAGTGGAATGGCTGGGTCATATTGTAGTTCTATTTTTAGTTTTTTAAGGAACCTCCATATTGTTCTCCATAGTGGAAATATCAATTTACATTCCCACCAACAGTGCAAGAGGGTTCCCTTCTCTCCACACCCTCTCCAGCATTTGTTGTTTGTAGATTTTTTGATGATGACCAATCTGACCAGTGTGAAGTGACACCTCATTGTGGTTTTGATTGGCATTTCTCTAACAATTAGTGATCTTGAGCATCCTTTCATATGTTTGTTGGCAATCTGTATGTCTTCTTTGGAGAAATGTCTATTTAGGTCTTCCTCCCGTTTCTGGATTGTGTTGTTTGTTTTTTTGATATTGAGCTGCATGAGCTGCTTGTATATTTTGGAGATTAATCCTTTGTCAGTTGCTTCATTTGCCAATATTTTCTCCCAATCTGAGGCTTGTCTTTTTGTCTTTCTTATGGTTTCCTTTGCTGTTCAAAAGCTTCTAAGTTTCATTAGGTCCCATTTGTTTATTTTTGTTTTTATTTCCATTTCTCTTGGAGGTGGGTTAAAAAGGATCTTGCTGTGATTTATGTCATAGAGTGTTCTGCCTGTAGTTTTCTCTAAGAGATTTATAGTGTCTGGCCTTACAATTAGGTCTTTAATTCATTTTGAGTTTATTTTTATGTATGGTGTTAGGAAGTATTCTAATTTCATTCTGATTCTCACTGCACTTGGCTAACTCTCATGACAGAGGTTGTTGTAGGTCTTAAATTGCAATCACCTATCTCTTGAAGACCTATCTTTGAGAACACGGGACAATTGTGACAAGAGTTTCTGATAGCTGAGTAAGGGTGAGAATTGGGAATAAATATTTTAATGTCAGAATTTCCAGTGGATATTTCTGCATCTAAATCCAATGAACTACACCCTAGGCTTGAAGTTTTACATTAATAAATTTGTATAGCATGCAACCATACAAAAAGCTAGAACAAATCTAGTAAAATATATACAAGGTAAGTTAAATTGATTACTTTTTTCTCCAAAATGCCAAAAAGTAGAAGTAAACATCAAGTAAAATAAAATCTCCAAAGATTATTTTCTCCATTACATGAAACAAGATTACATAGTAAATGAAAATTAATTACTTGTTTCTTGTGAGATTTTCCCTTATATATAATGTCCTCATTCCTCTCTGCATGTACCAGATGTTCTGTAGACATTTTTCAGGGCTAATGATTTAATAGACCACCTCCTCTCCTGTCAGATGTTTTTACATGATTAGCAGTTATAAAGTGTTATTTTGATTCTCCCCAAATTTACATTTCTCCAATATAGTGGATATTTTGGGACACCAAGTTTCATAAAAACTTGTTCCAATTTTTTTTTTTTTTTCCAGTACACAGACCTCTCACTGTTGTGGCCTCTCCCGCTGCAGAGCACAGGCTCCGGACGCACAGGCTCAGCGGCCATGGCTCACGGGCCCAGCCGCTCTGCGGCATGTGGGACCTTCCCGGACCGGGACGCGAACCCGTGTCCCCTGCATCGGCAGGCGGACTCTCAACCACTGCGCCACCAGGGAAGTCCCGATTTTTTTGGAAGGCAACCCTCCCGTTCTCTTGATTTTCTAGCTCATTTTTGAAGATACACAATTTAACAGGTAAGTCAAAATGAGAAAATGAAATTAAAAGATAAAATTACGCAGAAAATTTGGGAGTCAAAATAGCATTTATTTTTAAAATGTATGTTGAGTTTCTGGACATCATATTTGACTACTTAAATCTCTAAGTTCCCCTCATCCTTACAGAAGTAGTTCAGTTTGTACTTTCACATTGCCTGTATAGTTAAAACCTAAAATCTACTGTGAAATATGATTTTGTTCTTAATTTCTGTAAAACTGATTGTAAGATTGATGAATTTTTTGTTAAGTTCTTTAACTCTTGTGTTCATTAGATTTTTTATTAGTGCTACACAGAGATGCTTTTGCTTTCAAGTTAGTTTAAATTAAACCCTAAGAACTTAAGCAGTGAGACAGTAGAATAAATCTCATGTCTGTTTGGCCAATATTATGTCTCCCTCAGTGGTTCAAAGGAGCATTATAAGGGAGGGGTGGAAATGCTCTTTAAGGAAACATTTTTAGAATTGTAGAGGGTACAAAGAGTTATGCTGTCTCATGAGTTAGTACAGCTTAGTGTTAAGGCTTCATTAATCTATTTACGTTTTATCTCACATGAGGTCACATCTTTACAATTAACACAGTGAAGTAGTTTATATTATTCCAATTTGTTATATTACTCCAATTTCGTCTGTAGTTTTGCTCTATTCAGACCTGTAACAGATTGGATAATGCCAACTCGATTTGGTGGGGGAGATCTTTACGTAGTCAGCTGATTTAAGTACTAATCTCTTCTAGAAACACCATCACAGACCTGACACACCCAAAATTAATGTTTTATCAATTATCTGTGCATCCGTTAGCCCAGTCAAGTTGGCACATAAAATTAACAGAGCAGTTGTCCAAATTTACATGGTGTGATGTTATTTATACATTGTATAATCTTTTCAGATTTCTCAATACAATTCTGAAGATATAAAGCAAAATTCTAAGCATAGCTTCTTTGGGAAACTCTCAACTAATGAATCTACTAATGGATTTGAATGAGACATAAAGGTAGGTCTTATAAATAAATAACCCACTGACCAAAATAGTACAACACTTGAGAAACAGCAAGGAAGAGGTTTAAGCTTACTGCAGACACTATGGTAAAGGAAAACACTAATGACTGGAAAAACGGGCAGTTGTCTGTGTGTGAACCTCCCACCCCACCCCAGTCAGGGACTCTACTACTAAATCCATTCAGAAGGTATCAGAACTCAGCTCAGGCAGAGAAAAGGGCTAAGATATAATGCAGAGATGTGCATTATATCCTGAAATGTGTAAGGCACCTTGGGAAACTGTTACAAGTGGTTTCAGTGACAAAAAGAGCCTGCCAAGAAGCATGGCCAGGAGAGTAAGAATAGTTTTAAATTCACAATAGAAAGATACAGAAAAGAATAAGATTTTATCTCATGTGTTTTAATATAATTAAATAATTTAGTTCTGAAGGGGAAAAAAGAGTCCAAATATATTACAGAGAATATTAAATGAATGGTCATAATACACTAAATATTGGCTAAAATCTGTGCACTGATACTTTTACAGACTGTGACGTACAAGGAATTATTTCACCAGAAAACCTGTGTGTACAAAGGGATGATAACAACTGTGCTCAGAAAAATATCTAAACCTATTTCTCCTAATTCAAGGGTAAGTAATCAGGAAACAAAACAGCACCTGAAAAAACCTGCAACACAGAAATCTGAGAAAATCCTAGAGGCCAAGTCAAAGCAGATATCCGGAAATAGTTGTTGCACATAATAGAAGTAATTATTAAAACACCTATCTATATTTGCTGCTTTTTTCCAATATTTAACTAAACTTTATTGAATGACTAACAGTTGATAGATATTGTAGGACACAGTGAGGAAGACCATCTAAATCTCATCCCTCACAGGGCTTACTGTCCAGTATCTCTGTAAGCTCTAGGAAGACAGATATTCCCAAGAAACAAAAGTAAATCCATGGTGAGGAGATGCTAGATTAAAAAGATGGAGATAAAATACTGTCTGGCTCAGTGAGGAACAGAGAACAGTGAGTTAACATCAGCAAGATGGTAGAATCAGAGGCTCCATCTCTCTTTCCTTGCCCCCTCTAAAAACACCAATTTTAATAACTGCTGATGAACAAGAATTACCTTCACGGAAGCCCAGAGGTCCCAGCACCTTAGGAGGAAAACATCTGAGAACAGACGCACTGAAGAGAGTAAAGTTTCACTTGGCCTGTGTGACCCCATCCCCCAATAGCCAAGGAAGGTCTTTTTGGTCCACACTTATTCCCATCAGGAAAGTGAGAGTGAAGTGACCACCCAGCTTCCCCAGCCCTGTGGGACTTTGCTGCATTGGTCCAATTCTGTGTCACCCCACCTAAAATACTAAGCATAACAGAGTAGTCTGGGAACAACCAGAGGCAGAGAAAAAGGGCAAAGGCTCAGAGTAGAGAGCACATGGATCTCAACAACTGCCCACAGATCCTACTGATTCGTGGGCTCCCCAGAGAACTGCACATAAATTTCACAGGACCGCCCACCTGAGGATACCTGCAGCCAGCCATCAATCCCCCCAGCATCTTGCACTGCCCACGGTTGCAGGTGGACGCCTGCAGGCTGCACCAGGGCAGCCTCTGCCTAGGCACGCATGAGCTCCTTCAGAGAGCACACGAATAGCACCAGCCAGCTGGACTTTGCTGCACTGGGAGAAGATGCACAAATGGGACACTTCAGGGCACTGACCTAGAGAAAACAAACCAGAGGCTCTCAGAGCCAGGTGTGACTTCACGGGATGCAGAAAAGACGCAAGATCCTAGAACTTCTTCCTCAAGACAAAGAAAGAGGAGCAGAGGGGACACAGCCACAGAAAAGGTCTAAGAGACAAATAAAAGGATTTACCAATTACAAGAGTTACCAAATACTGGGAACTTATGGAGCTCCTACCCTGCTAAGTATAAGCATTACCTTATTAAGTCTTATCAATAACCTTGTTAAAGTGGCATAATCTGGCCCATCTAATAGATGAACAAAATGAGGCTTACAAAAGTGACCTTACTAGGCAATGGTCACACACCTCAAAAGGGATGGCAAGGAGATTTGAAGACAAAATGTGAGAACTCAAAACCTTTACTTTCAACTTCAGTGACATATATCTTCAGATAATAGTAAATCTATGTTTAAGAAGAGTAGCAAGGAAGAAGACACATAGGGAGTCTCCTATGGTGGAACAGATAGTTTGGAATTTGTTATTCAGACAATAGGAAGTTGCTGGAATTTAAAAAGGGAGCAGACACAATCAAACATGTTAATTAAATGAAATTATATTAAATCACGTGATCATGTTTTCTTACATGTATCAGACCAGAAGTTATTAGGGGCATAAATCACAGAACTGAGAGAAGGAAGGAAAAAAGGAGAATGATGACAGTGGTGTCTGAGGCAGAAGAGATCCCTGGATAGGCCAGGCTGGGGGAAGAAAAGGTGTCTGCTTGTCCAGGAAAGGATTTTGCTTTCTGTCATGTAAACAGCTGATTTTTTACAAGACCCCTCTCAGTGATGAATAATGAAGCTAGTATATTGTGACCTATTGTATAGGTCTGGTAAATTATTCTTAATTCAAAACTGATAGGGTGGCTTCCCTGGTGGCACAGTGTTTGGGAATCTGCCTGCCAATGTGGGGGACACGGGTTCAAGCCCTGGTCTGGGAAGATCCCACATGCCGCGGAGCACCTAAGCCCATGTGCCACAACTAGTGAGCCCATGAACCTAGAGCCCATGCTCTGCAGTGGGAGAGGCCATTGCAATGAGAAGCCTATGCACTGCAATGAAGAGTAGACCCGGCTTACCACAATCAGAGAAAAGCCCGTACGCAGCAACAAAGACCCAATGCAACCAAAAACAATAAATAAACAAAATAAAATAATAAATAAATAAATAAATTTGTAAAAAACAAAACTGATAGGATTTAGGTAAGGAAAGGAAAGAGTAGAAAAGAAAAGAAAGAGTAGAAAAGAAAAATATTACTTCTGGAATTTATCTGTATCTTTTTTTAAATAAATCTATTCTCTGATATTTCCATGACATTTTAAAGTTCTCAAATCCAATGAGTTGGGGAAGTGGCAATATTATGTTATGTACACAAATTTGTTTCCAGGTTCAGTTTCTTACTTGTAATCCTTATTTGACCACTTGCTAGCTGTATTACTTTGATTTTTTTTTTTTTCGGTACATGGGCGTCTCACTGTTGTGACCTCTCCCGTTGCAGAGCACAGGCTCCGGACGTGCAGGCTCAGCAGCCATGGCTCATGGGCCCAGCCGTAGCGTGGCATGTGGGATCTTCCCAGACCGGGGCATGAACCCATGTCCCCTGCATCGGCAGGCAGACTCTCAACCACTGCACCACCAGGGAAGCCCAGCTGTATTACTTTTAGAAGGTTACAGGATATCTCTAACTTCAGTGAAACCACAAATGGTTGTTGTGAAGGTTAAATGAAATAGTGTGTACTGCTGTCCCAGTGTACTGTCCCAGTGTACTGTCCCAATGTACTGCTGTCCCAGAGTCACAGCCTAAAAATGTTGGAGGTATTCTCAATATGCTATGCACCCTCAATCCACTTTTCTTGAGACTTAATTTATATTGGCTTTCATTTCATCAACAACAAAAAATAATGAATGGATTCATTCAACAAATATTTATTGAGTCCCCATATATGTGGCAGCCCCTAGGAACCGAGGAAAATTAGTTTCAAAAACAGAAAAAAAAACGTTGCCCTCATGGTATTATATTTTTTATTTATTGAGTGTTTTATAAGTTAGTCACTGGGAAGTACTTCCAGAATGGCATTATAAGCACCTGCAAAATTCTCCTCCTCTTTAAAAGCAATGAGAAGTTGGCAAAAATGGTCAAAATCAACTTTCAGCACTCTGGAAATTAGCCAAAGGTTTGCAACAATCTGAGAAACTTTTATTAAAGGAAAACAGCTACAAAAAGAAAAGCAAACGTTACAGCGTTTTCAATTGTCCTATGCTCATCCTTCCACTAACAGCCTCATGGTAGTCTCAAAAACAAACGAACAACAACAACAAAATAAACTAGCCTTGCAGTCACAGTAGATGAAAACCAACAGTCGAGCACCCTTGGACAATGGAGAACAGGTTTGGAGCTCCACCAAAAGCCCCAATCCCAAAGAATTGTCAGTACTTGTCCTGTGTGGCAATTCTTTGAAAGTCCCACTTATTGGGCTCATCTTAATTGATCTGACTCAGGTTTTCTTCAATTCAAATAGTCTTTTGCCTAGGTACATCTTAAAATAATCAGCAATTGCCTAACATCACAGATGACTGAGGAGGAGTACCCAAAATGAAAGCCAGAGAAAGAGATGTGCAAATGGGACTCTGAAGTCTGAGATATATCCTGGGAATCTGGAAGGCCAGCGACATGTGCAGGACTGTGTGCACCCCCAGGAATGATCTGAGAAGGCCTGGATCTCTCACCCCTGGCTGATGCCGAGGCTCTGCACAAGCAGGAAGTGAACAATAAGGCCAAGATGGAAACTACCTGATAGAGTCTTGAAGATAGACTCCAAACACACCACACACAGAGCCCTTCAGAAAAAAAAAAAAAAGGCAGTAGATTAAGACAATTAAGGAAACGTCTGTCCAATCATGACCTGACAATTAAGCCAACTAAGCTGAGACTTCAGTGGTCACACATGACAAAGAATACAGACCTTACGGACTGCAGGAAAGCTGCTAAAAACAGCAACAAGAGCAAATCTTGGGGAAGAAACTGGAGAATGTGACTTCAGAAGTTCCTAAACTATGCTATTTAACATGTCCAATTTTTAACAAAAATATTCATGTCATGCAAAAGACAGGAAAGCAGGGTCAAAACATAGAGAAAAAAATCAATAAAACTGTTGTTGAGATGACCAGACATTGCACCTACTAGTAAAAGATATTAAAATCAAAATTGGGTTATTAAAAGGAGAAATAAAATTAACAAAACTTTATCTTAACAAATCATCTGTTTACAAGAGGAGAATCAAATCACCAAAGTCAATAATAATAGAGGATACATTACTTCCAACTGTGGGAAATAGAAAAGATTATGAGAAAACATTATAAACAATTGTATGCAACAAATTAGATAACATAGCTGAAATGGACAGATTTCTTTGAATGAACAAATTACTGATATGACTCAAGAAGAAACAGAAAATCTGAATTGACCTATACAATATTGAATTAATAACCAAAAACTTCCCCAAAAGTAAGCCTAATTATAGATTACTTTACTGGTGAATTCTACAAAATGTTTAAAGGAGAATATAACACTAGTTCTTTACAAACTTCCAAAAACAGAAGAGGAAAAACAAAACAAAACAAAACTTCCTAACACATTCTATGAAGCTAGGATTACCATGGTACAAAAATCAGACAACTACAACCTAAGAAGACTACAAAACATTATACCTATGAATACAGGTACAAAAATTCTAATACTAGAACACTGAATGAAGCAAAATATAAAAAAGATTGAACACCATAATGATGTGGATTTATCGTGCAAAGCTGGTTCAACATTTTTTTTAAAAATATATTTCACCATATCAATGGAATAAAGAAAAAAACCACAGGATTATCTAAGAATATGTAGAAAGTGTATTTGACAAAAATTAACTGTAGTCAGCCCTGCAATACACAGGTTCTACATCCATAAATTCTATGAACCATGGATCAAAAATATTTGAAAAAATAATTCCAGAGAGTGCTAAAAAGCAAAACTTGAATTTGTTGTATGACAACAGCTATTTACATAGCATTTACATTTTATTTACAACCATTTACATAGTATTTACATTGTGTTAGGCATTATAAGTAATCTAGAGATGATTTAAAGTATATGGGAGGATGTGTGTAGGTTGTATGCAAACACTTAGCCATTTTATATAAGGGACTTGAGCATCCATGGATTTTGGTATCCAAGGGTATTTTGATATCCTGGAACCAATCCCTCATGGATACCAAGGGATGACTGTACCTTTCAAAATTAAAAACTAAATAAAACAAAAACTCAAATAAACTAGGGACAGAATGCAAATTCTCAAACTGATAAACAGCATCTATGAAAACCACACAATTAACATCACACTTAATAGTGAAAAGCTGATCACTGTACCACTAAGAGCAGGAAGAATACTCTCATGTCTGCTCTCATCACTTTAATTCCACCTTATTCTTGAGGTTCTAGTCAGAAGAACTACTAAAGGAAAAGAAATAAAAGAAATCCTGATTGGGAAAAAAATAAGTAAAACTTTCTTTCTTTGGAAAGGATATGATCTTTTTTGTAGATATTTCTATGGAATCCACAGAAAGATTGTGAACTTATCAAAGAGTTCATCAGAGTTGTAGTATATAAGACCAATATACAAAAATCAATTGTATTTCTATTCATTAGCAAAGAGCAATCCAAAAATGAATTAAGAAAATAACTCCACTTAAAATAACATCAACAATAACACAATGCTGAGGAATAAATTTAACAAATGAAGTTTGAGACTTGTACCCTGGGACCTATAAAACAGCATGGAAGCAAATTAAAGAAGACCTAAATAAGTGTATTCCATGTTCACAGATTGGAAGACATAATATTGTTGAGATGGTATTATTCCCCAAGGTGATCTAATATTCAATATGATACCCTTGAAATTCCAGAGAGCTTTTTGCAGAAATTGGCAAGCTGATCTTAAACTCATATTAAAATGCAAGGGACTCAGAATAGTCAAAGCAATATTACAGAAGAAAAATGAAGTTGGAAGACTCACATTTCTTCAGAACTTACCTTGAAGCTACAGTAATCATGACAGTGTGGTGCTGGTATAATGATATGTAGGACAATGGAATAGATTTGAGAGTTCAGAAATAAATCTACACATTTATGGCCTTGGTACTTGACAAGAATACCAAGACAATTAAATAGAAGAAGTAATTTTTTAAATAGTGTGACTGGGTTTCCCTGGTGGCACAGTGGTTGAGAGTCTGCCTGCCGATGTAGGGGACACGGGTTCGTGCCCCGGTCCGGGAAGATCCCACATGCCGCTGAGCAGCTGGGCCCGTGAGCCATGGCCCCTGAGCCTGTGCGTCTGGAGCCTGTGCTCTGCAACGGGAGAGGCCACAACAGTGATAGGCCCACGTACCACAAAAAAAAAAAAAAAAAAAAAGTGTGAGACACTGAATATCCACCTGCAAAAGATGGAGTTAGAACCATATCTCAAATCACATACAAAAATTACACATGGGAATTTAACAGGTAAAACTGCAAAGTTCTTAGAAGAAAACATAGGAGTAAACCTTTTAATCTTGGATTAAATAATGACTTCTTAAATATGACATCAAAAGCCCATGTGACACTACATAAAAAAAATAGAACTTCATCACCACTTTTAAAAAGTTTTGTTTCAAAAGACTACTATCAAAAAGGTGAAATAACAGTTCATAGAATGGGAAAAATATTTGCAAATTATATATCTGATAAGAGACTGGTATTCAGAACATATATTCATAAAATTACCATAAAAGACAAATAACCCAATTAAAAAAACATGAAAAAGAATTAACAGATATTTCTCCTATGAATGTACAGAAATGGTAAATAGGCACATATGCTCAACATGATTAGTCAGTAGGGGAATGCCTATCAAAAACACAATGAGGTTGTTTTTTCAACCCCAGTAAAGTAGCTAAATTTAAAATGACAGACAAAAACAAGTGCTGATGAGGATGAGAAATTTGAACCCTCATACATTGCCAGTAAGATTGTAAGTGATACACACACTTTGGGAAACAGTTTGACAGTTTCTCAAAATGTTAAACATGACCCAGCATTTCCACTCTTAGGTACATACCAAAAAGAACTGAAAACATATGCCCATATAAAAATTTATACGTAATTGACCAAAGCAACTTTATTCATAATAGCCAAAGAAGTAGATACAGCACAATAATCTATCAATTGATGAATAAATAAGCAAAACATGGCATATCCATACAATGAAATATTATTCAGCAATGAAATGGAATGTAGTACTGATTGTGCCACAACATAGAAAACCTTACATAATGCAATGTTACAAAATGCATTATGTAAACTGAAGGAAGCCAGTCACCAAAGGCCACATACTTTATAAGTCCATTTAAATGAAATCTCCAGAATAGGCAATCCACAGAGACAGAAATTAGGTTAATGATTTCCCAGTGTCAGGGGAGGTGGGTATGAGGTGTGATTGCTAATGTATATTAGTTTTTTGGAGGGGCAATTAAAAATATGCTAAAATTAGATTGTGGTCATGGGTGCACAATTCTGTAAATGTACTGAAAAACACTTGGATTTTACACTTGAAAGGGAAAATTTTATGATATGTTCATTACCTGTCAATAGGCCTGTTATTTAAAAAATTCTCTGTTAGGAAAAGATACCTCCGGGGTCATTTTGCTATGCATCTTTAATACCTTCAGGATGTGTATTAAAAAAAAAATACAGCCACTACTTATTGCAATGCATTATTTTATAGTGTCAAGTTTAATATTATATTATGTTCCATTTTGATTATAGAGGTAAATGTTATGTAGGAATCTCAATCTTCATCAATATTAGCTGCTCCATCGCCCTCTGATAACCACTTGGGTCATTGATGGATGACTTACAAATTAGTCAACAAATAAAGAAATCCTTAAATTCTTCATTCTTGAATCTGACCATCAAAGGCCACTTGGATCAGAAAAAGCAGTAATAACCAGAGTGCATATTTATTCTCCCAGTTTTTAATTTCTTCTAGCCCCCTTGGGAGGATTTGCACCACAAAAAAAAAAAAAAAAAAAAAAAAAAAGCAGGTAAAGAGAAGAACCGCTCACTGAGGATTAAGGACCTCTATTCCAGACACTCCATCAGAGCTATAGTTAATGGCCAGCACCTTCCATCACTCAGGGAGCATATGAGCTCAGCAACTTGGAACTGTGAGGGCAACATTGTGAAGAATCTGGGACAACAGAATGTAGAAAGCAGGCATCTCAGTGTCTTATTTTTGTGTCTATGAATTAGAATATCCTCCCCTGGGACATCTTGGAAATATTAAAAAGTGTGGCTCTCCCATTCACTCTTCCCTAGGGATGAAAATTAAAGATGGTGAGACTGGAAAAGTGATCTGTGCATAGGCTTTCTCTCTCACTTCTGGCTCTATCGTCCTGGGGTCGACACATCCATCTAGTTCTCCTGGCCTCCATAAAGTGAGCTCACCAGTTGTGTGCTGGATTCTACTTATTAGAGGCAAGCCAGTAGGCAAATTCCTAATGCTGCACACTGTTGAGTGCCCAAGAGCTACAGGGCAAATATTCCTCCTTACAGTTGCATCTTCTTCAGACACAAACTCTCCCTTATGCAAAATGTCCCAAGATCCAAATTGGAAGACCTAAGTTATTAATAATATGGAGGAACTCCATCTGACCAAACTACTTTCTGTTATAGGAGTAGCAGCAAAATCCTGACCATTGTAATTCTGAATCATGCATCTATGTCTCAAATGATTTTTTAAATTAGGAGAAGGAGGGTGGGTATTATTGAAATTCAAACACTAATTCATTATGTAAATACTTATACTCCCTTATCAAAATTTTTCTCATTATACTATAAAAATACAATTATTGTGGGCTTAACATCTAACTGTGAGATTGAATGTCATTTTTAATTTGCCATCACTCATTTTGTTCCAAGAATAGGCTTGCTTGGCACTTACAGGAAAGTTAAGTAAGTTTCGCTCTGTAGCTGAAAATAAGGAAGAATGTTGTCCTGGTTTCTGGTAGCAGTTATTTCATGACCATAAACAGAACCAAACTTAGGTTAAAGCTAAAAGTACACAGAGAAATGCAAGGAGATGCTTGGAACCTGGGACCCTGAAGACACATTTGAACCCTGAAGTTTGTCCTCCATCTAAACCTCCTGTCACGTGTGTGATTCTGTCTGCATTACTTAAGATCATTCAGCTGGGGTTTTGTTAATTAAAGTAAAGTATATATCAGTTGATTCAAAATAAGGTACTATCCTTGGGTCCCTGCAAGGACAGATTCTAAAATATGGAATTACTTGTAAGGAAAAAGTAGAACTCTAAGCAATGAGATCTTCGTAATTCCTGTCTGAGAACTTGGTTGTGAAGTTGGCTAGGCTGCTGTATGTTATGCATTGTTTCCAGGCCAATAGCCAACCGAGACCACAATATTTCTGCAAATTGTAGTCAAATTATAGAATACTGGTGTGTGTTCACAATTTCTTGTGGCCTTTGGCAAGTTTATAAAGGAATAGGCTAGTTTTGTCTGAAGGTGGCTATCTAAAAAGCGAGACTAAATAAGGACAGTTTGGTCGGAGGACTGTTTTGCCTGTGACTTCAAAACAAGCTGCCTGAGATTTCCATAATTTAAAAAACTGGAGTAGAAAAAGCTTGAATCCTCAATGGCTTCTAAAGCAATTGAATCAACAAACATATCCTGAAGTTTGCCCTACTTCTAAACTTTCCAACTGGAGATAATGAGATCATTATTTGCTAGGCTTCTTTGAGATTGGGTTTCTAATCTTTGCATTAGTAAACATCTTAACAAATACAACAAAAGAGCTTATCTGCTTGCATAGCCAAGGTTTAACTTTGGGGTTAGACTTCAAAATAATTGAGGGTTAGTCTTTGCCATATTTGCTTTTGTATTTCCAGTAAGTCACACAATACCTAGAACATGATAACATTCAATAAATATTTGTTTAAAAGATGAATATGGCAAGCATTTAGCAGAATATCAGAGCCTCAGATAAAATGTTGAGGTTCAGTATCAAGGGGAAATGTTGGCTATGATGGAGATACACAGCAGTCTCCACAAGCCCTTCTGAGATGCTGTCTGCCCTTTGATGACTGGATTCAAAGCTGGAGATGGGCTTGTGGCATTTAGAACTAATTAGTAGATGTAGTCACAGGACAAGTCAAGACAAAGGCAAGGAAATTGATGAAGTGTCTGATATTCCCCTAATCTACATATGTAGTCCTACAGTTCTGGGAAGCTAAGGGTCATTAATCATCCAGATTAAACTTTGTTGCAAAGTAGGCTCTACTGACACTGATGAATAATTAACTCCCCTTAGATGTGCTGCTAGTTGGTATAGACCAGATAGTACCTGATAGCAAGTTTGGCTTCCTACCAAGCAGAGTCCTGAGACACTGACACAGCCTTGGCCATCACCAGTACCATAGTCACCATTTGTGAGACCAATAGGTCTCTCCCGTTTTCCCAATGAGGAAAACACCACTCATGCTCACAGACATAATTGGAACTCAGATATGAAAAAGCCTTCATGGGACAAAAAGCCCAGATATAAAACAATAGGAAAGAAGTCAAAATCATGCTACATCAATTGGCCTTACTATTAGTAAATAGCATAATATTTAGTAAGTCAAGCAGACAAGGTCATGTGAAATCCAGTCCCATATCCATGAATCCAAATACCTCATCTTTGTATGGAGAGATATGCCTGTGCTTTGCTGTGAGTATAGAACTGTTTCCCTGAACAAGCATAACTGATGGAATGTAATCCTAAAGTGCTTTTCATTTTTAAATTTGGCTGGATTAGTCATTGCTCCCTTGGACTGGGAAGGGGGACATTATCAGGTCCCAAACATTTTTGATAATCCTAAAATAATTCAGACTCCTCTCATCAGGAATTAAAATGTCTACCCCAACATAGCAGTGAACACTTTGAGTGACTTCATGTCATGGCTATTCTGCTTTCCCTAAACCACTCCATCCCCCACTCAAATGTGAGCAAACTTTGATGCCCACATTCACGAAAAAGTGTGGTATGTTTCTCCTCCTTTAATTTCTTGCCTATTTCCCCTCCACCCAATTGGATTCTGAACTTGCAGCGCTAGTGCACAGGAACAGTGAAGAGGTAAGTAGGCAGTAAAGGGTTCAGTCAACAGGTAGCATCATACCTATGACTTTGGGAACTGTATAAGCCCCAGTCTCTTACATGACTGTTACCATGCATTCCTCAGATACATGGCTGGGAACCTCTCACCTTCAATTTTGGAGAGTTTCTCCCTGGATCATTGCTTTCTAACATATCTCCACCCAGGTATCTAATAATACCCCTAGGTACTCTGGCAAGATCTGTTCACCTTTGCTCTTAGAAAGAATTCTGTATAGCCCCATGCTGACTCTATATCATTTGTGCTTTACATCAGGTGGATAAGCAACAGAAAACATACTGTTTACTTTAATAAAATCTAAAAGTGCAGGATGGTAAATATAGCCCTCCAAATTTGGTTCACCCCTCAGCATCTAGGCAATGCAACTCTCTTGATTTTAGATTTGAAAGGTGAGGACAGACATAGGTCTGCTTCAGGGACAGATTTCAAGCTAGGCGATTCTACTTACTACCTGTTACCAGACCTATAATAAAGAGCAGGAAAGTCAAACCATCACCCTCTTTAAAATGGTGGAGCTCATGGGTCAACAAAAATTAATGTGTTTCTCTCCGTGCTTCTTTTCTCAGACTTTCCAAACTCTTTTGAAGCATAGTTGGTTGAGTGTGGAGGTTGGTTGGCAGATTTTCTGTTATTAACATTTTGCTATTCCGGGAGAGTGGTTTTAATGCATTGCCATTTGTTCTCAAGCCTCAGCTGAAACTGATCTTATGTTTCTAATTACACCTTTTTCTCTTTTTTTGAAGGTGTCTAAGTGGGTATCTTCCCAAATATGAAATTCATCCTTTTTGATATGTTTATACTTGAGTGTCCTTAATTACATTCTTTACTGCCAGGCTTCTGATCCACACATATAAAAATAAATACTCAAAGTTTCCAGCCAAGATGGAATAACAGTGATTAGATTTACCCTCACTTTTGAAATAAAAACAAACAAAATGGACAAGATGTCTGAAACAATGGTTTCGTGCAATTGTATATCAGGCAACAAAAACAATGATTCCTAAGAGAGAGGAAATAAAGGAGGTGAGCCCTAAAATTGCCAGATCACAGCCTTGCGAGACTGTCCAGGGGCACAGGACAGGGTTGAACCCGGTCAGAGGCTGGTAGACTCCCTGTTTTGAGGAGATAGATATGGGGCCCAAGATAGGCCAAGGCATCTTCAGTACACAGGACAGAGTACTAGATGGGAGAGAGCTGCACAGAGAAGAGAACCCTAGAGGTAATCAGGGTGGTCCCCTCAAATCTTCAGCTGACTACTGATGAGCACATATGTGTCAAACGAACTACTGGAGTCCATGAAAAAATATTCAATCTCTAAGAAGGCCAGGATCTGTTCACATTGCTACCAGCCAGGATGGAATGCTTCATAATTCAATACGGTATTTGGGAGAGTACCCCAAAGGATATTGCCTAGGCAGTGGGCAAAACTAGTCTTGAACTGAAGTCTGCCCTGACCTTACCTAACAAAGTATAAAGCAAGATCTGAAATGATCAAATTGTTTTCATGTATCTTAACTGTATTTTAAATAAAATCTAAAGAACATTTGTAGAGAAAGTTAAATGCAGAAGAAATTAAAACAAATAAATAGAATGGGATAGAAAGGATAAAATCAGTCGAGAGTTATGAACAGAACAAGTCATACAAATTATAATCATCTTCATCAGTTCATTCAGTCTCCTGTAACTAATTCTTGTTTTGTTACATCTTGGGTTATCAGAGTTATGAATCAATCAGTTTTCCATTTAGAGTTTTAGAAATTCTTACTTAGTTCAGTGTTATGATCTTAGAGACACCAAACCTGTATTCTAGAGTACTTGCTAGAGTCTTTTCCATGAATCTCTTTGGTGATGAAGCATTTTTGTGTACAGTTGATTGTAAATGCTTTCAGATCAGAATCAAGAGTAAAACAATAATTGTCTGTGAGCAACAAAAGACATGAAAATAGCCATGGTTAAAGATTTGGTGAGTGTTCACCAAAAAAAGTGAGGCAATTGAGAAGCAAATTGTTATTTTTTTTGATATACAGTATTATAAATAATACTGGAACTATGAGATATTACACCAAGATATGCCAGAATTTTAGAAGTTTCGTATAATTTCAAGAACACGTATTAATAATGTATACACATTATATAAAATCTAAGACTGTTAAACATTATTTTTTATATGATAATGTTTCCCATGCAATTTAACACATCAAATAAACCTAAATAAATTAATATTTCTCTTTTTATAAGGAAAGAGAGCAACTCTCAGATCTTTTGGGGCCTTCTGGACACCTAGTTTGAGGTCAAACGGACTTCATATAGAGTTTGATATGGGGAAGTTTGTTAAAAATGTCAAAAAATTTAAAACACTTGATCAAATAGGACCACAGGTCACTGTGAAACAATACTCAGTTATCCACTCTTCCAAAGTGACAATTAAAAGACTTTAAAAGCAAATACAGAAAGTTATATAGTTGTAAAAACAAACAAACAAAACCTTAAGGTATTTTAATATTGAAAAGACTCAGTTTTTCTAAGTAATCAAAAACCTTATACAGACAACATGAAGCATAAAAATATTTTCATAAGGCACAGAGTCTTTTTTTCCTAGGCAAATTACATTATATGTAAAGAAAAACATTTTATAATATTTTACTAAGATCAGGGCAATAATCTAAGACAATTTATTATTTTAACAGAGAGAAAATTAAACATCAGTTTTGTATCTACATTACTGAACACATTAAAAAACCTTTATAAATAAACATATTCAATTCTACCTAGCTTTGATGTCATAACATAAAATTTATTTTCCATGATCCTTCTGAAATTTTCTATATCCATTTAGGTCTGTCATTTTTTCTCTTTCCTATTCTGGAAACACCAGTTTCTTTATTTTATTTTAACATCTTTATTGGAGCATAACTGCTTTAAAATGCTGTTAGTTTCTGCTTTATAACAAAGTGACTCAGCTATACATAAGCATGTATCCCCATATCTCCTCCCGCTTTCATCCCACTCCTACCCTCCCTATCCCACCCCTTTAGGTGGTCACAAAGCACTGAGCTGATCTCCCTGTGCTATGCTGTTGCTTCCCACTAGCGATCTATTTTACATTTGGTAGTATATATAAGTCCATGCCACTCTTTCACTTCTTCCCAGCTTACCCTTCTCCCTCCCCGTGTCCTCAAGTTCATTCTCTATGTCTGTGCCTTTATTCCTGTCCTGCCCCTAAGTTCTTCAGAAACATTTTATTTTTTTATATTCCATATATATGTGTTAGCATATGGTATTTGTTTTTCTCTTTCTGACTTACTTCACTCTGTATGACAGACTCTAAGTCCATCCACTTCACTACAAATAACTCAATTTCATTTCTTTTTATGGCTGAGTAATATTCCATTGTATATATGTGCCACATCTTCTTTATCCATTCATCTGTTGATGGACAATTTAGGTTGCTTCCATATCCTGGCTATTGTAAATAGTGCTGCTATGAACATTGTGGTACATGACTCTTTTTTAATTATAGTTTTCTCAGGGTATATGCCCAGGAGTTGGATTGCTGGTTCCTATGGTAGTTCTATTTTTAGTTTTTTAAGGAAACTCCATACTGTTCTCCATAGTGGGAGTATCAATTTACATTCCCACCAACAGTGCAAGAGTGTTCCCTTTTCCCTATACCATTTCCAGAATTTGTTGTTTTAGACTTTTTGGTGATGGCCATTCTCACCAGTGTGAGATGATATCTCATTGTAGTTTTGATTTGCAATTCTGTAATGATTAGTGATGTTGAGCATTCTTTCATGTGTTTGTTGGCAATCTGTATATCTTCTTTGGACAAATGTCTATTTAGGTCTTCTGCCCATTTTTGGATTGGGTTGTTTGTTTTTTGACTTTGAGCTGCTTGTATATTTTGGAGATTAATCCTTTGTCAGTTGCTTCATTTGCAAATATTTTCTCCCATTCTGAGGGTTGTCTTTTCATCTTGTTTATGCTTTCCTTTGCTGTGCAAAAGCTTTTAAGCTTCATTAGGTCCCATTTGTTTATTTTTGTTTTTATTTCCATTTCTCTAGGAGGTGGGTCAAAAAGGATCTTGCTGTGATGTATGTCATAGAGTGTTCTGCCTATGTTTTCCTCTAAGAGTTTGATAGTGTCTGGTCTTACATTTAGGTCTTTAATCATTTTGAGTTTATTTTTGTGTACAGGGTTAGGGAGTATTCTAATTTCATTCTTTTACATGTAGCTGTCCAGTTTTCCCAGCACCATTTATTGAAGTGGCTGTCTTTTCTTCATTGTATATTCTTGCCTCCTTTATCAAAAATAAGGTGACCATATGTGTGTGGGTTTATCTCTGGGCTTTCTGTCCTGTTCCATTGATCTATATTTCTGTTTTAGTGCCAGTACCATACTGTTTTGATTGCTGTAGCTTTGTAGTATAGTCTGAAGTCAGGGAGCCTGCCAATCATTTTCTTTTAGGACAAAGTTACTCTCCTTTTTCTCTGACAAAAGCAGATTCTATATTCCTTGCATCCTTTTCATTTAAAAACACATCCTATTTTCTTTCCATATTTGTATGCATATTTGTTTCCCTTTCTTCTTATTGTTCCTAGTGGTTTTATTTTTATATATTTGATTATAAGTTGTGAGTGTTAGTAAACTTTAGTTTCCAGTGAAAACTAGGAAGCAGGAAATTGTGAACTGTCTGTCATATATTAGTATCCTGTAGTAGATTAGCA
The DNA here is from genome assembly GCF_949774975.1 of Lagenorhynchus albirostris. Classification (NCBI taxonomy): domain Eukaryota; kingdom Metazoa; phylum Chordata; class Mammalia; order Artiodactyla; family Delphinidae; genus Lagenorhynchus; species Lagenorhynchus albirostris. Next base: position 85,406,996 of record NC_083106.1, on the reverse strand, counting down.
AACTTATAAATACATAACTATAAACACTTATAACTTACAATTTACATTTTCATAATATAATTTTAATGTGGCAAAACATATATTTATTAATAGACCCAAATATCCTTTGTCTCTCTAAAATTTAAGTCAAAAAGATAAGTTTAAATATGTTTCACAATCAATGTCTCAGTATATTATCTTATTTGGAAATGATCTAGATATTCAAAGAATATCCTTTATTCAATTTAACAGTATAAAACTTTATTTTATTTACATTGAATTAAATTAACTTGTTTTTAACAGTTTTGTTTAGATTAGACATCAAACAGCTAACAAACATTTCATTTTTCTTGTTGACAAATTCTGTGCCACAGGGATCTAATAAACTTATTTGACTTGTAAACCCAGGTAGAAAAAAGTTGTTATGTTTGCATTATATTTAATATAGACAACTCTGAAGAAGAAATGCCTGCTTTTACTAAACCAACAAACTTACACTAGCTTTTAATTATCAAAGTTTATCATGGGTCATGTGAACTTGAAAAACATTTGTGTTAGTTTTTATATTTCTGAAAGTTTTAGGAATACTTATTTTATATAAATTCTTAGTTTTCTTTAAGCCAATCAATTAGAGCTCTTCAAAAAATATCACTTATACATAGTATACTTATATACATATGACTATATATATAAGCATGTAGACAGAAACTGAATTTATTGCTTCCATTAAAAATTTTGCCATGCCTCAGGTACCATAATAAAAGCTCAAAAAAAAAAAAAATTGGATCCAAATTGTTTTTCTGGCATTTGGACTACATTAAGTTTACATGTTTAGATGGCCAAAATTTTTTACTAAAGACTTTTTATTTGCATGCTGTAAGGATCCTTTCAGATCTATTTTTAGAGTTGTTTTGTTTTTAAGAAGCTTCTGCATGCAGATAAAAGAATGAATTCCATTATCTTTAAGTAGTTTAGGATCCTCTCTTTTCAAGGGTATTTCTTAAGGTGGACTATATTATCTAAGTTAAATATTCCTCAGTGTGGCCATTACAGTTCTCAATTATCCAAAAGTTCACCCATTTTCCAAGAAGATGCAAGATCTTGGTCCATAGTGGGCATACATATAGGAAGTAGGAGGTTTTTTGGGAGTGGTGGAGAAAGAGTTTTAGACCAGGTAGAACCCATCCTTGCCTTTAGATTTCCTAAGAGATCTTAACTATGAGAGAACTTTTTTTGAACAGCTGTTCCAAAACACAGGGACTCACACATTGCCCCCCATCAACTTTGAACAGAATAGGGTGACTTCAACAAACAAAATACAGGTATTTACAATAAAATCATACAGCTCAAAATGCAGAGAGAGACATACCTTCAAACTCCAGGGTCAGCGAGAAAGCAAGTGAGATCAGTGGGCTCTGTGAGTAACAGCACCTTGTTTCTCAGTGGCCTCAGAGACTTTGGCAGTCATCTTTGTGTTCCAAGTCTGACACCAGAAACTGCCAAAAACCCAGAAATAGCAAAACTAAAATCACCAAATTAATAAATAGCATTTAGTAAGAGTTTATTGTGCATGTAAGAACAGTTTGGGAACTGGAAGCTTCAAAATCAAAGACTGATATGAAGATGTTCAGGGTTATGAAGTTATAGGACAGCTTATAAAGTGAAAAATAAGAAGGTTATTTACCATTTACAATGATTAGTTATTACAATGGAGGTTTCCAGGTGGCAAGGATTGTTTTGAAGTGATTATATTATGTCATTTTTAGAAAGATGACATGTTTCTTTCACGATTATCAGAGGCATTTATAATGAATAACCAAAATTAAGTTTTGCTTATGTTCATGACATAAACTAGATTTAATTTTGCTAACATAGTTTAAATGTCTTTGTCTGCTCAGGGAATTCTCAAGTCCAGTTTCCATTTTGTATTTAATTTTAACAGTAGGGACAATTTTCCTCTATTAGAGGGACAAATGTAAGAGTTTAAGGTGTTCAGCTTCCCCTACTGCACAACAGTAGTGTAGTTCCCCAGCTGAGGTTTACTTCAGGGTAAGGCCAATAAATAAAAAGGAGAAAAATTAGGGAAATGTCCCTCATCCCCCCAACACACACGAAAAAATGAGGGTTCTTCTCACACACCGGGGCTGGCAAACATTTTGGTTTTGAAGTACCTTTTATCAGAAAGATGGGATCCTCTCCATGGGTTTACTAATATCATCTGCCGTGCATTTCTTGATTTAGTCTGCTCTTATATCAAAACTGGGAGATAATGAGAGAAACGCAACCCAGAAACTCATTGCCACTGCTCTTGTCTTGCTGTTTTTCAAATTTTAGCTTCCATTACCAATCTGCCTGCTAATATTTACTTCTCAGAGTCCTTACGCCGTGTAACCTCTCATGAAGGTAGGAGAAGTAAATACTTTGGTTCTTCATTAAACATCATTACTACTAGTTTCCTGAGCAAAGACAGGCAATTCAGAAGAATGTGTACTCCAGGACCTTTTTCATGATTTTTCACATCATTCAAAACTCAGTCTACACAAAGGAGCTTCCTGAATAAGGTCCTCCTTCCCAGAAAACACTTTACCTCAGTTGTGGTTGGTGATATCAGACCATGACTCCAGGAGTGGTGGTTATAAAAGAAACAAAACACCAGCTATGCTCTGATCTGGTGGCCTGTGCCTTTTGTCTTAAATTTGGTGGTGAAGGGGATTTCATTCTGAATTGAGTGAGGAAAGGAGATAGAGTGGGCCTGTGTTTCCTAAATCAAAATTTGGATACGTTAAGTATGTCACATGTTGTAAACTACTCTAAGCCTCCTATTCAACTGCGGTATTTCTTGTCCCTTACTATCATAGAAGAAAGCTTATTTCAGCCATTATAAAGTAACTCCTTTGGTTTCTTTTTTTGTTTTGTTTATTTTATATGTATCAGTTTACAGGCTAAAAATGTTTTTGGTTGTGTTGGGGAAAGTGTGGTGATATCTCATTCTGTTATATAGGATTGAAAAAAATATGTGAAAATATGTCTTAAAGTCTGATATATATGAGAGTTCAAAACTGTTACTTCAATCTAGCATGAGAAAACCATGATTTAATAAAATAAAATACGTTAACCATGATATTTTCACATTAAAAAACTGTTGCAAATAACTCGAACACTTAAAAATGGGGCTATAAAATTTGTTTCTCTCTATGAAGTTAACATTATATGCTTTTATCTAAAAACTTTTTTGCCAATGGTTGCCAGTGTTTTCTCTCCACATCAGATAATTAACTGATATCTTTGCAGCAGTGTGTTTACTTCTCAGTTACTTTTTTTTTTAATGTTGAAATTTACTTTTTTTTTTTAACAGCTTTATTGGAGTATAATTGCTTTACAATGGTGTGTTAGTTTCACCTTTATATCACAGTGAATCAGTTATACATATACATATGTTCCCACATCTCTTCCCTCTTGCGTCTCACTCCCTGCCACACTCCCTATCCCACCCCACTGGGTGGTCACAAAGCACGAAGCTGATCTCCCTGTGCTATGCAGTGGCTTCCCACTAGCTATCTATTTTATGTTTTGTAGTGTATATATGTCCATACTACTCTCTCACTTTGTCACAGCTTACCCTTTCCCCTCCCCGTATCCTCAAGTCCATTCTCTAGTTCTGTGTCTTTATTCCCGTCTTACCCCTAGGTTCTTCATGACATTTTTTTTTCATAAATATGATATATATGTGTTAGCATATGGTATTTGTCTTTCTTTTTCTGACTTACTTCACTCTGTATGACAGACTCTAGGTCCATCCACCTCACTACAAATAATTCAGTTTCGTTTCTTTTTATGGCTAATATTCCATTGTATATATGTGCCACATCTTCTTTATCCATTAATCCGATGATGGACACTTAGGATGCTTCCACCTCCTAACTATTGTAAATAGAGCTGCAATGAACATTTTAGTACATGACTCTTTTTGAATTATGGTTTTCTCAGGATATATGCCCAGTACTGGGATTGCTGGGTCATATGGTAGTTCTATTTGTAGGTTTTTAAGGAACCTCCAAACTGTTCTCCATAGTGGCTGTACCAATTCACATTCTCACCATCAGTGAAAGAGGGTTCCCTTTTCTCTACACCCTCTCCAGAATTTATTGTCTCTAGATTTTTTGATGATGGCCATTCTGACGGGTGGGAGATGATATCTCATTGTAGTTTTGATTTGCATTTCTCTAATGATTAATGATGTTGAGTATTCTTTAATGTGTTTGTTGGCAATCTGTATATCTTCTTTGGAGAAATGTGTATTTAGGTCTTTTGCCCATTTTTGGATTGGGTTGTTTGTTTTATTGTTACTGAGCTGCATGAGGTGCTTGTAAGTTTTGGAGGTTAATCCTTTGTCAGTTGCTTCATTTGCAAATATTTTGTTCCATTCTGAGAGTTGATATTTGGTCTTGTTTATGGATTCCTTTGTTGTGAAAAAGCTTTCAAGTTTCATTAGGTTCCATTTGTTTATTTTTGTTTTTATTTCCATTTCTCTAGGAGGTGGGTCAAAAAGGATCTTGTTGTAATTTATGTCATAGAGTGTTTTATGTTTTCCTCTAAGAGTTTGATAGTTTCTGGCCTTATATTTAGGTCTTTAATCCATTTTGAGCTTATATTTGTGTATGGTGTTAGGGAGTGTTCTAATCTCATACTTTTACATGTACTTTCCAGTTCAATAGCAAATATAAATAAAACTAAAAGCTGGTTCTTTGAGAAGATAAACAAAATTCATAAACCATTAAACAGACTCATCAAGAAAAAAATGGAGAAGACTCAAATCAATAGAATTAGAAATGAAAAAGGAGAAGTAACAACTGACACTGCAGAAATACAAAAGATCATGAGAGATTACTAAAAGCAACTCTATGCCAATAAAATGGACAACCTGGAAGAAATGGACAAATACTTAGAAATGCACAACCTGCCAAGACTGAATCAGGAAGAAATAGAAAATATGAACAGACCAATCACAAGCACTGAAATTGAAACTTTGATTAAAAATCTTCCAACAAACAAAAGTCCAGGACCAGCTGGCTTCACAGGTGAATTCTATCAAACATTTAGAGAAGAGCTAACACCTATCCTTCTCAAACTCTTCCAAAATATAACAGAGGGAGGAACACTCCCAAATTCATTCTACGAGGCCACCATCATCTTGATACCAAAACCAGACAAGGATATCACAAAGAAATAAAACTACAGGCCAATATCACTGATGAACATAGATGCAAAACTCCTCAACAAAATACTAGCAAACAAAATCTAACAGCACATAAAAAGGATCATACACCATGATCAAGTGGGGTTTATTCCAGGAATGCAAGGATTCTTCAATATATGCCAATCAATCAACGTGATAAACCATATTAACAAATTGAAGGAGAAAAACCATATGATCATCTCAATAGATGCAGAGAAAACTTTCAAAAAACTTCAACACCAATTTATGATAAAAACGCTGCAGAAAGTAGGCATAGAGGGAACTTTCCTCAACATAATAAAGGCCATATATGACAAGCCCACAGCCAACATCATCCTAAATGGTGAAAAACTGAAAGCATTTCCACGAAGATCAGGAACAAGACAAGGTTGCCCACTCTCACCACTCTTATTCAACATAGTTTTGGAAGTTTTAGCCACAGCAATCAGAGAACAAAAGGAAATAAAAGGGATCCAAATCAGAAAAGAAGTAGTAAAGCTGTCACTGTTTGCAGATGACATGATACTATACATAGAGAATCCTAAAGATGCTACCAGAAAACTACTAGAGCTAATCAAGGAATTTGGTAAAGTAGCAGGATACAAAATTAATGCACAGAAATTTCTGGCATTCCTATACACTAATGATGAATAATCTGAAAGAGAAATTGAGAAAACACTCCCATTTACCATTGCAACATAAAGAATAAAACATCTAGGAATAAACCTACCTAAGGAGACAACAGACCTGTATGCAGAAAATTATAAGACACTGATGAAAGAAGTTAAAGATGATACAAATAGATGGAGAGATTCACCATGTTCTCAGTTACTCTTCATTGAACAATTTTCAAATGCATTCCATTTTCCTTATTGGGTTTTGGCAGATTATTCTGTTAAATGGTCTTTCAAAATGGCCTATATAGGCCTCTGGTATCTCAGTTTCTTTACTGTATCAATTTCAATATGCATTAGTCGAACCTACTATTGCAAACCCATCAAAACACTGTTTTTCCTAGCTTTGCAGCTTCAATTTTGGTATAATTTACAGAAGTGTTTGCACCCTTAGAATCTACTCCAATTGCTAATTTTTTCACGATAACAAGCAATTGTTTCTTGGATCTATTACTTATTTTCTGTTTAGTGTTTATTTTCCAAGTTAACAATCTGGGTGACCTCTTTTAAACAGAGGAAAAATTAAAACTGTGTCGGTCAAAATTACATTTTCTTTGTTTCTATTAAATCCCGGTCTGAAATTATTTGGGAGTATAATTGTTAAGATTAACTTATCTTCTAATCAGAAGCATAGATTTTTTTTTCCTATTACATAAAAATGATTTTTTTAAACTACAAATAGAACTACCATATGACCGAGCAATCCCACTACTGGGCATATACCCTGAGAAAACCATAATTCAAAAAGAGTCATGTACCAAAATGCTCATTGTAGCTCTATTTTCAATAGTCAGGAGATGGAAGCAACCTAAGTGTCCATCATTGGATGAATGAATAAAGAAGATGTTGCACATATATACAATGGAATATTACTCAGCCATAAAAAATAAATGAAATTGAGTTATTTGTAGTGAGGTGGTTGGAACTAGAGTTTATCATACAGAGTGAAGTAAGTCAGAAAGAGAAAGACAAATACCATATGCTAACACATATATATGGAATCTAAGAGAAAAAAAAATATCATGAAGAACCTAGGGGTAAGACAGGAATAAAGAAACAGACCTACTAGAGAATGGACTTGAGAATATGGGGAGGGGAAGGGTAAGCTGTGACAAAGTGAGAGAGTGTCATGGACATATATACATTACCAAATGTAAAATAGATAGCTAGTGGGAAGCAGCCGCATAGCACAGGGAGATCAGCTGGGTGCTTTTTGACCACCTAGAGGTGTAGGATAAGGAGGGTGGAAGGGAGTGAGATGCAAGAGAGAAGAGATGTGGGAACATATGTATATGTATAACTGATTCACTTTTTTTAAAGCAGAAACTAACACACCATTGTAAAGAAATTATACTCCAATACAGATGTAAAAAAAAAAAAGAAAAAAGATTTTTTACAAGCAAGTGAAAGAAAACAACTCAAAAGACAAAATGACAGCAAGTGTGAGTAGAGATATTACCTTCAAAACATTAGTGATAAAGATAAATTTTGAAAATATTCAATATTATCAAAACCTCAGAGAAAGAAAAAATCTAAAATAGCACCATTTGTTATATCATCATTTATTAAAAGTAACAATAAAGTTAGTAATCAGGATGGAGGAAGTATGAAGAAATGAGCACCATTATATACTACTAATGTGAATTTAAATTCTATCAGGTTTATAGACACAATATGCATATACATATGTATATGTATAAAAACACCTATATATATATGTGTGTATAAACACATACACACATATACATAATTCTATATACCTGAATACAATTTAAATTCACATGAGTAGTGTAGAGTAGTATATATTGATATACATATATGAGTATAAATGTAAATTATAAATTGTCTCACAAAAAATCCCTTAAATATGGTGATTATTTTGTCTCACCCAATATCCTTCAAGTAATATATCTTCACAAACTGATAAGACACCCATACATATATTTATTTCCAAGGCTGTTCAGTGCAGTTTTATTAAAGGTAAAGACAAATGAAAACTATTTCAATGTCCAATGACAATGAATGGGTTAAGTATGTCAGAGGTTATAGCCATATTATGAACTACTATGAAAATATGAAGCACCATGTTTTAAATGGTATATAACATATAGTAATAGGTAAAATATTATAAGCAATACATGTATATTGTGTAATCTAATGCACACTAATATAATCACAGCTATATAAATATGTAATAATATTTATTACTCATTAATATTTAAATTTAGCAAGGAACTGTAATTTTTTTCTAGATTATTTATTTTCACATAAAGTTCTTCTTCTAATTCAGATATAAACATAAAACCAAAAAAGGAGAATAAAATATTGTTACACAGACAAGAAGTTAAAAAATAAGTATATGTTTAGCATAATTCCATTTTAGGTTTAAAATTGTTATATCTGAGGAAACCAAAATGACTTCTAAAATAAAAGGACTAGATCTGTGCAAAAAATAACTGGAGTCCATTAATTATCTGTGCCTAGTTACCGAAGAATTATACACCAGTTTATTATACGCAGTTATAATAACAGTATATAAAATGTATCATTTGAGAAAGAACTGATGAAAATTGCACCCTCCTTTTAGCAAACGTATACCATCATTTACATGGAGAAAAGTCAGAGTGCACTTTAATTAGATTTCAATTCTGACTTCCTCTGTGGTGGAATTCATCTAATCCTAGATCATGAGTCTAAAATAGGATGGAAGTTGTAGTTTATGTATGTTATTGAAAGAAAGCATTTGAGGGAGTGTCAGACATATTGGAATTTTTCCAAGCAAGATGACTCTTGGTTCTATATAAGGTTCATTCAGGAGTCAAACCTCTGATGTCTTTTTTTTTTTTAACATCTTTATAGGTGTATAATTGTTTTAAAATGGTGTGTTAGTTTATGCTTTAAAACAAAGTGACTCAGCTATACATATAAATACATCCCCATATCTCCTCCCTCGTGCATCTCCTTCCCACCCTCCCTATCCCACCCCTCTAGGTGGTCACAAAGCACCGAGCTGATCTCCCGGTGCTATGTGGCTCCTTCCCACTGGTTATCTATTTTACTTTGGGTAGTATATATAAGTCCATGCCACTCTCTCACTTCGTCCCAGCTTACCCTTGTCCCTCCCCTTGTCCTCAAGTCCATTCTCTATATCTGTGTCTTTATTCCTGTCCTGCCCCGAGGTTCTGCAGAACTTTTTTTTTTTTTTAGATTCCATATATATGTGTTAACATATGATATTTGTTTTCTTTCTGACTTACTTCACTCTGTATGAGAGTCTCTATGTACATCCACCTCAATACAAATAACTCAATTTTGTTTCTTTTCATGGCTGAGTAACATTACATTGTATATATGTGCGACATCTTCTTTATCCATCATCTGTCAATGTACAGTTAGGTTGCTTCCACGTCCAGGCTATTGTAAATAGAGGGGCAGTGAACATTGTGGTACATGACTCTTTTTGAATTATGGTTTTCTCAGGGTATATGCCCAGTAGCGGGATTGCTGGGTCATATGGTAGTTCTATTTTTAGGTTTTAAGGAACCTTCATATTGTTCTCCATAGTGCCTGTATCAATTTAAATTCCCACCAACAGTGCAAGAGGATTTCCTTTTCTCCACACCCTCTCTAACATTTATTTATAGATTTTTTGATGATGGCCATTCTGACTGGTGTGAGGTGATACCTCATTGTAGTTTTGATTTTCATTTATCTAATGATTACAGATGTTGGGAATCCTTTAATGTGTTCTGGTAAAGTGTATATCGTTTTTGGAGAAATGTTTATTTAGGTCTTCTGCCCATTTTTGGATTGGGTTTTTTGTTTTTTGACATTGAGCTTCATGAGCTGCTTGTATATATTGGAGATTAATCCATTGTCAGTTGCTTCATTTGCAAATATTTCTCCCTTTCTGAAGGTTGTCTTTTCATCTTGTTTATGGTTTCCTTTGCTGTGCAAAAGCTTTTAAGTTTCATTAGGTCCCATTTGTTTAATTTGATTTGATTTCCATTTCTCTAGTAGGTGGGTTAAAAAGGATCTTGCTATGATTTATGTCATGGAGTGTTCTGCGTATGTTTTCCTCGAAGAGTTTTATAGTGTCTGGCCTCACATTTAGGTCTTGAATCCATTTTGAGTTATTTTTGTGTATGGTCTTACAGAATGTTCTAATTTCATTCTTTTACATGTAGCTGTCCAATGTTCCCAGCACAAATTATTTAAGAGGCTGTCTTTTCTTCATTGTATATTCTTGCCTCCTTTATTAAAGTTAAGGTGACCATATCTGTATGAGTTTATCTCTGTGCTTTCTATCATGTTCCATTGATCTGTATTTCTGTTTGTGTGCCAGTACCATACTGTCTTGATTACCATAGCTTTGTAATACAGTCTGAAGTCCAGCAGTCTGATTCTTCCAGCTTTGTTTTTCTTTCTCTTGATTGTTTTGTCTATTTGGGGTGTTTTGTGTTTCCATACAAATTGTGAAATTTTTTGTTCTAGTTCTGTGAAAAATGCCAGTGGTAGTTTGATAGGGATTGTACTGAATCTGTTGATTGCTTTAGGTATTATCATCATTTTCACAGTGTTGATTCTTCCAATCCAAGAATATGGTATATCTCTCCATCTGTTTGTATCATCATTAATTTCATCCATCAGTGCCTTATAGTTTTCTGCATACAAGTATTTTGTATCCTTAGGGAGGTTAATTCCTAGGTATTTTATTCTTTGTGTTTCAATGGTAAATGGGAGTGTTTCCTTAATTTCTCTTTCAGATTTTTTATCATTAGTGTATAGGAATGTCAGAGATTTCTGTGCATTAATTTTGTATCCTGCTACTTTACCAAATTCATTGATTAGCTCTAGTAGTTTTCTGGTAGCATCTTTAGTATTCTCTATGTATAGTATCATGTCATTGGCAAACACTGACAATTTTACTTCTTCTTTGCCGATTTGGATTCCTTTTATTTCTTTTTCTTCTGATTGCTGTGGCAAAAACTTCCAAAACTATGTTGAATAATAGTGGTGAAAGTGGGCAACCTTGTCTTCTTCCTGATTTTAGTGTAAATAGTTTCAGTTTTTTACCATTGAGAATGATGTTGGCTGTGAGTCTGTAATTTATGGCCTTTACCATGTTGAGGTAACTTCCCATTATGCCTACTTTCTGGAGGGTTTTTATCATAAATGAATGTTGAATTTTGTCAAAAGATTTTTCTGCATCTATTGAGATAATCATATGAATTTTACCGTTCAATTTGTTAGCATGTTGTAGCACATTGATTGATTTGCATATATTGAAGAATCCTTGCATTCCTGGGTTAAACCCCACTTGATCATAGTGTATGATCTTTTTAATGTGCTTTTGGATTCTGTTTGCTAGTATTTTGTTGAGGATTTTTGCATCTGTGTTCATCAGTGATACTGGCCTGTATTTTTCTTTTGTTGTGACATCTCTTTCTGGTTTTGATATCAGGATGATGGTGTGCTTGTAGAATGTGTTTGGGAGTGTTCTTCCCTCTGCTATATTTTCGAAGAGTTTGAGAAGGATAAGTGTTAGCTCTTCTCTAAATGTTTGAGAGAATTCACCTGTGAAGCCCGCTGGTCCAGTGCTTTTGTTTGTTGGAAGATTTTAAATCAAACTTTCAATTTCAGTGCTTGTAATTGGCCTGTTTATATTTTCTATTTCTTCCTGGTTCAGTCTCAGAAGGTTGTGCTTTTCTAAGACTTTGTCCATTTCTTCCAGCTTGTCTATTTTATTTGCATATATTGCTTGTAGTAAATTCTCATGATCCTTTGTATTTCTGCAGTGTCACTGGTTATTTCTTTTTCTTTTCTAATTCTGTTGATTTTAGTCTCTCCTTTTTTTTTTAAGTCTGGCTTATGATTTATCAATTTTCTTTGTCTTCTCAAAGAACCAGCTTTTAGTTTTATTGATCTTTGCTATTGTTTCCTTCATTTCTTTTTCATTTATTTCTGAGGTGATCTTAATGATTTCTTTCCTGCTAACTTTGGGGGTTTTGGTTCTTCTTTCTCTACTTGCTGTAGGTGTAAGTTTAGGTTGTTTATTTGAGATGTTTCTTGTTTCTTGAGGTAGGCTTGTATTGCTATAACTTCCCTCTTAGAACTGCTTTTGCTGCATTCCATTAGTGTTGGGTCATTGCTTTTCATTGTCATTTATTTCTAGGTATTTTTTTAAAATATTTTCTTTGATTCCCTCACTGATCTCTTGGTTATTTAGTAGTGTATTGTTTAGCCTCCATGTGTTTGTATTTTTTACAGTTTCTTTCCTGTAATTGTTAACTAATCTCATAGTGTTCTGGTCAGAAGAGATACTTGATATTATTTCAGTTTTCTTAAAGTTACCAAGGCTTGATTTGTGACCTAAGATATGATCTATCCTGGAGAATGTTCCATGAGCACTTCAGAAGACTGTGTATTCTCTTGTTTTTGAATGGAATGTCCTATAAATATCAATTAACTCCATCTTGTTTAATGTGCCACTTAAAGCTTGTGTTTCCTTATTTATTTTCATCTTGAATAATCTGTCCATTGGTTAAAATGGGGTGTTAAACTCCCCTACTATGATTGTGTTACTGTTGGCTTCCCCTGTTATGATTGTAGTATTTACCTTATGTATTGAGGTGCTCCGATGTTGGGTGCATAAATATTTACAATTGTTATATCTTCTTCTTGGATGATCCCTTAATCATTATATAGTGTCCTTCTTTGTCTCTTGTAATAGTCTTTATTTTAAAGTATATTTTGTCTGTATGAGAATTGCTACTCCAGCTTTCTTTTGATTTCCATTTCCATGGAATAAGTTTTTCCATCCCCTCACTTTCAGTCTGTATGTGTCCCTAGGTCTGAAGTGGTCTGTTGTAGACAGCATACATATGGGTCTTGTTTTTGTATCAATTCAGCCAGTCTATGTCTTTTGGTTGGGGCATTTAATCCATTTACATTTAAGGTAATTATTGATATGTATGTTCCTATTATCATTTTCTTAATTGTTTTGGGTTTGTTATTGTGTGTCTTTTCCTTCTCTTGTGTTTTCTGCCTAGAGAAGTTACTTTGGCATTTGTTGTAGAGCTGGTTTGGTGGTGCTGAATTCTCTTAGCTTTTTCTTGTCTGTAAAGTTTTTAATTTCTCTACCAAATCTCAATGAGATCCTTGCTGGTTAGAGTAATCTTTGTTGTAGCTTTTTCCCTTTCATCAGTTTATGTATGTCCTTCTGCTTCCTTCTGCCATGCAGAATTTCTTCTGAAAGATCAGCTGTGAAACTTATGGGGAGTCCCTTGTATGTTATTTGTTGCTTATCCCTTACTGCTTTTAATATTTTCTCTTTGTATTTAATTTTTGATAGTTTGATGAATATGTGTCTTGACATGTTTCTCCTTGGATTTATCTTGGATGGGACTCTCTGTGCTTCCTGGACTTGATTGGACTATTTCCTTTCCCATAATAGGGATATTTTCAATCTTAATCATTTCCAATATTTTCTCAGTCCCTTTCTTCTTCTTGTCTTCTCCTGGGACCTCTATAATTCAAATGTTGGTACATTTACTGTTCCAAAGGTCTCTGAGACTCTCCTCAATTCTTTTCATTCATTTTTCTTTACTCTGTTCTGTGGTAGTTTTTTCCACTTTTTTATCTTCCCAATCACTTATCCGTTCTTCTGCCTCAGTTATTCTGCTATTGATTCCTTCTAGAGAATTTTTAATTTCATTCATTGTGTTGTTCATCATTGTTTGTTTACTTTTTATTTCTTTCAGGTCCATGTTAAACATTTCTTGTATTTTCTCCATTCTATTTCCAAGATTTTGGATCATATTTATGATCATTACTCTGAATTATTTTTCAGGTAGACTGCCTATTTCCTCTTCATTTGTTTCATCTAGTGGGTTTTTATCTTGCTCCTTCATATGATGTGTATTACTCTGTCTTCTCATTTTGCTTTACATCCTGTGTTTGAGGTCTCCTTTATGCAGGCTGCCAGTTTGTAGTTCCCATCGTTTTTGGTGTTTGCCCCCAGTTGGTAAGGTTGGTTCAGTGGCTTGTCTAGGCTTCCTGTTGGAGGGGACTAGTGCTTGTGTTCTGGTGGATGAGGCTTGTCTTTCTGGTGGGCAAGACCACATCTGGTCGTGTGTTTTGGAGTGTTTGTGAATGTATGATTTTACACAGATTCTCTGCTTATGGGTGAGCTTGTTTTCCTTTCTTGCTTATCATTTGGCAGGGGGTGTCCAGCACTGGAGCTTGCTGGTCGTTGTGTGGAGGTGGGTCTTAGCCTTGAGATGGAGATCTCTAGGAGAGCTCTTGCTGATTGATATTATGAGGGGCTCGGAGGTCTCTGGTGGACCAAGGTCCTGAACTCGGCTCTCCAACCTAAGAGGCTCAGGCCTCACACCCAGCCAGAGCACAAAGACTCTGTCAGCAACACTGCTCAGAATAAAAGGGAGAAAAGAGAAAAGAAAAAGAAAGAAGGAAAAATATAAAATAAAGTTATTAAAAATATAGTTTTAAAATAAAAAAGTAATTATAAAAAAAGGAGAGAGCAACCCCACCAATAAATAAATCCACCAATAATAACAAGCACTAAAAACTATACTAAAAATAATGGACAGATGGAACCTTAGGACAAATGGTAAAAGCCAACCTATACAGACAAAATCACACAAAGATGCATACACATACACAATCACAAAAAGAGAAGAATATATATATATATATATTAAAAAGGAAGAGAGCAACCAAATCAATAAACTAATCTATCAATGATAATAAGGTCTAAATACTAAACCAAGATATACATAAATCTAGAAACAAATTAGGCACAGAAAGCAGACCACAAGTCTACAGTTGCTCCTAAAGTCCACCATCTCAGTTTTGGGATGATTGGTTGTCTCTTCAGGTATTCCACAGATGCAGGGTATATCAAATTGATTGTGGAGATTTGGTCTGCTACTCCTGAGGCTGCTGGGAGAGACTTCCCTTTCTCTTCTTTGTTCGCACAGCTCCTGGGTCTCAGCTTTGGGTTTGACCCTGCCTCTGCTTGTAGGTCACCCTCTGGCATCCATTCTTCACCCAGTTAGAAGGGGGTTAAAGGACTGGCTGATTAGGTGACTCTGGCTCATTCAGGCCTGGAGGAGGGAGGGGTACAGAATGCGGGGCGAGCCCGCAGCGGCAGAAGCCAGCATAACATTGCCACATCCTGAGGCACACCGTGTGTTCTCTTGGGGAAGTTGTCCCTGGATCACAGGATCCTGGCATTGGCAGACTGCACAGGCTTCTGGGAGGGGAGTTGTGGATGGTGACCTGTGCTTGCACACAGGCTTCTTGGTGGCTGCAGCAGCAGGCTTAGCGTTTCATTCTGGTCTCTGGTATCCACGCTGATATCCGCAGCTCGTGCCCGTCTCTGGAGCTCTTTTAGGTGGTGCTCTGAATCCCCTCTCCTTATGCACCCCAAAACAATGATTTCTTGCCTCTTAGACAGTTCCTGACTTTTTCATGGACTCCCTCCTGGTTAGCTGTGGCGCACTAACCCTCTTCAGGCTGTGTTCATGCCACCAACCTCAGTCCTCTCCCTGGGATTTGACCTACAAAGCCTGAGCCTCAGCTCCCAACCTCAACCCTTGGGCTGGTGAGTGCTGGTTGGCACTGATCCTCTGTGCGGCAAACTCTCCACTCTGCCCTCTGCACCCCTGTTGCTGCACTCTCTTCCATGGCTCTGAAGCTTCCCCCACACCACACCCCATCTCCACCAGTGAAGGGGATCCTAGTGTGTGGAAACTTTTCCTCCTTCACAGCTCCCTCCCAGAGGTGCAGGTCCCATCCCTATTCTTTTGTCTCTGTTTTTTCTTTTTTCTGTAGCCCTACCCAGGTACATGGGAAGTTTCTGGCCTTTTGGGAAGTCTGAGGTCTTCTGCCAGCGTTCAGTAAGTGTTCTGTAGGAGTTGTTCCACATGTAGGTGTATTTCTGACGTATTTGTGGGGAAAAAGGTGATCTCCATGTCTTACTCCTCCACCATCTTGTAGGTCCTGCCTAGATAATTTTTAATTTCAGTTTTCATGGCTTCTACTTCACCGTAGATGATTCATAAAAATTTAAATAAAGCAGCTCTAAATATATACACACAAATTTAAAAATGCAAGAGAGTTATTTTTTTTCTTGTTCACATAATTCTACTGTTAATTTTATCTGTATTTTGGATACATATAATTAAGAAATAATATTCCTAGGATAGGAAGTTGCCTTGCCTTCTTTTAATAAGCAGAACCTGCAGCTCTCTAGTTAGGAGAGGAAATCCTTCCCCAAGGAAATATTCCCTCTTGTACATTGATATTTTTAGCAGTTTCTGAAACCCATGATTATACCAGTTAGATAAAGCAGTGGCTAGAATTTTTAAAAGGGTTAGTGTCCTTTAAGGTGGAATATGCAAGATAGTAAATGTCTTTTCTTTTATTTAGTGTAGCAATGCTTTATTATAACAAGAATTGCAGCTGAGAGGTTGCCGAGTGTGAATGAGTGGGGTAACAAAAGTGAACCAGTTTCTGAGAGAAGACACCACATTATATTACTCAGAGTTGGAGGATTTCAATATAAAATCCATTAATGCAAAAAGCAAAGGTGGTGTGTGCATTTTGAAGTTGTGTCATGTGTCACTAAATAAAAATACAAATTTGTACATAAATTGTAATATGAGTTCAGGGCAAAGTGAGTGTAATAAAGTCTGTACTGTCTCATTTAGTAGTTTGCACCTTGCAAACTCTTAAGGAATTATTCATCTGCCTGTATGTGCATTTTTGGCATGTCATATGTATATATTTATAAAAAGTAAACATTTGAGTCCCCAAAAATCTTAAAATTTGTGTGGTCAGGTAATTTAAGACATGTTATTTGAAACAGCGGTTAAGTAGTAACACATATTTGTAAAGTAGAAATTTAAGACAGAACGAAAGAATGGACTCTAAGTATTGGAATTAACTTCAATTTAAAAATTCATATTTTCCTTTTTCTATGTTTTATAAACTATCTACAATAAACATATTTTGCTTTATATTATCAAAAAGATAATGCTGGGCTTCCCTGGTGGCGCAATGGTTGAGAGTCCACCTGCTGATGCAGGGGACATAGGTTCGTGCCCCAGTCCGGGAAGATCCCACATGCCATGGAGCAGCTGGGCCCGTGAACCATGGCTGCTGAGCCTGCACGTCCGCAGCCTGTGCTCCACAACAGGAGACGTCACAACAGTGAGAGGCCCGCGTACCACAAAAATAAATAAATAAATAAAGATAATGCTTATTAAAAATAATAAAGACATGTATGGATCAAATTGCAAAATTATTAGCCCTAAATCAAAAATTCATTTTGGAGCAAGGAGAGACAGGAGAAAATGATGTTAAGTATGTCATCCTCATTAGTTCTTTATATTTAAGTTCAGGGGTGCTATGGATAGAGATTCCTCATATGATATGGATAGCTTCACTCTCAGTTCTGATGGTTCAAGGTTTTCTAAAACTAGCTTAAATAATCTCAAATATGTGGTAATAATTTTAGGAAAGCAGGGAATATTGTCTAATAAAATATATATTAACTGAAACCCATATTTAAGTATTTTGACATTAAGTGACAAAAAAAAGCATTTTTTTAAAAAGGAAAAGATGGTTGGTAATTACTTTTCTCCCCAGCTATATTGAGATATAACTGACACATAATATTATGTAAGTTTAAGGTGTACTACGTGTCCACATTGATTTTATACAATTATATATTAAAAATGATTAATACCATAATGTTAACACCTGATACCTGAATCACACCCTATAATTACCATGTCCTTTTTTGTGGTAAGAAAATTTACAATGTACTCTCTTAGTGATTTTCAAGAATATAACACAGTATTATTAAATAGATCATTGTGCTGTACATTAGATCCCCAGAACTTATTAATCTTATAGTTGGAAGTTTGTACTCTTTAACTAACTTCTCCCCATTTCCCACATCTCCCAGCCCCTAGTAACCACATTTTACATCCCTGTTTCTTTGTGTTCAGCTTTATTTATTTTTTTTAGATTTCACATATAAGTGATGGCATACAGCCTTTGACTTTGTCTGACTTAACTCACTTAACACAATGCCCTCAAGGTCTATCCATGTTGTTACAAATAGCAGGCTTTCCTTCTTTCTCATGGCTGAATAATATTCCACTGTGTGTGTTTGCATGTGTGTGTGTACCTCATCTCTATCCAATCATTGATTTACACTTAGGTTGTTTCCATATCTTGGCTATTGTGAATAATGCTGAAATAAAATGAGAATGCAGATATCTCTTTGATATCCAATTTTTATTTTCTTTGCATATATACCCAGAAGTGGGATTGTTAGATCATATGGTAGTTCTATTTTTAAAGTTTTGAGAAGCCTCCACACTGTTCTCCATAGTGGCTGCACCAACTCATATCCCCAGCAACAGTGCACAAAGGTTCCTTTGTCTCCACACCCTCTCCAATGCTTATTTTCTATCTTTTTGATGATAGCCATTTTAACAGGTGTGAATAGCTCATTTTGGTTTTGCATAGTATTTCCCTGATGATTACTGACATTGAGCACCTTTTCATGCACCTATTGGCCAATTTGACGTCTTCTTTAGAAAAATTGTCTATGTGGTTCCTCTGCCCATTTTTTAATCAGGTTTTGGATTTTTTTACCATTGAGTTGTTGTATGAGCTCTTTGTATTTTGGGGGATATTAATTCCTTTTCAGATATATGGCTTGCAATTTTTTTTTTCTTATTCCATAGGCTGCCTTTTCACTTTGTTGGTGGTTTCCTTTCCTGCTCAGAAGAATTTTTTTTAGGTGACAAGCATTGTTTTTAAAGAAAAGTGTATACATAGTATACACTTTAAAGTGTATACTACATATATGTATATATTATATATATATGTATTTTTATTTTTTTAATTTTAAAATATACCTAGCTTATCATAGTTTATCCTTAGACTATAATTTATATTTATTTTATAAACTTTGATAAATTGTGAAGATATTACAGAGTGTCTATATAAGCTGAAGCCAGTTTTCCCTATTATTGGTACCTTAGATTAAGTTGATTCATTTGTTACATTTAATGAACCACTCACTACTGATGTTAACGTCTCTAGTAGCAGCAGCAGCAGCAGGAGTACTAATTAAATCCATCATTTATCAAGACATTCTTAGCTTCCATCCACTACCCTTTTGCTGTTCCAGGATCCTAGCCAGGATACCTCATTACATTTAGTCATAATGTCTCCCTAGACTCCTCTTCTCTGTGACAATTTCTCAGACTTTCCATACTTTTTATTAATTTGACTGCTTGAGAAGTATTGGTCAGGTATTTTATTGAAAGTTCTTCAATAATAATTTCAACTTCTTTTACACAAGATATTTTTCTCTTCTACACCATTTGTTTGTTTGTTTGTTTATATCAGTATTAATTCATGGATATTCATTTAACATATTGAGTTATAAACAAATAATGCTGTATTTAGTTGCTAAAATTGTTGTAGCCTTGGACATTGGGACACTTTCTGTTCACTCCTGTGTCACTTTGACATACCCTCACCATGCGGGTTGCTATTTTTAGTTGAGCACATTTTACTTTCTGGAACCACAAGATGATCTAGGCTAATTTGTATATTGCCTGCCCCAGTCCTAGAATCAGCCATTTCTCCAAGGACCTCCGGTTCCTTTAATGGGAGAATCTTAACAGAAGCCTATATTAGGCTCTAGGTGTGCTCATTATTACTGGGATAGTAATTGGATCCAGACCCTCTCAGTGGAGGGAAAAAGAGAATATGTGTGTACTTCCCTGGGTATATTTGCATATCTGTAAATATTTCTGTATGTAATCCCTTGTACCTACATTACGCTAAACTTGAGTTGATACTAATATTTCCAAATCTAAGTCCATAGAAAATGGATTAACATACACTCCTCCCCTGGGTTATTTGTAACATTCAACTCAACAATAAGAAACCTGGCTCCCACCATAAATAATTGCTCACTTTCAATATACATGCATTGTGCTTTCAGACTTTTTAACCCATATCTTTGCTTTTGATAAAGAAAAGAGCTTTATCAACTAGAGTACAGCACTGCATACAATTTCCTTTAGTGGTATTTTTTTTTTCTTTAATCCTCTAGATTCCACTCACTTCCAAAGTAACTAGGTCAGCAACTTTTTTCCCTAATCACCTTCCATGGAGTCATTTCATACGTTTCTAATACAGTTAGACTGTGTTAATTACAATTACAGTTAAGTAATATATTCTACATTCTATCCTGGGAATCCTGGACCACCTAAATGACTTTCTAAGATTTGTTGCATTAAGTTCCTTCTTTGTGCTGTAAAGCTCTGTGCATTTAGATGAATGAATAGTGCTATGCACCTTTCTTTATAGTATCATACAGAATAGTTTCACAGACTTACAAAGTTCACATTTATTTCACCTACTTAAACTTCCTCTCTCCAACCCTGGACCCCTCAAAACCACAGATTATATTTAC
Source organism: Lagenorhynchus albirostris (assembly GCF_949774975.1). NCBI lineage: Eukaryota > Metazoa > Chordata > Mammalia > Artiodactyla > Delphinidae > Lagenorhynchus > Lagenorhynchus albirostris. Next base: position 85,386,571 of record NC_083106.1, on the reverse strand, counting down.
TCTCTGTATAGGTTTGCATTTTCAGAGTGCTATATATGGAAAGGTTACAGTATGTAATATTTTCAGATCAGTTTCTATCACTTAGGAATATGCAATTAAAATGTATCCTTGTCTTTTCATGGTGTGATAGCTTATTTTATCACTGAATAGTATCCCTTGTTTGAATGCATCACACTCTTTATTCATTCACCAACTGAAGGACGTATTGATTTTTCTAGACTTTGGCAATTTCAATCAGTTGTAAAATTAACAGTGTGTGGAATTACTGGAGTATTTTTATAATTTTGTATGAAATTGCTAAACTGCCTTCCAAAGTACTTGTACCATTTTACTTTCTCACCAGCAATTAGTGATCCAGTTTCTCTGTGTGCCTGATAATGTGGTAGGTTACACTGATTTAGTTTTGAGTATTGGACCAGACTTTGAGACCTCTAATAAATGCCACTTTTCATGGACTATAATTCTTTTTATACATTTTATTTGATTTGTTAATATTTTGTTGAGGATTTCTTTTGTTTTCTTTTGGAATTTTCTTTTATTTATTTTTTTATACAGCAGGTTCTTATTAGTTGTCCATTTTATACACATCAGTGTATACATATCAATCCCAATCACACAATTCAGCACACCACCATCCCCACCCCATCGCGGCTTTCCCCCCTTGGTGTCCATACATTTGTTCTCTACATTTGTGTCTCAATTTCTGCCATGAAAACCGGTTCATCTGTACCATTTTTCTAGGTTCCACATATATGTTAATATATAATATTTGTTTTTCTCTTTCTGACTTACTTCAGCCTGTGTGACAGTCTCTAGATCCATCCACGTCTCAACAAATGACCCAATTTCATTCTTTTTATGGCTGAGTAATATTCCATTGTATATATGTACCATATTTTCTTTATCCATTTGCCTGTCAATGGACATTTAGGTTGCTTCCATGAGCTGGCTATTGTAAATAGAGCTGCAATGAACATTTTGGTACATGACTCTTTCTGAATTATGGTTTTCTCAGGGTATATGCCCAGTAGTGGGATTGCTGGGTCCTGTGGTAGTTTTATTTTTAGTTTTTTAAGGAAACTCCATACTGTTCTCCATAGTGGCTGTATCAATTTACATTCCCACCAACAGTGCAAGAGGGTTCCCTTTTCTCCACACCCTCTCCAGCATTTATTGTTTGTGGATTTTTGGATGATGGCCATTCTGACCAGTGTGAGATGATATCTCATTGTAGTTTTGATTTGCATTTCTTTAATAATTAGTGATGTTGAGAATATTTTCATGTGCTTCTTGGCCATCTGTATGTCTTATTTGGAGAAACGTCTATTTAGGTCTTCTGCCCATTTTTGGATTGGGTTATTTGTTTTTTTAATATTGAGCTGCATGGGCTGTTTATATACTTTGGAGATTAATCCTTTGGCCATTGATTCATTTGCAAATATTTTCTCCTATTCTGAAGGCTGTCTTTTCATCTTATTTATGGTTTCCTTTGTTGTACAAAAGCTTTGAAGTTTCATTAGGTCCCATTTGTTTATTTTTGTTTCTATTTCCATTACTCTAGGAGGTAGATCAAAACAGATCTTACTCTGATTTATGTCAAAGAGTGCTCTTCCTATGTTTTCCTCTAAGAGTTTCATAGTGTCCAGTCTTACATTTAAGTCTCTAATCCATTTTGAGATTATTTTTTGTGTATCGTGTGACAGAGTGTTTTAATTTCATTCTTTTACATGTAGCTGTCCAGTTTTCCCAGCACCATTTATTGAAGAGACTGTCTTTTCTCCATTGTATATACTTGTTTCCTTTGTCATAGATTAGTTGACCATAAGTGTGTGGGATTATCTCTGGGCTTTCTATCTTGTTCCATTGATCTATGTTTCTGTTTTTGTGCTAGTACCATATTGTCTTGATTACTGTAGCTTTGTAGTAGATAGAGTCTGAAGTCAGGGAGTCTGATTACTCCAGCTCCATTTTTTTTTCCCCTAGAGACTGCTTTGGCTATTCGGGGTCTTTTTTGTCTCCATACAAATTTTAAGATATTTTGTTTTAGTTCTGAAAAAAATGTCATTGGTAATTTGATAGGGATTGCATTGAATCTGTAGATTGCTTTGGGTAGTATAGTCATTTTCACAATATTGATTCTTCCAATCCAAGAACATGGTATATCTCTCCATCTGTTGGTATCATCTTTAATTTATCTCATCAGTATCTTATACCTGCACACAGGTATTTTGTCTTCTTAGGTAGTTTAATTCCTAGGTATTTTATTCTTTTTGTTGCAATGGTAAATGGGAGTGTTTCCTTAATTTCTCTTTCAGATTGTTAATCATTAGTGTATAGAAATGCAAAGATTTCTGTGCATTAATTTTGTATCCTGCAACCTTACCAAATTCATTGATTAACTCTAGTAGTTTTCTAGTGGCATCTTTAGGATTCTCTATGTATCGTATCATGTCATCTGCAAACTGTGACAGTTTTACTTCTTCTTTTCCAATTTGTATTCCTTTTATTTCTTTTTCTTCTCTGATTGTCATGGCTAGGACTTCCAAATGTATGTTGAATAATTGTGGTGAGAGTAGACATCCTTGTCTTTTTCCTCATCTTAGAGGAAATGCTTTCAGTTTTTCACCATTGAGAATGATGTTTGCTGTGTGTTTGTTGTATATGGCCTTTATTATGTTGAGGTAGGTTCCCTCTATGCCCAGTTTCTGGAGAGTTTTTATCATAAATTGGTGTTGAATTTTGTCAAAAGCTTTTTTTGCATCTATTGAGATGATCATATGGTTTTTATTCTTCAATTTGTTAATATGGTGTATCACATTGATTGATTTGCATATATTGAAGAATCCTTGCATCCCTGGAATAAATCCCACTTGATCATGATGTATGATAGTTTTAATGTGTTGTTGGATTCTGTTTGCTAGCATTTTGTTGAGGATTTTTGCCTCTATATTCATCAATGATATTGGTCTGTAATTTTATTTTTTTGTATTATCTTTGTCTGGCTTTGGTATCAGGGTGATTGTGGCTGCATAGAATGAGTTTGGTAGTGTTCCTTCCTCTGCAATTTTTTGGAGGAGTTTGAGAAAGATGGGTGTTAGCTCTTCTCTAAATTTTTGATAGAATTCACTTGTGAAGCCATCTGGTCCTGGACTTTTGTTTGTTGGAAGATTTTTAATCACAGTTTCAAGTTCAGTGCTTATGATTTGTCTGTTTATATTTTCTATTTCTTCCTGGTTCAGACTTGGAAGGTTATACCTTTCTAAGCATTTGTCCATTTCTTCCAAATTGTCCATTTTATTGGCATAGGGTTGCTTTTAGTACTCTCTTAGGATGCTTTTTGTTTCTCCAATGTCTGCTGTAACTTCTCCTTTTTCATTTCTAATTTTATTGATGTTAAGTCCTCTCCCTCTTTTCCTTGATGAGTCTGGATAAAGGTTTATCAATTTTGTTTATCTTCTCAAAGAACAAGGTTTTATGTTTATTGATCTTTGCTATTGTTTTCTTTGTTTCTATTTCATTTATTTCTGCTCTGATCTTTATGATTTCATTCCTTTTGCTAACTTTGGGTTTCGTTTGTTCTTCTTTATTTAGTTCCTTTATGTATAAGGTTAGATTGTTTATTTGAGATTTTTCTTGTTTCTTGATGTAAGCTTGTATAGCTGTAAACTTCCCTCTTAGACCTGCTTTTGATGTAACCCATAGGTTTTGGCTCATCATGTTTTCATTGTTGTTTGTCTCTAGGTATTTTTTGATTTCCTCTTTGATTTCTTCATTAATCTCTTGGTTATTTAGTAATGTATTGTTTAACCTCCATGTATTTGTGTGTTTTACATTTGTTTCCCTGTAATTCATTTCTTATCTCACAGCGTTGTGGTCAGAGAAGATGCTTGATATAATTTCAGTTTTCTTAAATTTGCTGAGATTTGATTTGTGACCCAAGATGTGATCTTTCCTGGAGAATGTTCCATGCACACTTAAGAAGTGTAATCTGCTGTTTTTGGATGCAATGTCCTATAAATATCAATTAATTCTATCTGGTCATTTAAAGCTTCTGTTTCCTGGGTTTCCCTGGTGGCGCAGTTGTTGAGAGTCCACCTGCCGATGCAGGGGACACAGGTTCTTGCCCCGGTCCGGGAAGATCCCACATGCCGCAGAGCAGCTGGGCCCATGAGCTATGGCCACTGAAGCTGTGTGTCCAGAGCCTGTGCTCCACAATGGGAGAGGCCACAACAGTGAGAGGCCCGCATACCGCAAAAAGAAAAATTTCTGTTTCCTTATTTATTTTCATTTTGGTTGATCTGTCCATTGGTGTAAATGAGATATTAAAGTCCCCCACTGTTATTGTGTTACTGTCAATTTCCTCTTTTATACCTGTTAGCAGTTGCCTTATGTATTGAGGTGCTCCTATGTTGGATACATATATATTTATAGTTGTTATATCTTCTTCTTGGATTGATCCCTTGATCATTATGTAGTGTCTTTACTTGTCTCTTGTAACATTCCTTATTTTAAAGTCTATTTTATGAGGATTTCTAATATATATATTTAATGCTCTAAATTACAGAAGGACAGCTGTAAAATCTCCTAAATGTTTTGTGATTAAACAACACACTTTAACAATACATAGGTGTAATAATAATCCTCAAAAGATATTTAAAAATATTTTGGACTAAATGAAAATTAAGATACAATTTATCAAAATTTAGGGGATGCAATAAAAGTAGTGCTTTTAGTTAGATGTTTAGATGTTTAGATGTTAGATCTTTTCCAATCTAAAAACAATATTCTATTCTTCCATTTTAAGAAACAGAAAAAAGAGAAATCTAAGCATACTGTAAGCTAAAGAAAATAGTTAACAAAAATTGAAGCATAAATTATTGAAATTGAGATGGGAAAACAATACGAAATCAATGAAACCAAGAGTTGATTCTTTGAAAGACAAATAAAATTGATTAACCTCTGGCCAGGCTAACCAAGAAAAAAGAGAAGACACATGTGACCAGAAATGAAGAAGAGATCATTAATTCTGGTCTTACAGCCATTAAAATTATAATAAAATAAATTATGAACAACTGTATTCCCATTAATTTGGTATCTTACATGTAATGGAACAATTAGTTGAATAACACATACTACCAAAATTCATAAAAGAAGAAATAAATAAGTTGAATAGGACTATCTCTATAAAATATATTGAATCACTTATAACTTTCTGAAAAAGAAATCAGCTCACCTAGATGATTTCACTTGTGTATCCCATCAAATATTTAAGAGAGAAATTTTAGTATTTCTTCTCAGTCCCTTTCCGAAAATAGAAGTAGAGGGCATACTTCTTAACTCTTTCCATGAGCTCATTATTATGGTAACATTAAAACTAGATAGGGCTTCCCTGGTGGCACAGTGGTTGAGAGGCCGCCTGCTGATGCGGGGGACACGGGTTCATGCCCCGGTCCGGGAAGATCCCACATGCCGCAGAGCGGCTGGGCCCGTGAGTCATGGCTGCTGAGCCTGTGCGTCCAGAGCCTGTGCTCTGCAACGGGAGAGGCCACAACAGTGAGAGGCCCGCATACCACAAACAAAACAAAACAAAACAAAATAAAACAAAACAACAACAACAAAAAAAACTAGATAAAGGCACTGCAAGAAATGAAAACTACAGACCAGTATCTTTCATGAACAAAAATACTCAAGAAAACATTAGCAAACTGAGTCCAACAAGGTATGAAATTTTAATATTAAAGTTATTTCTGTGTTTTACAATCCCTTCCTTATATCTGCCTGTTTTCCAAGAGAATTTTAATTCCTCCAAGATTAAAAAATGAATCTTCTTGAGCTAACTTGGCTATGATTCTGGCCTCATGCCCCCATATTGCCAGACAACTTGAAAGTTTGGTTTGTCACAGTAGTCTGAAAACTGGGTAGAAAACTTGGTATTGTACAACCACCACAAAATCACCATGTCTGACACCTTGGAAATTAGCAAAACACCTTAATTTTAAACATTTGTTACTGGATACTGTTTTCTAATTTTTGTTTCAACTCCAATTTCTCCTCTTTGCTGCTTTCTCTTTTTCATGTCTATTGCTAAGTTTTGAGATGTTTTGAAGCCAAGACCTTAATATGATGTCATCCCATTTTATTCCTTTCCTTAAGATTATCCAAAACAGTAATTTAATGTGCTATTCTAGAATTTTCCCTTTACTTTGATTACTACTAGGGGCTTAACAGCCTGCAGCTTTCCAAAACCTTATTTATCTTATTTTTTTTAAATCTGCCATTTTTAGTTTTCTGACATTTCTCCTTCGCTTTTGCAATCTCAAATATTTCAGGGTTTTGGTGATCATATCAGAAAAGCCTGTTTTTGGTCTGTTGAGACAGCTGTTCTTATGAAAGCTTTTCTTGTTATAATACATAATCAACATAGAAACTTTTTATTTCTATGTTCACACTTTCGAGTATATTTAATATTACTCTCTTTGATTTATGTCACAGGTATCCTTTAAATTTTTGAAAACTAATTTTTGAAGTCATAATTTTATTTTCCAAGTTAAAGTATCTCTAGTGTTCTATTCACCATTGACTCAATATTTTTTTCTTATTCTTTTTTTTCAAATTATACCACATGCATGTATACACAAACAACACAACCAACTTGATCTGGATGACTTTTGTAAGTTTGCATTTGATAGCATATCTGGAGAAATTTAAAGAATTGTCTTGTGCAAGACAACTTTTGTTCAGTTAGTCTCTTACTAATAGTTTCTTTTCCTGAAGAAGTCAATTGTTACCTATATAATGAACCCAGCTTCTAACACTTTGAACATGAAAGGCCTCATGTTCTTCCCTGAATGATAAAAGCCTGCCTGTTCCTGGACACACTGCTGCCTTGCCAACAGGCTAGCAAACATTTATTTACAACTGACAACAGGCACATCCCTCCTGCTGATTTTGCCCAAAGTGTTTTCAATCCTTTTGACATTCAACCTACGAAGTATACAATTAGAAAGCAATAAAACAATTAAGAATTATACTCTTTCTTAATCTCTCCAAACTTATTCCAAAAGAAATGCACAGAAAATTTTCTGTCTTAATATTTATAATTTCAAATGCTTTAGTGTTGTGTAATTATTCCTGGGAGGTACAATGTGTGAGCTATTTACATGAGATGAATAGGTCCATGAATTTATAAGTACATGCTCCATCACACTCAAAGTGTATTACTTCTTAATTTACATCTTGCTTTGGGCCATGCAGAAGATTATTCTGACAATTTTTAAAGAGCTGTTCCAAAATCTGTAGAGTCATCTCCCAAGGCTATTTTTTATTTTCTGATTTGAAAATCATTTGGTGGGTAGAAATTTCATCATGCATTTGTCAGATAAATTTCACATTGATCATATTTGGCTTATGGCAATATGGTGGTTTCAGAAGAAGAAGAAAGCATACAGCCCATGACTTACTCTAGTGGGACAGGGAAATATAGAGCTAGAATAGAAAGAATATAATCACATTCTTATGAGCAATCATGTAACTATATTACTAACAATGTTCTTTAAATAGCACAGTCAAATGGAGAAAGAAGAAAAAGCATCAGAAGCCAGACTAAAAAAATCATTTTATCTGACTTCCAGACTGCTCTAGCTAGCAAGTTGAAAGCATCAACTTTATGTGTCTTCCTAAAATGCAGCTGGTTTAATTAAGGATATCATTAACCAGGATCTTGCTAGAATAAATAAATAAATAAAGATTAAAACTTTTGAAGCTTGAGGGACTTCCCTGGTGGTTCAGTGGTAAAGAATCCACCTTACAATGCAGGGGACACAGGTTCAATCCCTGGTTGGGGAACTAAGATCTCACATGCCATGGGGCAACTAAACTGGCACACCACAACTACTGAGCTCATGTGCCTCAACTAGAGAGGCTGCATGCTGCAAACTACAGAGCCCATGTACTCTGGAACCTGCATGCCACATCTACAGAGCCCTTGTACCCTGGAACCTGTGCACCACAGCTAGAGAGAAGCCCGCACAGCACAAGGAAGTATTTCACATGCCTCAACGAAGACTTCATGTGCTGCAACTAAGACCCAACACAGCCAAAAATAAATTAAATAAATAAATAAATCTTAAAAAGAAAAAAACTTGTAAAGCTTGAGAAATAAATGTTGCTTCTAAACAAAGTGAATAATTTATTTCAGAAGAAAATGAGATTTCATATACCAAAAGTAGCATGTTTGTCACTGAATTCATCATTTAAAATAATTCAAAATAATCACCATTTTCTGTGAGAGAATGGGAGAAATACAGTAGTTATGATTCCTTCTTATTTATTGTAAATTCATTAATTTGATAAAAATTTAGGCAGCACTTGAATGAAAAATTGGGAAATGACACTAAAAACCTGACTTTTTCACATATTGGTTATATATCTTTGGGAAACCCTTTTAAGCTTTCTCTGTGTCACCTATAAAATAAGGTAGGTATAATAGCAGTGGTCAGAAGACCATTCTTGGAACTTCAGGATTTTGTTTCTAACGTGCTACCAAGCATATTCTTTGTAATTCCCTACAGAAGAACAATAGAATTTTCTTTCTAGTTAACAGACTTTCAATTCATTGTATAGAAAATAAGTGATTGAATGCTTACTCTTTGATCATTAAATCAATAGTTTCCATACAAGAAAAATGCCTCTTTGAGTGTCTGAAGGAATGTTTCCCAGGTTACACATGCTCCCTGTCCTTTTCCACATTTGTGAATCCCAGAGATGCTCTTGCGTTGAGGAGGTTTGTGGAAAGCAAAGATGGTGAAGCAGTTGATGGCCGTGTGTATTTTGAAAATGTCACAAGGTATCTAACATGAACCTCTTCCTAACCCAGTTGAATAATACTTTTTTAGATTTAACACTTTTAATTATGTTTTTCTCTTTTTTAACCTGTATATTATTTTTCGTATTCTTTTCCATTATAGTTTATTACAAGATATCAAGTATAGTTCCCTGTGCTATATAATAGGTCCTTGTTGTTTATATATTTTGTATATAGTAGTTTGTATCTGCTAATCCCACACTCCTAATTTATCCCTGCATCCTCCCCTTTCCTCTTTGATAACCATAAATTTGTTTTCTATGTCTGTGAGTCTAATTTTGTTTTGTAAATAAATTCATTCGTATCATATTTTATTTTTTGTTTGCTTTTTCCATTATCTCACACATACATGTATTTTAGTAGGGATTATTTTATTTTATTTTATTTTGCTTCACAATGTTGTGTTAGTTTCTGCTGTATAACAAAGTGAACCATATACGTGTATACATATATTCCCATATGCCCTCCCTCTTGCACGTCTCTCCCACCCTCCCTCTCCCACCCCTCTAAGTGGTCACAAAGCAACGAGTTGATCTCCCTGTGCTATGCAGCTGCTTTCCACTAGCTATTTTACATTTGGTAGTGTATATATCATATTTTAGGTTCCACATATAAGTGATATTTAAATTTTTATATGCTTTTTAAAGGTTACTTTACATTTACAGTTACTACAAAATATTAGCTATATTCCCCATGTTGTACAGTACATCCTTGAGCTAATCTTACACCCAATACTTTGTACCTCTCACTGTCCCACCCCTATGTTGCCCCTCCCCCTCAGAGAAAGACAAATACTGTATGTTATCACTTAAATGTGAAATCTGACAAATACAACAAACTAGTGAATATAACAAAAAAGAAGCAGACTCAGATATAGAGAACAAACTAGTGATTTAACATTTTTTCAGAGTATATGTAGCTGTATGGACTGTTTTCTTGATCCTCCTAAAGCCAGAATATTAGCCATATATACAAATTCACAGATTTTTGATGTGTGAACATTTGTACGTGCACTTCTTGAAATTCAATCACTTTTAATTATGGCTTTCGTGAATCATCACTCTTGAACTTGAAAAATAATAAGCATTAAGGCTAACTTGAACTGTTTGCCCCCCATAATTATGGATATGTCATACCTCTACATTATACCCAATAATTTCATGTCATAAACACTCATTAAATATTTAGAATCTCTTCAACACATAGGACCTTTTACTATATACACTTGTCTTCTTCCTCCTTTCCATGTTTGTGCATATAAATCATGCGAGGAAGGTGTTCTCTAAGAAGAGGTTCACTGAGGCTATGGAGGGCTCATTGCAGAGAAGCCAAATGAGATGGCCCAGGGCTTTTGTGCCAGCACAGATGTTTATCCTTATCAGGGCCCTTATCAGGGCTACTGATACCTGCAACACAGGACAGAACACTCATGTGTGTCCATAATCAATCAGTTTTTCTCCCTGTAGCCAAAGTACACGGGCAACCAAATCACGACCAAAGTTTTTTGGTGAGTATGGAATGAGAGCAAAGTGAGTTTAATGAGTTAATGTCCAACCACTTCAAGCTAATGTCGTATAACAGCAGTATCACTGGTTATGTCCCAAACATAGAAGCACACATCTCTACAAGTTCCCATAGAAACCACTGTTGGAAGGAATTGCATTTATATTAAATATTCATATCTATAGATATAAATATAGATAGAGATACATAGCACATGGAATATTTTGTAATATGAACAACACAAGGTAAAGCTTTCCCAAATCTTTCTCCACCTCAGATATGAATATATTGATCTAAAGGCTATATTGAAAAACATCTATATGTATTGAATATCATACTAATTTTAAAAACTCCAGGCTCTTGTTTCATCTCTCCAACCATAAAACTCTTTTTGCAGGTGCTTAGAAGTTTTCATCTCTCCTGCCTCTGATCTTTTAGCACACTAACCTCTTACTGGAACACTTCTATTTCCACTTGGTTTTCCAGCTAAGTCCTATCCATATTTTAGCAGATATTTTAAGTGCTACTTCTCCAGGTGAAATCTTCTATCGTCTTCTCTATCCACACCCAGTGCTTACTCTTTGTTAGAACAGTGGTGTTTGATACCTGCAAAGACATGTGATATATTTTTAATAAAAGAATTAATGAATAAATGATTCCTTTTCTATGCTTTTATTGAATTCTAAACTTATTTTAGAATAGTACATTTCAAATAAAATCTAGATAAAGTAACATCAGGTTAAGCCCTGTTCCAAAACCTTCTTTGCCTCTTCCAGGTGACTTTTCATTATTAGTATTTTTTAAAACATATTTACTTTAGTATTTTTAACCTCATTTTAAAGTAACAGATTTATAGAACAGCAAATCTACTCAAATATGTAAGGACTGACACTGAATAGTAAGTTTTCATATTGTTTCTTTTTTCCCATTGCATTTCCTCTTTCACGATGATATCTAACTCTTCAGGTTCCTGGCCCAGCTCCACTTCCTTCTCTGCTCCACAACATTTAGTATTGAGCTTTTGCTCTCCATCCTTGCTGTCATCACATCATCTTTATTGCTCACAGGGATGGAGCAGTAAAGGCCCTTCTGGAGGAGGCCCATTATTACAGATATATTCTTAACAGCAGCTCTGAGATGACTACAGATATTATCCTTCTTTTAAAAAATTAATGGCCTTAGACAATCTCTAAAATGACATTTTTTCTAGCAAATATTAGAAGAATTGAATCCAGGAAGCCTTCAGTTGGGCCTCTTCTATAATTGGTGTTCAAAAAACATGTGTTTCATGGTGCAAGATTGCAAGAGTAGCCAATAATCTCTGTGTGTATTCATGATATGTTAGTATTAATGCACTGAAAAGCTGCAAACATCTTGAGATAGAGGCACTGGACAGATCTTTAGTCAGTGTACTTTCAAATCTGCCCAGGAGAGAGGTTGCCAATACGGGCAAACATAATTATCAATAACCATACTCATTATGACGTGGATAACTATTTTCCTTTCTCTGAGCTAACATACTTTCCTTGTGGCAATGCCATCCTTATTCTACTACTTTTTAAATTTACTTATTTTATTTTTGGCTCTGTTGGGTTTTCGTTGCTGTGCACAGGCTTTTCTCTAGTTGCGGAGACCAGGGGCTCCTCTTCATCATGGTGCATGGGTTTCTCATTGCTGTGGCTTCTCTTGTTGTGGAGCATGGGCTCTAGGCATGTGGGTTTCAGTAGCTGTGGCATGCAGGCTCAGTAGCTGTGGCTCATGGGCTCTAGAACACAGGCTCTCCATGGCCTGTGGGATCCTCTCGGACCAGGGCTCAAATCCGTGTCCCCTGCTTTGGCAGGTGTATTCTTAACCACTGCGCTACTAGGGAAGTCCTCTACTATCTTAGTAGCTTACTCTAATAAACAATTAATGTGAAAATTGGTTATCAGTGTATACATCTGCATTTCTCTTGTAATTTAACATTTTCTGGGCTTTATATAGTCATTTGTTTGACTAATAGTTTATATCTTTTGTTAACCAGTAAGTAGTTCCATTTTGTTAATAACTAAAGGAAATGGCTGTCAACTATATCTGGATTTTCTTAAATATAAAAAAAGTACAAAAAATACTATATTTGTAAAATGGCACCTATTTTGCAAGTATTAAAAGACGAGTCAAGAAATAATCATTGTTTTAGAAAATAATTTGATTATAAGAAAAAAATTAAAAATGTATTCTTTGAAAACATTTGATAATGTAGCCCTTTATGTTATGGTTTTTATATACATTCAAATAAGTGACTTCTCTTTCTCTTGAAAAAAAATCAGTTTGATTTGATGATTAATTTTAAGAAAATTAGATGTTTCTCCTTTTGAGGTTTACAATAAATATAATGGAACTTATATATAAATAGAATATGAGTAGAATTATGTCTCCTTTTAAAAAGATAAACTAAGAATTTTCAGCAAAAACAAAGAATTGATCAAAAGGGATTCATTTTGACACTTGACCCAGGTTGATCCTATTCAATTATTTTTCAGTAATTTAAATAAGAAACACAGAAAAGAGTAATTCAACTCTTAAGTCGGACATTGAAACAGTAACATTAAGTGGAACCAGGCTGGAGTAGTCACCATTGTATGCCAACCTTGCACAAGCTCAGTGTGGATAAGCAGAGGCCAATCACTGAGGAGAACTAATGCATTTAGGAGAGCAGTAAGTAGTATTTCTCTTTTTTTTATTATATAAATTACAGGTGTACAATATAGTGTTTCATAATTTTTAAAGGTTATACCTCATTTATAGTTATTAAAAATTTTGGCTATATTCCCCCTGTTGTACAATATATCCTTGTAGCTAACATTACATGTAGTAGTTTGTACCTCTTAATTCCCTCCCATTTTGTCCCTCGCCCCTTCTCTATCCCCACTGGTAACCACTAGTTTGTTCTCTGCATTCATGAGTCTGCTTCTGCTTTGTTATATTCACTAGTTTTGTTTTTGTTTTTTTTTAGATTCCACATATGTGTGATATTATACAGCTGTTGACTTTCTCTGTTTGACTTATTTCACTTAGTATAATACCCTCCAATCTCATCCATGTTGTTGTGAATGGAAAATTATCATTTTTTTTATGGCAGGGTAGTATTCCATTGTGTGTGTGTGTATACACATCTAGCTCATCCATTCATCTGCTAATGGACACTAAGGTCACTTCCATATCTTGGCAATTATAAATAATACTGCTATGAACATTGGGGTGCATGCATCTTCTCAAATTAATGTTTTTTTTGTTTTTATCAGATATATACCCAGGAGTGGAATTGCTGGGTCATAAGGTAGCTCTATTTTTAGCTTTTTGGGAAACCTCTGTACTGTTTTCCACAGTGGCTCCATCAATTTTCATTTCCACTGACACTGGAAATGTAACATAGAATTAGTATTTCTATAGTGAGAAATAGAAAATAGAGACCATACAACCCCAGACATTAGGACAAGATTAGCCAAGACAGTTTTCCTGAGATATAACTGTGCTGCCTAAAATTAGGTACCGGGAGAGTGCTCTGTGTATTCTCAATGAGCTACCTTTGGAACCTGGGCTTATATGAAAAATTCTTCAGTTCTTCAAACCAAATATTCCCCAGCTAAAACAATCTCATACTAAATGAGTTAACTGAGTGTATACATATAGTCCAATATTTTAAATTGTACATAGATAACCTAAGCAGTTTAAATTTGGATCCATGTAATATATAGCAAGGATAATTCTTCAAAAGGTATAATCAGGGGCTTCCCTGGTGGCGCAGTGTTTGAGAGTTCGCCTGCCAATGCAGGGGACACGGGTTCGTGCCCCAGTCTGGGAAGATCACACATGCCGCTGAGTGGCTGGGCCCGTGAGCCATGGCCACTGAGCCTGCACGCCCAGAGCCTGTGTTCCACAACGGGAGAGGCCACAACAGTGAGAGACCCACGTACCGCAAAAAAAAAAAAAAAAAAAAAGGTATATTCAGGAATTGGCTCCTTACTTTGTAATGTTCACTGTAATTATCAAATTGTCAAATGTTCCTTTCTATGCTTTTATTATATTAAAGATTCTTCGAATTAAAACTTCATAATTCTGTTAAAAATTTGAGAATGAACAAAACTTACTGCATAAAGAGAAATGTTAGTACTTTTTCTCTAACTCTATAAGTAAATATGTCTAATAAAGTATAGTTATATTAGAAATTGTAGAAAGGGGATATGAGTTCTAGTTTATCCCAACAGAAATTCCACATTAACCCTTCATGAGAGTTTTGACCAAGAGGGCCAGCTTTTTTTTTCCAGAAATTACTCTGTATTTCTTAGATAAAAGTGCCTTAGAAGAGACTACTACAAACAACTATATTCCAATAAAATGCACAACCATGAAGAAGTGAACAAATACTTGGAAAGGTACAATTCTCCAAGACTGAACCAGGAAGAATTACAAAATATAAACAGACCTATCACAAGTAATGAAACTGAAAGCATAACAAAAAATCTTCAAACAAACAAAAGTCCAAGACCAGATGGATTCACAGGTGAATTCTATCAAACATTTAGAGAAGAGATAGCACTGATCCTTCCCAAATTCTTTCAAAAAAATTGCAGGAGGAGAAATACTCCCAAATTCATTCAACAAAGCCACCATCACCCTGATACCAAAACCAGAAAAATATATCACAAAGAAAGAAAATTATAGGCCAATATCACTGATGAATATAGATACAAAAATCCTCAACAAAATACTAGCTAGCAAACAGAATCCAACAGCACAATAAAAGGATCACACACTATGATCAAGTGGGATTTATCCCAGAGATGCAAGGATTCTTCAATATATGCAAATCAATCAATGTGATAAACCATATTAACAAATTAAGAAATAAAAACCATATGATCATCTCAATGGATGCAGTAAAATCTTTCAACAAAATTCAACACCCATTTATGATAAAAACCCTCCAAAAGGTAGGCATAGAAAGAACTTACCTCAACATAATTAAGGCCATATATGACAAACCCACAGCCAACATCATTCTCAATGGTGAAAACCTGAAACCATTTCCATTAAGATCAAGAACAAGACAAGATGTCCACTCTCATCACTCATATTCAGCATAGGTTTGGGAGTCCTAGCCACAGCAATCAGAGAAGAAAATGATATAACAGAAATACAAATTGGAAAAGAAGAAGTAAAACGGTCACTGTTTTACTGATGACATGATACTATACATAGAAAATCCTAAAGATGCCACCAAAACACTACTAGAACTAATCAACGAATTTGGTAAGGTTTCAGGATACAAAATTAATGCACAGAAATCTCTGGCATTCCTATACAACAACGATGAAAAATCAGAAGGAGAAATAAAGGAAACACTCACATTTACTATTGCAGCAAAAGGAATAAAATACCTAGGTATAAACCTGCCTATGCAGGTGAAAGATTCGTACTCAGAAAACTATAAAACACTGATGAAATAAATCAAAGATGACATAAACAGATGGAGGAATATGCCATGTTCTTGGATTGGAAGAATCAATATCATGAAAATGACTATAATACCCAAAACAATCTACAGATTCAATGCAATGCCTATAAAACTACCAATGGCATTCTTCACAGAATTAGAGCAAAAAACTTTACAATCTGCATGGGAATACAAAAGACACAGAATAGTCAAAGCAATCTTGAGAAAGAAAAACGGAGTTGGAGGAATCAGGCTCCCTGACTTCAAACTATACCACAAAGCTACAGTAATCAAGGCAGTGTGGTACTGGCACAAAAACAGAAATATAGATCAATGGTACAGGATAGAATGCCCAGAGATAAACCCACATGCACATATGGGCACCTAATTTACAACAAAGGAGGCAAGAACATTCAATGGACAAAAGACAGCCTCTTCAATAAGTGGTGCTGGGAAAACTGAACAGCTACAGGTAAAAGAATGTAATTAGAACACTACCTAACATCATATGCAAAAATAAACTTAAAATGGATTACAGACCTAAATGTAAGGCCAGACACTCCAACCTTGTAGAGCAAAACATAGGAAAAACACTTTGACATAAACCTCAGCAAGATCTTTTTTGACCCACATCCTAGAGTAATAGAAATAAAAACAAAACTAAACAACCACAGTTTTAGGTTTGGAATATCAAAAAGTTTTAGTTTTATCCTAGTGTAATGAGAACTTAGCTTCTGAAGAGATTGGCGCTCTTCTTTCTGCTATTGTAATTCTGGACCACAAGTGGATAATGGATTAATTCCGGTCCAGTTTGTGTATGTTTTGTGGGCCCAAATTTTTGCTATCCCAGGTACCCTGTGAGATCTGCATTTGGCTTTATGGCCCTTACTTCCAGGAGTTCTTGGTGTCTGGTAAGGCACAAGTTCAGAGGAGGGTCTTTCAGTACCTCACGTCAGTCACCTGAATGCTCTGGAAGACTATACCTATTTTTCTCTAGTGTTCTGTAAAATGTTAGCTGGATGGTGCTTCAGCCTTTGTCCTTCTGTTCTACAGTGCCTCTCCAGCCATTGTGGTTTATGATGTGTGCTTTTGTGGATACCAGGGGGAAGTGACCCTCACAATATCCCTTCCTCACACTAATCAGAGTTCAGCCCAGGATCTAGGCTGTTACTGGAGGATTTCCCTATGGTGTATCCTCTCTGGTCTAGTCAGCATTTTCTTCTTATTACCAGCCCTTTTTTCTTTTTTTTTTTTTTCTTTTTTTCAAGTAATCTAAGGATAGAGGGATACTTTCATTTCTTTGTTGAGAGAAAATGTGTTTACTGTTTTGAGTCTGAGCCTAAAACAGTTCCCTTATAGCATAACCCTGTGATTTTTCCCTTTATAATGACGTTAATGTTTCTCCATGACCCGTGGCTTGGAGTAATATTGTTCAGTCATTTAATGGCTAATTAATTTGGAATACAGGTTTTCATTGGATTATATACATCCCGGTTTTAAAACACAAGAAAGGATGCTAGAATCATATGGAGATGGTGCAGTTTTCCTAAATGAATTCTTTTTATAAACATAGCTCTTGGTAGGTTTTCTTTCCCTTTATTTGCTAATTTATGTTTATACTTTTTTTTTTTCTGTTGAAAATATTGTCTTATGGCTGAATTCAATGAAGAAGGAAACTGGTTTCTTTACCAAAACAATCTATCATCATATTAAAAGCTATTTTTTAAGGTTTTTGTGAGCATCAGTTTTTTTCTTGTTGATGTTAATACACATATTTTACATGGTCAGTAGCCATGGTTATTTGTTTCTCTTTCCTATTTTTCTTTCTTTTAAGGCAATGTGAAATGAAATACAGAATAATATAAAACTCAGTCTCAATAAAACATTATAAATACAAGGGTCTTACAACAATTCAAATCATGTTAAATATGTCATTTTAGAGGTAGGAATGCTTCATCCTACACCACAATTTTATTTAATTTAGTGTAAAAGAGTAGAAAATTTTATATAAGGGGTTCCCACATTTAGATATTGACACTATTATATATGATTGTGTTCGATTAGTTCCTTCAGAAAATCCTATCAAAATCATAAGTAGACTTTGACTTTTAATCTGTTAGTCTTAATTTCTGTAACTGGAGAGAGATCATAAAATACAAAGTAATGCTTAAATTCAGATTCCAAATTCACCTTTTAGTACTTGTATTCTGTTAACATGAAGCTACATATGATCATTTTTATTTGGAAAATTATTCAAACTGAATTTCCCATTTTTTAATTTAAAAAAAATCTAAATTTTAACCAAAATATTTGCTTATTTACTGTATTAAAGAATTTACTGACTCTCTTTACTAGTATTTGAAAACGAAGTGAAATTAACTTTTTGTAGGAAAAAAAAAGTCTACCAAATAAAATAAGGACTATTAAATTTGAAAGTATAAAAAAATTGAAAGTATGCATACACACATGGAATCAAGAGTTATCTTAGGGTCTTTAATTAGTGTAAGCTATAAATAGAAAATGTTTACTTTGTACCAATAGTATTCTTTATTGTTTTATCAATATTATTCTATATGCAAAAACTCCAAACCTTAGACTTTAAAAGTTCTGAAAAGAGTTATACAAGTGTTTTATCAGTTTATGAAAAGAAATGATGTTTACATTTAATTAATTGAAAATAATTTTAAATATGTATCACCTGGATTCAAGTTTCATTTTATCTCTTTGGCCCATACTGTCTTCCTACATATCAAGCAGGTTCTAAATTAGAACTTAAACACTGAGTCCACCTCTCTCATTAACTGCTTGTGTCACTAATGTAAGTTGTTTTTCATCTTTATAAAAATCAAAATTTTATAAATGAGCTACAATCCTAAAGTTAAAAATCTAAAACATTGTATGGAGTCATATTTCTGACAGACTTGAATTTAGGTCTTAAGCTTGTTTGTTTATTTTCCTGAGAAGATAATTCTAATACACTGTTAGTGGATGCTGATTATTATTACTATTTTAAGCTCTTTCCCAAGAAACTTACATACAAGGCACACAGACCTTGATCACAAACAAGTTCAATAACCACAAAGTGACTTCCTTTTTTACTTCCTAAGAGGTTGTTAAGTGAAATAATGGATTATGCATGGGTGCTTGTCATAAAGACATTTCCACATAACTTAGCTGACATACCCAGCAGTTCTCTTAAACATAGTTTTGTAGCCTATGTAAGTTGCCAGAATATTTCACCCTAAAATATGTCTCTTTGACATAAATATTATTTTGAACTGAAGGCAATTAAGAAGCAGCAAACTCAGAAAAAGCTCCCTCTTTTTTGCCTAATGGCAAGGCACAAATTTTCCTTTTACTGGACACCCTCTCCTCAGGCCAGGGTTGCAACCAGCAGAATCTGCAAATAAACCTTCCCACTCCATTACTTTCCTCCCATATGTTTACCCTCGCAGAGTTTGCCACCCTTGGAAGCCTCGGACTTCTTTCTTTTGTCTTTTCATTTCTCTACAAATTGACGATTCATAGTTGATGATGCTATATAAGCTGCAGTTCTAAGCTGCTGCGTTGAGTTACATTTTTTTTGTTTTACTTATTTATTTATTTATTTTTTAACATCTTTATTGGGGTATAATTGCTTTACAATGGTGTGATAGTTTGTGCTTTATAACAAAGTGAATCAGTTATACATATACATATGTTCCCATATGTCTTCCCTCTTGCATCTCCCTCCCTCCCATCCTCCCTATCCCACCCCTCCAGGCTGTCACAAAGCACCGAGCCAATATCCCTGTGCCATGCGGCTGCTTCCCACTAGCTATCTACCTTATTACGTTTGTTAGTGTGTATATGTCCATGACTCTCTCTCGCCCTGTCACAGCTCACCCTTCCCCCTCCCCATATCCTCAAGTCCGTTCTCCAGTAGGTCTCCATCTTTATTCCTGTCTTACCCCTAGGTTCTTCATGACATTTTTCTTTTCTTAAATTCCATATATATGTGTTAGCATACGGTATTTGTCTTTTTCTTTCTGACTTACTTCACTCTGTATGACAGACTCTAGGTCTATCCACCTCATTACAAATAGCTCAATTTCGTTTCTTTTCATGGCTGAGAAATATTCCATTGTATATATGTGCCACATCTTCTTTATCCATTCATCTGTTGATGGGCACTTAGGTTGTTTCCATCTCTGGGCTATTGTAAATAGAGCTGCAATGAACATTTTGGTACATGACTCTTTTTGAATTTTGGTTTTCTCAGGGTATATGCCCAGTAGTGGGATTGCTGGGTCATATGGTAGTTCTATTTGTAGTTTTTTTAAGGAACCTCCATACTGTTCTCCATAGTGGCTGAACCAATTCACATTCCCACCAGCAGTGCAAGAGTGCTCCCTTTTCTCCACACCCTCTCCAGCATTTATTGTTTCTAGATTTTTTGATGATGGCCATTCTGACTGGTGTGAGATGATATCTCATGGTAGTTTTGATTTGTATTTCCCTAATGATTAATGATGTTGAGCATTCTTTCATGTGTTTGTTGGCAGTCTGTATATCTTCTTTGGAGAAATGTTTATTTAGGCCTTCTGCCTATTTTTGGATTGGGTTGTTTGTTTTTTTGATATTGAGCTGAGTGAGCTGCTTGTTAATTTTGGAGATTAATCCTTTCTTTGTTGCTTCATTTGCAAATATTTTGCCCATTCTGAGGGTTGTCTTTTGGTCTTGTTTATGGTTTCCTTTGCTGTGCAAAAGTTTTGAAGTTTCATTAGGTCCCATTTGTTTATTTTTGTTTTTATTTCCATTACTCTAGGAGGTGAGTCAGAAAGGATCTTGCTGTGATTTATGTCATAGAGTGTTCTGCCTATGTTTTCCTCTAAGAGTTTGATAGTTTCTGGCCTTACATTTAGGTCTTTAATCCATTTTGAGCTTATTTTTGTGTATGGTGTTAGGGAGTGATCTAATCTCATACTTTTACATGTACCTGTCCAGTTTTCCCAGCACCACTTATTGAAGAGGCTGTCCTTTCTCCACTGTACATTCCTGCCACCTTTATCAATATAAGGTGTCCATATGTGCATGGGTTTATCTCTGGGCTTTCTATCCTGTTCCATTGATCTATCTTTCTGTTTTTGTGCCAGTACCATAATGTCTTGATTACTGTAGCTTTGTAGTATAGTCTGAAGTCAGGGAGCTTGATTCCTCCAGCTCCGTTTTTCGTTCTCAAGATTGCTTTGGCTATTCGGGGTCTTTTGTGTTTCCATACAAATTGCGAAATTTTTTGTTCTAGTTCTGTGAAAAATGCCAGTGGTAGTTTGATAGCAATTGAATTGAATATGTAGATTGCTTTGGGTAGTATAGTCATTTTCACAATGTTGATTCTTCCAACCCAGAACATGGTATATCTCTCAATCTATTTGTATCATCTTTAATTTCTTTCATCAGTGTCTTATAATTTTCTGCATACAGGTCTTTTGTCTCCTTAGGTAGGTTTATTCCTCGATATTTTATTCTTTTTGTTGCAATGGTAAATGGGAGTGTTTTCTTGATTTCATTTTCAGATTTTTCATCATTAGTATAAAGGAATGCCAGAGATTTCTGTGCATTTTGTATCCTGTTACTTTACCAAATTCATTGATTAGCTCTAGTAGTTTTCTGGTAGCATCTTTAGGATTCTCTATGTATCGTATCATGTCATCTGCAAACAGTGACAGCTTTACTTCTTCTTTTCCAATTTGGATTCCTTTTATTTCCTTTTCTTCTCTGATTGTTGTGGCTAAAACTTCCAAAACTATGTTGAATAAGAGTGGTGAGAGTGGGTAACCTTGTCTTGTTCCTGATCTTAGTGGAAATGCTTTCAGTTTTTCACGATTGAGGATGATGTTTGCTGTGGGCTTGTCATATATGGCCTTTATTATGTTGAGGAAAGTTCCCTCTATGCCTACTTTGTGCAGGGTTTTTATCATAAATTGGTGTTGAATTTTGTCAAAAGCTTTCTCTACATCTATTGAGATGATCATATGGTTTTTCTCCTTCAATTTGTTAATATGGTTTATCACATTGATAGATTTGCATATATTGAAGAATCCTTGCATTCCTGGAATAAACCCCACTTGATCATGGTGTATGATCCTTTTAATGTGCTGTTGGAATCTGTTTGCTAGTATTCTGTTGAGGATTTTTGCATCTATGTCCATTAGTGATATTGGCCTGTAGTTTTCTTTCTTTGTGACATCCTTGTCTGGTTTTGGTATCAAGATGATGGTGGCCTCGTAGAATGAATTTGGGAGTGTTCCTCCCTCTGTTATATTTTGGAAGAGTTTGAGAAGGATAGGTGTTAGCTCTTCTTTAAATGTTTGATAGAATTCGCCAGTGAAGCCATCTGGTCCTGGGCTTTTCTTTGTTGGAAGATTTTTAATCACAGTTTCAATTTCAGTGCCTGTGATTGGTCTGTTCATATTTTCTATTTCTTCCTGATTCAGTCTTGACAGGTTTGCATTTCTAAGCATTTGTCCATTTCTTCCAGATTGTCCATTTTATTGGCATAGAGTTGCTTGTAGTAATCTCTCATGATCTCTTTTATTTCTGCAGTGTCAGTTGTTACCTCTCCTTTTTCATTTCTAATTCTATTGATTTGAGTCTTCTCCCTTTTCTTCTTGATGAATCTGGCTAGTGGTTTATCTATTTTGTTTATCTTCTCAAAGAACCAGCTTTTAGTTTTATTGATCTTTGCTATTATTTCCTTCATTTCTTTTTCATTTATTTCTGATCTGATTTTTATGATTTCTTTCCTTCTGCTAGCTTTGGGGTTTTTTTGTTCTTCTTTCTCTAATTGCTTGAGGTGCAAGGTTAGGTTGTTTATTCGAGATGTTTCCTGCTTCTTAAGGTGGGCTTGTATTGCTATAAACTTCCCCCTTAGAACTGCCTTTGCTGCATCCCATACGTTTTGGGTCGTTGGGTCTCCATTGTCATTTGTTTCTAGGTATTTTTTTATTTCCTCTTTGATTTCTTCAGTGATCACTTCATTATTAAGTAGTGTATTGTTTAGCCTCCATGTGTTTGTATTTTTTACAGATCTTTTTCTGTAATTGATATCTAGTATCATGCCGTTGTGGTCAGAAAAGATACTTGATACAATTTCAATTTTCTTAAATTTACCAAGGCTTGATTTGTGACCTAAGATATGATCTATCCTGGAGAATGTTCCATGAGCACTTGAGAAAAATGTGTATTCTGTTGTTTTTGGATGGAGTGTCCTACAAATATCACTTAAGTCCATCTTGTTTAATGTATCATTTAAAGCTTGTGTTTCCTTATTTATTTTCATTTTGGATGATCTGTCCATGGGTGAAAGTGGGGTGTTAAAGTCCCCTACTATGAATGTGTTACTGTCGATTTCCCCTTTTATGGCTGTTAGTATTTGCCTTATGTATTGAGGTGCTCCTATGTTGGGTGCATAAATATTTACAATTGTTATATCTTCTTCTTGGATCGATCCCTTGATCATTATGTAGTGTCCTTCTTTGTCTCTTTTAATAGTCCTTATTTTAAAGTCTATTTTGTCTGATATGAGAATTGCTACTCCAGCTTTCTTTTGGTTTCCATTTGCATGGAATATCTTTTTCCATCCCCTTACTTTCAGTCAGTATGTGTCTCGAGGTCTGAAGTGGGTCTCTTGTAGACAGCATATATAAGGGTCTTGTTTTTGTATCCATTCAGCCAATCTGTGCCTTTTGGTGGGAGCATTTAATCCATTTACATTTAAGGTAATTATCGATATGTATGTTCCCATTCCCATTTTCTAAATTGTTTTGGGTTCGTTATTATAGGTCTTTTCCTTCTCTTGTGTTTCTTGTCTAGAGAAGTTCCTTTAGCATTTGTTGTAAAGCTGGTTTGGTGGTGCTGAACTCTCTCAGATTTTGCTTGTCTGTAAAGGTTTTAATTTCTCCATCAAATCTGAATGAGATCCTTGCTGGGTAGAGTAGTCTTGGTTGCAGGTTTTTCTCCTTCATCACTTTCAGTATGTCCTGCCACTCCCTTCTGGCTTGTAGGGTTTCTGCTGAGAGATCAGCTGTTAACCTTATGGGGATTCCCTTGTGTGTTATTTGTTGTTTTTCCTTTGATGCTTTTAATATGCTTTCTTTGTATTTAATTTTTGACAGTTTGATTAATATGTGTTTGGCGTATTTCTCCTTGTATTTATCCTGTATGGGATTCTCTGTGCTTCCTGGACTTGATCAACTATTTCCTTTCCCATATTAGGGAAGTTTTCAACTATCATCTCTTCAAATATTTTCTCAGTCCCTTTCTTTTTCTCTTCTTCTTCTGGAACCGCTATAATTTGAATGTTAGTGCATTTAATGTTGTCCCAGAGTTCTCTGAGACTGTCCTCAGTTCTTTTCATTCTTTTTTCTTTATTCTGCTCTGCAGTAGCTATTTCCACTATTTTATCTTCCAGGTCACTTATCCATTTTTCTGCCTCAGTCATTCTGCTATTGATCCCATCTAGAGTACTTTTAATTTCATTTATTGTGTTGTTCATCATTGCTTGTTTCATCTTTGTTTCCTCTAGGTCCTTTTTAACTGTTTCTTGCATTTTGTCCACTCTATTTCCAAGATTTCGGATCATCCTTACTATCATTATTCTGAATTCTTTTTCAGGTAGACTGCCTATTTCCTCTTCATTTGTTAGGTCTGGTGCATTTTTATCTTGCTCCTTTAACTGCTGTGTGTTTTTCTGTCTTCTCATTTTGCTTATCTTACTGTGTTTGGGGTCTCCTTTTTGCAGGCTGCAGGTTCGTAGTTCCCGCTGTTATTGATGTCTCTCTCCAGTGGCTAAGGTTGGTTCAGTGGGTTGTGTAGGCTTCCTGGTGGAGGGGACTAGTGCCTGTGTTGTGGTGGATGAGGCTGGATCTTGTCTCTCAAGTGGGCAGGTTCACGTCTGGTGCTGTGTTTTGGGGTGTCTGTGGCCTTATTATGATTTTAGGCAGCCTCTCTGCTAATGGGTGGGGTTGTGTTCCTGTTTTGCTAGTTGTTTGGCATAGGTTGTCCAGCACTATAGCTTGCTGGTCGTTGAGTGAAGCTGGGTGCTGGTGTTAAGATGAAGGTCTCTGGGAGATTTTCGCCATTTGATATTATGTGGAGCTGGGAGGTCTCTTGTTGACCAGTGTCCAGAAGTTGGCTCTCCTACCTCAGAGGCAGAGCCCTGACTCCTGGCTGGAGCACCAAGAGCCTTTCATCCACATGGCTCAGAATAAAAGGGAGAAAAAGTAGGGAGAATTAGTAGAAGTATGAAGAAAGAAAGAAAGAAAGGAGGGAAGGAAGGAAGGAAGAAATAAAGAAAGAAAGAAACAAACAAAGAAAGAAAAAAGCAAAGAAGGAAAGAAGGCAAGAAGGAAAGAAAGGAGGGAGCGAGGGACGGAGGAAGGAAGGAAGGACGGAAGGAAGGAAAAAAGACAGAAAGAAAGAAGATACAGTAAAATAAAATAAAGTATAATAAAGTTATTGAATTAAAAAAATAATTATTTAGAAAAAAAAAAGGGACGGATAGAACCTTAGGACAAATGTTGGAAGCAAAGCTATACAGGCAAAATCGTACACAGCAGCATACACATACACCCTCACAAAAAGAGGTAAAGGGGAAAAAATCATAAATCTTGCTTTCAGAGACCACCTCCTCAATTTGGGATGATTCGTTCTCTAAAGGAGGGAAGGAAGGAAGGAAAGAAAGAAAGAATGAATGAAAGAAAGAAAGAAAGAAAGAAAGAACAATGGTAAAGTATAATAAAGTTACTAAAATTAAAATTAATTATTAAGAAAAAAAATTTTAAAGAAAACCATGGACGGATAGAACCCTAGGATAAATGGTGGAAGAAAGACTATACAGACAAGATCTCACACAGAAGCATACACATACACATTCACAAAAAGAGGAAAAGGGAAAAAAATCATAGATCTTGTTCCTAAAGTCCACCTCCTCAATTTGGGATCATTCCATGTCTATTCAGGTATTCCACAGATGCAGAGTACATCAAGTTGATTGTGGAGCTTTAATCCGCTGCTTCTGAGGCTGCTGGGAGAGATTTTCCTTTCTCTTCTTTGTTCTCACAGGGGCTCAGCTTTGGATTTGGCCCCGCCTCTGTGTGTAGGTCACTGGAGGGCATCTGTTTTTTGCTCAGACAGGACGGGGTTAAAGGAACCGTTGATTCGGGGGCTCTGGCACACTCAGGCTCGGGGGGAGGGAGGGGCACTGCGTGCGGTGCGGGCCTGCGGCGGCAGAGGCCGGCATGACGTTGCACCAGCCTGAGGCCCGCCGTGCATTCTCCCGGGGAAGTTGTCCCTGGATCCCGGGAACCTGGCAATGGCGGGCTGCACAGTCTCCGCAGAAGAGGGGTGTGGAGAGTGACCTATGCTCGCACACAGGCCCCTTGGTGGCGGCAGCAGCAGCCTTAGCATCTCCCGTCTGTCTCTGGGGTCCGTGCTTTTAGCCGCGGCTCACGCCCGTCTCTGGAGTTCCTTTAAGCAGCGCTCTTAAACCCCTCTCCTCGCGCACCAGGAAACAAGGAGGGAAGAAAAAGTCTCTTGCTTCTTCGGCAGGTGCAGACTTTTCCCTGGACTCCCTGCCGGCTAGCCGTGGTGCACTAACCCCTTCAGGCTATGTTCAAGCCGCCAACCCCAGTCCTCTCCCTGCGCTCCAACCGAAACCCGAGTCTCAGCTCGCAGCCCCGCCCAGCGCGGCGGGTGAGCAGACAAGCCTCTCGGGCTGGGAGTGCCGGTCGGCACCGATCCTCTGTGCGGGAATCTCCCCGCTTTGCCCTCCGCACCCATTGCTGTGCACTCCTCTGCGGCCCCGAAGCTCCCCCCTCCGCCTCCCGCAGTCTCCGCCTGCAAAGGGGCTTCCTAGTGTGTGGAAACTTTTCCTCCTTCACAGCTCCCTCCCACTGGTGCAGGTGCCGTCCCTATTCTTTTGTCTCTGTTTTTTCTTTTTTTTTCTTTTGCCCTACCCAGGTACGTGGGGAGTTTCTTGCCTTTTGGGAGGTCTGAGGTCTTCTGCCAACCTTCAGTAGGTGTTCTGTAGGAGTTGTTCCACGTGTAGATGTATTTCTGGTGTATCTGTGGGGAGGAAGGTGATCTCCGCGTCTTACTCTTCCACCATCTTCCTACAAGCCGAGTTACGTTTTTGTTGAGATTTCTTCCAGATGATGAGCCCAGCACACATTATTAAACTGTTAGTTTTTCTTTTGTAAAACTTTTTGTTGAAGAGTCCTAGATGAAAACCTGAAATATGTAAGGTTCTGCTTCCCTTATAACTACATGGGCATTAAAATCCCAGAGATTTTTCTTAAATATTGGTTTGTGGCCTACATGTCTATTAGAACCCCAGGTGTTTTTATTTTGCACTATCATTCATCCCATCATGACAATTATCTTGAGTTTATTATGAACAGCTAGAACCCTTGAAATAAGGAAACCTTCTATTTTTTTCACAGTAATGCTGAGGTTCCATTGATATCCCCAGAGACCTCACTAGGTCAGGTGGGAGCCTTTCCTGTTCCTGCCACAGTTATATAGTAAATGTCTCTAAATCTTAAATGAGAAAGTATAATATAAAAGATGCAAGGACATCTATTTATCATTGGAATTGTATGTGATTTTTCAGAAGAAATCTGATATCATTCAACAGACACATTTTAATGCACAAGGACATTTTTTTAAATAAAAATAAAAATAGTTATTGGCACTCAAATAAAAAAATACACAAGGTGCAGAGAAGAGAAATGATCTTGCTTTCATTTCCAGTGTATATCCTGAGGAGAGGTGGTATCTCACCTCCTTTGTGGCTCATACCCTGTAAAGCTTTGCCCATATTTGGTGACAGTGTTGGTAGAACTATTAATGGTGCTAATGAAGTATACTTTTCGAGCTGCCTTGATGACAATATGGCAAACCCTTCAGAGTAGAAACTGGGAAAAATTTATCTCATCCATTACCTGGTACAACAGTTGGCTTCCTACATTCTTTCTCCTTTTGATGTTTCCCATTAATGTATTTTTTTTCTAGCTTCCATTTATTTCATTCAGTTTAAATACTTACTCAAAATTACAGCCAGGAGACCTTCAAGGTGGTGAAAGAGTAAGACTTGGAGATCACTTTCCTCCCAAAAATACATCAGAAATACATGTACATGTGGAAAAACTCCTACAGAACACCTACTGAACACTGGCAGAAGACTTCAGACTCCCCAAAAGGCCAGAAACTCCCCACATACATGGGTGGGGCCAAAAACAGAAATATGTGTTCCCTTCCACACACTAGGAAGCCCTTTCAATGGCAGAGATGGTGGGTGGCAGAGGTGAAACTTCAGAGCCACGGAGGAGAATGCAGCAACAAGGGTACAGAGAGCAAAGTGGAGAGATTCCCGCACAGAAGATTGGTGCCGACCAGTACTCACCAGCCCCAGAGGCTTGTCTGCTCACCCACCGGGGTGGGCAGGGGCTGGGAGCTGAGGCTCGTGCTTTGGAGGTCAGATCCCAGGGAGACAACTGGGGTTGGCAACATGAACACAGCCTGAAGGGGGCTAGGACAACACAGGAGGGAGTTCAGAAAAAAGTCTGGACCTGCCTAAGAGGCAAGAGACAATTGTTTCTGGGTGAACGAGGAGAGGGGATTCAGAGCACCAACTAAACGAGCTCCAGAGATGGAAGTGAGCCGTGCTATCAGTGCTGACACCAGAGACAGACATGAAACGCTAGGGCTACTGCTGCAGCCACAAAGAAGCCTGTGTGTAAGCACAGGTCACTATCCACACCTCCACTCCTGGGAGCCTGTGCAGCCCGCCACTGCCAGGGTCCAGTGATGCAGGGACAACTTCCTCGGGAGAATACACGGCACACCTCAGGCTGTTGCAACGTCACGTTGGCCTCTGCTGCCACAGGATCATCCCACATTCTGTACCTCTTCGTCCCCCTGGACTCAGTGAGCCAGACCCCCCTACTAAGCTACTGCTTTAACCCCGTCCTGTCTGAGGGAAGAACAGATGCCCCCTGGCGACCTACATGCAGAGGCGGGGCCAAGCCCAAACCTGAATCCCAAGAGCAGTGCAAACAAAGAAGAGAAAGGGAAATCTTTCCCAGCAGCCTCAGGAGCAGCAGATTAAATCTCCACAATCAACTTGATGTACCCTGCATCTGTGGAATACCTGACTAGACAATGAATCACCCCACGTTGAGAAGGTGGACTTTGGGAGCAATGATATATAAATATTTCTCCATTTTTGTGAATGTGTATGTGTATGATACTTTGTGTGAGTTTGTCTGTATACCTTTGCTCTACCATTTGTCCCAGGGTTCTGCCTGTCTGTTTTTTGTTGGTTTGTTTGTTTTTTGCTTCATTTTTTGTTTGTTTGTTATAGTTTTAAACAACTTTGATCATTTGTGGATTTGGTTTTTGGTTTGGTTGCTCTCTTCTTCCTTTCTCTCTCTCTCTCTCTTTTTTTTCTTTTTCTTATTACTTTTTAATTATTTCTATTTTAATTAAATACTTTTTATTTTAATAACTTTATTATTATTATTTATTTATTTCCTTTTTCTCCCTTTTTTTCTGAGCCATGTGGCTGACAGGGTCTTGGTGCTCTGGCCAGATGTCAGGCCTGTATCTCTGAGGTGGGAGAGCTGAATTCAGGACTTTAGTGCACCAGAGACCTCCTGGCTACATGTAATATCAAATGGCAACAGCTCTCCCAGATTTCTACATCTTAAGGTTAAGACCTAGCTCCACTCAACAACCAGAAAGCTACAGTGCTGGACACACTATGTCAAACAACTAGTAAGACAGGAACACCCCCCACACACACTCATTAGCAGAGAGGCTGCATAAAATCATACTAAGGTCACAGAAACCCCAAAACACACCACTGGAAGCAGTCCTGCTCATCAGAAAGACAAGATCCAGCCTCATCCACCAGAACACAGGCACAAGTCCCCTCCATCAGGAAGCCTTCACACACACTGAACCAAACTTAACCACTGGGGGCAGACACCAAAAACAAAGGGGAATAATGAACCTGCAGGCTGTGAATAGGAGACCCCAAACACAGTAAGTTAAGCAAAATGAGAAGACAGAGAAACACATAGCAGATGAAGGAGCAAGGTAAAAACCCACCAGATCAAACAAATGAAGAGGAAACACACAGTCTACCTGAAAAATATTTGAGAGTAATGGTAGTAAAAATGATCCAAAATCTTGTAAATAGAATGGAGAAAATAAAAGAAACATTTAACAAAGACCAAGAAGAACTAAAGAACAAACAAACAATGAAGAACAATAAAATAAATGAAATTAAAAATTCTCCAGAAGGAATCAATAGTGAAATAACTGATGCAGATGAATGGATAAATCAACTGGAAGACAAAATAGTGGAAATAACTACTGCAGAGCAGAATAAAGAAAAAAATATGAAAAGAATTGAGGACAGTCTCAGAGACAACTGGGACAACATTAAATGCACTAACATTCGAATTATACGGGTCCCAGAAGAAGAAGAGAGAAAGAAAAGGATTGAGATAATATTTGAAGAGATTATAGATGAAAATTTCCCTAATATGGGAATGGAAATACTTAAGTCCAGGAAGCACAGAGAGTCTCACATACAGGATAAGTCCAAGGAGAAACATGATAAGATAAATATTAATCAAACTATCAAAAATTATATGCAAAGGAATATATTAAAAGAAGCAAGGGAAAAATAACAAATAAAATGCAAGGTAATCCCCATAAGTTTAACAGCTGATCTTTCAGCAGAAACTCCGCAAGCCAGAAGGGAGTGGCAAGACATATTTAAAGTGATGAAAGGGAAAAACCTACAACCAAGATTAAACTACACAGCAAGGATCTCATTCAGATTCAAAGGAGAAATTAAAAACTTTACAGACAAGCAAAATCTAAGAGAAATCAGAACAACCAAACCAGCATTACAAGAAATTTTCAAGGAAGTTCTCTAGGCAGGAAACACAAGAGAAGGAAATGACCTATAATAACAAACCACAAACCATTAAGAAAATGGTAATAAGAACATACACATTGATAACTACCTTAAATGTAAATGGATTAAATGCTCCAACCAAAAGACATAGACTGGCTGAATGGATGCAAAAACAACACCCATATATATGCTGTCTACAAGAGACCCACTTCAGACTTAGGGACACATACAGACTGAACAAGATGGGATGGAAAAAATATTCCATCCAAACGGGAATCAAAAGAAAGTTGGAGAAGCGTTTCTCTTAGCAGACAAAACAGACTTTAAAAGAAAGACTATTACAAGAGACAAAGAAGGACACTATATAATGATCAAGGGATCGATCCAAGAAGAAAACATAACAATTGTAAATATTTATGCACCCAATATAGGAGCACTTCAGTATATAAGGAAAATGCTAACAGCCATAAAAGGGGAAATTGACAGTAACACAATCATAGTAGGGGACTTTAAAACCCTACTTTCATCTATGGAGAGAGCATACAAAATGAAAATAAATAAGGAAACACAAGCTTTAAATGATACATTAAAAAAAGAGGACTTAATTGATATCTATAGGACATTCCATCCAAAAACAACAGAATGCACTTTCTTCTCAACTGCTAATGAACTTTTCCAGGATAGATCATATCTTGGGTCACTAATCAAGCCTAGGTAAATTTAAGAAAATTGAAATCATATCAAGTATCTTTTCTGATCACAATGCTATGAGATTAGATATCAAATACAGGAAATAATCAGTAAAATATACAAACAAATGGAAGCTAAACAATACACTACTTAATAAAGAAGATATCATTGAGGAAATCAAAAAGGAAATCAAAAGATACCTAGAAACAAATGACAATGAAAACACAATGACCCAAAACCTATGGGATGCAGCAAAAAGCAGTTCTAAGAGGGAAGTTTTTAGCAATAAACGCTTACCTCAAGAAACAAGAAACATCTCAAATAAACGACCTAACCATACAACTAAAGCAATTAGAGAAAGAAGAAAAGAAAAAAAAAACAAAAAAACAAAAAAAAAACAAAAAAACACCTAAAGTTAGAGAAAGAAATCATAAAGATCAGAAAAGAAATAAATGAAAAAGAAATGAAGGAAACAATTGCAAAGATCAATAAAACTAACAGCTTGTTCTGTGAGAAGATAAAAAAAAATTGATAAACCATTAGCCAGATTCATCAAGAAAAAAAGGGAGAAGACTCAAATCAATAGAATTAGAAATGAAAAAGGAGAAATCACAAATGACACTGAAGAATGGCAAAGGATCATGAGAGATTACTACAAGCAACTATATGCCAATCAAATGGACAACCTGGAAGAAATGAACAAACTCTTTAAAAAGCACAACCTTCCAAGACTGAACCAGGAAGAAATAGAAAATATAAACAGACCAATCACAAGCATTTAAATTGAGACTGTGATTAAAAATCTTCCAACAAACAAAAGCCCAGAACCAGATGGCTTCACAGGCGAATTCTATCAAACATTTAGAGAAGAGCTAACACCTATCCTTCTCAAACTCTTCCAAAATATAGCAGAGGGAGGAACACTCCTAAACTCATCCTAATAGGCCACCATCACCCTGATACCAAAACCAGACAAAGATGTCACAAAGAAAGAAAACTACAATCCAATATCACTGATGAACAAAGATGCAAAAATCCTCAACAAAATACTAGGCAACAGAAACCAACAGCACATTAAAGGGATCACACACCAAGTTCATGTGGAGTTTATCCCAGGAATGCAAGGATTCTTCAATATATGCTAATCAATCAATGTCATACATCATAACAACAAATTGAATGATAAAAGCCATATGATCATCTCAATAGATGCAGAGAAACTTTCAACAAAATTCAACACCAATTTATGATAAAAACCCTCCAGAAAGTAGGCATAGAGGGAATTTTCCTCAACATAATAAAGGCTATATATGAAAAACCCACAGCCAACATCATTCTCAATGGTGAAAACCTGAAACCATGTCCACTAAGTTCAGGAACAAGACAAGGTTGCACACTCTCACCACTATTATTCAACACAGTTTTGGAAGTTTTAGTCACAGCTATCAGAGGAAAAAATAAATAAAAAGAATCTAAATTGGAAAGGAAGAAGAAAAGCTGTCACTGTTTGCAGATGACATGATACTATACATAGCAAATCCTAAGGACACTACCTGAAAATTACTAGAGCTAATCAATGAATCTGGTAAAGTAGCAGGATACAAAATTAATGCACAGAAATCTCTTACTTTACTATACATTAATGATAAAATATCTGAAAGAGAAATTAAGGAAACCCTGCCATTTTTCCACTGCAACAAAAACAATAAAATACCTAAGAATAAACTTACCTAATGGGACAAAAGACCTGTATGCAGAAAACGATAAGACACTGATGAAAGAAATTAAAAATGATACAAACTGATGGAGAGATAGACCACATTCTTGAATTGGAAGTATCAATATTGTGAAAATGAATCTACTACCCAAAGCAATCTACAGATTCAATGCAATCCCTATCAAACTACCAATAGCATTTTTCACAGAACTAGAACAAAAATTTTCACAATTTGTATGGAAACACAAAAGACCCCGAATAGCAAAATCAATATTGAGAAAGAAAAACGGAGCTGGAGTAATCAGGCTCCTGGACTTCAGACTCTACTACAAAGCTACAGTAATCAATACAGTATGGTACTGACACAAAAACAGAATTATAGATCAATGGAACAGGATAGAACGTCCAGAGATAAACCCATGTACATATGGTCAGCTTATTTTTCATAAAGGAGGCAAGAACATACAATGGAGAAAAGACAACCTCTTCAATAAGTGGTGCTGGGAGAACTGGACAGCTACATGTAAAAAAATGATGTTAGAACACTCCCAAACACCATACACAAAAATAAACTCAAGAGGGATTAAAGACCTAAATGCAAGGCCAGACAGTATAAAACTCTTATGGAAAACATAGGCAGAACACTCCATGATATAAATCACAGCAAGATCCTTTTTGACCCATGTCCTAGAATAATGGAAATAGAAACAAAAATAAACAAATGAGACCTAATAAAACTTAAAAGCTTTTTCATAACAAAGGAAACCCTAAACAAATGAAAATACAACTCTCAGAATGGGAGAAAATATTTGCAAATGAAGTAACTGACAAAGGATTAATCTCCAAAATATACAAGCAGCTCATGCAGCTCAATATCAAAAAAACAAACAACCCAATCGAAAACTTGTCAGAACACCTAAATAGACATTTCTCCTAAGCAAATATACAGATTGCAAAGAAACACTTTAAAGAATGCTCAACATCACTACTCAGTAGAGAAATGCAAATCTAAACTACAATGAGGTATCACCTCACACCAGTCAGAATGGCCATCATCATAAAGTCTACAGGGTTTCCCTGGTGGCGCAGTGGTTGAGAGTCTGCCTGCTGATGCAGGGGGCTCGGTTCATGTCCTGGTCCGGGAGCATCCCGTATGCTGCAGAGTGGCTGGGCCCATGAGCCATGGCTGCTGGGCCTGCGCATCCAGAGCCTGTGTTCCACAACGGGAGAGGCTGCAGCAGTGAGAGGCACATGTACCACAAAAAAAATAAATAAATAAAATAAAAATAAAATAAAATCTACAAATAATTAATGTTGGAGTGGGTGTGGAGGAAAAGGACCCTTCTTGCACTGTTGGTGGGAATGTAAATTGATACAGCCACTATGGAGAAGAGTATGGATGTTCTTTAAAAAACTAAAAACAGGACTACCATACGACCCAGCAATTCCAGTACTGGGCATATACCTTGAGAAAACCATAATTCAAAAGAGTCATGTACCACAAAGTTCATTGCAGCTCTATTTACAATAGCCAGGACATGGAAGCAACCAAAGTGTCCATCGACAGATGAATGGATAAAGAAGATGTGGCATATATATATATATATACAATGGAATATTACTCAGCCATAAATATAAATGAAATTGAGTTATTTGTAGTGAGGTGGATGGACATAGAGTCTGTCATACAGAGTCAAGCAAGTCATAAAGTGAAAAACAAATACCGTATGCTAACACATATATATAGAATCTAAAAAAATAAAATGTTTCTTAAGAACCTAGGGGTAGGACAAGAATAAAGGCACAGACGTAGTGAATGGACTTGATGACACGGGGAGAGGGAGGGTAATCTGGGATGAAGTGAGAGAGTGGCATGCACATATATACACTACCAAATATAAAATAGATAGCTAGTGAGAAGCAGCTGCATATCACAGGGAGATAAGCTCGGTGCTTTGTAACCACCTAGAGGGGTTGGATAGGGAGGGTGGGAGGGAATCGCAAGAGGGAGGACATATGGGGTTATTTGTATATGTATAACTGATTCACTTTCTTATAAAGCAGAAACTAACACACCATTGTAAAGCAATTATACTTCAAGAAAGATGTTAAAAGACAAAAAATAAATAAATAAAAACCAGAAAAAACAACACACATTTGGTAAGGCTTAAGTCCTGAGCTATTATTCTGAAAATTTTCCACAGAGGAGGACTTCAAAAAAAAAAAAACTTTCTATATATTCAGTGCCTGGTAAATGCCAACCAATTATTCAATCTTCAATAAATATATGATGGAAAAAATTTTTTAAAATACATACTTTTAGGTTTTCTGAAACAAATTCTTAGTGACTTTCTGATTGAAACTTCTCCATTAAGGGAAATAATAGATAAATATTCAATTATGTAAGTACCAAATTGGTATAGTTCTTGTATTTGCTGTATGAATAAAAAAAGCTACTCATATTTATCCCTCTCTTTATGGCTACTCTTCCCTAGAAACCAATTTACGAAGGTCAGTAAACTATAGGTGTGGAGACTTAAATATTCTTTCTTCAACTTGCATCCTCTTTCACTAACCGTGTATTAATTACAACCTCTGACATTATTATTTCATCCATTTATTCATGTCCTATATGAAAATCAACAGTTCTGTATACACGTTTTATTCTTTCCCCATTGGTTTTGATCTAAATTCACAATGAAGGCTTATTTAAATATTAATCTATTTATAAAAATTTAAAGTATACTTACTATGAATATAATACACAAAAGCTGCATATTATTATAATTTTTGAGTGAGAATACCAGTAAAATATGTTAATGTGCTATATATGAGAAAGTAATATAAAAATAAAAAAGTATAAACTTATTTCATTAATCTCTAAACCAATAAACTTTTTATTTCATTTTAAAATGAATTTTAAAATTATAATAAAAATACAGACTACTAATATTGTCAACATTTAGTACAATCACTTGCTTCTTCTAGCTACTAATTTTTAAGTGCCCTTAACGGTACATTTTTCAGATGGAATATTGCACTACCAAATAGAATTGTGCTGTAACCATCCAGAGGGAAGATTTTTTAAACCTCAGTGTAAGTGGTAATCTGAAAACAGGTGAAAATACCCTCTAGGCACAAAGGTATCAAAAAGATTTCACAAGATTCCCCATAATAAAAAAGAAAAAAAAATACCTCTTAGTCATTGGGAAAATGAGTCAGAAGGTTTTTAATGGAAGGAAGGGGAGAGAATGAAGATGGTTGACAACTTACTATGCACCATGTAATTTCTTTAATACATTATATTTACCATCTCAGTGAGATGTACAGACTGCTGAGAAGAAAACAAGACTTTTAAGAGAAATATATATTTTGGAATATTATACAGTTTTATAACCACTTAGAATCACCACTAGACTCTTTACAATGAAAGTACAGGGCTCCATGTGTTTTGTTCACAATCATATTTTGTAACGTGTCAATGCACATTGCAAGTGATAATAACTATTGAAGGAATTAATATTAAACCAGGTTAGCACATCATAGTGCAGTTTAATAAATTATACTGATAATCTTCATCCTGATTTGCCAAGTAAAGGTTAAATTTTATTGAATGTAGTCTATTTAAAATTTTATCTTCAACTAGCTTCTACATTAAAGGCTTCCATTCCCAAATTCCCAAGCAACTAGATTTCAATCTACTGTTCATTCTAGTACCAAAAGTTCACTTGTTGACAAGATTTCTACAGTTAAATATTGGCTGTGTGGGCTTCCCTGGTGGTGCAATTGTTGAGAGTCTGCCTGCTGATGCAGGGGACATGGGTTCGTGCTCCAGTCCGGGAAGATCCCACATGCCACGGAGTGGCTGAAGCAGTGAGCCATGGCTGCTGGGCCTGCACGTCCGGAGCCCATGCTCCACAACGGGAGAGGCCACAACAGTGAGAGGCCCGCGTACCGCAAAAAAAAAAAAAAAATTGGCTGTGAAGGAAAAATAAGTGAGAATACCTCCATCAGTTAAACGTCAGGGGAAAGAAATTTCTCAAAGATCTAAAATATGACAAAACCTTTGTTAGAACATTTAAATAAACTATTCAGCCACTTATTTTTTTTAGAGCCACAGAATGAGAGGCAAGGTATTACTCTGATTTCATACATGAGAAAATCGTTTAACTCAGAAACGTGAAATGTCATACATCTAGTTAAGTGAATCTAATCTTAATTAGTTGAATCTAACCACTGATTAGATTCAACTCCTATGTTACTTCAAGCCCAGGACAGTTTCAATTTACCCCTTTTCATTTGTGTTATATATTTCTCTACAATATTATTCTTTTCTTTCCTTTTTTGTTTTTCGGTTATTTTTATTTTTGGTACAATTTTTAAAGTTACTTTAAATTTACAGTTATCACAAAATATTGGCTATATTCCCCATGCTGTACAGTACCTCCTTGAGTCCACCTTACACCCAGTAGTTTGTACCTCCCACTCCCCCACCCCTATATTGCTCCTCGCCTCCCACTGGCAACCACTAGTTTGTTCTCTATGTCTGTGGGTCTGTTGTATTTTTTAGATTCCACATATAATATCATACAGTATTTGTCTTTCTTTGTCTGACTTATTTCACTTAGCATAATGCCCTCCTAGTCCATCCATGTTGCAACAAATAAACACACACACACCACATCATCTTTATCCATTCATCTGTTGATGGACACTCAGGTTGCTTCCATGTAAATAATGCTGCTATGAACATTGGGGTGCATATATTTTTTTGAAGTGTTTTTGGGGTGCGTGTGGTTTGTTTCTTTTTTTCGATACATGCCCAGGAGTGGAACTGCTCGGTCATATGGTAGTTTTACTTTTAGATTTTTGAGAAACCTCCATACTGTTCTTCATAATAGCTGCACCAATTTACATTCCAACCAAGTGTGCACAAGGGTTCCCTGTTCTCCACATCCTCGCCAACATTTGTTATTTGTGATATTTTTGACAGTAGCCATTCTGACAGTGAGGTGATATCTCATTTTGGTTTTTATTTGCATTTTCCTGATGATTAGCAATGTTGAACATCTTTTCATGTGCTTGTTGGCCATCTGCATTTCCTCCTTGGAAAACATCTATCCAGTTCTGTCCATGTTTTAATTGGGCTGTTTGTTTATTTGAGGTTGAGTTGTATGAGCTGTTTATGTGTTGGATATTAATCCCTTATCTATTATATCACTTGCAAATATTTTTTCCCATTCAGTAGGCTGTCTTTTGTTTTGTCAATGGTTTCCTTTGCTGTGCAAAACCTTTTAAGTTGAATTAGGTCCCATTTGTTTACTCACTTTTACTTCCTTTACTTTAGGGGACAGATCCAAAAACATATTGCTGTAATCTACCTCAAAGAGTGTTCTGTCTTTCCTTTCTACTTAAACCCTTGTAAATATTGTGCATTTTCATTTGGATCCTGCATATAATTAATTTCTCCTTCTAATATCTGTTAAAAACTCAGCTTCATTATAAGATTTTCTTAAATATTTGATATTTTAAAGGAAACACTACCTACTTATTTTATTCTTCAATATACATGTATTACCCTCCAGTGCTATAATTGTTTAATCACTCAAATATTTCTCTACCAAACTGTTGCTCTGTCTAGACTATAAAGAAATACTCTTATTTTCTTCTGTATTTCTTTTTGTCTGTATCTCAGTATTTCCTTTTATCTACTACACATAGTAATATAGGCATTTTACTGAGGAGATTTTTTTCACTGTATTAAATACATACTTTGGGAGACTTCCCATGTTAGTCCTGACATGTAAAGAACTAGGAAGTCATCATTCTCATCCTAATGACAGGACAAAGCTGAGGAAACTGAAATCAATGATGCGTAGGACTTTTCAGAGAACTGAGGTGCAGGACAAACCACCACTCTGACATTTGAAGAGAGAGATGAACCCGGATGGTTGCAGCTGAAGTCTGCTTCCCAGAACAGAAGCTGCTGAACCATAACTGATAGAAACATTTAAATGGCAATTTGATGAATTTAACATTTAAATTTGATGAATTTCTGGAGGCTGTGTGTTTACTAGATTGAGAGTGAGAAACTGCTGGGGCCCCAGTTTGAAGGAGACCTTAAACTTTGATGGGTTTGACCTTTAGGAAACCCATCAGGTTCCCATGGTGAAGAGTCAAGAGAGAGACCCTCAAGGGGGAAGGGGAGGAGTAACCATTGTAAAATATGTTTAGCCTTGCTAAGGCTCTCCATAAAAATGTCTTCTCTCTAGGACAAAATACTTTATCAGAGCCTTATCTTGTCCAGGAGAAGGTATTTCCCTGACTGTTGACCCCTGTAGTTTCCTATCTCACCTAAGAGTGGAGAAACTTGTAAAGGGCACACCAGGGTTATAAGTCCACTAAAAAGCTGAGATTTAAATATAAGATTACAGAGTGAATCCAAATCTGTTCATCTTACCACCATGTCAGCAGGACTCCTCTCTAATTATAGTGGTTTACAGCTGAAAGAGCTTCAAGGTGCACACTCTACCTGAGGAGGAATTCTTAAGGAAACCCAAGGATTTCATGGGAAATATAAAGAAGGTCACTAAAGAAGTTTGAAACTTCTGGCACCTAAGCTATAGCAAATACTGAACACAGAGCAGCTACTAGCTTGATTAACATAAAACCTCATACTAAACACTATATATGTCAGTTACTATTACCCAATACATCTGGCTTTAAACAGAAAATTACACAGCAGGCTAAAGAAAAGCAAATGCAAACACAACCTAAAGAGACAAGTTAAATATCAGAACCAGAATCAGATATGACAGACTTTGGAATTATCCAGCAGGAAATTTAAAGAAACTATGATTAATATTATGGTGCTAATGGAAAAAGTAGACACCATGAAGAACAGATGGATGATGTAAGCAGAGAGACAGAAATTCTAAGAAAAAATCAAAAGAAAGTGCTACTAATTAACAACATTGAAATTAATAATTCCAGAAATGAGGAATTCCTTTGATGGGCTCATCGGTAGGATGGATGACCCTGAGAAAAGAATCAGCATGTTTGAAAATATGTGAACGCAAACTTTCTAAACTGAAATGCAAAGAAAGAACAAAAAGAATGAATAAAATAGAATATCCATAAACTGTGGGACAATTACAAAACATGTTATACACATATAATTGGAATGCCAAAAGGAGAAGAGAGAGATTGGGGCAGAAAAAATATTTGATATAATTTGAAAAATACTAGCTAAGAAATTTTCCATATTAATAACAGATAGCAAACCACAGATCTAGATAGCTCACAGGACACAGGCAGTATAAATAAATAACTTTGGTAAAGAACACAATATACTTTATACAGATCATATTAATTCTTATGATGAGTGA
Source organism: Lagenorhynchus albirostris (assembly GCF_949774975.1). NCBI lineage: Eukaryota > Metazoa > Chordata > Mammalia > Artiodactyla > Delphinidae > Lagenorhynchus > Lagenorhynchus albirostris. Next base: position 85,345,960 of record NC_083106.1, on the reverse strand, counting down.
AGTGGGAGGAGACATCCTGATTCCTAGTCAGACCTACTGAATATGAACTAGGTTTGTGATAGGAATGGGTTCTGATATTGAGGTCAGCTCTAAGTTGATCTAATTATAGGGCTTGCTGTTTTGTTTTGTTTTTTTAATTTTATGTTGGGGTATAGTTGATTCACAATGTTGTGTTAGCTTCAGGTGTATAGCAAAGTGATTTAGTTATACATATATCTATTATTTTTCAGATTCTTTTTCCCATATAGGTTATTACAGAGTATTGAATATAGTTCCCTGTGCTATACAGTAGGTCCTTGTTGATTATTTTACATATAGTAGTGTGTATATGTCAATCCTAACATCCTAATTCATCCCTCCCACCACCTTTCCCCTTTGGCAACCATAAGCATAGGGCTTGTTTTTACTTGGTCAGTTAATATGAAGGAAATCCTTCACAGTGACAATGAAAAACAGAAAAATAGGTTAAAATTAGTTATAATTTTTATAGCTATTTAAAACCTAACAAAAGTACAGCTAAACTATAAATTAAACCTTTTTATTTTGTCATGCACATTTTTTTTTTTTTTTTTTTTTTTTTTTGCGGTACGCGGGCCTCTCACTGTTGTGGCCTCTCCCATTGCAGAGCACAGGCTCTGGACGCGCAGGCCCAGCGGCCACGGCCCACAGGCCTAGCAGCTCCGCGGCACGTGGGGTCCTCCCAGACTGGGGCACGAACCCGCGTCCCCTGCATCAGCAGGCAGACTCCCAACAACTACGCCACCAGGGAAGCCCCTGGAATGCACTTTTTAATCTCAATGGTAACCCTAAGAACAGAAAGGAGAATCATTTGCTCTCAGTAACCACAGAAATCCAGAAGTAAATTAAGCCTTTACTTCTAGTTACATTAATGGAAACTTTTAAGATTTCCAAGGTATTTTCATGTTAGCTAGTTTTGCTGAAAGGAAACCAAGGCAAACAAATCTGAAACCCTTGTTTGGATAGTTATACAGTTGATTCAAGCAATCTATTGGTTGGGTTAATGACCCTCCAGACAGTCGAAAATCTGAGTGTAACTTTACAGTTGGCTCTCTGCACCTGGGGTTCCCCCATATCAAGAGTTCTGGTGGTACTATAGTATTTACTATTGAAAAAAATCCATGTATCAAAACAATGGACCAGTGCACTTCAAACCCATGTTGTTCAAAGGTCAACTGTATTTCTCTTCCTTTAGGACTGATGCCAGGTGGTCCTTATAGACAGAACACACAGAATTACTCCATGTTTTAGATGAAAGACTTTATTTCACCCAAGTGAATATTTTTAAAAAACTTCTTTATTCTGAGAACACAATAGGAAGAAACTGACTTAGGGGGACTTCCCTGGTGGTGCAGTGGTTAAGACTCCATGCTCCCAATGCAGGGGACCTGGGTTCGACCTCTGGTCAGGGAACTAGATCCCACATGCATGCCACAACTAATAGTTTGCATACCACAACTAAGGAGCCCATCTGTCACAGCTAAGACCTGGTGCAAGCAAATAAATAAATAAATATTTAAAAAACAAACAAACAAAAAGAATTCCTGGTACTGCATTAATAGACATGGTAATACAAGAAAAAATGCAACCCCCGTCCTTGAGGAAATAATATTTGAGTACTCATCTATTTTCTTTTCTTTTCTTTTTCATTGATTTGCTTTCCCCTCCAAAATCACATACCAGCAGTAATTTCCACCAGTAGCTATTTAGGAATACCAAGATGAATGAAAAATTAAGGATAATTTCCTAAAGTGCTCCCTGGCTCCTTTCTCACCTGGAAACATGTACCCTGCGTATTCTTCCTCTGGGAAGCCTTGTCTTATCTCTTGCAGCGGCATGTTTCTGACATTCGACAATTTGAAATCTTCTATGATCAATCAAAACCACCTCTACTGCTTATTTAAGTGAGGTTTGTGCAATATAGTTAGAAGAGTTGATGCTAGTAATCAGAATAATATATCCTTTTGTCTCGTGCAAATAGGCAAGCCAGGAGATGCTTTATTTGACAGTGCATATTGTCTGTACAACTGACTTTTAATTTTTATGTATAAATTGTTTGGGTTCTAAAACTGACAATGATACCACAAAGAGAAGTGAAATGATTATGGAAGCATATAATCAGTAAGAAATGAAAATTAATTATTTATTGGACAATAAATCAGTAGAAGCAGCTTGTGACTATTTTCATATTGTCACACACATAACAGATAACTAGGCATAATCAATAGAGAGCTAATTCCTATAGCCCCAAAGAAATGGCTGATTTCATAAATATGTATGTGCTTAATATATCAAGTTGGCATAAACTCCTTCAGAATGTTAGAAATGTACTACATTGTCTAATTTGTAAATATTTTAAAAAGCAAAAACACTACTTTGTGTTAAATATAATGATCCTGCTATCACTGTGATGATATATTTTTCACTTATAATATTTGTAAATAATTTGACACATATAGTTGTCAGCAGACCCACATAAGATATATTAAAGGAAGATCTTCAGACTAAAAGGAAGTAATTTTGGATAAAAATTCAGGTCTGGAATAGCAAAAATAATAAAAACATGGGTAAATGTAAGTTATTTTTCTCTTCTCTTGATTGTTTTAAATTAAGACATTTAGTTATTTAGAGAAATGATAATAAAAATGTACTTTGAGATTCATAATAATGACCAAAAGATAGATGATATCAACAGAAATATACTGTTTTAATTATCTCATATGATAAGTGAAATGACAGACATACAATAGGTAAAATGGTATATTAATTCAAATTATATTGTGTTAAGGGAATGTATATTGTAATTGCTGGAGAAAGTCACTGGGGAAACAAGTAAAACAGATATACAGTTGACCCCTGAACAACACAGTTTTGCACTGCATAGGTCCACTTACACATGGATTTTGTTTAATAGTAAAAACTAAGTTCTACATGATCCAAGGTTGGTTGAATCCATGGATGGAGAGCAAAGGATATGGAGGGACTGCAGATTCAGAGGGCAGTTAGTTACAAAAACTTGTGTAGTTTTTAACTGCACAGAGGCTCAGCACCCCAAAATCCCATATTGTTCGAAGGTCAACGGTAGTCACATTTATAGAAAGGACCAATGAGAATGCTGAAATTAATTGACTGATTAAAAAAAAAAGTTCGTCCAAAATGAGCAGGAAAGGAGAAATGAAAACAAGTGACATACATACTATTATCCTCATTTGGTAGATAAGGATCCATATAGTAAGTGAACTTAAGAAAATTGCCCAAGATTACATAACTATTTAGTGTAAGCTCTATGATTGAAACACAGACTTGATGGATTCCAATTATGCCTCATCCCTAAATGATATTGACTAAATATTTTAATTATAATCATGAGTGAAGAATAACACAGTTTTGACTGGGGTGTGTATTAGAGTATAAATATTTCTGCTGAAAAAATATTCTTAGATAAAACTTTGAAAAACTTTAGGTAACAAATTATTGTACTTTTCTTCTTATTACCTCTTTTTCTTCCTACTTAATGATTTTAACTTGAAAAACAGCCACTTAAAAAGTGATATAAAGTCATATAACTATATGCCAATAGAAAAGATGAAATGTAATAATAAAAAGTAATCATGTAATCCAAAAGTAGTAATAGAAGAGAGACAAAAAGGAAAAAGAAAAATATCAATACTGCAAACAAATCTAATCATATAGTTAATTACATTAAATGTAAATTGACTTAGTACACAAAATTAGAGGGAGAGATTTTCAGAATGGATTAAAATACACAAATGCAAATCCATGACGTCTTCAACATTTTCATTTTAAATATAAAGACACTGGCATTTTAAAAGTTAAGTAATAGGAATGAGAGATGTACTGGGAAAACCAGTTAAGAGAAAGAAAAAAAATATTTAAAAATATAGTATCACTAGAGATAAAGTGGGACGTTTCAGAGTTATAAAACTGCCAAATTTTCAAAAAGAAATAACAATTCTAAAAGTAGATGCACCTGATAGACCCTTGAAACCATGAAACAAAAACTGACAAATACAGGAACAAATAGACAGGATTCATAAATTTTTTTGAAGATTTTAGACATTATTTTTGGCAATGAATAGAGCAAAGGTAGACAAAAAGAAGGAATATCTGTTTCCAGACATGACAGAATAATTGTTATTACAATCACCTTCCTACCAGCAGCAACTATAAAAATGAACAAAATATATGTGGCCAAGTCCTGAAAAACAGACATCATAAGATGTCAATCCCTGATAGGAGATAAGTTCACAAGATGAAACCTATGATCATCCCAGCCTGTGAACAACTTCCCAAACCAGAATGTTGTCACTGTGTTGAGATAAAGAATCTGAGATGAGAATTAGTGTCTTCTAAAGCAATTTGGAGTCTGAGAGGTGGGGCACTTAGAAAAGAAGTAGAGTGAAACATAAGAAGCCTACATAGGGCTTCCCCACAAGTTCTTGGTTGAGGGTTGAGGTCCATGTAAGTGCAGAGCAAGAAAATATGATGTTTACAGAACAGCAGCTGCTGTTAAGTTTGTGAGCAGAAAAACAAGACTAAAGGGCAAAGATTCTGAGAAATTATTTAGTACTGGCCTAGCCAGGATAGAGAAAACATTTTAATGCATAGGTTATTCATCTGAGATACCAGAAATACCATACTTAGGAATGAACTACTGTAGAGAAAGAACTTCCTCTAGACACACTCTTGTAAAGCTCAAAACCAAACTCAATAAGATCAACAAGGGATTCAGCATTTCTAGGTTGAGGATCATCAAGCTAGGTGACCTTAGGAAACTCATTGATCTTTCCACATATCTGCCCTAATTAAGCACTGAATCAAGTCTACATGGGTCCAAGGTGATTAGGCAATAACTGAACTACCTGCTAGAACACACGACATTTCTCAGTGTAAGATAACAGAATATAGAGCCTCTAAAATGTATCACCCATTATGTCCAGCAATTTAAAAAATTGCTATACATGCAAAGTACAGTAAAATGTTATCCAAAGTCAAGAGAGAAAGCAGTCAATATAAATTGACTGCAAAAGACTAAGGAAATTGGATTTAGCATACAAAAGCTTTAAAATAGCTATTATAAATATATTTAAAGAGAAACATGTCATTTTCATGAGTAAAAATACAGGTATTTTCAGCAATAAAAAAGGAAGCTATTCAAAGCAAGTAAACATTTAGCAATTATAAAATAAAATAACTGAAATAAAAAAGTTCTCAGATGTATTTGGAAAAGATGTCAATAGTTGCACAGTTGGGGCAGGCAGTTGAATGAAATTATATTATATGTTTACTGTATTTGTAATGTAGGAAAAAGGAAGGAAAATTTGAGGGTGGGAAAAAAGAAGTGGAAATTGTGAAATGTGAAGTCAGATATGGAAAGTGGGAATGTTCATCTATAAAGTCAGAAGTTGGGAGTAAGACTTGGGGAGTATGAAGTTTACAATGGCATTATATCATTACTATATATACTTTAATGAGTTAAGGATGCCTCTATTGAAAGAGATGCGACTAACTAGCCAATAGAGGACATAAATGAAAATATTTTATTAAATGAGAAGATAGGGAAAGAGCAAGAAAAGAACTGTAGAAGAAAGCTTGGGCAATGGATAATAAATAACAAGAAGATAGAATTAAACCACATCAATCATTATATTAAATCTAAAAGAAAACACTCTAATTAAATGACACAGATTGCTAGACTGGATAAGAAAGCAAGACCAAATTTATGCTGTCAGTAGAAACACATAAGTTGGAAGTAAAAAGGTGAAAAACTAGCATACTGCATAAACAGCTTCAGGAAGCTGGTATGGCTGTATCAATATCAAATAATGTAGAACTCAAGCCAAGTAGTATTATGACATAAAGAGAGACACTGCATAAAGATAAAAGGGGTAATTCACCACAGGGATGTAACAAGCCAAATTTAGTAAGCCCATAATAATAGAGTTTCAAAAGATGTAAAGAAAATCCTCACAGAATGAAAGAAATGATTAGATACATTCACAATAATTGGAAGCACTGTTCTTTCAGTTATTAGAAGAAATAGACTTTTCACTGTTTCATGTTGTATTAGTTTCTTATTGCTGGTGCAAAAAATCAACACAAATTTAGCGGCTTAAAACAACATAGATGTATTATCTCATAGTTTTGGAGGTCAGTACCCCAAATAAGTCTCCCTGGGCTGAAATCAAGATGCCAGCAAGCCTGTGTTCCTTTCAGGAAGCTCCAATGGAGAGAAGCCTCTTTTTCTTGCCTTTCCCAGATTCTAGAGGTTGCTTACATTTTTTTTTTCTTTGCCTACAGGCACCCTTCCATATTCAAAGGCAACAATTGTTGACTGTGTCTTTCTCACATCTCCTCACTTGACACTGATTCTTCTGCCTTCTTTTTGCCCATTTAAGGAGATTTGTAATTACATTGGCCCAGTGTATAATCCTGGATAATCCTGGATAATATCCCTATGTTAAATCCAGCTGACTAACAAACATAACTCCATCTGCAACCTTAATTCTCCCTTGCCATATAAAACTATAGCATATTCCCAGGTCCTGGGGATTATCAGAACCTTTGATTATCTGTGCACACCCTGACAGGCCACTATTATGTAGACCACAAAATTATATATCAACAAAACTTAAGAGAAAATTAATGTTAAAAGACATAAAAGAGGCTCTATATGTTTAAATCAGAAATATAAATCTTTAAAAAATGTAAAGTACCACTTAATATTTTATTATAAATTTTAATGTTTTACCTCACTTCACAGTTTCCTGTTTCATGTCTTGATGCACTAGTCTCCATTTATTCAAGGCCTTCTCTGACATGAGACAGAGTAAGAACCCAAGTTTCACTTTGGCTTAACAGGTGCCTGAAGTTTTACCAGAAATAGCCCATGTTGATTTCATGCTGTGACTTGGATGGTTGTGTATTTCATACCTGAGTTCTTGTACTGGTATCAATGTGATGTTAGTCTAATTGAAATAGCTCAGATTGAAAAGGACAATTTTTGTCACAGCTCCCTGACTCAAAGGTCCTTTTCCCTCACTGCCAACTTCTTGTTTACCTTTGCAATGAAATTTCTGAGCCAGAAATTTCAAACCAATGTGACCCACTTATTTAAGTAAGGCAAACAGATATGACTCTGCCATTTTTTTCCTGATAAAATTGCTGGTTTTGCATTTTCCATTTTGAAGACATGGTGAGATTGGTTAATTTTGGGGTAGACACTATCCTACCTATTAACACCTGGGTGCCACTCCCAAAGACTGTAATTTATCACTTTACTTCCAGTGGTTGCTAGGATATTGCTTTCCTATGGTTCTCTTGGGGGACGTTTCAATTACAATGGACCCTTCAACAACACAGGTTTGAACTGCACAGATCCACTTATATTTGTATTATTTTTACTAAATGCATATTACAATATAACACAATCTGGAGTTGGTTGATTCCCTGATGTGCAACCATGGATACAGAGGGCCAACTGTAAAGTCACACTTGAATTTTAGACAACATGGGGGTTGGCACCCTAACAATGAGTTGTTCAAGGGCAAATGATATTAGTAATTAATTTGCATTGCTTATCTTACTTTTCCAACGGAGCTTGTCCACATTTCTACAGCAAATTTTCAGAGACTTTACATGACTCATATTTTATCATAGCTTTTTTTAAGTAACAAAAATCAGAACTTCCTTGGGAATAGAATCAACTAAAGCCAAAGAAGACTACTTCTAAAACTCAGTGTTTGCTAGAATCATGAGAGACACATACTTTTCTTTTCAATGCACACATAGTGTTCACGAAACAAACAGTTGTTTCATTGCACAATGCTTAAGAGGCACAATTAATAAAGTTATGGAGATGCTTGAGAACTTCATCTGCTATGGGGTTTTAGGGATTAATTCCTCTGAAAAACTTGACAACATCTACATTTTATATCGATGAGGTCTTGGTTACCACCTAAACATAAGAGTCTCTTGATCATTCATGTCCTTTTACACTTTCATTACCACATGGACTTGTTGTCTTCTCTCTGGCCACACACCCTCTCACTTCACCCTTAGGAAAATGAATACTAATCAAACTTACCTCCGAAACATATCAAAATCTTGCTCTCTAGTCATAAATTCTCTTATACATGGTTGGTCTCATTACTGAGCATCTACTCCATGGGTGGTAACAAATCAAAACTCCTTACCCTTGAAGATATCATTTTCTCTGTGTCTTCTCAGTACTACTGACTCAGGTAAATCCCACATATCTCAGTATTAGGATGTGAGCTTAATCTTCCTCATTTCAAAAGACCACACTACAATTATTCATCTCTTTCATACTTATGTAAATCCCTTCCTTCCTTCCTTCTTTCTTTCCTTCCTTCCTTTCTCTGTTTCTTTTAATTGAAGTGTAGTTGATTTACAACATTATATTAGTTTCAGGTGTACAATATAATCTTTTTATAGCTTGTACTCCATTTAAAGTTATTACCAAGAAAAATGGTATATATCATATACCTCTGTGCTCTACAACATATCTTTGTTGTCCCGACCTGATGACTTCTTTCCTTCCTACCTGATTTCTTGTGGATCTTTCTTACAGCCTTGGTTGTACAGGAGTCTTTCTGCCATTTTCCAGTTAGTTTTCATGGAGAATTGTTCCACATTAATTGTATTTTTGATGTATTTGGGGGGTGTGGAGATGAGTTCAGTGACCTCCTACCCTCCCACAATTGACTTAGATGTGTTAAATGTCTTATTTTGGATGTATATGTTCTTATCTAGCTAATATCACTCCATATCCAACTTCAGTACTTTACCTATTTAACACCTGATAAATTCCATTAATGTATTGAAAATGTTGGCATCTGACTCCTTCACTCAAAGTCCTGCCATCATGATCAGGAATTTCAAGTTGTAATGTGGATGAACTATTAAAAATTCAGCATCTTTACTTTTTACTTCTACTCATGTCGGCCAGTCATCCAACTTCCAGAGGCATGAGGTGGAGCTTATTGTCATGACTGTTTAACAACCAGTTTTCAGAAACACACACACACACAAACTGGTTTGGGTCACATGAAGATTTACATTGGTAATTCTCCCACTGAACACAAATCAGAAGAAGTGCACTTAATCTGTTCCAGCACATTACTGCTTATAGGCTAGACCTGATGTATCAAATACTTTAACATTTTCAGATTCCAATTCTTTACATTCAACTTGCTGTCAGCTAAGTTACTTGTGATTATCTAACTTTCTTTATATATCTAATATGAACATCAAATAAATCAATAAAACTTTTCCCTTGCTGAAATTGCCAACTCCCTTGGCCAGTTGTCCTCTGCTCCAAAGCATGGCAAAACTCTTGATAAGAATTTCCATAACTACTCTGAGCTACTAAAAATAAATGGAAAATATCTTATAAATTTATTAATTATTGTCATAGTAAAGGTACCTAACCTCAGTTCAGTCCTCAATACTTATTCTATGTTTACATATGGAATTCAGGATCCTTGTTCTTTAAAAACTCTTTCAATTTAAACTCCTTAAATATCAGAATCTGCTGTCACCACTTTCACCTTTTGGAAACCATCACATTTCTTTCTTCATTCAGTCGCTAAATATAACCTTATTAGCTGGATCTCCTCATTCCCAGTCTCCTGAGAAATATACATCTTACAATTTCTCCCTTTTCATCCAGCATTTATACTCCTATACTGGATCCTTCTAACAAATATTAAATGTGTTTCAATACCTCCTTTTAAAATTTCTAATTCCATGTTTTACAGTTCTTCCTGACTCCCTTGACAGAGAACTTTTACTGTCTCTTCTTTCTGATACAACATTTCTACTACAGTACAATTGAAATTTGATGATAACTCATATCACTCCAATAAGCTTATCTTGCTAAAATTACCAGTGGCCCATGTGTTTTGACATGCTCTTTAAACATTTCATACCACTGATCATTCCGTGCTTTTTTCTTAACTTTTCCTTGTTTTATATTTCTTTATCCTTCACTGTATCCTTCTTAGTCTACTCTTCTTTTCAATTTGGTCTCAAGAATTAACTTATGAATTATTCTTCTCAATCAATATTGTTCTTAAATGATTTCACTTATTCTCATGTAAGCAACATGGTATTTTGATGTCTTCCAAATCTAGATTTTTAGACAAAGTTTGCTAACCTGGAAAATTAGGTATCTATTTGATCTACAGACATCAAATTTAATATCAGCATGCCTAAGGCTCAAAATATTACTGTCTCTTCAGACAGCCACCTTCTCTTATGATCGTTCTTTGTGAGCACCTATCACTATATTTTTCCCCCGCTAGAAACTTGGACATCATCCTTGAAATTCTGTCTTCCTATCTAGTAATTGAATCACCAACCCTTCTATTGAATTTTGTAATTTTTTGGGTCTGTGGACTCCTTTCTTTTCCCATTGTACTTCTCTTATCTTAGAATCTCATCATTCCACTCTAGTTATTATACTTGTTTAATCTTCAGTTTTAAATCCAAACAGTATATACCACAGCTGGTGTGAATTTTGTCAATCAAAAAATTGATAATATCACTACCCAATTAAAACACTTCAATAGCTCAGTATTTCATTGATGTTAAGGTAAATAAAAAACAAAACAAAAAATAAACAAGCCCTTTTAATATGACTTTGTTATTGGTGTGAGAAATCTCCAATCTAGATCTAGATTTTTTTTTTTTTTTTTTTTTTTTTTTGCGGTACGCAGGCCTCTCACTGTTGTGACCTCTCCCGTTGTGGAACACAGGCTCCAGACTCACAGGTTCAGTGGCCATGGCTCATGGGCCCAGCCACTCTGCGGCATGTGGGATCCTCCCAGACAGGGGCACAAACCCGTGTCCCCCACATTGGCAGGTGGACTCTCAACCACTGTGCCACCAGGGAAGACCCTAGATCGAGATATTTTTAAAGAAATTTTGTTAAGTGCTGTAGGGATAAAGACAAACTAAAGCACTATGTTAATTAAGCTGGTTGTTGTAAAAGTTGTCTAAAAATTTCAGTAACTTAAACATAAAACTTTATTTCTCCCTAGTATTAATTTCATAATAGGCTTTTGTGACAAGTAGTAGAAAGCACATTTTTGAACAGTGATTCAAAGATCTGGGAGACTCCCCCATCTTCACCACATGATATCCAAGTTATTCTGGAGGTCAACACCCAGTGGCAGAAAACAGAAAATGATTGTGGATAGTGTGATTGTCATTTCTAAGAATAGAACATATCACTTCAGTTTTTTAGGTCTAAGACAACTTCTGAAATTCTGTAAAATGAGCTATGTGCCCATCAATAAGATAAAAGTTTGGTAATCAAGTAGTAGCTCCTGTTCATGCAGTGGCAGAAAACAGATGTGCCCCTGTGATAGAGATTTTACTAGCTAAATGTCAGCTCTCCCAGCATGCATGCCCACTTGACCCAATTATCAACAATGAATCATAACCAAAGTCTCCTGGATTTATTCTTATCCCCTTCTTTCCTTCTTTCTATGTTAAACATTTATATGATGGCTCAATCTGTCCTTGCCCTCTGACCACTCTGAAGATAAGACCAAAAGAATCACAGATTTGCTGTGACTGGTATCATTGCACTTGAGCCAGGAAATGCCTACCTCTAGACTTCTTATGTCAACAAATAGAGTCCAAGTTCTTTAAACCAGTCTTGTCAGGTTTTCTGTAACTTGTAACCAAAACGTTCTTAACAGATATATCTGCCATCTAGGATCATGTAATTTAGTATTTGGTTGTTCTTAGGTAATTTTAATCTGGCTGTTAATGTTCCACATATACTCTGTGTTAAGATTTAAAGAGGAAAAAGTGATGCATACAATAAATATTTCCTTATTTGTTAATAAAATGTGTATGTGCTTGCTATGAAATACAAGAATTATGAAACTGTACCATACCTATAAAGTTTAAGGTTTTTAAAATTGCATTCTGTAAATTCTGTGATTATTACCTTGGAAATTTAATAAACTTTAAGAAATTCATGACAGATATAAAAGATTAATTTTTCAAATATTTTCTAATTGTTATTTTAAAATTTTTATTTGTAAGAAACGTTTTATATTTGCTGGCTCTTTAAAATCCATCCTCTCCCAACATGTGTTTCTACCTATTTATTGACAGAGGGAAATATACATGCATATATAGATTTAATTTTTGAACAGGCAATATATTGATGTTATACAAAGTAGAAAAGCACAAGCTGATTAAAAGTGAAAATTATGTTTCTGTTACATCCTTTAGCAGTTCTTTTTCCCAAAAGTAAACAATATCTGCTTCCTGTACATTCTTCCCAAGAATCTCTACATATGCAAACATCTGCTTATTACAAATGTATGAAAATTTCCTTTACTTTGGAAATTTTGTGTTTTCATCTACATTACCGTTTATAGACATTGGATGATTGTGTCAAGTTACTGTTTAAAACATAATTACCAGGCTATGCTTTTGCCAGTCATATTTGCAATGTCTTTTGTTTTGGCTTCAATTCTTAGCATCACTCTATCACTATTGTGGATCTCATAAGTGAATATAATATTTTTATTCATTTTGAAAATTTGTGTATGTTTATTCTAAGGGTGACAAGAGCTTCAGATGTGGCCTCTTTCACTGTGCTTGGTCACAAGGAACGTAACTCCAGATTACAGGCGAGATGAAGAAAGTGAAATTTTGTAGCAGATTGCTATAGATGACCTAGGAATTGAACTGCTTTCTAACTAAACAGCCCTCAACAGCCTTTCTCATTTTAGCCACCAGTGCTTTATCCCTAATTTCGAAGGCACTTGCTGATCCAGTTGAGGGATCTTCAGTGCAGAGCCGGCTTTCTCATCTTTTGCTCACTCTTGGTTTAGATTTCAGCTATCTCAGAGCTGCCTCCAGTTACCATTTGTTTATCTGCATTTGTTGCTGTTGTCCTATCTCCTATGATCTCTATCTCTGCAGTTTTATGACTTAAAAATAATGTTTTCTCAATAACTGGAGGGATATTTCATGATGACACAAAATTAAATGTAAGTAAATCTTTAATCCACCTTCTTAACCTGGAACCCCAAATTAAGCTTTTAGAGTACCCTTTTCTCTCCAGTATTTAGAATGATACAGGATAGTACAGTCCCAGATAACATAACACCATCTTCAATTTTAATATTTTATGATATCTAGAATAGTTTCCAATAGGTTGGAACTAAAAATATGTACCTTAACATTATGGTTACAGACACAGGCCATTCCTCATATAGATAGGTACTTTCTTTAAATATGTAAGCAAATAAATATACTGAGAAGCAGATATCCTTTGGTTTTATTTAAATTGTTCAAGATTGAATAAAAATAAATCAAACAGCCAAAAAATTGTGAAATAAAATTATAGTTTTAATGCATTCAGCAAAGTAAAAATGTACAGAAAATAAATCAGAAAATGTGGAATCCTTGTTTTGAATTAAGGATTGGGATAATATGGATCTTTATCTAAATCTAGATTTACATGAACAAAATACTTGCTCATCATATTGTCAAAAAAGAAAATTATACAATTGTGGGATATCTGGTGAAGCCAAGATTCAACTGGTTTGTGTATTTGAAACACAAGGAAATTTAACAAACAAAGCCATGCATCTGTCAAATGATTTCAACCACATTAAAATCCTGTTTTCTAATATTTAGATGGCAGTTATTAAAGAAATAGTCTTGCCATATTTCTTCAACATGAAGCTTAATGAAATTAGTGATGTCTATCAAGATAGCTAACACTTGTTTAGTCCTTTTTAAGGTACCATAAAAGATGATAACTTTGAAATGGTAGGTGATTTTTTTTGGTCAAAGAAAAGCTGAGCTGGAAGAAAATCCTTGGTATTTTAATCACTTAGACTGTTTTGATTCTTCACAAGAGGTAGGTTTTTATGGATTTTGTGAAGAGGAAAATATCACACATTGTGATGTCCCATTTTTTTCTGCATTGCATGCATTGGTGTCCAACACTATAATGTGATTTTGAAATTTTTTTCTACTGCCATGAAACTGGATCTCTATGAGCTAATCCTTGAACCATCATCTTTTTAAGTGGACTTGTAAAAATTAAGGCAAAAAATGTAGTTTTCAAACTACACAATATTCACTGGTTTAATTGACTATGCATGAAATAATTTATTCAAACTCAGCAGAAGTTTCACTCTTTTAGAGATAAGAAATGGCCAATCTAAGAGCAATTTAATAAGAAATGGCCAATCTAAGAGCAATTTAAAAATAAAGAGTAAATCCATACTGTGCTTCATTTGGTGGAGTTCTATGGGTGTATGAGTGAGTTAAGGACTTCAAAATTCAGTCCTGCAAACTCACCATTATGAATACTACTTTGGTCAAGATGTCACTCTATATTAAGTTACTTGAGAAAGTCAACTATGTAAATCCTCCCATTTAATTTATCTGCAGGTATATATCTTCAGAAACCTGGAAACCCTGAAGAAAATTGTTGAATGTTACTTTTGCTCAGATGAACTTAAAATTGAAACATGGATTTGTAATCCTTTTCTTACTAACATGGACAGCAAATCAATGATACAGACCTTGCCAAAAATGACCTCACTGACTTTAAGGACAAAGGGAATGATGCTTCATAAATTTCACTCAAGCCTTAGAGAGTTTTGTTGTTCCTTGACACAGACTTATCCTCATTTGTCAAAGTGAGCTATGGGAGTTTTTATTCTTTTTCTATATGTTCTTCTGATTCAGGGTTTCAGCACTTATTGCCATAAAAATGAGAAATGAAAAATTGATTGGAGATCAAATATGGTATGTTGCCTTACAAAAGACCACTCAATAATTTAAACCTCTTTTTCAAGACTAAAAAAACATTTTAATAGAAATATTTAAGCAGAAATAAATTTGACTTTTTTGATTTATGTTCACAATTTTCCTTTTTCTTGGAAGTAGAAGGTATTTAATGGGCTGCCTGAACATCATCAAACCCTTTCATGAATATTCCCTATAACACCTAGCCTTAAACAAAAATTAGCGCTTCATAATATTCTGCTTTCCTGAACTTCTCACAAGTGGAATTGGTCATTTAATCAAAATCCACATGTAGTCATATAGGTGGAAAGTATAATTTTCCTCTTCACCTACATGATCAGTGTCTTTTTGAGACAATTGTCCCTTCACTGTTTTAATTAAGAAAGAAAATAAAGTCCTTACCCTTTATGCTTTATGTAACGTTATAAATCCTGCACCCCTACTCTATTTCTCCTATGACAGCATTCTAGTCATTCTCCCTAATCCTTTAATGACTTTGGCAACTGCTTTACAGCCTAGATTTTGAATAACATTCTGTACTTGTAAATGATCCACCCAAAAATCCTGTCCCCTTGTTTTCTTGACCTCTTTCCAATGACTTTATCTTCCATTTTTCCGATTTTTTTCTTTGGCCATACCATGAGCTTCATAATTAACCCAAACTCTTCTACTTTGAGTCACAATTTCATATATCCAATTTCTGACCATTCCTATACCTCCAATTTTCCAATTATCTAACACTTAGAATACATGCAGTGCAATTTTGTTGAACTGAATGAAAGCATACATCATTATAAAGTATAGTATAAATTAGTGTATCTCAAGAAAATAATTTACAATACAAAATTAAAATAGGTTATATTTTTCTTAATTGAGTTTAATGTAATTTTCAAAGAATTCTGTGATCCAGAAAAGTTTAAGGATTACAGTCATGGTCATGTATATGTGTGTGTATATCTATAGGTGTATAAGTATATCTATAGATATATCTATATCTATAGATATATATATATATACATACATACATACACACAAACACATATGTCATTATTCATGAATTTGTGAAAGAGAGTGGTTATATTAGCTATTTACTCAACATAATCTCGCCTCCAAATTTTTAATATCCAAAAAAGCAGGAGAGATGCATTATGTTTCCTTATATCCAACACATCTACATCCATAACAAACTCTGTGCAAGTCTTGTGCTTAATAAAACCCCTACTTTTAAAGTAATGTATGTCATTTGAGTATATATTTAGGTTTGAGAATGGTAGATAATAAGCATTATCAGAGTAAGGAAAGAGTTTAATGAGTATATAGTTATTGTAAGGAAAAGAAGCCTGACTGGAAATAAGAATTGATTAAAAAAAAAAAAAAAAAAACAAAGAAGCTGACGAGAGAGAGTAAAAATAAAGATAAGAGCAGAAAAATTTTAAAAAAAGTATACAATTGTCATAGCTAAATCTGAACAGGAAAAGCAAGTCTATCAAATTTCCTGAAAATTGTATTTGCATACCAGAAAAAAAAGGTAAGCAAACCAAAGCCCATTTAAATCAGACTTTCTTAACCTCCAGGCAATGGTCCTATTGGGATGGCTGATTCTTTGTTGTGGGGTCTTAACAACATCTTTATCTCTACCTACTAGCTGCCAGTAACAACCACCTCCTGTGGTTGTCACAGACCAAAATGTCCCTAGAAATTTCAAAATATCCCCTGGGAGACAAAACCCCCCTGATTGACACCCACTGATTAAAGGAAAGGAACAATAAAGGATCTCACACTCCTTTGTGGGGGGTGTCTAACTTCCTCTCTTCCTCTGCTCTTGTGGATGAGAAGAGTGAAGTTCCCATCTCCTTAGCTTTAACATGCTGTTGGGTGTCAGTGACACTTAAAAGGAAGAAACTGGGGGACTTAGGAGAAAGTTATACCCTCCCATTGGAAATTAGGAAAACAACAAGCACACACACCAAAAAAAAAAAAGAAAAAAATAAAAGATTTTTATGAAGGAGACTAAAGGTGTAGGTAATATAAAATAACAAAATTACACACACACATACACACACACACACACACACACATACACACACACACACACACACACAAAATATGGCAGTGGTATAGTGTGCCCCCGTAAACTCTAGAGGTATATTTAACTTTATTTTTCTTCTTTCCTTTTTCAAGCATCTAGTATATACAATTTCGGTTGCTCTTTTTTTTTATTTTTTTCAGGAAACAATTTTACTATTTTATACCATTTTGAAATGTAAAGCTTTATGGAAGGCATTACACAGCAAGCCCTACAATTTGCATTATAATATCTGATTGAGAATCACTGTATTCCTTGGCTACTGCTGTTTTGTATTGATTGTACACTAAGAGTTTCATTAGACTACCTTCAAAAACTTTACTCCAAATGCTTTATATATTTGCTAATTTCAATAATTGCCCTGATACTGTGACGCTATAAGTGACTAAAAATATGTACTACAGGAAGGCAATGTTAGTCAGTGATTTAGCCACCTTACCAGCTGAAATCTGAAGACTCAGTATGGATTTCATGATTCATATTGATTAGGACCACTCTCTGAGTTGAACAATTCAGATGAATGTTTGGTTTAAATGTATGTTGATTTACTTAGTTTTCTTTCTTCTTTTTTCCCAGAATGCAATATGCATTCCCTGAAATTTGGTAAATTTGCTTTTACTCTTCAACTTTATCTATGACAGTTGCAACATAGCTAGAATCTTCTGAGTGCATATGGAAAATTCAGATTCTTGAGTAGAATAGATCAGATTCAGGTTAGCCCCTATCCTAGGGTTTATGCTGATATAATTCCATTATACATTGTTCTCCCCTTTAAAGAGGTCCCCAAATATAAACCTGAGTGTCAATCTTTAAAGAAGGGACCATATTTTTCTACATCATTTAAGTAAAGTGACATAAATGTTTGTTTCAATTAGCAGGTTATTTCATATTCTATTTGTCTTACTACTCATTCTGTTTTATATTTATAGACAGTAAAACTGTAATGTGGAAACAAGTTTTAATTTGTCTTATTATTAATATAACATTAATTATTAATTAATTATTACTTAGTATTAGTTATTATTTCATAGGGAAATATCATTTCCAAAATATAACAGCTCTTGGACTGACAGTTTTTAGTCTAAATATTATATCTTTAGTAATTTCCATCCTTTAATAATTTGTTTTGCCTCTTTAAAGCTGTGGCTAGATCAAATATGTTTATTACCTTCTGTACTTTAAAAGTTGCTAAATGACATATTTAACTTCTGTTAACAAGGAAAGGACAATTTTCTGACAACCAAATAATGAATATGGCATATATATTCAGAAATTATTTTGGGGTAATATTAAAAGAAGAAACAAATTATTTGTAAAGAATTCATTAAATTATTAATAAAATTCATTATGTGAATAGTAATAAAATATCTAAAGCACCTCACATTAATATTCTACAATTCTTTTCCCATATAAACAGACTTAAAACTAAAATAGAGGGCTTCCCTGGTGGTGCAGTGGTTGAGAATCTGCCTGCTAATTCAGGGGACATGGGTTCGAGCCCTGGTCTGGGAAGATCCCATATGCCGCAGAGCAACTAGGCCTGTGAGCCACAACTACTGAGCCTGTGCGTCTGGAGCCTGTGCTCCATAACAAGAGAGGCTGCGACAGTGAGAGGCCCGTGCACCGCGATGAAGAGTTGCCCCCACTTGCCGCAACTAGAGAAAGCCCTCACACAGAAATGAAGACCCAACACAGCCAAAAATAATAAATAAATAAAAATTAAAAAAAAAAACTAAAATAGAAAGAACTAAACTTACACTAGACAATATTTTTTTTGAAATTCCCTTGTGCTCCAGTGGTTAGGACTCTGCACTTCCACTGCAGGGGGCATGGCTTCGATCACTGGTTGGGAAATAAAATCCCACCTGCTGTGCAGTGCTGCCAAAAATATATATATTTTTTCTATTTAACAATGGTATTTGGTTATCTATATAATTGAGACATTGTTGGAGCTATGATCTCACTTAGATATTATAGACAATATGTAGATAATAAAATATTAGCAAATAAGTTGCTGCATTTACTCAAGTTTATTTTCAGATTGGTTCCATACATTATTTGAAATAGCATAGAATAATGCAATTAGAAAAACTTTACCACACGAAGAAATGGATTTTAAATTTTGCTCTCTACTGAACACTGATGTGCCCCACTGCTAGCCATTACTCCTTTAATATTGGTTTTGTTCTCAAATAAGTTTGAGAAGATAGAAAACTATGGAATTTTCTCTTATGATAACTTTTGTAGGATCCTGAGTCTTTCATGTGATGACATACATGGTAGAGAAAGTTTGATCAATCATCTTTTGTTATGAAATTGATACTCTTCAGAGGTTATAGCTTTACTGAAGCTCTTGGTGCTTACTTAAAAACTAAAATTAGCTATAAGACTAAGAATGCTGTGGGTGACTATAGGGTCACAGCCTGTAGCGTCACTGGTGTGGGCCTCTGATAATGCTTAGGAAGGCATTTTACAATAGTCTGAGATTTTACAATAGTTTGAATTAAACCTTATAATTCATACTTGCATTCTGAAAATACACTAAATTATATATATTTTTTTATGGTACGTCCTTCTGTAAAGTGCTAATTGTTAAATATCTCATATTTGAGCAGTTTTCTTTCCCTCCTGTTGTTTGATCACAGTAAGAGGTCATAATTCTTTGTTTATGATCTCATAGTCTATCAATTGAAGTGCTTACAGTGTCAAAAGTAAGATTATATGCAAAATTTCTCAGAATAAGCACAACAAAATGAGTTAATAAACATATTTTATATTAATGAGGAACATATTAATATAAAACTGTTATTAATATAAACCAGAGCTAGTTATCATTCACACATTCAGCAAATATGTCTTGTTCATGCTAAATTTTCATAGATCTTTGGTTGTAGTAATTAATCTTTAGTTATGTTAAGTCATAAACCACTGAGGAATGTTGAGTGAAGGATTATGGGAACTGCCTAAGCTATTTTTGCAACTATTCTATAAATCTAATAGTAGAACAACTTTTGAAAAAATAAAAAGTTTGAGGTTAAAATTCTTGGTATCATAATATGATAATTATTTGCCTAGACAACTTAAATATTTCTAAAATACCACAGAATAGTTTTGTTTTACACACACACACACACACACACATTAGTCTGCTCAGGCTGCCATAAAATAATACTACAGACTGAGTGGCTTAAACAATAGGCATTTATTTTCTCATTTATTTTCTGGAGGCTAGAGTTCCATGATCTAGGTGCCAGCAAATTTGGTGCTTGATGAGGGCTCTTTTCCTGGCTTCCAGCCACCTTCTTACTGTGCCTCACATGACCTTTCCTTTGTGAGTGTTCCTGAGAGGGTTCGATCACTCTGGTGTCTCATCCTCTCCTTATAAGGACATTAGTCCCATAGGACTAGAGTCCCACTCTTATGACCTCACTTAATATGAACTACCTCTGTAAAGGCTCTATCTCAAAATATGGTCACATAGGCAGTTAAGACTGCAAAAACATGTGAATTTTGAAAGGACAAAATTTGTCCATAATAACATATACATGTATATATGCATTCAATGAAACTTTGAATTAGGTCACCAAACTGGTGAATAATTCAGTCTCAGACAGTTCAGAGCTTTTGTTTCTGGTTGAGAAAAGGCTCTAGGACATACCCTGTGCTAATCTTTTAAGCGGTATTGATCATGGGAGCATTTTCAACATGCTGAATTGCCATACAGCCACACGGCCTCTTCAGTTCAAGAAGCTCAGTTCATTCTAGGCCACATCTGGGACAAGAGAACTTAAGAGGGGCAAAGTTTTTATTGTATTTTTATTTTTTAGTTGTATTTCTTTCTGGAGCTCAGGTTTTAGGCAAGCAACTGGCAGAAAGAAAAGTCTTTTGTTTAATATCTATACAATTAAATATTAGTCAGTAAGTAAAAGTAAAAAGTCTAATGATATATTCAACAACTTGTTTCAAATCTCAAGTTATTATGTTGAGCAGAAAGAAGGCAGGCTAAAGAGAGTATTTATTTATTGTATGATTTCACTTATATAAATTTTGAAAATGGCCAAAACAACTATCATGATTGAAAACTTAGGTCATAGAAAGGCTGAGGTCTGGCAGCCTTCTTGGACTGTCCTTCACAAAGAATAGTAGAATAAGAAAATAGAAAAACCCAGAATCCCTATTGTCTCTGTGGCCCTCACCTATCCTCAACCATCTATATTTCAGGTATGAAAAGAATGAAATGTTAATCTTAAGTCACTATTATTATTATTTTTTTCTGTTAGCTGTAGCAGAATTTATTCCAACATAGTGAAAAGTGCAAAAATATACTATCGCAAACAGTGCAAAGCTGTGGTAAGACACTATCTTCTTGAAAGCTGACTTGTTTGTACATTAAGTGCCCTGCAAATTTATCTCCAATACATAAAAACAAAAACATAAATAAAGAAACATTAGGATACTTGACCAACTAAAACTTGTAATAGCTTTTTAGAGTATATTTTTCAATATCATATTAAGAGATGATAAGTTTCTGTTATGGCATTGTCCCATTTTAAGAAAACTTGTGGGAAAAAATGCAAATTCAAATCTCCCAATTAATATAATAATAGTTTTAAGATCTTTGTCACTTAACTCTATGTTTTATAGAAGCTAGAAGATTTCTAACTTTGGAGAGACATAGTCTTGATAAAGTTACACCTAATCGTCTTTACCGAATGCAGCTGTTAGCATTTCCACTGCTATATCTACAATAAGTATATCTACAATAAGTAAGTAAGGGGCCGTTCTCTTGATTTACAATATCCTATCCCACATATTCCAAAATGATGCTTCAACAGTAAATGTATATATCTATACATAGGTATATGAATTTATATCTCAGTTGTTTAGTTTCTCCCACCCAACACCATAAATAACTCAGATAATATGGTAAGAATCCTATATGGCTTCATTTTCTCACTATTTTAAGCTTAATGTGCAGAAAATGGTGTGTTGAAATCTTCAAATACATTTGTGTATTTTGTATATATCTCTGAATTTTTTAAACACTTCCTGCTTAATATACTTTAATGCTCTTTTATTTGGCTAATAAAATTTTATGACTATGATATTTTCATTATAGATTGGATCTTGTATCAATATAATATGACATTCTCCATCCTATTGAATGTGTTTTGCCTTAATTATACCTTGCTTTAAATTAATATTTGAAACTTTAATTTTATACCATTTTCTTCTTACATCTTTGCCCATTTTTATGCCTTCAAGCCTTCTTTGTCAACTTGTTTTAGAAATGCTTTTAGGGTGCAGCAAATACTTGGTATTATTTTGCTATTATTATTAATCATTTTGATACAATCTTATTTGCATTTTAGTTGGGAGTAAATCATTGACATGTATTGTTGTAACAGATGTGGCTGGTATTATTTATTTGTTTTACATTATTTTTGTTCTACCTATGTGTTGTGTAAGTATTTAAGTTTCCTGTGATCATTTTTACTTGTAACTAAGTGATTTATACACTAGTTACATAGAAAGTGGACATGCTGTTTTAATTCCATAGCTTTTTATTCATTGGTATTTGCCTAGTGTATTTTCCCATATATTTACTTAATACCTTTTGTTGCCCTGACATAGCTTGGAAGAGTTACACATGCACATTTTCAAGCTAATCTCACAATCTCTACTGTTTAATGAGGGAAAATGATCCACATGTATTGTTTATAACCATTAACATATTTGAATTTACTTCTACCTGGATAACTTGTACTTTCTATTCACCTTGCTTTTTCCATGCTTCATTTGTTCTACTTTATTGGTTTACTTTGGATCATGTGTATTTTCCCAACTTTTTTCTCTTATAAGCTTAGAAATTATTGTCTTTTTAATTTTTTTAGTGAATACTCTTAAACCTTAGTTTGAAAGATTAACTTCCAAAAAATTTTAATCCTAAAAAATATCTCTTCCCTACTCCCTACCAGTAGAAAAATCTTAGAAAGCTTGAAATAGGGTCATTTCATATCAGCTTATACTAATTTTGATCTATTTTTAAATTAAACTTATTTTTAAAATCCAAATTTAAGCCATCAGTATTTTTGTAGTCTAACCCATATGTTTACCACTTATTTCTGTCAACATTTCTTCTGAAATAACTTTGTTTTTTCCTAAAGTTCTTTCTTTTTCTGTGATAAACACTATGTTTTTATTGTCTAAAAAGAATATTAAAATTGCCCTTATGGTCAAATCATAGTTTAGATGTGTACAAAGTATGGCTTGACAATTATTTATTTACATAGTACTTTCAAGGTATTACAACACTGTCATATCATTCTTGATGAAACGTTTTAATTTTATTGTAATTCCTGTTTAGTAAACTGGTCTCTCATGCCTGCTTGATTTTTATACTCAAATACACTAGGGTTTGTTTCTTCTTTTTAAAGAAAAGCCCAACATTATTACTCATAGATCAAAATCAATATCACTTATCAAGTTTGAGCCATTCAGTTTAAGTTTTGATGATTGTGGAAATACTGTAACCACCACACCAAAAAATATAGTGTCCCATCACAATTTCACTAACATTATGTTGAGTGAAAGAAAATGAACCAAAAACAATATAGTACATAATTTATTTATATAAAATTCTACAACAATATAAGCTGACCTAGAGTGGCAGACAAAAAGGAGTGTGTCAGACATATGAGTGGACTAGAAAAAAGCACAATGGACGTGTTTTGGAGAAAAGTACCACTCTTGTTCTGTGTGATGGTTATATAGTATATACAATTAGCAGAAGTCATTGAACTGAGCACATAATTTTTAGCTGTACATTTTATTGTATTTATATTATACTCCCTACTGTATTTATATTTTACTCCCAAACAAATAAAATTATATTAATAAAATGAAAATCAAGCAACAGAATGGGAGAAAATAATTGCAATATGTGTATGGCAAATCTTGCATACAGACTATGTAAAGAATACATAAAAGGAAATAATAAAATGAAAAAAGCTCTATAAAATATAGGCACTTGATTTGAAGAGATATTTCGCAAAAGATGATATACAAAAAGTATTTAAAAGATGCTCAAAATAATTAGTCATCTGATAAAGGTAAATTAAAACTCAAAAGAGAGAAACCATTTTGCACCCACTAGAATGGCCACAATTAGTCTGACAACACAACGCTGGCCAGGTGACAGAGCAACTGGAATTTATATTCATTGTTGGTGAAACTGTAAAATTATACAAATTTGGAATACCATTTTGTGCTTTCTTTTAAAGAAAAATATGTATTTAATCTTTGTTTCAGCAATAACACTTCTACATATTTACCAAGAAAAATAAAAAATGAATATTTATGTCTATCAACATATTGGTAAATGGATACTTACAGTAGCTTTAGTCATAATTACTCCAGACTGGAAACTACCCAAATGTCCACCAACAGAATAATGGACAAACCAGTTGTTTAATATCTATACAATTAAATATTAGTCAGTAAGTAAAAGTAAAAAGTCTAATGATATATTCAACAACTTGTTTCAAATCTCAAGTTATTATGTTGAGCAGAAAGAAGGCAGGCTAAAGAGAGTATTTATTTATTGTATGATTTCACTTATATAAATTTTGAAAATGGCCAAAACAATTATCATGATTGAAAACTTATCATAGTTGTGTTTGATTTTAAATTGGACCTGGCATTTTTGTAAGAATCTGCTAAGTCTTTGCTTCACTGAGTCCAGAAGGACTTGAGGATTTGCTGGGACAGTTTCTTAGACAACAAGCTCTCATAGATCTATTCTACTATTAGATGGTTTAAAGACTCTAACTTATGTCCCAAATCAGCACTCTGTAGTTGGATTATTTACTTTTGCTCTTCAAAGTCTTACTAAAGGACTAAAGGAACACTCAGAACAAATCATTCTATTTACTTAAATTTCTAGTAAATCTCTAACTAAATTAAATAAGATGTTTTTCTGAATTTTTTATTAGAACATTAATATAAATGATTGATTTCACTTTTTATTAATGGGTACATCACTAAGGAATATAACCATTGTTGGTTATCTTATACATAATATATAGTGCAATACATCAGATTACCCACATAAGTGAGGAAATAATAAATCTTAGCATTTAACAATATAAAAATACTACTCAATTTTAAGATATGTTAATAAAATGGATGGTAATAAAATGAAGTCTATTGTTTGCCATTCTTTACAATGAAATAGATTGATTATTGATTATGTGCTCAACCTCAGGGATGGTTATTTGTTATTTTCTGATTACAGTAAAAATAATGGCTAAATTATTAGTATTGGCATTGTGTAGTATTTTTGGTATTGTGTTTGTTGCAACATTAAAAGAAGCTCATAGGAGGTGATTTTGAAATTCTTCAAAGAGAGAAAAGCATTTTGGTATGAACAAATGTTAAGGTCAATATGTAATGAGGTAGGTATATTGTGCTGGGAGCCAAAATATAAAATAGGTCAACTTCATGTGCAGATATTAAAAACAGAGTAGTACCTAGTTATATGTCTATATGTGTATGTATATGCATCTATACACTTGAGTCTCTATATTTATTTGTATGTGTACCCTGAAAGTAGTATTGCATTTACTAACTGAAGCTACATAAAATGTTATTTTTCATGGTGATTTAAAAATATGAAAAACAATTTACTATAATGTCAGAGCAGGCTGTTGGTTGAATACAAAAGTAGGTGTTAAAGTAACTTTGAAGTATTACTTGATCCCATCTTCCAAGACATATTTGCTAATCAGGAAGATTTAAGTTGATCACAAGAATGGAAGTACACCCATCAATGGTTCTGATAGTGGGTCAAATTCAGCTAGCTGCCCATGAAATCTACAATTACAAATTTAATGTGTGAATTGCTGCATTTCATATGAAATCACTCTCTGCTCCCTGCCTTTATTTTCAAAGTTGAAGGAAAAAAGAAAATGTCATGAGTACAGTATTTTATCCTGATTAACAGGAAAATACTGTAATAAATTAATTTTTAAAATAGGTTTAATGATTAATCATGTCCCCCATCTGTGTATATCTGAAGAAAAGCAATGTTTTTTTACTGTGTAGTAATATATGTCTCCTGAGAAAGTTCTTCTGAGCAATATTGACATAGATTTACCAAATAATAAAGTCTCCCAATTTGATGGAATTTGGGGTGGAAAGGGGGGCAGGATTCCCACAAACCAAAGCTAATACAAATAGGAAAAGGAAGTCCAGTGTCAAAAAAAAAAAAAGGATTTATGTTGTTTTTCAAAGTAAGAATAGAATGATTAAATTGTTTACTTTTAAAACATATTTTAGCATTGGCAGTGTTTCTTTGTATGTCTAATATCAAATCAAAGGGAGGACTTCTTAATCTTTTTGAAATATCCTGACAGTAGTGAGAGGGTCAGATTTTTGGAACTTCACTTACCTTTCAACTTATTTCCTTATTTTGTTTGAGTCAAAGAAATTGTACAAATGTATAACCATGATTTTTTTCTTTTCAAATTATACAGATATACCATTGTTTTTGCCAGAACAGCTCCCAATTCCAAGATATAAAATGCAGCAAAAATGCCAGTTGAAATGTTTATATTTTCGAGTAGCTTTCAGTTGATAACAATGTCCTCTTTCTGCTTGCACTTGGTCCCTGAGGAAGCAGGAAGTGCTGGTTAATGTTTTTTCTGAAGTACAGAATAATATACAAAGTGCTGACCACCGTGGATGATGAAAGAGAGTAAAACTGCACTTTAAAATAAATCTCAGCATGTGATAAGGGAAAGAAAATGCTGAGTAAAGGACATCAATAGTTTGGCATTTATGCTATGCAGTGATGTAAGAAATCCTGCACTCAAAACATAGGGAAAGCAAAGTAATTTTGAATGTTCTTGATAGAAGGATGCCAGAAGTTATAACCCAGTTAAGAACATCAGTTATTCCAAATGCTACTTACTCAAGCTTTCTAAATTATGAAATACTAATCTATTCAAGCTCAATGAACAAACCTTAGAGATAATTCAATCACAAGTTATGCACATATTTAAAAATGAGAGAATAAGCTGATTTGAATTTTCAATGTTTTATTTCAGGAGGTAATATGCATTTAAAGAAAGAGCATTTAAGTTGATTTTAGATTTCATTCTACATCAGTTAATTCAAACCTGTTTTATATGATGCCATTCAAGTTATTGCCAGATGGTAGGTTTTAATATTTTAAAAGTTGTCTGCCAACATTCACATCATTGTTCTTTCTTTAGTATTGACTATGTCGGCTGTTTCAAATCGTATTCACCATCTCTGCAAACTTTTAGCTGCTAATAAATTTTCCTAATGTCTGTATTTGTGGATAAGGGTGTTCTCTTTTAATCTGGGTCATGACCTCCAAAAGAAATGACTCCAATGCATTAGTCACTCAGAGTGGTTAGTCAGAAGAAAACTAGTCAGAAATATTCCTGAGCTCCTCAATGGTTTCTGATCCCTCAAAATTCTAAAAAGCAAATGAAACATAATGTTTCCCCTTAAATTCAATGGGAAACCATAGGGTATTGGAATTAGGGGAAATGGAGGGGTATAGGAATAACTGTGTCGAAGTTTCCTAACCAATGAGGAAGAGGTGGAGATCACTGTTAAGGTGCACAATTTAAAAATAATATTTTAAAAAATATCAGGCCATATCATTTGCTGTTGCTAGTGCACCAAATTATTGCTCTGAAAATTGCTTTAAAGGGGGAGGTAACAATTATTTATCCTGGATTTACAGGATATAATATCTTTTAAGGTCCTAAAGTGCTGGTGAAGGGAATTTCCACTTTAAAAAATAATTATGTCTAGGAGATGTAGAAAAATAATAAAATTCAAATATCACCGTTCTCTATCCCTAAGTAAATAATGAATCCAGGAAATTATCATTACTATCGCCAAAAATCATTAGGTGGAAAATTGATGTGGAATTTTATAATGGATGAATTGAAACAACACTATGGGAAAGCCACTGATCAATCTATTAAAAGTAGGGCCAGCAGACTTTATGTGTCTCTGGATATGATCCCTTAGGAAGTAGAAAATAACACTTAATTGAATTTGAATTGACTTTAAGCCTCTGGATCTAATGACAAGTTTACAGGAAATGCATAAGGCAGAGGAACAATTCAATAGCACAAGAATGAAATCAATGCAACCAGAATGTGGAAAATTCTGGAGGATAAATGACTGAATTTCCTATTGATCATATAAACAAAGAAATAGGGATCTGTGGGATAATGGATATAGGTTTAAAAGACTTAAGAAACATACAAACAAAATGCTATGTGTAGATATTGTTAGAATACTGCTTCTTACTAAGCAATTCTAAAAATTACACTCTTAGGACAATCAAGGAGATTTGGGAAAAAATAGCTGATATTAAGGAAATACTGCCAATTTTGTTGTTACACTAATTTCATAGTTCTTATATAAAAAATAAAGTTCCTTGGTTAGGGTTGCATTTGCTTTAAAATACTCTAGTCAAAAACAGGAAAAAGATAGGGTGAAAGAGAGAAAGAAAGAGGGAGAAAGGGAGGGGGGGTGGGGAGAGACAGAGAGATGGAGAGACAGAGGGTAAGAAAATGTATGAGGTTGAAGAGACATGATTATAAATGAAAATAATAACTACTGAGGCTTACAGCAGTGTACCTGACAATTCAGTGTATTATCCTCTGTTATAAAGCAGAAACTAACACACCATTGTAAAGCAATTATACTCCAATAAAGATGTTTAAAAAATACACTAAAAAATGTGTACTGTAATATTAGTATTTCAAAAACATATTTCAAAAAATTTCAGAAATAAATTAATTTCAAAGTTTGTAACATTTCTTACAGTCATGTTTTTATGGATGGCAGAGTTTTGAATTTTATATAAACTTTTACAAATACCTTGATAAATATGATTACACAATTTATAATTTATTCTTTTTTTCAACAGCCCCACACTCCAGTTTGATAAAGTTAGGTTTAGGATTAGGATTAGGGACATGACCTTTACACCACATTCAGAATCTCACCTCTGCCTACTAACTCTAAATTTACTCTGAAGTCTGTGGAAAAAGGAAAAAATAAAGAACAAGCATTGTTGGTCATCATCGCGTTATACAAAGGGTTAAATCACAATCCACTGCAGTCACTCCAACAATGTGCCTTGAGGGAAATTTGGGATGAGGCATTCCGGGCCTTGGATAAACAGGCCCTTAGATAGTTAGATGCATGTCTCAGGAAGGATCTTAATGACCCCAGATTCTTGTACTTTCCCATAAGTAGAAAGGCATTAAAATCATTAACTTGAGGTGTCTGTTCTTTGTGACTATCAGTAATCTTTTACCAAGATGTGTGCTTAACTACATTTATTTCTGAGTCAAAAAAAAAAATCATAGAGCTCTTCGCTCCTCCCCTACTTCTTTGGAACAGTTCCTCAGAGCTACTGAGAGGCTGTTTTTCAGGCTCTAGTCCATAGTAATGATCTTGAATAAAACCTAAGCTCACAGCTATCACATTGTGCATATTTCTTTCAGTGGACAAGTCCTACTTCCAAACTTACATGAAATCCAGACCCAAATTTACATGGAGTGTGTTCAAGCAGGAATTAAGTTTCAAGCATCTGCATTGAGCAAATGTCAGAGAGTAAAATCCCCACTGATTTGTTCATGAGTGGTGGGGGAAATGCATATTTTTCTAGAAGACAGTAATGGTTCTAGCCATACCAATATGTGAGCAGATGTAAATCCTTATCATATCTGACTATTTCAGCAACTTCTTTAGAAAAGCTAGACAAAGCATTCATATAGGTAATGATTGAGAAGAATTATGTCTACAGAACTACAAAATAAAAATAACTGAAAAAAATTGAAATGCATATGAAGATACCTCAATAATAACTTTATCATATTTTGGTAGCTTACATCATGATATATGAGAAAAAGAATGGCTCTACTGGACTCTTCCAGTAGAGTAAACGAGTTCTATGAATGACTTTAGTTATATGGATGTTTCACATGGGGACTCATTTTCCGTGGGCCCAGCTGCAACCTCCCCGTCCCTAATGGCCCAGCCCTGTGGAGTCCTTCATCCAGTGGCTGATCCCTGTGAGGAGAAGAAGTTGGGAACTTTCTCCAGTCCTTGCTTTACTGTTCATGGGGTTGCTTTCAAGCAGCGAAGTTGAGACAATGTGAAATACATGACCTTCACAAGTCAGTGAGGCTCAGGACACCTACTTTACCCACATATCACATTCTGCACACTCGTGTCTTCGTTCACAGCCTGTGACACAACCTTCTCCAAATCTCTCTCACAAAAGGATACTTTCATTTTTGTATAATGTAACTGCAGCCTAGTATTTTCCACTCCTGTTTGTGCTAGGGAGCCACTTTGTCTCTACTTTTTAATTTCACCTCTCTTCAAAGACCTTTTCCCAGTGCTAGAGTCAGGGCATACATACTAGGTTATGCTGCAGTAGATAATAACCACAAAACACCAATGGCTCAATGCAGCAGAGGCCAATATCCCGTGACTGATCCTAATGCTTGTAACAGGCCCACAGGACAAGGCTTGTTGCAGCAACCGAGGGACACAGGCTGGCTGATGGAGTGGCCACCATCCCCAACACTTCCTGTTACCATCACGGAGAGAAAAGAAGCCTCATCTCAGAGGACCTCACAATGGCCACAGCATCCTGGGGCTGGAAGTGACACATTGTATCTCACTGGTCAGACCCAGTCAGGAAGTACAGTCCTATCAAGTACCCTCAATGGGGGGAATCTGACTACTTGGCGACAGTCACCAGTGATCACCACACCCTTATCTACAGACACATGCACACACACCTGTCCATATATCCATGTGTGTACAGACTCTTTTGTTGTGTACCTATTGCCAATGCCAATATTTACATTACTTTTGTATTCTCTGAGAATTGTTGCATTGTTAACTAGGAATATCTTATGAAATCTCATTGGGAACAAAAAGTAATGTTATTTCAAATTTATATGACTGCATTTATTTTTCTTTAGCATTAGGTAATGTCATACAAAATAAGATCATTTCATAAGAAAGTAACTATCACCATATTGATTAAGAGTTTTTATTCACTTAAAAATCGTTTAACCTCTGTGGGGCAATATATTTTTAAAAATTGTCATTATATGCCCTGTAATGAATGTTGAGATCAAACTGTGCAGGTTATTATGTTATTTTAAATGTCTTATGTATCATTTCAGATCCTATGTAACAAGGGCTTTGAGTAGTATAGGTGATTATATAATTACAATTTGAGTTAATTATTACCTGTCATTCACTCTACATAAAAAGGCCATGTCTCCATTGGCAATGTGGATAGCCTTAAATCAGCTTCACAGGCTCTCCTGCTCTGCCTTCTTTTACTATAAGGCTCTTGTATAAGAATTGATAGAGCTGACTCTTCTATGCTTGCTTCAATATGGACAGCCCCATCAAGATAAAAATCTCTTTTAAGTCTAGGGGTTTTTAATAGGTCCAGAAATTTATTGTCTACTTTAACAAAACTTAATTAAACTATCTGGAAACCCCAGAAAAGAGAAAGCAAATGACAGATATGTTTTTAATTTAAAACTCAGAAATAAGACACATGACATGTTTATAAGCAAAGCAAGAAGACATGCTTTGCAATATTACAAAAAAACTTTGGGGCCTGGACCTGTCTCTACCACAAATAAGTTACTGTGCATGGCAGTGGGAAAGATTCAGAAAGTTCAGAATCCCAAATTCTAATGCTATCCATGTTACATTTTCCAAATCATCCCTCACCTACGGCACTGGCAAAAGAAGCTTTTCCTGCCCCGAGTCACTTATGCCACACGTTCTTCAAATCATCAAACAAACTTCCTCTGAACCTCAGAGATTACCTCAAATGAGGAGGGAAACTCTGCTTAGGGTCACCCTCCTTAGGGGGACTCACATCCATAGACAAGCAGAGGGAGGAGAAAGTCTTCATCTTTTCAATTGCATCCCACATGGACTGCATCTGATGGACTGGTTTTTTGTTTGTTTGTTTTAAATTTGCCTCCCTATACTTTTTTTTTTTTAAGATGTTGTGGGTAGGAGTTTATTAATTAATTTATTTATTTTTGCTGTGTTGGGTCTTTGTTTCTGTGCGAGGGCTTTCTCTAGTTGCGGCAAGCAGGGGCCACTCTTCATCGCGGTGCACAGGAATCTCACTATCGCGGCCTCTCTTGTTGTGGAGCCCAGGCTCCAGAAGCACAGGCTCAGTAGTTGTGGCTCATGGACCTAGTTGCTCCATGGCATGTGGGATCCTCCCAGACCAGGGCTCGAACCCGTGTCCTCTACATTAGCAGGCAGACTCTCAACCACTGTGCCACCAGGGAAGGCTCCTGATGGGCTGTTTTAACTCTTGAGCTCTCCAAAGGATCATCTGAGGTTGGCAGAGGGGTCCACACAAAACCTTGACCACTTTCTAAACCCAATCCCATTCCTCCAGACCCCAAACCAGTGATGACACAGGAGTTCTTGCAAATAAACCACTTGAACCCCAATCTTTTTTTCTCAGGGACTTCTTCCCAGTGAACCCAACCTACAAGAGTAGCGAAGATCACATAAGGTAACCTGGTTTAGAGCTCTGATAGAGTAAGCACAAGAGAAAAGTGAGAAACATTTGGATAAATCATGTTGTAATATGGTCTTGTGCCTTTTCTGAGAGCACAGAAATGAGTTATTTTCAACTTCTATACTTTTAGTGGTATTTGTAAAACCTTGAGGTCCATCATATTTTGTGGGAAATTTTGTTTAATTTTCTATGATCATTTTGAAATATGTTTTTCTATTTAAAATTAACCCTATTTATCAGTGAAGATGGAGATTTATTTTATTATTAAGTTTAAAGGATGAATTCATGCCTGTTAATATTCTTTTTATCATTGTGCTTCATACTACATGGCACATACATTCCACTACAAACATACCACTACATGCACTCTTTGGAAAGCATTTTATATTTTATAATTAGAAGAAAATATAGCATAATCATTATTACACAATTAAGGAAAAATAATGAAAGATGGGCACAAGAACTGATCCCTGTGAAATATAACCCAATAATAGCCTCTAAGTGAGCACTTTAATAAATACTGAGTTAAATTTTGAGGGATAAACAATCAATGACAATGAGAAGTGATCCAATCTTATTATCTCAAGAATAGAACCAATAGAATAAAAGAGATAACATAATTTTGCATTATCTCTTGCTTCTGCCCTCTGTGTATAAAGTCTTCTGGAAATCATATGTCTGAAAGTGCAGAAAGTTCCACGTTTGTCATCCTTAATTTTCTCCTCCCTAAGGCTACCTCTCCATGTTGACAGGTAGGAGAGATTTTTTTCTAGGAGGCTCAGTTTTCTTCCTGACACAGAACTCCCATAGACTCGGTGATGTCTTAGGAAAGCTGCTGCCTGAACATTAATATTTTGGTGAAGTAGAATAGTCAAAGTTTCTAGTCAAATGTACCTGGACTAGAAATCTGGCTTTGCCATTTCTACAAATCTTTGTTATTTTATCTATAAAGGGAAACTTAATGTCTATTTCTCAGAGCTGTTATCTTGATTAATGGTGAGTTATATAAGGAACCCACATTTGGTATATACTAGAAAAATATGATTTACTTTCCCACATAACTCATTCTTTGCTTCTAGTCTGGTTTACCACTCTGGAATGTGGCTCACACAAAGAATTCTGCTGAAAGTAGAATAGTTCCAGGAAAAAATATCAAATAAATCCAAAGTACCACCAGAAAACTTGGTCCCTGGGAATCCAGACTATGGTTGGAAGGTCCTTTGTTAAGTCCTCAGAAAGATTTAGAGCAAATCACAAAAGGCTTCTCAGTTTAACAAAAAGCCAGTAAGAATCTAGTGGCCTTTTAACAATTGCTTCATAAGAGACATGCTGAGAACTTAGTGACATATAACAAAAATTATTTGCTTATGTTCATGGACTCAAGGGTCCAAATATCATAGAGGGTGTAGTAGAGATATTCATCTTTGCTTCACATACTTGGATGTGGTTATTCTTGTTCCTATAAACAAAAAGGCAACTTATCTTCCCAACATGGATTCAACATATGATGGTGGTCTGGGTAAGATAACTGTAATAGACAACATTTCTCCACCCAAAAAGGGTGGCAGGGAAGCAGACGTTCAATGACTAGTCCTTAGCAATTCCAAAATGCAGCTGGGCATGTGTTGCCAATTTCTTGATTAGGGTCCAGTCCCTGGTGATAATTCTCCTTGTCTCTAAATTCTGCCTTCTGTGTTCTTGGTTTTTCCCACTGATTCATATTTCTGTTTCCATCAAAGGTAGCTCCTGTATGGAACTAGATAATTTTTAGACTCTTTTCTGTGTGCAGGAATTTAGAGATTCAAAGACCTTTTTCCACTTTGACTTTTCTCTGTTCCTTCCCATTAAAGTTGATATTAGTCCTTGAAAATCTGTGTGCATTTCTTATTTGCCATGTTATGCTTCATGCTATTAGAATCTACACCCACAAATTTCTTGAAGACAAGCCTTCTCCACCTTGGACTCTCCTGTAAGGAAGTCATAGGACAATGCTTTTAAGAGTTTAGAAGCACTGTTTTCTAGTCAAGTGCATCAATGGGGCATGCCCTTAGATTCTTAGTGGCTTTTTTGTTAAACTGAGAAGCCTTTTGAGATTTGCTCTAAATCTTTCTGAGGGCTTAACGAAGGACC
This sequence comes from Lagenorhynchus albirostris, assembly GCF_949774975.1. Taxonomy (NCBI): domain Eukaryota; kingdom Metazoa; phylum Chordata; class Mammalia; order Artiodactyla; family Delphinidae; genus Lagenorhynchus; species Lagenorhynchus albirostris. Next base: position 85,311,236 of record NC_083106.1, on the reverse strand, counting down.
TTCCAGCCATAGTCTGGATTACCAGGGAGAAAGTTTTCTGGCAGTATTTTGGATTTATTTGATATTTGCGCTGAGACTATTTATTACTTTGGAAATATCTTCCTAGCTGGAGACTGCCCTAGCCCTATATATTTCCTGAAAATTCTAACTGAAAATAAAAAGCTTTTTTTTTCTTTAAATTATATGTCTCTTCCCAAATTTTATCATGAGCAGTAAGCAGAAACCAGGAAATCTTCATAGCTGACCACTGAGTTTATTTGGTACATTTTCTATCTTCCACATTACCATCAATGATACTACTGTCAAACTTTCTGCTACTACATAACAAATGTAGCTCTATTCCCAGCTTCCAATAACATTTTTTTCTCATTTTCCTTCAAAACTTCTTCTTATTGAGACTCATCAGGTTTCTGCCTGCTGCATGATCCCAAAGTCAGAATCACATGTTTCAGGTTTTTGTTATGGCAACATCTCACTCATAGTACAAAATGATATCCCACTTTATTTTGTCACAAAACAAACCAGAATCTTCACTTCTTCTCTTTGAGGCCACAGTAAATCAGGTGAAGGAGAAAGCTATAGACATTCAGCAGATGCTGCTGGCTATACAAGTTCTCACACGAAAGATGCCAAAAGAGTGAGATTCCAATTCCTTTTAGTGGATGTAGCAGCTTCCGCTACAAGGAGTGAGGGGTGCAATTCCAGAAAACAGAATTAATACAGGGAGATGATTAGGGGAAGACAGTGGAAAGGGGAAGACTTCCAAAACAAGGTACCAAACATAAAGCACCCTCAGAAGACCTAGGACTCTTAATTTTGGTGACATACATTCCATTCTTCTGTCTCAGGTTCAGTTTTATGCTGATTTTTATGCAAAATTTTTAAGCTGTCTAAAATAGACTTCAATTATTTTTTTAAAATTTATACTTGGTTCCCCAAACCAAACAAATGTAAGGTATTGTCATTATTAGTTATATGAGTTCCCAGAAAAAAAAAATTAAATTCCCTTAAATTCAAGTCCCTCTGGGAGATTATATTTTAGAAACTGGCAGAATAAGAGAATCAGAAAAATACACTGAGTAGTAGTATTCATAGAAGAAAAGAATAATAAACACAAAGAAAAGCAATTAAGTAAAACAGAGAGTTTTGAAGAAAGGTATAGTTATTGGCATTACATCTGACCGACTGAATAAGAGGCACATTAAAAAGAAACTATTGAATTTTTAGTTCAGAGTTTATTACAGACTTGAAAGACCAGATTAAGTATATAGTTGAAAACAAAATTCAATGAGTTAAGGAATAAATATTTTAATAGGTGGTAGAAGCTGTAAGTGATGAAGAAAAGTACAGGATGAAAAGAGATGGGCATTAGTGTGCTAGAGAAGCAAGATGAAATGAAGAACTTTGCTCATGTTTTTATTTTTATTTGGCTGGGGGTTAAGACTGAAAGACTGAGGATCCAAAGGGACAAAGTCTTACGGGAGACCAGAGGAAAGAAATATGTTCGACTTCTTCTTGGTTGGTGATATTCAAGTCAAGATACAATGAGTTAAAGGAATAGTTTACCCTTTTTATTCTTCTGAAGGTGCAAACACATTTAACAAGCTTGAAAATAGTTTCAGGTCATTTGGAATATGATCCTATTTTATTCCATTTAAAATGAGAATTTTACCCCTTAAGAATGAGAGACCCTTTATTCTTGGATTCTGGTAAAGGCTTTGTAAACATAATAATAAACATATGAAATACATATTTATAATATATGATCCATCATATACTATATATCACAAAAAAGTTCATAAATCACTACAACTATAGGAGAAATCTGTGCACTAGCAAAGACCACATATCATTGTTTCCTAATTGTAGTCATGCTCAATGAGCTGCGGCTAAACCTTGTTTGATCCTCATGCAATAAAATAGTCCTCTTGAAGTTGCCAGTAACCAACAGGAAATTGGAAATGCAGAATTAGTGAGGGAGTGATTTAGATTGGAGATGTAGATTTGAAAGATATCTTCATAGAGTTAAAGCTGACACACTGGAAGCAGACGTTATTGCCACATAAAAGAGAAGTGCTTGGCAAAAATAAATGGAGAATGCATATATTTTCTGAAGCATGAGAGTTAGAGGGTTTATACTGTGATTATTAAGCAGAGGAAGTGACTGAAATAAAATTTATTTTTTTTAATTTTAAAGACTTAGAAATCCACATAGAATACATCAAAAACAATGTATAACCAACACTAATAGTAATACCATCTAGCTTATTATTGTGTGTATACTTTACTGTATTTATACTTTAACATAGATACAAATAGGCAGAAATATTTTGCATAAATTCCATTTATAGAAAGAATATTCTACTCTCTGTATTTATTTATTTATTTATTTTTATATTCATTATGTTCTGGGATTCACCCAGGTTGAGATACATAGATAGCATATATTTATTTTCAATGCTGGATAGTATTCCATTGTCTAAAATAAATCACTATCCATATCAATGGACTTTGGATTCTTTCCTGTTTTTTACCAGTATAGACTATGTTTCATGAACATTTTTTTGCAGGTGTTACTCAAGGATTATGAATAGAAACCATTATGTCTACCTGGTATGTGTGTCTTCATTTTCAAATTCACATCATAGTGTCAAATAGCTCCCGAAAGTGATTGTACCAATATACATCTCAGCCAACAGTGTTTAAGAGTTCCTATTAGTCCTCATCTTCCCTGACTGTGTTGCCAGAAATTATACACTTTTAACCAATTCCATGGTTGCAATTTATATTTCTCTGATGATTAAAAGCTTGAGCATTTTTTAAAATTTATTAGCATTTGTTTTTATTCTTCAAATGAATGGTATGTGGTTTATTCATTTTAGCCTGTTTCTTTATGTAAACATTTGGAATAATTTTATGTATTTAGTCTACATAATAGGCTTTTAATTATTTAGTATGTGGCCAATGAAATTATTTTAATGTAATCAAAGATATAAATTTTTTATGCCTTCACGCTTGCATTCTTGTGTATTATTGTAAGATGTTATTTTTAGAGCAATTTTAGGTTCACAGTAAAATTGAGAGGAAAGTGTAGAAATATCCCATATATATCCTGCCCCCACAAATGAATAGCCTCCCATTATCAACATCACCACTAGCATGGTACATTTGTTACAGTTGATGAAGCTACATTCACACACCATTATCACCCAAAGCCTGTAGTTACATAGGGTTCACTCTGGTATTATACATCCTATATGTATAGTGGCATCTATCCATCATTATTGTATCATATGGAGTATTTTCACTGCCTTAAAAATTCTAGGTGCTACCTCCACTCATCCCTCTCTCCCACCTAAACGCTTTCAAGCATTGATCTTTTACCGTCTCCATATCTTTGCCTTTTCCAGAATTTCATATAGTTGGAATCACATAGTATGTAGCTTTTCAGAATGGCTTCTGTCATTTAGTAATAGGTATTTGAGTTTTCTCCATGCTTTTCATGGTTTGATACCTTCTTTTTAGCACTGAATAACATTTCATTGCCTCGATGTACCAGTTTATTAATGTATGCACCTACTGAAAGACATTATGGTTGCTTCCAAGTTTTGGCAATTATGAATAAAGCCCTAATTAAAATCTATGTGCAAGTTTTGTTTAGGCATAAGCTTTCAATGTCTTTTAGCAAATACCAAGGACAGTAACTGCTGGATTATATGTTCATTCTATGTTTACTTTTGTAAGAAACTGCCAAACCTTCTTAAAAGTGGGTCTACCATTTTGCATTCCCACCAGCAGCGAATGAGAGTTCCTGTTGCTCCTCATGCTTTTGGTATTGCCAGTGTTCTGAATTTTGGCCATTCAAGTAAGAGCATAGTGTTAACTCATTTGCACCTCCCTGATGACGTATGATATGGAGCATCCTTTCATATGCTTATTTGTCATCTGTATATCTTCTTTGGTTAGGTAGATATTAAGGTATTTGTCTGATTTTAAAATTAGGTTGCTTGTTTTCTTATTGTTGAGTTGTAAGTGTTCTCTGTACATTTTGGAAAATAGTCCTTTATCAGATATGTTTTTCCAATATATTATTCCAGTCTGTGGCTTGTCTTTTTATTCTTTTGATAGTATCTTTTGCAGAGCAGACAGTTTTAATTTTAATGAAGTTCAGCTTATCAACATTCCTTTCATGGATTGTGTCTTTCATGTTACACCTAAAAAGTCATTGACAAATCCAAAGTCATCTAGATTTTATTCTATGTTATCTTGTAGAAATTTCATATATTTGCATTTTACATTTACATCCGTGATCCATTTAGAGTTAATTTTTGTAAAGCATATAATATCTGTGTCTAGATTCATATTTTTGTATATGGATATCTAGTTTTTCCAGCACCATTTTTTGAAAAAACTGTGTTCCATTGTATTTCTTTTGCTCCTTTGTCAAAAATCAGTTGACTATAATTATGTGAGTCTATTTATGGTCTCTACATCCTGTTTCATTTATCTATTTGTCTGTTTTTTCATCATTACCTCACTGTCTGGTTACTATAGATTTATAGTAAGTCTTAAAGTTTGTTAGCGTCAGTCTTCCAACTTTGCAATTCTTTGATATTTTGTAGGCAATTCTGGGTCTTTTGTTCCTCCATATAAATTTTAGAATTAGTTTGCTGATATCTACAAAATATCTTGCTGAAATTTCTATTGAGATTGCATTGAACCTATTGATCAATTGGGAAGAAATAAGATCATGACAATATTAAGTCTTCCTAGCCACAAACATGGAATATCTCTCAGTTTATTTAGTTCTTCTTTGATTTTTTTCAACAGAGTTTTGTAGTTGTATTCAAACAGATTTTGTACATATTTTGTTAGATTTATAGCTAAGCACTTTATTTCTTGGGCTGCTAATGAAAATGGCATGGCATTTTTAATTTTAATTTCCTCTTTTTCATTGCTGATATATGGGAAAGTGATTGACTTTTGTATATTAACCCAGTATTCTGTAACCTTGCTATAATTGTTTGTTAGTAAGAGTTGTTTCTTTGCCAAATCTTTTAGATTTTCTACACAGAGGATCATGCCATCTGTGAACAAAGGGATTTTTTTTTCTTCCTAAACTGTACGCTTCTTCATTTCTTCTTATTTTCTTTTCTTTCTCCTTCCCTCTCTCCTTTCTTTCTTTCATTCATTCCTTCCTTCCTCCCTTCCTCCCTCCCCTTTCTTTCTTTTTCTTTCTTTCTTTCTTTCTTTCTTTCTTTCTTTCTTTCTTTCTTTCTTTCTTTCTTTCTTTCTTTCTTTCTTTCTTCCTTTCTTTCTCTCTTTCTTTCTCTCTTTCTCTCTTTCTTTCATTGCTTTAGCAAGTATTTCCAGTAAAATATTGAATAGGAGTCATGAGAGAGGGCATATTTACTTTGTTCCTGATCTTAGTGGGAAAACTTTTAGTTTCTCACAATTAAGTATGATGTTACCTGTAGGATTTTTGTAGATATTCTTTATCAGGTTGAGGATCTTCCAGTCTGTTCTTAGCTTATAGAGAGTTGTTATCGTGAATAGGTGAATAAGTGTTGTTTTGTTTTGTTTTTTTCAATATTTTCTGCATCTATTGATAGACTCATGAGACTTTTCTTCTTTTCCTTGTAGATATATTGGATTACATAAATTGATTCTTAAATGAACAAGCCTTGCCTACCTGGGATCAATACCACTCGTTGATAATGGTGTACAATACTTTTTATATATTATTGGATCGATTTGCTAGTCTCTTGAGGATTTTGCATCTACGTTCATAAGAGATAGTCTGTAGTGTTCTTTTCTTATAATGTCTTTGGTTCTGGTATTAGGGTGATGCTGGACTCATAAAATGAGTTAGGAAGTATTCCCTCTGTTTCTATCTTCTGAAAGAAACTGTAGAGAATTAGTAAAAAATTTATTCCATATAGGTTTGTTATAATTCACCAGTGATCCAGTCTTTGCTTGGTGACTTCTGTTTGGGAAGATTATTAATTATCTATTGAATTTCATTAAATATAGGCCTAATGAGATTGTCTATTTCTTCTAGAGAGAGTTTGGCAATTGTGTCTTTCAAGAAATTGGTACATTTCATGTATGTTATCAAATTTGGTGGCTTTATGTTATTTGTAGTATTCTTTTACCCTTTGAATTTGCATTGGATGTGTAATGATATCCTCTCTTTTATTTCCAATATTAGTAATTTATGTTCTCTCTCTCTCTTTGTTTTTAGTTAACCTGATCAGAAACTTACTGATTTTCTTGATCTTTAATCTTGGATCTATTGATTTTCTCTATAGATTTCCTGCTTTCAATTTCATTGTCATTGTCTCTAATTCTTTTTTTTTTTTTTCTGTACGCGGGCCTCTCACAATGTGGCCTCTCCCATTGCAGAGCACAGGCTCCAGACACACAGGCTCAGTGGCCATGGCTCATGGGCCCAGCCACTCCGCAGCATGTGGGATCTTCCCAGACCGGGGCACAAACCCCATGTCCCCTGCATCGGCAGGCGGACTCTCAACCACTGCGCCACCAGGGAAGCCCTCTAATTCTTATTATTACTTTTTTTTTTTTTTTTTGTGGTACGCGGGCCTCTCACTGTTGTGGCCTCTCCCGTTGTGGAGCACAGGCTCCGGACGCGCAGGCTCAGCGGCCATGGCTCACGGGCCCAGCCACTCCGCGGCATGTGGGATCTTCCCGAACCGGGGCACGAACCCGTGTCACCTGCATCGGCAGGCGGACTCTCAACCACTGTGCCACCAGGGAAGCCCTTATTATTGCTTTTTAAAATTAATTTTTATTGGAGTATAGTTGATTTACAATATTCTGTTAGTTTCTGCTGTACAGAAAAGTGAATCAGTTGTACATATACTTATCCACTCTTTTTTTTTTTTTTTAGATTCTTTTCCCATATAGGTCATTACAGAGCATTGAGTAGAGTTCCTTGTGCTACACAGTAGGTTTTATTAGTTGTCTATTTTATATATAGGGGTGTGTATATGTCAATCCCTATCTCCCAATTTATCCTTCCCCCACGATTCCCTCTGGTAACCATAAGTTTGTTTTCTCCATCTGTTACTCTATTTCTGTTTTGTAAATAAATTAATTTTTACCATACTTTTTAGATCCAACATATAATTGCTATCATATGATATTTGTCTTTCTCTGACTTACTTCACTCAGCATGACAATCTCTAGGTCCACCCATTTTGCTACAAATGGCATTATTTCATTCTTTTTGTGGCTGAGTAATATTCCACGGTATATATGTACCACAACTTCTTTATCCATTCATCTGTTGATGGACATTTAGGCTGCTTTCTTGTCCTGGCTATTGTAAACAGCACTGAAGTGAACATTAGGGTGCATGTATCATTTGGAATTATGATTTTCTCCGGGTATATGTCCAGGAGCGGGATTGCTGGATCATATGGTAGCTCTATTTTCAGCTTTTTAAGGAACCTTCATAGTGTTCTCCATAGTGGCTGTACCAATTTACATTCCCATCAACAGTTTAGGAGGGTTTCCTTTTCTCCACACCCTCTCCAGCATTTCTCATTTGTAGATTTTTTGATGATGGTCATTCTGACCAGTGTGAGATGATACTTCATTTTATCAATTTGCATTTCACTAATAATTAGTGATGCTGAGCATCTTTTCATGTGCTTTTTGGCCATCTGTATGTCTTCTTTGGAGAAATGTCTATTTAGATCTCCCACCCAGTTTTTCATTGGAGTGCCTGTTTTTTTTGCTATGGAGATGCATGAGCTGTTTCTATATTTTGGAGGTTAATTCCTTGTCAGTCACATCATTTTCAAATATTTTCTCCCATTCTCTGGATTGTCTTTTAATTTTGTTTATGATTTCCTTTGCTGTGCAAAAGCTTTTAAGTTTGATTAGGTCCCATTTGTTTATTTTTCTTTTTATTTTCATTACCCTAGGAGGTGGATCAAAAAAGATCTTGCTGTGATTTATGTCAGACAGTGTTCTGCCTACGTTTTCCTCTAAGAGTTTTATACTATCTGGTCTTACATTTAGGTCTGTAATTCATTTTCAGTTTATTTTTGTGTATGGTGTTAGAGAATGTTCTAATTATTATTTTTCTCCTTCTTACTTCATATCTAATTTACTCTACTTTTTCTACTTTCCTAAAATGGAAGCTTATTTTGTATCTTTCTTCTTTTCTATTATATATATTCAATGCTATCAATTACCTCTAATTCTTCTTTTGCTTTACACCACAAGTGTGATAAGTTGTGTTTTCACTTTCACTTAGTTCAAAATATTTTTAAATTTCTCTCAATATTTACTTGGCCCATAGGTTATTGAAAAATGCGTTTCTTGATTTCCACATTTTATAGGATTTTCTAATTATCTATCAGTTATTGATTTCTAGTTTAATTCTGTTGTGGTCTGAGATAGACATCGTATGATTTGTATTATTTTTAAACTTTTAAGTTTTGTTCATGGTCCACAATGTGCTCTACCTTGTTGTATGTTGCAGTGAACTTAACAGGATGTTTTTGTTGAATGAAGGAGTCTATAGGTGTTGATTATATTCAGTTGATACTGTTGTTGAATTCAACTATGTCTTTTCTGATTTTATGTCTGTTGGCTATGTCCATTTCTTGTAGTAAGGTGTTGAAGTCTTGAACTATGATAGTGGATTTATCCACAGGCATACCTCATTTTATTACATTTCACAGATATGTATTTTTAACAAATTGAATGTTTGTGCAACCGTGCATAGAGCAAGTCTATCAGCATCTTTTTTCCAACAGCATTTGCTCACTTCATGTCTCTGTGTCACATAATTCTCACAATATTTCAAACTTTTTCATTATTACTGTATTTGTTATGGGAATCTGTGATCAGTGATCCTTCATGTTATTGTTGTAATTGTCTTAAAGCTCCACAAACCACACCCATAAAAGACTGAATTTAATCAATAAATGTTGTGTGTCCTGACTCTTTTACCAACAGGCTGTTGTGTGGCGGTTATTTCCACCACTCTGTCCTCCAGCTCGCTTATCTGTTCTTCTGCCTCAGTTATTCTGCTATTGATTCCTTCTAGTGTATTTTTCATTTCAGTTATTGTATTGTTCACCTCTGTGTGTTTGTTCTCATTCTTCTAGGTTTTTGTTAAACATTTCCTGTATCTTCTCAATCTGTGCCTCCTTTCCTTTTTTGAGATCTTGAATCATCTTTACTATACTATCTCACTCTGAATTCTTTTTCAGGTAGGTTGCCTATCTCCACTTCACTTAGTTATTCTGGGGTTTTATCTTGTCCCTTCATCTGGGACATATTCTTTTGCTGCCTCATTTTGTTTAACTTTCTGTGATTGTGGTTTCCATTTTGCAGGCTGCAGGATTGTAGTTCTTCTTGCTTCTGCTGTCTGCTCCCAGTGGATGAGGCTATCTAAGAGACTTGTGCTGGGTTCCTCATGGGAAGGACTTGTTCCTGCCCACTGGTGGGTGGAGCTGGGTCTTGTCCCTCTTGTACATGCAGGGCTGTGTCAAGGTTGTGTTTAGCAGGAAGCTGTGTGCTCAGGAAGACTTTAAGCAAGCTGTCTGTTGGTGGTTGGGGGTTATGTTCCCACACCTTTGTTTGTTTGGCCTGAGGCATCCCAGCACTGGAGTCTACAGGCTGTTTGGTGGGGCCTGTTCTTGGTGACAAAATGACAGTCTCCAGGAGGGCTCACACCAATGAATATTTCATGGAAGTACTGCTGCCAGTGTCTTTGTCCCAACAGTGAACCACAGCTGCCCCCCACCCCCTCAGGAGACCCTCCAATCCTAGCAGGTAAGTCTAACCCAGGTCACTGCTTTATTTCCTGGGTCCTGGTGTACACTACACCTTGTTTACTCCCTCCAAAATTGGAGTTGCTGTTTCCCCCAGTCCTGTGGAATTCCTGCATTCAAACCCTGCTTGCCTTCAAAGCCAGATTCTCTGGGGGTTCCTCCTTCCATTGCCAGACTCCAGGCTGGGGAACATGACATGGGGTTCAGAACTTTCAATCCTGTGTGAGATTCTGTGATATAATTATTTTCCAGTTTGTGAGTACCCACCTGGCAGGTATGAGGTTTGATTGTATTGCAGTTCTTCTCCTCCTACCATCTCATGGCTTCTTCTTTGTCTTTGAATGTAGAGTATCTTTTTTGGTAGGTTCCATCTTTTTTTTTTTTTTTTGTCAATGATTGTTCAGAAGTTAGTTGTGATCTTAGTGTTTTTGTACCAAAAAAGTGAGCTCACGTGCTTCTACTCTGCCATCCTGTCCATCCCCGTCCATTCATTTACTTTTAATTTTGTGTTAATTTATATTTAAAATGGCTTTCTTGTAGACAATAAATAGTTATGTCTTATTTTGTTATTCACTCTGCAAATATCTGTCTTTTAATAAATGTCTTTAGACTATTGATATTCAAACTGATTATTCATAAAGCTGGATTAATATTTACCATATTCATTACTATTTTATATTTGTTGCCCTTGTTCTTTTCTCCCATTTTTCCCTTCCACTTATTTTCTGCCCTTTGTGGTTTTAATTGAGGATTTTATATGGTTCTATTTTTACTCCTTTGTTTAGCATATGAATTATACTTTTTTTTCTTTTGCAATGTACATTTACAGCTAGCTTATCCAAGTCTACTTTAAAATAACACTACACTATTTGATGGGTAGTGTGAGTACATTATAGTAATAAAATAATCCTAATTCCTCCCTCCTGTTCCTTGTATCATTACTGTCATTTGTTTCACTTTATGTAAGCATACATAGGCAGTTGCTGGAGAGAAATTCCCTCAATATTTGTTTATCTGAGAAAGACTTATGTCTCCTTCACTTCAGATGGACAATTTTGCAAGCTGCAGAATTCTAGGCTGGTGTTTATTTTCTCTCAACACTTAAATATTCCACTCCATTCTCTTCTTGTTTGTGTGGTTTATTTCTGAGGAGATGTCCAATGTAAAACTTATTTTTGCTTCTCTATAGGTAAGGTATTTCTTTCTTCTGGCTTCTTTCAAAATTATTTCTTTATCTTTGATTTTCTGCAGTTAAAATTATATGGTCACATGTAGTTGCTTTGACATTTATCTTGGGAGGCAGTCTCAGACATTGCTGGACCTGAGGTTTGGTGTCTGACCTTAATTTGGGGAAGCTCTCAGCCATTATTGTTTTGTATATTTCTTCAGTTTCTTTCTTTCTTCTCCTCTTCATATTCCCATTATATGTATGTTACATCTTTTGTAGCTGTCCATAGTTCTTAGGTATTCTGTTCCGGTTTTGGTTTTGTTTTTCTCCAGTTTGTTGTCTTTGCTTTTTAGTTTTGAAGGTTTCTATTGATATATCCTCAAGTTTAGAGATTCTTTCCTCAGCTTTGTCCAGTCTACTAATTAGTCCATAAAATACATTCTTCATTGCTATTAGAGTGTTTTTATCTCTAGTATTTCGTTTTGGGTTCTTTCTTAGGATTTCCATCTCTTTGCTTACATTGCTCATCTGTTCTTACATGCTGTTTACCTTACCACATTAATTATAGCTTTGCTTTACATTCTTGGTCTGATAGTCTGATAATTTCAACATTCCTACTATGTCTGGTTCTGATGCTTGCTCTATCTTTTCAAACTGTGTTTTTGCCTTTTAGTAAACCTTGTAATTTTATTTCCTTTATTGCCAAATATGATGCAGTGGGTAAAGGAAGTTGTTGTAAATAAGCCTTTAGTGATGTGGTGGTGAAGTGTGTGTGGTGTTGGGAGGGGGAACCTAATTCTATGGTTAGGTCTCAGTCTTTTAGTAAGCTTATGACTCTGACTGTGCACTTCACAAATGTTCTTCAATCACTCCTCCTGCCTTAGGTGAGACAGGATGACCAGAGTTGGTTAAGTTGGGTATTTCCTTTCTTCCATTTAGAAGGCTAAAGATGACTGGAGTTACATATTTCCCTCCTTTCAGTTCACTTAGGCTCTGATAAATCCCTAGTAGGTTAGGATATGGTTAACTAGTTTCTCCTGAGGACAGACCATATTAAGAACAGAGTGCTTTGATGTACAATTGGCCCTTAAACAACACTAACATTAAGTTATATGTGGATTTTCAATGGCACAGAAGCCAGTACCCCTAGTCTCCACATTGTTCAAGGGTCAACTTTATTTCAAAATGGTTCTTTCCTTCCCCTGTCATTTACTGTGTGAACCTGGTCAAGTGCCTGGAGGTGAAACCTACAAAAGTGCAGGGTTTCCCTATGTCTGTGTCCTGCCTGTAGTTTTCAACTCTCAGACGTGTCCACATCTAGCCTCAGGAATTCATTAATAAGAGTTCAGGTTTTCCTATATGAGGACTGATTCCAGCAGAGGGGTTTCTGCTCTGACGTATAGTGACTCTCTGTATCTGTCTACTTGTCTCTCCAGTTTGGGGGACAGCAGTTTACCCTATAACCTCACTTCCCTTATGGATCTATAAAGAGTTATTGATTTCTCAGTTTTGTCAGCTTTTTACTTATTGTTAAGAAAGTGGCAACTTCTAAGCTCTTTACCTGTGGAGGCAAAGTCATACCCTTGTGTTTTATTTTAAAAATGTATCTCTAATCAATTGACATAAATGTATTCCACTATATTTGTTTCTAAAATATTTAAAATTTTGCTTTCACATCTCACTTTTTAGCTAGTTTTTATCTCAAACATACTTTTTATGTACAGCTGTGTGTTAAGTGTTACATTTTGTTTCTCCATTTGACTGACCAATTTCTACATTTGAGTTGGCTATCGATCTATTCACCATGCATCAGTGATTTTCATAAAATATTACCTCTGATAAGGACATGTGCATCCTCTATGGAGCACTTAATAGTCTTTTATTGATCATTTGTTTATCCCCACTTAATCCTATGTGCTGCTATTTATTATAGTTTTATAATGACTTGCTGTATGGTAGAACGGTCCTTCCACTTTGTTCCTTTTTAAAAGTTTCCTGATAATTTGGTCATTTATTCTTCTGTATAGAAACTAAAATCAAAATGTGAAGTTTTCTGAAGAACTCTGTTGAGATTTATATTTAAATTGAATCAAATTTCAAAATTAATTTGAAGGTAGCTCACATCTTAATGACATTTATTCTTCCAACCTGATAAGCACTTTACAGCTGTCAATTTATTTAAGTCTACTACAGTCTTTCAGTGATGAAACTTTCTCCTTTAGGTCTTTCACAAAACAATCTTTCTCTCTTCATTTATTTCATATATACATATACATACATCTGTATATATAGAGAGACAGATAGATATAGTTTCATAAACATGTGCATATATCATATCAATTTGCCCCATTTTCTCTCCTTTGCTTCAAAAAGTTTTGAGTTAGGAAATGCTTCCTGAGACTAGGTAAAATTCATTCACTTCAGCATGGAGAAGATAATGAGGATGACTGATCAAAAGTTAAGGCAGGACACAAAAATTCTGAAACATTCTGAATCAAATCTTTACATAAGAGCTTTATTATAACCCTCCTCCTCCCTTTCCTTCCTATTTTTCTTTTTGACTCAACTAATTTCCAGATTATCAAATTCACAGGCAATTGGAAACATACACATTCATTTCAAATCAAAGATTCTTATAACTAGAGTTTTTAATTTAATAACTGCTAATTGTTCAGTCTATCTTTCTCTAAGAACATATTTGAAAGTTGATTATAATCTTTAAAAGGTTTCCATATTTATTTAGATATTTGTAAAAATCAAGTAAGAATGTGAGATATTCACCTGATGATAAGCCTTCTAACTGTTTTAAAAATGTTATCATTCCAAAGAAATAAATGGTTACCTTTAAAATTCCACATAATTATAAAGTAGATTGATTTTATTTTTTAAATTACTAGTCAACATTTGAAACCATAATTAGTGTGAAGTTTTATTCTAAAGCAGGTGTTGGCACACTGAGGGCCATAGGCCAAATATGACCCTTTGCAGGGCAAATCTAGCTATGGTCACTCAATTACATATTGTCTATGACTGTCTTCATCCTACACCACAGGGCTGAGTAGTAGCAATAGACTCAGCCCACAAAGCCAAAAAATTTGCTGTTTGTCCCCTTACAGAAATTGTTTGCTAACCTGTACAGTCTAAAGGAAGCACATGACTCTACTGGGTATGTAATTTTGTAAAAGCAGAGATAGATTTACACATTTTATTTAAACCAATTTTGAAAAAAATTGTAAACATGGACTGACTATGGTTTCACACATAAAAATATCTATCAATTTTTAAATACTTAGATAATCAATATTAATACATATTCACAGAGTAAACAGTATTCATTGTGAATAAGACATATTAAAAATAATAATTAAAAAAACATGCTGAACTATTTCTTGGCTTTTTATATACAAATGATGGTTTCAGGTTCTGTCTGAAAGTCCTTACTTCTCTGATCCCACCTTCAGTCAGGCATGTCAGCTGAGTTTCCAGTTTGCTTGGGAATCACTCAGGTCCCTGGCTTCTAGTGACAGCTCCCCTCATTTTGCCCCCACCCTTTGGATGGGGACAGGGCAGAGGCTTCTTGCTCCACTATAGTCTGCTTCACTGCCCCATGTGGCTGGCCAGTTCTTCCATCCGTTAAATAACACATCTGTTTAAAGAAAAATCCCTCCAGTGGTTTCTATTTTAAGAACTGGTCTGTGACTGGTATATTTTGGAAAAAAAAAAAGTTGGAAATTATTTTGAACTAGTATGTATGTGGAGGAAGTATGAATGCAAGACATAAGGTAATTGGAGGTGGCAGCGACTTATTGTTTAGCTGGCTATGCCATTCTAGTTTGGAGTTGTTTTCTCTCATCCCCTTGAAAATATCATTTCTCTTCCCTATTGCTCAGAAGCCTACTATTAGGCTTATTGACATTTGCTAAAATGTATGGTTTCCATACCTTGCTTTTGAATTCTTTGTTTTTCTTTGATGGCCTTCAGTTTCACTACAATACTCATAAGCAAGTTTCTTTTTATTTAACCTAATTGAAAGAAGTTCAACTTTCTGAATCTTAACATTTAGGTCAGTAATAAATTATGCAAAGTCCCAACCAATCATATTCATTTATTGACATTCTTCACCCCAGCAAATGTCAGAGCACTGAAATAATCATACCCATCAGTTCAACATTCATTATTATATTTGGTTCATGTAAGGCCTCTTTCTTGTTTTCTCTTTTATTTATCCCTTTTTATCTACATTCTCTACTCACATTCCCTTCTCTTTCTAGAAAAAGAAAACTTTAATATGCATAATATTTTTGTATGTGTTCTTGTCACAGTTACACATAGATACAATCTGTGTATGGTATCTTCATTTATGTAAGTTGTATTATATTATATAGCCTTATTCATCTTTCAGAAGGCACTCTGATTTCTTTTACTCATATGTGTGGTACAGCTAAAATACTTCTTTCAGCTACTTTATAGTATTTTTTGTCATGATTTACATATACACTGCCTTGAACTTATACTACTCCTTTTGATTGTCATCAATTAAAAATTCTTAGAAATATTACTCCATTGAATATCTATTAACTGCTCTCTTTATAGACATCTGGGAGATTTATTTTTAATAATATACACCAGAGTAAAATTATTGCCAGATTGCCCTCCAGAATGTCATATCAGGCAGCACTGCCACCAACAGTGCATGAACATTTCTATATCCTGTATCCCCATAAAAACTTGGCATTATCAGGTTTTTGGATGTTTGCAAGGGCAAAAGATGTAGAGTGTTGCTTTATATTGTTTAAATTTGCATTTTTAAATTAATGACTCTGAGAACTTCTCTCCATATTTATAAGTCTTTGGGGTTTAATTTTCTACTAATTTCTAACTCATAATATCATTTGTCTTTTGAGAATGCTATTTTTTTCTTGTTTATATGCTAAATTGTTTACTTTATTAATATATATTATCAGGAATATTTATGCCTAAAGATAAAACTTATCTTACCTAAACAATTGTTTAGCTCCTAGCATTTAGATAGTAAGCAGATTCATAGTCAGACTCAAATGTTGTTTCAAAAACTGAAATACTTTGCCTTTAGAACTCTCAGGTCAAAATTTAGATATATATATATATATGGTATATTTTTATATGATTTGCTTTCCAAAATAAACAGGGATATAAAAGTTTGACAACTGAAATGTATAAGTAGGTTTATTTAGTTTTTGTTTCATTTGAACTTTAATTTTTCTTGTTTCTATAGAGCTATTACTATCATAATGTGGAGAGGAGGAACTATGAAATGAAAGGAAATATTATTATAGTAATTTGCCTTAGTAAATATTATGATAGTAATTCTCACTTTATAGGTTTATGGAAACATAGCCAGTAGAAAATACCAGAAATTACATGCACATACACACTCACTCATGCACATATAGAATATATAATCATTATTTTGTTCTTTTCTTTTTATCTGTTTTTTTTTTAATTGTTGAAGTTTGGATAGTTTCTTTAAATTAAAAAAATGGAATTACCATAATTAATATTACTTTAAAGATGAGCATATGATGACAAATTCAGCAACAATTTGTAATGAGGTATGTTAAGTTGTTTAGAGCAACATAATATCTTATATAATTTAGATATAGTGTGGATATATTTTAAAAATCAACTTCTGTCTATGTTTTTATTTTGAAATGTTTTAGTTATTATATAGTTATCTTTAAAGTAGATTTTATATTTGATATAATTTTTAATCATATAATTTGTGGAAAATTTCCTACATAAATGTATATGATGAACAAGTGGTCCTCTCAGGATAATTTTCTTGAACTAAGCACTGGCAAAGATAATGTTCCCATAACTACTATTCCTGGTAAAAAGCAATATCTTGGGATAACTGGCACTGTTATATACTACAAAGTGGGTAAAATATATGAAGTTTGTGCACTACAAATGCAATTATTTTTAAGATAACATTCATCTACTAAAAAAAAAATCACTATTTTACTTGGTCTTCGTGGTTTTCAGTAATAACTGAAAAAATCATGAGAATCATTCTATAGTACTTTCCAAATGCTGTATGTCTATGACATACACTCTTTTTTGGTGGCTTTCATATAGACTTATTCTCTTCAGCTTAAGGAAAGTTTGCAAGAAGGTAACAGATTATCCAACACTGAGTCATTAATAGAATATGGAGAATGTAGCAGGAAAATTTAGGCTATGTTTAAGATGGGAAATCCGGGTGATACTGAATGACTCCTAAGGCAAACCATTGGGGTCCTTTGTTCTTTTTGGCATTGAATTGTCCAAGTATCAGTGTTTCTCATACCAAATAGATGTTCTCAGACTTATTCAAGAGGCAAATACAAACTTTTAGAAATAATATCACTTAGAATTATTTATATATATACTGTATAAATATTACTGAGTATTTCTGAGAGCTGACCATAATAATATTTAAAATAAATTTCCAGATACACCTAAATTATTTATAATACATACTACAAAAATGGGAAGCTACTTTGTTTCAAAATGCTTTAAACATTTCATTGCTTCAAACACAAAACAGACATAGACATTTAAAAGTTATGAATAATTAGAACAGTAAAAAGAAATTTATTTTTTTCTAATATTAGAAAGATGTGAAAGACATACTTTCATATTCCATAACATATAAAACCTCCATAATATAAAGTTTGCTCAACTGTGTTAGTATCAACTAAATAATTTTGCTAGTATGCATACTTATGAACAATAAAGTCGATCTGTAATCATAAGCATGAAGAAGTGAAAGAAGTCTGATTCCTAAACCTACCCCTTATTTATTGAGATAACTTAGACAATTCAGTCAACATCTTTGAGCTTCCTGGATTCTGCAGGAAGGAGAACACATGATCAACAAGCACCTCACTCACACCAAAAACGTAAGGTTTATTCCTGACTTAAAACTGTATCCTAGAACTTGTCTAATCATGTATATCCGAGAGAGATGGGAGTGGGGAGAAGTGAGAACAGAGAGAGACGGACACATAGAAAGTGGAGAGACAGACCAGAGAGACAGTGAGAGAGGAGAGAGAATGGCAGGTGTACATTTAACATTTTAAGAAACTGACAATTCCCAGAAAGGTGGCACTATCTCACATTCCCACCAGGAAGGTAGTACAGAGTTCCAGTTGCTCCACATTCTTGTCAATTGTCTAATTATATTTTTTCAATTTTAAACATTTTTTTTTTGCGGTACATGAGCCTCTCACTGTTGTGGTCTCTCCCGTTGCAGAGCACAGGCTCCGGATGCGCAGGCTCAGCAGCCATGGCTCACAGGCCTAGCTGCTCCACGGCATGTGGGATCTTCCCGGACCAGGGCACGAACCCGTGTCCCCTGCATCAGCAGGCAGACTCTCATCTGCTGCGCCACCAGGGAAGCCCAATTTTAAACATTTTAATAGATAATGTAGTTGTAATTCATTGTGGTTTAAATTTGCATTTCCCTAATGATATTTAGCATCTTTCATGCATTTATTTGCCATTTGTATATATATTTTGAAAGATGTCCTCTGAAATCTGCCCATGATTTTCATGGGTTTTTTTTTTCTTACTATTGAGTTTTGAGAATTTATTATGTTTTCTTGATAGAAGTACTGTTTAAGATATATCTCCCAGTCTGTGACTTGTATTTTCATTCTCTTAACAATGCCTTTTGAAGAACCTAAGATCTTAATTTTAATAATTTACCTTTTTAAAAAAAATTACCGATCATGATTTTGAGGTTGGATTTAAATCTTTGCCAAGGTCACAAAGATTTGTTTTGTAAGTAGTTTTTTAATCATTTAAGTTTAGATCTCTGATCCCTTTTCAGATAATTTTTGTTTTGCTGTGACATACGGATTGAGGGTCCTTTTTTTCAGCATATAAATATTTATTCCAGAACCATTTTTTACAAAGGTTATTTTTATCCACTGAATTCCTGTTTGTCATAACTTTATCAGAAATCAACTACTTATACATGTGTTAGTATATTTCTGGACCCTTCTAGGCTTTCCATTGATTTTTCTATCCTGGTTCCACTAGCACACTCTATTGATTACTGTAGCTTTATAAAAACGTTTAAAATACGGTAGTATAAATCCGTCAAGTTTATTCTTCATTATCAAATTTCTTTTAGATGTTCTAAGCCTTTAAATTTTTATATGAATTTTAAAATCAGCTTGTTAATTTCTATTAAAAAAGGCCTTTGAGATTTTGATTGTTATTTTGTCAAATCTGTAATTGGTTTTGGAAGAAATGACTATTTTATGAATATGCTATATCTCTATATTAATTTACATCTGACAATCTCTGTCTTTTCAATGAGTTACTTAACCAATTTAAAGTTAATGTATTTTTTAATTATGGTTGGGGTTATATCATGCATCTTGCTATATGTTTTCTATTTGTCTCTTCCATTATTTTTGTCTTTTCTTCCTTTTCTTACTGTGTACTTTTGGATTAATTGCATACTTTCACTATTCTATATCATCTCATTTGTTGACAAATTAGCTGTAACACTATGTTATTTAAGTAGTTGTTTTAGAATTCATCATATACCTCTGTAATATATCAGTCTGTTGTAAACCATATAATATCCCTTTAACTATAGTTTGAGATTCATACAATATTATATTATTACTCTTCCCTCCTGCTTGTGTGCTATGAGTGTCACACATTTTACAGCTGAATATGTTTTAAACTCACAAGACTTTGTTTTCATTATTCCTTTAAAAGACAATAATTTTTTAAACAGATTCAAGCAATAAGTCAAAAAAGGCTTTATATTTACTCCTTAGTTATTACTTCTAGTATGCAATACCCTTTACTTACTATTTGAAAGCAAAAGTTTTGGTCTCCACATTCTCAGTTTGCATTTGCCTAGAGAACAAGTCTACCTTTAACATTGCATATTTCACTTACCTTGCCCAGGTTTCAGTTGATTTTTCTTGATTTATTTGATCTCAGGTATATATTTTCCTTATTTTTTTACTCTAGTAATATATTTAAAGCTACATAGTTTTTTAAACTTATTTTCTATTTTGGGTGGGTTTTTGGGGACGAGAGAGGTTTGCTTTTGTTTTGTTTTGATTATTTGTTTATTTAAGATCTAGTTGAGTTATATCAGGAAAACCCATAATTTGTAAACATAGATCACAAAGCAAAATTTACAATTGAATAATTTTTCCTTTTATACTTAAAGTATAATATATATACTATAAATTTTGCTTTATATTTGTATAACTTTAAGTGATTTACCTTAACATACATTTGTGCTTACAATTTTTCCAAGCCCTGGTATTTGAGATGTTTGTCAGAAATATAGTACTTCATTTTTCTTTGCATTCTCCCCCACCCTAATTTACTTATTTTAATTCTAAACTACACTTGTTTTTAATAGATGAGTTTATAATGTATATAATCATCTAAAATAGATGTCTAACTTTGATTTTATTATTTAATTCTACATTTTTGCTATTTCCTTCCTTTGCTGAATTATAGCCTTGTATTTTATTTTCAATATTTAAAATACTAAAATGGTTATTTCCCATGTATTACTGACAAGCTCTTATAGAACTCACCCAGTGTCTTCAAATGTCTTTTAAAACACCTAGTATATTTTAAGTTGTTAATAAATGTTACTTTCTTACTTTGCTGTCAGACACCTGAATCTACCATATCTTTATATGTTAAACCAAGTTTTAAAAACGTTGGATCAGCCAATCAATCGCAGACATTGGGCTGTATAATGTTGTTTAACATCATGGGATCATCATATTGTGGAACTACAAAAGGAAAATAATTTCTGAAAATATATTGAATATTTATTTTATATATTATATGATAAATAGAGGCTGTGTAGGATATTTTTAATATACACTTTGCTCAATACTCTAGTATATTCTTCTGAAGAAGGAGGGGGAAATATTTGACATGGGGCTTTTTCTGTACTTTCAGAAATATTTTCCTGTATCTTCCTATGAATCAGATGGTGGTAAAGATTTTAACTATAAATACTTTGAAACTCATCTACATGTAATATAAACTGACCAAAGAAGAAAACTCGGAAAACAAATTACTCTTGTATGCAAATTTTTTTAAAGTATGTGAATTTTTTAATCTAAATTTCTAAATAGGAGAAAAAATACACTTTCACAGATCCAAAGCGATGTTTTCATTGACAGTATTATTTTTAAAAATTAGATTATTTATTAAATAAGGCTATTTAATATATTTGTTCTAACAATGCTGTAACCTTTTACTGGCCTAATAACATAGGTTTCTCATCTCAGTGTACAGTACAGAAGATAAAAGCTGAGAAAAATTGTGTGTAAGTGAAGCCACTATTTTGACATGTAACGTGATTTCACAAAGGTATATTTGCTCCAAATACATTTATGGTAGTGTACTGTGATATATTTAATGTCCAGCATCATCTTTGTATTTATAGCTCCAGGCACTTGGCAAGCTTCACTGTGCTGAGGAATGAATGACCAAATTTCCTAACTTAAAAGTTTCTTGGAAGTCATACTCTGTAAGCACAAAGTATTATGATTTGAAATTTTAGACTTAGCTTCTGGAAGAGAAGTGTACAATGTGATTTCTTAATAGGGACCACTTGGTATTCCCTATGTATCCCCTAGTTCAGTAGTCCTATGATTTTCAGTCTCAAGACTCTGATTGTATGTGGAAGGAATTACTGAAAGGAACAATTTCCAAATACACTAGATGTGAAAATCTGAAAGTGATATACATCGCTCATGTAGGAATAATCCTTGAGTATTTATAATGAACTGCTCACTCTGTCATTCTTTTCTGGCTTATGTTAATTTATCCTCAGATAATTTTATGAGAATCATCGTAACATTTCAATCTTATTGTTAGTATTTGTTTAAAATTAACCTGGAGTTGTGCCAAACAAAGCAAATGGACACTCAACAGGAGAATGTTGTCAACACAGTGTCCCAACAGAGAAACTAATACCTTTGAGCCAATGCCAACTGTGCTGCCATAAAAACAGTTGGCTTTAAGATGAAAAAAAGTGAATAAAAGTTACTGACAGATCTGCTTTAAAGGTCACTATGGATCTGCAACATGCCCTTATATCTTAGATCATTTAAATTATTTTCTGAAAGCAAAAATAATACCATCTGACTCTTCCTTAAATACTGCTTTGATCCTTTATATCCAGCTCCACTAAAGAAATTAAGTAGGCAAAATGAGATATGCTTTATTTGGGGTTAATAACTTGCAATTTTTAAAATTTTTAGAAACAAATTTACACTGATGATAGTATATGGTAACTTGTATTTTTGTCCCTTTTCAATCATTAAACACCTCATTTTTTATGACTCCATTATAAAACCTTGTCAAGTTTTTACATATAAATACCTTTCAAAACTAAACAAAAAAGTAATAAATCTTACACATCTTTAATTTATACTTGATATTAATATGATGTAGTGTTGGAACTACAGGTGGTTCTTCATTAACTAATAACTAAAACAAATATGTAATATGTTCATTGAATATATGCATATTGCATAGAGTCAAGCTTTTTAAGCCAAGATTTTTCCTTTTTGGGACATTTAATTATATATCCTCATAGCAATACTTACATCAGTATTTTGCATTATAATATTATTTATAATACAGTAAGTCCCCTACATATGAATTTTTAAGTTGCAAACCTTCAAAGGTGCAAACGTCAGAGCTTCCCTGGTGGTGCAGTGATTGAGAGTCCGCCTACTGATGCAGGGGACATGGGTTCGTGTCCCGGCCCAGGAAGATCCCACATGCCACAGAGCGGCTAGGCCTGTGAACCATGGCCGCTGAGCCTGCGTGTCCGGAGCCTGTGCTCCACAATGGGAGAGGCTACAACAGTGAGAGGCCCATGTACCGCAAAAAAAAAAAATAATAATGCAAACGTGTGTTCTCATGTCCAGTCATGTAAGTTATTTCATGTTTCTGGCATACACTGTAACATGCATGCATCCACTACAAGTGGCTGTGCTTTTGTGTACTTTACTGTACAGTACTATGTAGAGTACAGTAGCACAGTATCTTTATTTCAAGCCCAGGATATCTGGAGGTAAGCATAAAAACAGCAGTGATGTAGGTGGCACTGTACTATACTTTTCAAGGTACTGTACTGTAAGATTAAAAATGTTTTCTTCATTTTCTGTGTTTGTTTGATTTTATGTATTATTTGTGTGAAAAGTATTATAAACCTATTACAGTACAGTACTATATAGCCAGTCATGTTAGTGGGGTACCGAGGCTAACTTTGTTGGGCTTATGAACAAATTGGAGTTATGAATAAATTGGACTTAACGAATGCACTCTCGGAATGGAACTCGTTCATGTGTAGGGGAGTTACTGTATATAGTGTAAAACTAATTTTGAATTTATATTATTTTAAAGCACAGGATTGTAAATTGCTTCTATCATTATACAATGGAAAAATAGTAAAATACTAGCAATCAATCCTTTAAAAGCCTTCATATATTTTCATGAGCATAATAATTTTCAATTCTCTTAACAACTCAGTGAAGAAGAAACTTGTTTTTTTCTGATGAGGAAAGCCCTCCACAGAGAGCTTAATAGCTTAACCAAGACCACACAGCCTGTATATGTTACTTCTTTTAGGAAGAATTTGGAAAATTTGGCTCTATTTTTGACTGACCTAAATTGTATATATTTGGCTTTGCAACAATCATCATCTTTCTGAACACAAAATTCACTTCAAGAGAGAGTATATGCCAGTATCTCATCATATATTTTACTTGAGGACAAATTAAGTAACATATTTCAATTTACTGTAAAATTTTACAGAATAAATAGATGATGATGTTGATTAAGTTAATACATTTCTGACATCAAAAGTATTTTTCTTAATACTTTATTTTTTAAAATTTTATGTTGTATTGGTATCTTGATAATCTTTAACATTTTTGTGTACAAGGTAGTGAATCTAATTTTAAATTTCTAGAAAAGATTCTGGAATATTCTGCCAATAAAAAAATTTATCTCTCAACTTTTGGCTAATGGGTGTTAAAATATAGAGAAAAACATATGTTCCCAGATTTGCAAAATTTCAACACTCAAAACAGCTATGTCAAAGACATATATGGTATAAATCATAAAATAGAGCTAGGTTGCAATGGAAAAGGGGAAATAGTTCTGGAAGAGATTTTAATCTGATTAATATTAATGAGAAAGAAAAAAATACATTGCTGGAGAATTCTTGAGGAGGAACTCTCTCTGTCTCTGTCTCTCTATCTCTCTTTATTTATGACTTGATGTGATTTTGTGAAATATGGAATTAATAGAGTCAAGTTACCACCAAGAGAAAAGAGGGAAGCTGGACTTAGAATTAAGTTGGCATTATAGAAAATCTCAGGAGGACATCCAATGGAACCAAGTGCTTCATCAAAGGACTGAACTTCTGAGTCAAGCAAAACTGGAAACCTGCATTAACTTTGAATAAATCCTATTTATTGTTTGAATGAATTGGCTAAATAAAATATTCTACATAATAAGAAACAAAATATTGTATCTAAAAAAGGATTAAGTTGTCTACTCAACCTTTCAGGAAATTTTTTTATAGACACAGTTAACCTCTTGTTTCAAAGGTGATTTTAGTCCTAGGAACTATCATCTGTAAATTAGCTTATTTTCTATTTTCCAGAAGTAAATGTGATTTATCTCTTTCTCTTACTAGAGCAAGTAAACTTTTTCCTTCCTCATCATTATATTCACCAATCACCTGTACTGAGGTAGCTATATCTTCCAGTGAAACTGATGAAAATTATTAAAAAACAAAACAAAACATGTAAACTGTCTCGAAATAGTCCTTAAATTAAATAGCAAATGAAGAAACATCTATTTAAGAAAATCTATGGAAATTTGATAAGAAAAGCAGAATGTATGGCATTTGATCAAAGACCACTCCCTCTTTTCCTCCTCCCAGCTCAGTGAGGAAAACACTCCACTCCAAACTGATGCAGCTAAGAACATAAGTCTCACAGCCCATTGACATCCTAGTCAGAGAGCTTTCTTCCTGGGAAGAATAGGACATCAGCATTTCTCATTCAATCCCCAGCTACCTGTCACTAAGGCTGTTCTGGGAATGTGTGGTCCAGAGATAAGGCTTTCCTCTTCCTACCAAGCCCCACTCATGGAATGGAGGCTCTACCTTTGGCACAACATGCTGAGAACACCGGGGTCTTAATTGTCATTGCTCCAGATTGTGAAGTGATGGTCCTATGCAAGGAAAGGCAAGCTGAGTGGACTCAGGCTCTGTCCACCTCCTCCAAGTGCTCAGAAATTAGAGTAGGCATGTCACTTGGAGAAAAACTTGCCAATGTCCTCACCCCCAACTCCAGAGTCCTGGCTCAGATATTTTACCTGTAGGAAGAACGTGCTTTAAAACAGGTAGCTATTTACCTCTTCCCAAATGAATGGACTTCATTTTCAACAGAGAATGGATAAACTCAAGCCTAAAAGTGTTCCCTAGATAATTGGAGGTTGTGGAGAAAGGCAGTTGGGAGGAAATTAGTGGATTCAATGACATACAACTTAGACTGAAGACTGGCTGGTTTGCAAGAGGAAACAGGGAATAAGTTATTTGTAAGAAACACTCCTGGGTTTAGAAAGAACATTAAACACTGATCTCAGCAACTGTTTGTTTTAAGGACACAGACTTTAATTGGATTAATTTGTACAACAATTTATGCCCCAGGGAATGTTGAAAACAATAGAGCAATCACTGAGCCATTAGTGAAGTTTAACAGCAGGTGGCAATCAGGAAAGAAGAGGAAGGGATCCTACCCAAAACAGTGTCATTCCAGGGGTGTCATGAGCATACTCAATGCTGCCCCTCCCTAAGGAAAAATATCAAAGGCTTAATACTGTGGAAGTAAATAGACCTCACTGAAATGATCCAGCCAGTCACTAAACCAATAAGCAAATAACATAACAAGTCCCCTGAGAGACAGTACATATATATATATATATATATATATAATATATTAGATAAAATATATTATTCAAAATGTCTAGTTTTCAAAAACAAAATGTAAAGCATGCAAAGAAACAGAAAAGTATGACTCATACAGAAAACTGGCTGAATTTATCAACTAAAAACTTCAAAGTATATGTTATAAATATGTTCATAGAATGAATGAGTAATTTTAAAAGTAAAAGAAGGTATGATAACATTGGCACTTCAAAGAGAATGTATCAACTAAGAAAAAAATAAAACTATGTATAAAAAAGAAACAGGGCTTCCCTGGTGGTGCAGTGGTTGAGAGTCTGCCTGCCGATGCAGGGGACACAGGTTCATGCCCCAGTCCGGGAAGATCCCACATGCCAAGGAGTGGCTAGGCCCGTGAGCCATGGCCACTGAGCCTGCATGTCCAGAGCCTGTGCTCCACAATGGGAGAGGCCACAACAGTGAGAGGCCCACGTACCACAAAAAAAATAATAAATAAAATAAAATTAAAAAGAAGTAAATGGAAATTCTGGAGTGGAAAAGTACAGTAACTGAAAATTTTAAATTCACTAAAGGGGCTTAACAGCAGATTTCAAGTGGTAGAATAAAGAATTAATGAACATGGAAATAGATAAATAGAGATCATGCAAGTTGAGTAAAATGTAAAAGGAATGAAGGAAAATAAACTTAGCTTCTGAGAAACGTAGGATACCATTAGCACAAACGCATTCACAATACAAATACCAGGAACACAGTCATAATAGAAGTAACAGAAAGAGAGAAAAGAGCAGAAAACATTCATTCATAATAAAAACACAAACACATTCATAATATTGATAGAAGTACAAGAAAGAGAGAAAAAAAGCCAGAAGAAATATTTGAGAAATAATGACTAAAATTTTCCCAAGTTTATTGAAAAACAATAACCTACATATTCAGTAACTTAATGAAATCCAACTAGCATAAATGCAAAAAAAATCTACAGACACATCATATTAAGAATTCTGAATGTCCAAAACAAAAAGAATATTCTAAAAGAGGTGATAGAAAAATGACTCTCCACTTAAAAGAGAACCCCAATATGATTAACAGCAGACTTAAAGGGAGTCATAAGCAGTGGGATAACATATTCAAAATGTTCAAAGGAAAAACAACAACAACAGAACAACAGCAGAACAACCAAGAACCTTAAATCCAAAAATATTATCTTTAAAAATGGGGATGAAATAAACTTTTCAAAGTAAACAAAACTGAAAGAATTTGTTGCTTGCAAACTCATGTTGCAAGGAATACTACAGGAAGTTTTTTAGGATGAAAGAAAGTGAATACAGATTGTAATTTAATTCTACACACACACACACACACACACACACACACACACACACACACACACACACATACACACCACCACCACCAGCAAATGTAAATATGTAACTATAAAAGGCAGTATAAATGCATATTTTCTTCTCTTAACTAATTTAAAAAACAATTATGTTCCAATAAAGATCTATTTAAAAAATATATACCTTTATTAGGCTTACAACATAGAGAAATGTATCAGTGTGCAATATATTTGCCAATAATAGAACAAAGGAGTGAGTGGGAGTAAAGCTATAATGAATTAAGCTATATTAGGCTAAGAAAAAGACTACAGATGGACAAGTAATAACTGTAACAATGTATCGTTTGGTTTGTAACACTAATAGTTGTTATATGTAAAGCAATACTATCACAAAAGGGGAAGAACATATAGAGCTATACAGGAGTAATAGTTCTATATATCACTGAATTAAACTAGTATAAATCTGAAGCTAATTCTGGTAAATTAGAATGTTTATGGTAAACACTAGAGCAACCACTAAAATAACCTAAAAAAATAATTAAAGAAATTTAAATACTACACTAGAAATTATTTGATAATCCAAAAGAAAGCAGTAAAGGAAGAACAGAGTAACAGAAAAGACATGAGACATATAGAAAACAAAAAGTAAAATAGCAATCTCATCAAAAGACATAGATTGTTAGATTCTAGCCATCTTAGTGCTGTGAACTGGTAACTAATCGTGGATTTGATAAGCATTTTCCTGATGACTAATGATGTTGAACATTTTTTCATGTGCTTACTAATGATTTGTATATCTTCCTTGGAGAAATATATATTTGGGTATTTTGCCCATTTAAAAAATTCAGTTATTTCATTATTGAGTTGTAACACTTCTTTGTATATTCCAGAAACAGTTTCCTTATCAGATATGTAATTACAAATATTTTCTTCCGTTTCGTGGGTTGTCTTTTTACTTCCTTGATAGTGTACTTTATTTATTTTATTTAATTTTTTTTGTGGTACACGGACCTCTCACTGCCGTGGCCTCTCCTATTGTGGAGCACAGGCTCCAGACGCGCAGGCTCAGTGGCCATGGATCACGGGCATAGCTGCTCTGCAGCATGTGGGATCTTCCCAGACTGGGGCACGAACCTGCGTGCCCTGCATTGGCAGGCAGACTCTCAACCACTGTGCCACCAGGGAAGCTCTGATAGTGTACTTTAAAGAATAAAAATCTTTTACTTTTGATGAAGTCCAATCTATCTATTTTTTTCTTTTGTTGTTTATGCTTTTGGTGTCATATCTAAGAATTATTTGCCAAATCCAAGGCCATGAAAGATTACCATATATGTTTAGGTATCAAAATGTCAAATCAAAAATCAAGTGATAACAAGTGTTGGCAAATACATGGAAAAATTGGAACTCATGCACTGCTGGTGGGAATTATAGCAGTGCCATCACTTTAGAAAACAGTGTGATAATTCTCTAACTACTAAACAAGAGTTACCATATGACTCATAAAACCCACTTCTAGGTATATACCCAAGAGAAATGAAAACACATGACTACAAAAAAACATGCACACAAATATTTATAGCAACATTATATATAATAGTTAAACAGTGGAAACAATCTAAATGTCCATGAACTAATAAGTGGACAATGAAATGCTATCAGTACAATGGCATATTTTTTTTTAAGTTTTTTTAAAGCTTTCATTAGGGCCTTTATTCAAAATCATGCAGATTCAAGGAGATATTTTATACAATAAGGTAAGCATTTGGGCCTAATATGATTTAAGAGTTTTGTGGAAGTAGGACAGGCCTACACATCCTCTCTGTCTTCTTACATAAAGAAAGCCTTTCTTTCTGAGAGAAAGCCAGAAAGATCATTTTAGAAGGAAAAAATAGATTTTTCTGATTGATCTTCAATGTTTTTGGCATCTTTTGTCCTTTTGGTACATGCTTCTTAGCATTCATTTTTCTGTGACTGAAAATAACCTTTGATTTGTGACTTGTGACTGAAAAAAACTTTTAATTTAAGCCTCCCATCCATTATTTCGTATGAGACCCACCCAAAAAAAATCCCACAAAAAAACCAAAAAACTCACAAAAACAAAAACAAAAAAACATTCACTGTTAGAGAGTAAAAACTGAAAACCTAAAATGACATTACATTTTAAATATTTACAGGTATGAAATACCCCTCAAATGTGTCAGGAAAACAAATCCTAAAATGAGTGAAATGGGAAAGCTGGTATGATATAACAAGAGGACAGTAATGTTCTTTTCCAGAGAAGCATCAAGTTTAAGGAGACAAGGCAAGCTTTCTGAGTTCACAAGGTATTGACTAGACCTCCCATCTAAGCTTCTTGACCTTTGATCAAAAGCCAGGAAGATTACCCACCCAGAAGATGTGATAGGTCTACACATATGTTTTTTTCAACGTGATTTATCTTTATTAATCATCCCTTTTGTTCACATTCTTAATTACTTAGGCAATCCAAATTCAACTAGGACAGGCAAAAAAATGATGATGATGATGTTGATGATGATGAGGATAATGGTGATGATGATGATGATGACAATGGTGATGGGGGTGATGATGATGATGGTGATGATAATGGTGATCATGTTGGTGATGATGATGGTGGTGGTGATGATGGTGATGGTGGTGATGATGATGATGGTGATGGGGTGATGATGATGATGGTGATGATGAGGAGGATAATGGTGATCATGATGGTGATGATGATGGTGATAATGATGATGATGGTGATGAAGATGATGGTGATGGTGTGGATGGTGAGGGTATTGGTGAGCATGGTGATACTAATGATCATAAGTAACAATAGTTAATCTTTACTGACTTTGTGCCATATACTATGCTAACTCTTTACATATATTTCCTAATTAAATCCTCACAAATCTATGACATAGGTATAATTTTTATCCTCATTTTTTTAATTTATTTTTTGAACTTTATTTTTTGTACAGCAGATTCTTATTACTTAGCTATTTTATACATATTAGTGTATATATGTCAATCCCAATCTCCCAATTCATCCCACCACCACAACCACCCTCCCCCCAGCTTTCCCACCTTGGTTTCCAAACGTTTTTTTTCTCTACATCTGTGTCTATATTTCTGCCTTGCACACCAGTTAATCTGCACCACTTTTCTAGATTCCACGTATATGCGTTAATATACGAGATTTGTTTTTCTCTTTCTGACTATTTCACTCTGTATGACAGTCTCTAGGTCCATCCATATCTCTAAAAATGACCCAATTTCATTCTTTTTTATGGCTGAGTAATATTCCATTGTATATATGTACCACATCTTTATACATTTGTCTGTTGATGGGCATTTATGTTGTTCCATGACCTGTCAATCACAAATAGTGCTGCAGTGAACATTGGAGTGCATGTGTCTTTTTGAATTATTGTTTTTTTCTGGGTATATGCTGGGTAATAGGATTGCTGGACCATATGGTAATTCTATTTTTAGTTTTTTAAGGAATCTCTATATTGTTCTCCATAGTGGCTGTATCAATTTACATTCCCACCAACAGTGCAAGAGGGTTCCCTTTTCTACATACCCTTTCCATCATTTGTTGTTTGCAGATTTTCTGATGATGCCCATTCTAATTGGTGTGAGGTGTTACCTCATTATAGATTTGGTTTGCATTTCTCTAATAATTAGTGACATTGAGCAGGTTTTCATGTACCTCTTGGCCTTCTGTATGTCTTCTTTGGAGAAATGTCCATTTAGGTCTTCTGTCCATTTTTTATTGGGTTGTTTGTTTTTTTAATAATGAGCTGCATGAGCTATTTATATATTTTGCAGATTAATCCTTTGTCAGTTGCTTTGTTTGCAAATATTTTCTCCCATTCTGAGGGCTGTCTTTTTGTCTTGTTTATAGTTTCCTTTGCTGTGCAAAAGCTTTGAAGTTTCATTAGGTCCCATTTGTTTATTTTTGCTTTTATTTCCATTACTCTAGGAGGTGGGTCAAAAAAGACCTTGTTGTGATTTATGTCAGAGTGTTCTTCCTATGTTTTCCTCTAGAGTTTTATAGTGTCTGGTCTTATATTTAGGTCTTTAATCCACTTTGAGTTTATTTTTGCATATGGTGTTAGGGAGTGTTCTAATTTCATTCTTTTACATGTAGGAGTCCAGTTTTCCCAGCACCACTTATTGAAGAGACTGTCTTTTCTCTATAATACAATGGCATATTTTTTAGCCATAAAAAGGAATGAAGTACTAATACATGCTACAGCACAGATTAACTTTAAAAATGTGTTAAGTGAAAAAACCTCATCACATAAGAACAAATATTATATTTCATTCATATGAAATGTCCCAAATATGGAAATCTATATAGATTAGTGGTTGCTTATGGCTGTGGAGTCGGGTGGGAAGATAGGGGGCTGATAGCTAATGGTTATCAGTTTTGTTTTTTTTAAGGTAATGAGAACAAGATGACTGTTGCACATGTCTGTGAATATATTAAAAATCATTGAATTGTATATTTTATATGGGTGAGTTTCACCACCTTTGAAATAACTCAATAATGCTGTAAAAAATAAAACCTTTAATTTCATCATATTGAAGTAAATAATGGCTATAAATTCTACATCATCAAGGCTCAAGAGAGCATTCAGTTAATAAGAGGAGGGTGTCCTCCTGTATGGCTAGACATAAGTTCAATGATCGAAGTTGGGTACTTTGAAGAAGAGGAAAAGAGAACAGGGACTCACAATGAAAATGTATCACAAAGTAGGATTTTGAATGGGATTCACAATATTTGTTAAAATAAAATTAACCTCCTTCCCGCAGCATATTGGTGTTTTCTACAATTTTTTTAACATCTTTATTGGGGTATAATTGCTTTACAATGGTGTGTTAGTTTCTGCTTTATAACAAAGTGAATCAATCATACATAAACATATGTTCCCATATATCTTCCCTGTTGCGTCTCCCTCCCTCCCACCCTCCCTATCCTACCCCTCCAGGCTGTCACAAAGCACCGAGACAATATCCCTGTGCCATGCGGCTGCTTCCCACTAGCTATCTACCTTACTACGTTTGTTAATGTGTATATGTCCATGACTCTCTCTCGCCCTGTCACAGCTCACCCTTCCCCATCCCCATAACCTCAAGTCCGTTCTCTAGGAGGTCTGCGTCTTTATTCCTGCTATACCCCTAGGTTCTTCATGACATTTTTTTTCTTAAATTCCATATATATGTGTTAGCATACGGTATTTGTCTTTTTCTTTCTGACTTACTTCACTCTGTATGACAGACTCTAGGTCTATCCACCTCATTACAAATAGCTCAATTTCGTTTCTTTTTATGGCTGAGTAATATTCCATTGTATATATGTGCCACATCTTCTTTATCCATTCATTCGATGACGGGCACTTAGGTTGTTTCCATCTCCGGGCTATTGTAAATAGAGCTGCAATGAACATTTTGGTACATGACTCTTTTTGAATTTTGGTTTTCTCAGGGTATATGCCCAGTAGTGGGATTGCTGGGTCATATGGTAGTTCTATTTGTAGATTTTTAAGGAACCTCCATACTGTTCTCCATAGTGGCTGAACCAATTCACATTCCCACCAGCAGTGCAGGAGTGTTCCTTTTTCTCCACACCCTCTCCAGCATTTATTTTTTCTAGATTTTTTGATGATGGCCATTCTGACTGGTGTGAGATGATATCTCATTGTAGTTTTGATTTGCATTTCTCTAATGATTAATGATGTTGAGCATTCTTTCATGTGTTTGTTGGCAGTCTGTATATCTTCTTTGGAGAAATGTCTATTTAGGTCTTCTGCCCATTTTTGGATTGGGTTGTTTGTTTTCTTGTTATTGAGCTGCATGAGCTGCTTGTAAATTTTGGAGATTAATCCTTTGTCGGTTGTTTCATTTGCAAATATTTTCTCCCATTCAGAGGGTTGTCTTTTGGTCTTGTTTATGGTTTCCTTTGTTGTGCAAAAGCTTTGAAGTTTCATTAGGTCCCAGTTGTTTATTTTTGTTTTTATTTCCATTACTCTAGGAGGTGGGTGAGAAAGGATCTTGCTGTGATTTATGTCATAGAGTGTTCTGCCTATGTTTTCCCCTAACAGTTTGATAGTTTCTGGCCTTACATTTAGGTCTTTAATCCATTTTGAGCTTATTTTTGTGTATGGTGTTAGGGAGTGATCTAATCTCATACTTTTACATGTACCTGTCCAGTTTTCCCAGCACCACTTATTGAAGAGGCTGTCCTTTCTCCACTGTACATTACTGTCACCTTTATCAAAGATAAGGTGTCCATATGTGCATGGGTTTATCTCTGGGCTTTCTATCCTGTTCCATTGATCTATCTTTCTGTTTTTGTGCCAGTACCATACCGTCTTGATAACTGTAGCTGTGTAGTATAGTCTGAAGTCAGGGAACCTGATTCCTGCAGTTCCTTCTTTCGTTCTCAAGATTGCTTTGGCTATTCGGGGTCTTTTGTGTTTCCATACAAATTGTGAAATTTTTTTTTTTTTTTCAAATTGTGAAATTTTTTGTTCTAGTTCTGTGAAAAATGCCAGTGGTAGTTTGATAGGGATTGCATTGAATCTATAGATTGCTTTGGGTAGTAGAGTCATTTTCACAATGTTGATTCTTCCAATCCAAGAACATGGTATATCTCTCCATCTATTTGTATCATCTTTAATTTCTTTCATCAGTGTCTTGTAATTTTCTGCATACAGGTTTTTTGTCTCCTTAGGTAGGTTTATTCCTAGATATTTTATTCTTTTTGTTGCAATGGTAAATGGGAGTGTTTTCTTGATTTCACTTTCAGATTTTTCATCATTAGTATATAGGAATGCCAGAGATTTCTGTGCATTAATTTTGTATCCTGCCACTTTACCAAATTCATTGATTAGCTCTAGTAGTTTTCTGGTAGCATCTTTAGGGTTCTCTATGTATAGGATCATGTCATCTGCAAACAGTGACAGCTTTACTTCTTCTTTTCCAATTTGGATTCCTTTTATTTCCTTTTCTTCTCTGATTGCTATGGCTAAAACTTCCAAAACTATGTTGAATAAGGGTGGTGAGAGTGGGCAACCTTGTCTTGTTCCTGATCTTAGCGGAAATGCTTTCAGTTTTTCACCATTGAGGATGATGTTTGCTGTGGGCTTGTCATATATGGCCTTTATTATGTTGAGGAAAGTTCCCTCTATGCCTACTTTCTGCAGAGTTTTTATCATAAATGGGTGTTGAATTTTGTCAAAAGCTTTCTCTGCATCTATTGAGATGATCATATGGTTTTTCTCCTTCAATTTGTTAATATGGTTTATCACATTGATAGATTTGCGTATATTGAAGAATCCTTGCATTCCTGGAATAAACCCCACTTGATCATGGTGTATGATCCTTTTAATGTGCTGTTGGATTCTGTTTGCTAGTATTTTGTTGAGGATTTTTGCATCTATGTTCATCAGTGATATTGGCCTGTAGTTTTCTTTCTTTGTGACATCCTTGTCTGGTTTTGGTATCAAGGTGATGGTGGCCTCGTAGAAGGAGTTTGGGAGTTTCCTCCCTCTGCTATATTTTGGAAGAGTTTGAGAAGGATAGGTGTTAGCTCTTCTCTAAATGTTTGATAGAATTCGCCTGTGAAGCCATCTGGTCCTGGGCTTTTCTTTGTTGGAAGATTTTTAATCACAGTTTCAATTTCAGTGCTTGTGATTGGTCTGTTCATATTTTCTATTTCTTCCTGATTCAGTCTTGGCAGGTTGTGCATTTCTAAGCATTTGTCCATTTCTTCCAGATTGTCCATTTTATTGGCATAGGGTTGCTTGTAGTAATCTCTCATGATCTCTTTTATTTCTGCAGTGTCAGTTGTTACCTCTCCTTTTTCATTTCTAATTCTATTGATTTGAGTCTTCTCCCTTTTTTTCTTGATGAGTCTGGCTAGTGGTTTATCTATTTTGTTTATCTTCTCAAAGAACCAGCTTTTAGTTTCATTGATCTTTGCTATTGTTTCTTTCATTTCTTTTTCATTTATTTCTGTTCTGATTTTTATGATTTCTTTCCTTCTGCTAGCTTTGGGGTTTTTTTGTTCTTCTTTCTCTAATTGCTTGAGGTGCAAGGTTAGGTTGTTTATTCGAGATGTTTCCTGCTTCTTAAGGTGGGCTTGTATTGCTATAAACTTTCCCCTTAGAACTGCTTTTGCTGCATCCCACAGGTTTTGGGTCGTTGTGTCTCCATTGTCATTTGTTTCTAGGTATTTTTTGATTTCCTCTTTGATTTCTTCAGTGATCACTTCATTATTAAGTAGTGTATTGTTTAGCCTCCATGTGTTTGTATTTTTTACAGATCTTTTCCTGTAATTGATATCTAGTCTCATGGCGTTGTGTTCAGAAAAGATACTTGATACAATTTCAATTTTCTTAAATTTACCAAGGCTTGATTTGTGACCTAAGATATGATCTATCCTGGAAAATGTTCCATGAGCACTTGAGAAAAATGTGTATTCTGTTGTTTTTGGATGGAATGTCCTATAAATATCAATTAAGTCCATCTTGTTTAATGTATCATTTAAAGCTTGTGTTTCCTTATTTATTTTCATTTTGGATGATCTGTCCATTTGTGAAAGTGGGGTGTTTAAGTCCCCTACTATGAATGTGTTACTGTCGATTTCCCCTTTTATGGCTGTTAGTATTTGCCTTATGTATTGAGGTGCTCCTATGTTGGGTGCATAAATATTTACAATTGTTATATCTTCTTCTTGGATCGATCCCTTGATCATTATGTAGTGTCCTTCTTTGTCTCTTTTAATAGTCCTTATTTTAAAGTCTATTTTGTCTGATATGAGAATTGCTACTCCAGCTTTCTTTTGGTTTCCATTTGCATGGAATATCTTTTTCCATCCCCTTACTTTCAGTCTGTATGTGTCTCTAGGTCTGAAGTGGGTCTCTTGTAGACAGCATATATAAGGGTCTTGTGTTTGTATCCATTCAGCCAATCTGTGTCTTTTGGTGGGAGCATTTAGTCCATTTACATTTAAGGTAATTATCGATATGTATTTTCCTATTCCCATTTTCTAAATTGTTTTGGGTTCGTTATTATAGGTCTTTTCCTTCTCTTGTATTTCATGCCTAGAGAAGATCCTTTAGCATTTGTTGTAAAGCTGGTTTGGTGGTGCTGAACTCTCTCAGCTTTTGCTTGTCTGTAAAGGTTTTGATTTCTCCATCTAATCTGAATGAAATCCTTGCTGGGTAGAGTAGTCTTGGCTGCAGGTTTTTCTCCTTCATCACTTTCAGTATGTCCTGCCACTCCCTTCTGGCTTGTAGGGTTTCTGCTGAGAGATCAGCTGTTAACCTTATGGGGATTCCCTTATGTGTTATTTGTTGTTTTTCCCTTGCTGCTTTTAATATGCTTTCTTTGTATTTAATTTTTGACAGTTTGATTAATATGTGTCTTGGAGTATTTCTCCTTGTATTTATCCTGTATGGGATTCTCTGTGCTTCCTGGATTTGATTAACTATTTCCTTTCCCCTATTAGGGAAGTTTTCAACTATAATCTCTTCAAATATTTTCTCAGTCCCTTTGTTTTTCTCTTCTTCTTCTGGAACCCCTATAATTCGAATGTTGGTGCGTTTAATGTTGTCCCAGAGTTCTCTGAGACTGTCCTCAGTTCTTTTCATTCTTTTTTCTTTATTCTGCTCTGCAGTAGTTATTTCCACTATTTTATCTTCCAGGTCACTTATCCGTTCTTCTGCCTCAGTTATTTTGCTATTGATCCCATCTAGAATACTTTTAATTTCATTTATTGTGTTGTTCATCGTTGCTTGTTTCATCTTTAGTTCTTCTAGCTCCTTGTTAACTGATTCTTGCATTTTGTCCAATCTATTGTCCATTCTATCTCCAAGATTTCGGATCAACCTTACTATCATTATTCTGAATTCTCTTTCAGGTAGACTGCCTATTTCCTCTTCATTTGTTAGGTTTGGTGCATTTTTATCTTGCTCCTTTATCTGCTGTGTGTTTTTCTGTCTTCTCATTTTGCTTATCTTACTGTTTTTGGGGTCTCCTTTTTGCAGGCTGCAGGTTCATAGTTCCTCCTGTTTTTGATGTCTGTCTCCAGTGGCTAAGGTTGGTTCAGTGGGTTGTGTAGGCTTCCTGGTGGAGGGGGCTAGTGCCTGTGTTGTGGTGGATGAGGCTGGATCTTGTCTCTCTAGTGGGCAGGTTCACGTCTGGTGATGTGTTTGGGGGTGTCTGTGGCCTTATTATGATTTTAGGCAGCCTCCCTGTTAATGGGTGGGGTTGTGTTCCTGTTTTGCTAGTTGTTTGGCATAGGTTTTCCAGCACTGTGGCTTGCTGGTCGTTGAGTGAAGCTGGGTGCTGGTGTTAAGATGGAGGTCTCTGGGAGATTTTCGCCGTTTGATATTATGTGGAGCTAGGAGGTCTCTTGTTGACCAGTGTCCTGAAGTTGGCTCTCCTACCTCAGAGGCAGAGCCCTGCCTCCTGGCTGGAGCACCAAAAGCTTTTCATCCACACGGCTCAGGATAAAAGGGAGAAAAAGTAGAGGGAATTAGTACAAGTATGAGGAAAGAAAGAAGGAAAGGAGGGTAGGAAGGAAGGAAGAAAGAAAAAAAGAAGCAAAGAAGGAAAGAAGGCAAGAAGGAAAGAAAGGAGGGAGGGAGGGAGGGAGGAAGGAAGGAAGGAGGGAAAGAAGGAAAAAAGACAGAAAGAAAGAAGATACAGTAAAAATAAAATAAAGTATAATAAAGTTATTGAATTAAAAAATTCTTATTTAGAGAAAAAAAAAGGGACGGATAGAACCTTAGGACAAATGTTGGAAGCAAAGCTATACAGACAAAATCTTACACAGAAGCATACACATACACCCTCACTAAAAGAGGTAAATGGGGAAAAATCATAAATCTTGCTGTCAGAGACCACCTCCTCAATTTGGGATGATTCGTTGTCTAAAGGAGGGAAGGAAGGACGGAAAGAAAGAAAGAAAGAAAGAAAGAAAGAAAGAAAGAAAGAAAGAAAGAAAGAAAGAAAGAAAGAAAGAAAGAAAGAAGGTAAAGTATAATAACGTTATTAAAATTAATTATTAAGGAAAAAAATTAAAAAAAAAACCATGGACGGATAGAACCCTAGGACAAATGGTGGAAGCAAGACTATACCGACAAGATCTCACACAGAAGCATACACATACACATTCACAAAAAGAGGAAAAGGGAAAAAATCATAGATCTTGCTCCTAAAGTCCACTTCCTTAATTTGGGATGATTGGTTGTCTATTCAGGTATTCCACAGATGCAGGGTATATCAAGTTGATGGTGGAGCTTTAATCCGCTGCTTCTGAGGCTGCTGGGAGAGATTTCCCTTTCTCTTCTTTGTTCTCACAGCTCACAGGGGCTCAGCTTTGGATTTGGCCCTGCCACTGCGTGTAGGTCGCTGGAGGGCGTCTGTTTTTTGTTTAGACAGGGTGGGGTTAAAAGAGCCGCTGATTGGGGGCTCTGGCGCACTCAGGCTGGCGGGGACGGAGGGGCACAGAGTGCGGGGCGGGCCTGCGGTTGCAAAGGCCGGCGTGACTTTGCACCAGCCTGAGGCGCGCTGTGCGCTCTCCCGGGGAAGTTGTCCCTGGATCCCGGGAACCTGGCAGTGGCGGGCTGCACAGGCTCCGCGGAAGAGGGGTGTGGAGAGTGACCTGTGCTCGCACACAGGCCCCTTGGTGGCGGCAGCAGCAGCCTTAACGTCTCCCGCCCGCCTCTGGGGTCCGCGCTTTTAGCCGCGGCTTGAGCCCGTCTCTGGATTCCGCGCTTTCAGCCGCAGCTCGCGCCCGTCTCTGGGGTCCGCGCTTTCAGCCGCGGCTCGCGCCCGTCTCTGGGGTTCGCGGTTTTAGCCGCGGCTCGCGCCCGTCTCTGGAGTTCCTTTAAGCAGCGTTCTTAAACCCCTCTCCTCACGCCCCAGGAAACAAAGAGGGAAGGAAAAGTCTCCTGCCTCTTCGGCAGGTGCAGGCTTTTCCCCGGACTCCCTCCCGGCTAGCTGTGGTGCACTAACCCCTTCAGGCTATGTTCAAGCCGCCAACCCCAGTCCTCTCCCTGCGCTCCGGCCTCAGCTCGCAGCCCCGCCCGCCCCGGCGGGTGAGCAGACAAGCCTCTCGGGCTGGTGAGTGCCGGTCGGCACCGATCCTCTGTGCGGGAATCTCCCCGCTTTGCCCTCCGCACCCGTTGCTGTGCACTCCTCCGCGGCTTCGAAGCTCCCCCCTCTGCCTCCCGCAGTCTCCGCCCGCGAAGGGGCTTCCTAGTGTGTGGAAACTTTTCCTCCTTCACAGCTCCCTCCCACTGGTGCAGGTGCCGTCCCTATTCTTTTGTCTCTGTTTTTTCTTTTGCCCTACCCAGGTACGTGGGGAGTTTCTTGCCTTTTGGGAGGTCTGAGGTCTTCTGCCAGCCTTCAGTAGGTGTTCTGTAGGAGTTGTTCCACGTGTAGATGTATTTCTGGTGTATCTGTGGGGAGGAAGGTGATCTCCGTGTCTTACTCTTCCGCCATCTTCCGCCTTCTCCTGTTTTCTACAATTTTTGTTCAAGACTGAAAAGTTTTTTGCTTTACCTTTTTTTTGTATCTATATGAGATGATGGATATGAATTAAATTTATTTCAGTAATCATTTCACAAAATATGTAAGTCAAACCACTATGCTGTACACCTTAAACTTATATAGGGATGTATGTCATTTATATCTCAATAAAACTGGGAAAAAGAATACTTGGGGAAAATCAAAGTGTAACTTGTTTATGGGCATTAATAAATAAGTCAAATATTCTCGCCTAAAACTAATAAATGATTAAACTAGAAAAAAAAGCATATGATTTCCTAGAGAGGTGTAAAATAAATGCCTATAGGAGATGAATTATTGGAAAGAAACACAATCTAGTATAATACTTAAAAGCTCAGACCCAGGAACCACATTGTGGATATAAATATTACTCCAGAATTTACTAGTGATTAAGACCATGGACAACTTAGCTTCTCTGGGCCTCATTTTTTTTTTTTTTTTTTTACTTCTCCTAAAAGCAGTACCTGCTTTATAAGATAGAAATACTTGAATGGGTTCAAATAAAGTCCTCAGAATTATGCCTGACATTTAGTAGGTACTTATTATTAGGCAAAGTGTGATGGAGCTGTCATGTGGAAGAGGAAAGAGATGTTCTGTTTGGGATGGAAAAAGAACAGTATCCAGAAGAACATGTTAAAACTGCACAATATTCCTAATATCTAACAATTTAGAACAGCTGCAAACTATAATTTGCTGCCTCAATATATTAATACAAAATATTGTCTT
Organism: Lagenorhynchus albirostris; assembly: GCF_949774975.1. Taxonomy (NCBI): domain Eukaryota; kingdom Metazoa; phylum Chordata; class Mammalia; order Artiodactyla; family Delphinidae; genus Lagenorhynchus; species Lagenorhynchus albirostris. The sequence continues at coordinate 85,270,575 of NC_083106.1, read as the reverse complement.
CTCAGGCATTATTATAGGAAATTTGTGTTTCAGGTGATATTTAGACTTGATAAATTCAAAGATTCCTCGTGAATCTTGGATTATTTTTATAGATATCATTTTCCAGTGTATTGCCTTATATTCTACAGATGTTTGGCTAAAGATTTTTCATGCCAAACTGATTGATTTAAGTGATTTATATCTCCTAGTTTGACAAATGGAGTAAGAGCAAGAAACCTGACCTGTTATACGTATTCACTATATGTAAAAATTCCTATGTTATAAAATATTTAATAGTAATTCATCTGTTACACCCATAAAAGGTTACCTTCTGGGAGTGGCTGTGCAGTTTGAAAGATTCTAATTAACTTTAAAGAATCCATTAAGTCTTTAGCTAGTCTGTTTTAGAGTAAAGGAGTCAATAAAGAGTCAAGATTTTAAATTCAAATTAAATTAACTGTGATTTGCAAAAGGATTTCTATTCAAAACTTCCTCCAATATATGACAAGACTTGGGCTTCCCTGGTGGCACAGTCGTTGAGAGCCCGCCTGCCGATGCAGGTGACACAGGTTCGTGCCCCGGTCTGGGAAGATCCCACATGCCAGAGTGGCTGGGCCCGTGAGCCATGGCCGCTGAGCCTGTGCATCCGGAACCTGTGCTCCAAAACGGGAGAGGCCACAACAGTGAGAAACCTGTGTACTGAAAAAAAAAAAAAAAGAAAAAAAAAAAAAAGAAAAAAAAGATATGACTAGTCTTAACCTTCCTGGAATTATTCCCCCACTGCCTGATACCTCTTTTTTATTCCTGATTACATTCTGATTACTACAATACAGCCTAAGAGCCTAAGCATGATAGGAAACAATGGAATGCTACTAATTACATTTTATGGAACTTTCATTATCTGGATCCTAAGACTGGAATCATATGCATGCGTGTACACACAAACACACACACATATACCCACCACCACTCATACATTTACAACGATACACTTAGGGGTAGACAAAAATGGTTTGTGCTCTAAGAATTCAAGTTTGGTTTATTATAATCATTCCATTTCCCTTCTCTTAAGTTATGGTGGTAAACTCTTTTATCTTTCTTTTATTGGTTACCTTAGAGATTAAAACTTGTGGAGTTATTACTTTTTAATAAAACAATTTTTACTACCTCTTTAATAATACTGGAATCTTTGTCTATTTAAAGTCTCCCTATCTTCTGTTTTATTTTGGTCATGTGTGCTAGTTTCAGAAATATTTTAACTAGTACATGATAATACAGAGTTAAAGAAAACTATGCCACCCTCAAATGTGCTAACATTAAGTCGTTTTTAAAAATAAGGACATTAAATTTGCCCTTGATAAAAAAAATAAATAATTTGCTTTTTAAATTTTCCCTAAAGAATATCTGTATTGATTTTATTTTCTCCCCAATGAAAAAGGCCAATAATTACAAAGGGATTCTATAATTCATTTGAACAATAAATGGAGCAATTTGTGGAGAAGATGATTAAACCTGAAAAGAAATAAAGAGGGCTATATTTACCACCAGCCATTGGTTTGCCTGATGATGCTACGTGAATATCTCATTATTGGTACTGTTGATATTTGTGTCTGGGGGTTGCCCTGTGTCTCCTAGAATGATTAGGAACATTCATGACTTCTATCCCAATAATGTCAATAGCACATAGCACACACATACCTTAGTTGTGACAATCAAAAATGTCTCCACTCATTGAAACATGTCCCCTATGTGAAAGTCACTTCCAATTGAGAACTACTGTTCTATGCTAAGGAAAAGGTCAGAATACAGATAAAGAACAAGTATATACATGTATGTGTATATATATACACATATATTTATATATATATTTACTCATATTTATATACACATACATATGACTTAAAAACTTTAAATTTTATTTTTTATTATTCAAACATCTACAAAAGTGGGACGAACAGTATCAGTCTCCATGCATCCATTACCCAATTTCAACTATTGTTAACATATGGCCAATCTTGTTTCATCTACTCCTCAACTGGCCTGTTTTCCTTTTGTGAATTACTGTAAAAGCAGATCCTAAACATTGCTACTATTTCTTCCACAAAGACCTCAGAGAATTCTACAATATAGGGATTCACTGAGTCCCTTTTTAAACGTAATCACATTATCGTATCTTTAACTGGGTTTGTTCAAAATTGAAGGCTGATATGATATCCTGTGAGTAGGACCCTTCTGATGTCTACATGGAACTGGTCACTATATCAATATGGAGTGAAAGCTATGGTATTTGCAGGAATGCACAGAAGTGACAAAGAAAACTATTACCCAAAATATTCAAAACAACTTATTCCTTAACATCATGAAATGTCCAGTTATTGTTCAGGTTTCTCAGATTGTCTCAGGGAAATTAATTAATTAATTAGTTGTCTATCTATCTATGTATCTATTTATCTCTCTATCATCTAATTATTTGTGTTAGGTAGGTTGTTTGGATTAGGCTCCAAATAAAGTCCAGAATTGATGGATATATTTATCAGGTCTCTTTTAATTTATTAACCTTTATTTGAGACTCAGTCCTGTAGAATTTGTTCCCTCCATGTCTTTTCATGGCTTGATATCTCATTATTTTTAACACTGAATAATATTCCATTGTCTGGATATACCACAGTTTATTTATATATTCATAACCTGAAGAACATCTTAATTGCTTATAAGTTTTGTCAATTAAAAGTAAAGCTGTTGTAAGCATCTGTGTGTAAGTTTTTGTTAGACATATGTTTTCAAATTTTGGTTTAAATACCAAGGATTATTGCTGGATCATATGGTAAGAGTATATTTAGTTTTGCTAAATGCCAAACTGTCTTCCAAAGTGACTATACCAGTTTAAATTTTTATCACAAATGTCTGAGAGTCCCTGCTGCTCCACATCCTTGCCAGCATTTGGTGTTGTCAGTGTTCTGGATTTTAGCCATTCAAATAGGGATGTATTGGTGTCTCATTGCCTTAATTTGCATTTCCCTGACAACGTACAATGTGGAACATGTTTCATATGCTTATTTTTCACCTGCACATTTTATTTGGTGAGATTCCTGTTCAGGTTTTTAAATTAAGATGTTTGTTTTCTTGTTGTAGAGTTTTAAGGGTTCTTTATATATATTGGATAACATTCTTTTTTTTTTTTTTTTTTTGCCGTATGCAGGTCTCTCACTGTTGTGGCCTCTCCCATTGCAGAACACAGGCTCCAGACATGCATGCTCAGCTGCCATGGCTCATGGGCCCAGCTGTCCCGCGGCATGTGGAATCTTCCCAGACCAGGGCATGAACCTGTGTCTCCTGCATCAGCAGGTGGACTCTCAACCACTGTGCTCCCAGGGAAGCCCTGATTCACTTTTTTGTACAACAGAAACTAACACTGCAATGTGAAGCAATTATACTCCAATAAAGATGTATAAAAAATTAAATTAAATTAAAATTAAAATGGCATCACCATACTCTAGGTCATCTAGGATTTCTCCTATGTTATCTTCTACCAGTTTTATAGTTTTGCATTTTACACTTAGACCTCTGATCAATTTTGAGTTAATTTGTATGAAGTTTGTAAGATCTGGGTCTAGATTCATTTATTATTATTTTTTTTTTGCATATGGATGTCATTGTTTCAGCACCATTTATTGAAGAGACAGCAATCTCTTATCTCCTTTGCTAAAGATCTGTCTGTCCTAAGAGAGAAATTATAGTGATAAATGCCTACATTAAGAAAAAAAGAAAGATCTCAAATAGACCATCAAAATAAACACCTCAAGAAATTAGAAAATAAGAACAAACTAAGCCCACATTAGTAGAAGGAAGGAAATAACAAAGATCAGAGGGGAAATAAATAAAATAGAGTTAAAAAGACAATATAAACGATTAATGAAATTAATATCTTTTTTTAAAGATAAAATAGACAAACCTTTAGTTATATTTAAGAAAAACAAAAAATAAAGGACTCAAATAAATAAAATTATAAAAGAAAGAGAGAACATTACAACTGATACCACAAAATACAAAGGATCATAAGGGACTACTATGAACAGTGATATCTCAAAAAATTGGACAACCTGGAAGAAGTCTATAAATTCCTAGAAACATACAATATACCAAGACTAAAACATGAAGAAATTGAAAATCAGAACAGACTGATTACTAGTAAGGAGATTAAATCAGTTATCAAAAACCTCTTAACAAACGAAAGTCCAGGACCAGATGATATGACCGGTGAATTCTACCAAATATTTAAAGAATAATTAATAACAATACTTCTCAGACTCTTCAAAAATTCAAAGAGAAGAGAATACTTCTAATTTCATTTTATGAAGCCAACATTACTCTGATACCAAAACAACACAAGGACCTACAAGAAAAGGAAATTCTAGGCCAATATCCTTTATAAATATAGGTGTAAAAATCATCAAAAGATATTAGCAAACAAATATCAACTGTACATTAAAAGTGATTTAATGTACATGATCAAGTAGGATTTATTTCAGGATGCAAGGGTTATTTAACATTCACAATATTCAATGTGAAATATACCCCATTAACAAAATGAAAGATAAAAATCATGTGATCATTTCAGCATAGGTAGAAAAAGCATTTGACAAAATTCAACATTCCTTTATGATAAAAACTCAACAATTAGGTATACTTGGAATTTTTCTTGACATATTAAGGACTATATATGACAAACTCACAGCTAATATCATATTCAATACTGAAAATATAAAAGCTTTTCCTCTAAGGTCAGAAATAAGACAAGGATGCCCATTCTTACCACTTTTATTCCACATAGTACTGGAAGTCCTAGCCAGAACAGTTATGCAAGAAAAATAAATAAAAATATCCAAATTGGGGCTTCCCTGGTGGCACAGTGGTTGAGAGTCTGCCTACTGATGCAGGGGACATGGATTCGTGCCCCGGTCCAGGAAGAGCCCACACGCTGTGAAGCGGGTGGGCCCGTGAGCCATGGCCACTGAGCCTGCAAATCTGGAGCCTGTGCTCTGCAATGGGAAAGGCCACAACAGTGAGAGGCCCGCGTACCGAAAAAAAAAAATCCAAATTGGAAAGAAAGAAGTAAAATTATCTCTATTTACAGAAAACGTGATATTATATATAGAAAACCCTAAAGACACCACCAAAAACATTTTAAATCAACAAAATTAGTAAAGTTACAGTATACAAAATCACTACCCAAATATCAGTTGCATTTTATATGTTAATAACAAACTATCAGAAAGAGAAATTAAGAAAATATTCCCATTTATAATAGCATCAAAAGAATTTATACATTACAAATGGTTTGGATTTATACTTAGGAATAGGTTTAACCAAGGAGGTGAATGACCTGTGCTTTGACCAGTATAAGACATTGATAAAAAAAATTGAAGACGACACAAATAAATAGAAAGATATTGCATGATCATGAATTGGAAGAATTAATATCATTAAGATGTCCCTACTACCCAAAGCAATCTACAGTTTCAATGAAATCCCTATTAAAATACCAATGGCAGAAATAGAAAACACAATGCTGAAGTTGTATGGAACCACAAAAGACACTGAATAGCTAAAGCAATCCTGAGAAAGAACAAAGCTGAGGCATCACACTTCATGACCTTAAAATGTATTGCTTAACTATCATAATAAAACAGCATGGTAGTCAGCATAAAAACAGACAAATAGCTCAATGGAACAGAAAGCACAGAAATAAGTCAATGCATATATCATCAATTAATTTAGACAAAGGAACTAAGACTATACAATGAGGAAAGGAAGTTTCTTCAAAAAATGTTGTTTGGAAAACTGGATGGTCACAGAAAAGAGTGAAATTGGGCCACTATTTTATACCACTTACAAAAATCCACTCAAAATGAATAAAAGACTTGAATGTTAGACCTCAACTATAAAACTCCTAGAAGAAAACATAGTAAGTAAGCTCGACATCAACCTTGAAAATGACTTTTTTGGATTTGACACCAAACGAAAGGCAACAAAAGCAAAAATAAGCAAGTGGGACCACATCAAACAAATGAAAAAACAAAACAAAGCAAAAAAATCTTCTGTACAGCAAAGGAAACCATCATCAACATGAAAAGACAACCTACAGGATGGGAGAAAATATTTGCAAATTATATATGTGATAGGGAGCTAATATCCAACATATAAAAGGAACACAAACAATCCAGTTTAAAAATAGGCAGAGGATCTGAATCAACCTTTTTCCAAAGAAGATATAGAGATGACCAATTGGTATATGAAAGGGTGCTTAATGTGACTAATTATCAGGGAAATGTAAATTGAAGTCAAAATGAGGTGTTACCTCACACGGGTTAGAGTGGCTACCATGAAAAAGTCAACAGATAACAAGTGTTGACAAGGTTTTGGAAATAAGGTAAAACTTATGCACTGTTGGTGAGAATGTAAATTGGGGAAGCCATTACTTGAAACATTATGGAGGTTCTGGAAAATAATTTTAAATAGAACCACCACAGGATTCTGTAATCTCACTTCTGGATATATATCCAAAGAAAACGAAATCAGGATATCAAAGAGAGATCTGCTCTTTCTGTGTTTATTGCAGCATTATTTACAATAGCAAACATTTGGAAACAAACCTGAATGTCCATCAACAGATGAATGAATAAAGAATACATATGATATCAATTGAATATAGTAATAATATTCTATATATATTCAGTTGAATAATAATGTGTAATATATATTGAATACTATATATACTAATATATACTTCTTTGAATCAGTTTACTGTCTTTATTTTTTTTTATTTTTAGGCTGCGTTGGGTCTTCATTGCTGCACGTGGGCTTTCTCTAGTTGTAGCAAGCAGGGGCTACTCTTCGTTGCAGTGTGCAGGCTTCTCATTGCAGTGGCTTCTCTGGTTGTGGAGCACAGGCTTGAGGTGTGCAGGCTTCAGTAGCTGTGGCACATAGGCTGAGTAGTTGTGGCTTACAGGTTCTAGAGCTCAGGCTCAGTAGTTGTGGCACACGGGCTTAGTTGCTCCATGACATGTGAGATTTTCCGGGACCAGGGATTGAACCTATATGTCCCCTGCATTGGCAGGTGGATTCTTAACAACTGCACCAACAGGGAAGCCCTAATATATACATTTGAATATTATTTGGTTATGAGAAAAAAAGGAACTCCTGCCACTTGCTACAACTTGGATGGATTTTAGGTCATTATACTAAATGAAATAAATATACAGAGAAAGGTAAATACTGCATGGTATCACTTATATGTGTCATCTAAAATAAAGTGAAACTCATAGAAACAGAGAGTAGAAAAATGGTTACCAGGGGCTGGGTGGTAGGTGAAATAGGCAGATGTTGGTCAATGTACAGAAACTTTCAGCTTTAAGTTAAAAAAAGATTGAACATTTAATGTTTAAAGTGGCAGCTATAGTTGAATATATTAAGAAAGTAGAACTTAAATTGTACTCACACACACAAAAATAGGTAAACGTGAGATGATGGATGTGTAAATTAAATAGTTTGGAGGACACCTTTCACAATGTGTATGTATATAAAATCAGCATGATGTACACTTTAAATATCATGATTTATTTGTCAATTATACCCCAATAAAGCTGAAAAAGAAAAGAAAAAGATCCGGAAGAAAACTTTCCATGTTATGACTCTATTGGGAAGTGGTATCCCGGGGAAGCAGAAAAGATTAAGTGACTTAACAATATTGAGGCCAAATATCTATGATTCTTTTCCTTATGTGTGCTACCTCCTGGAAGCTGCTTGAGCTCCAGCTTTTCTTTCTTTAATTTAGAAAGAAAAGAGGATGAGGAAGATACAAATCATTTTTTCTTCTATCAGGACAACAAACTTAATCAAAACTACAACAAAGTTCTAATTATGTAATGGAAAATAGCTACCCTGGATGCAAGGACATTACTGGGGTAGCACATAACTCCTCCCACAAAGTCAGGGCTGTAAATGAAGAATATACACAGGATACACAGATAAGAGTATCTGCCACAAACACAAAAATATATCTTTACATGATTTTCTGTAATATTTTGGGGAAATAAACAAATATTTATTTGTTTAATCATGCATTCAGCATTAAGGTACAGGTTTAAAATTATTCATTTACCTTTTGAAATTAGAATGTATGAAAGATTAAAACAAAGCAAATTATTAAGAATATTAATATACTCTAGAAACATTCTCCATGGACTCTCATACTATTTAAATATTACAAGCATAAATCACCAGACTGTAGAATTCTAGGTTATTAGAATTATTAAATAAGCCTTAGATCAATAAAAGAATGTAAATGTTAAAAAATCTGGTGGAAACAACAGGAACCAGTTTAAACTCTATCCTTCAGCTATTTTTCCCTAAATGCCTTGAGGGGCAGACCATTTTTACTGTAGTAGCAAGCAACAATTCTCCATTTTAATAGCAAATTACCCTTCCAAAGAAACAATACCTTCAGAGAGATTTAATCAAATATTTCAATCGGCTGGCATGGATCACTTGTTCAGAAATACTTTCCAAAATCACATATTCCATATCCTTGTTACTCAGACCAACTGTTTCTTTTTTGTTTGTTTTTGTGTTTTAACATCTTTATTGGATTATAATTGCTTTACAATGGTGTCTTAGTTTCTGCTTTATAACAAAGTGAATCAGTTATACATATACATATGTCCCCATATCTCTTCCCTCTTGCATCTCCCTCCCTCCCACCCTCCCTATCCAGCCCCTCTGGGTGGTCACAAAGCACCGAACTGATCTCCCTGTGCTATGCAGCTGCTTCCTACTAGCTATCTATTTTACATTTGGTAGTGTATATATGTCCATGCCATTCTCTCACTTTTTCACAGCTTACCCTTCACCATCCCCATATCCTCAAGTCTATTCTCTAGTAGGTCTGTGTCTTTATTCCCATCTTGCACCTAGTTTTTCATGATCATTTTATTTTCTTAGATTCCATATATATGCATTAGTGTACAATATTTATTTTTCTCTTTCTGACTTACTTCACTCTGTATGACAGACTCTAGGTCCTACCAACTCACTACAAATAACTCAATTTCATTTCTTTTTATGGCTGAGTAATATTCCATTGTATATATGTGCCACATCTTCTTTATCGATTCATCTGTTGATGGACACTTAGGTTGCTTCCATGTCCTGGCTATTGTCAATACAGCTGCAATGAATATTTTGGTACATGACTCTTTTTGAATTATGGTTTTCTCAGGGTATATGGCCAAGAGTGGGATTGCTGGGTCGTATGGTAGTTCTATTTTTTTTTTTAGGGAACCTCCATACTGTTCTCCATAGTGGCTATATCAATTTACATTCCCACCAACAGTGTATGAGTATTCCCTTTTATCCACACCCTCTGCAGCATTTGTTGTTTGTAGATTTTCTGATGATGGCCATTCTTACTGGTGTGAGGTGATACCTCAAGGTTGTTTCGATTTGCATTTCTCCAATGATTAGTCATATTGAGTATCCTTTCATGTGTTTGTTGGCAATCTGTGTACCTTCTTTGGAGAAATGTCTCTTTAAGTCTTCTGCCCATTTTTGGATTGGGCTGTTTGTTCTTTTGTTATTGAGCTGCATGAGCTGCTTGTATATTTTGGAGATTAATCCCTTGCCAATTGCTTCATTTGCAAATATTTTCTCCCATTCTGAGGGCTGTCTTTTCATCTTGTTTATGGTTTCCTTCACTGTGCAAAAGCTTTGAAGTTTCATCAGGTCCCATTTGTTTATTTTTGTTTTTATTTCCATTTCTCTAGGAGGTGGGTCAAAAAGTATCTTGCTATAATGAATGTCATAGAGTGTTCTGCCTATGCTTTTCCCTAAGAGTTTTATAGTGTCTGGCCTTATATTTAGGTCTTGAATCTATTTTTAGTTTACTTTTGCCAGTGGTGTTAGATAGTGTTCTAATTTTATTCTTTTACATGTAGCTGTCCAGTTTTCCCAGGACTACTTATTGAAGAAGGTGTCTTTTCTCCACTGTATATCCTTGCCTACTTTATCAAAGATAAGGTAACCATATATGTGTGGGTTTATCTCTGGGCTTTCTATCCTGTTACATTGATATATATTTCTGTTTTTGTGCCAGTACCATACTGTCTTGATTACTGGAGCTTTGAGGTATAGTCTGGAGTCAAGGATCCTGATTCCTCCAGCTCCATTTACCTTTCTCAAGATTGCTTTGGCTATTCGGGGTCTTTTGTGTTTCCATACAAATTGTGAAAATTTTTGTTCTAGTTCTGTGAAAAATGCCATTGGTAGTTTGGTAGGTATTGCATTGAATCTGTAGATTGCTTTGGGTAGTAGAGTCATTTTCACAATGTTTATTCTTCTAATCCAAGAACATAGTATATCTCTCCATCTGTTGTATCACCTTTAATATCTTTCATCTGTGACATAATTTTCTGCATACAGGTCTTTTCTCTCCTTAGGTAGGTTTAACCTAGATAATTTATTTTTTTTTGTTGCAATGTTAATGGGAGTGTTTTCTAAATTTCACTTTCAGATTTTTCATCATTAGTGTATAGGAATGCTAGAGATTTCTGTGCCTTGCTACTTTATCAAATTTATTGATTAGCTCTAGTTTTCTGGGAGCATATTTAGGATTCTCTCTGTATAGTATCATGTCATCTGAAAACAGTGACAGCTTTAATTTTTCTTTTCCAATTTGGATTATTTTATTTCTTTTTCTTCTCTGACTGCTGTGGCTAAAACTTCTGAAACTATGTTGAATAATAGTAGTGAGAGTGAGCAACCTTGTCTTGTTCCTGATCTTAGTGAAATGGTTTCAGTTTTTCACGATTGTGGATGATGTTGGCTGTGGATTTCTCATATATGGCCTTTATTATGTTGAGGAAAGTTCACTCTATACCTACTTTCTGCAGGGTTTTTTTCATAAATAGGTGTTGAATTTGTCAAAAAATTTCTCTGCATCTATTGAGATGATCATATGATTTTTCTCCTTCAATTTGTTAATATGGTGTATCACATTGATTGATTTGTGTATGTTGAAGAATCCTTGCATTCCTGGGATAAACCTCACTTGATCATGGTGTATGATCCTTTTAATGTGCTGTTGGATTCTGTTTGCTAATACTTTGTTGAAGATTTTTGCATCTATGTTCATCAGTGATATTGGCCTGTAGTTTTCTTTCTTTGTGACATCCTTGTCTGATTTTGAAATCAGGGTGATGGTGCCCTCGTAGAATGAGTTTGGGAGTGCTCACTCCTCCACAATTTTTTGGAAGAGTTTGAGAAGGATGGGTGTTATCTCTTTTCTAAATGTTTGAGAGAATTCACCTCTGAAGCCATCTGGTCCTGGGCTTTTGTTTGTTGGAAAAATTTCAATCACAGTTTCAATTTCAGTGCTTGTGATTTGTCTGTTCATATTTTCTATGTCTTCCTGGTTCACTCTCGGAAGTTGTGCATTTCTCAGAATTTGTCCATTTCTTCCAGGTTGTCCATTTTATTGGCATAGAGTTGCTTATAGTAATCTCTCATGATCCTTTGTATTTCTGCAGTGTCAGTTGTTACTGCTACTTTTTCATTTCTAATTCTATTAATTTGAGTCTTCTTTTTTTTCTTGATGAGTCTGGCTAATGATTTATTTAATTTTGTTTATCTTCTCAAAGAACCAGCTTTTAGTTTTACTGATCTTTGCTATTGTTTCCTTCATTTATCTTTTTTTATTTCTGATCTGATCTTTATATTTCTTTCCTTCTGCTAACTTTGGGTATTTTTTGTTCTTCTTTCTCTAATTGCTTTAGGTGTAAGGTTAGGTTGTTTATTTGAGATGTTTCCTGTTTCTTAAGGTAGGATTGTATTGCTACAACTTCCCATTAGAACTGCTTTTGCTGCATCCCATAGGTTTTGGGTCAACGTGTTTTCATTTTCATTTGTTTCTAGGTATTTTTTTATTTCCTCTTTGATTTATTCAATGATATCTTGGTTATTAAGTAGTGTATTATTTAGCCTCCATGAGTTTGTATTTTTTACATATTTTTCTCCCTGTAATTGATATCTCGGCTCATAGTGTTATGGTCAGAAAAGATACTTGACAGGATTTCAATTTTCTTAAATTTACCGAGGCTTGATTTGTGACCCAAGATATGATTTATCCTTGAAAATATTCCATGAGCAGTTGAGAAGAATGTGTATTCTGTTGTTTTTGGATGGAGTGTCCTATAAATATCAATTAAGTCCATCCTGTTTAATGTATAATTTAAAGCTTGTGTTTCCTTATTTATTTTCATTTTGGATGATCTGTCCATTGGTGAAAGTATGGTTCTAAAGTCCCCTACTATGATTGTGTTACTGTCCATTTCCCCTTTTATGGCTGTTAGTATTTGCTTTATGTATTGAGGTGCTCCTATATTGGGTGCATAAATATTTACAATTGTTTTATTTTTTTTTGATCAATCCCTTGATCATTATATAGTGTCTTTCTTTGTCTGTTGTAATAGTCTTTATTTTAAAGTCTATTTTGTCTGATATGAGAATTGCTACTCCAGCTTTCTTTTGGTTTCCATTTTCATGGAATATCTTTTTCCATCCCCTCACTTTCAGTCTGTATGTGTCCCTAGGTCTGAAGTGGGTCTCATGTAGACAGCATATATACAGGTCTTGTTTTAGTAACCATTCAGCCAGTCTATGTCTTTTAGTTGGAGCATTTAATCCATTTACATTTAAGGTAATTATCGATATGTATGTTCCTATTACTATTTTCTTAATTGTTTTGAGTTTGTAATTGCAGATCTTTTTCTTCTCTTGTGTTTCCTGCCTAGAGATTTCCTTTAGCATATTTTGTAAAGCTGGTTTGGTAGTGCTGAATTATCTTGGCTTTTACTTGTCAATAAAGGTTTGAATTTCTCCATCAAATCTGAATGAGATCCTTGTTGGTTAGAGTAATCTTGGTTGTAGGTTTTTCTCCTTCATCAATTTAAATATGTCTTGCCATGCCCTTCTATCTTGCATAGTTCCTGCTGAAAGATCAGTTGTTAACCTTATGGGGATTCCCTTGTGTGTTATTTGTTATTTTTCCCTGCTGCTTTCAATATTTTTTCTTTGTATTTAATTTTTGATAGTTTGATTAATACATTTCTTGGCATGTTTCTCCTTGGATTTATCCTGTATAGGAATCTCTGTGCTTCCTGGACTTGATTAACTATTTCCTTTCCCATATTAGGGAAGTTTTCACCTGTAATCTCTTCAAAAATTTTCTCAGTCCTTTTCTTTTTCTCTTCTTCTGTGACCTCTATAATTCTAATTTTGGTGCGTTTAATGTTGTCCCAGAAGTCTCTGAGACTGTCCTCAGTTCTTTTCATTCTTTTTTCTTTATTCTGCTCTGCAGTAGTTATTTCCACTATTTTACCTTCCAGGTCACTTATCCATTCTTCTGCCTTAGTTATTCTGCTAATGTTCCCTTCTGGATAATTTTTAATTTCATTCATTTTGTTGTTCATCGCTGTTTTTTTGCTCTTTAGTTCTTCTAGGTCCTTTTTAAATGTTTTTGTATTTTCTCTATTGTATTTCCAAGATCTTATGTCATCTTTACTATCATTATTCTGAATTCTTTTTCAGATAAACTGCCTATTTCCTCTGCATTTGTTAGGTCTGGTGGGTGTTTGCTTTGCTCTTTCATCTGCTGTGTGTTTTTTTGTCTTCTCATTTGCTTAACTTACTGTGTTTGAGGTCTCGTTTTTGCAGGCTGCATGTTCATAGTTTCCATTGTTTTTGGTGTCTGTCCACAGTGGCTAAGGTTGGTTCAGTGTGTTGTGTAGGCTTCCTGGTGGAGGGGACTAGTGCTTGTTTCTGATGGATGAGGCTGGATCTTGTCTTTCTGGTGAGCAAGTCCACATCTGGTGGTGTGTTTTGGGTGTCTGTTGCTTATTATTATTTTAGATAGCCTCTGTGCTAATGCGTGGGGTTGTGTTCCTGTCTTGCTAGTTGTTTGGCATAGGGTGTCCTGCCCTGTAGCTTGCTGGTCATTGAGTGGAGCTGGGTCTTGCCATTGAGATGGCGATCTCTGGGAGATTTTCACCGTTTGATATTATGTGGAGCTGGGAGGTCTCTTGTAAACCAATGTCTTGAACTTGATTCTCCCACTTCAGTGGCACAGCCCTGATACCTGGCTGGAGCACTAAGAACCTGTCCTTCACATGGCTCAGAACAAAAGGGAGAAGAAACACAAAGAAAGAATGAAGAATTAAAATAAAATAAAATAAAGTAAAATAAAATAAAGTTATTAAAATAAAAAAATAAAAAATAAGTATTTAGAAAAAAAATGGACAGAGAGAACCCTAGGCCCAATGGTAAAAGCAAAGCTATACAGACAAAATCACACACAGAAGTAAACACACTCAGAAAAAGAGAAAAAGGGAAATATATATATATATATATATATATATATAGTTGCTCCCAAAGTCCACCTCCTCCTCCTCAATTTCAGATGATTCATTTTCTATTCAGGTATTCCACAGATGCAGGGTACATCAAGTTGTTTGTGGAGATTTAATCTGCTGCTCCTAAGGTTGCTGGGAGAAATTTCTCTTTCTCTTCTTTATTTGCACAGCTCCCAGGGTTTAGCTTTTTAATTGGACCTGCCTCTGTGTGTAGGTTGCCTGAGAGCATCTGTTCTTTGCTCAGACAGGACAGGGTTAAAGGAGTGGCTGATTGGGGGCTCTGGCTCACTCAGGCAGAGGGAAGGGAGGGGTATGGATGTGTGGTGAGCCTGCGGTGGCAGAGGCTGGCATGATGTTGCACCAGCCTGAGGTGTGCTGTGTGTTCTCCCGGAGAAGTTGTCCCTGGATCACAGGACCCTGGCGGTGGTGGTCTGCACAGTCTCCCAGGAGGGGCAGTGTGGATAGTGACCTGTGCTTGCACACAGGCTTCTTGGTGGTGACAGCAGCAGCCTTAGCATCCCATGCCCATCTCTGGGGTCTGTGCTGATATCTGTGGCTTGCATCCGTCTCTGGAGCTCCTTTAAGCAGTGCTCTTAATCCCCTCTCTTCACGCACCAGGAAACAAAGAGGCAAGAAAAAGTCTCTTGCCTCTTCAGCAACTCCAGACTTTTTCCCAGACTCCCTCTCAGCTAGCTGTGGTGCACTAGCCCGCTTCAGGCTGTGTTCACATGGCCAACCCCAGTCCTCTCCCTGTGGTCTGACTGATGCTTCAGCTCCCAGCCCTCGCCCACCCTGGCGGGTGAGCAGACAAGCCTCTCAGGCTGGTGAGTGCTGGTCAGCACTGATCCTCTCTGCGGGAACCTCTTTGTTTTGCCTCTGAAACCCATGGCTGTGCTCTCCTCTGGGGCTCTAAAACTTCCCGCCTCTGCCACCCGCACTCTCCACCTGCAAAGGGGCTTCTAGTGTGTGGAAACCTTTCCTCCTTCATGGCTTCCTCCCAGAGGTGTGGGTCCTGTCCCTATTCTTTTGTCTCTGTTGTTTCTTTTTTCTTTTGCCCTACCCAGGTACGTGGGGAGTTTCTTGCCTTTTGGGAACTCTGAGGTCTTCTGCCAGCATTCAGTAGGTGTTCTGTAGGAGCTGTTACACATGTACATGTATTTCTGATGTATTTGTGGAGAGGAAAGTGATTTATGCATCTTAAACTTCTGCCATCTTGAAGCTCTTCCAGACCAACTGTTTTTTTTTGTTTTTTTTTTGTTTTTCTGAAACATAGTAAAATATTTTATAATCATCTTCCAATTTCATGATCTACATCACATATATATTTAATTTGTTATAAATATTAAGTGTATTATTATAATCTATTATTTGTTACTGTTTTTAATAGAATATATACATGCCTATAAATGATTTAAGTGTACTATAAAAGTTAAGTAATAAAACACAGCTAAGTAAAATAAAGCTTTTACAGTTCTTAGACTATTGTTTAAATCAGAATAACTGGCATTCAATATTTTTATATTCTTTAAATATAAAATATTTTTACATAGTAGTATTAAAAGGAATTTGTCCTCCTAAATTACCTGAAATGTATAATAAACAGAGTAGCCATGGTAACTCTTGACTGTCTTACCAGAGGTGTTTATGTAGCTTGAGAGAATCTACAGAAAATAATTTGTTTAAGAAAAACGTTTTAAGCACTTTTTGTTAAAATTTTACCATCATGTATTTGGGGCAATTATGATTTCAAGAACAGGCACATTTCTGGGGAGAAAACAAAACCAAACTTCATGCATCCCAAACTTAATGCTGAATATTAGTGGTTCATTTTTACAGCACATTTATGTTCTGTTTCCTTGGTTGCCCATTTAATGTTAATCTTGAGAATTAAACAAAGTATGTTTTAAATAGACAACATTATTATTTTACTTTACTATGATTTTTAAAATCTTTTCTTAAATGTGCTTTTCTTCTAATGAGTGCCAGTGTGTCACTTGTTATTTTCTACAACAAAAAAATATTGTTTAATTTTTCATTAACTCTTGGAAAAAATTTTCATTATCCTTTTTTTAGATATAATATTCTGAATTATATTCAGTTAGTATTCATCTGACAATATAATGTTTTAAACTGAAAATACCTCAACAGTTTTCTCCTGCAAATGATGTTCTAAAGGACATGTTTTATGAAAAAAAACATTTAGTCATTTCTTTTGTGATTACAAGAATCTGTGCTTATTTCGTCAATATAATTCTGAAGAGTTTTGTGAATTTAGGATACTCAGAACATATATATCTTTGCATATATTTAAACAGATTTACTGATGTCATTGTTTTGAATGTTTAAAGCTGTAAAGTGAAGTACAGTTAGCTCTAGAACAACATGAGTTTGAACTGCTTCGGTCCACTTATGAGTGAATATTTTTCAATTGTAATTGATGTAATATTACACAATTTGAGGTTGGTTGAATCTGAGGATGCAGAATTGCATATAGGGAGGAACTGCATATATAGAGAACTGACTATAACTTACATGCAGATTTTTGGCTGGGAATGAAGTGTCACTGCCACTAATACTGATATTGTTCAATGGCCTATTGTATTTATATTTATGACAAGTTGTTTAAAGAAATGAAAACAGTGTTTACCTATGAAGTAAAAGAAAGAAAAAGGTAAATTAAGATCCTATATTGTCTTCAATTGCAAAGAAAATTATTCCCTTTGATATTTGACTTTCATTATTTCCAGCTTTTTCAACACATAAGAGAAAATAGTCACTGGAGTTTGCAATACCATTTGGTGACTTGCTGTCTATTGGCAAAAGGACTAAATATGAAAAATATTTCTTTCCTCATTTGTGATCTTCCCATTTTATTCTGACATAAAACTTAGTGTCTTTTTAATGAATCATAGTTGATTTGACAATATTATATAAGTTTCTGGTGTGCAGCATAGTGATTTAATATTTTTGTTACAAAATAATTGCTATATTTTCCTGTGCTGTACAATATATACCTTTTGCTTATCTATTTTATGCATATGCATACCCTTATCTTCCCTTCCTTTCCTACTTTCCTCTCCCTATGGATATCCACTAGATGTTTTCTGTATTGTGAAACTATTTCTGTTCTGTTGTATATACTTGTTTTATTTTTCAGATTATATAAATGATAATATATAGTATTTGTCTTTCTCTGTCTGACTAAATTCACTAAGCATAATGTTCTCTAGGTCCATCCACATTGTTGCAAATGGCAGAATTCCATTCTTTTTTATGGCCGAGTACTATTCCAGTGTGTGTGTATTTGTATAATATATATATATTATATATATATATATACACATATATATATATTTTATATATATATATATATATATATATATATATATATATATATATATATATATATATATATATACACTGCATCTTCTTTTGGTCGTTCATCTGTTGATGAACACTTGTGTTGCTTCTGTATCTTTGCTACTGTAAATGATGCTGCTATGACCATGTGGGTGCATTTATCTTTTTGAATTAGTGTTTTCAGTTTTTCTGATATATATACTCCAGAGTAGAATTACTGGATCATATGGTTGTTCTACTTCAGTTTTTTGAGGAAACTCCATGCTATTTTCCATAGTGACTGCACGAAATTACATTCCCACCAAAAAGGTACAAGGGTTCCATTTTCTCTGCATCCTTGCCATTGTAATTCTGATTTGTGTTTTTCTAATAATCATGTTGAACATTTTTTACGTGCCTGTTACCTATCTATATGTCTTCTTTGGAAAAATGTATACTCAGGTCTTCTGCCCAGTTTTAAAAATTGGGTTGTTTGTTTTTTTGATACTGAATTGTATGAGCTGTTTATATATTTTGGATATAAACACTTGTCAGTCATACCATTTGCAAATATTTTCTCCTATTCGGTACATTGCCTTCTCATTTTGTCAATGGTTTCCTTTGATGTGCAAAAGTTTTAGTTTAAATTAGGTCATATTTGCTTTTGCTTTTATTTGTTTTGCCTTGGGAGACAGATTCAAATAATATTGCTATGATTTATGTCAGAGTGTTCTGCCTATGGTCTCTTCTAGGAGTTTAATGTTTACAGGTCTTATATTTAGGTCTTTAATCCATTTTGAGTTTATTTTAGTGTATAACATGGGGAAATGTTCTAGTCTCATTCTTCTATATATAGTTGTCCAGTTTTCCCAGCAGCACTTATAGAAGAGACTGTCTTTTCTCCATTGTATATTCTTGCTTCCTTTGTTGGAGATTGACTATAGTTGTGTGGGATTATATCTGAGGTCTCTATTCTGTTTCATTAATCAGTGTGTCTTTTTTTGGGCCAGTACCATACTGTTTTGATTACTGTACCTTTGTAGTATATTCTGAAGTCAAGTAATGTAATACCTCTGGGCTTTGTTCATTTATTTCTTTTATAATTGCTTTGGCAATTCCAGGTCTTTTGTGTTCCATATAATTTTAGGATTTTTTTGTTCTAGATCCTTGAAAAATGTCATGGGATTGTATTAAATGTGTAAATTGCTTTGGGTGATATGGACATTTTAACAATGTTAATTATTTCAATTAAGCACATGGGATATATTTCCATTTATTTGTATCATCTTCAATTTCCTTTATCAATGTTTTATAGGTTTCACAGTACAATTCTTTTATCTCCTTGGTTAAGTTTATTCCTAGGTATCTTATTCTTTTTGATGTGATTTTAAATGTAATTTGTATTTGGTTTTCGTTTTTCTGATAGCTCATTTACTAGTGTATAGAAAAGCAACAGATTTCTGCATATTAATTTTGTATCCTGCAACATTAATGAATTTATTTATTAGTTTTGTTTTCTGTAGAGACTTTAGGGTTTTCTACATGTACTATCATGCCATCTGCAGATAGTGACAGTTTTACTTCTTCCCTTCCAATTTGGATGACTTTTATTTCTTTTCCTTATTTTATTGCTGTGGAAAGGACTTCTAATACTATGTTAAAAAGAAGTGGCAAGATTGGGCATCCTTGTCTTGTTCCTGATTTTACAGGAAAGGTTTTCTAATTTTCACCAATGAGTATGATGTTAGCTGTGGGTTTGTCATAAATGGTCTTTATTATCTTAGGATATGTTTCCTCTATACTAACTCTGATGAGCTTTTTTCATGAGTATATGTTGAATGTTGTAAAAAAAAATTTCTGTATATATTGAGATGATTATATGTGATTTTTATACTTCCTTTCATTAATGTAGTATAAAACATTGATTGCTTTCTGAATACTGAACCATCCTTTCATCCAGTTGATCACAGTGTATAATCCTTTTATATGCTGTTGGATTTGGCTTGCTAATATTTTGTTGAAGATTTTTGCATCTATATTCATCAAAGATATTGGTCTGTAATTTTCTTTTTCTCTTTTGTCTCTGTCTGTTTTTTGTTTCAGATGACCTCATAAAATGAATATGGGAGTGTTCCATCTGCTTCAATTTTTTGGAAAAGTTTAGAATAATAGGTATTAACTCTATTTTACATGTTTGGTAGAGTTTCCATATGAAGCTGTCAAGTCCTGGACTTTTGTTTGCTGGGAGTGTTTTTATTACAAATTCAAATTCACTATTAGTAACTGGTCTGTTCAGCTTATCTATCTCTTCCTGATTCAGTTTTTGCAGGTTGTATGTTTCTAAAAATATGATAGTTATGTACTTGCTATTATTTCATTACTTGTTTTCCTGTTGTTTTTGTAGTTAATTTCTTCTTCTTTTTGTTTCTTCCTTTGTGGTTTGATTTTTTTCTTTTTTTGGTAATATGCTTGTGTTCCTTTCTCTCTAGTTTTTGTGTATCTAATGTAAGTTTTTGATTTGTGGATACCATGGGGTTCATATATGTTGATCTATTACTATTTCTACTTGTTTTAAACTGGTAGTCATTTAATTCAAAAACATTCTGAAAGATATACATTTTTTACCCCTCTCCCTCATTTTGTGTTTTGATGTCATATTTTACATTTTGTGTGTAACCTTTCACCATTTATTGCAGTTAAAGTTGCTTGTACAATTTTTTTTTTTGTCTTTTAATCTTCTTACTAACTTATTTAAGTGGGCAATCCCTACTATTGGAATTTTTTCCCCCATAGATTCTTCCTTCTTTTTATAGCCTTTTCTTTTCCTCTTAGAAAAGACCCCTAGTATTTCTTCTAAGGTATATGATGTTGTTTTTCACTTGTTGTCTTTAGAATATTCTCTTTATATTTAAATTTTGTCATTTTATGATAATATTTCTTGGTGTGGATCTGTTTTGCTTCACCTTGTTTGGGACCCTCTGTAATTTCCATACCTGGATATCTGTTTTCTTCTTCAGGTTTGGGAAGTTTACATTCATAACTTTATCAAGTACATTTTCAACTGTCTTCTCTCTCTCTTCTCCTCTTGGACCCCTATAATGTGAATGTTGATACAACTGATGTTATCCCAGAGCTCTCTTAAACTGCTCTATATTTTTTAATTTGTTTTTCTTTTTGCTGTTCTGATTAGAAAATTTCCATTATTCTACCTTCTAGATCACTTATGCATCTTCTGTATCACCCAGTCTGCTATTAATTCCTTCTAGTGTGTTTTTTAATTCTGTTATTGTATTCTTCAATTCTGACCGATACATATTTAATATTTTATAGTTTCTTATTAAAATTCTCACTGTGTTCATCTATTCTTTACTCTAATTCAGTTAGCATTCTTATTACTAATGCTTTGAATTATTTGCCTGGTAAATCATTTATTTCTGTGTCTTTATTTATTCTTTCAGGAATTTTCTCTTCCTCTTTCAATTGAGATTAGTTCCTCTGTCTTCTCATTTTGCTTAACTTTCTCTGTCTCTATGAATTCAGGTGAAATACTTACCTATGGTAGTGTTGAAGTGGTGTCCTTATGTGGGAGCTTCCATATACAGTCTGCATGTGACCAGTGTCTTTGATGGTAGAACTGGATTTGATGTGAACACAAGTCATGTCTTTCCTCAGGGTGTACTGGCAGCTACCACCTCGGTAGGTGGTGGGGCTGGAGACGGAGGGGCTAGAGCTGGAGCCAGGCACGAGGTGGAGCTTTCCCTTTGTTTACTGGGGTCACTGACCTTTTGGGAGTGGGATTATATCCCAAGTTGCTGGCGCAGAAATCCTGACGGTCGGGTCTGAGCTGGCTCTCTTCCCTTTAAGTGTGAGCTTTCCCCTCTCTTAGTACTGTACCCTTGCCCTGGAGAGGAGCACTTTGGAGCAAGAGGTGCTTATGTGTGTTTTGGCTTCTGTTGAGGTGCAGGCTGTGGTGGGATGGCTGCAGAGAGAGGTCTGGGCTAACCAGACCCTCCTCAGGAGCAGCTTTGTGTCTGAGTCTCCTTTATTCCTCATTATCGATTATACCTCTCAGCCTGTTGTGTAATGGATCCACATTGCACATGGGGCTCACATGGGTTCTCAGTGTGTATGGGGGACATGGGCTGTTGCAGTCCAGGCTCCATCCATCAGAGATCGAAACTGCTTGATGAGCTGTTTGTGTAAGCTCTAGCAATGGCTGTCCCTGCCTTGCTCAGACAGCATCCTGGGTTCAGTTTGCCTTTGCATCCCACAACTGAACTCCCTCCCAGTCATGGCAGCACTCACTAAAGTGTGGAGCTTCAACATGAAGTAAGCAGGGCTGGAGTGTTTGCTTGACTCAAGCTGGGGAGTGCACCAGAGTGGTTGAAGAAAACCAGGCAGCCACACAAGTAATCATCAATCTGCTCTCTCTGCCCTGCCTTAAGAACAAGCCAGCACACGTGTGCTCCTCTTGAGTGCAGTCCAGGCTTCCCACAGCCCTCCTGTTAGGTCCAGCGACCTCCAACTAGCCAAGGGGACTTGTCTTTCCTGTTCATGACACCAGGCTGGGGCACCCAATATGTGGCTGAGACCACTCAATCTCCAGGGAGAGTCTCCTTCTGTGTAATCTCCCCTTTCCTCTGAGTCCTCTCTCAGGAGCATGGGTCCTAACCTGATCACTTCTCTTTCTTTCCTACTTGATTCCATGTAGAGCTTTCTTGCAGCCTTGGTTGTGAAAGAATCTTTTGGCCAGTTTCCAGTTACATTTCTGAGAAGATTGTTTTACATGTAGATGTATTTTTGATGTATTTGTGAGGGGAAGTGACTTCCACATCTCCTACTTGATCAATCTTGACTGATCTCCCTACAGTTTTTGTTTTTGAAAATAAGTGAGAAAAAATTTAATTTTGACTGTTCCTACAGTTGATATAATCTTCTTGTAAATTATCCTTGAGTATCAATGATGATGGTTGGTGATGTTTACTTAAATATTAGATACCGTCCAGTATATGTTTACATGCATAACATAGCAATTAAGTTTATTAGGGATGGCAAAACATTTCTCAGTTTCAAATTCTGGCTCCACTCTTTAGCTGTGTGACCCTAGACAAATTTGCCTGGCATCTCTGTATCCTTGGTTCCTTATCAGTAAAATTGCGATATTAAATAGGCTTGTCTCATAGGATTATTGTAAAAGTTAAATGAACTAATCAATGGGAAATATTTAGAACAATTCCTGGCACCTATCATGCTGAAATCATTCAATCGATATTAGCTATTATTGTGCACTTATGGAGTAGACCATTTATTTACCCTTTGACTAAATTACTACTTCACATTTGATGATTGATATTAGTGCCTTTTTACATGTTTTTATATTCCATAATTTAATGATGCTTGTATTTGAATGAATTGTAAGACACTTTTTGTGCAGTGTCCTTTGAGTTCATTCTGCTTTACTTGGCACAGCTGTTATCATTTACATATTAAATCCACCACAATTCATTTTTTTTAACCAGCTTTATTGTAATTCCAAAAGCAAATACTGACACTGAAATCTTGTGACACTAACATGCTAAAAATTTGCTAACCATAGAATCTTTATTTATATCTTTTAAGTTTGTCTCCAAATAAAACACAGTATTAAAGTAAAATCTCATTGAATACTCTCATTATTCTGAAAATGTTACAGAAAGTTCACTTTAAAATATATTCCTGGAGGAACTTCTGCTTTGAATTTTTTGTACAATTCCTTAAGTCTGCTTGATTTTGTTTGTACACTAAGATGTTCAGATTATTTAAACAGTTAACTTGTGTATTCTGCACTTCATTAAAAGCAAATTGTCAACACACAGCTGACACAGCAGTTCTCAGCTAACAACTCAAAATAATTAATCTTTTTTTTTTTCTTTGCAATACATGGGCCTCTCACTGTTGTGGAGCACAGACCCCGGATGCGCAGACTCAGGCCACCATGGCTCATGGGCCCAACCATTCCGCGGCATGTGGGATCTTCCCAGACCAGGGCATGAACCCATGTCCCTTGCATCGGCAGGTGGACCCTCAACCACTTCACCACCAGGGAATCCCTAATTAATCTTTTTGATATGTAATTTTGATTACTTTGGTAATACACTTACCTTATATAAGAATCTTCATAATTATTGAAGTGATTTAGACATTTCACTTTTGTCTCATATATAGCTCAAGATTTAAATATTTTAAAAATTATAACATTAATAAAAGAGAAAACTATTTACAAGAAAATAAGGTGAAAAATAAAAGTGATCATTTATAATTTTTTATACAAATATAACAATTACTTAATGAGGTATAATAACCTACACAATTTTTAATGAGATGATTTCTGTAAATCTCTATATAAATGGTTGTCACTCCCCTAAAGAAAGCAAGGAGGGACATCTTTTGTATAATAAAGTTTTAAGAGCTGAGGGAAAGATAGTTTCACTATATACATTCTGCATAGTGGAGTAATCCTATATAAATTCATAATTATCTTAACTACTGTGGCATAAAATAGCAGAAGGGTATATGGCTAATAAGATCATGCATATTAATATGAAATTCATGACTAATGTTGTGCTCGCTATTTCATCATAACTTCATTAGCCAGTATCTGCCTTTCAGTCAAAATTATATACATGGAGTAAATCCTTTATTCTCACATAGAGTATTCTCAAAAGGAAGTTGTCTTTTGTACAAATAATCTACATTATTGTTTTCATTCTATAACTAAAAATGAAAATCATCTTAAGTATTTGTGTCCTTTATCTGTTCCTACTTTCTTCCCCACAAAATCCATTTTATAAATTCATCTCTGAAAAATCCTCATTTCAAATCCTGTAAGTTAAAATTCTTTAGATCTTAAGAATCAAATCCAAATTCTTTCCAATGATAGTCACAGATTTCTAAAATTTTTATTTTCTCCCTGTCCATCAGACCAAAGGTTCTGTCAAACTTCAACTATCTGAGAATTACCTAGAGGGCTTGCAAAACACAAATGACTGAGATCTCTTCCAGAATTTCTGATTCAGTAGGTCTAGGACAAGGCCTGATAATATAAATTTCTATCAGGTTTCCAGATAATATTGTTGTTCTGGGGACCACACTTTGAGAACAGCTGCTTTAAACCAACTGACTTACAACCACTCTCTCCTGAATTTCCATACTTAACACTCGTTTGGCTCTAAATGACATTAAAAATTAAAAGTATCTTTTCATATATGTGTTACATATCTCTACCTAAATTTTCAGTGTTGTAATACAGGGCCAACATTGTAAATATCTCTTATCATTAGGGCCACAGAGTAAACAATACACATACTAGAGAAGTAGAAAAAAGAATTTCTATTCCTACTAATGGAGGTGATTGTTGAGTTATTTAAAAATATCTGTAGCAGGAGTTCCAGCTGCTGCCACTGACAAAGGACGGTCCTAAGGGGTCTTGGAGTCTGGCTGGACCAGTGAGAACTCCACCTGCATCATAAATGTGAGGGGAGCACCTGAGCCAGGATGATGGCCAGAGGGGAAGAACCTTCAAGATGGTGGAAAAGTAAGACATGGAGATCAACTTCCTCCCAACTAATACATCTAAAATGCATCTACATGTGGAACAACTCCTACAGAACACCTACTGAATGCTGGCAGAAGACCTCAGACTGCGCAAATGGCAAGAAATTCCCCAAATACCTGGCCATATGGCTGACAGGGTCTTGGTGCTCTGGCCGGGTGTCAGGCCTGAGCCTTGGAGGTGGGAGAGCTGATTTCAGGACATTGGGCCACCAGAGACCTCCCAGCCCCATGTAATATCACCTGGCAAGAGCTCTTCCAGAGATCTCCATCTCAACGCTAAGACCCAGTTCCACTTGACAACCAGCAAGCTACACTGCTGGACACCCCAAGCCAAACAACTACCAGGACAGGAACACAAACCCACCCATTAGCAGAGAGACTGCCTAAAATCATACTAAGTTCACAGACACCTCAAAATAAACCACTGGATGCTGGCCTGCCTACCAGAAAGACAAGATGCAGCCTCATCCACCAGATCACAGGCACCAGTTCCCGCCACCAGGAGGCCAACACAACCCACTGAACCAACCTTATTCACTGGGGGAAGACACCAAGAACAACAGGAACTACGAACCTGCAGCCTGTGAAAAAGAGACTGCAAACACAGTAAGTTAAGCAAAATGAGAAGACAGAGAAAAACACAGCAGATGAAGGAGCAAGATAAAAGCCCAAGAGACCAAACAAATGAAGAGGAAAGAGGCAGTCTACCTGAAAAAGAATTCAGAGTAATGAGAGTAAAGATGACCCAAAATATTGAAAATAGAATGGAAAAAATACAAGAAACACTTAACAAGGACCTTGAAGAACTAAAGAGGAAACAAACAATGATAAACAACAAAATAAATGAAATTAAAAATTCTAGAAGGAATCAATAGCAGAATAACTGAGGCAGAAGAATGGATAAGTGACCTGGAAGATAAAATAGTGGAAGTAACTGCCGCGGAGCAGAATTTAAAAAAAAAAAAAAAAGAATGAAAAGAATTGAGGATAGTCTCAGAGACCTCTGGGACAACATTAAATGCACCAACATTCAAATTATAGGGGTCCCAGATGAAGAAGAGGAAAATAAAAGAAGTGAAAAATATTTGAAGAGATTATAGTTGAAAACTTCCTTAATATGGGAAAGGAAATATTCAATCAAGTACAGGAAACACAGAGAGTCACATACAGGATAAATCCAAGGAGAAACATACCAAGACACTTATTAATCAAAATATCAAAAATTAAATACAAAGAAAAAATATTAAAAACAACAAGGGAAAAGCAACAAATAACATACAAGGGAATCTCCATAAGGTTAACAGCTGATTTTACAGCAGAAACTCTGCAAGCCAGAAGGGAGTGGCAGGACATATATAAAGTGATGAAAGAGAAATAGTTACAACCAAGATTACTCTGCCCAGCAAGGATCTCATTCAGGTTCGACAGAGAAATTAAAATCTTTACAGACAAGCAAAAGCTAAGAGAATTCAGCAATTCCAAACCAGCTTTAAAGCAAATGTTAAAAGAACTTTGTTAGGCAGGAAACACAAGGGAAGGAAAAGACCTACATTAACAAACCCAAAACAATTAAGAGAATGGTAATAGGAATATACATATCGATAATTCCCTTAAATGTAAGTGGACTAAATTATCTAACCAAAAGACATACAGTGGCTGAATGGATAGAAAATCAAGACCCGTATATATGCTGTCTTCAAGAAACCCACTTCAGACCCAGGGACACATACAGACTGAAAGTGAGGGGTTGGAAAAAGATATTCCATGACAAGGGGAATCAAAATAAAGCTGGAGTAGCAATTCTCATATCAGACAAAATAGACTTTAAAGTAAAGACTATTGCAAGAGACAAAGAAGCACACTATATAATGATCAATGGATCAATTCAAGAAGAAGATATAACAATAGTAAATATTTATGCACCCAACATAGGAATACCTCAATACATAAGGAAAATGCTAACAGCCAAAAAAGGGGATATTGACAGTAACACAATAATAGTAGGGGACTTAAACACCCCACTTTCACCAATGGACAGATCATCCGAAAGCAAAATAAATAAGGAAACGTAAGCTATAAATGATACATTAAACAAGATGGACTTATTTGATACTTATAGGACATTCCATCCAAAAATAACAGAATACTTTCTTCTCAAGAACTCATGGAACATTGTCCAGAATACATCATATATTGGGTCAGATATCAAACCTTGGTACATTTAAGAAAATTGAAATCATATCAAGTATTTTTTTGACCACAACACTATGAGACTAGATATCATTAAAGGGGAAAAAAAACTGTAAAAAATACAAACACATGGAGGTTAAACAATGTGTTACTAAATAACCAAGAGATCACTGAAGAAATCAAAGAGGAAATCCAGAAACACCTAGAAAAAAATGATAATGAAAACACAATTTTCCAAAACCTATGAGATGAAGCAAAAACAGTTCTAAGAGGGAAGATTATAGAAATACAATCCTACGTACAGAAACAAGAAAAATCTCAAATAAACAATCTAACACTACACCTAAAGCAATTGGAGAAACAAGAACAAAACCCCAAAAGTTAGCTGAAGGAAAGAAATCAAAAAGATCACAACAGAAATAAATGAAAAAAAATGAAGGAAATAATAGCAAAGATCAATAAAACTAAAAGCTCATTCTTTGAGAAGATTAACAAAATGGGTAAACCATTAGCCAGACTCATCAAGAAAAAAAGGATGAAGACTCAAATCAACAGAATTAGAAATGAAAATGTGGAAGGAACAACGGACATGGCAGAAATACACAGGATCATGAGAGATTACTACAAGCAACTATATGCCAATAAAATAGACAATCTGGAAGCAATGGCCAAATTATTAGAAAAACACAACCTTCTGAGACTGAACCAGGAAGGAAAAGAAAATAGAAACAGACCAATCACACGAACAAAAATTGAAACTGTGATTAAAAATCTTCCAAAAAACAAAAACCCAGGACTAGATATATTCACAGGCTAATTTTATCAAATATTTACAGAAGAGCTAACACCTATCCTTCTCAAACTCTTCCAAAATATAGCAGAGGGAGGAACACACCCAAACTCATTCTAGGAGGCCACCATCACCATGACACCAAAACCAGACAAAGATGTCAAAAAAAAGAAAACTAGAGCCCAATATCACTGATGAATATTAATGCAAAAATCCTCAACAAAATAGTAGCAAACAGAATCCTGCAGCACATTGGAAGGTTCTTACACCATGACCAAGTGGGATTTATCCCAGGAATGCAAGGATTGTTCCATATACACAAATCAATCAATGTGATACACCATATTAACAAATTGAAGGAGAAAAAAACATGATAATCTCAATAGATGCTGTAAAAGCTTTTGGCAAAGTTCACACTCACTTATGATAAAAACTCTCCAGAAACTAGGCATAGGGGGAACTTAACCACAACAAAATAAAAGCCATATATGAAAAACCCACAGCCAACATCTCTGTCATTTGTGAAAACTGAAACCATTTCCACTAAGATCAGGAACAAGATATGTTTGCTCACTCTCACCACTATTATTCAACATAGTTTTGGTAGTTTTAGCCACAGCAATGAGAGAAGAAAAAGAAATAGAAGGAATCCAAATCAGAAAACAAGAAGTAAAGCTGTCACTGTATGCAGATGACATGAAACTCTACACAGGAATCCTAAAGATGCTACCAGAAAACTAGTAGAGCTAATCAATTAATTTGGTAAAGTAGCAGGATACAAAATTAATGCACAGAAATCACTTGCATTCTTATATATTAATGATGAAATATCTGAAAGAGAAATTAAGGAAACACTCACATTTAGCACTGCAACAAAAAGAATAAACTACCTAAGAATAAACCCTACATAGGGAGGAAAAAGACCTGCATGCAGAAAACTATAAGACACTGATGAAACAAATTAAAGATGATACAAACAGATGGAGAGATATACCATGTTCTTGGATTAGAGGAATCAATATTGTGAAAAAGACAATACTACCCAAAGCAACCTACAGATTGAATTCAATCCCTATTAGACTACCAATGGCATTTTTCACAGAACTAGAACAAAAAATTTCACAATTTGTATGGAAATACAAAAGACCCAGAATAGCCAAAGCAATATTGATAAAGAAAAACGGAGCTAGAGGAATCAGGCTCCCTGATTTCAGACTATACTACAAAGCTACAGTAATCAAGACAGTATGGTACTTGGACAAAAACAGAAATATAGATCAGTGGAACAGGATAGAAAGCCTAGAGATAAACCCACATATATATGGTCATCCTATCTTTGATAAAGGAAGCAAGAGCATACAATGGAGAAAAGACAGCCTCTTCAATAAGTGGTGCTGGGAAAACTGGACTGCTACATGTAAAAGAATGAAATTAGAACACTCCATAACACCATACACAAAAATAACCTCAAAATGGATTAAAGACCAAGATGTAAGTCCAGACACTATAAATCTCTTAGAAGAAAACTTAGGCTAAACACTCTATGACATAAATCACAAAAATACCCTTTTTGACCCACCTCCTAGAGAAATGGAAACAGACACAAAAATAAACAAATGGGACCTAATGAAACTTAAAAGCTTTTGCACAGCAAAGGAAACCATAAACAAGATGAAAAGCCAACCCTTAGAATGGGTGAAAATATGTGCAAATGAAGCAAATGACAAAGGATTATCTCCAAAATATATAAGCAGCTCATGTAACTCAACATCAAAAAAACAAAAAACCCAATCCAAAAGTGGACTGAAGACCTAAATAGACATTTCCGACATGTCCGAAGAGGACATACAGATTGCCAAAACACATGAAATGATGCTCAGCATCACTAATCATTAGAGAAATTCTAGTCAAAACTACATTGAGATATCATCTCACACCAGTCACAGTGGGAATCATCAAAAATTCTACAAACAATAAATGCTGGAGAGGGTGTGGTGAAAAGGGAACCCTCGTGCATCATTGGTGAGAATGTAAATTGATAGTCACTATGGAGAACAGTATGGAAGTTCCTTAAAATCTAAAAATAGAACTACCATATGACCCAGCAACCCCACTACTGGGCATATACCCTGAGAACACCATAATTCAATAAGAGTCATGTATCAAAAAATTCATTGCAGCACTATTTACAATAGCCAGGACATGGAAGCAACCTAAGTGTCCATTGACAGATGAATGGATAAAGGAGATATAGCACTTATATACAATGCAATAGTACTCAGCCATAAAAAGAAACGAAATTGAGTTATTTGTAGTGAGGTGGATGGACCTGGAATCTGTCATACAGAGTGAAGTAAGTCAGAAACAGGAAAACAAATGCTGTATACTAACACATATATATGGAATCTAAAAAAAAAAAAGTTTCTGAAGAACCTTGGTGCAGGACAGAAATAAAGATACAGATATAGAGAATGGACTTGAGGACACGGGGAGGGGGAAGTGTAAGGTGGGATGAAGTGAGAGAGTGGCATGGACATATATACACTACCAAATGTAAAATAGCTAGCTAGTGGGAAGCAGCTGCATACACAGGGAGATCACCTTGATACTTTGTGGCCACCTAGAGGGGTGGGATAGGAAGTGTGGGAGGGAGACGCATGAGAGAGGAGATATGGGTATATACGTATATGTATAGCTGATTCACTGTGTTATAAAGCAGAAATTAACACACCATTGTAAAGCAATTATACCCCAATAAAGATTTTAAAAAAAATCTGTAGGGAAAATTTAAATCCTTCTGCTTTTTTTAGTTTGTTAATATGTTAAATTATTTTTAAATGACTATTTAAGAATGTTTTCTAGAGTATTTTATTCATTCCTAAAATCAATGAGAACTTAATCGTTTTTATTCTTTTCTGCTTTATATTGTAAAATTGATGCTCTTAGTAGCTCTTTTATGTATAAAACACCCTAATATCTGCAAAAAGCTGTGAGAACTTTAAAGTCATTTGGACATCAAAACTTCCTCTTCCAGGCAGGGGATAATGAAACCAAGTAGCATTTTTATTTATTTATTAGTTTACATCATCTTTCTGAAAAATCTCTTCTCTATTATAAAGGTCTGTATAGTACCTGAGGATCAGTTAATGAGACTATTTAAAAATGTAAGTGTCTTAATGTAGACTATATGCTGGAATAAAAAGAAGGGCACATCAATAGAAAGAAACATCATCTCCCTTTTTTCATTGACTTAATGCATGATTTTGGTGAAGTCAACTGATTCTTCAGGTGAACCAACTTATTTTGAAAAATAAGATGGAGGCTGAATTTCATGCTAAGTTAACAGTACTAATTAAATATTAACAATTTTAGAACAACCTTAACAATAGCTTTATACTTTATAAGATTAATCCTGCAAAATACCCTTTTTCTTATAGAAATATAGTCAGAATATGGGACTTTATATTTGTAAAATGAAACATGCAAATTTTAATTCTACTACAAAGTTCCCAGTTGCTTCATGGAAGTACATAAAGCTGAACTCTGAAAAATGGAATTAGTTAATTAATGCCACATATTGTAATTACAAAGTCAAAATATGTCGAATTGCAACCACCACTATTTATTGAGATCACTTGAACAAATCCTGTGAAATTTGACACAACCTATCAGTTTTCTTTGTATTAACAGTCAGAATGGCTTACTACATTGTTCACTGATATTTTAATGTAAAGAATAAAATTAAAAGACTTGTCATTTTTGGTAGGCAAGATTCTTAATATGTTTTGTCCTCTCACAAAGTTTCTATCCTTAGGATTATTCAGTTCAAGCACTAATCTAGGTTCTACTGTGAAGGACAGATATGTGAAGGGCAGATTTACTAGTCAGCACACCTTAAAAAAGCGAGATTATGCTGGAATATCCAGGTGTGATACAGGAGCACTAAAAACAGAAGAGATAGGCAAAACCATCAGAGAGACAAAAAGAATGGTAGAAGAGACATAAGGTAGAAGAGGAGATCAGAGACGTTCAAAGCATAAGAAGGAATTAACTAGTTACTGCTGTCATTGAAGCTGAAGTAAAAGGGCCATGAGTTGTGAAAATGCTTCTGGCTCCTGGAAGCTGGGAATGACCCTAACCAATGATCACTAAACAAAGAAGAATTCCAATCCTAGAGCTGTAACAGAGCTCAATAGTGCTAATATCATGAGTAAACTTGGGAGTAGATTTATTACCAGCACCTCTAGACAGAAGCAAAACACTACTGACATCTGATCTCCACCTTGTGAAAAATAGAGCAGAGTGCTCCTTAAGATAAAACCTGGGGTTTTGACTTATATGCTGTGAAATAATAAAAAAAGATGTTTAAACCTGCTAAATTTATGGTAATTTGTTATAGAAGCAATAAAAACAAATACACCATCCAATTTGATAAGTTTCTAGTTAAGTTCTTTATTGTGGAGTGCCGATATATATATATATATATAGTGCTGATATATATATATATATATATATATATAGTTTTCAAATGAATTATTTTATTCAGATAGTTAAAATAAATAAATTCAATGTAGTTTGCAAGTATGTTATGAAGGTTACATCTTAATAAAAAAGATTTAAAGGTGTTTTCTGCTTTCACATGTAAACAGCTTGGAAGTTGTCATTCCATCCAAATAGGTAAAAACCTGAACAAACTGAAAAAGTAACAACTCTTTTTAGATCCATAAGAGAAGTGAGGTCATAGGGCAAGCCACTTACCCTCAAATTGGAGAGACAGATAGGCATTATAAAAAAACAAAGTACTAGAGCAAAAATCTCCATGGACACTAGAGGTGGAGTAGAAAATCCTGAAATGGAATTGACAGAGGGCAGGATGCTAGATGTCAACAAGTCCAAGAGTTAAAAACTCCAGTTACCCAGTCATTAGAAGCCACCATAATATTGTGAGATTTACTTTCAGGGGCTCAACCACGTTCTAAGAGTGAATATCAATGTAAAATCCACTCATTCAAGAAGGGAAAAACAACCATTTTGAAATGTGCCAGAGCACTCAGTTATTAATCACTTATCAAAAGTCAGGTTTTCTGGTTTCAACAGCATTTTGTCCCTCAGTGCCACAAAGGATCTTTCCTGGGTCTAGTGTCTCATGTTGGAGGGAAAATGCAGATTGTATATCTACTGAGGTCATATTCAAATAACAAGAGATAACACTCAGGAACTTTTTATTTAAAGTCCATATGTTATCAAGATCTTGGATATTGGAGATCATCTGAACTAAATTCTGGGAAAGCTGTCTCTTTAGATACCATCTGCTTCAATTCCAGGAAATTTTTCCTTTCAGGTCACTGGATGATGTGCGGGTTCAGTAAAAGTTTACGGACTTCTTTAAGTGTGCCATGTGAATTAAACTGTATTCCCTCGAATTCGACAGCACAGGGGTTGGTTAGTGGTACATAGTAGACATCTTTCCAACAAGGTTAAAAAGTCTTTCTGGAGGTGACTTTTTCAATAGACCAAAACTCCAGGTTGCAAGTATGATGCTTAAGATCTTTGTCTCCAGAAAGAATGCTGTGAAAACTTTGCTCTATCAACACATATTTATATTTTACAGAAGCAATTAGACTTTTGAAATATTGGAGTATCTCTCCTTTTATCAGTTGTGGGTCAAATGA
The DNA here is from genome assembly GCF_949774975.1 of Lagenorhynchus albirostris. NCBI lineage: Eukaryota > Metazoa > Chordata > Mammalia > Artiodactyla > Delphinidae > Lagenorhynchus > Lagenorhynchus albirostris. The sequence goes on along the minus strand of NC_083106.1, from coordinate 85,236,550 downwards.
GTCAGGAGAAACATACATTGGGCATCCTGTGACTATCTCAAAAGGGAGCACTTTATGAATTCCAAAAGGGTAGATCTGAGATATAGAAAAACCAATGGCAATCATTTTGGTCAAGGTATTTAGAGGGCCCCTACAAATTCTTCCAACTAAGTCTTAATAATGTTATTGGTGTGTTCAACTAAACTAGGGGATTGAGGATGGTAAACACAGTGAAAGTGTTGTCAAACCAGTGAAAAAGCACAGACTTGTTGAAGTACCTGGCCAGTAAAATGGTTTCCTCAATCACTATAAAGTTGGAGACTGAATTCCCCAGATAGGGATGAATTCTTCCAAAAGGACTTTAGTCACAAAGAGACAGGTGCTTGCCTTCAAGGGAAAGCCTCAGTCCATTTTGAAAATATATAGACCATGACTAAAACACATTTATATCCATGGGACAGAGGAAGATATATGAAATCCATTTTCCAGACCCAAAATTGTCCACTATGCAATTTAAAATGTCTGGGACCAGTACAAACAGGCTTTCCCTGGCAGTATTTCAGACAAGTGTGAAAAGTGAGATAGGGCAATTTTCATGGCCTTGTTAACATTTTCCCACCAATATTAATTCATGAAGACTATTGTTTTGTCAGTAGATCAATGTTTTAATGCATGTACAATGGTGAGGAGTGGGAAATTTAGTCTCCAGTAGAACTGGATTCTTATTTGATCCAAACCAGAGCTTTCTTTTTTTTACCAAACCAACAATTGTTAAACTTCCAATCTTGTTTTTCCCTTTCAGAGACAAAAACTGGACTTTTTAGCCAGTTTTTCTAAGTTATCACTTGGAGAAATAACCAAAAATAGGGCTTTGGCTGTGACTGTTTCCTTTAGGGACAGTAGTCCTTGTGGAATGTGATTCCACAATGTGGAATGTGATTTCCCCTAGTTAACAGAGAGTCAAGTTTAAAATGCCCCAGAATCATATTAATAGTTAAAGCAGCAGGCAACAATCTTGCATAAAATAATTCTGAACAATTCTGAATATAGTTTTGTTTTTGTTTTTGTTTTGCTGGAAGTAAGAGAGCATGTTGCTTCTACAGCATTCCAAAATCATGAGTTACTTTGAAAGCATATCCATTATAAATATAAATATTGATGGTTTTGCCACTGGCTTAAGTATAAGCCTGTGTAAGAGTCTATGGTTCAGACTCTTACAATAACCACAGGTAAAGACGCTGTATCAACAACATCAAAAGAATTGCAATAGCATACCCAGCACAATGTTTGGCATTGTCACCTTTTAAATAAGAACCATTAGCGAACCATGAAAAGTCAGTGTTATCCAAATGAATTTCCTGTAGATCTTGACAAAAAGTCAGGATGTGATCCATCAGCATTATGCAGTTGTGAGGGACTTCTTTGGTGATGGAGGAGAGGTGAGTAGTTGGGTTAAGGCCACTATAATGCAAAAGAATTATGTGAGGAGCAGTCAACAAAAAGACTTCATAGGAGGTGAGGGAGCTGGCTGAGAAATGTTAAGAGTGATTGAGAATTCAGGAGAGCTTTTACTTCATGAGATACAAAATAAGTTAAAGGGAATTCCACAAGGGTTTTCTTGGTGGCCTTAACCAAAAGGGCAGTGGTTATAACGTCATTAAGGCAAGGGGAATATCACTAGACCACAGGGTCCAGTTGCTGGCTATAATAACCTATTTGTCTATAATGGTCCCTGTGTTTTGGGGTAAGCATCCCAAAGTCATTCACTTCCTTTTTGTATACAAAAAGGAAAAATGTAATCTGATAATTGGGAAGCGCAAGAACAGGTAGGTTCATCAAACTCTCCTGTAAGACCTTAAAATCTATGTCACCTGTTTTTTCCCATAAAGTTGCATCAAGATTGTTGTTGTTTTGTAAACATACAAATGTTTGGTCATAAGAAAGAAGTTTGGAATCCAATTTTAGCAACCATCTATAGCTCAGAAAAACCTCACATTTCATGTTTGGTGTTTTGGTAAACTTAGGACACAATGAAGATTATCTGTATCTGGGTGTAACACTTGTTCTAATATCAGATGCCCTAAGTATCAAACCTGGGTTCGGGAAAACTGTAATTATTCTTTAGTGACCCTATGCCCCTTATTTTTTTCTTTTTTTTTACATCTTTATTGAAGTATAATTGCTTTACAATGGTGTGTTATTTTCTGTTTTATAACAAAGTGAATCAGTTCTACATATACATATGTTCCCATATATCTTCCCTCTTGCATCTCCCTCCTTCCCACCCTCCCTATCCCAACCCTCTATGTGGTCACAAAGCACCGAGCTGATCTCCGTGTGCTATGCAGCTGCTTCCCACTAACTATCTATTTTATGTTTGGTAGTGTATATATGTGCATGCCACCTCTTGCTTTGTCACAGCTTACCCTTCACGCTCTCCATATCCTTAAGTCCATTCTCTAGTAGGTCTGTGTCTTTATTCCTGTTTTACCCCTAGGTTCTTCATTACATTTTGTTTTCTTAAATTCTATATATATGTGATAACATATGGTATTTGTCTTACTCTTTCTGACTTACTTCACTCTGTATGACAGACTCTAGGTCCATCCATCTCATTACAAATAGCTCAATTTCATTGTTTTTATATGGCTGAGTAATATTCCAGTGTATATACATGCCACATCTTCTTTACCCATTCATCCAATGATGGACACTTAGGTTGTTTCCATCTGCTGGCTATTGTAAATAGAGCTGCAATGAACATTTTGGTACATAACTATTTTTGAATTATGATTATCTCAGGGTATATGCCCAGTAGTGGGATTGCTGGGTCATATGGTAGTTCTATTTGTAGTTTTTTAAGGAACCCCCATACTGTTTTCCATAGTGGCTGTACCAATTCACATTCCCACCAGCAGTGCAAGAGTGTTCCCTTTTCTCCACACCCTCTCCAGCATTTATTGTTTCTAGATTTTTTGATGATGGCCACTCTGACTGGTGTGAGATGATATCTCATTGTAGTTTTGATTTACATTTCCCTAATGATTAATGATGTTGAGCATTCTTTCATGTGTTTGTTGGCAGTCTGTATATCTTCTTTGGAGAAATATCTATTTAGGTCTTCTGACCATTTGTGAATTGGGTTGTTTGTTTTTTTGTTATTGAGCTGCTTATAAATTTTGGAGATGAATCCTTTGTCAGTTGCTTCATTTGCAAATATTTTCTCCCATTCTGAGGGTTGTCTTTTAGTCTTGTTTATAGTTTCCTTTGATGTGCAAAAGCTTTGAAGTTTCATTAGGCCCCATTTGTTTATTTTAGTTTTTATTTCCATTTCTCTAGGAGGTGAGTCAAAAAGGATGTTGCTGTGATTTATGTCATAGAGTGTTCTGCCTATGTTTTCCTCTAAGAGTTTGATAGTTTCTGGCCTTACATTTAGGTCTTTAATCCATTTTGAGCTTATTTTTGTGTATGCTGTTAGGGAGTGATCTAATCTCACACTTTTATGTGTACCTGTCCAGTTTTCCCAGCACCACTTATTGAAGAGGCTGTCCTTTCTCCACTGTACATTCCTGCCTCCTTTATCAAAGGTAAGGTGACCATATGTGTGTGGGTTTATCTCTGAGTTTTCTATCTTGTTCCATTTATCTATTTTTCTGTTTTTGTGCCAGTACCATACTGTCTTGATTACTGTAGCTTTGTAGTATAGTCTGAAGTCAGAGAGCCTGATTCCTCCAGCTCCATTTTTTGTCCTCAAGATTGTTTTGGCTATTCGGGGTCTTTTATGTTTCCATACAAATTGTGAAATTTTTTGTTTTAGTTCTGTGAAAAATGCCAGTGGTAGTTTGATAGGGATTGCATTGAATCTGTAGATTGCTTTGTGTAGTAGAGTCATTTTCAGATTGTTGATTCTTCCAATCCAAGAATGAGGTATATATCTCCATCTATTTGTATCATCTTTAATTTCTTTCAGCAGTGTCTTATAATTTTCTGCATACAGTTCTTTTGTCTCTTTACATAGGTTTATTCCTAGATATTTTATTCTTTTATTTTTGCAATGGTAAATGGGAGTGTTTTCTTGAGTTCATTTTCAGATTTTTCATCATTAGTGTATAGGAATGCAAGAGATTTCTGTGCATTAATTTTGTATCCTGCTACTTTACCAAATTCATTGATTAGCTCTAGTAGTTTTCTGGTAGCATCTTTAGGATTCTCTATATATAGTATCATGTCATCTGCAAACAGTGACAGCTTTACTTCTTCTTTTCTGATTTGGATTCCTTTTACTTCCTTTTCTTCTCTGATTGCTGTGGCTAAAACTTCCAAAACTATGTTGAATAAGAGTGGTGAGAGTGGGCAACCTTGTCTTGTTCCTGATCTTAGTGGAAATGCTTTCAATTTTTCACCATTGAGGATGATGTTGGCTGTGGGTTTGTCATATATGGTCTTTATTATGTTGAGGAAAGTTCCATCTATGCCTACTTTCTGCAGGGTTTTTTTTATCATAAATCGGTGTTTAATTTTGTCAAAAGCTTTCCCTGCATGTATTGAGATGATCATATGTTTTTTCTCCTTCACTTTGGTAATATGGTGTATCATGTTGATTGATTTGCTTATATTGAAGAATCCTTGCATTCCTGGAATAAACCCCACTTGATCATGGTTTATGATCCTTTTTATTTGGTGTTGGATTCTGTTTGCTAGTATTTTGTTGAGGATTTTTGCATCTATGTTCATCAGTGATATTGGCCTGTAGTTTTCTTTCTTTGTGACATCCTTGTCTGATTTTGGTATCAGGATGATGGTGGCCTCGTAGAATGAGTTTGGGAGTGTTCCTCTCTCTGCTATATTTTGGAAGAGTTTGAGAAGGATAGGTGTTAGCTCTTCTCTAAATGTTTGATAGAATTCGCTTGTGAAGCCATCTGGTCTTGGGCTTTTGTTTGTTGGAAGATTTTTAATCACAGTTTCAATTTCAGTGCTTGTGATTCGTCTGTTCATATGTCCTTTTAAAGCTAAAAAATTTAGCAAGTGGATGTTGTCTTCCCCTGAGGAGGCTTGAGAAGGAGAGCAAAGAAGAAACTTTTCCACTTATTGCAACTAAGTAGAACCTCTAGGGAACATTATATCATCTAGTCAAGCCATCAGGATTTGTGAGAAATACAAAGGACTCTTAGTAAAACTCTGAAGCATTACTGTCCAAGTGAATATTTTCCCCAAATGAAGGCAAAAATATATTGGTTAGCTTCATCAACTAGGATACTAAAGAATGCACTACATAATCAATTACAGTAGAGAATATCCTTAGGATGGAAATGGATGTTAATGATATGTGAGGATTTGGAACAAGAGGGTGTCCAGGAATAACAAAGTTGATTGCTTAGAGGTTCTGGACAAAACCTCAACATTTGGCCCTTAAGTTTTTTAAGGGGAAAAATAAGAGTATTACAGGGAATAATATATGGGATAAAGAGGCCTTGAGACTTACACTCTTCTATTATTGTCTTTATGCCTTAAAGGACTTCTTCACTTATAGGATATTGATAATTCTGGGAAGAGATTTTGAGGAATCTACCTAGATCTTGATGGGAGGCATGCTGTAAATTTTGTCAATATCAGTTGGAGAGTTTGCCCATAAGTAGCATGGTAGCTGATTCAATAGGGACAAATGATCACTGTTTTCAGAATCAGCTCTAGTACCATCAGGAGACGGAGGAAATAAATTGTTAAATGTCATTTAATTCATCTGATTGGTTACTTTAATGACTTCTGTCAAGTTCTAGAATTATTTTTCCCCTTGGAAGAAAGAAATTCCAGCATGATACTTCTTTAATAAGTCTCAGTCTAATAAATATAAGGTAGATGAACTGAGGAGAAAAGGGTGTGTATTTCTCAAAATTTCTGAACAAAAGGGAATAGATTCAGAGATGGAAACCTCTTGAAGTTCATCAGGGGTGCCTAGTATTTGAACTATTTTAGTACTCCGAGGCAGGGACTTCTTTATAATAGTGAGGTTAAGCACCAAGAGTGCGGCTCTGGTGTCAACTGGGAGTGGAAAACATTCAGACCCAATCTGGAGAAATGTTTCTCCAAACTAATTAAGATGGAGTTTTTCAAAGAGCCCCTAAACCTCCTCAGAGCCTTGTCAATGAGAATTGGGAGAACATTGGAAAGGCTTGTTAGAGAGCTGAAGGCATCTGAAGAACTTAAATTTGTAACAATCTAGTTTCCTATGTCCTGGATTTTTGCAATAGTAGCAAAAACTAGGAGGGTTTTGATTTCACTAAGGGACTTTCATTTGCTGAAGTTGAAGATAAAGGGTTTTGGTGGTCTTCTCATCTAAAGTAGGAGGGAGGTGGTTTGCCAGATAAACTAACTCTGTATGGACACAGTTTTACAGTCTATCCCAGTCCTTTTTACGAGAAGGGAAAAGTCCTGATTCAACCTATTCATAGACATACAGTTAAAGGCTTCCTGTGTGGAAGCAGTATCTGAAGGAAGACCAGAATTTGCCTTAAAAACAATCTGAAGTATATTGCAATAGTCATGAACCTAGTCAACAGTGTGTAAGCTTAAATTTTGTTTGAATCAACAAGCTTTAGAAAAACCTTAGGAATGTCTCTAAAAAACTTGCCTAGCAGTTGTCTGAACATGACCATGTAATAAGCTATCAAACTGGTCTCCAGGCTTTAATTCTAGGGAGCTTTCAGGATTTTCCCAATTAGCAGTTTTTATCCAATTCTGGGTCTGACCCTCACTGACAAGCATATGAGTTAGCTGATAGAAGTCAGAGAAATCAGGTTGATATGTTTAAATGACTGTATTAAATTCCTCAGCAAATCTGTAAGGATCTTTGGTACTTTGGGAAAATCTTTGACTATGGCTCACAGTTTAGTTTTAGTCCAGGGAATATAAAAAAATTAAGGGTTTATCTTCTGGATCCTCAGGTGTCTTAATTTTAAAGGACATGTCCTGATAAGTTCAGAGGAAAAGGGAGTGGGGAGAGTTTCAGATAAAATTAGAAGTTCAGTGAAAGAATTAGTATGTTGGAACTGAGGGCCTAGAGGAGGTTTAGGCAGTTTAGAAGGGAAGGAGGAAAGTGGCCCCCAAGGCAGAACCTGAGATAAAGAAGGGAGAAGAGCCTGGAGCTTCAGAAGACATTTTATCTTCCTTTCTTTGTTAGCTTCCCTCAGTTAATCTTAAAATCTTATTTTGCAGAGAGGCAACTGTGGCTCCTGATAACATTTGGAAGCCTCAAAATACCAATGGAAATAAGTGTTCTATTCAGTTTGGGAAATTTTAGAACTATGATTGTCCAATTAGATTGTAACACAGGTAAATTTGAGGATTTCAATAGTTCCCCATAATAGTCATTGATTTTCTAAATTGTATTTGGTTAGTTTGGTTCATTTAGTTAGAAATGTCCATGAGGAATGACCATGGTTTTCAATCGTAAAATCAGCTGTGGTCCCTGTAAAGGGGGCACCTTCAAAATATTTAGATAATTAGTTCTTAGAGATTTTTTTTCCTTTTATTATCCAGAGTAAGAGAATAATTTTCAAACAGTCTAAAGAGCTCAGACAGCTTAAACGATGTAAGCAATCCAAACAGTCTGTAGGATTTATACCAACAAGTTCTAACGGAAGAGTCTGGATTAGGAAGAGGCAGGCTGAAGGTTGTGCTCAGCACAGTTCTAAAGAAACAGCCCCACTTCCACGAGGAATGTCCTGAAGCCTAGTCAGTTCCAAACAGAAAAGTCTGATTTCAAAATCAGGCCAAAGTGCCAAATGAGTACTCACACACAGAGCAAGCCTTAACTAGAAAAGAGAAAACCGTAAAATAGATCCCAAGTACAAATACAGCTTGGAGAGCTTCCTAATGCAAAGAGGGTGGAAGTTTGTTTCAAGAAAAAACATACCCTCAAATTCCAGGGTCAGTGAGAAAAGCAGTGAGCAACAGAGGGTTCAGTGTGTGTACTGCATTTATTTGCTCAGCAGCCTCAGAGTCGCTGGGAGTCTTCTCTGGATTCCCGTACTGATCACCAAAATATTGACTGAAAACAAACTGACAGTTATTCCCCAGCAATAATGGGTTTATTTGGGATCAGCAAATAATTGTCATTTGAGGTCTGCTATTGCTGTGAGCCATATGCAAATCCCCAGCAAGGAGAACAATTTTATGGAGGGAAAAAGGAAGTGGGAGGGCCACAGTTATCAAAAAGTTCACGGCTTTTCATTGGCTGAGTTATGACAGTCTGTCATTGGTTGAATTCTCGCCAGGAAAGAAGAGGAAGTCTTCTTTCTTCCCACTGGGCTCTTCCATCATTGCAGGGTGTGAGAGCTCCCACTTCCGGTCTCCTAACTCTTTCTAATGGAGGTTTCTGTTTATTAGTTTTTCACAATATTTACCCAAAAACGTTAACAAGTTTAAGTCCACTTGAAAACGTGCACATGACATTTATAAGAGCTTTATTCAAAATTGCCAAAACTTAGAAGCAATCACATTGCCCTTCAGTAAGTGAATGTAAAATAAACTGTGATACATCCAACAATAGAATATTATTCAGTACTAAAAAGAAAAGACACAAAGAAAACCAAAATGCTTATTACTAAATGACATAACCAATCTGAAATGTTATATACTATAAGATTCCAACTATATGAAATTCTGGAAAAGACAAAAGTATGGAGACATTAAAAGGGTCAGTGGTTGCCAGGGTTTAGGTGGGAGGGAGGGATGAATAGGGTGAGCACTTAGGCTTACAGGACAGTGAAAATACTATGTGTGATACTATTGGTGGACTTATGTTGGTATACATTTGTCCAAACCCATTAGAGCATACAACAGGAAGAGTGAGCCCTAATGTGGAACTATTAGGAAGTTCCTATGGAATTTGGGTGATAATGATGTGTCACTGTAGGCTTATCAATTCTATCATATGTATCACTCTGGTGGGGCATGTTGATAAGAGGGAGGCTACTCAATTATAAGCAGGGAGTACATGGGACCTCTCTCCCTGCCTCTGAATTTTTCTGTGAGCCTACGAGTGCTCTAAAAAATTACTTAAAATATAATCAATTAATTAATTTAAAATGATTTAAAGAGATATGTGTTTCTAGATAAGGTATTATTAAATGACAAAATATAATTCACTGTAAAATTTGAGATCAAAGTAAGACATTTCAAGATAATTTGATAATCATGAAATTATGAAAGACCATTATGGCAAGCACATACACAAGAAGATGTTATAGCAAAAGTGAATCCAGTTCTGATTTCAAAGTCCTTAAAAACTTTTTATGTTTTATGTTAATCCTTACCATTTGGGGATATCAGGATGTATCCCACAAAATTTAACCACTTCATTATTTTTTTTCCCACAAGGCAGGAGAAAAAAAGCAAAGATCAGCATTCTTCCCTAGAGACTCAATCAGGACTCCCACAGTTGAGTAGAATTTGTATTTTATATTATTATTAAGACTTGTCCCCCATAGTTTAAATCAAAATAATAAACAAACCTGTGTATGTATATTATCAAGTATTTGTATTGTAGATATATGAGTATATGTATAGATACACAGAGAGATATATCTACATTTTTACCCTTCATCATATGGTTGTATTGCTCACTTATGCATAACTGATTTGGGAATTTATTATAATTATGAAGTCACTAGCACAGCAGCTTTCCTTTTTCTTGAGCAATAAAGAAAACATATCAAGTAGTAACCAAATTTTCATCTGACTTAAGCAAATATTTTGTAGTGTGAGCTTCTCAACCTATGCTTATTATCTTTGTCCCAGGTTAATCTTTCTTTTCATGATAACATTGATTAGAAAATGATTGCCAATTATCCTTGTGTCATATCCAGACTGTTTTCAGTTGGATATACATGCATACATGTACAGACAAATACACACTAGACATCTCACAGCCCCCAAGGTGCCAGGGGAGGAAATTACATATGAAATAAATACAGTAAGTCCTCTACATAGGAACCCTCAAGTTGTGAACTTTTGAAGATGTGAACATGTGTGCACATGTCCAACCATGTAAGTTAGTTCACGTGTGTCTGGTGTACATTGTCACATGTGTGCATCCTCTACAAGTGGTTGTCCTTTTGGGTACTTTACTGTACAGTACTGTATAGAGTACAGTAGTACAGTATCTTTATTTCAAGCCCAGGATGTCCAAAAGCAAGCATAAAATCAGCAGTGATATAGCTGGTACTGCTAAGAAGCACCAAGAATTGGAGGCCCAGAGAAAGGACAATGAGAGACAAGAGGAAGAAGTGACTGAAGAACTGAAGAGATTCCTGATGCAGGAAATGGCAGGGGATTTTCTTTATTTAAGGAGGCACTGTTAGTTTTTGAGACACAGGACCTGAATGTAGAACTGTACACGAAGGTTGCAGCAGCCATTCAGAATGCAATCCAGTGCTACCGTGTCATCTATGATGAGAAAAGAGCTGCTACCCAGACACCACTAGATCATTGTTTCAAGAGGGTAGATAGAATTGAATCCAGCAAGGATCCAGAACCTGTGCCATCGTCAGGCATGAGTGAAAGTGCAGCTTGCCCTCCATCTCCTGTTGCTGACGATCCTTCAGCTCTACCATCTCCCACCTCCTCTCCCTCCTCCAGTCAGTAACTCTTCTTGCTTTTTCACTCGATGCCAGCCGCAGTTTGCCAGCTGTTGTACTGTACTACTGTACTTTTCAAGGTATTGTACTGCAAGATTAAAAATGTCTTCTTTATTTTTTGTGTTTGATTTTTTATGTATTATTTTTGTAAAAAGTATTATAAACTTATTACATTACAGTACTATATAGCCGATTGTGTTAGTTGGGTACCTAGGCTAACTTTGTTAGACTTACAAACAAATTGGACTTACAAACACACTCTTGGAATGGAATTGGTTCATATGTAGGGGACTTACTGTAATAAAATTCTCCCTGGAATCCTCAGACAGTGTTTCATTGGTAAACACTAAAGAGAAATGGGATATTTTCTGTTTTTATTTTTTTCATTTCTTACCATGATTATTCATTTATGATAATTCCAGGATTAATAGGACTGTATGAATGGTGAAATAGTATAGAGAACAAAAATTTAGTAGAAAACTTCTAATATAAAATTAGACATATAACTTAATCTAGTTGAGAAAATTTATCCCATTCAATATTTTATCTCAACATTTTTGAAATGTTGAGATTCCTCACTCTAGAATCATTTGGTCTTTTGTGAATCATGAAAAAATTTTAGGTGCGGACAAATATAATCAGCTGAAAAAGTACTATCCTGAGTTCTTCTCTTTCTCTTTCCTGCTACCAGAGCTTGGAGAAATAAAGCAGAGAAATCATAATCAAAACAATAGAATGTCTTTTTCTCTGGTAAGCAGAGACCTAAATTGAAGACACATCCTCCACAAAATCCCAATCTTCCGTATACTTTGTCGGACTTTCTACAAAAACTTCTGGTCTCCTCAGCTCACGTACCCACTTCCCAGTGGAAAACAGGAGAAGGGAATACTTCTGTTTCCAGGGTGGGCTTAAAGATGGGCTCAGTGGACCAACTGTTATCTTCTCCATCCTGAAGTTTCAGTATCTATTTTAGCACTGCTAAAGGATTATCTCTTCTTTTTACTCTTTCCAAAAATATAACTGTTATTCTAGCCTCAAAATCATTCTCAAGAAATTAATGTGATAGAATATGTTTGTTTACTTGTAAGAAATAACCTTGCAAAATACAAGTATTTTAGTTTAAGGAGGGAAAGCACTATTTGACTATGTACTTATGTCTCAACATTCATTCTCTAGTTTTATAAACTGGATAATGGATTGGAAAGGTAATTTAAAGAGTAAAGTCTAAAGAGTTGATTTGTCCATCAGATAGTCATTCAAGCAAAATGTTTTTATACACACATTACACACATGGCTTGAGCCAGCATTTAAAAAAGTCAAAAAACCAACATTGTAGAACAGACTAACAAACTGAATTATTCAGTGTATAGATTGGTACCAAAAGAAGAAAAATAAATATTGATCCTAAATGTGCACTCCCATTTCCTTTATGCTGCAATACATGGTAAAGTAATGATTTATTATTGTATAAAAAAGGATTCAACCTAACAAAATAGAAACATAGTTAGAGTCCAAGAACAAATACATGGTTGTCAGAGGGGTTGATGGGATGGGAGAGAAATAGGTGGGGGAGATGAAGAGGTACAGACTTAACAAATGGGTCAGGAATATGAAGTGTACAGTGTGGGGAATATAGTCAATAACTATGTAGTATCTTTGTATGGTGACAGATAATTACTAACTTTATCTTGGTGATCATTTTGAGATGTACAGAAATATCTAATCACTATACTGTGTACAGGGAACTAACATAGTATTTTAGGTCAACTATACTTCAAAAACAACAAACAAGCTCATAGGAAAAGAGATCAGATTTGTGGTCACCAGAGGCAGTGGGTGTGGAGAGGGGGGACTGGATGAAGACAGTCAAAAGGTACAAACTTCCAGTTACAACATAAATAACTCTAGGAATATAATGTATAACATGATAAATGTAATTAACATTGATTATGTTATATGTGAAAGTTCTTAAGAGAGTAAATCCTAAGAGTTCTTACCACAAAGAAAAAATTTTCTATTTCTTTAATTTTGTATCTGTATGAGATTGACGGATGTTAAGTAATCTTATTGTGATAATGATTTCATGATGTATGTGAGTCAATTCATTATGCTGTACACCTTAAACTTATACGGTGCTGTACATCAGTTATGTCTCAATAAAACTGAAAAATAAATAAATAAACAAGTACACAAAGAAATGAATAAATGTCCATCTGCCTTTGTGCCCTCTGGAAAGGTTTCCTAAAAATGATTAGAGGGAGTTGCAATTAGTGATGAAGTTTAGGGTAAGGGACCAATATGATATGGTGGGAGGACTGGGAAGTGTTCAAGAGTGTCAATACACTTTCTGGGGGATTAATCAGTTCTAAAAACAACTAACCTTTAGTAATTATCATGGCAGAGAGGTAGATAGGCTTTGTGGAATCTGTGAAAAATCTGGCATATACATATTGGAACAGAAATAGAATCACAGAATCACAGGTTAAGTGAATTTTGCAAATGGAATTAGTCTTAGAAATTATATAACCCGATCCTTTTAAAAACATTTAATTTTAACAACTTCATTGGGCTATAATTGATATACAAGAAACTTGAAGATATTTAATATGTATAATTTGGTGAGTTTGTACATATGAAACTCTAGTGAAACCATCACCACAATCACGGTAATAAACATAGGCCTCAACTCCAAAAATACAAAACAAAACTAAACAAAAAAGTGATTCAGTTTGGTGACCATTTACTGTATTCAAAACTTTGACACTATTTGGAGCAAAGTATATCTTGATATTTTTTATTTATTATTAGTGTAATCTTGATCTCATTTTGAAATGCCTCGTAAGAATCATCATCATCAATGAAACCATCACGCTTTCTAACATCTTTTTCACCAAGAACAAAATAAAGTTCGATTTTGGGGTTGTTAATAATTCTTGACACAAGAGGGTTGGTACTGGGTTGATAGGTTCATAGCATAGATAATCCCAATACCTATTCATTTATAATTGTCTACATTTAGCTACAGCAATTCACAATTTAAGAATACTTGTCTTATCCAAAATATAAATCATATAATCTTTGTGCTATGTGCCATTGCATGTGTTCATTATGATATATCTTATTTTATTTGCCTTGTTTTTATCAAGTAGTACTTGCCCTCAGTAAGTTATTTAAAAATTTATTAAAAAAAGAAAATTTGTGTAAAAAAAGATTGCCCATAAGATAGCACAGCAAATGAAAGACTTAATGGTGCCCTTCTCAAATGCACTTATATTCTTCTCTATTTTCCAGTATATATAGAAATAATTTTGTATTAAAACATGTTTTATATTAAAATATATAAAGTAGTACAAACTAAATGTAATTATATTAGGCAAAATATACCTGATAGTTCTTTTAGTTATAGTTATACCTTGATAACATCAAGTCTTTAACAAAGGATCTTTGTTTCTGGGTACTGACATTTTCCTTTCAAAAAGGGTAAGAAGAAAAAAGCAAAAATGAAAGAATGAAACAATGATACATTTTACAGTACTTAAAATAATACTAAGTCAATAGTTCATAAGAAACAATAAAAGCAACAAGTCAGCACATTGAAGAAGCACAGGAGAGCTTTCACACTGTACAATTACATCTTCATGGGAAGGCTCCATTCAATTAAAGAAAAGGCTATAGTCACTATAATACTGTACATGTATAAACTGCCAGACAAGAAGCAGTTAATATTTACCTTATCATTGAATGAGCATACAATTAAGTATATCACCTCAGTGAATTTATTTTTCCAGCTTTATTGAGATCTTATTGACATATAACCTATGTAAGTCTAAGGCATACAAGGTGATGATTTGATACATGTATATATTGAGAAATATTACCACAATAAAGCTATTTCACAACTCCATCCACTCACATAATTACCATTTTGTGTGTGTGTGGTGACAATATTTATGATCTACTCTCTTAAAAACTTTCAAGTATTGTATATAATAGAGTATTTTTATAGTGACCATACTATTCATTAGATGCCCAGAACTTAATCATTTTTTAAACATTTTTATTGGAGTATAGTTGATTTACAATGTTGTGTTAATTTCAAGTGTACAGCAAATTGAATGAATTATAAATATACATATATATACTCTTTTTTTTTTTTTAGATTCTTTTCCCATGTAGGCCATTACAGAGTACTGAATAGATTTCCCTGTGCTAAGGACAAGTAGGTCCTTAATAGTTAACTATTTTATATATAAAAGTGTCTATATAGCAATCCCAATGCCCCAGTTTATTCCTCCCCCCCATCCCCTGGTAACCATAAGTTTGTTTTCTACATCTGTGACTCTGCTTCTGTTTTGTAAACAAGTTCATTGTACCAATTTTTTTTAATTCCACATATAAGCAATGTCTTATGCTATTTTTCTTTCTGTGTCTGTGTGTCTGACTTACTTCACTCATGATGACAATCTCTATGTCCATCCATGTTCCTGCAAATGACATTATTTTGTTTTTGTTTTTTTTTTTATGACTGAGTAATATTCTATTGTATATATGTACCACATCTTCTTTATCCATTCCTCTCTTATGGACTTTTATGTTTCTTCCATTTCCTGGCTATTGTGAATAGTGTTGCAATGAACATTCACATGTATCTTTTGAATTATGGTTTGAATTATGGGGTGCATGTATCTTTTTGAATTATGGTTTTCTCTGGGTATAGGTTTAGGATTGGGATTGCTGGGTCATATGGTATTTCTATTTTTAGATTTTTAAGGAACCTCCATATTGTGCTCCATAGTGGCTGTATCAATTTACATTCCCACTAACTAACAGTGCATGAGGGTTCCCTTTTCTCCACATCCTCTCCAGTGTTTATTGTTTGTAGATATTTTGATTATGGCCATTCTGACTGGTGTGATTGTAACTTTGATTTGCATTTCTATAATAATTAGTGATATTGGGAAACTTTTCATGTGCTTTTTGCCATCTATATGTCTTCTTTGGAGAAATGTTAATTTAGGTCTTCTGCCCATTTTTTGATTGGGCTTTTTTTTTTTTTTTTGGACACAAACAGCTGCATGAGCTGTTTGTATATTTAGGAGATTAATCTCTTGTCACTTGCTTTATTTGCAAATATTTTCTCCCATTCTGAGGGTTGTCTTTTAGTCTTGTTTATGGTTTCATTTGCTGTGCAAAAGCTTTTAAGTTTAATTAGGTCCCATTTACTTATTTTTGTTTCTATTTTCATTACTCTAGGAGGTGGATCAAAAACGATCTTGCTGCAATTTATGTCAGAGAGTGTCTGTCTATGTTTTCCTCTAAGAATTTTATAGTATTCAACCTTACATTTAGGTCTTTAATTCATTTTGAGTTTATTTTTGTGTACGGTGTTAGAGAGTGTTCTAATTTCATTCTTTTACAGGTAGCTGTCCAGTTTTCCCAGCACCACTTATTGAAAAGACTGTCTTTTCTCCATTGTATATTCTTGTCTCCTTTGTCATAGATTAGTTGACCATAGATGCATGGGTTTATCTCTGGGATTTCTATTCTGTTCCATTGATCTATATATCTGTTGTTCTGTGAGTACCATACTGACTTGATTACAGTAGCTTTGTGGTAGAGTCTGAAGACAGGGAGCATGATTCCTCCTGTTACATTTTTCTTTCTCAAGATTGCTTTGGCTATTTGGGCTCTTTTGGTTTCCATATAAATTGTAAAATATTTTGCTCTAATTCTGTGGAAAATACCATTGGTAATTTGATAGGGATTACATTGAATCTGTAAATTGTTTTGGGTAGTGTAGTCATTTTCATAATATTGATTCTTCCAATCCAAGAACTTCATATATCTCTCCAGCTGTTTGTGTCATCTTTGATTTCTTTCATCGATGTTTTATAGTTTTCTGAGTATGGATCTTTTGCCTCC
Source organism: Lagenorhynchus albirostris (assembly GCF_949774975.1). NCBI lineage: Eukaryota > Metazoa > Chordata > Mammalia > Artiodactyla > Delphinidae > Lagenorhynchus > Lagenorhynchus albirostris. The sequence goes on along the minus strand of NC_083106.1, from coordinate 85,220,012 downwards.
TTACGTAGATTTATTCCTAGGTATTTTATTCTTTTGGTTGCAATGGTAAATGGGATGTTTCCTTAATTTCTCTTTCTGAACTTTCATTGTTAGTGTATAGGAATGCAAGTGATTTCTGTGTATTAATTTTGTACCCTGCAAATTTACCATTGATACAGTCTAGTAGTTTTCTGATGGCCTCTTTAGGATTTTCTATGTATAGTATCATGTAATCTGCAAACACTGACAGTTTTACTTCTTTTCCAATTTAGATTCTTTTTATTTATTTATTTTCTCTGATTGCCATGGCTAGGACTTCCAAAAGTATGTTGAATAATAGTCGTGAGAGTGGACATCCTTGTCTTTTTCCTGATCTTAGAAGATAAGCTTCCAGTTTTTCACCACTGAGAATGATGTTTGCTGTTCATTTTTCATATATGGCCTTTATTATGTTGAGGTATGTTCTCTCTATGGACACTTTCTGGAGATTTTTTATTATAAATGTGTGTTGAATTTTCCTCTTGTTTCTGCTGTCTGCCCCCTGGTGGGTGAGGTTGGTCCAGAGGCTTGTGCCATTATCTGCTTGATAGGGGGTTTGTTTGGTGTGGTGATGACCAGATCATGCCCTAGATATTGAGCTGGGCCTCCCCTTTGCTCTGTGGTTGTCACTGCCCTGTCAGGGACTGGGTCTGCTCCCTAGCTGTTGGATTAGAGACCCCTATATCTGTTTCTTAGCTGTGATTCTAATCTGCAGTGTGAGGTAGGTGGGATAGGATCACTCCCACTGGGAGACAAGCCACTGAATATTCCTCCTCTGGAGATGTTTATCTGTGAATGTGTTCTGCTGTGTCCCCTTTCACCCACTGTGCAGGCTTACAAAGTACACTGCTGTTGGCACTGCTCTCGATCCTGTCATAACCGTGGGTATGCCAGCAACTGGCCCTGGTAACTCTCAGGCATTGTTTTCACCAGGCCACTGGTGCAGGTCCACTGAGGTCAGGTCCCAGAACTGCATTAGTCATGCACCGGGACCTGCTGTGGGAGCTATGGTGTCAGCTCAGAATCTGGCCTGGCCCCACCTCCATGTGTACGTGCCCACAGAGCCCACAGCTCCTAAAGCCAGATCCATCCCAGTTACAAGATCACTGGTTGTCCTTTCAGATATTTTGCAGGTGCTGAATTTAGGAAGCCATCAGCAGAGGTGTAACTCCGCAGTTCACACAGCAGCAAGGAGAGATTTCAGCTCTTCTTTCTTAGTCACATAGCTCCTGGGGCTCAACTGTAGTTTCAGCCCCTCCTATGGATGATTTTCCTTGTGGGGGGAGTTATCTGTACACAACCAGGACAGCAGGACTGTGCCTGACACCCACTGGTGAATTTCCTAGTAGCGAGAGCTATCCGTGCCCTTTTGGATCAGCAGGGGTGTGTCCTGGGGCCTGCTGGCAGAATTGCTAGTGGCTGAATCTGTCTGAACCCCTCTGGGTCAGCAGATGTGGGGCCTGGAATCTGCCTGTTTGTCTGCAAGAGGTGGCCAGTGCCTGCCTCTGAAGCCCAAGATGGTAGTGTCAACTTGCGACCACCCCCAGAGCTCCTGTAGGCGGCTTCCTGTTGCCTGAGAGTGCTCACAGGGATAGAAGTCCTTATGGTGGTCCTGCCCCTCTGCTCGTGTGCTTCTCAATAATGGGCCCTCTCTGGGAGGCCCAGGCTTCTTCCTAGTACACTCTCAATTGTCATGGCCTGACAACTTCAGGATGTTTCTACACCTAACCCTGGTCCTCTCCCTGGGTCTGACCTCTGAATTCTGAGCTTCAGCACCCAACACCCACCCTCACTGACAGAGGAGTGTCTCAGGTTGTGGAGCACAGGGTGGTGGTGCAGAGCATCTGTGCAGGTTACTTTCTGTTTTGCTTTCCAGATACTTGTTGCTGCTTTCCCTGTTTTGTCTCCAAAACTCCCCGCCTATCCAGTCTAATTTATCTGCTGGTAAGGACCCTTCCCAAGGTGTGGGAACCTTTCCTCCTTCACAGCTTCCTAACTAGGGCACAGGCCCTGTCCTGATTTCTTCTTTTTATTTTTCCTTTTGTCCAACCCAGTTACATGGAGGTTTTCTTGTCTTTTCAGATGTCTGAGGTCTTCTTTCAGCACTCAGTAGCTGTTCTGTGTGAATCGTTCCACTTGTAGATTTTTTTTTAATGTTTCTGTGGAAGATGGTGAACTCTGCTTCCTACTCCTCCACCATCTTGATCTCAACTCCTTAATCATCTAATAGATGTAAGTTTATACACTTTGACCAATATTTCCCCATTTCCTACTTCTCCCCACCATTGGCAACCACCATTCTACTCTCTATTTCTGAGTTTAGCTTTTTTGATTCCATATATAAGTGAGAATGTAAAAGTATTTTTCTTTCTCTATCTGACTTATCTCACTTAGCATAGTGCTCTCAATATACATGTGGATCCTATCATATATATACATATATATATATGTGTGTGTGTATATATCACATTTCTTTATCCTCTCATCCATCCATGAACACTTAGATGGTTTTCATGCCTTGATTATTTTGAAAAATGCTCAGTGAATATGGGGGTGCAGATATCTCTTCCTTTTTTTTTTTTTTGCAGTACACGGGTCTCTCACTGTCGTGGCCTCTCCTGCTGCAGAGCACAGGCTCCGGATGCACAGGCTCAGCAGCCATGGCTCACGGGCCCAGCTGCTCCATGTCATGTGGGATCTTCCCGGACAGGGGCATGAACCACTCTCCCCTGCATCGGCAGGCGGACTCTCAACCACTGTGCCACCAGGGAAGCCCCTCTCTTCCTTATAGTGGGTTCATTCCTTTCAAATATATTTCCAGAAGTGAAATTATTAGATCATACAGTAGTTCTATTTTTATTTTTTTGAGAAACCTCCATACTGTTTTCCATAGTGACTGCACAAACTTGCATTCCCGCCAATATGCCCTAGAATTCCAATTTTTCCACATCCTTATCAAACTCAAAATCTCTTGTCTCTTGTCTTTTTTGAAAATAGTCATTATCACAGGTACAATGTGGTGTCTCATTTTGGTTTTGATTTGCATTTCCCTGATAATTAGTGATGTTGAGCATCTTTTCATGTAATTGTTGGCCATTTGCAAAAAATATCTATTCAAGTTCTTTGACCATTCTTTTTAAATTGAATTGGTTTTTGCTTCTTTGTTTATGCTATTGAATAGTTTGGGTCCTTGTATATTTTGGATATTAACCCCTTATCAGAAAAATGGTGTGCAAAACTTTTGTGTCATTCCATAGGTTGCCTTTAATTTTATTGTCTCTTTTGCTGTGCATAAGTTTTACATTTGATGCAATCCCATTTGTTTATCTTTGCTTTTGTTGCTTGAGTTTTTGATGTCATATCCAAATATTTGTTGCCAAAACCAACATCAAGGAGTTTTCCCTCTGATTTCTTCTAGTAGTTTTACAGTTTCAGGTCTCACATTTAAGTCTTTAATACGTTTTGAGCTGTTGTTTTGTGAGTGGTATAAGACAGGGGTAAATTTCATTCTTCTGTTTATGATTATCCAGTTTTCCCAAAATTGAGTATTCTTGTCTCTCTTGTCAAATATTAGTTGACATATAAACATGAGTTTATTTCTGGGCCCTTGATTCTGTTCCATTGTTCAATGTGTCTGATTTTATGCCAAGACTATACTGTTTGGTTAGTATAGCTTTATGATAAAGTTTTAAATCTGGATGTGTGGTTTCTACAGTTTTGCTCACTTTTCTCAAGATTTTTTTGGTTATTTGAGGTATTTTGTTGTTCTACATGAATTGCAGGATTTTTTTTTCTATTTTTTTATTTTTATTTTATTTTATTATTTGTTTTTACATCTTTATTGGAGTATAATTGCTTTCCAATGGTGTGTTAGTTTCTGTTTTATAACAAAGTGAATCAGTTATAAATATACATATGTTCCCATATCTCTTCCCTTTTACGTGTCCCTCCCTCCCACCCTCCCTATCCCACCCCTCCAGGTGGTCACAATGCACCGAGCTGATCTCCCTGTGCTATGCTGCTGCCTCCCACTAGCTATCTACCTTACATTTGGTAGTGTATATATGTCCATGCCTCTCTCTCGCTTTGTCACAGCTTACCCTTCCCCCTCCCCATAACCTCAAGTCCATTCTCTAGTAAGTCTGTGTCTTTATTCCTGTCTTACCCCTAGGTTCTTCATGACATTTTTTTTTCTTAAATTCCATATATATGTGTTAGCATACGGTATTTGTCTTTCTCTTTCTGACTTACTTCACTATGTATGACAGACTCTAGGTCTATCCACCTCATTACAAATAGCTCAATTTCATTTCTTTTTATGCCTGAGTAATATTCCATTGTATATATGTGCCACATCTTCTTTATCCATTCATCTGATGATGGACACTTAGGTTGTTTCCATCTCCAGGCTATTGTTAATAGAGCTGCAATGAACATTTTGGTACATGACTCTTTTTGAATTATGGTTTTCTCAGGGTATATGCCCAGTAGTGAGATTGCTGGGTCATATGGTAGTTCTATTTGCAGTTTTTTAAGGAACCTCCATACTGTTCTCCACAGTGGCTGTATCAATTTACATTCCCACCAACAGTGCAAGAGGGTTCCCTTTTCTCCACACCCTCTCCAGCATTTATTGTTTCTAGATTTTTTGATGATGGCCATTCTGACTGGTGTGAGGTGATATCTCATTGTAGTTTTGATTTGCATTTCTCTAATGATTAATGAAGTTGAGCATTCTTTCATGTGTTTGTTGGCAGTCTGTATATCTACTTTGGAGGAATGTCTATTTAGGTCTTCTGCCCATTTTTGGATTGGATTATTTGTTTTATTTGTTATTGAGCTGCATGAGCTGCTTATAAATTTTGGAGATTAATCCTTTGTCAGTTGCTTCATTTGCAAATATTTTCTCCCATTCTGAGGGTTGTCTTTTGGTCTTGTTTATGTTTTTTTTTCTATTTCCTTGAAAAATGTCATTAGAATTCTGGTAGGGATTGCACTGAATCTGTAGATTACTTTGAGCAGTACAGACATTTAAGCAATATGCATTCTTCTAATCCGTGAACATGGGATATCTATTTATTTATTTGTATCTTCAACTTCTTTTGTCAGTATGATGTAATTTTCAATGTACATACCTTTCACCTCCTTAGTTAAATTTGTTCCTAAGTATTTTATTATTTTTGATGCTGTTGTAAATATGATTATTTTCTTTATTTATATGTCTGATAGTTCATTGTTAGTATATAGAAATGCTGATTAGGAGCAGCCCAGAGACATGGTAGCCAGCTGGGGTTGGTTTGAGGCAGGGACCTGGGTTAAGGGAGCCTGCTGAGAGCCACCTAAATCCTTAGGAGTCAGTCAGGTGTCAAGACTGATCAGCCATGGCATTTGCATTGAAGTGGTTCACTTACTTCAATCTTCTCTCCTGGGACAGTGTTTTTCTGTGTTGGGTTGCTCAGTATTGACAGAAGGTATGATGGGGGTAGCTAACTTTCTTTCCTACCTTCTTCCACATCCTATACAGAAAAATAAACCCTCAGTAGTTAATTTTATTTTTATATATTCTCAAACTTGAGTGTATGTCTTTGTGCATTATAGGGGCCAATAAATATTTCCTTAGAATTTTTAACAATATTAAAGATTAATCTACAATTTCACTGCAGTAAAGAAACACATAAATATTATCTAGGAGAGACACATATATAAGAAATAATAAAATTTCAAATTAATTAAGAGTAATCATAAATATTTCTTTCTGAACATTATCTAAAAGTCTCCAATGGGTGACAAGTAGCAGCTAAAAATTATTGATTGCATACTCTGTATTAGGCATTAAACATGCATTATTCAGAACACATATCATTTTTTCCCTTTCAACAATAATGAAACTGGGTTGGAATTAAGATGTAGTTGAGCTACCTAAGATCACATCATTAGCAGGTGAAAGACGTAGTACTTAAAGCCAGGCCCTGGAGTTTCAGCTTGAATTTTTAACCTCTAAACTATACTATGTTCTTTAAAATTGCCTGAGTATTTCATTTCTATCTATGATATATTTTTAATCACATCAGAGAGTATTTTTATTACATTAGTAAAGGTGAGAGTTTCTCTACTTTTTAATAAAAGAAAACTGCATGTTGGTAGACATCAGTTATTCTCTATATGTCTGGAGCCAGTAAGACATTTCAGTCAAATTACATTCTTGATAATATCTAATAACAAAATTATTTTCATGGAGAAATATCTATTTATAGGTATACTGGATTGGATGATGTTTCCCCCAACCCCAAAATCCATGCCCTTCCCAAAACTTCAGAATGTGGCCTCATTTGGAAATATATCTTTATATCAATCAAATTAAGATGAGGTCATTACAGTGGGTCCTAATTAAATGACTCCTGTTGATATAAAAAGACAATAGACAGGACAGAGACACATAAAGAATGCCATGTAAAGATGCAGGCAGAGATTAGCATAATACAGCTACAAACCAAGGATCACCATCAGTAGTTAAGAAAATGTAATGGAGTGTAGTCTTCTTTTGTTCTTCAGAGAGAACATGGCCCTGTAGACAACTTGATTTGGACGTCTAGCCTCCAGAACTAAGAGAAAAATATTCTGTTGTTTAAGCTACCCAATCTGTGATACATTGTAATGGCAGCCCTCAGGAACTAGTAAAGATTTTGATACTGGGAAATAGAGAGGTATTTTAACAAATACAAAAAAATGTGAAAGTGGCTTTGGAATTGGGTGATGGATAGAGGCTGGAAGAATTCTGAGGCCCTTGATAGAAAAAGTCTAGATTGCCTTGTAATACGTCATGAGTGCTCTCTTGACTCTGTTTTAAGATCATGGTTAAACAATGCTCAATTCTCTTCATGGGCAGTTTGCTGAATTCATACCTCAACTCTTTGCCTTATCAGACTCTGACACTCCTGGATTGCAACAATACAACTCAACTGACAGAGACTCTGATGCAAACATCTAGAGATGGCTCCTTCTTCCTTTGGTCTATGGAATCATTCAGAATACCCCACCCAAAAGAAGCCTCCGAAACCTAGCTAATCACACCTCACTTGCCACACTAAGCAGCCTACAGTTGCAGCTTGCTGTAACCCTTTCCCTGGTGCAACCCCTCCCCGCCCCCAAACATGTAGTCCTAGGTGACAGCCTTCTCACCTGGAATTGTAAGTAATAAAGAATTCTGCTTTTCCTCTAGCCAGGGTCATTTTGCTATGTCAGCTATTATCAGAACATAACAATTGTTAAATAAATAAAACATTTCTTTAAAAGACTATTGGTAGATATATACAATACTTGTTAAAAGCAATTCTGGTGAGGACTCAGAAAGAACAGGGAAGAATAGTAGAGGATGTTCTTATTATTTTAGAGAATACATATATGATTATGAATAGATTGTCTGAATGAGGAAATTTCCAAGCAAAATGTAGAAGATGAAACCTGATTCCTCTTTGCTGCTTAGAGTAAATTGCAAGATGAGTGATAAGTTGAGGAATGAATGGTTAAGCAAAAAGGAACAAGCACCTGATGATTTGGAAAATCATTTGCCTATCCAGAGAGCATGGTCTGGAAATAGGGCCAAGTGTGTGGCTGGAAAATCTTTTGCTAAAGTTATTAAATGAGTGACTCATGTATAGGATCAAGCATCTGAGCAGAAGCCAGGGATAGAGAAGAAGTAACCCAGGAAAGATCTGCAAAGGACCGTCTTGTCTAATGGTGTGAACTCCTAGGAATTGCATGAGAGACTGACAGGGTTAAACACTGGTAGCTTGGACAGAAAGAGACGGAAACGGGATGAAATTAAAGAAGACTGACTGTAGAGGCAGAGCCACAGATGCAGAGGGCTGAGCTGAGGGTACCTCTTCGGGCTGAGAGAGTGGGCCATTGATCCAGTGGGCCAAGAGGACAGACCATTAAGCTGCAGAGGAATATCTCAGGCATTAAAATCTAATGAATTTGTCCTGTTGGGTTTTGGACTTGCCCGGGACCTATGATCCCTTTTTACCTTCCAACACTTCCTTTTGGAATGGGAATACCTATTCTATGCCTGTCCCACAGTTGTAATTTGGAATCAGAAAACTTATTTCATGGTGTGACAGGTCCACAGATGGAGAAGAATTTTGCCTTAAGATGGATCATACCCTGAGTCTCAGCCATAATAAATATTTATATATAAATATATGCTCTATTCTATATAACATAAATATTAATATAATCAACTTATTCATATATAATACAATACAACTTCAAATAATTTTATTATCAATGTTTAAGGCAAAGCTTGCATTTATTTTGATATATACTTTTACGTTGTTGGGACCATGAAACAATACAAAATAATATAACTAACACTGCAGCTAGAATTAGAAACCCATTGGTATCTGGATATATCTTACTTCGTGATTCCTTTTTGTCCTGAAGAGATAGAAAGCATTGCCTGTTTACTTTGGTAGATATCTCCTTGGGAGATTTATGTTAGAGTTAATCAAATATTGCTTTTAATGTGTGATTTGACATTGTTATACCAACAATCTATCCTCAATCAATTAACATAGTTCAACATAGAGCCAAGAAATACCAGGTAGCTGTGTTAATACAGGTGATTTGCATTATTCATCTAAGTGCTTACATGGGCCCCTCTAACCAATACCCCAGAGCCCTAACTTTTACCCCTTTGTTCACATCAAGAGCATAAAATTTTGAGTTGTGTAAAGAAGAGAGGTCATAGGGTTTGAGAACTAACCAAAATGATGGATCCCTTTTGGGAAATGCCTTGTTTCATGCATCTTTTAGACAACTAAAGCCAATTAGCTAGAATTATATTAAATTGAATATGTAAATATATATAAAGCTTGCCTAATTAGATCCATATGGTGGTGCAGCATCTTGGTGTGAAGCCCACCAATTGGAAAGAAGTTTTGCAGCAAGCTCATGGGAGGCTGCAAAGACAGGCAAGTCCAGTCCTACAGTTGACTCTGAGGTCCTCAGCCAGTGCCTGGGGGCAGCTCTGAGGCTGCAGCTTGAACCCAGAACATAATTGCTGCCTCCAGGGGAAAAAATGTGAGCCTGCACTATTCTTGAATCTAGAGTGTTCTTTATAAGCTTTTCATGCAAGAAAGCATCCTGTGTTACTAATCTGAGCTGACTGTTTTCCTGTGTATGTGTATGAAAGAGGTGGGACTAATGATCTGAATGTACAAATTTGCCATGTATTCTAATTTTGCACTATTTAAAAAGTTAAGTTCCTTCTAAATGTGTTGTGTAATACAGATTTTCCAGGATGTGCTTGAGAAATTTTGTCTATTCAAGATGATCAGCCTGCACCAAAAGAAATTTTGATACTTTGCCAACTCTTCTGTTAAACTGAGAATTTTACACCCATTGAAACTTACCTTGACCTTGAAATACCTTGATGAAGACACCAACATATAGACCCTTAGTCTATACATATAAAAATAATAGATCTTGCTAGAAAAGGTATGTTTTAACTCAGCTCCAGCTGTGACAGCTGCTATGATTCCAAGTTATCTCTACTTCAGGTTACTGAAATCTAATGAACTCCAAACTAAAATTTAGCAACACTAAAGTTTTAAGTAGAGATGAGGGTGAAGATGATAGTTAAATTACACAGTATTGATATGAGACACAGTGAAGGCAGAAAATATGTGAACATTAAGTGTCTTTATTACACATTTTACATTTCATCAAGTACAGCACAGTGTGAAAATATGCTATCTTATTTCGTTTCCTCACCACCACGACTTAGCTGCTTGTTTTTTTTTTAAACGTCACACCTTGGGGGGGGTCCCTAATATCTTAAGGATAAGATTGACAATGATTCCCTGAATACAGTTAAGATTTTCACACTTTAGTGACAAATTTCACTTTGTATAATATCAGCCGTGTGAAAGTGAAACACAAATAATTCTGTGTAAGGCTTCGTGATGTCAAAAGATATGTGATGGTGTGCTTTACATTGATGTCTTTACAATGAACATAAACTAGTAAGAAAAAAGTGTCCTTGACAAATTTTGAACTATATATTTTAAAATAATGATTGTTGTTTTTAAATACGTAAATATAGATTTTAGATTGATATATTTGTCAGAGGTTCTGTATATTTTCATGTCAAAGTCAGCAATCTAAGAAATTTGATGTATCAAGTGAAGCCATGAACTCCAGTTTGGGTAACTTATCTTCCAAATAGTTTGAGGACAGAACTATCCTCAATTATGCTTCAGGTTTTATAATAGTTTATTATGACATATTCAACCAAGTTGATACTCTATTGTACGTGTTAGAGGCAATTACTGAATGTGGTTTTATTTTTATTTTTGTTTTTCCATAGATTGATATAATAAACAAGTTCAGTATGTGGGGATTTTTCTGAAAGGTTTTATTCAGTAGGACTTGATACAGGGCAGTGTCCCATGCTAGGATATTGAGGATGTAGGTCACAGCCCAGAGAAAATTCAGAGTCATGATGGGTCATTTTATTTGAATCACAAGCAATTTTCTCTTCACAATAAGAAGATATTACCCAATTGAGTTGAAAATTTCAACAGAATATATAGTTTTTATAGGACATTTTTATAGCAGGCTAAAATTTCTTAAGCAATGCATTCAACATTTTATTTTATCAGTGATATGGAAAAAGATTATCACTAAATGTAAGAAATGAGTTTATAAAATTAATAAACATACTGATTTGATAGAATACATTAGAATGTTCTCAAGAGAAACAGATGACCATTTTTCAGAGATCGCATAGACAATCTATACGGTAACATGGTATAGACAGGGAAACGTTCATGAGAAAACAATTCAGTGAATTTAGATGTCTAAGGATTTACTGGTTGATTAGTGTAAACTTATAGCCATACAAAAGCATGATTTTTGATCTAAAAATTTCTATTTTCATTCTACCACACTGTTACATATTTTTTTCTTTCTGTATTTTGGATATATTTCATTTTTATAATTATGATTCTAAATTAAGCCAACATATATGCACACCTTTTATATTCATTCTAAAATGAAGCATACACATATACACACATCTATGTATAATTACACACATATAATTAATGCATGTATATATATATATATACACACACGTATATAAATTATTAATCATTCTCAATTAAACAATTTATTGATCTAAATGTCTATGATATACCTGGCACTGAGCTTGGTATTGGCATAAGAATGAATATGGTAGGGCACTGCAGAGTCTTTATTTTAGTAAAAGAGTTTCTGAAAGCTTTCTACATGGGCCATCAGGAAAGTTATTCTGCAACAATCTATTGTTATTGTCATAGACAAATATTTTTCTACATTCAGTATAGTATAATTTAATAGGCATACAAGTAATAAATGCTGCAATAAGTTAGACTACATATAAAAATCTAAGCCATTTGAGTTCAAGAATTTACTCATCAAATTATAGCCAATCCATTTGCACATCCAAAATACTGAAAGTTTGTGTAGGTTAAGGGTTACAGTTCTGACTTCAGATGACTTCCTTTAATTTTAAGGGGAAACAACAAATGTATTAAAAAGTTTTAACACCAGTAAACAATTCGAATAACAGTTCAAAAGCATCATATGAGAAATTATTTAGACCATATATGCTGTAGGGATTTAATAGATTCAGGACAACGGGATACAGTGTCCTTTGTGGAAGAAGTTGACAATTAAAAACGCAGTATTTAGAAAGGCAGAGAGAAAGTTAGTGGACATTACAGGTGGAAATCCATACAAGTGGAAAATGACAAAATATGTTTAAAGTGTGGGATGGACTATAGAAAGTATTTTTCTTTCAGCAACTTTCTAATAGGTGTATTGATTCTTCACTTAAGTTTATCTTGAAATAATTGTAATGAAAAATTATAAGAATTATGATAACCCACCTTACTCTGTGCCAGGCACTCTTCTTATTGTTTTGTAGATATTGATCCCTTGGTCTACATGTCTACAACCCTATCTTGCTTTATTCTCAGATAAGAAATATGAGGCACAGAGAGGTAAACTGACTTGCCCCAGACCACCAGTTCACTAACTATATTACAGCATGTTTTTAAAGCAGATATCTGATTCTAGACACCACATCCTGGATATTTATGTTCTATCCTAAGTTTACTCTGAAACATTATAGATTCTTTAAAGATGAAATAATATTTCCTTTATTGCTGTTCCTGTCAAATTCACATGCAAGTATAGTATAGCAGGTTTACAAGTTCATAAGTTTTGGTTTGCCTTGTTTCTTAACATAGACAATAGTACATACCCTCCCAAGTTCCTGAAAGCTAAATAATCTAATATATTTAAAGTAGTTAGCACAGTGACAGGCATTACATATTATAAGCATTTAACAAATAAGAGTTAAAAATAATAAAATAGTATAAGAAGTAGCAGAAGGAAGGAAGAATAATACTGAGGTCATAAGATAATTGTGAACACTCAGCTTCTTACTATGTGTTAAGCATTATTTTAAACTGAGGCACAGAGACGTTGAATACATCTCCCAAATTCACAGAGTTCTGGTGTCCAAGACAATACACATTGCACTAAATTGCTTGTGTTAAATTTGCCCTTATCTTGATGTAAGTCAGTAATTTTCAGCCTGAGGAAGCACATTCTCCTAAGAATCAGGCCAGAGTGAGCCAATCAGGCTATGTTCCATTCCTCCTTGTTCAGTCAAGCTCATGACTGTATGAACTTTTGTGGGTGATAGACATATTCATTTTAATAGGGGCGTTATGTGGTAGGCACAGTCAACTTTTGATTGTTTTGGATTTTCAAAAATAATTAAGCTTATTCCTAACTCTGGGACAGAGAAGTAAATTCAAAAATGCTTCAGAAATTGTATTTCTATTAATTTTGTCTTTAGATTTAGGCTTATTTATTGGATTAGAATATCTCTGACTCTCATAACTACTCAAAATTTTTCAGCATGACATCGAAGTGTGTTAACTGAAAGTTCTACAGTGAAGCCTGCAAATTGTATTCTCCCTTTCTCTAGTGTATATAGATAGACAGATATGTGTGTGTGTGTATATATATATATATATATATATAGTGTGTATTTACAATGTGTATATATTATATATATAGTACACATATATATTTTAATTTTAGATTTATAGAAAGTTTGCACAGATAGTAGTGTTCCCATATATCCACAACTAGTTTCTACTATTATTTATTCTTACAAGAGTTTAACACTTGTTACAGTTAATGAATGAGTATTGATCCATTATTATTAACTAAAGTCTATACTTCCTTCAGATTTACTTAGTTTTTATCTAATGTTTATTTTGTGTTCCAGGATCTCATACAAGATACCATTTTACAATGAGTCTCTTGTCTCTGAGGGTTTCTAAGGTTTAGTTTCTTTTTCCTTTTACCACTTTATTGAGGTAAGACTGGCACACAAGAAGGTGTACTTATTTAATGTATACAATTTAATTAGTTTGTCAAAAAGTATACTTCTGTGAAACCATCAGCACAATCTGCTAAAATGTATCTATCACCTCCAAAAGTTTACCTTCATCCTTATTATTATTATTATTATAACTAACATTACTCCTGATGAGAACACAACATAAGATGCACATGATGCAGTATCTGGCTTATTTCACATAGCATAATGTCTTCTAAGTTTATCTATATTGTAACATATTGCAGGATTTTCTTCTTTTTTATGACTGAATAATATTCCACTGTATGTGTATACCACATTTCTTTATCCATTCAGTTTTTGACGCACATTTAGCTTGCTTCCATATCCTGCCTAATGTAAATAATGCTGCAGTGGATATGAGAGTACAGATATTTCTTCAAATCTTGATTTCAATTACTTTGAATATATATCCAGATGTGGAATTGAGGGACTATACAGTAGTTCTAATGTAATTTTTATTTTAACAGGAAAAAAACAATTTATTAAATTGTGTGCACTTATCATATGGGAAAACCTTAACAAGAGTAATTCAAAGTGTGGCTTAGAACTCCAACTTATATAGCATCTTCAACAAAGAACATACATTTATAGAGAAATGACAATATAAAGAAAAGCAGTTTTAGGCATCCAAGGGTGGCAAACAGTGGGAGGAAACTAATGGAGTAAAGTTTATTTGCAGATTCCTTTGGTGCCATCTATGGGCTAAGGATCTAGAGTTGTCTCCAGTAAGGAACAATTTATAGCTTGTCTTTAGGCAGAAATGGGGGAGAGTAGAGAGAGCTTTTCCTGCATTTCATGCTTCTAAATTGCCCTCAGCTCAAAAATGTTTTTATGTCAAAGAGGCATATGTTAGGGTGACATACTGTGCTTTCCTTCAAGGTACAGATACACATAATCTCAGGTACTTCACAAGGAAGCAACTGTAGGGGAGCAAATTTTGCCACTCCAAAATGTGTCTCTTTGGCACAAGGAGTAATTTAGGCAGATTACTTTTAAGAAACAGAATACTCAGGAAGACTTTCTTTTTACCTCTCTCTGAGCTGCCTAAATAGTTTAGATAAAGGGCTGCTCCCAGAATAGAGCAGATATCTCACCACAGATATCTGCAAAGAACACAGGCTAAGTGTGTTGGGGAAACTCTTGGCAGGGCCTGGAGATGAGTTCACTACAAGTCCAATTGTTTCCTCTTTTTTTTTTTTTAGCATCTTTATTGGCGTATAATTGCTTTACAATGGTTAGTTTCTGCTTTATAACAAAGTGAATCAGCTATACATATACATATAACCCCATATCGCCTCCCTCTTGCGTCTCCCTCCCACCCTCCCTATACTACCCCTCTAGGTGATCACAAAGCAACGAACTGATTTCCCTGTGCTATGCGGCTGCTTCCCACTAGCTACCTATTTTACATTTGGTAGTATTTATAAGACCATGCCACTGTCTCACTTCATCCCATCTTACCCTTCCCCCTCCCCGTGTCCTCAAGTCCATTCTCTACATCTGTGTCTTTATTCCTGTCCTGCGCCTAGACTCATCAGAACATTTTATTTTTATAGATTCCATATATAAGTGTTAGCATGCGGTATTTCTTTTTCTCTTTCTGACTTGCTTCACTCTGTATGACACACACTACTTCCATCCACCTCCCTACAAATAACTCAATTTTGTTTCTTTTTATGGCTAATATTCTATTGTATTTATGTACCACATCTTCTATATCCATTCATCTGTCGATGGACACTTAGGTTGCTTTCATATCCTGACTATTGTAAATATAGCTGCAATGAACATTGCGGTACATGACTCTTTTTGAATTATGGTTTTCTCAGGTTATATGCCTGGTAGTAGAATGGCAAGGTCATATGGTAGTTCTATTTTTCATTTTTAAAGGAACTTCCATACTATTCTTCATAGTGGCCGTATCAATTTACATTCCCACCAAGCACGAAACAGGGTTCCCTTTTCTCCACATCCTCTCCAGCATTTATTGTTTGTAGATTTCTTGGTGATGGCCATTCTGACTGGTGTGAGGTGATACCTCACTGTAGTTTTGATTTGCATTTCTCTAATGATTAGTGATGTTAAGCATCCTTCCATGTGTTTGTTGGCCATCTGTATACCTTCTTTGGAGAAATGTCTACTTAGGTCTTCTGCTCATTTTTGGATTGGGTTACTTGTTTATTTGATATTGAGCTGCATGAGCTGTTTGTATATTTTGCAGATTAATCCTTTGTTGGTTTCTTCATTGGCAAATATTTTCTCCCATTCTGAGGGTTGTCTTTTCATCTTGTTTATGGTTTCCTTTGCTGTGAAAAAGCTTTTAAGTTTCAGTAGGTCCCATTTGTTTATTTTTGTTTTCATTTCAATTTCTCTAGGAGGTGGGTCAAAAAGGATCTTGCTGTGATTTATGTCAAAGAGTGTTCTTCGTATGTTATCATCTAAGAGTTTTATAGTGTTGTCCTTACATTCAGATCTTTAATCCATTTTGAGTTTATTTTTGTGTATGGTGTCAGGGAGTGTTCTAATTTCATTCTTTTACATGTAGCAGTCCAGTTTTCCCAGCACCACTTATTGAAGAGGTTGTCTTTTCTCCATTGAATATTCTTTCCCCCTTTATCAAAGATAAGGTAACCATATGTCCATGCGTTTATCTCTGGGCCTTCTATCCTGCTCCATTGATCTATATTTCTGTTTCTGTGTCAGTATCATATTGTCTTAATTACTGTAGCTTTGTAGTATAGTCTGAAGTCAGGGAGCCTGATTCTTCCAGCTGCATATTTCTTTCTCAAGATTCTACTTCTGTGAAAAATGCCATTGGTAGTTTGATAGGGATTGCATTGAATCTGCAGATGGCTTTGGGTAGTATAGTCATTTTCACAATGTTGATTCTTCCAATCCAAGAACATGGTATATCTCTCCATCTGTTTGTATCATCTTTAATTTCTTTCATCAGTGTTTCATAATTTTCTGCATACAGGTCTTTTTTTCTCCTTAGTAGGCTTATTCCTCAGTATTTTATTCTTTTTGTTGCAATGGTAAATGGGAGTGTTTCCTTAATTTCTCTTTCAGATTTTTCATCATTTGTTTACGGAATGCAAGAGATTTCTGTGCATTAATTTTGTATCATGCTAGTCTAACAAATTAATTGATTAACTCTAGTAGTCTTCTGGTATAATCTTTAGGATTCTTTATGTATAGTATCATGTCATTTGCAAACAGTGACAGTTTTACCTCTTCTTTTCTGAATTTGATTCCTTTTATTTCTCTTCCTTCTCTTACTGCCATGGCTAAAACTTCCAAAAGTGTGTTGCATTATTGTGGTAAGAGTGGGCAACCGTGGGCAACCTTATCTTGTTCCTGATCTGAGAGGAAATTATTTCAGTTTTTCCCCATTGAGAATGATGTTGGCTGTGGGTTTGTCATACATGACCTTAATTATGTTGAGGTAGATTCCCTCTATGCCTACCTTCTGGAGAGTTTTTATCAAAAATCGGTGTTGAATTTTGTCAAAAGCTCTCTATGCATGTATTGAGATTATTATATGGTTTTTATCTTCAATTTGTTAACATGCTGTATCACATTGATGGATTTGCATATATTGGAGAATACTTGCATTCCTGGGATGAACCCCACTTGATCATGGTGTATGATCATTTTAAGGTGCTGTTAGATTCTGTTTGCTAGTATTTTATTGAGGATTTTTGAATCTATGTTCATCAGTGATATTGGGTGTAGTTTTCCTTATTTGTGCCATCTTTCTCTGGTTTTGGTGTCAGGGTGATGGTGGCATTGTAGAATGAGTTTGGGAGTGTTCCTCCATCTGCTTTATTTTGGAAGGATTTGAGGAGGATAGGTGTTGGCCCCTCTCTAAATATTTGACAAAATTCTCCTGTGAAGCCATCTGGTCCTGGGCTTTTGTTTGTTGGAAGATTTTTAATCACAGTTTCAACTTCAGTTCTTGTGATTTGTCTGTTTCTATTTCTGTTGCTTCCTGGTTCAGTCTTGGAAGTTTGTGCTTTTCTAAGAATTTGTCCATTTCTTCCAGGTTGTCCACTTTATTGGCATATAGTTGCTTGTAGTAATCTCTCATGATCCTTTTTATTTCTACAGTGTCAGTTGTTACCTCTTGTTTTTCGTTTCTAATTCTGTTGATTTAAGTCTTCTCCATTTTTTACTAGATGAGTCTAGCTAAGGGTTTATCAATTTTTTTCATCTTCTCTAAGAACCAGCTTTTAGTTTTACTGATCTTTGTTACCGTTTCCTTCATTTCTTTTATTCTGATCTGATCTTCACGATTTCTTTCCTTCTGCTAACTTTGGGTATTTACTGTTCATCTCTCTCTAATTGCTTTAGATGTAAGGTTAGATTGTTTATTTGCGATATTCTTGTTTCTTGAAATAGGATTGTATTGCTATAAACATCCCTCTTATAACTGCTGCATCCCATAGGTTTTGGGTAACTGTGTTTTCATTGTCATTTGTTTCTAGGTATTTTTTTTTAATATTTTTTCTTAGATTTCTTCAGTGATCCCTTGGCTATTTAGTAGCATATTGTTTAGCCTCCATGTGTTTGTGCTTTTTACAATTTTTTTCCTGTAATCGATATCTAGCCTCATAGTGTTGTGGTCAGAAGAGATACTTGATATCATTTCAATTTTCTTAAATATACGAAGGCTTGACTTGTGACCCAAGATACGATCTATTCTGGAGAATGTTCCATGAGCACTTGAGAAGAAAGTGTATTCTGTTATTTTTGGATGGAATGTTCTATAAATATCAATTAAGTCCATCTTGCTTAATGTGTTGCTTACAGCTTGCATTTCCGTATTTATTTTCGTTTTGGATGATCTGTCCATTTGTGAAAGTGGGGGGTTTAAATCCCCTACTATTATTGTGTCACTGTTTGTTTCCCCTTTTATGGCAGTTAACATTTGTTTTATGTATTGAGGTGCAGGGTACATAAATATTTACAGTTGTTATATCTTCTTCTTGGATTGATCCCTTTATCATTATGTAGTGTCCTTCTTTGTCTCTTGTAATAGTCTTTATTTTAAGTCTATTTTGTCTGTATGAGGATCGCTACTTCAGCTTTCTTTTGATTTCCATTTTCATGGAATAATTTTTTCCATCCACTCACTTTCAGTCTGTATGTGTCCCTAGGTCTGACTGAAGTGGGTCTCTTGTATACAGTATATATATGAGTCTTGTTTTTGTATCCATTCAACCAGTCTATGTCTTTTGGTTGGAGTATTTAATCCATTTACATTTAAGGTAATCATCAATATGCATTTTTCTATTACCATTTTCTTAATTGTTTTAGGTTTGTTATTGTAGGTCATTTCCTTCTCTTGTGTTTCCTGACTAGAGAAGTTCCTTTAGCATTTGTTATAAAGCTAGTTTGGCAGTGTTGAATTCTGTTAGCTTTTGCTTGTCTGTAAAGGTTTTAATTTCTCTGTCGAATCTGAATGAGATCCTTGCTGGGTACAGTAATCTTAGTTGTAGCTTTTTGCCTTTCGTCACTTTAAATATGTCCTGCCACTCCCTTCTGGCTTGCAAAGTCTGTTGAAAGATCAGCTATTAACCTTATGGAGGTTCCTTTCTATGTTATTTGTTGCTTTTCCCTTGTTGCTTTTAGTATTTTTTTCTTTGTATTTAACTTCTGATAGTTTGATTAATATGTGTCTTGGTGTTTTCCTCCTTGGATTTATGCTGTATGTGATGCTCTGCACTTCCTGGACTTGATTGACTATTTTCTTTCCCATATTAGGGAAGTTTTCAACTATAATCCCTTCAACTATTTTCTCAGTCCCTTTCTTTTTCTCTTCTTCTGGGACCCCTATAATTCGATTGTTGGTGCATTGAATATTTTCCCAGAGGTCTTTGAGACTGTTTTCAATTCTTTTCATTCATTTTTATTTATTCTGCTCTGCAGCAGTTATTTCCACTATTTTATCTTCCAGCTCACTTATCCATTCTTCTGCCTCAGTTATTCCGCTATTGATTCCTTCTACAAATTTTTAAATTTCATTTATTGTGTTGTTCATCATTGTTTGCTTGCTCTTCAGTTCTTCTAGGTCCTTGTTAAACGTTTCTTGCATTTTTTCCATTCTATTTATGAGATTTTGGATCATATTTACTATCATTACTCTGAATTATTTTTCAGGTTGACTGCCTTTTTACTCTTCATTTATTTGGTCTGGTGTGTTTTTACCTTGTCTCTTCATCTGCTGCATATTTCTCTGTCTTCTCATTTTACTTAACTTA
Source organism: Lagenorhynchus albirostris (assembly GCF_949774975.1). Taxonomy (NCBI): domain Eukaryota; kingdom Metazoa; phylum Chordata; class Mammalia; order Artiodactyla; family Delphinidae; genus Lagenorhynchus; species Lagenorhynchus albirostris. The sequence continues at coordinate 85,200,245 of NC_083106.1, read as the reverse complement.
CTGTGTTTGGGGTCTCCTTTCTGCAGGCTGCAGGTTTGTAGTTCCCGTTGTTTTTGGTGTCTGCCCCAGTGTCTAAGGTTTGTTCTGTGGGTTATGTAGGCTTCTTTGTGGAGGGGACTGGTGCCTGTGTTCTGGTGGATGAAGCTGGATCTTGTCTTTCTGGTGGGCAGGACCACATACAGTAGTGTGTTTTGGCAAGTCTGTGAACTTAGTATGATTTTAGGCAGCCTCTTTCTTAATGGGTGGAGTTGTATTCCTCTCTTGCTCGTTGTTTGGCATGGGGTGTCCAGCACTGGAGCTTGCTGGTCCTTGAGTGGAGCTAGGTCTTAGAGTTGAGACGGACATCTCTGGGAGAGCTCTTGCTGATTGATATTACATGGGGCTGGGAATTCTCTGGTGGTCCAATGTCCTGAACTCAACTCTCCAACCTCAGAGCCTCATGCCAGACATCCTTCCAGAGCATCAACACCCTGTTGGCCCCAGGCTCAAAAGAAAATGTTGAAAAAAAAGAAAGAAAATAAATAAATAAAATAAAATGAAGCTATTAAAATAAAAAAATAAAGTTATTAAAATAAAAACCTTAATTAAAAAAAGAAGAGAGCAATCAAACCAATAAACAAATCCACCAATGATAACAAGTGCCAAAAGGTATATTAAGATAAACATAAAAATCTGAAAATAGTCAGTTGCATACAGCAAACCCCAAGTCTATAGTTGTTCCCAAAGTCTACTGCTGCAATTTTGGGATGATTTGTTGTGTATTCAGGTTTCCACAGATGGAGGGTACATCAAGTTAATTGTGGAGATTTGTTCCACTGCTCCTGAGACCTCATGGAAAAATTTCCCGTTCTCTTCTTTGTTCACACAGTTCTTGCGATTCAGCTTTGGATTTGGCCCTGCCTCTGCATTAGGTAGCCCTCTGGCCTCTGTTCTTCTCCCAGACAAGAGGGGGTTAAAGGAGCATCTGGTTAGGGATTAAAGTGAGCGGCTGGTTCACTCATTCCCGGGGGATGGAGGGTTACAGCATGGGGTCCAGACTGTGGCAGCAGAGACCAGCCTGATATTGCAACAGACTGTGGAGTGTCGTGTGTTCTCCTGAGGAAGTTTTCCCTGGATCATGGGACCCTGGCAGTGGCAGGCTGCACAGGCTCCCGGGAGGGGAGGTGTGGATAGTGACCTGTGTTTGAACACAGGTTTCTTGGTGGCTGCAACAGCAGCCTTAGCGTTTCATTCCTGTCTCTGGTGTCTGCACTGATAGCTGTGGCTCACACCCATCTATGAAGCTCGTTTAGGCAGTGTTCTGAATCTTCTCTCCTTGTGCACCCCGTAACAATGCTCTCTTGACTCTCAGGCAGTTCCAGACTTTTTGCTGGACTTCTTCCTGGCTAGCTGTGGGGCACTAGCTCCCTTCAGGCTGTGTTCATGCAGCCAACCTCAGTCTTCTCCCTGGGAAATGACCTCTGAAGGCTCAGCCTCAGCTCCCAGCCTCCACCCGCCCTGGCAAGTGAGTAGACAAGGCTCTCAGGCTGGTGAGTACTATTTGGCAATGATCCTCTGTGTGAATCTCTCTGCTTTGCCCTCTTCACCCCTGTTGCTGTGCTGTTCTCTGTGGCTCTGAAGCTTCCCCCCTCCACCTCCTGTCCCCGCCAGTGAAGGAGCTTCCTAGTGTGTGGAAACTTTTCCTCCTTCACAGCTCCCTCCCACAGGTTCAGGTCCATCCTTATTCTTTTGTCTCTATTTATTCTTTTTTCTTTTGCTCTACCCAGGTATGTGGGTAGTTTCTTTCCTTTTAGGAAGTCTGAGGTCTTCTGCCAGCGTTCAGTAGGTGTTCTGTAGGAGTTGTTCCACATGTAGATATATTTTTGATGTATTCATGGAGAGGAAGGTGATCTCCACATCTTATTTCTCCTCTATCTTGGCCACTCATATTACTGAAATGGCCACTCATATTACTGAAATCTTCTCAACCTGGTCTCTCTGAGCAGGTAGACAATTTGGACATATTTTATTCCATTTGGTAAATGAAGGAAAACAAATCTCAAGTTCTCCCAGTTCTCCTCCATTTTGAATAATCTCTCTCTCTGTCTCACACACACACACATACACATACATACCACGATATTGTATTTGGATTCAGTTGGCACAAATTGAGACTAGGAAAGAACAGCCTTCAATAAAATTTTCTATCAGATAATCTAATGAGAATCCAGGCAAAAGCTCATATGTTTTCCCATTTTTCTCACTTGTTTCTCATGGTATCTTCTCTGGGTGTGTAGGTGTATACCTCTCCCTGCACTCACTGCCTCACTTCTGATTTTCATCTTCTTTCCACTGTCCCCTAGAACACTAGGTATGGAGAGGGTATTTCTCCTAGGTAATACCCTAATTTACCCCTGTGTTAATAATATCTAACTAGGCAGATACCTAGGGTTGTATAAAATACATAACTTTACACACCAAAATATTTGCTGTATGTAGTAGGGCTTCAAATGCACCCTGCTAACATGAGAAATCTATCAATTTTATTTTAGGAAATCTCCATAAAAAGGCAAAGAAAAATATTCAGTGTGTTTATGATTGCTTATGCTCTATTGCTGGGTATTTTTCTGACAGGAGAGAATTCTCAACTTGACCATGTCTTGCTGGGAACTTAATCTTCTGCTTGAAACTTTATATGTCTGAGGATTGGCAGAGTTTCCACAGGATCTTTATTGGCTCCATACTTTTCAGACCGTATTTGTCCAATTCACAAATATGTATAGTGAGGTTTAGGGTGTGTTGGTATCCCTGTACCACCTCTTTTCCTTTGTATTAGGATGCTGGGTGAGTTGGCCCAGTGAGTGCCAAGGTATCCTGGGAGCGACCCCTACCTGGACCTGGATAGTCAGTAATAACTACTCTCAAAAGTAAGTGTGAACTACTATGACATCTTACTAAAACCACACTAAATTTCCCTTTGCCATATCACTGTAAAGGCTTGATCCATTTTAGTTCCAAGGAAGAATGATGTAGTTAGGACACTGGAGAGTGGAAAGAGACAATAATCTTGACCAACTGGAGTTTTAAACCATAATAATCCCACCAAGGGCCCTCTGATGCCTTGGGAAGGGCTTCCTTCAAATAAAGGTTCCTGAACCTTCCCTTCAGTAACTTCTTGTAAATCCAACTCTGATAAATAAAACACACTCAGCAGTTTCTAACGACTCTCTACTACTGAATTTTACACTGAAGCAATGCATGCAATAGAAGCACTGCTTTCCCACATTAAAGCACCTGAAGTGTAACAAAGGCACACAGGCTGTTCTTAATATCATGTGTTCCAAGGCTACAGGAAGAACCCCTGCTCCACTCCCCCAAAGTAATTTTCATAGTTTATTACTCATACAGAGTCATCTTCCTCATGCTTAAACACTGACTTTGGAAAGAGCAATGTATCAATTCAAGTCACCTTTGGGGTGCCTAATATTATATAGATGACATTTCACACATTGCATGCTTTTTTTTAGAAAAAAATAGAAAGTGATATGTGAAAAGAATAAATAGGAAAACTCCCAAAGGAGTTCAGTTATTAAGTCTCTTGGGGCAGTAATAGATATAAGAGCTTCACCATGTTTGCAACCCACAGGCTTGAGAGTAGACAAATACTAACACATGTCACAGGGTTATATGAAGTCAGGCCACAAGGGATCAACATAGGGAGAAGAAGGGTATTTTCTTAAGGTTATGTGGTGCTATGTAGAGACACTGACAAAATGTTTAGGTGCTGTTTAAGAAACTGAGTTCCTTTCTGATTGCCGTTTGTCCTCTAGAAAATAACAAAGTCATCTGCTCTTGGCTGGGCAGTGGTGTTGACAAAAACAAGGAGGTAGAATTTGATGAGTTATAAAGAATAGCTTCTGTGGGTCTGTTTAGGGTTAAATGAGACCAGTGATATAAAGAAGATGATGGGGACCTAGTTAAGTTTAGAAACCATGCTTACCAGAGAGAATGAAAATGAAGCAACAGATATAGATATAGATATAATTATATATATAAAGCTCAGAAAGTCTGTGCAAGGCATGAGGTCCTATTGCTGCCCACACACATAACCACTTATGTGTTGGTTCCCTTATTGGAATAGGGTAGCATCTGGGCCCACAGCTTCCTCAGATCCTGCCAAATCCTCCTTCAGCGTCTTCTACTCCTGGACCAGCTATGCCTTGATGAGGATCTCCATGATGAGTATCACGAATTTCTTCTGCAGAACAACCTCATCATCAAAGATGGAGGCCTGGAGGCATGGGGAGACCCCATCCTAGTGATTTACAGCTCATCTTAACAGTCCCCAAGTTATTGTTGCTTTCTTTGTTTCATGTCCTTCTTCTCTTCCAGATCACTTTTCTTGAGGATTTTAGTTTCCTGTACAGAGACAGATGCAACAGACTCATATAGACTCACATAATCAGCTCAAACAATTGCATAGAGTCCAATCACCCAATAAACCACATGTTGCTCTGCTCCCCTCCTTGACTAATATAAGTCTCATGTAGTGTTGGTAGTTTCCATAGCAGACATAGCTGCAAAGAGATTCCATAGTTCTGATGGCAGAATGATGGAAGTGACCTATCATGGGCTGTGGGCTGGGCAGAGAATGGATAAAGTTTTTTCCTGTAAATATGACTTATGAATAATCACTTCATGAAGAATTCCTGTATTAGCCCAAAAGCATTGTTTTCTTCCTTAAGTGTGATTATCTCCAAATCTATGTAACTTTTAATTATTTTCATCTCAAATATGTTATTTGTGTATGTGTATATGCTCATATCTTAAGTTGTTTTTTTCTCTTTCCTTCTACATCACCACTTGAACCTGTCCTGTCAGTGGATGTAGAGTAAAACCTCTATTTTTAGAATGGCATTAACTGTCTCACAAATAATAAGGATTATGCTTAATCTACCACTATTTATATATTTATGCAGCAGTAGTATGTTGTTCATATAGTAAAACAATATACTTTGAAGAATTAAAATATTATTAGATTAAAACTTTATAGAAATAGTAGGAAAAATAGAATAATATTCACACGTGGACAGAAGTTTATATGTTATTACTTGTGTGTATATATAGATATTGTGATGAAGTAGATCAACATATTTAGCTTTACAACTGTGTTATATGGAAGTATATGTAAAAAGTTTGTAAGTCTTGATGGCATTTTCCTTCTAAACAATTAAAGAAATGGACAAATACAAATTGCAGTCACTGTATAGGAAGGAAAGTAACAATTCCCTAGGACCTTTCATATTTATTTAAAATAATTGCACTCTTAAGTAATGGAAAAAATGTAACTTGAAGCATATAAGGTGACTTAGTCAACCTTCTCCCCCAATTAACCTTCTAAATTTAGGATTCTCTATGCTATGAAATTGAAAGCTTACTAAACTTATACCATACTATTTTACAGAGTACGTTTGCTACATAAATACCAGAAAACTACATCCCAGTTGTTGTGAAAGCTGTGTTTCACAAATAAAAAATAGTTGCAAGCCAAATAGAAGAGGCTACTGTACTATTATAAATTTCTACTTTCAGTCGTTTTATTTTGCCACATTTTCTTTCTGAGATGAACGTCCTCCATGCTGCAGGTATATTTCACAGCTCCAGTAGAATGTGATATATGCAGACTTGACTTAGTTTTGTGAATTTCAGAGAGGCATGCATTTTTAAAAAAAATAATTTATTTATCAATAAAAGAAACAATGTTTAGAAACATGTTGATTATAAGGAGGCAGAACATGAGAGCGATTATCGGGAGATTTTAGATGTGTACTAAATGAGTTTGAATGCTAGCTTCAACAGTAATTATTTGTGTTATTTTGGACAAATTATGTGCTCTTTTCAAACCTTAATATTCTCTTCCATAAAACTACATTACATGTACTTTACATTTCCTACTTGTCAAACTCTGTGCACTTTGCATTTGTAGGTTCTTCTTACATCATCTGCTCCTTTCTACACAAAATCATCCTTAATCCTCTGCTGAGCAGGGCACACTGACACCTCTGCTGAACTTTGTAGACTCTGAAGAACATCCTTCTAAAATACGATTTGTCTTCTTAGTCCTTGTGTTTGGTATGGAATTTAAAACTCCTAAGCTGATCGTCAGGGTGGATCTGAAACTAAGAGAAGAAAGAAGCTAAAACAAGATTGAAGATAAACAGAATATCACAAACAGGTTATTAATCTAAGAAGCATAAGGTGTTCACATCAATGTTGACTAAAAACACAGAATTTAAATAAATAAAAAATCCTTAATATTATATTTAAGCATATTGGTAAGAATGCTGACAGGTATGTAGATTCAAAAATAAAGTATGTCAGAGAAAATCTGTGTGTCAGGAGATATGTATAAGAATGTCTATGTACAAGTAAAAAATATTAAATGTTCACTGATTTTATATATATATATATAAAATTATATTAAGTAAAAATGAATGAGAAATATGTCTCAAAATAAAGTGTTGGGACTTCTCTGGAGGTCCAGTAGTTAAGACTTTGCCTTCCCGTGCAAGGGGTGCAGGTCTGATCCTTGCTCAGGGAGCTAAGATCTCACATGCCCTGTGGCCAAAAAACCAAAACATAAGACAGAAGCAATATTGTAATACATTCAATAAAGACTTTAAATATGGTCCACATAAAAAAAAATCTTTATAAAAGAAATAAACTGTTGAAGTCACAGAGGAATAGAATGCACAAATAAATGTTTAATAAATATTTAATTTAATATGATTTTAAATTAAAAAAAACACTTATTGAACCTGTGTTTTATCTGTAGTTCTCTTTATGTTCTATTTCAAAAACTCTCTCTTAAATATATAGATAGATAGATAGATATAAACTCATAATTAATTGTTTATTCCTAAATATTATTTTGGAAAATATAACACATGACTTTTTATTGATATATGGACAATAAATAAGAAACAATCCACTGATTCATCTAAAAGATAATTAAAAATAAATATATCATAGAATCTCAGAACTGAAATGGAGCTTAATGTTTTTTAAACCATTTATTTCTTTATTCATTTTCCATTCTATTGTGCATGCCTATATTTATTCAAAATAAAAAATAGGATCATCTCAATAGATGCAGAAAAAGCTTTCAAAAAAATTCAACACCCATTTATGATAAAAACTATCCAGAAAGTGGGCATAGAGGGAACTTACCTCAACATAATAAAGGCCATATATGACAAACCCATGGCCAACATCACTCTCAATGGTGAAAAACTGAAAACTTTTCCAGTAAGATGAGGAACAAGACAAGGTTGTCCAATCTCACCAATATTATTCAACATAGCTTTGGAATTTTTAGCCACAGCAATCAGAGAAGGAAAAGAAATAAAAGGAATCCAAATCAGAAAACAAGAAGGAAAGCTGTCACTGTTTGCAGATGACATGATACTCTACACAGATAATTCTAAATATTATACCAGAAAACTACTATGGCTGATCAATTAATTTGGTAAAGTACCAGGATACAAAATTAATGCACAGAAACTTCTTGCACTCCTATACACTAATGATGAAAAATCTGAAAAAGTAATTAAGAAAACACTCTCATTTACCATTGCAAAAAAAGAAATAAACTACCTAGGAATAAACCCACCTAAGGAGACAAAAGACCTGTATGAAGAAAACTACAAGACACTGATGAAAGAAATTAAAGGTGATACAGAGGGAGAGATATATCATGTTCTTCGACTGGCAGATTCAACATTGTGAAAATGACAATACTATCCAAAGTAATCTACAGATTAATGCAATCCTTATCAAACTACCAATGGCATTTTTCACAGAACTAGAACAAAAGTTTTCACAATTTTTATGGAAACACAAAAGACCCCGAATAGCCAAAGCAATCTTGAGAAAGAAAAACGGAGCTGGAGGAATCAGGCTCTCTGACTTCAGACTCTACTACAAAGCTACCATAAAAAAGACAGTATAGTACTGGCACAAAAACAGAAATATAGATCAATGGAACAGGATAGAAAGCCCAGAGATAAACCCATGCACATATGGTCACTTAGTTTTGAAAAAGGAGGCAATAATATACAATGGAGAAAATACATCCTCTTCAATAAGTGGTACTAAGAAAACTGGACAGCTACATGTAAAAGAATGAAATTAGAACACTCCCTAACACCATACACAAAAATAAACTCAAAATGGATTAAAGACCTTAATGTAAGGCCAGACACTATAAAACTCTTAGAGGAAAACATAGGCAGAACACTCTTTGACATAAATCACAGCAAATCCTTCTTGACCACCTCGTAGAGAAATGGAAATAAAAACAAAAATAAACAAATGGAACCTACTGAAATTTAAAAGCTTTTGCATAGCAAAGGAAACCATAAACAAGACAAAAAGACAACCCTCAGAATGGGAGAAAATATTTGCAAATGAAGCAACTGACAAAGGATTAATCTCCAAAATTTATAAACAACTCATGCAGCTCAATATCAAATAAAAACAAACAACCCAATTCAAAATGGGGCAGAAAACCTAAATAGACATTTCTCTAAAGAAGATATACAGATTGCCAACAAACACATGAAAAGATTCTCAACATCACTAATCATTAGAAAAATGAAAATCAAAACTACAGTGAGGTATCACCTCACTCCAGTCAGAATGACCATCATCAAAAATTCGACAAACAATAAATGCTTGAGAGGGTGTGGAGAAAAGGGAAACCTCTTGCACGGTTGGTGGGAATGTAAATTGATACAGCCACTATGGAGAACAGTATGGAGTTTCCTTAAAAACGAAAACTACCATATGACCCAGCAATCTCACTACTGGGCATATACACTGAGAAAACCATAATTCAAAAAAAGTCATGTACCACAATGTTCATTACAGCTCTATTTACAATAACCAGGATATAGAAGCAATCTAAGTGTCCATCAACAGATGAATGGATAAGGATGTTGCACATATATACAATGTAATACTACTCAGTCATAAAAAGAAACAAAACTGAGATATTTGTAGTGAGGTGGATGGACCTAGAGACTGTCATACAGAGTGAAGTAAGTCAGAAAGAGAAAAATAAGTACCATATACTAACACATATATATGGAATCTAAAAACAATAAAAAATGTTCTGAGGAACCTAGGGGCAGGACAGGAATAAAGACACAGGTATAGAGAATGGACTTGAGGACACGGGTAGTGGTAAGGGTAAGCTGGAACAAAGAGAGTAGCATGGACTTATGTATACTACCAAATGTAAAATAGATAGCTAGTGATAAGCAGCCTCATAGCACAGGGTGTTCAGCTCGGTGCCTTGTGACCACATAGAGGGGTGGAATAGGGAGTGTGGGAGAGAGATGTAAGAGGGAGGAGATATGGGGATATATGTATATGTATGGCTGATTCACTTTGTTATAAAGCAGAAACTAACACACCATTGTAAAGCAATTATACTCCAATAAAGATGTTAATAAATAAATAAATAAATAAAATAGAAATATGGGTCAGGTCTTGTTCTAATCTCTAGGGGCACTGTAGAGGACAAAACAGATAAAACTCCTTGCCTTTAAAGAGGTTACATTTTGTAACGAGAGACAGGAAATCTAAAGATAAACAAGTGAAATATATAGTATAGCAGATGGTTATACTTTCCAAGGGAAAATGCAGTAGAGGAATATGGGAAATAAAGATGGAGTGAGAAGGTGTGTGTGTGTGTGTGTGTGTGTGTGTGTGTGTGTGTGTGTGTGTGTGTGTTTAATAGGAAAATTAGAAATGCTATGTGACTAGATAACCTTTGAAAAAACAACTGGAAAATGTGCATCCAAGTTCAGATAAACCTTTCTTGATTGTATCGTCCTCAACTTACCTTTGTGCTAACCTCTAGTGACAAGGAATGGAATATATTCTGGATATTCCACATCAGCTAACTTTGGAAATACCTATCTGTTGGATGAGTCCTTCCTTATGGTCGACTGAAATGTCTGTTTGCTGTACCTCAACTTCATTGATTCTAATCCTACTCTCCTGGGATGTAAAGAACAAGTCTAAACTGCATTTATGTGATGATCCTTCAAGTCCTTTTCTCTCTGAGTCTTCTTGTATCTCTCTTCTATTCATCGTTCCCCTTGCCATAGGATTTCAAGACATGTTTCTTTCATTGGTTGATTGGTTGGTTGGTGTCCCTTGACTTTTATTAAGTGTAAGTCCCAGAAATGATTGCATTACTCTAATAGTACAGCCTTGAAGACTAAAATGGGATTAGTACTTCCTTTGTTCTGGATCAACTGCCTCATTTAAAGGTGCAAAAAATTGCCTAATTTTTTAAGGGCAAAGTCCTTAAATCAAAATGTTGATTTCTTTATATTTTTAGAAGACTAAAATAGTTTAATTTTTTTTCACATATATTGCTACTTAACCATTTCTTCTCTATTTTTATCATAGTGTGGTGCTTTACATGTCCTGTGTTTTTTTCTATTAATTTTATCTTGCTTCTTAACTAATCATTTAAACATTTTAAGGTCTTTTGGGACCATGAAATTATGTTCAATACATTCATTTTTTTTCTCCCATTCTTTTAATCAAATACAAGTATTCTAAATATTTGTATCAAAATAATTGAAAACATTTTACCAGAAAAAATGAAGGAAAGCATCTGAAATATTTATGTGGGTTGGAATAGTCTCTCTAGAAATAGTGCTCCATCAGAGTAGATCAGAACATTATCAATATCCTTAGTTATAGAATAATTCTGATGACATTTCTCTATCTTTTCATCTAGAATTTATTGACAGATGCTAAATATCTTTAGACAGTATTCAAATACTGGCTTATGATGCATATATATTTAAATTTAATTAAAAAGAAAATTAATTTAAATGAAGATGTGGTCCCATCAACAATCTGTTGGCTTCTTTCATCATATTACTCTTCCTATATTATCATTGTCAGGCTTTATAATAAGTGAATATATAATCTTGCCTAGGATAAAAATCATATATAGAAGTACAGTGCTTAGCATACCCTTTTATTAAATTACATTTTTTATTTGGTGATAATTATTGATTCACATACACTTATGTAAATTAATACAGAGGTGCTTTAAACTTTTTACTCAGTTTTCCCAAGTGGTAACATCCTGCAAAGCTTTATGCAATATCACAGTCAAGATTTGAACATTGATACAGTGATGAAACAGAACATTTCCATCACCACAAGAATCCCTCATGTTGTGTATTTATATCTACACCCAGCTCTCCCCTGTTCCTATTCTCCTTTTAAACCCTGACAAGCATGAATTTGATCTTCATTTCTATAATTTTGTCATTTCAATATTTCATATATAAATTAAATTGTAAAATATGTAACTTTTGTATTAGCTTTTTTCACTCACTTTTTCACTTGAGATTGACACAAGTTGGGAATATCAATCATTTTTTCCACTTTATTGCTGAGTATTATTCTGAAGCATGGATGCACCAGTTTGTTTAGCCAATCACCTATTGAAGGACATTTGTGTTATTTCCAGTTTGTGGCTACTAGGAATAAATCTGCATAAACATTCATGTACGAGATTTCATGTATGTGATTATAATTCTCCATTTTTTTTTCTGGAATAAATGCCCAGGAGTTCATTTGTACATTTGCATGCACGTATGCATTATAAAACAAAAACAACCAAACAAAACTACCAAATAGTTTTCCAGAGTGAGTGTACCCTTTTAAATTCCTAGCAGTAATATAGTTATATATTATTATTCATTTACACTCATCAGTATTTAGTTTTGTCACTATTTTTTATTTTAGCCATCATTCTCATATCAGCCATGTGTACTGATATCCCTCTTGTGGTTTAAATTTGCATTTTGCTGATGGTTAGTGATGTTTAACATATTTTCTTGCGCTTATTTGCTCTCTGTATTTTCTTTTCACTGAAATGTCTGTTCATGTTGTTTCCCATTTTCTAATTGTATTTTTTTTACTCTTTAGTTTTAAGAGTCCTTTATATATTCAATAAACTAATCATTTTTTGGCTATATGGTTTATAAATAATTTTTCCAGTCTGTACATTATCTTGTTTTTTTTATTTTCAAAATCTTTAACAGAGCAAAGGTTTTTAACTTTGATGAAGTTCAATTTGTTTTTTCTTTGTTGGATCATACTTTTGGTGTCTAGTTTTCTAATCATCTAACTGTAGATCCCAGAGATAAAGTGTGAGACATTTAGATTAAAATTTCAAGACTTATCTCAAATATTTTTTGTTTTGTTTCATTTCTTTGTTTGCTAATGGATGTTTCAGCATAATTTGTTGAAAAGGACACCTTCACTCCATTGAATTGCTTTTACAGCTTTGCAAAAAATCAGTACGACATGTTTGCATGGACCTATTTCCATGTTCTTTATTTTGTTCCACTGACCTATGTATCTATACCTTCAACAATACCACAGTCTTAATTACTATAGTTTTATAATATGCTTTGAAGTTTGTTACACCATTTTCTTCTTTATACTTTTTTTACAAAATCATTTTAGCTGTTCAAGTTTCATTGACATTTCATATAAATTTTAGAGTAATCTTATCTGTATCTACAAATAATCTTGATGAGATTTTGATTATTATCTATAAACAGAGACAGTTTTATTTCTTCCTTTCAGAACTGTATTTTTAAAAAATTTCTCTTTTCTGCCATATTGTATTGCAGCAACTTCCAGTACTATACTGAAGAAGAGAGAACAATCTTGCTTTGCTCTTAATCTTAGAGGAAAAGAATTCAGTGTTCAATGATTAGGTATAATGTTAGCTGGTATATTTTTAAAGGCTGCTTTTTGTATAATTTAAGAAGTTTCCTCTATTCCCATTTTACTGAGACATTTTATCATAAATGGATCATGAATTGTGTCAAAGGCTTTTTCTACATCAGTTGACATGATGTATTTTTTCTTCTTTATCCTATTAATATGGAGGATTATACTGAATGATTTTTCAATATTGAACCAATCTTGCATTTCTGGACTAAACTCCATTTTCTCATAGTGAATAATTATTTTTATATATTGCTAAGTTTTATCTGCTAATATTTTGTCAAGGATTTTTGTCCCTATTCACTATGATCATTGATATCTGAGTTTTCTTTTTTCTTTTCTTTTCACTTTTGTACTGCTTGTATCTGGTTTTGAGGTAATAATAGCTTCAGAAAATTAATTGAGAAGTTATAGCTCCTCTACAGTTTTCTGGAAGAGATTGTATTGAATTGCTTTTAATTCTTTAAACATTTGGTAGAATTCTTCAGGGAAATCATCTGGGATTTTTAAAATTATGAATTTAATTTCCTTAATAGTTATAGAGATAGTCTAATGCTCTAGTTCATATTAGGTAAACTGTGGTAGGTTTTATTTTTTCTATGAATTTGTTTCATCATGGTTGTCAATTTATGTGTGCAGAGTTGTTTTTAGTACTCCCTAATTATTCTTTTAATGTCTGCAAGGTGTGTAGTGAGATGCCCTGTGTCATTCCTCATATGTGGTAATTTGTGCATTCTCTCTTTTTTACTTTGTCAGTCTAGTTAGAAGTTTGTTAATTTTATTTATTTTTGCAAAGATCAAAGTTCTTTGTTTACTTCATATTCTTTATCATTTTCTTGTTTATAATTTTATTGATTTCTGCTTTTTTATTATTTCCTTTGTCTGCTTGCTTTGGGTTTATTAGTTCTTCCTTTTCTATATTCTTGAAGTGAAAGTTTAGGTTATTGATTTGACATTTTCATCTTTTCCAATATAGCTATTTAGTACGATAAATGATCCTTTCAACTCTACCTTAGTTGTGTCCCACAAATTTGATATGTTATATTTTATTTTCCATTCAAATACATAGATGCATATATATATACACATATATATATTTACTGTTTTTTTTTAAATTGATGTATAGTTAAGTTACAATTTTATATTAGTTTCATGACACACGAAATTTCTTGTTTAACTTATAGTTTATTCAGAATTTTGCTGTTTAAATTACCAAGGATTTGGAGATTTTCCTATAAATGCTGATTAGATCATTTTGGTTGATGGTGTTATTGAGATCTTATATAAATTTTCTGTCAAGTTGTTCTATCAGTTGTTCAGAGAGGGAGGATTAAATCCTCTTGCCTGTAGTTGTGAATTTGTTTATTTTTCTCTTATTTCGATCACTTTTTTGCTTTTCATAATTTACAGCTCTGTGTATTAGTGTACACACAATAGAATTGTGGTCTTCTTTTTCCCCCAGGCTTATTGAGGTTTAGTTGACAAATAAAAATTGTATATATTTAAATTTTTCAATGTGACAGTTGAATACATGTTTTTCATTGTGAAATGATTACCACAATCAAGCTAACACAGCCATCACTTTACATTTATTTTTGGTTTTTATTTCCAGTGCAGTGAGAAAACTTAAAATCTACTCTGTTAACAAATTTCAATCATACAATACACTATTATTAGCTATAGTCACTATGCTGTACATTAGATCCCCAGCACTTACTTATGTTATATATGAAAGTTTGTACCCTTTAACAAACATCTCCCCCTTTCCGCACCCTCCAGACCCTGGTAGCCATCACTCTACTCAGGTTTTATGAGTTCAACTTTTTTGATTTCACATACAAATGAATTCATATAGTATTTGTCTTTCCCTCTCTGGTTTACTTAATTTAACATAATGTTCTCCAGGTTCATCCATGTTGTTACAAGTGGTAGAATTTCCTGCTTTTTTTTAATGGCTAATATATATGTCTATACATACATATATTATATATAAATTAATTTTAGTGGCATATATATATGCCACATTTTCTTCATTCATCTGTCAATGGAAATTTATGTTGTTTCCATTTCTTTGCTACTGTTAATAACACTACAATGAGCATACTAATGCAGGTATTTGAGGTAGTGATTTCATTTCCTCTGGATATACACCTAGTTGTGGAATTGGTGGAGCATATGATAGTTCTATTTTTAATTTCTTGAGGAAACGACATACTGTTTTTGTCACAATGGCTGTACCAATTTACAATCCTGCTAACAGTGAACAAAGTTTACCTTGTCTCCACACCTTCACCAGTACATTGTTTCTTGTCATTTTTTAAATAGCTATCTTAACAAGAGTGAGGTGATATATCATTGTGGTTTTAATTTGCATTAAAGTTGATTTATGTGATTAGTGATGTTGAGCATCTTTTTTCATGTACCTATTAGCCATGTACCTATTAGCCATCTTTTCATGTACCTATTAGCCATCTTTTCATGTACCTATTAGCCACTAATCTCATGTGATTAGTGATGTTGAGCATCTTTTCATGTACCTATTAGCCATGGCTTCTGTGGGAAAATGTGTATTCAGATTTTCTTGATAAATCATTTTCTCATATGTAATATCCCTCTTGATGTTTGGTAACATTATTTACTCTAAAATCTGCTTTATTTGATTATTAATATAGACATTTTTGTTTTCATTTGATTAATCTTACTTGATATATCTTTTTCCAGGCTTTTACTTTAAAGCTACCTATAATTTTACATTTGAAGTGAATTTCTTATAGACAGAGTATAGTTGGGTAATAGCATTTTAATATAATCTGTTAATCTGCATTTTGAGTAGTGTATTTATACCACTTATACAAGGCTTACATTTTCCTAATTTATTTTTTTGTTTATTTTATACAGTTTTTGGATTCTTCATCATCTTCTTACTAACTTCCTGTGGGTTATTTGAATATTTTTTTATAATTTTAATTTTAAATATTTATAGCATTGTGAGTGTATTTCTTTGTGTAACTTTTTTTTTAATTTATGGTGCTAGATATTATATTAAATTTATATTATTTAAGCACAGTGAACTGTTGTCATTTTTTTCATTTTCAGTGAATTATAAAAATGGTACTGCCTCTTGCATGCATTTATCCTCCTCAGTGTAAAATTATCAAATATTTCCTCTACATATGTTTGAAACCATTTTAAAAAGCAATAGTTTTCACTTTAGCTTTCAAATATAAATTTAAAACCTCAAAAAGTTTGCTTGAATATGGTTTTCTTTCTTCCCTCTTGATGGTTCTTTTTTATTATTTATTTTGTGTTTAGGGGAATACCCTTTAGCAGCTTTTGAGTGAATTCTATTGGTGTCAAATTCTCTTTATCTTCTTTTTCTGAAAATATCTGTTTTCCCTCTTTATTTCAGAAGAATATTTTAAGTGGGTATTGGTTTCTTGATTGACATTTCTTTTCTTCTTCTTTTATTTTTTCTGCTGCACTGGGTCTTCATTGATGTGCTCAGGTCTTCTGTAGTTGCAGTGAGTGGGGACCACTCCCCGCCATGGTGTGTGAGCCTCTCACTGTGCTTGTCCCTCCCATTGCAGAGCATGGGCTCCAGATGCATGGGCCTCAACAGCTGCAGCATGCAGGCCCAGTAGCTGCAGCACACAGGCCCCAGATTGTGCAGGTCCCAGCGGCTGTGGTACATGGGCTCAGTAGTTGTGGCTTATGGGCTCTGGAACACAGGCTCAGTAGTTGTGGCACATGGGCTTAGTTTCTCCACGGCATGTGGGATCTTCCCTGACCAGGGATCAAACCTGTGTCCCCTGCATTGGCAGGTGGACCGTCAACCACTGTTCCACCAGGGAAGTCCTGACATTTCATTAAGCACTTGGAAAATGTTTTGCCACTTCCTTCTGGCTTCCATTGTTTCTGCTGAGAAGTTTGCTCTCATTCAAATTGTTTTCCCTATACATAAGGTGTCATTTTCTCTTTCTTCAAGTATTTTTATTTGTCTTATATTTTCAGGTCATGTAGGTAGGTAGGCAGTTATGAGGTGTCTTGATATGGATTATCTTTGGGTTTGGGATTCAATGTGTAGGTTTATGTCTTTTGCCAAATATAGGGAGTGTTCATTCACTATTTCTTTGTGTACTTTTAAAATTTCACCTTCATCCTCCTCTGTCTCTGGGACTTAAATAAAACTTAATATTATATCATTCATTATAGTCCCATAGGTCTTGAGGCTCTGTTCATTTTTTCTGGTCTATTTTCTCTTTGTCATTCAGATTAGATAATGTCTATTCTTCCATCTGCCAGTTCACTTATTTTTCCTCTATTGCTTATTTTCCTCTGTTGAACCCACTCCAAAATATCTCATATCTTCCATTCTAATTTTTTTTATTTAATTCTACTTCCTATATTCTATCTCATTGTAGAGAATTTTCCATTCATTGCCAAAGCATTTTTGGTTTGTTTCCAATGTGTTCATAATTATTTGTTGAAGCTGCATGCCAGAATCATGCAGGTGATTTTTCATACCACATGTATTTTAAAATTCACTTCTATTATTTAAAAACCATACCATTCCCTTCATCAAACACATAGACCAAAGGTCAAAGAGGACTTATACAGAAAAACTTAATGCCTGTTATTAGTTGACTTTGAGCTTCATAAGAGGAATACAAAACATGCAGCTATTAATGGCAACATCACTTTTATCGTTTTTCCACTTTGGATTATTTGTGTCTCCAAGATGCCAAAATAACTTCAAATTAGTGAAAAAAAAGTCAAAGCAGGTAAATGTGTTCCCTGCATAAAGCAAGGTTTTGAGCAATCATATTATACACATTTTAATAGATTACACATAGGCTCAGGTAGATATAATGTTATACATTTTGACAAATATTATACAAAGACAGAAATCTAATTTGCCCACATTTTTAAGAATAATACACTATCCATACACATTTTATTCTAATTACACATTTTGTTCCTTGTCTTAATTTAGAACACAATTTTGTGTTTCAGAAAAGATAAAAAGTAATTTTTGTCAATTACTATGTACTCTTTTTATAATTTTACTCATGCCAAATTATGTAATTGTCAAATACTACAAGTATCAGCAATCATATACTGACAGCTTGTAATTATGTAATTAACATGTGGACATATAGAATTATGATACCTAAAGATGTCAAAAATATTTTAATATGACTCAACTCTTTCCTAGTATGAATCTAATTGAATTATGTAACATACATAGGAAAAGAAACAGGGGTTCATCCTGGAATCTGCAATTAAAAATCTGAGGGAAAATAAAGAAAACTTTGAGACAAGTAATTTATATTGGAGATGATCTGAAACATTCATTTTATACATATAAATATTTTATATTATAATGATGAAGAAACTAAAGGGTATTTGTTAAACACTATAGTTTTTCATATCAATAAAATAATTCAAAATTGTTACAAATTCAAATATCCATATAAATGCATTTCTAGACAACCCATATCCCCCAAGTAGATAGATAGATAGGTAGATAGATAGATGATATAATGCATAAACAATTTTTGACTTACAGAGCATTTCATATATATTAATGTAATATGGTAACATTAACATTTTTTTTTTCAAAAATAGTGAGCTTGATTATGGATGTTTTGAAGACTTTTTAAAAGCATCCCAGGAATACCAAAAGCCATGAATAAAACAAAAAAATATAGTTGACTACATGAAAATTAATAACTGTGGCCTGCTTTCTTCATGGTGAAATAAGCTCCATAAACCTATCTCTCCCACTAATTATAACTAATCACAGAAAGCAACCACTTAAGGACTTTGAACAAATAAACAAAAGGAAGCAATCACTTAAGGTCTTTGAAAAAGAAAAAAAAAGAAGTTATTGGAGAAGAGTCAAAACAATGGAAGATGCCTGCCAAGGGATGAATTTCACTATTATTTGTATTTTTCTCCTTTACTTCATTACTTTGCATGCAGTGCAGACCTAAGTCTGAGAACTGAGAACAAAGCTCTGAGATGGATGACTAAGTCTCTGATAGAATTCTCATTTTTTTTATGGTCAACCAGAGAACTTAAAAAAGGGAACCCTGAAATGGGAGAGTGTAGGGGTTGAAGTAGAAGACCAGGACTCATCCCAAGCTATGCATATATAGGGAAGATCTAGGTCATCATACCAGAGACATTGAGATATAAATGTAATTAAAACTGTAAGCCACATCTCAAACTAAACCATGAAGTAACATGCACAGGACAAACTCAAAGCCTTATGGCAAAGGCTTTAAAAAGTGAACTGTGATTTAAACCAACATCCACAAAAGATGAGGTAGATATGATGATCTAATACTAACAAGGTTTGTTGCTTGCTAAACATCATCAATAACACCAATAAAAGTTTATTTTCTCTAGAAGATTATAATAAAACTTAGAGACTATGCACCATATTCAAGATTGCAATTCAAAAGTATTCAGCAACCAGTGAACAAGGGAAATTTAACCAAAACAACAATTAACAGAGGCCAAAGTTTATATGACCTATTTATCAAAAAAAAATTATAAAGCAAATATTAGAACTACACTTGAAATAGTAAAGGAAATGCACTTAAAAAATGGAAAGATAGAAATTCTCAACAGAACTCAACAGAAAATATGTCCAATAAATCACTTTGGAATTTTAGTATTAAAAGTACGATGTTGGAAAAAAAAATTAGATGATCCCAATAGCAAAACTGAGGTCACAGAGAAAAGGCCAGGTAACTTGAAGATAGATAAATAAAAAATATCTGGTATGTCTTCTTCCAGAATTTGGCAGGAAGATTGTCAGCTTTTTACCTTTGAGTGTTCTGTTTGCTATGGGTTTCATTTGTTGTTAGGATGAACAGATACATGCTACTATATATAAAATAGATAAATAACAAGGACCTACTGTACAGCACAAGGAACTATATTCAATATTTTATAAGAGTATAATGGAAAAGAATCTGAAAAAAATTATACATATAGATTCAATTTTATATATATATATATATATATCTCACTGAATCACTTTGCTGTACACCTGAAACTAACACAATATTGTAAATCAACTATACTTCAGTATAAAAATTAAAATTAAAAAAATATCTCGTGTGAGAAATAGAAACAAATATCAAAAAAAGATGAGCAAAGTTTCAGGTATATTTTGGACAATTTTAAAAGGTCTAAAATTCATGTCACTGAAGTTTCAAAGGAAAGGAAAAGGGAATAAGGGGAAAAGAAAAACAAAAAACAGAAACACACTTGAAGACACAATCACCAAAGAGTTCCCAAATGCAGTAAATGGCAAAAGTTTAGACATTTAAGAAGCTCTGTGAACCCAAGCATAATTAAATTTAAATAAAACTATGCCTAGACATATGATAATCAAATTGATCAAAAGAAAATATAGAGTTCCGGGAAGATGGCGTAAGAGTAAGACGCGGTGATCACCTTCCTCCCCACAGATACACCAGAAATACATCTACACGTGGAACAACTCCTCCAGAACACCTATTGAACGCTGGCAGAAGACCTCAGACCTCCCAAAAGGCAAGAACCCCCCCCCCACGTACCTGGGTAGGACAAAAGAAGAAAGAATAAACAGAGACAAAAAGATAGGTACTGGACCTGCACCAGTGGGAGGGAGCTGTGAAGGAGGAAAGGTTTCCACACACCAGGAAGCCCCTTCATGGGCGGAGACAGTGGGTGGTGGAGGGGGAAGCTTCGGAGCCACGGAGGAGAGCACAGCAACAGCGGTGTGGGGGACAAAGTGGAGAGATTCCCTCACAGAGGATCGGTGCCAACCAGCACTCACCAGCTCAAGAGGCTTGTCTGCTCCCACGCCAGGGTGGGCGGGGCTGTGGGCTGAGGCTCGGGCTTCTGTCGGAGGGCAGGGAGAGGACTGGGGTTGGCGGCGTAAAAACAGCCTGCAGGGGTTAGTGCACCACGGCTGGCCGGAAGGGAGTCCAGGGAAAAGTCTGGACCTGCCGAAGAGGCAAGAGACTTTTTCTTCCCTTTTTGTTTCCTGGTACATGAGGAGAGAGGATTAAGAACGCTGCTTAAAGGAGCTCCAGAGACAGGTACGAGGTGAGGCTAAAAGCGTGGACCCCAGAGACAGGCATTAGACGCTAAGGCTGCTGCTGCCACCACCAAGAAGCCTGTGTGCGAGCACAGGTCACTATCCACATCCCTCTTCCGGGGAGACTGTGAAGCCCACCACTGCCAAGGTCCCGGGATCCAGGGACAACTCCCCCGGGAGAACACACGGCGCACCTCAGGCTGGTGCAATGTGACACCGGCCTCTGCCGCTGCAGGCTCGCCCCGCACACCGTGCCCCTCCCTCCCCCCGGCCTGAGTGAGTCAGAGCCCCCAAATCAGCTGCTCCTTTAACTCCATCCTTTCTGAGTGAAGAACAGACGCCCTCCGGCGACCTACACACAGAGGCAGGGCCAAATCCAAAGCTGAGCCCCTGGGAGCTGTGAGAACAAAGAAGAGAAAGGGAAGTCTCTCCCAGCAGCTTCAGAAGCAGCTGATTAAAGCTCCACAATCAATTTGATGTACTCTACATCTGTGAAATACATGAATAGACAGCGAATCATCACAAATTAAGGAGGTGGACTTTGAGAGCAAGATTTATGATTTTTTCCCCTTTTCCTCTTTTTGTGAGTTTGTATGTGTATGCTTCTATGTGAGATTTTGTCTGTATAGCTTTGCTTCCACCATTTGTCCTACGGCTCTATCTGTCCGTTTATTGTTTGTTTGTTTGTTTTCTTTTCTTTTCTTTTTCTCGTAATAATTTTATTTTTTTATTTTAATAACTTTATTATATTTTATCTTACTTTATTTTATTTTACTTTATCTTCTTTCTTTTATCCTTCCTTCCTGCTTCTTTCCTTCCTTCCTCCCTCCCTCCTTTCTTTCTTTCTTTCTTCTTCTACTAATTCATTCTTTTTACTTTTTCTCCCTTTTATTCTGAGCCGTATGGGTGAAAGGCTCTTGGTGCTGCAGCCAGGAGTCAGTGCTGTGCCTCTGAGGTGGGAGAGCCAACTTCAGGACACTGGTCCACAAGAGACCTCCCAGCTCCACATAATATCAAATGGCAAAAATCTCCCAGAGATCTCCATCTCAACACCAGCACCCAGCTTCACTCAACGACCAGCAAGCTACAGTGCTGAACATCCTATGCAAAACAACTAGGAAGACAGGAACACAACCCCACCCATTAGCAGAGAGGCTGCCTAAAATCATAATAAGTCCACAGACACACCAAAACACACCACCAGACATGGAACTGTCAACCGAAAAGACAAGATACAGCCTCATCCACCAGAACACAGGCACTACTCCCCTCCACAAGAAAGCCTACACAACGCACTGAACCAACCTTAGCCACTGGGGACAGACACAAAACACAATGGGAACTATAAAACTGCAGCCTACAAAAAGAAGACTCCAAACACAGTAAGATGAGCAAAATGAGAAGACAGAAAAAAACACAGCAATGAAGGAGCATGATAAAAACCCAACAGACCCAACAAATGAAGAGGAAATAGGCAGTCTACCTGGACAAGAATTCAGAATAATGGTAGTAAAGGTGATCCAAAATCTTGGAAATAGAATAGACAAAATGCAAAAAGCATTTAACAAGAATTTAGAAGAACTAAAGATGAAACAAACAATGATGAACAACACAATAAATGAAATGAAAAATACTCTAGATGGGATCAATAACAGAATAAGTGAGGCAGAAGAAAGGATAAGTGACCTGGCAGATAAAATAGTGAAAATAATTACTGCAGAGCAGAATAAAGAAAAAAGAATGAAAAGAACTGAGGACAGTCTCAGAGACCTCCGGGACAACATTAAATGCACAATCATTCGATTTATAGGGGTTCCAGAAGAAGAAGAGAAAAAGAAAGGGACTGAGAAAATACTTGAAGAGATTATAGTTGAAAACTTCCCTAATATGGGAAAGGAAATAGTGAATCAATCCAGGAAGCACAGAGAGTCCCAAACAAGATAAAACAAAGGAGAATTATGCCAAGACACATATTAATCAAACTGTCAAAAATTAAATACAAAGAAAACATATTAAAAGCAGCAAGGGAAAAGTAACAACACACAAGGGAATCCCCATAAGGTTAACAGCTGATCTTTCAGCAGAAACTCTGCAAGCCAGAAGGAACTGGTACGACATATTTAAAGTGATGGAGGAGAAAACCCTGCAACCAAGATTGCTCTACCCAGCAAGGATCTCATTCAGATTTGATGGAGAAATTAAAACCTTTACAGACAAACAAAAGCTGAGAGAGTTCAGCACCACCAAACCAGCTTTACCACAAATGCTAAAGGAACTTCTCTACGCAAGAAACACAAGAGAAGGAAAAGACCTATAAAAACGAATGCAAAACAATTAAGAAAATGGGAATAGGAACATACATATCGATAATTACCTTAAATGTAAATGGACTAAATGCTCCCACCAAAAGACACAGATTGGCTGAATGGATGTAAAAACAAGACCCTTATATATGCTGTCTACAAGAGACCCACTTCAGACCTAGAGACACATACAGACTGAAAGTAAGAGGATGGAAAAAGATATTCCATGCAAATGGAAACCAAAAGAAAGCTGGAGTAGCAATTCTCATATCAGACAAAATAGACTTTAAAATAAGGACTATTAGAAGAGACAAAGAAGGACACTACATAATGATCAAGGGTTCCATCGAAGAAGAAGATATAACAATTGTAAATAATTATGCACACAACATGAGAGCACCTCAATACATAAGGCAATTACTAACAGCCATAAAAGGGGAAGTCGACAGTAACACATTCATAGTAGGGGACTTTAACACCCCACTTTCACCAATGGACAGATCATCCAAAATGAAAATAAATAAGGAAACACAAGCTTTAAATGATACATTAAACAAGATGGACTTAATTTATATTTATAGGGCTTTCCATCCAAAAACAACAGAATACACATTTTTCTCAAGTGCTCATGGAACATTCTCCAGGATAGCTCATATCTTGGGTCACAAATCAAGCCTTGGTAAATTTAAGAAAATTGAAATTGTATCCAATATCTTTTCTGACCACAATGCTATGAGATGAGATATCAATTACAGGAAAAGATCTGTAAAAAATACAAACACATGGGGACTAAACAACAGACTACTTAATAACGAAATGATCACTGATGAAATCAAAGAGGAACTAAAAAAATACCTAGAAACAAATGACAATGGAGACACAACAAACTAAAATCTATGGGATGCAGCAAAAGCAGTTCTAAGAGGGAATTGTATAGCAATACAATCCTACCTTAAGAAACAGGAAACATCTCGAATAAACAACCTGACCTTGCACCTGAAGTAGTTAGGGAAAAAAGAACAATAAAACCCTAAAGTTAGCAGAAGGAAAGAAATCATAAAAATCAGATCAGAAATAAATGAAAAAGAAATGAAGGAAACGATAGCAAAGATTAATAAAAGTAAAAGCTGGTTCTTTGAGAAGATAAACAAAATTGATAAAACATTAGCCAGACTCATCAAGAAAAAAAGGGCAAAGACTCAAATCAATAGAATTAGAAATGATAAAGGAGAAGAAACAACTGACACTGCAGAAATACAAAAGATCATGAGAGATTACTACAAGCAACTCTATGACAATAAAATGGACAACTGGAAGAAATGGACAAATTCTTAGAAATGCACAATCTGCCAAGACTGAATCAGGAAGAAATAGAAAATATGGACAGAACAATCATAATTATAAAACTAACTGAAATTGAAACTGTGATTAAAAATCTTCCAACAAACAAAAGCCTAGGACCAGATGGCCTCACAGGAGAATTCTATCAAACATTGAGAGAAGAGGTAACAACTATCCTTCTCAAACTCTTCCAAAATATAGCTGAGGGAGGAATACTCCCAAACTCATTCTATGAGGCCACCATCACCCTGATACCAAAACCAGACAAAGATGTCACAAAGAAAGAAACTACTGGCCAATGTCACTGATGAACATAGATGCAAAAATCCTCAACAAAATACTAGCAAACAGAATCCAACGGCACATTAAACAGACGATACACCATGATCAAGTGGGGTTTATTACAGGAATGCAAGGATTCTTCAATATAGCAAATCAATCAACGTGATACACCATATTAAAAAATTCAAGGAGAAAAAACATATGATCATCTCAACAGATGCAGAGAAAGTTTTTGACAAAATTCAACACCGGTTTATGATAAAAATGCTGCATAAAGTAGGCACAGATGGAACTTTCCTCAACATAATAAAGGCCATATATGACAAACCCAGAGCCAACATCACTCTCAATGGTGAAAAACTGAAAGCATTTCCACTAAGATCAGGAACAAGACAAGGTTGCCCACTCTCACCACTCTTATTCAACATAGTTTTGGAAGTTTTAGCCACAACAATCAGAGAAGAAAAGGAAATAAAAGGAATCCAAATCAGAAAAGAAGTAAAGTTGTCACTGTTTGCAGATGACATGATACTATACATAGAGAATCCTAAAGATGCTACCAGAAAACGACTAGAGCTAATCAATGAATTTGGTAAAGTAGCAGGATACAAAATTAATGTACAGAAATCTCTTGCATTCCTATACACTAATGATAAAAAATCTGAAAGTGAAATCAATAGTCCCATTTACCATTGCAACAGAAAGAATAAAATATCTAGGAATAAACCTAACTAAGGAGACAAAAGACCTGTATGCAGAAAATTATAAGACACTGATGAAAGAAATTAAAGATGATGCAAATAGATGGAGAGATATACCATGTTCTTGGATTGGAAGAATCAATATTGTGAAAAATGACTCTACTACCCAAAGCAATCTACAGATTCAATGCAATCCCTATCAAACTACCACTGACATTTTTCAGAGAACTAGAGCAAAAATTTCACAATTTGTATGGAAACACAAAAGACCCCAAATAGCCAAAGGAAACTTGAGAATGAAAAACGGAGCTGGAGGAATCAAGCTCCCTGAGTTCAAACTATACTACAAAGCTACAGTAATCAAGACAGTATGGTACTGGCACAAAAACAGAAATATAGATCAATGGAACAGTAGAGAAATCCCAGAGATAAGGCCAAACACATATGGTCACCTTATCTTTGATAAAGGAGGCAGGAATATACAATGGAAAAAGGACAGCCTCCAATAAGTGGTGCTGGGATAACTGGACAGGTACATGTAAAAGTATGAGATTAGATCTCTCCCTAACACCATACACAAAAATAAGCTCAAAATGGATTAACGACCTAAATGTAAGGCCAGAAGCTATCAAACTCTTAGAGGAAAACATAGGCAGGACACTGTATGACATAAATCACAGCAACATCCTTTTTGACTCACCTCCTAGAGAAATGGAAATAAAAACAAAAATAAACAAATGGGACCTAATGAAACTTCAAAGCTTTTGCACAACAAAGGAAGCCATAAACAAGACGAAAAGACAACCCTCAGAACGGGAGAAAATATTTGCAAAAGAAGCAACTGACAAAGCATTAATGTCCAAAATTTATAAGCAGCTCATGCAGCTCAATAACAAATAAACAAACAACCCAATCCAAAATTGGGCAGAAGACCTAAATAGACATTTCTCCAAAGAAGATATACAGATTGCCAACAAACACATGAAAGAATGCTCAACATCGCTAATCATTAGAGAAATGTAAATCAAAACTAAAATGAGATATCATCTCACACCAGTCAGAATGGCAATCATCAAAAAATCTAGAAACAATAAATGTTGCATAGGGTGTGGAGAAAAGGGAACCCTCTTGCACTGCTGGTGGGAATGTAAACTGATACAGCCACTGTGGAGAACAGTATGGAGTTTCCTTAAAAAACTACAAATAGAACTACCATATGACCCAGCAATCCCACTACTGGGCATATACCCTGGGAAAACCGTAATTCAAAATGAGTCATGTACCAAAATATTCATTGCAGCTCTATTTACAGTAGCCCAGAGATGGAAACAACCTAAGTGTCCATCATCAGATGAATGGATAAAGAAGATGTGGCACATATATACAATGGAATATTACTCAGCCATAAAAAGAAATGAAATTGAGCTATTTTTAATGAAGTGGATAGACCTAGAGTCTGTCATAGAGAGTGAAGTAAGTCAGAAAGAGAGAGACAAATACTGTATGCTAACACATATATATGGAATTTAAGAAAATAATATATCATGAAGAACCTAGGGGTAAGACAGGAATAAAGACACAGACTTACTACAGAATGGACTTGAGGATATGGGGAGGGTGAAAGATAAGCTGTGACAAAGAGAGAGAGAGCCATGGACATATATACACTACCAAACATAAGGTAGATAGCTAGTGGGAAGCAGCCACATATCAGAGGGAGATCAGCTCAGTGCTTTGTGACTGCCTGGAGGGGTGGGATAAGGAGGGTGGGAGGGAGGGAGATGCAAGAGGGAAGAGATATGGGAACATATGTGTATATATATAACTGATTCATTTTGTTTTAAAGCAGAAAGTAACACACCATTTTTAAGCAATTATACTCCAATAAAGATGTTAAAAAAAAAAGAAAATATAATTTTGAAAATATTCAAAGTATCTCGAAAATAGCAACATATTAAATACATAAGAACAATAATTTAATTGACTGGACATATTTCATAAAATCCATGCATGTCAGAATACACTGGAACAATATGTTCAAAATGTTGCTAAAATGGTACTATAAATGTGAATTTTATATCCAGTAAAAATAGTATTCAATTGTTGTGAAACTAAAGGCATTGCTAGGTACAGGAAAACTGAGAGACTTTGTTTTCAGCAGACTTGCTCTAAAGGAAATTTTAAAAATTCTAGTTGAAAGAAAATAATACCAAAGGGAAACTTGGTTCTTGAATAACAGAAATGGTAAATCTCTAGGAAAATATAAAATATTTTGCATCTTAAAATTTATAAAATGTGTATGACTGTTGAAAGCAAAATAAATAAATATATACATTCACTTATACAAAATACTTATATAAATTTTAAAAATCTAACATGTTTTTGATGTATGGTATGTGTATTGTATATAGCAAAAATAAAATAAAGGTGGTTGATGTATGGTGGTGGGTAAATGGATCCATGTGGTTGCAAGGCTTTAAAATTTTACTTGAGATAGTAATATCATAACTCAAAATAAATGGAAAATGTGAGTTATGGATATTAGAATTCCAAGAACAAGGACTTAAAAATATTCAATCTAAGGAAATAGAGCTAAGTACCAATATATACAAAATAGAATGTGAAATATTCTGTATTATTCTAAATATACCTAAATATTCTAAATATACTTATATTATTCTTAGAAAATTAGACTTCATAACAAGGAATGTTGTCGGAAATAAAGAATATTACACAATCATAAAAGTGTTAGTTCACAAATAGAAGATCATAATACGTTTATGAACATAATAATATTAAAGCCTCAAAATACATAAAGCAAACATATAACTGAGAAAAGAAATAGACAAATACACAATTTTATTTGGAGGCCTCAACATTCCACTTTTAGTATTATGTAGTAGGCAGAAAATTTGCAAGGGTGTAGAGGATTGGAAGAACATTATTAACTAACATGACATAATTGACTTTCATAGGAGACTCCACCCAACAAGAGAAACATGCATATTAATTTCACATGCACTTGGAACATTCATCAACAAAAGCCATATCCTAAACGTAAAATGTTTATTGCAAGTTAAAAATTGACAAATAAATAAATTAAGCCAAATTAACTAGAATTAAACTAAAAATTAAAAAAATAAAATAGAATTTTGTAACAGACAAATATCTACAAAAGTCCCTAAATAATAGTGATTCAAGGAAGTCACAAGGGAAATTGCACAATATTTGAATTAAATGAAAATAAAACATATCAAAATATGTGAGATGTAGCCAATCTAGTGCTTAAAGTTTATGGTATTAAGGAAGAATGATCTCAAGTCAATTATATAATTTCTGCTTTGAGACACCAGAATAGGAAAGGAAATTAAACCCAAACCAATAGAAGAAAGAAGTAATAAAAATAAGGGCAGAAAACAATAAAGTATTGATGAAACCAAAGGATAATTCATACATTTGATAATCTTCTAGCCAAACTATTCCAAAAATACCTGTTTAAGAAATTAAATGGGGTATTACTACAAACACCATAGATAGGAAAATGATAATCAGAGAACAATATGAACAATTTTACGCCAATAAATTATATAATTTAGATAGTATGGTTTAATTCCTTGAAAGAAAGAATATTTACTCAAAAAAATAGACAGGAATAAAAGAGAGAGTAAGAGTGAGCTAAATAGAGAGCTTAAGTTGTTTTAAGTTTATTAAAGAAATTGAATTAATAGATGAAGCTTTCCAGAAAAGAAATTTTCTGACTCAGATGGCTTCATCCAAGAAATCTACAAAATTTGTAAGAAAGATCATAATAATCCTACACAAATTTATTTTTTGAAATCAGTATTATCTTGATATCAAAATGAAACAAAGATATTGTAAGGAAATAGAAGAGCAAGATTAATATCTCTCATTAATTTAGATGTAAAAATCAAGCAAAGTATAGCAAACAGATCCTGAAATATATGAGGACATAATATATCAAGAATAAACGGGGATTATTCTAAGAATGTAAAGCTAATTAAACATTTCAAAATCTATCAAACATCATGTCAACAGGCTAAAGAAGAAAAGTATATGAGCATCTCAAGGGAGGCATATAAAATAGCTGACAAAATTCAACAACATTCATGATAAAAAAACTCTGAGGAAAATAGGAAATGATGGGAACTTCCTTAACATTATAAAGAACATCTACAATGAATTTTAAGGCTAGTATAAAAATTAGTGATGAATGATGGAATGCTTTCTAAATTGGAAACAAAAATGTATATCCATTAATACAAATATTTCTAGTGATGTTATTTATAATCATGAAAGACTGTAAAAACCCCAATGTCCTTAATCTTAATCTAGTGAATGGTTAAACAAACTGATGCATACACATAATGGAATACTACTCAACAGCTGAAAGTGACAAGTTATTAATACAAAAAACAACTTGAATGAATCAAAAAGACAGTTTTATAAGTGAAAAAACAAGCTCAAAAAGTGATGTAAGAATGCACATATATTTATACTTATGTATGTATATTATTTTCATAAATATGTATATTCCTTTCATAAACATTTTGTATTCATCAAAATTTTGGGGGCTGAAAATAGATGAAGAGTTGCCATGGGCTTGGTGTGGTGAGAGGGTGACTGCAAATTTACACAAGGGAATTTGGGGCACTAATGGAACTGTTCTATATTGTGATTGTAGTGATGATTACATGACAGTATCCATTTGTCAAAACTGTATACCACAAATTTCTTCAGAAGATGCTGTGTAAAAGTCAGTTACATGTGGAATGCAATGGCAAACTTCACAGTTATAAGTGTGAAAACTAAAGACTATATTCTGACTTGGTTGAGATGTGATGGTAATGTATAGATATGAGCTGTTATTAGAATTAAAACTTAGGGAATAAAACTCTTCACCATTTTTCTTTGGATTACTGCCAATTTTCAAGTATCTGCATCTATTGTGTTGTGAGTAAGAAAATGGTTTCTTAGAAATAAATAGGAGAATACCTCTGTCCACAGACATTGTGGAGTTTATATCAAGGCTCGTGATTTTGAAGAGACTTTAAAATTTTATTGGGGAAAAAAAAAGAATTAAAGGAGGGGAAGCACATGAGAGAGATTTATGGAAAATAAATAAATAAATATATTGGTTTTTTTTAAACAAAGTTTCCTGAGATTCTTCCAAATATAAATATCCATTTTGAGTCTCTAAGAAAGACATATATTATGGACTTTCCCTAAATCACATAGCCACAGCCAAGAATTTTTCTATACGGCACTGCTTAGGACTACAGTTTATAAAGAGAATATATTGAGAAAAGTTTAAGTAATATGTCACAAGAGATGTCATAATTATAGAAAAAGTGATATAGCATTTTCTAAGAGAAATTAACAAATAAGTTATTAGAATGATGTAGATTAACTGTACAAAAGAAACAGATTAGTAAAGTGAACTTCCCCTAAATTATCTGTATCTTAATGATGGAACCAATGAGATAATGTGCATGCTGCCCAGCACCATATCTATCACTTGTAGAAACACAAGAACTAAGGAGAAGACCTTCAAAGTAAAAAGGGAAAAGCAACAAGTTACATGCAAGGAAATGCCCATGAGGCTATGAGCTGACTTTTCTGCAGAAACTATGAAGGTCAGAAGGGAGTGGCATGACATATTTAAAGTGATGAAGGGAATAAACCTACAACCAAGAATACTGCCCTGGCAAGGACTTCATCCAGATTTGAAAGAGAGCAAAAGTTTTACAGACAAGTAAACCTAAAATAGTTCAGCACCACAAAACCAACATAACAAGAAATGTTGAAAGAACTTCTCTAAATAGAAAAGGTCAACAACTAGAAATATAAAAATTATGAAAGGAAAAATATTATTGGAAGGGCAAATACCCAGTAAAGGTACTAGATCAACTATTTATAAAGCTAGTAGGAAGGCTAAAAGCCAGCAGTAGTAAAATCATCTATATCCACAATAAGTAATTAAGGGATACATAAAACAAAAGGATATGAAATATGATGTGAAAAACAGTAAATGTAGGGTGAGAGTAAAAATGCAGTGTTGTTAATGCATGGTTGAACTTAAGAGATCAACTACTTAAAATAATTATATACATACATAGATTGCTATACATAAACTTCATGGTTACCACAAAGCAAAAATCTATTATAGATGCACACAAAAAAACCAAAAAGGCATCCAAACATAACATTGAAAATAGTAATTAAGTAAAAAGGAAGACACCAAAAGTAGAATAAAGGAACAAAAAGAACTATATAAAAAAAAAAACAATGTACAAAGTGGCAATTAGTACATAGCTATCAATAATTACTTTAAATGTAAATGGACTAGGTTCTCCAATTGAAAGACATCAAGCAGCCAAAGGGTTACAAAAACAAGACACATAAATATGCTGCCTACAAAAAATCACTTCAGATCTAAAGAAACACACACATTGAAAATGATGCAATAGGAAAACGTATTCCATGAAATGGAAACAAAAATTCCAGGGGAGCAATGCTTATGTAGACAAAATAGATTTGGAAACATAGGCTGCATCAAAAGACAAAGAAGGACATTGCATAATGATCAAAGGATAAATCCAAGAAGAAGATATATATATATATATATATATATATATGTAAAACATAGGAGCATTTAAATACATAATGCAATTATTAACAGGCATAGAGGGAGAAATTGACAGCAACACAATAATAGTAGGGAACTTTAAAACTACATTTACATCAATGGACAGATCATCCAGACAGAAAGTCAATAAGGAAACATTGGCCTTAAGTGACACATTAGACCTGATAAACTTAATAGATGTATATAACATTACATCTAAAAGCAACGATTACATTCTACAGTATAGATGCCATGCTTGGCCACAAAAGAATACTCAGTAATTTTTAGAAAATTGAAAATCATATCAGGTATCTTTTCTGACTACAACATTATGAAACTAGAAGTAAACTAAAAGAAAAATGCAAAAGGACACAGACATGTGGAGGCTAAACAATATGCTACTAAACAACCAATGAGCCACTAAAGAAATCACATAGGAAATCAAAAAAAAATATGTGGAGACAAATGAAAATGAAACACAGCAATCCAAAATCTATGTAACAAGTAACAGTAATTCTAAGATGCAAGTTTATAGTGATAAAAAACCTACCCCAGGAAACAAGAAAAATCTAAAATAAGCAACCTAACTTTACACCTAAAGGAACTAGGAAAAGAAAAATAAACAAAACCCAAAGATAGTCAAAGGAAAGAGGTGATAAAGATCAGAGCATAAATATTCAATAAGTGAAAAAGAGATGAAAAAAGTTTGAAAAGATCAATGAAACTAAGAGTTGATTCTTTGAAAAGATAAGTGGATAAACCTTTACCAGACTCCTCAGGAAGAAAAAGAGATATAGCACAAATGAATCAAATTAGATATAAAAAAGCAGTTACAATTGACACCACAGAAATATAAAGGATCACAAGAGATTATTACAAACAATTATATTCAGTAAAATGAACAATCTAGAAGTAATGGGCAAATTGCTAGATGTGTATAATCTCCCAAGACTGAATCAGGAAGAAATAGAATATATGAACAGATCAACCACCAATAATAAAGTAGAATCAATAAAACTACCAATGAACAAAAGTCCAGTTGGTTTAACAGGTGAATTCTACCAAATATTTAGAGAATAGTTAACACTTATCCTTTTTAAAATATTCCAAAAAATTGCAGAGGAAGGAACAGTTCCAAACTAATTCTAAGATTCCAGCATCAACCTGATACTAAAGCTGGAAAAATATATCACAAAAAAAGAAGTTGACAGGTCAATACCACTGATGAACATAGATGTAAGAATACTTAACAAAATATTAGCAGTCTGAATTCAACAATACATTAAAAGGATCATGCACTGTGATCAGGTGGGATTTATCCCAGAAATCCAAGGATGGTTCAACGTCAGCAAATCAATCAATATGATACACCACATTAACAAACTAAAAAATAAAAATCATGTTATTATTTCAATAGGTACACAAAAATCTTTTGATAAAATTCAACATCATTTTATGATAAAAACTCTCAACAAAGTAAGGGTCCAGGAAATATACCTCAACATAATAAAGGCTATATATAACAAACCCACAGCTAACATCATACTCAAAGTTGGAAAGCTAGAAGTTTTTCCTCCAAGTTCAGGAACAAGACAAGAAGGCCCATTCTTGTGCATTTTATTCAACATGCTATTGAAAGTCCTAGCCACAACAATCAGAAAAGAAAAATAAATAAAATTAATTCAAATTGGAAAGAAAGAAATAAAAGTTTACTCTTCAGATGACATAATACAATTCATTAAAAAATCCTAAAGACACCACCAAAAAGCTACTAGAACTAATCAATGAATTCAGTAAGATTGTAAGATGCAAAATCAATATACAGAAATCTATTATGTCTCCATAAACTAACAATAAACTATCAGAAATAGAGTTAAAAAAATCCCATTTACATTGCATCAAAACAAATAAAATATTTAGAAATAAACTAAGGAAGTAAAAGAACTGTACAAAAAAACTAAAAGATACTGATGAAGGAAATTGGAGATGACACAAACAAGTGGAAAGATATACAGTGTTCATGGTTTGGAAGAAATAAGATTGTTAAAATGACCATATTACCTAAGGCAATTTACAGATTCAATGTAATACTTATCAAAATACCAATGGCATTTTTCATGGAACTAGAACAAATGAGTATAAAATTTATACTAAATATAAATATAATATTTATATATGGAAACACAAAAGATCCTGAATAGCCAAGACAATCTTCAGGAAGAAGAACAAAACTGGAGATATCACACTCCCTTATTTCAAACTATACTACAAAGCTACAGTAATCAAAAAACTATGGTAGTGGCACAAAATCACTTACATAGATCAATGGAGCAAAACAGAGTATAAGAATATAAGTGTATGGGTAGTTATACACCTATATGGGTAATTAATCTTCACAAAAGAGGCAATAATATACAGTGGCAAATGAATAGACTCTTCAGTAAATTGTATTGGGAAAACAGGAGAGCTACAGGCAAAAGAATGAAACTGGACTTCTTTCTCACATCATATACAAAAATAAACTCAGTGGAATCAAGACTTAAATGTAAGACATGAAACCATAAAACTTCATGAGGAAAACACAGGCATTAAGCTCTTTGTTATCAGTCTTAACAATATTTGTTTGAATATACTTACTCAGGCAAGAGAGACAAAAACAAAGATAAACAAATGGGACTATATTAATTTAAAAAGATTTTCAGGGATTTCCCTAGTGGTCCAGTGGTTGACTTCATTCTTGCTTCCACCACAGGGGCTGTGGGTTTGATCTCCAGTCGGAGAACTAAGATCCTGCATGACATGTGGCACGGCCAAAAAAAAAAAAAAGAATAGTATAGCTAAGGAAATTATATTAAAAAAGCAAAACAATCCAATTAAAATATAGGCAGAGGACATGAATGGATATTTTCCAAAAGAAGACATACAGATGTCCAGTAGGTACATGAAAAAGATGCTCAACATTCCTAATCATCAGGAAAATGCATATCAGAACCACAATGAGACATCACCTCATACTTATCAGAGTGTCTATTATGAAAAAGACAGCAAATAACAAGTGCTGGTGAGGATGTGGAAAAAAGGGAACCCTTGTACACTGTTGGTGGAAATATAAATTGGGGCAGCCACTGTGGAGAACATTTGGAAGTTCCTCAAAAAATTAAAAATAGAACTTCCACATGGTCCTGCAGTTACAGTCCTGGAAATAAACTCTTCAATAAATTGTAAAAAATACTGAAATCTAAAAAATACTAAATCTGAGAAATACTAAATCTCTAATTTGAAAAAAATGTATATACAATAGACTATTACTCATCCATAAAAAGTAATAAATTCTTGCCATTTATGACAACATGGATAGACCTAGAGTATAATATGTTGAGTGCAATAAGTCAGACAGAGAAAGACCGATACTGTATGGTTTTACTTATATGTGGATCTGAACAACAAAACAAATGAACATAACTAAACAGAAACATGTCATGGATACCAAGAACAAATGGGTGATTTCCAGAGGGACAGGTGGTTGGGGAAGGAAAGAAATTGATGATGGAGATTAAGAGGTATAAACTTTCAGGTACAAAATAAATGGGTCATGGGTATGAAGCGTACAGTGTGGGGAATATAGTTAATAATTATGTAATATCTTTGTAAGGTGACAGATGTACTAGACATATGGTAGTGATCATTTTTAAATATAAAAATATTGAATCACTGTGTTGTGTAACAAGGACCAACATAGTGTTGTAGATCAATTATACTTCAAAACCCACTAACCAACCAAAAAAGCAAACAAAGTTATAGAAAAAGAGATTAAATCTGTGGTTACCAGAGGCTGGGTGGGAGGAGGGGGAATTGGATGAAGGTGGTCAAAAAGTACAAACTTCAGTTTACAAGATCAATAAATACTAGAGATGTAAATATAAAAGTTATATATATATATATATATATATATATATATATGTTGTGAAGGTGTAAATCATAAGATTTCTCATCATAAGAAAAAATGTATTTTAAAAATGTCTGTAATATTGTATCTGATTGAGATGATGGATGATCACTAAACTTGTGATAATCGTTTCATGATGTATGTAAGTCAAATCATTATGCTGCCCACCTTTATCTTGTAGAGTGATGTATGTCAATTAGATCTCAATAAAACTGGAAGAAAAAGAAAGAAAATAACCCCAAAAGTTAAAGATTAGAAAGAAATAGCTTTCCCTGAATGCAGCTTATTGTTTGCCCCTCCCCAATAGAAGATGGAGCTTCTTATTGAAAACTGAGTACCAAACCAGCTCCTCTGTCTGATATACACAGTGGAATTCCTGTTAAGACATATATTTATGTATATGAGTGTGTAAGGTATGTGTGTGTGTGTGTGTGTGTTGTGTGTGTGTATGCGTGTGGTATGGGTATCTCTCTGCATACATGTGGAAGAATAAATAAATATTTAAGCTGTAGATTCCACAATAAGAAAATATATAGACCATAAACTCCTATACTACCTAGTTTTTAGAATTACTACCAAACATTTTAGCATTTGAAAATAAACACCTGCAAAACAAAGTTTTGTTGCCCTTAAGTGTGTGTGTGTCTGTGTATTTTACTCTGATTGTTAGCAAATGCTAACAAATATTTTCATTTCACATACTTGATAAGCCGAGATGTGTAGGCAGATTCTTTCACAGTACTAGGAGCAGACTACAGCTCCTAACGCATGTCAAATATTCTCACTGTAAAATTACTTCCGTTTTTTTGTTGTTTGGCTTTATTTTTTGTTGCTGTTTCCACTTTAACCAGTCATATAGTAATAAACACTTTTTCCCATACTCTGAATTCAGATGAGAAATTGAGTTCTGGAATGATTCTGATTATTCAGTTCCATGTCTGACAAATTTAAAATATTTGTAACTTCCCGAGAAGTCCTCATTCAGAACTCTTCATGGGGAATTTATCCACATCTTTTGGGGTTGCTTGTTACATCAAGAAACTTAGGTTTCCAGCCTCATACTGTAAAAACCTCTCAGAATATATTTTAATCAAAGGGGTGGTACTAAAAATGAGGCACGTGTCTGAAAAAAATGAATGTTACTGATTCACTAAAATTTGAGATAACTGTGAATTTAGCTGATTCTACTGGCAGTTTTCCTTATCCTATCTATAATCTCTCCTTTGAGACAATCATAAAATAATAATAGATTTAACTGTTACACTAAGAATTATTATTGACAATCATCTTGGGAATTCTGATGATGGTTAAGCCCTTTTTATTTGCACTCTGCACATTCTAGTCTCTGCTTAAATTTTCACTCTTTCAGTTTGTTTACATGTTCTATACTTTAGTAATGACAATAGAAGTGGATTTTTTTTTTAAATTTAACCTCTTCTTGGATTAAGAATTACTGTCTATGGATGGATGGACATTTTAATCCATCTGAAATCTTATGTTTGTCCCATGCTTTCTTTTTTTATCTTTCTTATCCTGAAATCTATCCTTCTCAAAATTATCTCCTTTGACTCTAGACTAGAAAGTTGTCTATTTCAACATTTTCCTCAAAATACCTACTCAAAACACCCATGCTACATTTTCAGTCTTTCTTTACATTCCTTCCTCCCTATTCATTTAAATTCAGAAAGATAAAAAAGTTGAGTGAAAGCATTACATTTCTTCAAAAAATACTGGAATTCAATAATATTAAAGTCATTCTGAAAAGTCTTTAGCTCTGTAAAAGTAATTGCCCTGCTTTGTTAAAGCTTACAGATAAAATTGTATTTAAAAATGCATAATTAAAAAAAAGAGTATCATGCTTTTATATGAGGACTTAACAAATCTTTTTTAGCTTTATGAAACCAAAACTTCACAAAAAGACTTACAAATTCATGAAGTGTTCCTACTTGCTATGTCTGGCCTTCAAATCAGTGATTTAGGTGACAGATTAAAAAAAAAATACATCATTATCTATTTCCCTAGTGTCTGTACTTTACTTCTGAAGATGAAGAAATAAGAGATTTTTTTCCAGATAAATCTGGCATTCAGTACAACTAACATTTTCTTTATGGCAGTTCTTCCTTTATTCTATGGTATGTTTTTAGTTATGTTTTAGTATCATGCCTGGTTTTAAATATGCAAAATTTCATTTTGAAACATGTTTTAGATCTCTTCAAACAAATTTAAACAAACATTCAATATGATTTATATTCCTCAATTTGTTTGCTACATAAAAATGTGTTTTTGTTTGGAGTCAAGAATTTTTATCCTTGTATGATTGTGCTCCATTTTCTCTAGTAAAAATTAATTATTTTGTTTAGTTTTCTTTCTTTAGCTGGTAATGAGGCAATTTAAGATCCTAAATGTTAACATTCAGTGTAATTATGTTCCTAAATAACACTCCCCTACACCATATTTAACATATAGTAAGATACAAACTAAGCTGTATTTTTGCCATATCAATATTTAAAATTATTTTTCACAAAAGGAATGCAATACAAAAGATAACTGGAAGAAACACATTCTAGTGTATGTCAGATAATTTTAAGAAATTAATACATACATACAAACACATCCATCCATACATACACACAAACACAAATATTTGCCACTATATTACATATATTGATGTAAAAAAAATCCTTTCTACACAAGATATAAAACGGGTAAAAAATGAAATTTCAGCTATAAATGTACCATTAGGCAGATGAAAAAGCAGTTTCATAAAGTGCAAAAAAACATGTGGGAAATAAGTGTATGTGTTTCGGTATTTGTGTTGGTGCTGTGAATACTGGCAACTCCATTGAATATGTCTGTAGAAAAGAGGAAGCACTTGTCCTCACAGCTTGCATAAGTATAGGAATGTGGAATAATAGAACAGTATATTTCATTGTCTGACAAATGGTAAGGGATATACTACAGGACAGTCTCAATAAATTTTTGGTGTACTTGAAGAGTTCCTTTAATAACTATTCTGTCAAGTTCTTATTTGCCTTTTCCATGCTGTCTACCCTAGGCTTTCCTTGTCTTCAATCAAACTGATCACCACTTAGGCTCCCTTACATGTAGTAGGCTTGAGATGGATCCATTCTGAGTTTCATTTCTTTTTCTGCACATGGAATGCTATATACCGTAGTAGAGTATGCTAGAACCTAAATTGATTGAACTAGGATGCAGTTTCAATCCTGTCACTAATAACTATGTGATTTAGAACAAGCCAAGACATTATTCTAGACTAGGATTTCTTAGTTTGTAAAATTTACAGTGTTCTAAGGTTACATTTTCAGGCCTTAAACCTGTGCCTTAGCTCTAAATAGTAGAGTATTAAAAGTGGAGTATTAAATATTAGAGTATTAAAGGGCACTCCTGCTGTCTTATAGCAGTTTTCTCAGTTTTTAACTGACAGTTAAGACTCTCTCTTTCAAGACCCCAATA
This sequence comes from Lagenorhynchus albirostris, assembly GCF_949774975.1. NCBI lineage: Eukaryota > Metazoa > Chordata > Mammalia > Artiodactyla > Delphinidae > Lagenorhynchus > Lagenorhynchus albirostris. Next base: position 85,160,629 of record NC_083106.1, on the reverse strand, counting down.
TCAAGTCTTTGCTTTAAGCCTTTGCTTCCCTTGGTTTTGGTTTTAATTGGTTTTAAGTTTTGTCTCATGTCAACAAATTTCTGGAGCCTGATTTACTCCATTCTAATTGAATAAATTGGTTTTGTTCTCAATATGAATTTTAAAAGTACTAGATTATACATGTATGATTAGTCAGCCTCTACTGCAAGGTCAATTTTTATTAACTAGAATAAAATCAGTAATCTTCAGTTTCACAATGATCAAATGCATGTTAGCCTAGTATATTCCATAGGTATATAAACCACTTCAATTCACAGTGGATACTCCTGTGCCCCAGGCTGAAATTTCTGTACTCATTAACCCTTACAACCTAATGAAAGTACAATGAACAGTGTTACATCACAGGAACCTATTTTAATACTTGTGTACAGCTACTAACGAATATTTGGACACACAGTTTATGTAAAAATAAATGTATTTATCTTGAGTAAATATTGTCGATGATGAAAAAATCATACTTAGTAAAGCTTAGTATTTTCTCCAACTTTTCATGGCAATTGTAAACAATCAAATTGAGAAGCAAAATATGCAGACATATTGATCTCTCCAAGGCCCTCAAGCTGTTCTCTATTTTAACTTATTAGAAATGTGAGTGGAATAGCCACTTGCCAGGAGGACAGTGGTTCTGTACCTAAGGAATTTGAATAATGGACATTAGAGAAAAGAAAGACCAAACCTGTCATTTATAGTATTTCTCTGTAAGAGCAAAATCACTGCCCACTGCCAGCTCTTGACTGATGGGTATGGAACTACTTTTTTTCTGCCTAGATTGATAGAGTTGCTCACCCTTCTGTGGGCCAGTATCTGATAATCAAAGATAGACTCTTGAGAAACAGTCTGAGTAAATTTATCAGCATCATTTTCTTTGACTGCTGGACCATTTTTAAGTTCAACATTTCAACATTTCAGTGAATTCTGCAGCCACCATTTTCAGTATAGAAAATGGAAGGCCTAAAGGCATTCAGGAATCTTATATAACACAAAGTATTTCATGTGGAATTTTGTATCAAAATGAAGAATGAACTTTGGAGGCAAGAGTTTCAATATGACATAATTTATTCAAAAATGTCCCATCACTATTAACTTGGGAACCTCATAGTTAGATGCATCCTAGATATATTCCTGATGATCTAAACACACAGAGCATATAAATTATGATCATTATAATATTTGTTAGTCCTTTCCTTCGAAGCAGCTAATTCTGTTCTAGTCAAATCCATGTAGATGGTACTTTGTGCAAAGGAAACATCATGACTCAGGCTACCCAAGGAGCAGTAGCATTGAGTAGGTCTGACTCTAAGAGCTGGCAATGGATATCTAAAATTCCCTCATACTGATCACAGTTATCAAAGTGAAAAAGAAAGAAAGAGGACTTTGGAAAAATGGCATAGGATCCATATCCAAAGCTAACTTTACACATTACTGCCGGGATTATCCAGACTTACATGAATTCATAAGGGTATTACCACATTTAATTCGTTTTACATTTCCATCTAAGGAAGATCATAGTTCTTAATGATGATGGCTAAATACATACAAAAATACATAAGATTAAAGATAGCTGTGCTGTATAAGCTATATTTTTTCTCTACTTTGTAAGGATATGTTCCTAGAGGTCTGCATTTTATGCCCTTTTTCTTTATAATGCTTATTTTTCTGATTTTGTGGAGGTCAAAAGAAAATGTAGAAAATACATGAGCATGAAGGTCATTATACTGAGGTTATGTTAGGTGATAAAATAAAAGGAAATTCAAAGATGACAACCATGCAAAACATCTGGCATCCTGTCACCTGAACATTTTTATAACTAAACTGCTACATGTGCTTTTGTGAGGCTGTGCCAGAAGGACACTGCAATTATGTACTACACTGAATTACAGTACTCAGAGGAGGACGTTTGCATGCTTCCACTCACACCAACTATGCAGTCGGGACAAGAAAGGGCTACAGAAGAGAAACCAAATTGAATGTTGAAAAAATTCTAACTAACTGTCTCAGTTTTAGTTTTACTGTGATTATCGATCACTTTACACATTAATGGAAAATTAATGTGTAATTAGATTACACATAAATTTTCCAAAATAGATTACCACAAAATATGTATTTTTTGTTAATAATATTGATACCTATCTGAAAATAACAACCATTTGATTCTCTACTGATTACTTTTTTTTCATAAGTGGAATTACTTTTAATTCAGACACAGAAGTATGTAAAAATAAAATCCTTTTATAAAATTCTTAATGTACTGATTTACTTGGATTTCTAATTATTAACTTGAGAAACGGATGCCTGTATTACAATGGAGAAACTCATCCTATACACACAACAGTGTCACCCTCCTTCTCTGTACAGATTTATATCATCTTCTCAGTAGCCCTTAATTGCAACAACTGCTTCCAGGTGCTTTGGGAACTTTTTACTATCTAGTACAAATATCTTAAATTATTTTTGGAAGAAACTCATAGGAAAATATAACCATTAACTGGATCTAGAAAGTAAGTGAATGCCAAATATAATTATTAAATATATACATGTATTCACAGAGTACAAAGAGAACATACTATTACTTGCTAAGAGCATATTTTGAGCCTGGCATTTTAAACATATCATAAAACTTAACTTGTATAAAGATGTATAAGGAGAGTAACATTATTCCAACTTCACCATGGGGAAACTCAGCAATGAGGAAGAACATTTGGACAGGGGCAGTCATTTTAACTGTGGCAGAGCCTGAGGTGTAAACTCTGATTAGCAACAAACCCCTGGAACATTTTACAGAACCACTGATACACATATAATTAACCACAGTAACATGGCTCATTGAAATAAATTATTGTTTTCAGGAATGAATTTTTCCATCCTTAGCTGATATCTGCATCAATGCAACCCTGTGTTTTGTAAAGAAGCTCTTTTAAGTCTGGAATTCAGGATCAAAGTTGAACTGCATAATTATGGTCTATAAGCTAGAATGAACCATTACACTTTATGTAAATACTTAGAGTTTTATCATGTTGGCTTTGTTAATGTGTCTTTTGAGATGAAAATCCCAGAGTTTTGAATTTTCAGGGTGGGATAAGAAAGTTGTGAAATAGTCAATATCTCAACATTTTTGGCAGAAAAATTTCTTCAAGAACTAATTTCACTTGCAAATTTATTTTGTATTGATTAGGTTTCTATTGTGTTATCTACCCTAAAAGTGTGAAAAAAGGGAATGTTACTTAATCTACCTTGTGTTGTTGCTGAGTTGATAAAAAATGGTAAAAAAAAAAAAAAGTCAGTAAATTGGTAACCATATTTCATTTCAAAGTCATCCATACTTTTATCCTTTCATATATTTACTAAGATATGTCTAATATTATTTATCATAAACATATAGCACATCCAAGTACCAAATAAAACATTGATTATTCTGTGAAATACAGTCCATCATTTCCAAAGACTGTGATCCATCTTAATACAAGAATCCCTATGGTCATTCTAATGAGCTTTGAATGTAAGTAAAGATATCTGGGCAGGTTGCTTCAACTTCAACAACACTCCAATAAGGTAATTCTTTTGCAAGAGTTGTCTAGGATAACCTGGAATCAAAGGGCTTGCAACTATAGCTTGGGTATGGCAACCCTTCAATGCAGTGCATCTCTACTCTTTCCTGGGTGAACCATATTAGGGAAGATGGCATCGTGTTTTATTGGTTGACTTTTCAAGTTATCCAGAGCTGGATGGGAGAGATTAAGAACCAGTTTGGACAAGATTTGAAGATCAAAGCTTGCTCCATAACACCAAGAATATTCCATAATGTGATGTCCAAAAAGACCTTGCTAAAAAAGGGGAAGACGTTTGAGCTCGCTCTCCGTTGAGCAAAGTCTCACAGATGTGTTTGGTTGTCATATCTTCACATAAGCCATTCTTTCTGGAAAAAGTTCTGAAGAAAATAATTTTATTGCATTTTTTATTATTTATTTGGTAGTTGCAGATAGCTCAAAATACACAAAATGTACTTTAAATACATATAGCCATAATCATACTGAAATATGCTCCATGATTATGACAAACATGTTTTTAAATAATTCAAACCTCACATTGCAAACCTAAATACAACAGAATCATTTCTCTAGGAGGAGCAACTTTTTATAGAAACAGTAACTGTTGCAAAGTAATAAAATGTAATACAGGTCAGTATATATTTTGTAATTGTTTCTAACCAAGGCAACACCTCTCTGCCCCTACAATTAAAAGAAGAAACTTATTATGAAAGTAGATTCAAACCAAAAGAACTATTAATTAAAAGAACATTTTGCAAGGTTGCTACCATAAATCAATCATGCATGGATATCTGGGATAAACAGTGTTCACTATGTTAGTTGCTAACTGAGACTATTATAATTTATAGAGGTTTTTGGTTTTTTTGTTTGTTTGTTCTGTTTTTTTTTTTTTGCTGCTTTCCCTACTTTAGGAAGATAAGCATTCAGAATTCACAAAGTTTTGCCTTAGTTGAGGACATTATAACAATATTCATGTTTCTCTCAAAGGGTTCTATACAGTTGTCCATGTATAATTTCTATTCAATTTACCATTTAAGAAACAGAAAAGAAAAAATATGCTCCTTTTGCATAGAAAAAAAACCAAAAAACCTGAACAGATTACCATGATGTTAGATGTACTGGATAAGTGATGAGAACAGGTATTTAAATACTTAACAAGTATCTTTAAAACATAAATCTGTCTTTAATTATTTATGATTACAAAATCGATGGGTCAGTGGTTGTGATAAGTAATCTACCATGCTTATATTGCATTAAAACAGATCTGAATATAAGTATTTTATTTCATAAACCAGATGAACAGAAAAGTGAAAATGAATACAATTTTAAGAGATTTAATTTCAACTTGATAAATGAAGTTGATTAGCTTGTAACAATAAATGGATTCATTTATATTTCCAAAATTGGATCAAAATTAATCTACCTGCTTAATAGGTAAAAATAAGTCCCCAAAATATAAATGATGGGTTCTACCCTACTTGAAATTAATTTATTATATATGGAAGAGCAGTGAGTACAAAATGGTAGAGGCAGGATTAAGAGTATATTCTAAATGCCATATATATAGTAAATGCTATATATTCCTTGAGAGCAAGTTCCCTGTGGTATGGAATGGTTTTAGCGGGTGGAGCAATCAGAGTGGAGAAATTGACTATACAAATTGAGTTAAGATGCATGGAAACTCACTTTTTATCTGGTACTCAAGCACTAACTCTTTCCAATTTTAACCTGGCAATAATAAGTTCAGAGTTCCCAGAGAACAGGATCTAATTTCGTGGTGTTCTGTTTTTGAAGTTCTGAATAAACCACATCATCTGAATGTAATGAAAGGGAGATTTGAGATCCAACTCCCTGAGTTTGTCTTTGAATAGCCTTGAGTAAACCAAATTCAGAAGTTTTGCCCGGCAGATATTCTGAAATTTTCTGGTAAAGCTAGTAGTTGTAAGGTCGATGTTTGAGTAGAATAAGAGGAAAAATGAAGGCAGAGAAAGGTAAAATTAACTTTCTTAGTAACTAGCCTCAAAATTCATTATCTTCTCTCCTCAGGTTTGCTTCCTTAAACAAGTATCTTCATGTATTGTTTAAATCTAAATATATTCTTTTTGACTCTGGGCAAAGGACATCTTATTTCCATCAAATTTTATCTTAAAATAGGCTTCTGCTTCTTCATGACATCATACAGCCTGGGAGTGCCAGGGCAGGTTCTTGCTGTTGTTGTTTGTCCTTATTTTATGTAGAAACCTGGGAAATCTTTTCACCACATTCTTTTTGCCAAAACCTTTCATTGATTTTAATTCCTTACATGAATTTTTAATACAGCCAGATATTTCTAAATGATCTTTTCTCCATTTCTTCTTTCAGTAAACTTAATGTTATAATAAAGAACTATGTAATAAACTTGGTCCATATGTAAGTATCATCTATGCAGTAAATGAATCTCATTCAATTATTTTTATCCCTAAGTTCAAATGGTAATTCAAGGATTGATCCATGAAAGTTAAAAACTGACATGAAATACAAACATATATTTCATATTCTATATTCACATCTTTTGGTTTGTTTATTGGTTCAGTGACCATTTTCTACATGAGATGTAAAGTTCTAAGAGGACAGATATCATGACTGCTTTATACAACACTCTATACCAAGCATTTGGCATTGTACCAACATTTTGTGTAGGCATTCAATCTTTGTTGAATGATAGAAATAACATCATTGAGTTTATAAGAATGTTAAGTATTAGTGCACATCTTAGGAGGAGTACCTGAATGATAATTATATTCATAGAAGTGGTTACCTACACTTTCTGTTTTTTGCCTCACCTCTGTCTAAACACCCATGGGATACTCATAAATGCAGCCTCAGCCGGTAAGGAAACACTTTCATGGTCTGTGCTCTGGCTGTCCATTTTCTCTAATTTACTGTTTTCCCCAAATCCTATCCAAGCCATCTAGCATACACTGGTCAGTCAAGTGCACAATTCTAATCTATTATGAATGGAAGATACTTTTTTTTTTTTTTTGCAGTATGCGGGCCTCTCACTGTTGTGGCCTCTCCCATTGCGGAGCACAGGCTCCAGACGCGCAGGCTCAGCGGCCATGGTTCACGGGCCCAGCCGCTCCGCGGCATGTGGGATCTTCCCGGACCGGGGCACGAACCCGTGTCCCCCGCATTGGCAGGTGGACTCTCAACCACTGCGCCACCAGGGAAGCCCGGAAGATACTCTTTATAAGAACTGTTTACAATGATAATTTGCCTCTCTCAGTTCAATTTACTCAGGGATTTTTCAATTGCCTCAAAAGTTTTGAAAAATCATTAACAAATAGGAATCGTTATTCCTCCCTTCCTTTCTCATTGTCCATTCCTGAACTTGATCCTGGGCCTTATTATTTTTAATAAATATTTTATGGTTTTTAAATATTATATATGAAAATTATATTTTTATTAGATTTAGCAGCCTGTGTTATAACTAGGGTAATTTATAATTTTACTGTCCAAATGGGACACTTCTGAGAATAAAATGAGTCATCACTTATAATAATTAGGCAGGAAAAAATAGGCATAATCCAACAGTATCCCAGGCAAAATTATAGTCTGAGTAATATTAATATATTGATATCATTAGATATTGCCAAAATCTAGTTTATGATTGTCTCTGTCTTCAAGAAATTCCTAATTTACCATCATTTTCTACTTTTTCTCATCTATGACATGAACACATACTGGATATTTATTTTACTTTGCTGCAGTAAACATTTGTTAACTCTATGCTATATATGAGAATGTACTGTGGGAAAAATATTACATCGCTGACATCATTTATGTGTGTTGGGAGATAAAAAGTAAAATGAGGTATATTTCTCTTCAAAGAGCCATTTAAAATAGGCTTGTACAAAACTAACATCAGTATGAGATTGTGTTAATCATAAATAGATGAACAAAGTGCTAAGAAGAGAGATGATTTTTTTTAACAAGAAAAATTATTTAAGTTGGACTTTGAAGAATGGGTAATCTTCTGATGGAATAAAATATATATAATATCAGTCACAATCTAATGAAGAAATGGGAAATTTAATTATTGAAATGATTATCCTTTATAAAAGAGCTGTTAATTCAACCCAGAAGCAACCTTGAGAACAGCAGCAACAAGAAGCCACTGCCATCTCTAGGCTGAAGAAACTAAGGAAGCAGGCAGTGGTACCAGAGCAGAGGAGTTCCAAGGTCAACCCAGGGGCGATGTAGCAACTTTGGGTAGGGCAAAGAGGAAAGGAGAGGAATCCTTTGTTTTCCTCCTTTCTCCTGCTCTCCTATTCCCTGCCAGTGCATTTGTTGACTAAACTCATCCCAAAGCTAGCTGATAGAGAAGTCTGGAGGAGATAGCTTCCCTCAATGCCAGGTAACACAAACACAGGGGAGGGGTCAGAGTATATAAGGGATTTTAATCAAGATTAAAGAGCATGGGATACATGACAGATGTTTCCTCATATCTAAAAAGAAAGCATCACTGATAGTGTACAACCACTCTTAATCTGTCCATCAATCCCTCTACATTTTTGCTACCACTTCTGTTCATGCCACTTTTGTTTTGAGAACCACTTCTTGCCAAACGTATGTGGGTACACTGGGGAAATCAATCACAGTAACCCGTTTCTACACCTCTGATAATAGCAGATCATATGGTCTGGGACAATCATAATTTATTCCTGAGATGTTCCTATTGGAAATTTCCAACTTTTTTTACTTCACTTTAGGTGGAGAGCTGCAAAAACAAGACTACAAAATTACTGACAGTTGTGTCTCTTGTCAGCAAATCATAGACGCTCTGAAGGAGACAAAGGTGCCCTTCTCCCCACAAATCTCCCTAAGCCACACACACACACACACACACACACACACACACACACACACACACACACACACACACACACACACACACCCTATGCTAAGTAAATATGCAATGACTTCAGAGAAAACAGTGTTCTTAAACTCAAACAACATTGAGTCCCCTGACCCCATCATTGTTCTAGGCAGTCCACCCCAAAATGACCAAAAACCAGAAATTTAGGAACTGCCATTCTCAGAAATTTGCATGGGAGGATAATATTGGAATATTAAAACATCTGAAGATAGATTAATATTATAGTATTTTTGTATTACTTTATTTTAAGTCCTAGAATACTTAAGAAAGACATTGTCTGATAGGCTCTGGGACATTTCTCTATTTTTATCAGGTAATTAGGGATATGGCAATTAATATAATCACAATCATCAGTGCAAGTATAATGTAGTTGAGTGGGTGAGGAGAAATGAGAAGGTAAATGTGTGAGATGATGAACGTAATTATTAACTCAATGGAGGGAATCCTTTCACAATGCATGCGTATATTAAACCACATTGTGCACTTTAAATATCTTAGTTTTATTTGTTAATTATTCCTCCATAAAGCTGGAAAGATTAAATAAATTAGCAAAATTAACATGCATTAGGAAGTGACAAGGGTAGTCAGAGACTGGTATTATGGAGGAAGCACATTTTTTTTTTTACATCTTTATTGGAGTATAATTGTTTTACAATGTTTTATTAACTTTAGCAAAGTGAATCAGCTATATGTATACATATATCCCCATATCCCCTCCCTCTTGCGTCTCCCTCCCACCCTCCCTACCCCACCCCTCTAGGTGGTCACAAAGCACCAAGCTGATCTCCCTGTGCTATGTGGGGAAACACAATTTTTAAAGGAACTTACAATATGAATTAAATATGGAAAGGCATTGAGGGAGCAGAAAACCTGAGTTAGGTGAGGAGCATGAATATAAAGGAAAGCTTGGATTATTTAAATCAGATTTAGGAAAAAGTTCCACCCAAAACAGAAAATTGTATTAATGATCCTTTCTATATTTTCCATACTTTCTATTCTTTCCTCAAGTAATTGTATAAAAACTTGCAGGGAAGTAAATTTGAAGGTATGGTTGCAGGTGGATCTTAAATATCCTTAAAACCAGTCTTCCCAAAGATGATCCATTGTAGATAATGACCTGGGTTATATTTTACAAATGAAATGGAAATATAAGGTTCATAATGTTGGGAAACTGTTCCAAATTTGAACTACAAAAAAAAAAAAGCATTAATGAGACAATTAGTACCTTTTTTTTTTTACTAAAATACATTTTATTTTATTGAGGTTTAAATACATTAAAAATGCACATATTTACTAATCACTTTGATGAGTTTTAGCAATTGTATATCCCCATGTACCACCACTCGAAGCAAGAGAAAGATTATTTACCCCATGTTCCCAGAGCTGCTGCTTGCCCCTTCCAGTCAATTCCTTCTCTACAAGAGGCAAGCACTTTCCTATTTCTAACACTATGCTTAATTTTGCCTGTTCTTAGATTTAACACCCTTGATATATAGTCTGGCTTTTTTTATGTTTGGCTTCTTTAGCCTACCACATTATATTTGAAATTTATCCATGTTGTATAAATGTATAAGTACAATAGTTCATTGTTTTTAATAGCTGAATAGTATTCTACTTTATGACTAAAGCATAATTGGCTTATCTATTCTCCTGTTAGTGAAAACTAAGTTTGTTTCCAGTCTGATGCTTTTATAAATAAAATTGCTATAAATATTATTTTCCAAGTTGTTTCGTGGGCATCATTTTTCATTCCTGTGTGTACATATCAAGGAATAATTGGCTATGTGTATGCATATCTTTATAAGAAACTGACAAATAGTTATCCAAAATAGTTACAGCGTTAAGTATACTCACCAACAAATTATGAATGTACAGTAGTTCCATATACTGGACAATATTCTATATTGTCCGTGTTTTGATTTCACCATTTTAGTGGGTGAGAAAAGGAATCTCACTATGATTTTAATTTACATTTTCTTGATGAAATAAATAATCAAATACCTTTTCATGTACTTAGTGGCCACTCACACAAATTCCTTTAGTCAACTGTCTGTTCAAATCATCTTTCCAGTTTTAATTGAGAGCTTGTTTTTTTGTCTTCTTATTATGGAGTTGTAAGCCTTCTTCAAATCTTACAGATAAAAGTCTTTTTCAGAGGTATTTACTGGAAAAAGAATCTTCCAATGTGTAGCTTTACTATTTAGCTTTCTAATGATATCATTTGATGAGAGGAAAGTTTTTATTTTAATGGAATCTAATTAATGAATTTCTCTTTTAAGTTAGTGCTTTTTATGTTTTACCTAACAAATTGTTGCCTAGCCAAAGGCTACATGTATATTATCTCAGTTATTCTACAAATATTTTCTAGTTTTTACATTTAGGACTATAACCTAGCTCAAATTAATTTTTGTGTATAGATTAAGGAAGGTAAAACATCTACATTCCATTTATTTGTCTTGTTTATAGAGATAGCCACTTTTTCCAGCACTAGCTATAAAAGGTACTTTATTTTCTTCATTAAATTGATTTGGCACTTGAGTAAGAAATTAATTGACTATAATCTTCAGTTCTACTATTTGAATCTATTTTGTTCTTAGATATTCTGGTCTATTCCTACACAAATAATAAACTTTCTTAACGATTATAACTTTAAAGTAAATGTTTAAGTTAAGTAAAACTTCCATTTTTTTCTTTTAATTTTACTTGTGACAGATATATTTTCAGTTCCATTGAAATATATTTGACATATGATATTGTGTGAGTTTAAGATGTAGAACAGGTTGATTTGATACACATATATTGCAATAGGTTTACCACCATAGCATTATGTAACACCTTCATCACATCACATAACTACCATTTCTTTTTTGTGGTGAGAACACTTAAGGCTTACTCTGTTAGCAAGTTCAAGTCTATGATACTATAGTATCATAAATTATAATCACAATGCTGAGTATTATATCCACAGAACTTATTCATCTCTTAACTGGGTGTTTGTATACTTTGATCAACATCTCTCCAGTACCCCAACTTCATGCCCCTGGTAACCACCATTCTGATCTCTGGTGGCCTTGGCCTGTGGTGACTTAAAGCAGGATCTCAGTTCCCTGTCTAGAGATTGAAGCCAGACTGCAGCAGTGAGAGCACTGAATCCTAGCCACTAGACTAGTGACAAGGTCCTGGGTCATCTGCTTTGGAGAAAGGATATTCAATAAAGAGACAGAAAGTAGTGAAGCAAATAAAGTGTTTATTAGGAGGAAAAATGTACATGTGGAGAGATACACATGGGCGGGCTAAGAGAAAGCGTTGTGCTTTTGTGGTAGTTTAAATCACTTATAAGGGGCAGTGCTTCTGGGTTTCTCTCTGGCCAATCATCCTGCTTTGTCTGGCTCTGAGTCCATATTTGGTCTGATACAGGGCCCTCCCCTACGCACATGCATGCACATCTTTTAGCCAAGATGGATTTCAATGCAGGGGTTTCTAGAAAGCTGACAGAACATATTATGATCTGGCACCCCCTCCCGTCTCTGGCCCCTGAGGAGCCTTTCTGCACATGTGTAGCTTGAGAGGTCTCCTTGATCTCAAGAATGAGAAATATGTGGTCTCTTTATGTTTGATCCAAGTAGGACTTGTCTCCTCCTTGCTCTTTGCTCCTCTTTATCTTGGGTTGTCTGTCCACAGGGGGCAGATTCCAGCTGCTCAGCCTGGGACCCATCTATCTCCTGCCTCAATTCTAGTCTCTGTTTCTATGAATTTGGCTTTTTTAGCTTGCACATATAAGTGATATTATACAGAATTTTTCTTTCCCTGTCTGACTTAACTTAGCATAATGGGCAAAGTACATCCAGGTTGTCACAAATGGCAGGATTTCCTTCTTTCTCATGACTGAATAATATTCTCTCTCTCTCTCTCTCCCTCTCTCTCTCTCTCTCTATATATATATATATATATGTATATATGTTACACATCTTCTTTATCAATTCATCCATTGATGGTTACTAAGGCGGTTTCCGTATCTTGGCTGTTGTGAATAATGCTGCAATAAACGTGGGAGTGCACGTATCTCTCTGATATCCTGTTTACATTTCCTTTGGATATATGCCCAGAAGTGGATTGCTGGATCATATGGTAGTTCTTTTTTTTCAGAAACCTCCACACTGTTTTCCCTAGTGGCTGCCCAATTTACCTTCTCACCAACAGGGTACAAGATTTCCTTTTCTTCACATTGCCACCAGCACATGTTACCTTTTTGGTGTTAGCCATTTTAACAAGTGTGAGGTTATATCTCATTGTGTTTTTGATTTGCATTTCCCTGATGATTGGTGATGTTGAGCTTCTTTTCATGTACCTGTTGGCCGTTTGTAAGTCTTCTTTAGATAAATGTCTATTCAATTTCTCTGCCCATTTTTAAATTAAATTGTTTCATTTTTTTTTCTAATGAGTTGTATGAGTTTATGTATTTTAGTTACTAACCCTTTATCAAATATTTGATTTGCAAATATTTTCACCTATTCCATAGGTTGCCATTGCATTTTGTTGATTGTTTCTTTGGCTATGTGGAAGTTTTTTAGCTTGGTATAGTCTCACTTATTCATTTTTGCCTTTTTTCCTGGTGATTTGGTGTCATATTAAAAAAATCGATTCCAAGACACATGAACATAAGTTTTTTCTTATGTTTTATTTTGGAGGTTTTACATTTTTAGGTCTTATGCTTAAATCTTTAATCCATTTTGAGTTAATTTTTGTGAGTGGCATAAGATAGGGGTCCAATTTCATGTTTCTGTATGTGATCATGCATGTTTCCCAACACCATTTGTTGAAGACACTATCTTTTCCCCATTGAGTATTCTTAGCTCCTATGTCAAATATTAGTTGACACTATTGTGGGGTTTATATTTTGACTTTCAATTCTGTAACACTTGTCTGTGTGTCTATAATTATGCCAGTAGTATACTGTTTAGATTACTATAGCTCTGTAGAACACTTTTAAATCAGAAAGTGTGGTGCCTCCAGTTTTGTTCTTCTTCTCAGCATTGCTTTGGCTATTTGGGGTCTTTTGTGGTTTTACATAAATTTCATAATTATTTTCTCTTTTTATGGTGAAAAATAGCATTGGAATTTGATAGGGATTGCATTTGAATCTGTAGATTAGTTTAGGTAGTATGGACATTTTAGCAATATTAATACTTCTGATCTATGAATGTGAGATGTCTTTCTGTTTGTGTCTTCTTTAACATTTTTTTTCCTGTTCAAGGGTATTTAGAGTACACTAAGTCAATATTTTTCCATATAAATTTTAAAATTAAATTATAAATTTCTTCAAAAAGTCTACTAGTATTTTTGCTTAGATTTCATTGAAATATAATATAAATACTACTGAAAAATGGATGTCTTAACAATATTGAGTCCTCCAAACCACTCACTATTTACTTATATCTTCTGTATTTTGCTATATGCTATATTTCAGTATTTGCTATGTCTTCTCTAATTTACCTGAGCAATATATTGTGGTATTAATGCACACATCTTGGACATATTTTGTATTATTCACAATAATTTGTTATGTTTTAAAAACTATTGAGAAAACCATAATTCAAAAGGACACAGGTACCCCGATGTTCATTGCAGTACTTTCAAAATAACCAGGACATGTCCAATGATAGATGAATGGATAAAGAAAATGTCCAATGATAGATGAATGGATAAAGAAAATGTGGTACATATATACAATGGAATATTACTCAGCCATAAAAAGGAACAAAACTGGGTCATTTGTAGAGATGTGGTTGGACCTAGAGTCTGTCAAACAGAGTGAAGTCAGCCAGAAAGAGAAAAACAAATATTGTAAAATAATGCATATATGTGGCATCTAGAAAAATGATACAGATGAACCTATTTGTAATGCAGGAATTGAGACCTAGATGTAGAGAATGGACACGTGGTCACAGGGGGAAGGGGAGTGTGGGACAAATTGGGAGATCAGGACTGACATGGATACACTACCATGCGTAAAATTACTAGTGGGAACATGCTATATAAAGCTCAGGAAGCTCAGCTCGGTGCTCTGAGATGACCTATCAGATGGATGGGATTGGGGGGGTGGGGTGGGAGGGAGATCCAAGAAGAAGGGATATAGGTATACATATAGCTCATTCACTTCATTGTACAGCAGAAACTAACACAGCATTGCAAAGCAATTATACTCCAATAAAAAATAAAGAAATAATAGGAGATGGTGGGAGTGATTGTGTGTGACTTCTGAGACCAGGTCATAGACATTATTACACCTTCCTCCTTGTTCTCTCTTGGATCTTGCATGCTGTGGAAAGCTAGCCGCCATGTCATGAGGACACCCAAGCAGCTCTTTGGAGAGGTCCATGTGGTGAAGAACTGAAGTCCCCAGCCAACCGCCATGTGAGGACACCATCTTGGAAGTGGCTCCTCCAGCTTGTCAAGCCTTCGGATGATGCAGCCCCAGCCGACATCCTCACTGCAATCTCATGAATAACCCTGGAACCCTGCTCAACATTATGTAACAACCTAAATGGGAAACAGAAGTTGAAAAAGAATAGATACATGTGCATGTATAACTGAATCATTTTACTGCACACCTGAAACTAACACAACATTGTTAATCAGCTATATACTCCAATATAAAATAAAAAGTTAAAAAAATTTGCAAATGGTATTAATATTTCACATTCCAGTTGTTTTCCACTAGAATGTAGTAGTGCAGGTGCTTTTACATACTGACATTCTTTCCTACTAGTTAGTAGTTAGTTCTAATAATTCTCTGTAGATCTCAAATAATGTTCTATGTATACAATCATGACATCTCTAAATGAAGATATCTAACTTCTTTCTTTCTGGTCGTTACAACATGAGTCTCTTCTCCCCTGGGAGGGGATGACTTTTTCTTGAATTTAGTTTATTTAGATATCTTTGTTTTCTCAATTTTTAATGGATTTTTAAAATCCCCTCTGATTTTGTATTTTATTTGGATTGTTCTCATTGTTTAGCACAATATTCCATCTTTTGGCTTTCTATTTCTCGATCAGAATCAACCCCCCCCACTTTTACTTTTACCATAGCCAGGAAATTAATTATTTAAAACATTGTAACTTAAGACTCAGCATGTCAAAAATACATTCACATAAGAAGCAATGACAACAAGGTCCTGGTTGCACAGGGAACTGTCTCTATAGCACAGGGAACTATATTCAATATCACAAAATAAACTGTTATGGAAAATAATATTAAAGAAAGAATATATATATATGCATAACTGAATCACTTTGCTGTACAGCGGAAATTAACACAAATTGTAAGTCAACTATACTTCAATAAAAAATTAAAAAAGAAAAAAAGGAAAAAGAAGCAATGACAAAATATATCATTTTGCCTATTTACTATATTATTTCTAAATAATTATCAACAGTTATAAGGATCTAGTAATTTTTAAGACATTGAACTGCTTGAAAATGTACCACCACATATTTTTAGTAAGAAATAAATCAAAGCAATAGCTGGAGACTTCTCTCAGGTACTCAGAGCATAGAGAGCTGGACAGAGTGCCAATTCCTCAGCTATAACAATGTTGAACATCATATATTTTTAGGGAAATAAAAACAATCCAAATAAGCACAGTGAGATGCCAATTAAAATGAATAAACTAACCGTATCAAGTACCTGTAAGTACATGAAGCAACTGGAATTCTACTACTTTGCTGGTGGGAATGCAAAATTCTATAGCAATTTGGGAAAATGGTTCTGTACTTTCTTCCAAAATTAAACATATACCTACCACATGACTCTATAATCTCATTCCAGTGATTTATTTGAGAAAAATGTAAACTTATATTTACACAAAAAACCTGTGCTTAAATGTTTATAGCAACTCTATTTATATTCAACAAAATTTGGAAACAACACAGATGTCCTTCAATCACTGAATGGGCAAACTATGATTCATCTATACATAGTAATAATTTTTAACAGTAAAAAGGAAAGGCTGCTGATGCATGCAACAACATGCATGTTGCTAACTGCAAGAAGCCAACCCCAAAAGACTCCAGACTGTCTGATGCTATTTGTCTAGCATCCCCAAAATGGCAAAACTATGGGACAGAAAGCAGATTAGTGGTTGCCAGGGAAAGGGAATAGGGGCAATGGTTGGTTAAAATGGGATGCACAGGGAAATTTTTAACGTGACGAAATTATTCTGTATCATGCCTATGGTGATGAACTCATAACTTTATTTGTCAAGCCCACAGAAGTGTATGGTACAAAAATAAAAAATTCTATGTATGTAGATTAATAACTAGTGATAAAAATAATTGAAAAATAAATAAATAAAGCTGTAGTGTGGGAGAGGAAAACTCTCCATTCAAGTAAAGAATCAAACATGCATAAAGCATTACTAGCAAGTACCTCATACGATTATTGTTATCTTAGAGTTTCCTAAATTACCTGGACACTTTGTTATCAAGACATTAAACAACTTGTAATCCTTTAACATAACAAAATTGAAAGTTTCACTGTGATTGAGGGTGGGATAGGGAGGATGAGGGGGAGGGAGACGCAAAAGGGAAGAGATATGGGAACATATGTATATGTATAACTGATTCACTGTGTTATAAAGCAGAAATTAACACACCATAGTAAAGCAATTATACTCCAATAAGATGTTAAAAAAAAAATCAGCAAGAATGCCTTGCAAAGAAAGAAAGGGGAAGAGCCCTGGGCCGGGATATTTTATGACTGCTATTGTTCCTCCGCATCATGTAATTCCCCCGCACTTTTGGTGATATCTTACCGTGAATCTTTGGAGTGCCTTGTGGATTTAGTTATTTTAAATAAAGCTATTGTATATTAAGGTCTACATGGTGAGAGCTCTTTATTACAAAGATAACTTAATGTCAAAAGCAAAATCCAGCCACATTCCATCCCTTCCCTTTCCTGTCATCTTGGTGTGCTTAGTAAATGGACTCTATGTTCCAATATACTGCTTACATCAAGGAGAGAAGACATTAGCTAAGTGCCTTCTTTGGTTCAAGACAATACTTACAGTGAAAACTTTTTCTACTATTTGCTTTGGCAAATTTCAGTAATTGCTGCAAACTGAGTGTAAGCACTTACAAACTGCCTTTGTGATATTAAGTCACTTAAACTATTTGAGTCTTTCTCCTGTGTACGACGTATAGTGAGTTAAAATTTGAATCTCAAAATTTTATCCTATAGTGTATGATTCTATAGTCTTCCTCCTCTTTCCTCCCACTCCCCTTTAACCCCCTCACCCCCCCACACACAACAACACTCTGAAATCCAGTGTCAATTAGAGCATATTTAATGAGATTATGTTTTATAATTTTTACTCAAATATTTACCTAATACTTTTTGAGTTTGCAGAACTAATTGATGAAGAAAATGACATAACTATTGGCAAAAACTTTAATGAATAATTGGTAATTTTTATTATTTATAATAAAAGGCATATCATTAAGAAAGCCTCATCAATTTGATTAAAAAATGCTTTTCAGCCTTAGGTTTAGTCAAAGTAATTTGGGGGAAGGTAGCTCTATTAACAAAATGGGAATATTTTTTCAAACTTCTTTACTTACAAGCCTCTTGAATTATTCAAATTAATAAACACAGTAAAGTGTTAAAGCAAAAGAAAATGAACACTTCAGCGTGAGAGTGAAATGTGACAATTAGCCTTGTGTATCTTGGGTCTAAAGGAATCATGGACTTCTCATGTTTATATGTTAATAGTTCAAATTTTTTCCAGCCTTGTTTTCAGATTCAAAAAACTCAGGATTTAACTTGGGCATGTTTAAGAATGTACAACCTACTATATTATAATATGTACCCACCACTCCTGTGTTTTGTTTCTTTTTTTTTTTTTTCACTTTGGGAATGAGTAATTTTTCAACAAGTACAATTTGTCTTGATTCAATTTATTCTGATTCATGAATATAATTCTTTATTCATTTAAAAACTACCCATTCAATACACTTTCATAACATGAGACAGTGCATAAAGGGGAAAGGCTGTAATATACGTGCTTACAACAAATGGAAGATGCTACATAAAAAGAGACCACAGGGGCTTCCCTGGTGGCGCAGTGGTTGAGAGTCCGCCTGCCGATGCAGGGGACACAGGTTCGTGCCCAGGTCTGGGAAGATCCCACATGCTGCGGAGCGTCTGGGCCCGTGAGCCATGGCCGCTGAGCTTGCGCGTCCGGAGCCTGTGCTCCGCAACGGGAGAGGCCACAGCAGTGAGAGGCCCACGTACCGCAAAAGAAGAAACCGCAAGGAACAGTACTTTCTTTGCACTTTCACATGAAAAAGAAACCCATTAAATACAAAAGACACATTATGAGGTTTTTTCTTTTTTTTTTTTATTACCTATGTACTTAATTTGTGTTTCTCCAAATAGAGAGTGTATTTTCAAGCTGCCTAGAGTTGTTTCTCTTAGCAGAACAAATGATTTATAGCTATTGTACTTATTTGTATCACTTTGCCAACTGGAGATGACATGTTTCTTCTGTCAGGAATAATGCTGACTGCAAGGCTGTGTATATCTTCAATTCTTTCAATTTATGGACTAAATATCAGAAGAAGTTATACTTGGCATATAGCACATTTAGAGCCTAATTTATTTTTTGTGTGCTTTATTTTCAGGTAGTTTTCACAGGTTTTTAGCATCGCCTGCATAGAAAAAGTGCACTAACTTAGATGTCATTATGCAGAATGTTTACCCCCAGTGACAACTTAACCTTTGAAAACATTTTTATAATAATTAAAACAATAATCCCTTACAATGTTTGAGGCTCTAAGTTGGGACACACTTTAACAAACATCTGCTTTGTTTCAGTAATATAGCTAAAAATCAAAAGCTTATTTATTAATGTTGAAGAAAAGAAATTAAATAGTACCTCATATCCTTTTTTAAAACATACTTCAGTAACAAAATCTAAATTATAATTTGAATGCATTACAATTTTATGAAAGTTGGTCGTATGTGACTGGCACCTTGAAATAAAAACACTGGAAATTCAAACAATATGTAACTACAATAATTTTCTGCTATACATTCATGAACTTAAGTTGGCAAATGTTAGTCACTGTTATCATTGTATAAACTAATTTTTAGTTTACTTTTTAGTTCGTTCTCAAAGATGTTGTATCTTTACAGCATGATTTTCTGTGGTTCCTTTCCTTTAATTAAAACTGTGGGGCTTCCCTGGTGGCGCAGCAGTTGAGAGTCTGCCTGCTGATGCATGGGACACGGGTTCGTGGCCCGGTCCGGAAAGATCTCACATGCCGCAGAGTGGCTGGACCTGTGAGCCATGGCCGCTGAGCCTGTGCGTCCGGAGCCTGTGCTCCGCAACGGGAGAGGCCACAGCAGTGAGAGGCCCGTATACCACAAAACAAAAAAAAAACAAACAAAAAAACAAACTGTGTTTCTGTTAATGGCTAGTCAAGCATTCTTCTCTCCGTATTCCATCCAGCTGAGGATTGATTTTTCCTTGAAGTTGTGGGAATAGTGTTGTCTATGTGTTTTATCTGTTTTCCAGTTTAAAGATTTATCTTAAACAGCCCGTGATATATTTGTTCCAGGGCCTTTGTCATATCCCAGATTGTACATAGCTGTATTAGTCTGCTTGGGATACCATAAAAAATTTCATTGACTAGGTGACTTCAACAACAGAAATTTATTTTCTCACACTTCTGGAGGCTGGAAGCCTGAGATCAGGGTGCCAGCATGGTCAGGTTCTGTTGAGGATTCTATTCCTGGTTAGTACACAGCCGACTTCTTGTGTCCTCACATGGCAGAGAGAGAGAGCTCTCTGGTGTCTCTTCTTTTAAGGGCCTCAGTCCATGTTGAGGGTCCCAATCTCATCTAAATCTAATCATCTCTAAAGGTGGGTAGGGAGTGGGTTGGGGCTTCAACATATGAATTTCAAGGGCACACAATTCAGTCCATAACAATACCCTCAGCTTCATGCTATTGTTGCAGGTAGGGGGACACCTTCCAGGGCCTGAGAGTGGGCTCTTGTCTAACACTCAGAAGTGAATTGTCCAAGGAGACACACATGCTGACAAAGCAAGCAACTTTATGGGGAAGGGGCTCCTGGGCAGAGAGAAGCAGGTTAAGGGAACCCAGGAGAACCGCTTTGCCATGTACGTGGCTTGCAGTCTTGGGTTTTATGGTGGTGGGGTTAGTTTTCTGGCTGTCTCTGGCCAATCATTCTGACTCAGGGTCCTTCCTGGTGGCACGTACATTGCTCAGCCAAGATAGATTCCAGTGAGAAGGATTCTGAGAGGTCAGTAAGACATATAGACTGGCATCACCTCTCTCCTTTTGACCTTTCCTGAATTCTGCCTGTTGGTGGTAACTTGTTAGTTCTGCATTCCGTACCAGGACCTCCTGTTGTAGGATAACTCATGCAAGGGGTCACTATCATGCCTGGCCAGGGCGGGTGATTTTGGTCAGTGGTTCCCCTAACACTATTGCTCCTTTTCCAGATTTCTTGAAATTATGCTTCAGCATCATCAAGTAATTAAAGTGTTTCTTTTAACTTTTCTCCTGTCTTGTATTTAATATAATTGTGCTGTTACAAAGTTCTTTATGAGTCGAATTTGGGGCTGGCCATGTGTGAAGCAGTTGGTCCCGGTGTAGGAATATAGGTTGCAATTTAATACCCGTTACCTATCCTAAGGCCTTCTCTTGTTGCAGGTCCAAATGATTATTGTTCAACACTGTCATTCCCATCTATTCAAGACTTTTAGCATTATTAGATTTCCCTTTAGCTGGAGTTTATACCCTGAAATTTTTTTTTTTTTTTTTTTTTTTTTTTTTTTGCGGTACGCGGGCCTCTCACTGCCGTGGCCTCTCCCGTCGCGGAGCACAGGCTCCGGACGCGCAGGCTCAGCAGCCATGGCTCACGGGCCCAGCCGCTCCGCGGCATGTGGGATCTTCCCGGACCGGGGCACGAACCCGTATCCACTGCATCGGCAGGCAGACTCCCAACCACTGCGCCACCAGGGAAGCCCTACCCTGAAATTTTTAAAACTATCTATCAAAACTGACCCTGGATGAATTTATTTTATATATAAATATAACGGAAGGTCCAACTGTGCATGAAAACCTTAAAGTTGAACAGGCCTGGTTTGAGCTTATTAATTAGAGGACTCTAACCTACTTATGAGAACTAAAATATTGCCTGCCATAGCAGTAAACAAAGGATATTGCGGCAATCAAGCTGCTACATTACAGCTCCCCTGACTGTGAGCCCTGAGTGAACTCAGGAAGGACACAATGGATGCCCGCCATCTACCAGTCATCAGACTGCAACCACCTCCAACGGTGCAGCTTGAGGAAACTCAGGGTGAGAATGCACAGGATACTGGCCCCAGATTGCTGAGGTGTATATCAAAGGAATGATTTTAGTGAGCCCAGACTCTTGCATCTTCTCATACATAGAAAAACACTAAATCCCTTAACTTGAGATATCTGGTTTCCTTTCATTAACAATAATCTTTTGATGTTCCAACTACCGGCCCTTTGCTGCAAAGACTCCTCTATATTCTGGCTCCCCACTTGCCTCCTCAGAGCAGTTTTCTCAGGGTTATTTGAGATGCTGTCTCCAGGGCTTGAAGTCCTAAGAATGTCCAGTGAATAAAGGATATTTTTAGGTTGTGCATTTTTAGGTTGTGCATTTTTCAGTCGACACTTATAATAAAATATCCACTGCCCTTTCTAAAAATACATTTCCAGGAGTATGACTCAGAATGGAATTAATACTGGAAAATATTGCACTAGGCAAGGATAGGCCACATTAGCCTTTTGTGTAGGAGAATGGCATATGGTTCAAGTTGCAGAATGTTTAGTCCACAAGGCTATAATCCTCCCAGTCTTAGCAAAAAGCTGTCACAAAGTAGATGATCAGTACATAACTGTTGTATAAATGAAAACTGCATAAATTATTTTTAAAAAGATTAATCAGAAAAGTGCATAAAATATGAAATGGAATAAGGAAATGATGGATTTGTAGTGTACAGCTATGATACACTGGAATTATGTAAGTGGATGCCTCAGAAAACGAAAACACGAGCAAATAAACAGCTAGGAAAAATGAATCTATGTCACTATTCCCAAGGATTTCTGACAATTTAGTATTTGTACTACACATTTTACTGGATATTGCTTTGAAATGTCAACTATGTATTTTTGATATTTCCCCAAGACACAGTAGAAACAAAGAGGAGAAAAGTTTCAAACAACCAGCATTCTATTTGCAGACTGCTGAAATTTTGTTATTTGGATAGACTGACATGTGAGGTTGGACAAGTGACTCAGTGTCATTTTATCATATGTAAATGAATCACCTTTGGCCCTTCAATTCCCTCTTTGTGAATAGGCACCTTCATCTGTCCCTATTTCTACCACGTGAAATTCTATTTATTTTTCAAGCATGAATTGAAAATTTGCACTATCAGTTTAAATATATTTTTCTCCATAGAGCTAAAGCTGATCTCTATTTTAATGAGTATAGAGTTTGAAACTTCTTTCTTTTAAATTATTGCATCATGATTTATAATATGTGTACATTGGTGTCTTCTATATTGTAGTCAAAGTTGCCTTTTATCTTTCTGTCTGCCATGGTCTTTATATCTAATATTTTGCGTGCAATGGTCCTTAATATGTGTTCATAAATGAATAAATTAAAAAAAACATGACATTCAAATAACTCCTGAATCCTCTTCCATAATTAAAAGAACTGAGGCAGAAACCTCAGTGTTATAGATTTAATTAGAGATTGAGATATAGATTGTTAATTAGAGTTTTTATTTATTTATTTATTTATTTATTTTTCCGCGGCACACGGGCCTCTCACCGTTGTGGCCCCTCCCACCGCGGGGCAGAGGCTCCGGACGCACAGGCTCAGCAGCCATGGCTCAGGGGCCCGGCCGCTCCGCGGCATGTGGGATCCTCCCGGACCGAGGCGCGAACGCGGGTCCCCCGCATCGGCAGGCGGACTCCCAACTACTGCGCCACCAGGGAAGCCCTAGAGTTTACTTTTAATGTGTTTCATTTCACCTCTTTTACTTTTCAAATTTTGTTTTCAATAATTTTATGAAATTAATTTTCAATAATTTTATAACTAAAACCTTTTTTAACTTAAAAGATTATTATCATCTCATATAAAACTTTTCATAGGCTACATATACATCAATTCAAGAAGCATTTTTCAAGGCAAACTTGGTGCAGCATTCTGAGATTCAGTGACAGTTTTGAATGGAGTCCCTCAAGTAGTGCTAGCTTTATGTAATTGGTAGCATATGTAGTAGCAACCACTAATTAGATAATTGGAAGCATATGGTAGCAATTACTGTCAATCAAGTTATGCAATATCCCAGTAGGTAAAGTAATACTTTCAGTGCAGAAATGTCTGATATGTATGTTCTCCATTCGATCAAGGGATTAATGAGAGTATTCTAAGCTCTAGTTTGAGCCACTAACAATCAACAATGCTTAGAAGCAATCTATAACTTTAATTGAGGTCGTGGCTGTAGTATGTGACAGCAGCTATGAATTGGCCCTTCCAATTTGCTGTGGCTCATTAAGACATCCACTACTCAAGAGCTGTGTAGACAGGTCACAACAAATCATACCTAGTGAATTGTTCAGTGAGGTAGAATTCTATTGTACAAACATGGCCTAAAGCCAGGTTTATGTATCACAAGAAAAATGCCCAGAATATAGTATATATAGCGTACCCAGGTCTTAGCTAGATTGTCAGATACATCATGTTCTCTGGCAGCAATAGTTCATTAAGATCTGTATCCACAGAATAATGGAACCCAACATGCAATATGTCATGGTTTCTGTGGAAGTCCATAGATACACCACCATCAATCTAGTATGAAAAAGGAACCTAGTTTTAGATTGGAAGCCAGAGCACTCTGCTTGCCCAGAAAAATTACCTGTATTGTCCGTGTGGATATGTATACTTCCTTGCTGACACGATAAATTTCTGCCTTCCACAATGCATACTTGATATGCTCAGAAACATTCCAAGTCCAGTTGAAGAGAAGACCTTAAATCAGTTATAAAGGTATCAAATCTCAAAAGTCAAGGGGTACCTATTTGCTGTTCTATTTCCGACAGCTGTATTCAACCCTATTAACCAGTTTCCATGTTGCCAAAATTAGAATTTGCTTGCCTAGTTAGTTCCCTTTCTTCTTTTTCCTTTGCTAATGCTTACATGAATAATTGTGTCACATATTTGTGACATGCACTTCCAGCTAGACAAACACACACACACGTAAACATACATGTTTGATCATAACATGAATCTGCTTTCTTTGGAAACCCAGGAACATCATAAATTTAATGAGCTCTAATAAGAAATTGTCTTCCTTTGTATCAAAGTTTGTCTTTTTGCCCTGACAAATCACCTATGACAGTGATAGAAAACTGTGGTTCTAATGTTAGGCAATATCTAATGATAGTGATTAATGTTATATGCATGTCTATGTATATAGAAACACTGATAACTGTTGTATTATAAACACATCAGCAAAATGATAATAATAACAAATAGGCTTTCAACTAACCTGACATTTAAAGCTGCAAATATGCTTAGGCTATTGTCATCTTTCCCTTACACTACTGTTGACTGAAAAAAATTGCACAACCTAGAAGTTGAGAGTTATGTTTTATTTGGCAGACAAAACTGAGGACTTAAGCCCAGGACACAGCATCTCAGATAACTCTGAGGGACTACTCTGAAGAGGCAAGAGAAGGAGCCAGGGTATACAGGAGTTTTTACAATGAAGAACAGGTATCAAAAGATAATGTTAATTAAAGATAATGTTAATTAAAGAAAATCAGATATCTCAAGATAAGAAATTTAGAGCTTTTCTGTGTATGGGAAGATGCAAGTGTCTGGACTCACTGAAATCATTCCTTTGATTCACACTTCAGCTATTGGGGCCAATATCCTGCTTTTCTCCATCCTGAATCCCCTCAGGGCACACGGTTGCAGGTGGCTACAATGGCTGAGGGCTTGGCAGTGGGCAGCCTATTTGTTTCCATCCTGCGTTCCCTTAGGGCTCACCATCAGGGCAGAATGTGGTGATGGTTTGATGGTAGCCACATCCTTTGTTTACTGCTATGGCAGGCAATATTTTTTACTCACACTATAAAACACCCACAATGCACTTTTAATTTCAAAAACTCCATTCAACAGATACTTCCTGCAACAGAAAGAAAAGGCCTTTCCTCATGTACCTGCAATCTAATGCAGAAAAACACAGAATAAACAACATGGATAAGAAAAGTATATAAATGAGAGATGAGGAGAGACCAGGGAGTGGGGTGGGGAAAACACTGAGCAATGACTTGAAGGAGGTGAAGTAGCAAGCCATACATAAATCTGGAAGGACATCCCTTGTTGCAGACAAACAAGGAAGCCAATGTGGCTGAAAGGAGTGTGAGAGGGCAGAGAAGTAAGTGTTGGGGTGCAGGGCAGTCTGCCCCCAAATATGTCTCAGTGCCGTATTAATTATTTTGAATTAAACTTACTAGAGAAACAGAAGTGGAAAAGAAGATATTAAATACAACACTCTGACCGTTCCTTTCCTTCTGAAAGTGTGAAATAAATCTCCCACATTAATACATCCTTTTTACAGCAAGGGGATCGAAAGCATCCTGATCACCAGAGTTAGGGAATTCAAGGCTAAGAAACCAAACTCTGTCCCTTCTTCATTAGCTTGCTAACGCAAGCACAAGCCCTTTGCTTCATTAAGTCTTCACAAATAGTTTCTTCTTTAGCTAAAAATGATATATAACAGGCCTGTTTTGGCCACTTCGGGGGTCCCGTTTCCATGAGACCTACATGCGTATGCATTATTTTTTTTTTTCCTCCTGTCAATCTGCCTTGTAAATCTGACAATTTAATTATTAGACCAGCCAAAAGAAGTCAAGAGGGTAGGGGTAGGGGGGAAATCGGCCCTTCCCTAGCAGTTGGTTTAGTCAGCAGGGTACTTGATGGACCCACTCCCCGTTTCCCTGAGACTCTGCAGCTGGAGATCCTGGGACCTCTTACCAAGACCAGTGGAAGGTCAGGGATCTCATCACCATTCAGAAGGTGAATTTACCAGGGTGTACTGGTGGCCAGTCGAATAGACTGAGATTCTATAAGACACCAAATCATAAGCAGCACTGTCTGTGTCCAGCTGTGCCAGTTCTCTAGGGAATTTTCATCAGGGATCTTAGTGCCTAAGGGGCCTTTATCATTTCAAACTTCATTGCTTGTTAGTGCTGGAAAAGTTAGTGTTAGACTCATGTGAGATGCCTCCTGTGAGTTTCGTTAAACCATAAGAAAAGCATATTGGTTTAAGTTGCTATTTGAAATTAATGTAAGATTCTACTCATCAACGGCCAGACTGTTTGATCCTTTAAACTGACTATATTTGAAAAGAGAAAACAAAAATACTTGAGAGCTCTTATCCTAAATAGCTGTTTTATTGGTATTGTGGGAGGACCAAACTGAAAGGAGAACACATACACACACACACACACACACACACACACACACACACACGCAAAGTATAATGACTAGCCTTAGTGTTTAAACCCTTATTAATAAGAAAAAACAGAAATTAGACTTAAAGATCCATTATAAATTCCCTTTCTTAAAATAAAAATGCCCCATCTCCTCACAATTCCCCAGACCCTCCTACCAAAACCAAGAAAAATATCAGCAGAAGCCAATATTCAACAGCTATTAGAAAAAACTGTCTTTGTCTTGCAAAGACAGAAATGCAACTCCAGAAATAAGTCAAGGCCCACCTATTTTTACCAATCCAAAGACCTCACATATTCCTCTCAAAACGCTTATAGATACAAAAGATCAGGATATTAGAACAAAATTTTTTCTGTACTTAAGAAAAAATTTAAATAATAATTACCCTAACACTTATTATAATAGACAAATATACTCCAAAACTCCTAGGATGAAACTTATATTTTCTTTCTCTGTCCCTTAAAGTTATACATCTTATTATGTTTTTGAAATGTAAACATAGCCCACAATCACCTGAGACTGAGCTCAGATTAACTCAATAAATAGAACCTGAAACTAAAAAAAAAAAAAAAAAAAAAAAAAAAGGGGGAGTGTAGAAGGGGCCATTTAAAACACAAACTGCTAAAATAGTTTTCTTGCCCAAGCACTAAATCTTTAGCCTGCTCTTCAAGGGCAAATAAAGATCTTAAAAATCTCCATAAATAATGAAAGACTAGCTATCTGAGCAAGTAAACTTAATTTATTCCAACTGTTACTTATAAATTAGTGAGTTTGTATTGTACCTGATTCATGACTAAAGTTTTAAAATAAAATTGTGAGATCTCTGTTCCTAACTGTATGTAAATATGTCTATGCATGTGATTATAGATATGGTATTTTTCTACCTTCAGATAGCATTGCCAAAATTAATTTGTAAAAGAGCTTTAATTACTTAGCATAAAAATAAACAGTTATAAATTAAGTATGTCTAAATCTCAGATATAATAAAAGCTAACCAAAATGTTTTTTCTTTTCAAGTTCATGTGATCTAGGCTAATCTTTGGTAAATAAAAGATAATTTTAAGCTTGCTGGTTCAATTAATATGGGTGTGTCCTCAGAGTATCAGTATTAAATATAATGCAGATAAACAACTTTTGTTCTACTTGAATTTACTAATTAAAGGGGCTCATGTTTTTCTCTGGGGCAATGCTTGTCGAAAAAAAAAACATTAAGAAAATCACTAACTGCTTTAATGTCTCATGCAATTTTCATGAGTAATTTAAGTGTGATTGTTAAGAACAAATGAATTAAATAGATGTAAATGAGATAAGAGTTTTGGGGTGAACTTTTTAGCAATGATTGTTTTATGATATGTCTGCTAATAGTTTCCCAAACCTCTTTAGTAACTTATCACCTTAGAATTAAATTAAATGATGAAAAGTTATTGAAAGTTTAGATCATTTCTGAGTAAGATAAAATACTGAAACATTAATTACTAAATAAATCTAAGTTTATTTACTTTTGACCTCTTACTATAGAGGAATTAAAGGTGCTTTGGTTTATTAATAAACGTCTTGCACCACACTGAAAAATTCTCTCTATGAGAAATTGTATGTTTCTAAAAATTATAAAATTTGCCAATCTAAAGAATGCTTATGTAACAAACAGTTCACAATAGCTTACTTCTTAGTTTTTACTAGATATTGCAGTTTCTAATGATTAAGAATTCTAATTAATATATGCAATTAAAGCTACTAAATATAATAAGAAAAACATCTTTGTATACAGGGAAAAGTAAGATGTGTTTTGGGGGAAAAATGAAGTATGGAAATACATTTTGGGGGAAATGAAACTATTTTTTTTACTAAAGCAAAGCTGGTTATTTCTAAATGGTTAAGAGAATAAGGGAAAAAATAAAATGGATATAGAAAGTTGTACAAGGTTTATGGAAAAAGGAAACTTTGGAAAGTAATTTTATATATTGTTAGGGTTAACTAAGAATGTAATGAATTTAATTAAGTAAATGAATTTTAATATCAAAAGTAAACTTGTATAAAATTAAAATTTGATTTTTCCCACTGTTAATAAAACAAAGGTTTTTTTTAAGACTATTGGTCTGCTCTTAATCAGAAAATATAAACAAAATTTTTCTTTACCTTTAATCTGTCTAGAAAAACAAAAATTATATGTTTTGTCTTTATCAGGTTTTTGATTACTTAGGAAATCAAAAAAGAGTCATTTTGATACTGAAAGAGCTAAAGCTTTTTACAACTGCAGTTGACCCCTGAACAATATGGACTTGAACTGCCTGGGTCCACTTACCTGCAGATATTTTTAATAGTAACTACTACAGTACTACACAATCTGCAGTAGGTGGAATCCATGGACATGGAGAACTGCAGATACAGAGTAACTGCATGTGTGGAGGTCCAACCATTACATGTGGATTTTTGACTGCGTGGAGGGTCTGTACCCCTACCCTCCATGTTGTTCAAGGGTCAACTGTATTTAACTTTCTGAATTTGCCTGCAAAGTCTTTGTCACTTTGATTGAATAGATAACTAAGTCTAGTTTCACAGTGATTTATAAGCCTATTGGACCAAGCATTTTAAAATATTTTTGACAAACTTCTCCAAAACTAAATTTTAAATGAAGTCATTGACCTGAACATAACTTGGGGGTTTTCCAGAGGGTTTTCTGAAACACCTCAAAAGATTTTTTTCTCTCCTTATAAAAGAGAGATATTAAACTAATTGGGTTTACTTGATATGTTAAATTACATGGCAAACATTGTCAAATCAATATAAATGTTCTAGAAATTTATATGAAATTCCTAAAATGTGGATATGTCCTAATATGTTATCAGTCATAATTCTAGTTATTATCCTAAAATGTTGTATGTCACAGAAATAACCAGATTTCCTTGTGAATTCCATGATAATAAATCAGATCTTTAATAATGGACATTTTAAGACTTTTATAATTTAAAGACAGATATTGTTTTATTCAGATGTTTTTACAAAATCTTCCTGCAAAAGTGTTTCATCTTCAGAGAAGTTCATGGAAAGGAATTTAATCAGCACTCTAGAATACAAGTTTTTGATAACTATCGGGTCATAATGTTGAATTAAGAATTTACAGAACCTTAGTGAAAAACTGATGGCTTCATAAAACTAGCAAAAGATCAAGCAGAACAACCATTAATTATGTGGAACTAGGTAAACAGAGGAAGACGATTATTATTTTTTATGATTTTTTTACACTTGAAACATTGCTGATTTTTTAAACGTTTGCTTCTCCAGATTTAAGGAAATCTTTTCCCCTTTACTCTTAAGCAGAATTGCTTATTAAAGAATTAATTATTAGATCATCCAAAAAGAACACAAAGAGGGGTAGGGGGGAAAATGTCCCGTCCCCAACATAAGAGCTAAGGTTAAAGAGGTTATGGTGGTAAGTTTTCCTAGGGCCCTGAAAGTCATTTTAAGGGCTCTGGCTTTTACTCTGAGTGACACAGGAGCCACAGGAGACTTCTGAGAAGAGAGAAAACCTGACTACACTTTAAAAGAATCACCGTGGCTGCCATATTCACAATTGACTGAAGGGGATATTGCAAACATCCAGGAGAGATAGAAATTATAAAGTGACTGAAATCTGGATTTGTTTTGAAGGTAAAACTAATAGAACATGAGACTTGAGTGAACATGAGTTGTGTGAGAAAGGGAGACACAAAGGGGGCTTCAAGTGTTTAACTTATAAAACTGGAAACATATACTTTACATGAATGCAATATGGAAGCCTGTAGAAGAAGCAGGGTTTGGGTTGTGTGTGTTTTATGTAGTTTGGCTCTTTGTTAGCTTGTTTGCTTTCTGGTGAAGGATGGAATGTTAAATCTGGAAATGCTAAGTTTAAGCGGAGTCCTGTCTGTGATCTACCTCCATGAGAAATGTAAAGTAGGCAGTTAGATGTTGTGGAAAAGGGTTAACAAACTTTTCCTGCATGATAAGAGAATTTGATTTTTGTTTGGCTCTTTTCTTTTCCTGGGAACCTCATACAGATAATATGCGAATGGTATTATTAATAATAAAGTGTTAATATCCAGATAGACAGTAGGTGAAACTGAAAATTGAAATGAAAACTAAATTATTTCAAAGCAGTCTACAGTATGACACACAAAACAGATAAAGGCGCCAAACCAAAGCCATGGTGTCCATTACAGGTGCTCCATTCTCAAATTATTTTAACACCAGCTCTTTCAGAGCCATAGCTCCAAGATAATACCATGAAAAAGCTGAACTAAAAATACCTCCAGGTGAATGCATATATTCTAAAAATAGAGACCACTGACTGTTCCAACAACATCCTAATTTGCAAAACCTCACAAATCACTAGCAAGATCATCCTGTGATTAACTCCAGACCTCAAAATCCTGTAAGCGTCCTTCATTAACTCCCCCTTTTTGAGACACCCCACTAATCCTGCTGTGCCCTTTATTACAGCAAACTCAATAAGCTTAAACTATATATATATATATATATATATATATATTTACTATAGGTGTGTCATTGGTGGGATTTGGCAAATGAGCTTTAAAACAAGACAATGCTGCTGGTGGCCGAAATGCCTGACCATGATTGGTGAACTGCATCTGTATTGGGGAACTATAATTGATTTAAAAGACATGGCTTTGTACTTTCCCAAGTGCTGTGAAGGAGGTTATTGGGCAGCCCCTCATGGAGACCCTGGAAACCTCACCTGTTGAATTGTTACAAAAATATTTCTCCTGTGGTAGATGAGGTTTGAAAACTGGGTGATCATGTCTCCTCCTGGAAAGGATTTTCTGTCCTTGTACCTGAACTCTGTGAACTGCTGCAAAGGATGCTACTCAGATTCCTGCAGATGAGGAAGTCTGACACACCTGATGGCCAGCTGGGGTAGCTGATCCACATCTTTCTGTGTAGACAGGTGCCAATTGAGGTCTAAGACTGTCTGAAAGTTTAACTGGAAGTAGGCAATGTCCTTAGTGTCCACTATATCTAGGCAGCCTGGAATTCATGGGGAGCTCTTTGGTGCAGATAAAAATGTGATGACATCAGTATATAGATAATGTTGAAAACCAGGAAAAGAGATGAAGATTTTAAAGTAAAGAATGCAAATAGAGAAGAAAAGATGTCCCAGGAGTGAGGCCTAGGGCATTCCAAATTTAACCTGTTGGGGAGATAAGGAGAACCAAGAAAAAATGTTGAGAAGAACCTGGCGTAGTGCGATGATTCTCTGAACTAGAGGTAAGGTGAGGAGTGTTTCAAGGAGGATGGGATTAAGTAAAAATTAATTTTGTCAAATGTTTCTGCTGCTTCACCAAGTAAGATGAGGATTGGAATTGAACATTGGATTTAGCATCATACAGATATCTGCTGACCTTAACACAAGCACTTTTAGTGAATTTGTAAGGTGAATTCCTGACTGGAGAAAGTTGAAGAAAAAGTAGGTAGGGAGAAATTAAAACTGAAAGGGCAAACAATTCTCTTTTCAAATAGAAAGAGAAGAGAGAGTATAGTTGGAGAATGAAGTGAGGACAAGAGAGAGGTTTGATTTTCCTTCCTTTTATAATAGCTTTTATTATTTTTCCCAGAAGGATGTAAAACAGCCTGCATGTATATTAACTGGATGGTGCCCTAGAAAAAGGAAAGGATGGCGATGCACCAGGGAACAGGAATCAGTGGCTGTGTGTAGGTGAGGACACAGGCACACCGTGGAGGGGTGGGCCTTGAATAAACACATAATGTATTTATACATAGTTATGTCTGCTCAGAAACACTCGAGAGAAAGCATGAATACTCTCATTTCAAATTCAACACAATGAATTTTTGTTTATTTGTTTATTTAACAAATTTGTATTTAGCAGCTTCTAGGCCTTAGGAACTCTTTTAACAGCTGGGAACACAGCAGCGAACAAAACAGTTTACAAGCAGCCCTACCTCCATAGTGTTTGCCTTTTAACAAACTTATTGAATTTGAAAAACAAGCTGAAGAATTAGAAAAAGCTACAATTTTTGTCCAGTATCTCAAGAGAATATTACTTCAGTGTAGCCCTACTTGTCTTTGTTGAAATTTCAGTGTAACTATTTGCTCAGAAAAGAAGCATGAAGGAAATAGCTTGGGTAATGTTTCTTTAAAAAGAACTCTTTATTCAGCTGACAGAGATGATTGTGTCTGGTAATCACTGTTTGCAAAGAAGTGATGAGATTGTGTCAGCAGAGGTTTGGGAAGGAACTCTGAATATGTCCAGATTTAGTCAGTGAATTCCTTCCTGAGAATGGTCAGGGAAAATCAGTGTAACATTCAGTTATATCTTTTCAATTTCAAAATCTATTGCAATGAAGAGATATAGCTTCTAACTATAGTTGTATAAAAGACAATTCACCATCTGTTACTTTAAATGTAGTCATGAAAACATTTTACCTTTCAAGGTAACAGCCATAATTTTCCCCACAAAGATATTGTTCATTGTTTGTGCCTGACTTGTATTTCTAAATCACCTCGTGGACCTAGATAAACATTTGCTTCAGAGGGATAGAAGCAAAACGTATTTGTTGAGACTCGTTCATGTACAGGTAAAAAAAAATCTTTCTACCGACTAAAACAGGACGCTTCTTCTCTGAAACTCCATATTGACTGCACTAAATTTTATCTTCAGTCTTTGACAGCTCTTATTCAATTTCTTAAACTTTCTATGCAATATCTCATTTATCCTGTGATTCTATAGATCCCATTATTGATTGAATAACAAATACTCTATTTGATAGATTCTATTGAAAAGCTATTGAATTAGAATTTCTTACAAATGGGAGTCCAAGCATCTTTATTTTAAACCATCTTTATTTAAGGTCAGCAGACATCCATATGATGATAAGTCTAATATTCAATTCTATTCCTCATCTTACTTGGTGAAGCAGCAGAAATATTTGACAAAATTAGTTTTTAGTTAATCCCATCCTCCTTGAAAAACTCCTCACCTGGCCTCTAGTTCAGAGAATGATTGCACCTTGTCAGGTTCTAGATAAGTTTTATGTACATTAAAGTTTCAAAACCAGGACCCAGGAACCTATGATTCGATCCAACACTTGAAGAATGCCATTGGCTAAGAAACAATAATGATTTTGTCTTTAATTGATTTGTCCTTAGTTTGAGAACCCTAGTGATTATGAAATGTTTTTGTTTTTATTGTTGTTGTATGTTTTAATACCTAAAGGTGTGGTTCTGAACTGGAGCAAGTTAAGATTTTCCCAGGGGACTTTGGCAATGTCTAGAGTCAATTTTGGTGGTCAGGCAGGAAGGTGGGAAGTGCTACTTTATCTTGTGGGTGGGATGATTCTTTACATCCTACAATCCAGGTCCTACAAATAGGAATAATTGGAACAAAAATATTAGTATGCCAGAAGCTGAGAAAACCTGCCCTAAGGCAGCTGCCTGGAACTGATGACAATTTCCCAGTGCTTCTTTGTCCACTCAGTCCAGAGCTCAGGGGGCTTTTTTTTTTTTTTTAACAGAATGATTCTGCTTGTAACTCTGGAAATTCTACAAGGAAAGAGGCAGACCACTTTATAGTAGTTTGATCTTTCCATCCCCCCGTACACTCAGCTTAATATACAGACAACTAGAATTTCTATGGAGGCAGGGGTGTGTGAAACAGTGCTCTACAAAAGGTAACATAGTAAGAGCTAAATGCCAGAATGGCAGTTGGCACAATGGCATAAACTTTAGACATTCCTTTAAATCTGGACATCAAAGACATAAGTAAGGGTGACATCATATCTTTACAAGTTACAAACTAATCTCATAATGAATAAGAAACTATAATGGCAAAGAATAAATAAAGCTGAAAAATGTTCCTTTTGACCATACAATTAAAATAAAGAATTCTTTGTCAATTTGTGTGAAATTTCATTTGTTATGTAACATTTTAGAGAATTAACAATGGGCCCATGTGCCATCTGGGATTTGCTTTTAAGCAAAGTAAAGACACCATAGGGTAAAGGACAGTAACAAAGAATAGTGCTTTAGGTCTTCAGAATGCAGTAGCACAGTCTTCAAAATCAATAATAAATTGACATTCCAGAAAGCGTACTCAGGAGGGCAATTCCAAAGCTATAAATGTCTTATCCCCTTAGAGCAGGATTGTCTCCTGTAAGAAGTAAAACAAAAAATAAACAAAAGCAAAAACAAAAACATGGTAGAAATTGAGTACATACAGAGAGGCAAAGTGCTTGCTTTGAATATGGAATAGCTACATTAGGAATTAGAAACCCTTCACATTGAGTAATAAAATAATTTCCAATTTGACACATATTTTAAAAACTTGAGATATCGGATGTCTGTTCAAAAGATTATCCTTTATCAAGATAGAATTTGTGTAGTTGCAGTATGTGAATTTGTCCTGAGAAATAATTTGCAAAAAAAAAAAAAAACTCAGAAAACTATACCACAATAAAATTTATCACTCCCAAATTTATTTCATGTTAATTTGTATTTACTCATTAACATAAAAATTATTTCATAAATGCCTACCATGTACCAGATTCTGTTTATCTGCTAGAAATAAAGCAGTAAACAATAAAAATACCTTTTCTCCAGACTTCCCTGACGATCCAGTTGTTAAGACTCCGTGCTTCCAATGCAGGGGGCGTGGGTTCAATCCCTGATTTGGAAACTAAGATCCCACATGCCGCGGCAAAAAAAAAAAAAGTATTTTCTCATGGAACATATATTTCACTGAGAGAAAAATATTTAAAATAAGCAAAAAAACAAACACTTTTTCTCAAAGATAAACTTAAATAGATGGAAAAGCTGATTATGGGTGACTATTATGTACATCAGAGGGTTTCTTTGTGGAAGTGATATTTGATACTCTGATTTATTTTCTTTACTATTATACATATTTAATTAAAAAAATTCTATTGAAAAATAAGATTTCTAAAGACTGTATAATATTCTGTCATGTTAATATTAAACATATATAACATATTTAATATAACATATTTTAATATAACATATATAAACATATATAACAATTAAACATATATAACATATTTTAATACATAATTTTATTTCAAATAATTAATGGGTCAAAGCAAATAGTTTTAATGTTTTATACAAATTTTGAATTGCCTTTAGAAGAGTTTTGTCATTTTTAATCCTATACAAATGTTAAAGTCAAATTTTCACAAAATTCTCACCAACATGTGGTTTCCTTGACATATATATATGTATGAGCTATCTCGTATATATATACATATATAAGTATTTATATGTGTGTGTGTGTGTGTGTGTGTGTGTGTGTGTGTGTGTGTGTGTATATATCTATCTCAATTTGGACTGGTTAAAAGATACTTAATATTTTTGGCTTAACATTTTTAGTATAATAGTGGGTTGACTATTATACACATTTATTGGGCATATTTATTTTCATTCATGTAAATGTACTACAAAAATGTTGATACTGATGATTTTTACAAATTGCATTATGTATGAGCATATTAAAAATTTGATAGCTGCTTATAATGCAACTATTTCATAACTTGCTTAGTTTATGTACAGAATACTATAATTACTTTCTAATTGTTTGAAATATTACTTTTTTATCATTTCAACTTTATCACGGGGTACTTGTCATACTTGAAAAAACACCTTGACATTATTTATTACCAATGATAGCATTCAAGATTTCAAATCAAAATTAGAATTTTGGAAAACTTGTATCTAAAACTATGAGCTTGACAGCTTCTCAACACTTCAAAGACTTTCTGATAAGTTTGATGGTGATATTAATGAA
Organism: Lagenorhynchus albirostris; assembly: GCF_949774975.1. Classification (NCBI taxonomy): domain Eukaryota; kingdom Metazoa; phylum Chordata; class Mammalia; order Artiodactyla; family Delphinidae; genus Lagenorhynchus; species Lagenorhynchus albirostris. Next base: position 85,123,720 of record NC_083106.1, on the reverse strand, counting down.
TGTGAATTTTTGATCCTGATTAAGGATGTCTCAACATCTGGAAAACCTCACTGAATAACTCACTGAATCTTATTTCCCTAGTGATCAATGGATGGCTTTATAGAATCCTGCATGGATAAAGGATCTGTTTAAAATGCAAGATCAAGTGATTTTTATTGGAACAGAGCATGAAATATCATTAATAAAATGTCATATGCCATGTTGCAACTGAGCTTTAAGAAACTACCACAGGTTGCATTGTGATGTAGTACCAAAGGAGAATATCCAAAATTGTATGAAAAGGTCATGAAGATACTCTTCTTTTTTCCAACTGCATGTTTCTGAGACCAGATAGATATTTTTCATATACTTCAATTAAAACAACATATAGAAACAGATTCAATGCAGAAGCTGATACAAGAATCCAACTATCATCTACTAAGTCAGATATTTAAAATATTTATAAAAATATAAAACAATGCCACCATATCACTAAATGCTTCTGGAAAGTATAGTTATTTTTCATAAACATGTTACATATGTTAGCATGAAATGAGCTTATTATCATTATTTTAAAATTATTTTTAATCTTTTTTCAATTAACAATTTTATTTTCTAATACAGTGAATATATCTATATCTAGATTATAGCATCTATATGTCTACAGCTGCCTAGTTTAAAGGTTTTCTGGGTTGAAAAATTTGAGAATTGCTGTATTAAAGTTATCTGAAGTAGGTGGTATTTGTAGCAAGTGCCAATGAGAGAATCACAGCAGAATCCTAAGTTTCTACATTGGAGAATTATATAATTTTCATAAAAGAACTCCTGGCCAGCTACTGGATCCCAGTAAAAGGGAACATTTGACCATGGGATATCATAGAACCATATAAGCAGTGCTGCCCTTCTGGAGCCAGGATTGAGCAGACCTACCAGTTCCGAAGGCTGAGTGGGCCCTAGAACTCCACTGGAAGCTGAAAACGTATCAGGAATCAGCATAAACAAGACCACAGGGCACATGTAAACTGCCCTGAAAACCACATCATCTATCACTTTTGCATTAATACATCTCTTTTAGTTCATACCTGTGACCACATGGTTGGGCCTCTTTTGATGAACTGACATAGGACATAGGACTTTGATTCTCAGGTGATTCAGGTAAGTATGTATGTACACACTAAAAGCTGACTTTGTACTACAACCGTGCTATAAGGTGACTCAGCAGTGGAAGAAAATCCTCCTCTTGGGCCAAGCTTCAAGAGTTGCAGATGATCATCTACTCTGCGTGAAAAGAAAAGTGGCTCAGCTAAGAATATACATAGAGTTATGTGCAGTGGCAAGTAATGTGGCTGGTTGGTGAGAGCCCATAAAGAAGAAAGATTTGAGGTCTGGGGAAAAGGCTTGTAGGTGGACCTATGGGAGTGGATATAAATTATGAAGATCCCACATTGCATGTTGATACCCTTCTGAGATCATGAACACTAGATGAGGCACTAAATAATCAAGTAGATTTTTAAACTTTTTTTTTGTTTTTTTTACATTAGCCCCATGGTCAGCCATCGCCACTCTGGCATAAATGGGCACATGATCAGAAGAGTCCTGGTGGCAGGGATGGAGCTTTTCAAGGACAACCCACCAGTGACCCATTCACTGTGGGCAGCCTCAGTCCTGTAGCAGCTGAATGTCCAACTGTCCAGCATTAGAGACCAAACTTGAGACCTTGATTAGGCACCTTTCTTAAGGAAGACAACTGGTCAGTTGGTGGAAAGTTTATTATGATAAAACTCGTATACCTTGGAACAGGTGGTGATTCATCTTGATTGGAAGTCCCCTCATCTTCAGGGGATACATTCCAAAACCCCAGTGGATGCCTGAAACTGAAGATAGTGCCAAACACTATATGTACTATGTTTTGTTTTTATACACATATATCTATGATAAAGTTTAATTTATAAATTAGGCATAGTAAAATATTAACAATAATAACTACAAATAAAATAGAGCTATAACAATATATTGTATTAAAGGTTATGTGAATGTGGTCTCTATCACTCTCAAAATACTTATTGTACACATTTAATGCCTTTTCCATCTTAACTACACTTATCAAACGCTGTGGCTGTAACTTTTGCTGTTTGAAGTGCCAAAGAAAAACTAGCACAGATTTCTTTTTCCTTCTTCACAATTTTGTGGATAAAAGACTCATTCTTACTGTAGATCTTAGCAACCTCAGCATACAATTTGTTTTTCTTTCTTCATCGTCGAGAATTTTCCCCTTTTCACTTTCTTCATTGTTGAGAATTTTCCTCTTTTCCATTGTCAAGAATTTTCATATACTGCTTATATTTTGCATATTTGAACTGCCAGCATCACTACTCTTGTGCTTTGGGGCCATTACTGAGCAAAATAAGGGTTACCTGAACACAAACACTGTGATACTGTGACAATTGAACTAATAACTGAGATGGCTACTAAATGACAAATTGAGGTTACCTGGACACAGGGATGAGTCACTGCCTGTGAGGGACAGAGCTGGACAGAGCAGGGCAGTATGAGATTTCGTCAAGCTACTGAGAGCTGTGCACAATGTAAAAGTTATGAATTTATTTCTGGAATTTTCTGTTTAATATGTTTGGACTGTGTTTAACTGAAACTGCAGAAAGGGAAACCACAGATAAGGGGGGACAGCTGTACTGTGGGCGTGGGTTTGTTGTTTCTGCTTACAGGGATTTAGCCGGCATTACTATTCTAGGGAGTACAGTATTTGGTCTACTGATACATATTATCATTATTGCAATATTTCAGAACAAGGGACCATCTCCACTGAAGGAGATGTAGCAGTGGACTCATGACAGTTGCATCTGCTGGTCCTATCACATAAAGCACAATCCAGAAGTTACTAGCATAATAGAACAACAGGATAACCTTTGAAGGCATAGCTTTGAAAATATCCCCTGCCAAGATGGAGTGCCATTCCCCAGGATATGCTATACACCATTAATTAATGACTATTTTATTGTTCTAATAGCCACAGCACGTGGGACAGCAAAAAAGAGGGGAAGGTAGGAATGACTGGTTTCTATTGCACTTAGTGGTACACACTACGGTGATTTTTACTTTGTGAACTTACATGCTTAGGCTCTTACAGTTTGGAGTTCCCAAAGAGAAAGTACCTTTCTGCCAAAGGACACAGTAAGAATCCCAGTAAACATTAAACTGTAGTTACCACCGATCAATTTGGCTTCATTGTGCCTTGAGTCCAGAAGGCAAGGAAGACACCACCAGGTACCACGTGTTTTGGATACTGTTGTGAGGTCACCACTGAGTTATAGGAAACTTTCCTTTGCTGAAGGGGGCTTCCTCACCCAAGATCACACCCCCTCCATGGGGTAACCTGTAGCCAATGGTGGGTGGAAGTGGTGATGCACAATCTTGTCTCCCGTGCGTCCATATTGGCACGGCCACCCCAGCTCCAGAGATCTGCAGAAGAGACACTGACGCCTCGACTGCTACTGCTTCCCAGTTCAACTCTCCTTAGCTCAGTCCTCTGCCTTCCACTCCTCTCAGGGGTTGTCTTCAGAGTCCTTCACAGCAACTCTCTGCAGTCAGATATCCTTCGCATTGTCTATTTTCTGGAGAATCTGTTCCAAAGCATAGCGTGGATGAACAATCTGTATTTTAGTCTTTTCTGATTGCTTCTCATGTACTGTTCATTATGTTATGCTATACTTTACATGCATTAGATAATTAAATCTCAAAAAGTCTAATAAAGTTTAAAACTTCTTAGTGATATGAATTTTCTCAAATGGAATTTGGATATTTATGTATACATAGATATAGTGGACTATATAAGTATATTTGTGAATATTTAAGCAGTAGAATATATTTATATTTTCCCAGTAGTGAATAGCCTTTGTCTTTCTAAAAACTATCACTAATGGCAGTGGCATATTCTACTTGGATAAATTAATTCAACTGGTCTCCATGTAACTGATTAGGAAGATTAACAACTGTTCTTCATTCTCAGTACTCAATACTAAAATGACAATACCTTAAGACACTAAAGCCTTTTGACAAGCAGACCTTTCTGTAGATGCCAGCAGAGTTCAGCTCCTAGACGAAGAGTATTAATCTGAGAAAAAAAATGGTTTCCAAATCTTGTAGTTATCATAGTAATTTTTATAATTTAAATAAATACTTATATTAAGTAAACCAATGAGAGAAGAATGAGAAAATTCCTTCAGTGAAAACTAGGTTGAATGCTTTAGAACTATTCAAAGTTATTAAGCTACTTTAAAATGCTGCAAAATTTGGAATGTTCAAAACAAATAATAAAAATTGGGGAGGAGATAGAGAATTTTCTAAAACTGTGGAATATTTGGACAGATTTATTTTCACATGCTGTTAGATTATCACCCTGCTTTAAAGAAAAAAGTAAATTTTTAAAATTTCTAAAGAATAGGTCTGTGTTTTATGTTAAAAGTAAAGATAGAAAATAACACTCAGTGGAAGTGTGATCAACAATAAGGCCGTGGGCTTATGGAAAAAGAGCAATGAATGAATGCATACATGTCTCATTTAAAGTAAAGACTTAAGGCATGTAGTTGTCATTTGTTACGATTTTCTCCTCTAACTAAAGTTTAGTTAACTAAACAAATTTGAAGTTAACCAATGATATCCAGTGGGAGATGTGAGAAGACTTTTAAGTGTTTTCATTTATGTTAGTGTAACAAAAAAGATAATGTGATTGTAATTTTGTGATTATTGTGAAAGTTGTAAATTGGAGAAAATTGGTGAGATGTACCACTTTATAAAAGTCTGTCAGGACTATGCATGATAAGTTTTCTAAAAGATAGCTGCATGACTACCCCATCACCCACTTCTAACTCATGAAAGACCAGAACTGCTAAGAGGGACTTGAAGAGTCACCAAAATACAAAGCTCTCAACTCAGTAGGATAAGCTGTCATGGAGTGGGGAGCTTGGGATGAAAAGCACCCATAGAGAATGAGGGCAAAAAAGGGACACCGTCATCTCACCTCCTGGTGTGATGATTTCTACTCCACAGAGTTCTGTAAGCACACCCTTGCACACATGCATTCAAAGAGTTTATGGGAGAACCTGACATTCATCTCCCAGAGCAATCTATGCCGAGTGTGAACTATTTAGGATGGATAAGTGAAGAAGTTAATCATAAATGTTGGCAATTTGACAATGCCTGTTGTCTCTAATAACAACAAGAGATTCGATTTATATTAATACATACATGTTTTCGGTTTTAATTTTGTATTTTATTTTTTAGTAGTTTATTTTTATTAGAATTTGCATAAATATGGTTTGTGGCAATTGCAAACAAAACCAAATAAGGCACTTTACTTATTCCTCCCCATAGGCATGGAGGGATTTAGGAAACATGGTTGTAGTGGGTGGGGAGGAGCTGGGTCCCACTTTTCACCTGAAGGGCTGGAAGATGGCTGGGGCACAAAACAGAGTAAGGAGAGAAGACAGCAGAAGCACAATCTCTGCGCTTCTCTTGAGCCCAGCAGAAGTAGCAGGGGCAGGCCAGCCTGAGCACTTTAAAATTTCCCTGGTGTACAGTATATGGACTGTTGGGGCAGGAGGGCCCCAGTACCAAAGGCTGTGGAGGCCATGGGGACATCAGCTCAGCAGAGGCCAGCCACAGGAGGCAGCTGCAGAGGGCATCATTGTCTGCAGAGGACTGCACAGCGCATAACTAAGAATTCCAAACAACAGGTAGTTAAATTTTAGGTCTCATAATAACCGATGGTTAGCTTGGATGGTCACACAGACTTCCCAGTTAATTTTTTTCTTCAATATGTTTGAATAAAAAAATTGTTAGTACAGAAAACAGTTGGCAACAGGTTCTGGGAACTGAGAACTTAAAGTATTTTAAGTTCCCAGTTAGCACATTTCCAGTAAATATTTATTCATTAACCAAATATTTTACAATCGACAAGACAGAATGTTGTTAGGGAATTACACAGACCAAGTCTGTTCTCATGGAGCTGACATTCTAGAAGGAGAAATGGATGTTAAGCAACAGAAGACAGTGTAGATCTCAGAATCCTGAGAATTCTGTAGCACAGTCACTCACATTCACCCCAACAGCTTTAAAGAAACTTAAATGCAAGATAGCAGCAATATAGGAATCAGATTTTTTTGCAATAAAAATGGGTTTGAGAATGTAGCTTAGGCATATATTCTGCTACTTTGCCCAAAGTCTAGAGTTTATTTATCTAAAGAGAGACAGGGATTTGAAGTGAAGTAGATAAAATAATGAAGATGTCTTCCGAATCTTAGGTTGTTAGCTCTAAAACGGCCTTAGAAAATTTTGCCATTTTCATGAATTACAAGCAGAATATTAATATAATCAACTCTGGATATCTAAGAGTTCAGAAGATAGTTCATTTGATCAGAAGCCAAGTCAGTTTCTTTCTCTTTCAACTTCTTTAGATCTATGTTACAATTATCTCTTCCAAGTTAATTGATGCAATGCACAGATTGAGTTTGGATGATACCCATGCTCTCTTTTAAACTGCTCATTACTGAGGGAGTTCATTGGAAAATGTGTTGAGGACTTATTATAAAATAACTGCCTCGAATTACCAAACCCTTGGGCAGTAATTTCCAGGGGTATAGGCCAATTGTTTTCAGAAAGGTTTTGATGTGACGCTTCTGCAATGATTAACTACCCTTCTCATGAAATGACATTCTCTATAATCATAACACATCTTCCAAAACTATCAACTGTCTGATCACTGCCAGGTTAAAAAAATAATAAAAATAAGCATGTGGTGGATTCAAATACTCTGATAAGTGGCAACATGGGAATATACTATGCACATCAAATCTGGCTTCATGGCCTTTCAAGAATATTTTTGCATCCTGGCACCCTCGTATATAAGTACATAAACAACCTAAAATTTCTGAATGCCTGCGAGATAAATACTTTTGAGAAACTTAAATTTTATTTATACCATTTCCATCTGTTCAGTGCACAAATCATTAGGATTGTATTTTACTCATTAATCTGACAGTGATATGTTTTACCAATTTGGCCTAGGCAGTTTACCCCACAGAACCACAGACTTAATATATAAACCATTATTATGAACCCTATTTGTAATAAGGGTTTAATTTACTAGAGCATTTGTTTCACACTGTCTTCTCTCAACCATATTAGCAATTACTTAGTAGAGAGAGAGAGGAAACCCTTGGGGCCAAGGCTGTAGGATTGCGGTTGGTGGGAACCATGGCAGACTTCATTTACCTGTTGTATACACTGGTCTTGCATGTAAGATTCCCCTGAAAGATCATTTTGACTATGAAATACACCTGAAAACCCTTGGATTAGCAGTTAATTAAGGACTTTTAAAATTCTAAATAGGATTCCAGACTGAAAGGCAGGAGATTAATGTCATGACATAACTTCTTATTCTATTTTAGTTGAATTATATGAAATAATAGTTTTTGTAGATCAAAAATGGTGGGATCATATAGCTCAACTTAATACAGTAGCACTACTTTTGCAGTCGTGCTTTCCCTCACCTCAAAAGATGTCAGTCCTCAATCTGCTTTCATATAAACAAATTGAATAAAATACATATTTGAAAAGTTTTAGCAGCTAAGGATTTTTCTTTAAGTTTTTTTTTTAATTGGAGTATAGTTGCTTTACAGTGGTGTGTTAGTTTCTGCATTATAACAAAGTGAATCAGTTATAAATATACATATGTTCCCATATTTCTTCCCTCTTGCGTATCCCTCCCTCCCACCCTCCCTATCCCGTCCTTCCAGGCAGTCACAAAGCACGTAGCTGATCTCCCTGTGCTATGTGGCTACTTCCCACTAGCTTTCTACCTTACATTTGGTAGTGTATATATGTCTATGCCTCTCTCGCTTTGTCACAGCATACCCTTCCCCCTCCCCATATCCTCAAGTCCATTCTCTAGCAGGTCTGTGTCTTTATTCCTGTCTTACCCTTAGGTTCTTCATGACATTGTTTTTTCTTAAATTCCATATATGTGTGTTAGCATACGGTATTTGTCTTTCTCTTTCTGAATTACTTCACTGTGTATGACAGACTCTAGGTCTATCCACCTCATTACAAATAGCTCAATTTTGTTTCTTTTTATGGCTGAGTAATATTCCATTGTATATATGTGCCATATCTTCTTTATCCATTCATCCGATGATGGACACTTAGGTTGTTTCCATCTCCGGGCTATTGTAAATAGAGCTGCAATGAATATTATGGTACATGACTCTTTTTGAACTATGGTTTTCTCAGGGTATATGTCCAGTAGTGGGATTGCTGGGTCATATGGTAGTTGCATTTGTTAATTTTTAAGGAACCTCCATACTGTTCTCCATAGTGGCTGTAACAATTTACATTCCCACCAGCAGTGCAAGAGTGTTCCCTTTTCTCCACACCCTCTCTAGCATTTATTGTTTCTAGATTTTTTGATGATGGCCATCCTGACTGGTGTGAGATGATATCTCATTGTAGTTTTGATTTGCATTTCTCTAATTATTAATGATGTTGAGCATTTTTTCACGTGTTTGTTGCCATCTGTATATCTTCTTTGGAGAAATGTCTATTTAGGTCTTCTGCCCATTTTCGGATTGGGTTGTTTGTTTTTGGTTATGGAGCTGCATGAGCTGCTTATCAATTTTGGACATTAATCCTTTGTCAGTTGCTTCATTTGCAAATATTTTCTCCCATTCTGAGGGTTGTCTTTTGGTCTTCTTTATGGTTTCCTTTGCTGTGCAAAAGCTTTGAAGTTTCATTAGGCCCCATTTGTTTATTTTAGTTTTTATTTCCATTTCTCTAGGAGGTGGGTCAAAAAGGATCTTGCTGTGATTTATGTCACAGTGTTCTGCCTATGTTTTCCTTTAAGAGTTTGATAGTTTGTGACCTTACATTTAGGTCTTTAATCCATTTTGAGCTTATGTTTGTGTATGGTGTTAGGGAGTGATCTAATCTCACACTTTTACATGTACCTGTCCAGTTTTCCCAGTGCCACTTATTGAAGAGTCTGTCCTTTCTCCACTGTACATTCCTGCCTCCTTTATCAAAGATAAGGTGACCATATGTGCGTGGGTTTTCCTCTGGGCTTTCTATCCTGTTCCATTGATCTATATTTCTGTTTTTGTGCCAGTACCATACTGCCTTGATTACTGTAGGTTTGTAGTATAGTCTGAAGTCAGGGAGCCTGATTCCTCCAGCTCCGTTTTTCGTTCTTAAGATTGCTTTGGTTATTTCTTTTGTGTTTCCATACAAATTGTGAGATTATTGTTTTAGTTCTGTGAAAAATGCCACTGGTAGTTTGATAGGGATTGCATTGAATCTGTAGATTGCTTTGGGTAGTAGAGTCATTTTCACAATGTTGATTCTTCCAATCCAAGAACATGGTATATCTCTCCGTCTATTTGTATCATCCTTAAATTATTTCATCAGTGTCTTATAATTTTCTGCATGCAGGTCTTTTGTCTCCTCAGGTAGGTTTATTCCTAGATATTTTATTCTTTTTGTTGCAATGGTAAACGGGAGTGTTTTCTTGATTTCATTTTCAGATGTTTCATCATTACTGTATAGGAATGCAAGATATTTCTGTGCATTAATTTTGTATTGTGCTACTTTATCAAATTCATTGATTAGCTCTAGTAGTTTTCTGGTAGCGTTTTTAGGATTCTCTATGAATAGTATCATGTCATCTGCAAACAGTGACAGCTTTACTTCTTTCCCAATTTGGATTCATTTTATTTTCCTTTCCTCTCTGATTGCTGTGGCTAAAACTTCCAAAACTATGTTGAATAAGAGTGGTGAGAGTGGGCAACCTTTTTTTTTCCTGATCTTAATGGAAATACTTTCAATTTTTCACCATTGAGGACGATGTTGGCTGTGTGTTTGTCATATATGGCCTTTATTATGTTGAGGAAAGTTCCCTCCATGCCTACTTTCTGCAGGGTTTTTATCATAAATCAGTGCTGAATTTTGTTGAAAGCTTTCTCTGCATCTATTGAGATGATCATATGTTTTTTCTCCATTAATTTGTTAATATGGTATATCACATTGATTGATTTGCATACATTGAAGAATCCTTGCATTCCCGGAATAAACCCCACTTGATCATGGTGTATGATCCTTTTAATGTGCTGTTGGATTCTGTTTGCTAGTATTCTGTTGAGGATTTTTGCATCTATGTTCATCAGTGATATTGGCCTGTAGTTTTCTTTCTTTGTGACATCCTTGTCTGGTTTTGGTATCAAGGTGATGGTGGCCTCGTAGAAGGAGTTTGGGAGTGTTCCTCCCTCTGCTATATTTTGGAAGAGTTTGAGAAGGATAGGTGTTAGCTCTTCTCTAAATGTTTGATAGAATTCGCCTGTGAGGCCATCTGGTCCTGGGCTTTTGTTTGTTAGAAGATTTTTAATCACAGTTTCAATTTCAGACTTGTGATTTGGTCTGTTTCTATTTTCTATTTCTTCCTGATTTAGTCTTGGCAGATTGTGCATTTCTAAGAATGTGTCCATTTCTTCCAGGTGGTCCATTTTATTGGCATATAGTTGCTTGTAGTAATCTCTCATGATCTTTTGTATTTCTGCAGTGTCATTTCTTACTTCTTTTTCATTTCTAATTCTATGGATTTGAGTCTTCTACATTTTTTCTTGATGAGTCTGGCTAATGGTTTATCAATTTTGTTTATCTTCTCAAAGAACCAGCTTTTAGTTTTATTGATCTTTGCTCTCGTTTCCTTCATTTCTTTTTAATTTATTTCTGATGTGATGTTTATGATTTCTTTCTTCTGCTAACTTTGGGGTATTTCTGTTCTTCTTTCTCTAATTGCTTTAGGTGCAATGTTAGGTTGTTTATTCGAGATATTTCCTGTTTCTTAAGGTAAGATTGTATTACTATAAACTTCCCTCTTAGAACTGCTTTTGCTGCATCCCATAGGTTTTGGGTCATCATGTCTCCATTGTCATTTGTTCCTAGGTATTTTTTTTTCTTCTTCTTTATTTTCTTCAGTGATCACTTTGTTATTAAGTACTGTATTGTTTATCCTCTATGTGTTTGTATTTTTTACAGATATTTTCCCTTAATTGATATCTAGTCTCATAGTGTTGTTGTCAGAAAAGATACTTGATACAATTTCAATTTTCTTAAATTTACCAAGGCTTGATTTGTGACCCAAGATATGTCCTATCCTGGAGAATGTTCCATGAGCACTTGAGAAAAATGTGTATTATGTTGTTTTTGGATGGAAAGCCCTATAAATATAAATTAAGTCCATCTTGTTTAATGTATCATTTAAAGCTTGTGTTTCCTTATTTAATTTCATTTTGGATGACCTGTCCATTGGTGAAAGTGGGGTATTAAAGTCCCCTACTATGAATGTGTTACTGTCAATTTCCCCTTTTATGGCTGTTAGTATTTGCCTTATGTATTGAGGTGCTCCTATGTTGGGTGCATAAATACTTACAATTGTTATATCTTCTTCTTGGATCGATCCCTTGATCATTATGTAGAGTCCTTCTTGGTCTCTTCTAATAGTCTTTATTTTAAAGTCTATTTTGTCTGATATGAGAATTGCTACTCCAGCTTTCTTTTGGTTTCCATTTGCATGGAATATCTTTTTCCATCCCCTTACATTCAGTCTGTATGTGTCTCTAGGTCTGAAGTGGGTCTCTTGTAGACAGCATATATATGGGTCTTGTTTTTGTATCCATTCAGCCAATCTGTGTCTTTTGGTGAGAGCATTTAGTCCATTTACATTTAAGGTAATTATCAGTATGTATGTTCCTATTCCCATTTTCTTAATTGTTTTCGGTTCATTATTGTAGGTCTTTTCCTTCTCTTGTGTTATTTGCCTAGAGAAGTTCCTTTAGCATTTGTGGTAAAGCTGGTTTTGTGGTGCTGAACTCTCTCAGCTTTTGCTTGTCTGTAAAGGTTTTAATTTCTCCATCAAATCTGAATGAGATCCTTGCTAGGTAGTGTAATCTTGGTTGCAGGTTTTTCTCCTTCATCATTTTGAATATGTCCTGCCAGTCCCTTCGAGCTTGCAGAGTTTCTGCTGAAAGTTCAGTTGTTAACCTTATGGGGATTCCCTTGTGTGTTATTTGTTGTTTTTCTCTTGCTGCTTTTAATATGTTTTCTTTGTATTTAATTTTTGACAGTTTGATTAATTTGTGTCTTGGCATATTTCTCCTTGTATTTATCCTGGATGGGACGCTCTGTGCTTCCTGGACCTGATTAACTATTTCCTTTCCCATATTAGGGAAGTTTTCAACTATAATCTCTTCAAATATTTTCTCAGTCCCTTTCTTTTTCTCTTCTTCTTCTGGAACCCCTATAATTCAAATGTTGGTGCACTTAATGTTGTCCCAGAGGTCTCTGAGACTGTCCTCAGTTCTTTTCATTCTTTTTTCTTTATTCTGCTCTGCCATAGTTATTGCCACTATTTTATCTTCCAGGTCACTTATCCGTTCTTCTGCCTCAGTTATTCTGCTATTGATCCCATCTAGAGTATTTTTCATTTCATTTATTGTGTTGTTCATCTTTGTTTGTTTCATCTTTAGTTCTTCTATGTCCTTGTTAAATGTTGCTTGCATTTTGTCTATTCTATTTCCAAGATTTTGGATCATCTTTACTATCATTATTATGAATTCTTTTTCAGGTAGACTGCCTATTTCCTCTTCATTTGTTAGGTCTGATGGGTTTTTATCTTGCTCCTTCATCTGCTGTGTGTTTTTCTGTCTTCTCATTTTGCTTATCTTACTGTGTTTGGGGTCTCCTTTTTGCAGGCTGCAGGTTCGTAGTTCCCTTTTTTTTTTTTGGTGTCTGTCCCCAGTGGCTAAGGTTGGTTCAGTGTGTAGGCTTCCTGGTGGAGAAGACTAGTGCCTGTGTTCTGGTGGATGAGGCTGGATCTTGCTTTTCTGGTGCACAGGTCCACGTCTGATGGTGTGTTTTGGTGTGTCTGTGGACTTATTATGATATTAGGCAGCCTCTCTGCTAATGGGTGGGGTTTTGTTCCTGTCTTGCTAGTTGTTTGGCATAGGGTGTCCAGCATTGTAGCTTGCTGGTCGTTGAGTGAAGCTGGGTGCTGGTGTTGAGATGGAGATCTCTGGGAGATTTTTTCCATTTGATATTATGTGGAGCTGGGAGGTCTCTTGTGGATCAGTGTCCTGAAGTTGGCTCTCCCACGTCAGAGGCACAGCACTGACTCCTGGCTGGGGTACCCAGAACCTTTCATCCACAGGGCTCAGAATAAAAGGAAGAACAAGTAGAAAGAAAGAATTAGTAGAAGTAGAAAGAATGAAAGAAAGAAAGAAAGAAAGAAAGAAAGAAAGAAAGAAAGAAAGAAAGAAAGAAAGAAAGAAAAAGAAAGAAAGAAAGAAAGAAAGAAAGAAAGAAAGAAAGAAAGAAAAAGAAAGAAGGAAAGAAAGAAGGAAAGAAAGAAAGGGAAGGAGTGAGGAAGGAAGGAAAAAAAGAAAGAATGAAAGTAGATAAAGTAAAGTAAGATAAAATATAATAGTTTTTAAAATAAAAAGTAATTATTAAGAAAAAAATTAAAACAAACAAAAAAATGAACAGATAGGACCTTAGGACAAATGGTGGAAGCAAAGCTATATAGACAAAATCTCACACAGAAGCATACACATACACACTCACAAAAAGAGGGAAAGGGGAAAAAAAATCATAAATCTTGCTCTCAAAGTCCATCTCCTCAATTTGGGATGATTCGCTGTCTATTCATGTATTCCACAGATGCAAGGTACATCAAGTTGATTGTGGAGCCTTGATCCACTGCTTCTGAGGCTGCTGGGAGAGATTTCCCTTTTTCTTCTTTGTTCTCACAGCTCGCAGGTGCTCACCTTTGGATTTGGCCCCGCGTCTGCGTGTAGGTCGCCGGAGCGCGTCTGTTCTTCGCTCAGACAGGACGGGGTTAAAGGAGCCGCTGATTCGGGGGCTCTGGTTCACTCTGGCAGGTGGGAGGGAGGCGCACGGAGTGCGGGGCAAACCCGCGGCGGCAGAGGCCGGCGTGACGTTGCACCAGCCTGAGGTGCGCCGTGTGTTCTCCCCGGGAAGTTGTCCCTGGATCCCGGGACCCTGGCAGTGGCGGGCTGCACAGCCTCTCCAGAAGGGGGGTGTGGATAGTGACCTGTGCTCGCACACAGGCTTCTTGGTGGCGGCAGCAGCAGCCTTAGCGTCCCATGCCCGTCTCTGGGGTCCGCGCTTTTAGCCGCGACTCGCGCCTTCTCTGGAGCTCCTTTAAGTGGCGCTCTGAATCCCCTCTCCTTGAGCCCTAGGAAACAAAGAGGGAAGAAAAAGTCTCTTGCCTCTTCGGCAGGTCCAGACTTTTCCCCGGACTGCCTCCCGTCTAGCCGTGATGCACTAACCCCCTGCAGGCTGTGTTCACGCCGCCAGCCCCAGTCCTCTCCCTGCGCTCTGACCGAAGCCTGAGCCTCAGCTCCCAGCCGCTAAGGATTATTTTTATCACATATCTGCACTGACTTTAGTAAATAATAGGAAAGAAATGGGAAACAGAGGCATGTAAATTTTACAAGGATATCATATTGAAGTCAAAGATCATATGTAACATTTTCTTTAAAAACAATCTAGTTATAACTTTGAACTTTATTTACCCACAGGCAGTTATTAGGATTTGATGACATGATTAAAATGTTAGATCAGGAGCTGTGCACGATTTTGAATGAATAACTTATATAAGATATTCATCATAATATCAGCCACAATATTCTCTATGAACAAACACACAATTGGTAAGTTTCTTAGGTCCATGCTTTTGATTAATTGAACCTAACTGTAGAAGAGAGCTTGAGCACATAAATATTCTTAATTCATATTTGAAAACTACCAAATTACCACTGCTAAAATTAATGCACTTTCCTGGATGAAAACTGTCACATTGTGCTTCCCTGGTGGCGCAGTGGTTGAGTCTGCCTGCCGATGCAGGGGACAGGGGTTCGTTCCCTGGTCCGGGAAGATCCCACATGCTGTGGAGCGGCTGGGTCCGTGAGCCATGTCCGCTGAGCGTGCGCGTCCGGAGCCTGTGGTCTGCAGCGGGAGAGGCCAGAAAAGTGAGAGGCCCGTGTACCGCAAAACAAACAAACAAACAAAAAACCTGTCACATTCATGGGAGGACTAGGCGGTCCATGCCAGAAGGGAGGGTCTAGCAGCAGGAATTATACTCATACAGAATAGGAATCAAAATCATAACTAAATAGAAGGACACCAGACAGACACAGTTCTAAGGTAATGGGAGATAATGGGAAGTAACTGAGAAGACAATTCTCTGCAAATAGACCAGGTAATGAGTACCCAGTTGGCACTCAGAGGGCCCTGTGCCTTTGACATTGCAGTTGGGATCTATATTAGTCTTTTCTCCCCATGCATTAGGAGTTGGGATCCTATAGCTTTATTTCTGGCATGAATATCTTGCTTATGTCCCCAGCCCAGAGGTGGCATTAGTTCTCATATTAAGGTGAGCTATCTATGAAAACTTACCACTAGAAGTTAAATGATGTCTTAGTCCAAGCCCCAATTACTAGAAAAGTATCATTTTATCACCATTTGCCATGGTGATACAATTAATGAGTCCCTGTTTCTCTCTATACCACTGTTTGTAAAGAGACAGCATACGAAGTAAAGATATGCTCTGTCTCTAGAGTCTAGAGTCACTGGGATCGTTTATTCTGCCCTACCTGGCAGGGCCTTGTCTTTGATCTACTTCCCCCAGGTCCTCAGCGATGCTTATCACTTATGCTGCCACCACTGCCACTGCTTCTGCCACGTGGCTGGCCTACGTGTTAGTGTGGACCATTTCATATTCCGCCAAATAAGGGGCAGTTCTCACATCAAGGATTATAGGTATTTAATATCGTTCCCCCAAGGCGAGCCTGGATCTTTAGCTACAATCTTCTTTCTGTTGTCGATTTGAACCTGAAATAAATTCCACACTTACTGGCACCCAGTGTCACTTAGTGTCATTCCCATCACCACTGACCCACAGCCTTACAATGGAGCATAAGGCACAATGCAGTAGTCCTCCCTCATTCTCGGTTTTTGTTTCCAGTTTGGGTTACCCGTGATCAGTCTGAGAATATTAAATGGAAAATTCCAGAGATAAACAATAAGTTTTAAATTGCATGCGATTTGAAAACTCCCACCACCCTGCTCTGTCCATCTAAGGATGTGAATCATCCTTTTGTCCGGCACATTCACTCTGTATATGCTACCTGCCTGTTAGTCACTTAGCAGCCTTCTCCCTTATCAGATCGACTGTCATGGTGTCCCAGTGCTTGTGTTCAAGTGACCCTTATTTTACTTAATAATGGCCCCAAAGTACAAAAGTGGAGAAGCTGGCAATTCAGACATTCTCTTACTGTGCCTAATATGTTAAACTTTTTCATAGGTATGTATATATAAGAAAAAGTATAGTGTGTATATATGTATAGGTTTTGTAGCATCCACGGTTTCAGATATCCACTGGGAGCCTCGGAACATATTCCCTTGGATAAGGGAGAATGACTCTGCTGTCTATTTCACTGATCTCACCTGCAACCACATTGTTCCATGTCCTCCTCCTTGAAGTAACAGCTGGATTTCTTGCTATTTCTTAAACATATACAAAATTGTCCCATGTGTTGTTGGCTTACTTAGAGTTCCTTTGTCTGGTGTGTGTTCTCTCCAGATAGCCACAAGACACCCCCTCTTATTTCAAGCTCACTAAATGCTGTCTTATCAGTGCTACCTTCTCTGATCACCCCATATAATTTATACTCTGACCTAGCACTTTATGTTCTATTAACCTAACTTGTTTTACTCCATAGCATTTATCACTATAGCACATGATATATATTTACTTTATTGCTTAATGATCTATCCTTCCCTCAACAGAATGCAAGCTATAAGAGGACAGAGACATTGTATGTTCCCAACTGCATAACCTCAGCACTCAGTGCATTATGGTGACTGGCATATTGTCGGAGTTCAATAAACATGACAACATGAATGAAAGGCCATCTTGAGACATGTCTGTAGTACATTTTCTATATTCTGTGCTTCTATATAGAGGGGAAAGTTGTCCAGTTTTATATATATATATATATATAAAACCACAAAGGTAGTATATTAATCCCATTTTTATAAAAGTTTCATCTGTTTCCTCTAGCACCAACTTGTCAAATGAAAATTATACTATGAATCTCTAAAGACTTAATAAGTCAATATCAAATGAACTCATATTTGCATTTGTAAATATTCCAATATGTGTATGTACATTAAACTCTCTTAGTTTTATTGATAGAAACAGCATTTGTAATTCACTACATTTTCTAAATTTACATCTTGAAAACAAAAAACAGGTATTCAAAGTTTTGGTTTAAAGCTTTCTGTTTGGAAAATAATTTTCTTTTGCACAAAATATTTCAGCAAAAACACATTTCCCACCATATTTTGAAACATTATTGTGAAAGAAGTTCAATCAAAAATGGAACTGGAGGAGATAAAATGGAAAATCTCACACTTGTGCCCTCAGAAAAATGAAACTTGACAGAGAGACTGACGTCCTGCAAACGCCTGATTTACAGAAAACTGATAATACTGAAATTTTCTTAAATGATAGGGAGTTGGTCAGGGGTTGCCCAATATCAACCTTAGGAAATTGTGCTTATAGTTTACAGAGCCATGAACAAGAAATCAATGACCCAGGTCAGGTTGGTCTCACAAAAGGAGCTGAATTAAGCTTTGTATGACTGCCTGGTTTTGTCTGCTCAGGGAATTTTCACAGCACGTCTCCACTTGTTTTGATTTTAACAGACTCTAACTGAACTCTCCCTTCTACATCCCCTGCCTATATATACAGCCTAGCCCCAAACCCTCAAGGGATGCGCCTGTAGCTTGCTACAGTTTGCATGTCCCAAATTGCAATCCCTCTGCTATTCCTGAATAAATTCATCTTTTTGCCAATGTTGAGCTGGCCTCAGTTTATCTCTTTAGTTAAGTAAACTTTATGTGGCCTCAAATATTTGTGTTTTTTGTGGGAAATCAACATGAGTTGAGAATTCAGTGGAAAATCTGAGTTAATTCTAATTTCTTTCTTTTCTGTGATCTAAATAAATAAAAGAGAATACAATAAATATATAAAAGAAAGTCTTAGTCACAAAAGGGGATTCCTAACTTCCAAAAGAGTTTTCCAGGATAAAGACATCTTGAAGCAATTATCTCTGCTGCCAGAACTTCCGCAATAGAAACCTTTTCATCTGAGTTAGAGGCAGCCTTACATTTGAACTTTCAGGCAAATCTGGCTTTGCCTCAGGGGACTCTGGAGATAGTCAGGCTTAAAATCGTACTCTGAGACATTCGATTATCCCATTTAAACTAATCCCCTCCAAAGACTCTTTATCATTCAATTGTACCATTTAAAACCATTTTTTTATGTTATCAAAATCAACATAAGGAAAGAAGAGAGACAAATGCCACCTTGGGGATAGAGGATGCAGGTCAGATAAATATTTATGTCCCCAGTAGAAATATTCTATATGCAGTTTCCTTTTCCTCACTTAGCTGTGACCGATCATCTACATCAGGTGTTAGCATTCCAATGTAATCACCTAGAGATTGATTAATCACTTAAGATTCTGCAGTTAAAAGGAAAACATTTACTAAAGGTAACAGAGAGCCTGGATTGTATATTGGGACCTTGACCTGTCTTTTGAGTTTAAGAAAAGATGCTGTCACCTTTCTGTAGGAGACAGCATCTGGTATGCAAGATAAAATGTTGTTTCTCTAATATGTTCCAACCCCAAGGAACCAGCTGATTAGAAGCCAGGAAGACAAACTTAGATATTTGCTTGCCTCTGTGGAAATTAAATTGTCATTGTGCCAAGGGTATACAGAAAATATCCATTAGCAACTGATGTCAGTATGTTTATGTAGAATTTGAATAGGCTCTTTATACAGATCAAAATTGGCTCTGTGGAAAGAAATAGAGATCAATTACACACTTGGAACCTGAACTCTTAAAATAAATATCAAGGCAAAGAGAGAGGACAAATTTTAGTTCTTGTCTAGTTCCTTCCCTGAAGCTCATATTTTTTACAGAGAGATTGTAAAAAAAAAAAAAAAAAAAAAAGCCTGGGATTTTTATATGTGAAAATGCCCTGAATTGTTAAGAGCTGATGGCGAAGTTAGCGTAAATCTATAATACAGTAATAGTTTAGAAGAACTGATCACAACATGAAGCTGAATTCAATGCATTCTATGCAAGATTTCTTGTTAACATGTGTCTTTAGAAATATACATGTATATCTGGACCATGATATTTGTTAATTATCACTTCTAGATTCTATCTTCACAATAATGACAGATTGTTTCCACTTATTTCCTCTTTTGAGTTGGTTTACTGGAAGTAATATCTTTCCTGCCTTCCCAAGTTGGGTATAGTGGAGCTTGAAAACAGGCAGGATTTTTATTAACATAACCAAAAACTGGATGGTGAAAGAAATACAGTGCCATAGATTGAAAAATGAATGTATAAATTAAAAAAAATATTCTCGAGTCTGATATTTTTCTAATTGCATCTTTTATGTTAGTTGGAAGATTGATATACTGTATCATTGATTGTTTGAGGAATGGAAAAAGGACAAGGATTTTGAAACCATCATGTGCCAGGTAATATATTGACACATAAGAACTTTAGATATATTCTCCTATTTATTCTTCACAACCATCCTATTAGATGTGTAATATTTCTCTTTCACAAAGGAGAAACTAGAGCTGGGTTTCTTCAACATTTATGTTAGTGTGTGATAGTGATTTAAACTCAATTCATTTTAATCACAAAATTTCAGCTCTTTCTAGTATATTGTCATGCACACTATGTTGTGTGTATGTGTACATGCACACAGATTTATAAGCTCTCTCTCTATTATTTTACTCTTATTCTATACTCTATATTCTTATTCTATTCAAACTTGACTAAAATGTTAAAGTTTATTATAATTTGCTTAAAATATGCTAGTTTGTCATAAATTTTCATATATACACCAAAATACTTAATATGTTTAAGAGTAATAAGAAAAATATATAAATTTTATATTCAAATAATTTATCACATATTTTGGGAATACGTGTGAAAAATAAAGACATAGTATATAAATATATATGTATATTTAAATATTGAACTTTATAGACTGGGGAAGTATATGAATACAGGGGTAGAAGTGGCTATAGTCATGGGACTGAAGCTAGCAAAACGGTGTAACAAAAGCAAATATACACTGCAGGGTCATAAAAGAGATGGTTTCACAAGTCATAAGGAATAAAGAAATTACAATATACACTGAGATCCTAAATTGTCTTCACTATTAGTAGGATTAATTGATGAAGAACTATAAGCAATGACAAGACAGTAATTTTTTTTTTTTTTTTTTTTTTTTTTTTTTCTGTACGCGAGCCTCTCACCGTTGTGGCCTCTCCCGTTGCAGAGCACAGGCTCCAGACGCACAGGCTCAGCGGCCATGGCTCACGGACCCAACCGCTCCGCGGCACGTGGGATCCTCCCGGACCGGGGCACGAACCCCTGTTCCCTGCATCAGCAGGTGGACTCCCAACCACTGTGCCACCAGGGAAGCCCCCAAGCTGGTAAATTTTTAACAACTAGTTCACCAGGCGGGAAAAAAGTAAAAGCAAAAAGCCTGATTACTTGGTATAAATTTCTGCAACATGGCAATTTTAAGTTCCCAATATTATGTCACTATCTGTGGAAATGGGAAAAGGTGGTCAAATTGGCTCTTGTGAGCCAGTTAAGGCTGGCTCCACTACAT
Source organism: Lagenorhynchus albirostris (assembly GCF_949774975.1). Lineage (NCBI taxonomy): Eukaryota > Metazoa > Chordata > Mammalia > Artiodactyla > Delphinidae > Lagenorhynchus > Lagenorhynchus albirostris. The sequence continues at coordinate 85,102,880 of NC_083106.1, read as the reverse complement.
CACAGAGGTAAGTAAGGTATAAATTACAGATACATCATTCAGTAAATGCTGACCCTTAATTAAGAGAATGCCATCAAAATGATGCTTACAAGATAGCCCATAAATAAAGAGTTTAAAAGCAGGAAGGCCAGTCTTGACGCTTGAGAAGTAGGTGGGATTAGGAAAGAAACAGTGGAAACAGAGACTAGATGAAAATAAATATGTCCTTCACATTTTTTGTGAATCAAAATGGAAAAGTTGAACACATTATGAGAATGAACTTGAGGAAATTACACAGATATGTCTAAATGTTTCACCAAATTTGTAGATTTCATTAAATGAAATATTTGAGTAGCTTGAGTTATTAATGGAATTGCAATATGTAATTAATGTAAGACATTTTAAACCAGGTAGACCTAGCATTTACTTAATTTTCTTTCTTTAAGCAGGGTTTTGAAGATATGACCATAAATTAAAAACACTCCATTATTTCTGTATAAACAAAAATAATGTATGTCTTAATTCCATAATTGTTGTTATTGTTTATCATATTTCTTGTGTCCTCAATTTCTGGTGTAGCCCACAGTATACTTTATTAATTATTTCTTATTTTCATATTTTCCTTTAATGTTCTATCTATTCCTTTCTCAATGCATTGGAAGAAAAAAAAAGCCTTAAAAAATAAAGTACAGGCCTTCCCTGGTGACGCAGTGGTTGAGAGTCCACCTGCCGATGCAGGGGACACGGGTTTGTGACCCAGTCCAGGAAGATCCCACGTACCATGGAGCGGCTGGGCCCATGAGCCATGGCCGCTAAGCCTGCGCGTCCGGAGCCTGTGCTCCGCAACAGTAGGGGCCACAACAGTGAGAGGCCTGCGTACTGCAAAAAATATATAAATAAATAAATAAAAAGTACAAACTTGGAGAAATGTCTTGACAACCTTAATGAACAAAAGGAAATATCTACGCTGATATGAATATCTTCCATTTTTGTATCTGTAGTTAATAGTGGATGAGCAAAAATTATGAGTTGAATTGAATGCAATTTAATTACAGTGTATATTTCCAAGTAAATGTGAGCATAAGATTTCTAAAATTTTTATCATGATGTTTTTGTTTTTAATTTAAATTTTATAACATGACTCTACACTATTTTAGTTATTAGCAAAATAATATGAAATCATTTCATCAGATTTATGTTTGTTCACATGTCATAACTGAATAGCATTATTCTTAACCAGTATCCTATTATAGGTAACTCATATATAATTACTATGGAAGTCGCTATGTTGAATCACTGTCAATCTTCTATTGGGAGGATATCATTTAATAAACCATTTATAAAAGCTTGACAATATGAACAATGCATAAAGTGTTTATTTAAGAATAAAAATGTTTAATGATACAATTTTAGATTCAGTCAAACAACAATTATATTGCTGGAAAGAAACCTGTAGCTACATTTGAAAAAGAAAACACACATTTTATAACCCTTATTTTCAATCATTTACACTTTTCTTGAAATATTACCCATTAAGCCAAAATTTCTCAGTCTTACACTCAGCTTCAAGGTACAATATTTGGAAAGGTTAGTAAAATTCCATTAAGGCATTTTGAGTTATGTAAGGGTGAACTTTAAGAAATTATTCAGACAGTTTTAATACATTTGGAGAGTTGAAAAGTAGTTTTGTTTTTAAAGTTCACACTCGGCACATATTTAGCGTGAAGAATTGACTCCAGAATTTTTCAGGGCAAGTGGAGACATTTTAGGAGAAAATCTCTGTACCTTCTGTTTGATTCCTAAGTGAGAGGAGATAGACTGTAGCCCACATGGGGATGAGAGAAAGGGATGCTTTATTTCTGGCCTATTAATATCTCTACATCTTTCTGTCTCTTTTCATATATTTACTCATATATTCATTGACTCTGTCTGGGCCATCCTGCTGCAAGTTAGAAATCTGAAAATGGATACAAACATTTTCAAATGAGAAAAATATTTTTTAAAGACAAGCACATTTGTCTCTTGATATGCTTTAAATGGCCATGGTTTTGTTTATTTTTAGTTCTTAATTCCTCATAGGATGGTCTTATGCATGCAGTGGGCCTTATCAAAAATAATTTGAGTGAAAGAAATGACAACTAAAAAGGCAAGAGAGGAAGAAAGAGAGAGTGAGAGAGAGAGAACTTAGATCCAGTGGGGGTTGGTTCTTTAATTACTTACTTCAGACATAGAGGAAGATGTAGTGTCATATTTCCAGAAATAATAACACCATAACAATGCAAACCAAATATTTAGTCTAAAATGTACATGAAAGCTAAAAAAAAACACACTAAATTTTAAAACCCAGAATACCGATTTTTATTGAATGAAAAATATTCAAAACAGAATACTACCATATATTTTCTAAAGGTTTTGAGCCAGAACAAAATTTGGAAACCAAATGGCAAAATTTTTAAAAAATTAACAAATTAAATCTGGTAATATATGAAAATAATTATATACTACACACAGTGGGATTTATTCCATATCTCAACTTTTGAAAATCAATCGGTGAAATCTGCTACATTAACAGGCAAAAGAGAAAAATCTTCTTACTATAACAGTTGATACTGAAAAAGCATTTGACAAAGCCCAACAGCCATTTATGATAAAAACTTGCAGGACTTCCCTGGTGGCGCAGTGGTTAAAAATCCACTTGCCAATGCAGGAGACATGGGTTCGATGCCTTGTCTGGGAAGATCCCACATGCTGCAGAGCAGCTAAGCCTGTGCACCACAACTACTGAGCCTGTGCTCCAGAGCCCACAAGCCACAACTACTGAAGCCTGCATGCTCTAGGGCCTGTGTGCTGCAACTACTGAGCCAACGTGCTGCAACTACTGAAACCCCATGAGCCTAGAGCCTGTGCTCTGAAACAAGAGAAGCCACCACAATGAGAAGCCCGTGCACTGGAGTGAAGAGTAGCCCACACTCACTGCAACTAGAGAAAACCCACGTGCAGCAGCGAAGACCCAACACAGCCAAAAAAACAAAACAAAGCAAAACAAAAAACAAAAATCTTGCAGTAATTTAGGAATAGAGAGAAACTAACTTAGTTTGATAAAGAGCAGCTAATAAAAACCTAGAGTTAAGATTATTAGTGAAAAACTAAATGCTTTCCTCCTAAGATCAGGAATAAGGAAAGGAAATCTCTCTCACTACTCTTATTCAAAATAGTTCCAGAATTTTTAAACAGTAAAGTAAGCCAAGAAAAAATAAATAAACAAAAGACATACTGATCATTAAAAAAAAAAAGAAATCAAAAATCTTTTAAAACTGGTAAGTTCATCAAAGTCATCATATACAGGATCAACACAAAAATCAATCAAAATTATATATACTAAGAACAAACACATGGAAACTAAAATTAAAAACACATTTTTATCTACAGTTTCTCCAAAGAACATAAAATAATTTGATATAATTTTAACAAAATATGTACAGGATCTGTATCCTAAAAATTATAAAATGTTATGAAAGAGATCAAGGAAGACCTAGATAGATCAAGTAACATTATTTTCACGGATTAAAAGATATGTTAAGGATGTCAATTCTTCCCAAATTGATCTACAAATTTAATGCAATTCCTATAAAAATTCTACCAAGATTTTTTTTTTTTTTTTTTTTTTTTTTGCGGTACGCAGGCCTCTCACTGCTGTGGCCTCTCCCGTTGTGGAGCACAGGCTCCGGATGCGCAGGCTCAGTGGCCACGGCCCATGGGCCCAGCTGCTCCGCGGCATGCGGGATCCTCCCGGACCGGGGCATGAACCCGCATCCCCTGCATCAGCGGGTGGACTCTCAACCACTGTGCCACCAGGGAAGACCTCTATCAAGAATTTTGTAGAATTAGATAAGCTTGTTTTAAAACCAACATGTTTATCAAGGGGGGGAGTGGGAGTTGTGGGACGAATTGGGAGAATGGGATTGACACATACACACTACTATGTATAAAATAGATAACTAATGAGAACCTACTGTACAGCACAGGGAACTCTACTCAGGGATCTGTGGTGATCTAAAAGGGAAAGAAGTCCAAAAAAGAGGGGATATATGTATATGTACAACTAATTCACTTTGCTGTATAGCAGAAACTAACACAATATTGTAAAGCAACTTTACTCCAACAAAAATTAATAAAAATGAATTAATAAACAAACATTTTAAAAGTATACAGAAAAGCAAAAAGAACTAAAATAGCTAAGACCACTTGGAAAAAGAAGAAAAAAATGGAGTGAATTGCCCTACTAAATATAAAGTCTTAAAATTAAGGCAGTGTGGTAACGACAAAGGAATAGGTACTCAGATCTATGGAAAAAAAATAAAAGAAACAGATATAGAACCACAAAAATATGCCCAACTCTCTTTTTTTCTAAAGTGTAAAAATGATTAAATAGGGCTTCCCTGGTGGCGCAGTGGTTGAGAGTCCGCCTGCCAATGCAGGGGACATGGGTTCGTGCCCCAGTCCGGGAGGATCCCACATGCTGTGGAGCAGCTGGGCCCGTGAGCCATGGCTGCTGACCCTGCGCATCCAGAGCCTGTGCTCCACAATGGGAGAGGCCACAACAGTGAGAGGCCCGCGTACCGAAAAAAAAAAAAACAATTAAATAGAGAAAAGATAGCCTTTTCAACAACTGATGCTGGAGGAATTGAATATTCATAGGTAAAAAGCTGAACCTCTATGTAAATCTCACAACTCTTACAAACATTGATTAAAAATGAACCATAGATTTATCTGTGAAAGGTAAAACTATACAACTTTTAGAAAAATAAATACATAGAAGAAAGTATTCAGGGGCTAGGGCTAAGGCAAAGAATTCTTAAACTTGACAACAAAAGCACAATCAATAAAAAAAAATATATTGATAAATTGGACTTCATCAAAATTAAAAATTTTGTTCTATGATAAGCCCTAATAAAAAGATGAAAAAGCAAGTTGCAGACTGAGGGAAATGTTCTCATACCGCACAGATGAAAAAGGACTAGTATCTATGTAAAGAATTCTCAAACAACAAACGATTCATTTATAAAATGGGAAAAAGTCATAAACAGACATTTCATGAAAGAGGATTTACAAATGATCAATAAGCACATGAAAAGATGTTCAACATCATTAATCACAGGAATACAAATGAAAACCACAATAAGGTACCAGTACGCATCTATAAAAATGGATTAAAAATTTTAAATAGAGGAAACTAAATACAAGCAAAGACGCAGAGAAATTGGATCACTCATGTACTGTTTGTGTGAGTGTAAAATGGTACAGCCACTCCAAAAAAGAGTTTGGTGAAGATGGCAGAATAAGACATCAATAAGATAATAAGATCTTGAAGAAAAAACTGCACCCCTGTCATCATTACAATATTACTCATAATAGTCAAAATATGAAGACAACACATGTCTATTGTATGTATGTATATATATCTACATATCTATATAGATATAAAATGAATAAATAATAAAATTTTGTTTATTAAGAAGAATTAATAAATAATTTTTAAATTATAAAATAAAATAAAATAATTTAAAATTATACAATAAAATAAATAAATTTTTTAAATCTATATAGATATGTAGATATATATACACAATAGAATAACAATCAGCCATGAGGAAGAGGGAAATCCTGCCATTTTTAACAACATGGATGAAACCTGAGTGGAATATACCAAGTGAAATAGAGAAAGACAAATACTGCATGATATCACTTATAAGTGAAACCTAAAAAAGCTGGATTCGTAGAAACAGAGACTAAAATGGTACTTATCTGGGACTGGGCAGGAGAGGATATTGGGGAGACACTGGTGCAAAAATACAAACTTCTGCTTAGAAGATGAGTAAATTCCAGGGATCTAATGTACAACATGGTGACTATAGTTTACTATACTGTATTATGTACTTGAAAGTTGCTAGGAGACTAAATCTTAAATGTTCTCACCAATAAAATAAAAGGTAATTATTTGAAGTGATAGAGGTGTTTACTTACCCTACTGTAATGATCACTTTGCAATATATGTATATCAAATCATCACAGTGTAACCTTAAACTTAAATGCTATGTCAGTTACATCTCAGTAAACCTGAAAAAATAAAAATAATAAAGATTTTGGTAGTTTCTTATACTAATAAACACACAATTACTACACTATATCGCAATTACACTCTTGGTCATTTATCCCAGAGGAATGAAAACTTGTCCACACAAAATCCTGTACACGATATTCATAACAGCCTGATTCATAAAAGTAAAAAATCAGAAACAACCCAGATGTCCTTCAGTGGGTGAATTGTTAAGTAAATGGGTTATTTTCATACCATAGAATACCTCTTAACAATAACAAGGGATGAACTATGATACATGTAACAACTTGGATATAACTTAAGGGAATCATACTATGCAAAAAAAAAAAAACACAAAAAAACTCCCCCCTAATATTCCATACTGTGTGCTTTCACTTATGTAACATTCCTGATAGCATTCCTGAAATGACAACAGTACACAGATGGAGAAGAGATTAATGACAGCCAGAGTTGTTCTGGAGGTAGAAGTGGGTGGGTGTGGTTATAAAGGGGCAACAGGAAGCCTCCTCATGGTGAGGGGACTATTCTGTATCTCAGCCATAGTGGTAACTAAATGAACTTATACAAATGTTAAAATTCATAGACTAAACACTCATAAGTACATGCAAGTGAGTACATGTAAAATTGATGAAATCTGAATAATACTGGAGGCTTTTGTCAATGTTGATATCCTGGTTGTGCTAATGATTTAATTGCTATAATGATTTCCATTGTCTCATATACAGTGGTCTTAAGATAGGAAGATCTCAGGGCAACAGAACGAGTAAATATGCACAGATATTAAGTTGAGGAAAAACTCTATGAAAAAAAACCTAGAATGTCGAAGTCACAACTTCTGCATCTGGGATGCTTCACAATATAACCTAGATTTATATTAGAAAACCTGGCATACATTCTGTGTGTCTCTTCTTGTGCCTAGCTCTGTCATGGCTGGCATCATATGACAGAGGCGAGAAGGAAAAACAGAGCTTGTATTTCAATTGTTAGAAGTTGGAAAGTTCAAAAAGCTCATACTGTAGGTAAATATCCAAGGAAGTTAAGTTATAGGATCCAGAGATGAGGACAAATGGAATAATTGAAATTTTGTCACAGAGGCAAAATATGCTAGTATAAATCTGAATTCTATATCCTAGCACATGATTTATCTGCCTTGTCCAAAATATATGATGTAGCCTTCCAGCACATATACAGTCTTTTACTTTTGGAAGAGCTGATTGGCTTCATGTCATGGATAAAACCATGATAGGTTTCTACTGAAAATTTTCTTCCATTTATATTAGTCTAGGTCTACATATAATGACATATAATGACCTTCTATAGAAGGAGGATTCTAGTAGAGAGCCATCATCAAAGGCTGGAAATAAACTTTCTTGTCCTTTTCACTTATAATCTAAAATAAATACACCCCAGTGCTCATTACCAAATAAGTCAGTCTCATAAGATATATTAATTTAATTATAATATTTTACAACAAATTCAGAAAAAAAACAAAACAAAGCAGAGGTTTAATTGCACATGGCAATTTCTCCGTGTGAATTTGAAGATTGCTGTGAACATTTGGCTGCTTTCAAACTCTTCCAGTCACAAAACAATTTATTTATTGAGTAAACTTGGATTGAGTTCATTTTAGGTTAACCTCAGGAAATGTCTGATACTCTTTCATATTTTTTGACAGATAGAAATTGCAGTTTCCTCTTGTTCAAATTAATGGAATGTGCCAGGAACTCTAAGTAATGGGGATACTCAGCCAGAAAATCATGACCTCCTGAAACTCACAATTCAGAGGGGAGATAGAAATGTAAATCAATCCCAGTGACTACTGCCAACTGCTTTATTACTCTTAGATGAGGGAAGACCAAACAGGACCTGGAGATAATGAGCTTTTCATTCAAATACCAGATTTCAAAATCCACTCTCCCATAATTATTTCTCAATACTTGTATACAGAGAAACATGTCAGTTAATACTCTCTCTTTCAGGACCAGGTTGTATTGGCTCTGGGGTAGTTAAAAAAAAGATGTGTCCCTCACTCATCTTTGCCATCTCAGTAAATAGAACCACCTTCATTTTACATTGCCTATGCAAATACATGGGGTCATCCTTGATTCTTCTTTCTGTTGTACCCCAAATCATCCAATTCTATTAGATCTACCATCAAAACATATTCTGCGGATGTCCCTGGCGGTCCAGTGGTTGGAACTTCACCTTCCAATGCAGAGGCTGTGGGTTCCATTCCTGGTCGGGGAGCTGAGATCCCACATGCCTCACGGCCAAAAAACCAAAACATAAAACAGAAGCAATATTGTAATAAATTCAATAAAGACTAAAAATGGTCCAATCAAAAAAAATTGAAAAACCTTAAAAAAAAAATTCTGGATACAATATCTCACTTCCTCCATTAGCACTACAGGCCAATAAAATTCTTCATCCCCATATCCCTACCTTTGCAATTCTGCAATCTAGCCTTCATATAACAGCAGGAATAATACCACATAGTAGGGTGAGAATACACATTCCCCGTTTCTCAACATTCCAGCAGCTCTTTATAAAATATAGAACAAGGACTCAAGAGTTACTGGGCTTTATTTAATGTCACCCACCCACTTGTTCCTGCATTCCAGCTGCGCTGGCTTCCTTGTTTCTTTTCAAATACAGCAGTGACTTTCCATCTCGGAGACGTAAGGCATGCTGTTCCTTCTGCTTGGATTATTCTCCTAGAAATATTTGCACATAGTCTCTCATTTCACTTAAGTTTCTGTTCAGATGTCACATCTCCTCAGAGAGTCTTCTGAGATCCTTCTTAAACAGAAACTTCTGGCTCTGTTACTACACTAGGGTTGCCTAGTTTAATTTGAAATGCAGATAAATAACAACTTTTTTAGTAAAAGTATGCTTAAAATATTTTATGATAGATTTATATGGAATGGGGTCTCTTTCTTTTTCTGAAATTTAAATTTAACTGGGTGTCCTGTATCTTTATTGAATAAATCTGTCATCCCTATTTATTAGACTTTTTTCTCATAGAATCTCATTCTACATGACATTATATTATGCTTTTTTAAATTCATTTGCTGTCTGTTTCTTTCACTAGACTGTAAGATCCATGAGAGTAGAAAATTGATTTCCTGTGTTCAAAGTAGATGATAACACAGAAAAGGAGCTATTGCATAGGAGATGCTCAGTCAACGTTTGTTCAGGAAAGAGAGAAAACATTATGTGCCACTTGCTTTATGTGGCAGGGTGCAACGATGGGGCCGGCAATACGTGTGGTAAAAGAATTTACCAAGCCAGAAGTGAAGTGAGGGTAGAAAGTGAGATTTATTTAATAGACGGCAAGTGAGCAGCAGGTGAGACCAAAAGGGGATCTCCCTGGGAGAGAGAAACTGGGCTTCATTTATGGTCCCTTCTGGTCACCCTTGGGTTAATGTTCCACCCATATTGTGGTTAAGGCTGGGTGTGTCATTGCTCAATCTTCCTGGAATGCCAACTGCTGTGACTGCCGGTAATTTTCTATTGCGGGAGGTTGCAAATGTCTTATCTTGAAAGGACCTCCCCAGCCTAAGTTTGCTATTCTGTTGTTAAGCTCCACACCATATATATATACATGTGTATGTTTCACATTCTTAATAAATAAACATCTAGAAGACCAAACCAGAAAGCACAGAGCCTATGGAAATTGAAACATGAGAAAATGTAATTGGAAAAAACATTAAAAACTCAAGCCAGTCAGGGCAAGTTAGAAAACACTTTTAAAGTTACATTCTCCGTAAAAGGATCTGCTTTAGCACTTGAAGATATTGAAGCAGTATTACGCATGATTGAAGATGATTTGAAAGGTTAATGATAACAAATTTGGCTTCATTAAGAAGTAATCCTTTCTACAATGTGACAATGCATTTACAATTCTGATTGTTTTTTTCCAAAGTTCCCTCCCATATTTCCATGAAGACATAATCTCAACAGTCTAGGTTTTTGTCATCAACATATTTTCAAAGGACAGGCCCTTGTTTCGGCGACTCTCTTGGCAAGGATAAATTATATACATGGTTAATTCAGGCTAATTCAGGGCCTCACATGTGCTGGCACATTCGAGTAAAGTGACCCGTGGAAACGAGCTGGTGTTGCGTTCTGAAGGATGGGAAGAGGTAGAAAATATAAGAAGCACATTTGGATTGCATACAATTATGTTAATAATTGAAACCACAAGCCTGAAGTATAACTTCATACCATTTCCATCAGTAAACCAGATGCAAAGAGGTCTTAGAGTTGATTTACCTTCCCTCAAGTTCTAATATCATTTTAATACAAAAAGAAAGGTCAAAGGATTCAATTTTGAAATGGACTTCGAATAATGTTTAAATTTCAAGGCTATTTAAAATAATCCTCACAATATTAATAATACTGTAGGATTCTCCCCCCCCCTTTATTTCATTAAAATGCCTGATATTACTTCATGTACAGATATCCTAACATGGTTTGTGGGGAAGGAGTATTGCAAGTACAACATTATAGATCTATTAAAATTTAAATAAATTGGGGAACAAGAACCAAGCTTTAAAGGGCTGTCCTCAGTGAATGGCATCTCTTCTAAAAAGGGTTCCAAACGGTGACAACACACATTTGAAGAAATCTTTTCTTAAAGGTTTGTAGATTTTAAGACATTTGTTCTGAAGACTCAGAGCTGCAGGTATTTGGCAATTATGACATGGCAACATTAGTACTGCACTCACTTGATGATATTTATATTTATTCTATGAGAACGTTCAATCTTTAATTTCCAATATCTAAACCTTTGTGAAATTTGAATTAATCAAATATGTTGAAGTGTTACTTGTTTTTACAATCATGGCTATTGAATAGACTATTGCATGGGTCATTGCTTTTATTTTCTTCCTGATGTTTTAGCAAAAGAAAGAACTCAAATCATTGATTTTCTTTCTATCTCCTGGCATTTTAACAGGAACTGTTTACAAGTCAGTTGATGATACGGTAAATTTTTTTAAAAAAGATTTGTCTTTATTATATTCCTCAAAATATTTTTCAATGAACAAAGTTTGATTTTCACAAGTTAAATAGAAAGAAAAATGAACTCAGAATAAAAGTGAAAATGGAGAGATGATATAAAGTATAAGTAGTATAAGAAAGATAGGAATGATTGATACAAGAAAAACAGATAAAGTAGATGCTTAAATTATGCATGTAAATTTTATTATTGTAAGATCTGGTTTTGTAAATCACTCATTAACAAACATAGTAAAATTCAGTTAAAAGCAACACCATGCTAATAAAAAGTTTAGTCACTTGAAATATTATTATTATTATTTAAACTGTGTACATGAATGAACACTTGCTTACTAAAACACTAACCTCATAAATCTAGAGCAGTTGCATGCTTTTAACAATTGATGTTTGGCAAATCCTGTATTCAGTGTACATTGTGAATCGATGTTATAGTTTTCATTGTTAGAAAATTAGTGTCAAAAACAGATTATAAAATATTGTAATTCCTCATTAAGTGAATTGGAAGTATAAAACTTTATATTTCACTACCAATTTTTTAAGAAAGTTTAATTTTTAATTTTTTAATTTGGCCCTATTGCCTGCTGGTTTATGATTAACACAACAATGGAAAAAATAGTTAAATGATTTCTATTTTAATCAATCTATAAGAGTTATACTCACAAGATCATTTACACAACCAGAACTCTAACAATTTTATAAAGCTTCATAATTGACACAAATCATTTCATATATATTATTCTCCAATATTATCTCTTAAATGGTCCACTTTTATTTTATTGTATTTAGATGCTGATTTCACTACAACACTAAATCGCCAGAGGGTTTGGGTCTTATCTGAACTTTCTTTTTCTTTCAACTAGTCTATCTACCTATACATAAACCAAGAGTTTTACTTATTGAGGTTTTATACTATTTTTTTTTAATATCAGGTACAGCTTATGCTTACTCAATAGTTCTCACCTAGAACTGTGTTATTTTTATTTGCTTATTTTTTCATATGAACATGGGAATCAATGTCTAGAAAAAGTATTTCAACATTTTGCTGGGAATACGTCATTTGTAAATCAACTCAGGGAAAATTAACATTGTTAAGTTATTGAATCTCCTGTACCAAGGAGGCATGCAATTCCATTTGTGTGCTTCTTTTGTATCCTTCAGGAAGTTTCTAGTTGGTGTAAATTGGTAACTTTTCCATTTTTCCATTTATTTTTCATAATGTCTTGTTTCTAATATAGACTCCTTTATACTTACCTATTTCAAAGGCTCTATCAGTCTGTTCTATTATCTAAACCTTACAGTATGTTTAACCTTCAAACCTTACTCATATAAATATTTCCTCGTATATATCTTTAATGTTAAATTGAATCTGATTTATGGCTCTGTTTTTCTTGGGAGTCCCATACAGCTTTGTTTGAGTGTGTTTTCCTCTACAGTAATTTTTCTCTCTCTTCTACATTGTCAGAATGTTCACTTCCCTAGGGATAATTTTATTTTATTTTATTTGTTTTTTAGATTCTACTGTGTTCTCTGAGGACCTAGGGATAATTTTAAATTATAGTTTCTATGTTTCTATGGTATGGTAAATCTATATTAGAATTAGTTCCTTAGTTACATATTGTCAGAGGATTTATTTTTTCCACTCAGATCTCAGGGAGAGATATAAAACTTTCCTCCTTTTCTATCACATGTGTGAGAAGAATTGTTTCTCTAAATTTAACTAAGCGTGCAACATTTCAAGACATTTCAAGCTCTTGCAAAGGTCACATTTCCAATGCTAAATTGTTATATAAATTCTTGTCCCTGTATGTATATCAAAAAACAGAATATGTGACACTAATTAAGCAAATGGATAATAGCCATTATGCAATTACATATGTAATGATGTAACCAATTGCATAACTAATTACAATTACCTCATTAATTTGAAGTAATTCATATTGATGCACCCTTTCCAAGCACTCACCTCATCAGCTCATATTCGCATGGTTAAAGCTACAATTTTCATATTTTCCACCTTATTGTCTATTGTAGGAGCCCTAAAATCTTAGAATTATTTGCAGAAGTCCATAGGTCCATAGGTGCTTCACATAAGGAAGTATTTTCAACTACCATATGCTTTACTTCCTTTCTGTTTGCTCTAATTACTCTGGTGCACATCTGCCTTCAGGGGCTTTTTTGACCCATGAGGCACAGGAGACACTTGCTGCAACAAGCCCACATTGACCGCTATGACCAGCACCCCCGGACCCGGCATCTCACTAACCCCAGCAGACTGCAATCACCACTGTTGTTGGAAGCAGATGGCTAGGGATCATTTAAGGCAAAACTTCATCATATCATGTGTGCGTGTGCACTCATGCATGTGGGTACATGTGTGTGTGACTTTTCTTTTTGGCAAAATAGATATTATTCATTTTTGTCTGTCTTTCACAGTATCGATGAAAACTCAACAGCACTGGCTTCCATGTGTCACAGTCCTTCACAATTAGTTTAGTCTCACGGGCACGTTTAGTATTAAATTGTAGTTTCCCTGCTGCACTTAAACATGGGTTTAGGAGAGTCCGTACATGGGCTATGCTTGTCCCCAATTACTAGATTTTATTTGTAGTTTTTTCAGCACTGTAACAATTTAGACATTATTATATGGAGATTGACACTTTCTGTATAAAGGGAAGTGTGCCTTTAGCTCCAGTGTGTTTGCCCAGACAGTTCACTGGTCTAGGCCTGAATCTCAATACTGACCCTGTCTTAAGCTAGATTTGGTACACATACTGCTTCAAAATAGTGGATTCATTCTTCATATAATATTAATCTAGAAATTTTTATTTTAAATTAAAAATATATATTTATTTACTTTTTCTACTGAGTTATGCTATAACATAATTTGGAGTTGAGTCATTTAGCAGAAGAAAAGTAAATTGTATTCGCAAAAAATGATTTCAATAAAAGTTATTTCTCAGGATATGCAGAAAGAACTTTTGTTTTCCTATTCATATTGCATTGTAAAAAATGGCACATCTTTGAATTATATGTTTGTTCAGAGCTCACTTGGCATTAATTTAATAAACAATGATATAAAATGCTTATATGATACACTTGGTTTCATATTATATTAACATCAATCAATTGTTAAGTTTCTTCTAAACTGGTTAAACACATACCTGTAGTATAAAAATAACATTTTAACGATGTACATGTTCTATTTACAGTAGCCAAGACATGGAAACAACAAAAATGTCTACTGACAGAGGAATAGATAAAAAAGATGTGGTATATACACACAATTGAATATTATTCAGTCATAAAAAAGAATGAAATAATGCCATCTGCAGCAACATGGATGGACATAGAGATTATCATATTAAGCAAAGTAAGTCAGAAAGAGAAAGATATAATATGTCATATCACCTATAGGCGGAATCTTAAATATGACACAAATGAACTTATCTACAAAACAGAAAACGACTCACAGATATAGAGAAAAGACTTGTGGTTGCCAAAGGTGGAGGCCGGTAGGGATGGATTGGGCATTTGGGATTAGCAGATGCAAGCTAGTATATATAGGATGGATAAACAACAAGGTCCTACTGTATATAGCACCAGGAACTATATTCAATATCCCGTGATAGACCATAATGGAAAAGCATATGAAAAAGAATACATATATGTATATGTATATATATATGCATAACTGAGTCACTTTGCTATACAGTGAAATTAACACAACACTATAAATCAAGTATATATCAATAAAATGTTTTTAAAATGTAAATAATGATGTGCATATTAATGTATGTTTTACGTTGTTTAGATACTATTAAGGAGAAGTATAAATTAATTAAATGTAAAAGAGATCAAGACCTAATTGGATATATGTTACCTACTGGATATATTTTCATATAACTTTTTGATCTAAAGATAGAAATTAGCTGTTTTTGAGCATTTATATTAAAATAGTTCAAAAATAAATATATTAAGAATATAATCAGTGGTGCCTATACTATATGACATAACTGATTACACAAAGCATAATGATAGTCAAAATGTAGTAACTTCTAAACAGAAGTTCTATAATTTAATATTAAAATCAAAGAACTCAGGAAAATTAATAGTGTAATTATACTAAAATATGAATTTAATTTCCTTAATATAATTAACATTTAATACAACTTCAGCTTCATGATTCAACATTTTTAATATTTCCATTATTATATTATCACTTAAGGGAAAATTAAAATGGAAAGTATTAAATTGCTAAATATTAAAGCAAAATGTAAATGGAGAATTAGAGAATGAATTAATAATATTGGTTGTTCAGAGTATGTACATATTATGGTGGTAAAGACAGAAATGGCATCTAAATAAGTTTAATTTATAAATAACTCTTCATCTTATATCATATTGGATTATTTTCCTGTTTCATTTCATAAGACAAAGGTGATGATTTCAGGTTATGGTCAGTTTTTACTTAAAGATAATACATCAAATTTTTCTTAAAATATGATGCTACCCTCTGAAAGGCCATAATGAATTGGTTGTTTTCTCATGTCTTCCAAAAGTTGCTTTATAGATCTTGTCCATGTTAGCCATGAGGATGACGGCATCTCCTAATGGATGAGGTGTGTAAATTACATTTCCAGGAGGAGTTATAAAGTGCCCATCACTGCACCACTTGCCAACTTGAAGATTCTTCTCAGATTTGAAATTTCTATCAAAATAATGCATGTGAATGTTACTTAATTGTGATTTTAATTTGCATTTAATGATTATGACTGTTAAGACACTCAAGGTGTTACTAATTGAGCAGTACTGTAGATTGTCTAATATTTTTTCCACTTTTCAGTAAGTTGAGATTTTTGCTGTTTTTATGTACATTTTTAGAAGTTTATATAGCATATATATTACATTCTATAATTTTCATAAAATTATTAATAGTGTGGGTGAGCAAAGACATTCTTAATTGTCAGCATTTTATGGCAATGGTGCTTCGGAATAACCTGTAAATGTATTTTAGGCTCTTGGGTTGAAATAGATTTTATTTATCATGTGAAATATGTATAAATGCATTCTGTAAGCTTTCCCCCTGTGCAAAGAAGAGGATAATTTTTTAATGTGCCACTATTATGTTAAAATAAATGAATAGATTTTAAATAGCAAATAAACAATTTAGAATAAAAATTACTGGATTTTTCATATATTTTAATTCTTAAATACTGCATCTTAAATATGCTAGAACATTGTTTAGAATTTTGTCCTATTTATTAGTAAAGGAAGATATTTATTCTGTGCTTTTCTAGTTTGTATGTTTGCTCTCTGGGATTAGTGTTATGTAAGTTTCATAAAATAAATTTGTAATCTATAAATCATTTTCTCAGCTCAAATTTTACTTTATAATGTGGGAATCAACTGTTCTTAAGAAAAATAAAATGATTTTATGGTAAACAATCAAGGCCAGGTCCTGCCTTCAGGGCATGCATTGATGGTATTTTGTTAAAGCTGCCTTCTGTGGTTGTATTTCTGTATAGGTTTTTTACTTCCTGAGTCAAAAGATTTTAGAAAACACCTATTTTATTAAAATATATCCAAATAGCGTTCAATGTCACTATGTTAATCTCCCTATTTTTATTAAATTTTCATTTGATTAGCAACTAAATTTGACTATAATATTATTGTTGATTTTTACAGACCACTATAATTATAAACTAAACCTTATTTCTGCTCATTACTCATACATTCCTTCTTTTAGCTTTATTAATTTCCACAGGTTTATCTTATTTCCTATTTCTAAACCCTTGTGACACTTAAATACACAATATTTTATTTAATAATTAAAACACTAAAATCTGTTAATTAGCTTCCGGTAATAGTTTTTGGTTCATCTCATATATTTGACAGGGGATGTTTTTACAACTGCTTTTTTTTATTCTTAATTAATTAATTAATTAATTTTTGGCTGTGTTGGGTCTTCCTTGCTGAGCCAGGGCTTTCTCTGGTTGTGATTCAAAGGCCCTAGAGGCAGACTCAATAGTTGCGGCGCATGGGCTTTGTTGCTCCGTGGCACGTGTGATCTTCCTGGACCAGGGTTCGAACCCGAACCCGTGTCCCTCGCATTGGTAGGCGGATTCTTTTCTTTTCTTTTCTTTTCTTTTTTTTTGAGGTATACGGGCCTCTCACTGTTGTGGCCTCTCCCATTGCGGAGCACAGGCTCCGGACGCGCAGGCTCAGTGGCCATGGCTCACGGGCCCAGCCGCTCTGTGGCATGTGGGATCTTCCCGGACCGGGGCACGAACCTGTATGCCCTGCATCGGCAGGCGGACTCTCAACCACTGCGCCACCAGGGAAGCCCAGCAGCCCGGCAGGCGGATTCTTAACCACTGTGCCACCAGGGAAGTCCAGCTACTTTATTTTGAACAAGAAAGTGGCATAATCAAGCGAGTGTCCCCCTAACATGCCAGCTCGTCCCCCACAGCACACTCCCACTCAGATTCCCTCTGTGTTTTGCGAGAAAAGCGTCTTCTCTCTGCCCAGTCCTGTCATCCACTGTCACTCCTCTACATAGGGCTGGCATGGCTTTGCCTGGTATCTGCTTAAGTTTCAAGAATCGGGTCCAGTTGGAGCAGCTAAGTGGCTGCGTCTGGGGAGTTGAAAGCCACTTGGGCAGAGCGGAAGGCACGAACTGACACAGGGTCACTGACCACTCATCCTGAATCCAAGAAAATAAACAGACTTGCCCAGATTTCCACAGGCACTGCCATGTGCAAACCGGTTCTGTAGCTACTTTCACTAGAGCATATTCTGATCAAATAATCTTGCAAAGGAGAGCTCACCTAGCCTCAAGTCTACAACACAGAAACAAGGAGAATACGACAGATTTTCTGCTGCTATCACGCCCGGACCTTCACAAGGGCAGCTGGGGTGTGAGAAGCCTCAGGGCACCCCTAGGCCGTCTGCACTAGAAACTCGGTACTGCCCACGGGTCCCGAAGTGGTCAGCCGGCCGGTTGTATGCCGTCCACACCGGGTCTGCCGAAAACAGCTTCATGGCCTTCACGTAGTTCTCGTCCAGCGTGAAACGGTGGTAAATCCCAGCAGGGAGAGCGATCATGTCTCCATTCTCCATGAAGATCTGGATCCACCTGTCCTCTTTATCCCTCAAGTCAAAGCACCCACTGCTTTTCTATATCATAATTCATAGGAATTTGATTTATTTCATCACAAGATTTACTTAATAATTTTACTCATTCTCAAGTAGCTTGAGTCCTAAAAGTCAATTTATATTTAATGTTTATGTATTAGAAAGATAGAAATGACCTTTCACTCTTTTACCTCTAGGCTGAGCTAAACCATGTGCTGGGGGGGAAACCAACCTTTTACAGATATTGCTGAGGGCCTTGAATGATGGACAGCCTCCATGGCCTCAATAAAACTTAAGCTTTATGAACCTTGTAAAAGAGCTGGGAAGCTCCCAAACACTTCTGATTATTCTTGGTAATACTGACAGATGTTCTTTAAGTTTATGACAAACAAACAGACAATAAAAACAAAATCTAAATCTTAAAGAATGGTCACTACAATTAAGGTTTTGAACATGCGGTTCTAAAGAATTTTGGAGAAAGAAGCATTTTTGGAAAGCAAGTTTGGCTTGTAGAAAGAAACAAGCTGTAGATGATGTAAGAAAAACATGATGGAATAAATGCTAAGGTAAGTTCTAAGGATGTGTATACTTTGGTAAGTCACTGCACTTGAAATACTGAATCACAAATTCTAAATAAAATCAAGTTTTTTTACATATATATATATATTCTTCTTTTTAATAATCTTTTCCATTATGGTTTATCACAAGGTATTGAATATATTTCCCTGTATTATAGAGTAAGACCTTGTTGTCTAACCATTCTCTATATCATAGCTTACATCTGTTAACCCCAAACTCCCAATCCATCCCTCCCCTATCCCCTTGCTTTTGTTATAATTGCATTCTTTTGAATTTAAGATTTCTAAACTCTAAATGACATATTTGTTGTTATTTCGGTGTGTTTGATTTGGCATACAAGGGAACAGTTTTTAAAATAAGTGCAAAAAAAAAGTGCAACATAACTATCTTTTTTTTTCTATTTATATATATTGGGAAACCCAATTCTTAGTGCACCTGATATCACCTTCTAACAGAAGAATTTTATCTCTTTTACATGGAATCTAAAAAAGAGATATAAGTGAACTTATTTACAAAACAGAAATAGACTCTCTGACATAGAAAACAAGCTTATGGTTACCAAAGGGGAAAGGTATGGGGAGGGATAAATTAGGAGTTTGAGATTAAAATATATCCAGTACTATGTATAGAATAGATAACCAACAAGGACTTACTGTGTAACACAGGGAACTCTACTCAATATCTTGTAATAACCCATAATGGAAGAGAATGTAAAAAAAGAATAAGTGTGTGTGTGTAAAACTGAATCACCTTGCCGTACACCTAAAACTAACACAAGACTGTAAATAAAATATAAAGTGTAGAGGAAAAAAGAGAGGCAAAACTTATGGATTATTAAACATAAAGAATTATAAAAAAAACAGTGTTTGTTGATTGTAATCACAGCACAATGCACTTAGGCAGAAAGCTATGTGGCTAGCCCATGGCTTTGAATATAAACAGATAAATAAATGGAAATATAAAAACTAAAAAAATAAATAAAAACACAAATGTGATAGACTACACAGAAAATACTTGAAATAGAAAAAAAAATGTAATAATACAGATAGGATCAGTGGATTCTATTTTCCTTCCAAGAGGATATCACATGCACCCCTATGTTCATTGCAGCACGATTTACAATAGCCAGGACACGGAAGCAACCTAAGTGTCCATCGACAGATGAATGGATAAAGAAGATGTGGTACGTATATACAGTGGAATGAAATAATGCCATTTGCAGCAACATGAATGGACCTAGACATTGTCAAACTGAGTGAAGTAAGTCAGACAGAGAAAGACAAATATCTTATGATATCACTTATATGTGGAATCTAAAATAATAGTGCAAATGAACTTATTTACAAAACAGAAATAGAGTCACAAATGTAGAAAACAAACTAATGGTTACCAGGGGGCAAGGGGGAGAGAGAGAAATTGCTAGATTGGGATTGACAAATACACACTAGTATGTATAAAATAGGTAACTAATAAGGACCTACTGTATAGCACAAGAACTCTTCTCAATACTCTGTAATAACCTATATGGGGAAAGAATCTAAAATAGATTGGATATATGTATATGTATAACTGATTCACTTTGCTGTACAGTAGAAACAAAGCCAACATTGCAAATCAACTATACTCCAATAAAATTTTTTTAAAAATGAACAAATAAAATTTATGGCTTTTCTAATGAATAAAAATAAATAAATGAAAATTTAACTGATCATCCTGTATTTTATCTGACAACACTAGAACAATAGCCTCTGTCAAAAGGAGAAATATATTAAGTTTTTGCCAATCATTGTGATAAATGTACTTTGATAAACCTGCTTCTATCTTTCCCTTTTATTATCAAGAGTACACTTTTTAATAAATAACTGTCTGTGTTCCCAATTTATCCTTAGAAGCAGCATTAATTCCAAACCATCTAATTCTTAGGAGAAATAAAAATATAAAGCTGTTTTTAAATTAATATATATCAGTAAAACAAATATTCAAATAGAAGCATTTGTTAAACTAATACACATTTTCATATTTTCTATATTTAGGAATTCTTAGAAATTTGGAAGGCAGATGGGTTAAAACAAATAGCATAAAATAATTGGTGATGTTTTAAATATCATTTAACATTTTTAGAAATAGTTTTTGCACATATATCAGTGTTGGATCTCAGCAAGTATTTTTTAAGCATTCTCAGCTGTTAAAATCCTAGATCCAGGGACTATAGGAACACAGAACTATCTACTATCATTTTTGATGACCCCCAAAGAGAAGCAAGGAGAGAATTTTCCTTGCAACTCTATTTCTCCTATTATTATTAAAATAACCTACGTTGCTTATATTTTCTAAAATTGTATTCATGTCTAAATTTTTAATGTGTAAACTTAGTTAGCAAAGAATCATTCACAAGTCACTATCCTTCAGTGGACTTTTGATAATAAAGTAAACTTCAGTAGGACAAAAAGTAAAATTCATATGCTATCCTCTTTTTTAAAAAAAATTTATTAGAGTTTATTTACAATGTTGCCTTACTTTCTGCTGTACAGCAAAGTGTATCAGTTATTCATATACATATATCCAATCTGTTTTAGATTCTTTTCCCATATAAGTCATTACAAAATATAGAGATTTTCCTGTGCTATACAGTAGGCCTTTATTAGTTATCTATTTTATATATAGTAGTGCGCATTTGTCAATCCCAGTGTCCCAATTTATTCCTCCCCCCACCCCCTGCTTTCCCCCCAGTGACCATAAGTTTGTTTTCTATATCTGTGACTCTATTTCTGTTTGGTAAATAAGTTCATTTGTACCATTATTTTAGATTCCACATGTAAGTGATATCATGGGATATCTGTCTTTCTCTGCCTGACTTACTTCATTCAGTATGACAATCTCTAGGGCCATCCATGTTGCTGCAAATGGCATTATTTCATTCCTTTTGTGGCTAATATTCCATTGTATATATGTACCACATCTTCTTTATCCATTCATTGGTCGATGGACACTTAGGTTGCTTCCATGTCCTGTCTATTGTAAATAGTGCTGCAATGAACATTGGGTGTATGTATTTTTTGAATTATGGTTTTCTCTGGATATATGACCAAGAGTGGGATTCTTGGATCATATGATAACTCTATTTTTAGTTTTCTAAGGAACCTCCATACTGTTCTCCACAGTGGCTGTACCAGTTTGCATTCCCACCAACAGTGTAGGAGGTTTCCTTTTTCTCCACACCTTCTCCAGCATGTATTGTTTGTAGATTTTTTGGATGATGGCCATTCTGACCAGTGTGAAGTTGAGATGATACCTCATTGTAGTTTTGATGTTCATTTCTCTAATAATTAGTGATGCTGAGCATCTTTTCATGTGCTTTTAGGCCATCTGTATATCTTACCTGGAGAAATGTCTATTTAGATCTTAAGCCCATTTTTTGAATGAGTTGTTTGTTTTTTTGATATTGAGCTGCATGTGCTGCTTGTATATTTTGGAGCTTAATCCCTTATTTTTTGCTTCATTTGCAAATATTTTCTCCCATACTTTAGGTTGTCTTTTTGTTTTGTTTATGGTTTCCTTTGCCTTGCAAAAGCTTTTAAGTTACCAGAAAACTGCTAGAACTCATCAATGAATTTGGTAAAGTTGCAGGATACAAAATTAATATGCAGAAATCTCTCTTATTCCTATGCATTATCAATGAAAGATCGGAAAGAGAAATTAAGGAAGCAATCCCATTTACCATTACACCAAAAATAATAAAATACCTAGGAATAAACCTATCTAAGGAGGCGAAAGACCTGTACTCAGAAAGTTATAAACTGATGAAAGAAATCAAAGCCGACACAAAAAGATGGAGAGATATACCATGGTCTTGGACTGGAAGGATCTATATTGTAAAAATGATTACACTACCAAAGCACTCTACAGATTCAATGCAATCCCTATCAAATTACAAATGGTATTTTTCACAGAATTAGGACAAAAATTTTTACAATTTGTTTGGAAACACAAAAGACCCTGAATAGCTAAAGCAATCTTGAGAAAGAAAAACGGAGCTGGAGGAATCAGGGTCTCTGACTTCAGACTATACTACAAAACTACAGTAATCAAAACAATATGGTACTGGCACAAAAACAGAAATGTAGATCAATGGAACAGGATTGAATGCCCAGAGATAAACCTATGCACCTATGGTCAACTAATCTATGACAAAGCAGGCAAGAATATACAATGGAGAAAAGACCATCTTGTCAATAAGCGGTGCTGGGAAAACTGAACAGTTACCTGTAAAAGAATGAAATTAGAACACTCCCTAACACCTTACACAAAAATAAACTCAAAATGGATTAAAGACATAAATGTAAGACTGGATACTATAAAACTCTTAGAGGAAAACATAGGCAGATACTCTCTGACATAAATAGCAGCAAGATCTTTTTGGACCCACCTCCTACAGTAATGAAAATAAAAATAAAGCAAACAAGTGGGACCTAAATTTTAATTTTAAAAACAACAAGTACTTTTTAGTGTATATATGCCCCAAATAGTATATGTGTCATACTTATACTCTATTTTATTTCCTGAATCTAGCTACGCTGTATTAACTAATCCTGTCTTTGACATGAAGGGCAGGGCATGTTTATCTCACCTAAATGTATTAGATTTTACTTTATATAAAAATAAAATAAGAAAACCTTTATTCCCTTTCATTAATTTTTGTGTTTGGCAAACTATGACAAACTAGCATTTAATAAGGCTGAATGTTTTATTCATAAACACACACATTTAATAATATTTCTCCAGCATTTATTACTGTGGTTGACAGATATAGTACATTAATATTTGATATTCTATTGAATGTGTACATCTTAGAGGGTATAACAAGGACTTTTCTATTGCACTGCTACATTAGCATGAAAAACTTGGATGGTCAAGCTCTAGGTTAAATATTGTGTCATAATGAATTTGGTCCACTGGTGCTATTATCCATTGCAGAGTCAAAATACATGCTATGGTAGATGTAGTGGTAACTATTACATGTCAGGTTATTTCTTAAAGAAAAAATGGTCTAACCTCCATGGCTAATATAGATAATTCCCTGCATAAAATATTCCCACATGCTGAAAACTGTTCTACTGATTGCTGAGGAGAGTATGGACCCTTACCCCCACCCTTCTTGGCTAAGCATGTCTCCTCCTATGCTCACAGAAGTGTAGGAAGTTTTCCTAGAAGTTCCCATAAAGATCTACAAAGGATCTCTTTTTTCATACCAGAAAAGGCTGAGTGTTAACTGACAGGATTCCTTATGAGTTGGCCCCTTCCCCAAGCATATGTGGTGCACATACACACAAGTCTCTCTCATACCAGCTTCACATATGCTCTTGAGAAAATACCTATCCAGTCTGTTTTATATTTCAAAATCTTTTTCCTTTTCAAAATTCAACTAAGTCAACATGTCTTCCTCAAAGCCTAAATTTCCAAGGCTGAGACTAGAATTCCAAGATGTTACTTCTCTGCTTTTCCTAAGCATACTTTTTTCATAGCATTTACTTAAATATATTCTATTGATTTATTATTTTGCTGACTCTCCAAACTTAGGAGCATTACGATGTCAAGAACATCACCATTATTTGAAACAATATTTGGCACATAGTAGTTTTTCAATAAATAGTTGATGATTAATGACAATTTCATTTTAACAATAGAAAGAAATAGAAACAATAGAAATAGAAAGCTCCAAACTTAGGAGCATTACGATGTCAAGAACATCACCATTATTTGAAACAATATTTGGCACATAGTAGTTTTTCAATAAATAGTTGATGATTAATGACAATTTCATTTTAACAATAGAAAGATAGACTCATACCAAAGAACTTTTAAAATTATAAAAAAAAAATTACCAGTTTAAGTTTCACTTGAGAAAAACTTGTAAATTAGTATCCTACAGAACAATGTAATGATTTAGAGAACATAAACAATCATATTTACAACTGCCCTTAGGCTTACTAATTGAAGATCATTTCTTAATTTTAAATAATCAGTTCATCACCACCCACCCCAAAAGGGTAGAATCTTTTCTCCCTCTAATATATCAAGATTCCAATAGCTGTAATCTTTAATATTTAAATTAATTGAACAATTTAGTGGAAATGTAAATAATTATGTTAACTACAATTTGGTTTGATAGGAGAAAAGCAGAGTACTGTAACCCAAAATATGCAGGAGCTTCATATTATCCAAGTGCTTATTAACAAAGAACCCATATTTATGAGATTACAGAGCAAAATTAAAGTCACCATAACACAAAAATATTCACTAATAAACTGAAAATTTATAAACATGTCCCCACTCAAAATCCCTCTTCTCTTAAACCTTGCCTCTGTAATTAAGCACTGTCATCTCAGTGGGAAAAATAATCTAAAAATGATTTTGTTTTCAAACAATTATTGATTTTAACTGTGGTGTATTAAATTACCCTCTCCATCCCCACTCAACAAGCTACAGAGTTCACATAACTTCTCAGTTAATTAAATTAAGAAAAATCTAGTCATGTACAGTCTTGTTGAAACCTCTTATCCTGTGCCCCCATGTCTTCCCCTGGCATTAACTGTTTGGGGACTTCTCTAGGGCAATGGGGAGAAGATGACAGAAATCTTGAGTCTCTTGCTAACTGCGGTAGTGCTGGGAGTTCATGCTTGATTTCACTCTATTTTTCTTGGATCCACTTATGAATAATGTCATCTACCAAAATGGTGACCCCCACTTAGAAGGTATAGCACAGTTTTCTAGGGGACTGGTGTTCAGTTCTTCTCTAGCCCCTGTTAAGAACCCTCTCAGAGACAGCCAGCTAAGTGTCCCTTTAATCCCAGTTATGACTCATAACCTCACTGTTTCTCTGGAAGAAACAATTCCACACGTGGAAAATATGTGGGCCTTTCTCTTGTTCTTATATTATTAGCTAATCATTGTGGTCCCTTATATGAGGGCACAGGGAAATATCAGGTCATCTTCTGAATGTTCTAAGGGCTTTGGGGTGCAGGTTTGCCCAGACTTCTCCCCAGGCACCTGGGGAGAGCAACTACTACAGTTCTTTCTTTTTCATCAGCTGTCAACTGCTCTCAAAAACCTTCTCACTTCTTCAAGAAACTCTGTTCAGGTGGCCAGTATCCCTCTCCATGTTTAGGTTCCCACTTCAGAGAAAGTGTCAATTTCTTCAACAATTTTGTCATGAGAATTAGCTTCATTTGAATGGCAGCACCAAGGCAGACCGGCAGAATATGCCACTTAATGACCATCTAAAAGGCTAAAAAAACATCCTTCCTTCCAGCAGGCATTCCTAGTCTCTACCTGTGGGTTTCTTGAATCATTCCATCCAACTCTGAAAAAGGAAAATGTTCTCTTACACCTCAAAATTATAAAGATTTGTTTCATCCACTCTATTGTGCCCTAGTCTTTTTTTATAGCCCAGGTGGAAGGATAAGAACTGAAAGTATGGGAACATGCATTTCTTCTGAGTGGTAAGCTTGAAAAATCTGTCTGGTCTTCTCATTGTCTGCTTCCTATAAAAGGTGAGAAATCTATCACTTCTTTGTTTCTTGTGAGTGTGGTCTGTTTTCAGGTCCACAGAATCCCCTCATACAATCAGCCATGTATCTATATCTATCCATCTTATCAAATTTTTACTCTCTAATTTGTTTACAGATGTTGTAAATATCTAACACAAAATCAGTATCAAAATCAACTAAAGTTATAAAGTTTTGGAAGTGGTATTAGATAATTGAACAAAATCCTGTGTAAACCTGTTGACATGTCTGAAAAAGAAAACTATAAAAATGGTGTTCATCTTATAATTAAGTTGATTATAAACAGTATACAAAAATTAATAATAGTTCAACACTCCATTCTGTGTTCTAAGAATTGGCGCATAAATGGTATAATTGACCTCCATTTTAACTCATTTGCAAAGCAGTACAAACAATTCATTCCTTAAAATACACTAACCTTGAAAAAATCAGTTGGGCATTTAGTTTCCAAGAATCAATCAGTAGGTCTCCAAGGTTATTTATACTTTCTATTTATTATAATTATTAGATAAGCTCTTAAAATATGATTGAGAAATACAGTGTTTTTCTATAAAAATCATAGTTGAATGTTTTGAAAAGCTTACTAACCGTAGAGAAAATAAAATATATGACTGATTAATTGAAGTGTTGATTAGACAGTTATGAATTATTAGAGAAAACCACTGGGAGAAAAATACTGAACTTAAAATGCTTCTCAATTGTCTTTAAGTTCTCACTCCACGTAAAAAAAAATGAAAATAATCATTGTATATGATAAATTTGGGTATGCTTTATGCAAGAAATATGGTTTAATGCTTCAATCATACTGTAGTAGAAGGACTTGGTCTTACATGAAAGATTAGGGAATGATCATGATTAGGTGTTTTAAACCAAAAATAAAAAATTGAACTATAAACCAATGTTTAATGTTTTCCTACTTTTACTAATGCATTCTTTGGGGTCCTCAATAATTATAAGAGTGTAAAAGAATCCAGAGAATAAAATGCTTGGAAAACAATGGCCTAAGTCAATCTAGGCCGAATCAAGGCATCACAGACTATGAACTAACGCTCACCGCAGATTTCCTCTTGATCTGTATGATTTCTGAGCAGTCATTTACTTTACAAAGAACTGTCTCCTCCTTTCACTCTGATGGCTCGTGAAATTCCCTCCTTTGATATTACTGTTGCCCACCAAATTGTGATTACCCTTCCTATGTAAAAAAGAACAGCCTTCTAAGAAAGTGACCTGCTTTAGCATATGAGACACTTGGTAAAATATTGTAACCCTTTCTAGCACTGTTTGAACAGACTATGGATAAATATAATAAACCTGATTCATGTTTAATTTATATATAACATAAATATTAGAATTTACTAAAATTGATAAGATTAGGTGAAACTTTGTACAGTTCAGGTGCCACAGACATGGAACCCAAGTATAATTGAGAAAGAAAACAGGAACTTAATCTTTTATTTTAGAGTTTATAATTTGACAGCAGGAAACTTAATGCCACACATTTTGAACAACGCTAGTCCTCTAACTTTGGTAGAGCCAGTCTGATGTTTTTCTTGAGCCCTTCCATATTAATTGGAATAATATCATAATTGAAATAATGTTATAGAACACAGAAAATAGTTCTATGAAAGCAAACTCAATGTAAAATTAATTATAACTCTCCATTTGAATTAAACATTTTATTCAATCATATCACTTCATTTCTGAGTTAATATTTAATTGAAAAATATCCAGTGTGAAGTATGAATAGTTCTTTCATTTGTATGTTTGTTCTATTAAGTTTTTCTTTGTCCATCTACTTAATTGCTTTTGGTTCACTTTAGAAATAATGTTGTTTTAGCTATGAAAGTTACTGAAATAGATTATTTGCTATTATTTGTAATTTCAGGAGGGTGTTTGCTGCTCCTTTCTAGAATTGCATGTCTTCTTGGTGCCTTAGGATGCTTTTTAAATATAATTGTTCTATGCTGTTGTATAATATTGTGTAGTATAAATTGAATTCAAAGATAACTAGATTCTGAGTTTAAAGTTCTAATGTAATAACTGCACAGCTGGGAGTAAACCAAATTTTGAGGCATCAATATAATAAGAAACTGAATTGGGTATCATTGTTAATAAGCATGGTCTCACTGAAACAAACGGTGCAGAATTCCCATTCACATCGGAAAGCCTTGGAACAATACAAATAATGCATAATGAGATTGTTGCTTAACATTGATCATTCAGTAAATTTATATTGAGCAGTCAATGTGGTCTCTACCTTACACTAAGCACTAAGGATTCTGAAACAAATAAACAAAATGTTCTTTTTAACCTCAGTTTACTGACTCTCTGTGTGTTGATGTTAAGTAGTTAGTCAGACATGAGCAGCAAGGAGGTGACCATCACAGAAAGACAAGAGGGGAAAAATCAAGTCACACCCCAACTGTCTGGGGACCCTCCCCTGACATTAGCAGCAAGGAGGTGACAGTGGTGAAAAGATAAGCGAGGAGTAGTCAAGTCACACCCCACCCAGAACGGGCGAATCTATGGTCGGGTGGTGGGCAACTCACACTGATAAAGAGGGGGCACAGTAACACGAGGAGACTTCCCCAGGCTGCACATGCCCCGACTAGACAGGTGTGAAGTGGTAGTCTGCAGTTCTTTGCTTGCTATCACAATGACCGAAACTGCTGGTCTGGGTCTTCCGTGACCTCCTCTGTTGAAGCTATTTGACCACAATGCATGCCAAGCAGGTAACAGTGATATGTTACCTAACTCTAGGAATAGAGTCATAGTTCTTCCTAGATTTAAAGGGATTTTATAATCTTGAAAAAGACAATAACCTCAATTCCTCATCATATGTAGATACTGTGGTTCATACAAGAGGGAAAAAAGGAATTGGTTCTCTCTTGATCCTTCTTTTTGCTGAGAAAAATAATCATTATTAATTGATGTTTGCCAAGAAATGGTATGTCCAAACTTTTCTGCTTATTTTAACAATTTTTTTAAAGGAGATTAAAAATCAGGAAACTGCACAACTAAGTCAAATTATTTCTAATCTTCTTTTATTAGCTATTTTAATTAAAGAGTTTGTAGAATAATTTGGAAGGGAAAAACAACTGTCCAGTTACCTCGCAGGCTTTGCAAAAGGAGAAACAGAACTAGCGAAGGGGGTTGAAAAGTGAAATGAATTAATGTTCACTAAATAATTTGACTTTAAAATTGCCCAATTATCTTTCAGGTATTGTTTTCCACAATTTTTCTATGTTAAGTGAAGAAATGCCTGACTACTTTTAAACTCCTATCATTTTGGGAGGAGGATTTTTTTTTTTTAACCTGAAATCTATAAACCAAAGTATGATTACTTTTAATCAGTTATTACTTAAGAAGAGTGACATTCTTAACCTGGAATCTGATATTTTGAGGGGCAGAGATTGTACCAGGAAATAAAATTACTTGTGTTTTTTTCACAGTAAGGCAGTAGAATTGATGGTGTTATTCTGGGGACAATTCTGTGTCACAAGATGGTCCAGGGTACAATTTCTAGTAGTGAGTGCAGCCATCTTCCACTTCAGATGGATCTGGGCAACTGGATCACAGATATACTCTCTAATGCAGGATCTGATATTAACCTCCAGTCACTACAGTGTCTGTGGGGATGCAGACAAAACACAGTGTCCTAAAGGTTTATCTCTTTTAACTGCAAAATCTTCATATCACTGTAATCAGCTGAGTCCTGATGATTGCCTGGAGCCTCTGCTCTGCCTTTGCCAGATTAAATTCCAGTGTTTGTATTTCCTCCACCTATTAAGCAAATGTGGGTAAATCACAGTGCGTAGAGAACATAGTTTAGAATTAGGCAGATAAATAAGCAGCAAGCTCTTGCAAGCAGAGTTACACCCCACCAATGTCGGGATTATGATAAGGACTCACTGAGGTGTTTTCCATGGGAGTTACTCATCCTCTTATCTAGACTAGACCCACCATTTAAACAAAAATATAGCCTCAGAATATGATGTTAATGTATCCTGTAAAAGTTCAACTCTATTACCACTCTAAATTTTAAAATATTTTGTGCCACTAGATTACTGTCCTTTCACCTGTCAGCAAGTTAATCTCCCTATAATATAACCTTCACCTTGCTGATGACTGCCCATTTCAAATCCATTCAATAGCTTGTCTTTGCCTCCAGAATGAAGTCAAGACTCCTTTGCATGGTGGATTTTTCTGGATTCAATCAATTCCAAGTTACATAAATCTAATACAAATTCAAGATGGTGTAAATAATATAATTTGCTTTTATAGTTATCATTTATAATAGGAATGATGATGGAAAAAACATACCAACTTCTTTTGATGGCATTTTTTCAGACTCTTGTTCTTTACTAGAGATAATGTTAATAGTTAGCTCTGAGATTAGCATCTTTATATTCTGTAATCCATGAAGAAGTAGAAATAGTTTTTTGCTTAAGAACTGAAGGGGAAACAGTTTGGAATCATTTTAGTTTTCTGGGCAAGAGTGGGACTCTAAAATAAATAGCCCTAGTACATAGGGAGGAGGAGAAGTCTAAAAGTAAGACAGATGTTGTTATCAGAAAATGGGAATGGATGTAGGACAGACAGAAATTTTAGAGGTCCCCTTTATAAGGCAATAAAATTCCTCATAATTTAGCCCCATGCCTCCTATTTCCCCTGCATTGATATTAATACATCACATATTCCCACATTCCATTTATTTAAATTATAGTGAAATCTGCCTATCTTACTCTCCTCACCCTCCTCTCTCTCTCATATCTGCTTTCTCTAGACTCTTTCCTCTTCCCAAATCCTTTATACCCGTAACTCAGAACTCCACCTTATATGTCAAAGCTCAGTTTGAGTCATCATTTCCTCTGTGAAGCCACCCCCCAAATCTCCAGCTGTTTGAGTTGCCTATCCCCTGAGCCTCACACCCTTAGTCAGAACTGATGCTCTGCATCCTTATTGTATTTTAGTGGATTTGTTTCTCCCACTTTACCTCCTCCATTTTATCTAGGTTAGGCATTATGATTTTTAATTTCTTCATCTCAAGTGTCTTTCAAAGTGTTTGGGAGAGTAATGAGCAAAGAAATGAGTAAATACTCACCCATTGAATAAATCATAGCAATAATCACATGAAAATCCCTCAGTGGAAATAGCTCAAGGCTCTCCATCAGTGGGCAGGATTCACTGGTGAAACCCAGCAGGAAGCTGTGGGGCTTCTGGGCATGAGAGCTTTTCTGTGCCCCACATTTCTGACCTTCCCTGATTTCCAGAGCAGATTCAAGCAGCTGATAATCAGGGAAGGGAGGGAATGCAGCAACAAGGGAGGTTCAGTCATGAGACAACAGTGGAGCCTTGGGACATGATCCTGGTTCTGCCTCAAGAGATACACATAATATCTTTGAGCTCTTCTGCAGAACTAAAGCCCCCAACAAATGGAAGATGTTAATTGCTTGATGAAGCATTCTTAATTCCAGAGAAATTGTTACAGTTTGATAACCTCGAGACTCACAGAAGCTCATCAATAAACCATCTGACACCTGATTAAAGGAGTGCAGGCCCTGCACACAACTGATCTTTATCAGCAACCCAGCCCTTGAACCATTGCTGTAAAACTCCTCACCGAATCCCCCCAGGTTGGGACACACAGTTTGGAGGGCAGGAGCCCATTGTATCCCCCTTTGCCTGGTAAAGCAATAAAGCTATTCTTTTTTACTTCACCCACAACTCTGTCTCTGAGATTCGATTCAGCACAGTTGCACAGATGCCGAGTTTTGGCATCGCTGGGAAAATAGATAGCAGGGGTTAAATGGAGATCCACAGCACTCTTACATGTTCGATGGAGTGACTTGTGGGTCTAACACAGTGGAGGAAGATGGGTGGACCACAGCCCCAGGTAACAGTTAGGAACTAAATACACTGCCTACTGTGATGATGGACTCGACCAGCATTCTGTTTAAGGCGTGGGGAGCTTGAGAATCACGTTTCCCACAGGGAAGCTTGCAAAAGGCAGCATTTCCTAAATTTTTTTTTCTACCAATGTGACTGAGTATTCTGTGAAAAGATGCATCCAGTCAAGTGAATTGGGAAACTGGCATGCAAACAAAATTAAGGAAGCCTTTCACTGTGGAACTTGTCACTTGTCACAGCTCTGCTATACATTGTGAATCTCTAAAACAGGGTGGTGACAGGCACGATTTTTCAGACACTTTGACTACAGAATCCCCCCAAAACCTACTAACGTTGCACAACTGAGGTTCCCTGAGTGCTATTATGGTTAAATGACAGTGGGCCAGAGTCAAATGAATCTGCAGTCAGAACTTAGAGGTGTTAATTTACATCAATGTAATGTTTACAGTAATGTAGTCCCTGGAAGCAATTCAGGGCGTTCATCCAAAAAACGGGCACAAAATATGTACATTTCAGAATGGAAGTGGTATTTAAAGAGGAAGAATACTTTATCTTTGGCAACCAATAGTTGAAAGACTATATGCTATAAGAAGTGAACTTTCTACCTGAGAAAAATAGAGAAACGGGTCAACTAACATAGGTCATGGACAAGAGATAGGATTGTCCAGTGAAGGCACAGCCATTTCTAGATAACTGTTCTCTAGTCTATACCATGATTTCTCAATAGCCTCCAATGTAACCACATTTTTTTCTAATAACATACTTATCTCTTTAGTAGACCGTCCCAGTATCACCTAAGTCTCTGTGATCCCTTGTTACATGTCTCACACTCCCCTCCCCATAATTTAATATCCATGACTTTATTATCCCCCCCAGAAATAGCTTTTCTCCTTATTGCCTTTCTCTTCATGTACTTAAACTATTAAAACTGCAGCCTATAATATTGGCAGGTATCTGGATAAATGTAACAAATAACTAAATTTTAAAAAATCGCCTTTCTTACAGACAAAGGAGGAATTGATCTTCAAATCCTTCCAAAAGAATGAGAATATGTATCAATGATATTGATGATTTATACATGTATATATATATATATATATATATATATATATATATAATCCTGCAGAAAGAAACATGTCTATGTATGAAGCAATATGAAAGTTACTATTCTGTCACACACATGGAAATAACGTGATTATTGAAGCAGAACATGTCATATGTGTGGAGATGACTAGTGTATACAGATAGGAAGAGTCAAAAGGAAGAAGTGAGTTTGATCCTAACTTCTGATTCCTAAACCTCCTATTCCTCCTATTCCTATTCCTATTCCTCTCCACATGTTAGAAGTTAAAGAACTGGGCTTCCCTGGTGGTGCAGTGGTTGAGGGTCCGCCTGCCGATGCAGGGGACACGGGTTCGTGCCCCCATCCGGGAAGATCCCACGTGCCATGGAGCGGCTAGGCCCATGAGCCATGGCCGCTGTGCCTGGCTGCCCAGAGCCTGTGCTCCACAACAGGAGAGGCCACAAAAGTGAGAGGTTAATGTACCACAAAAAGTTAAAGAACTTATGGAGCTTTAAAAATGCCACAAACAGGGTACATGCTCAGGAGTAGGATTGCTGGGTCGTATGGTAGTTCTATTTTTAGTTTTTTAAGGAACCTCCATACTGTTCTCCATAGTGGCTGTATCAATTTACATTCCCACCAACAGTGCAAGAGGGCTCCCTTTTCTCTACACCCTCTCCAGCATTTATTGTTTGTAGATTTTTTGATGATGGCCATTCTGACTGGTGTGAGACGATATCTCATTGTAGTTTTGATTTGCATTTCTCTAATGATTAATGATGTTGAGCATTATTTCATGTGTTTGTTGGCAATCTGTATATCTTCTTTGGAGAAATGTCTATTTAGGTCTTCTACCCATTTTTGGATTAGGTTTTTTTTTGATATTGAGCTGCATGGGCTGCTTGTGTATTTTGGAGATTAATCCTTTGTCAGTTGCTTCATTAGCAAATATTTTCTCCCATTCTGAGGGTTGTCTTTTCATCTTGTTTATGGTTTCCTTTGCTGTGCCAAAGATTTTAAGTTTCATTAGGTCCCATTTGTTCATTGACTTTATTATAAAGCAGAAACTAACACACCATTGTAAAGCAATTATACTCCAATAAAGATGTTAAAAAAAAAAAAAAAACATGAACAGGACCCAATCCAAATAAATCAGAATTTCTATAGATGATGTATGGGCTTTGGTATTTTTAAGAAAATTCCCCAGGTATTTCTAACTTGCTGTGATTTAGGAAATGATTGCTATAAACTAGGCTGTGCAGTGACTGCATCTCAAATAGTTCCTTCATTTCCAGCATGTTTATTTTGAAGGAGGGAGACCTATAAATTAAGAGATCCAAAAATTGCACTTTAAAAAAGTGATATTACCTTCTGTGAATTTGTTTGGGTAAACTAGAATGTATAGTTCCATGATTAGAAAAATGGGATTTGAGTCTTAAATTTACTACTTACTAGTTGCATGAATATGGATATTAATTTTAAGTTCTGGAACTCAGCATTTTTATCCATGAAAATAGGTTAATAATAAAAGTACCTTTCTTACAGAATGATTTGAGAATAAAATTAAGAACATGCATGTGAAAATATTATGTTATCTTAAAGCAGTATATAAATATTTTTGGTTTTAGTGATACTCATATATCTGAAGTTTGAGGGTATAACTAGAGATGACACCCTTTTTCAATTTATTTTAATTCCTCATCTGCAATCTGATCTTTCAATTAATGACAAACAAAATGACATAATTTAAAAAAATAGTTATGAACAAAATATCCTTTACCTCATGCACACTGTCTCTAACATGTAATAAAAATGTAAAGATTATTTGGAGCATAAACTTAAATAAGAATCAATTTATTTGCTCAGACGAAATAATTATGTACTTTAGGAATGGCTCCAAATCAATCAAAAGCTTCAAATTTTTCAAATCAAAGTAACAGTCATGAGAACCCATTTTGTTCTGTCCTGTTATTCTTCTTGTCCACTGCATGGGGTTTAATTGGCAGGCAGAGAGTAAATAGCTCTGATTGTGAGGTATGCAGGAAAATGCAGCCAGATATTCCCCCCTTTTTACTTTTCCTAACACAGTAGATGACTATTTCCATCTCTTCTTTTAAAGCCATCAGGCAAGTTTGTGGATTAATGTCCAAACGCAAAACACTAACAGAAACACTTCCTTCTGGTTTCATCAACAAAGTCTTTTTTTAAACAGAAAAAACTTGTTTAGATCTATTTAAAATTGCAGTTTACCTTCATGTATTCCTCATCTGTCTGTCTCAGGAGAGATAGTTTGGAACATTTCAATCCTGTGGTGACACCTCCTCTCTATGATCTTAAAACAGTCCTGTAATCCAACTGGGCTATATTTCCTCCACAGTAAAATGAGAACAATAATATGTGCCTTTGTTTTTTACAGCAGTAAGATAAAATACCGTCTGTGAAAGTGATCCATTGATGTGCCATTAGTATTATGTTCTTGGCAGCTTTGTCTTTTCCTTTTGTAAAACAAAATAAATGTTGTTATGTAAAGTTTTTCAAAACAGTACTAGGAGGGCAACAGACAGGCAAATGGCTTCTTTGGCTGTAATGTAATGACATTTTCTTATTAACATATGTGAATTCACCTTGTAAACCTTATCTGAATATTTGTTTTTTTAAAAAATAACAACATATTACTCCTAAATTTATAAATATTTGCTTTTTGATTACAGAATTCAGTTCAATAGATTTCCTACATAAATTTACATATTTCCTAATAATGTTAAAAAAAGTTCCATTAACATCCACTATAGATATTTGTTTTTAATTAACAAGAATGAAAAAAGAAACAGGCTTTTTCTTGTGATTAGGATGTAGAAAGTTTCAGCGGATCATCACTCCTACTCCAACAATTTGGACAAAATGAGTAAGCCTCAACATAATAGTTATTTTTTCTAATTTATTTTTACTATCAAATATTCAAGGATGCAAGGAAACCTAAATAAAATAAACTCAAGACAGCAACAAGACCTTTCTAAGAGAGAAGAATCCTATGGAATTTTCATCCCTGCATGGTAGTGAGTAGAAAAGAAAAGTGCCATCCAGGGTGTTACAGAGAAACCAGCCTAATTTTAACAAACTCCTAACAACTGTACATGGGCTGGTTGGTATATTAGAATCCCATGGATGGATCTCTAGCTGCAGCATAAGCCTGAATCCAACTTGTAAACGCTTTCCTCCAGGTGCTAGCTGAGCTGATGGGGACAACACTCAGAGGTGCCCCTGGTTTTCACCAACTGCATGGCTGGGAGCAGGACAATGTGACAAAAAATCTGGCTGGACTGGAGAACAAAGGACTCATAGTGACCAAACAAATTTGCTGCCTGGTAGAAAAAAAAAAATTCCCTTTTCTGAGGGATAAATGCTATTTACTGCTCTATAGCTGTTTAACATTCAATAAAAATGCAAGAAACACAGTGAAGCAAGAAAATGCAACCTAGGATAAAAAAAATAATATCTTAAACTATGAAAAATATGTGAAAGTATCTAGTGAAAATGCAGCAATATTTGTGAAAGGAAGAATAATTTCAGCAGAAAGATGGAAATTATAAAAAAGGAACGAAGCGAAAAGGCTTTAAGTAATTATATATATATATATATATATATATATCAGAAATGAATATATGCAATGCTTTTAGCTACAGACTGGACAGAGCTGAGGAAAGGATGGGTGACCTTGAAAATTGTTAACAGAAACTATGCAAATTCCATCTAGGAGGTAACAAAGATTTCCCAGGTTACAAAAGCACTGGTCATTAGGAAAAAATGCAAGTTGAACTTCAGCAAAATTATATATTATTGCTTTCTAAAAAACACCATGAATAAAATGAATAGTCAGGCCACAGTCTGGGAACAAATATTTGCAATAGATAAATCAGATAAAGAACTCATAAACTGAAAGTAAAAAGTCATATAACCCAATTAAACAAGAGGGAAAAAAAAACACCAAACACTCTATAAAAGAAGACATAAGAATGGCCAGTATGTCCATGAGAAGGTGCTCAACATCATTAGTTGTCCAGGAAATATAAAAACAAAGAAACACGACTATAACGAGGTACCATTTTAAACCCATTAAAATGGCTAAAGTACAAAGAATAGAAATATAAATGTTGTAGATGATGTGGAAAAAGTGGAATGCTCTTACATTTCTGGCAGTGGCATACACTGGCTCAGTTATTCTGGAGAACACTTCAGCACACTCTCTAAATGTCAGCAATTCCAATCTCAGGAATCTATCCAAGAGAAAAGAAAGTGTGTTCATGGAAATCTTTGTACAAGAATATTCAAAAGCACCTCACTCGTAATGGCTAAAAGCTAGAAACAACCCAAATGATAATTATCAGGAAAAAGGTCAACTCCATTGTGATATAATTATATAATTGAATACTATTCTGTAAGAAAAATCAGTGGATCATTGATTCATGGAAAAACATGGATGAATTTTTTTCTTTTTATATTTCAAGTGAAAGAAATCAGGCACAAAATCATACACATAATATGATTCCTTTTACATGAGATCTAACTATAAGAAAATGTTTAATCTATATTGGAAAAATCAGAACATAGTTGTCTCCTGGAGAAGATTTATTGGACAGTGACACAAGGGAATTATCTAAAGTGATGGAAATTATATCCTGTTTTGGGTGTTGGTCACATGGATGAATATGATTATCAAATCTCATTAAATCAAACATTTATCATTTATTAGTTTAAAAAAGAAAAAAGAAAGATAATATTTATATGCTTTAAGACATCCTTTCTCTCTTCTGACATTTATATGTTGGAAGAAATGTACTACTGATTTTGTTTAAAAGGCAGAATGCCAGTCCACAGAGATGATTCATTCTGGAAACCGAGAGGAACATCATGACTGGGAAAATTAAGGCACAATTATTTCAACAGAGATCACATTAAAGTGACTCTCCTAGCTTGGTTATTCTGTAGTTAATCTATACATATTTTGAAGCCAATGGATCAGATTAACCAAAAATAGAAGTAACTGTACTCCCATGAATTGGTCTGAAAATAGATTATTGAGAGATTAGAATTGAGAAAGAGCTTAATGCAATCACTATGACTCGGGTGTAGCCACAGGGGACAAAAATAATTTAAGTAAATAGGTAAAATTTAATTAACACTATTGAAATAACTTGAGGAAATTTTGTTAATATATGGGGTGTTTGTATAATCTAGAGTTTTAATAAATATACCTCTGTGGCTGTCAGAAGGAGTTTCTGCTGAGCTGACTATTTTTTTTCCATGTGATTAAAAAGATGGATACATCAGACAAGGGTGGCCTGAAGATAATTGTTATTAATATTTTTTCAGTTCATTTTCCTTGCTCTTATTCTACAGTTATAAACAGTTTTGAATATCTTTCTATTTTCCCATAAGACAGAATGATCTGAACAGAGACACAAATTGTCTAGCTACATCTCTCCCTGTAACTTAATAATTCAGCTTTCTGGTTTGTGCATTCATCTGTGGTATGTCTGGTTGGTGAGTCAGTTCCCCTAAACCAATTTAACGCTGATCCATTGAGTTTATGAATTTGTATGACTGCTTTGAATGACTCAAACTAAAATTTCCACCCCCTAATCAGTGTCTGAGTGGCCAGCTGGTTTATTTTATAAGAGCTCCATGAATCTCTCTCTATTTTTTCACATAAGGCATGTTTAGGGATAAAGCATCAGTGACGTGTTACCTCAGCACCTCCCAACATACATGGCTCAACACAAATAAAAATGTTCAATATTAGGAGGGGATTTGGACCAGGGAATAACCAGATTGCAGTGTTCAAAACGAGGATGAACTGAAGGAATTGAAAGCAGTTATAAACAGCAAAAACATAGACATTTAAAAGTAGGAACAAGGAATAAAGTCCAAAATAGACAAAACATTAGAAGGCAGGGGAAATATTAAGAGCTGTAGGTTTAAGAGGCTCCATTCTGTGCAGAAAGAAAGGAAAGGGGTTATGATGAGGCAGAAAGTCAGATCTAAGTTGTGTGACAGTCACCAGAATAATTCAACAAAGACTGAGACCTGTGCTAGAATAAGTCAAGTTTAGGGAGAAGAATTATGTTAGAGGGAGAGTAGGTATTGAAGTTACAAGGGGTAATATTGGGTGGGAGATAACCTGAGTCTGAAAAGTAAGGGATGATGGTATCAATGCATCTAATTCCCTTGTGACTGTGTTTTCTCTGTACAAACCATGCCTTCTTTGACTACACTGAAATGACCACCTCTGAATTTCAATTTAGGCTATGAGTGGAGAGTATTAAGTAAAAAATCAATGTTCTTTTTACTTGTGTAAGCAATAACCAACAACAACAAAAAAAACTTGCTTTGAAAAAGAAAACAAAAAAACCTAAAAAAATAAAAACAACTCGATTAGATTCTTAAGAAGAAAAAAGAAAGAAAATTCAGTGACATAATCTGTCAAAAAAAGAATGATCTCTGCAACATAGGTACATTTAATCTATGAATTGTAAACTTGTTTCAACCTAGAGTAATCTATCATTATCACTGCATTTAAAACCCAGAGATAATTGAAATTCATTTATTTGATCATTTATTTGATTATTTATTAACTTTAAGGTACCAATTGCTGTGATAGAGACTAAAGAAACAAATAAGGAGAAAAAAATTAGAGATTTTTGCAAAGTTGAGATTTTCTTAAGATTTTAGTATTTGGTATAAAGGAAAAATAAGTAAACTTGAATCTGCAGTTTCCCTTCATTGTTCTAGCTAGCAAATGATAATTTTGACACATGAACAATTTATGTACAAATGGATGGATGAAATGAACTTTTATATTCTTTTCGAAAGTTATATATGATTTGTATGTTGTCTGAGGCAATCGACAATAGTGCCACACATCTTCTCTCCTCTCTAAATAGGCCTATCAGTGTTCCTAGATGCAACAGTTCTTTCCTGCTTCACTCTCTGCCTTTCTTCCCTCCTTTTATAAATATTGATTTTCTCTTCAGTGTGCTCACTGCTGAGAACATAAAGATGAGCATTACATGTGCTGCCATCAGGACCTGATGGCCTTACTAGTAAGAGAATTTAGACATGCAGCCCCTTGCAATAGAGCATTAATGTCCTACCACAAAATAGGTACAAGAAAGAATGCGGCACAGCTAGGAGAGAGTGAGATTTCAGCAGAGGCTGCAGCTTAGACAAGGTTATAAGTAAGCTAAATATAAAGAATAAACGGATTTTTTTTTTTTTGGAGTCAATGCAAGAGAAGATAAAAAGCCTGGAAACAGGTATGAGAGGGAATGTAAGAGGGAAGAGCAAATGATTGGTTTTCCTTAGAACAAAAGAGAGATGAATGGACCTGAGAGAAAAGGTTGTAGTTATTTCTCCAAGGGTTTGTACACCATCTGGTGATTTCACTTTACATTTTAGACCTTGTAGATTCAGTAACACGTGTCAAGCATAGGAATATCATCCTGTGTGGAGGATATATTAGAAGAATGTAAGTCTGAGATCAGTTTCGTGTTTCCACAATACAGGGAAAACATAAGACTTGACTTACAGCAGGACTGGTGACTCTTTTGTCACTTCATGTTCATCCCTTTCAAATTTAAAATGAATCTTAGAAAGATTGTTTCAACAATTAAATATTCACTGAAGTCAGGTTAAAAGTAATATCACTATTTTACCACTGAAAAGAAAATATTTGTGAGACATGATCCATGATTTTACAATGTTTGCAGCTTCTTAAATATAATAGCAATTGTTGCGAGTTGTTTAGATCAGATCTATTCTTAGTTTCGGGACTGAATGAAAATTAATTTGAGTCACTTGACCCTACACAGGGTGGGTTATTTTAGTGTAAACTAGAACTTTATACTCTATCCCCCACCCCCAGCAAAATAGAAAAAAACAAAAAAACACCTCTAATTCACAAATCTGTTTCAATCTATCATGTTCATGGAAAACTCATATTTCAGTGTGGCTGAGTATATGGCATTTTCCCAAGGTCTACACAAATTCACATATGACTTAACAAAGAGAATCTAGGTTTTGATTATGAAAATACAATGCAAATAAAATATACTTCAGGGAATACACCTTTTCTAGAGCAGTTCTATGACAGACATAACTCAACTTTAGTGTTTCATTTAACTGAAAGATACCTGTGTGCTGGGGAAAATCAGGTTAACACTTGGCTATAGGCTACATGCTTTGTAACAGATAATTTTATTCCAAGACAGTCTCTAGCCATGGGGTGAAGAAGCCTCAGAGTGCTGAGAACTTCTCTGCTGTTAATTCTACGAAAAAAAAAAATCCCTAAGAAGAAGCTTGTTAAGTGTAAATTTAACTTTACCTAATTTTTTTAAGATTTTGTTGGGTAAAATGCATAATATATGTATATATCATAAAATACTTTTAGTACTGCTTACCATATAAAGCAAAGTTGTGGTGGGGAGAGAGAAAGAGAGAGACTGTTCTTTCTGATCATGTTTATTGCTGGATTGTGAGCAGGAAATTGGAAAGGAATAGAAGCTCCACTGTGCTTAATTGTGCTTAACTGATCCACTCTGTTTAACTGATACTCTTGCAGACCCAAAATGATATATGTTCATGAATGCGGTAGGGTCATTACTCAAAGAATGTTGATGTTAGAGCAGACTTATGGAAGTACAACTCCCTTACAGATTAGGGGAACATTCCATGACATCCAGGAGCAACTTGAACTCTTTTCATGACAGTAAGTGAAAAAAGCAAACATAGGTAGAAAGATAGATGGAAAGTAGGTAGGTATGTAGGTAGATAGATAGATAGACAGATACACACATATATACATATATGCATACTTAATACGAGTTTCTGCTATTTAGGCATAACTTTGATGAGAAAGAGGCTGAGAATAATGAAGGAATTTCTTTTGCCACATTTTAATGTTTTTAATTATACATTTTTATATTTTTATGGATGTGAAATTTTCTCTCAAAATGTACGCTCATCTGTTATAGTTATCTGAGAATTAAATAAAGGCCAGTTACAAAATGCAAGTTCAAAAATATATTAAAAAACCACACTGTATGTGTTTCTTTTTTCTTCCTTTTTACTCTTTAGAGTGTTTGGTTAATTTCCAACAAACCTGTACTATATTTCTCACAAATGGGCAATATGTTGGCAGTTTGGTGATTTCCTCAGAAACCTTACAATGGAAAGGCTCTGAGTAGATCTCGGAATTTTAATTATTCCCTCTTCTTCAGAACATAAGGAGAGTTTTCATTTTTCTGCAGCCTATCAAAACCAAAATAATAATAACAATGACAATAACAGCAATAATAATCCCAAACATGTATAATTTAGAAGAATATTAATTTAATTTACTTGAAATAGATATTTGTCACAGTAAGAATATCACACTGCTCCATGAGAGTTTAGTGTGGGTTTGTAGTGACAATTTCTGGGTTTTCATCAGTTACCCCACAACTGGCCACCAGAGCAGAACCCAGAGAAGGAAATCAGAAATCAGTTCTTTCCTAGTAAATGGACATAAAGACTTGTGATCTCTGAACTTGGAGATAACAATAGATTTGATTCATGTTTGGCTCATAGTTTTTGCAGAATTGCAAGGCTCTACAC
This sequence comes from Lagenorhynchus albirostris, assembly GCF_949774975.1. Lineage (NCBI taxonomy): Eukaryota > Metazoa > Chordata > Mammalia > Artiodactyla > Delphinidae > Lagenorhynchus > Lagenorhynchus albirostris. The sequence continues at coordinate 85,059,859 of NC_083106.1, read as the reverse complement.
CATCTCTCATTGGTCACAGTAAGAATATGCTATAATGTTCTGCTGACTTCTATCAAGAATGAGGAAGTGGTAAAATCAGTTATAAACTTAATATCAAACATCAAGGAATGTCTAGCGTTTACTGTGGAATTTGCAATGTCTATGGGTATCATTAGAATGAGAAGTAGGGAGTTAAATATACGGAGAAATAGCAGATTAAAGAATCATTTTCAAAATGTGGTCCATGGACCACTTGTATCAGAATCACCTGGCCTGATTGTTTTTTGGCATATTCATTGGTCCTGTGACTTCAAAGGTCTATGGTAAAGCCTAGTAATGAGCATTTTAAAAACAGTTATTATGCTCACCAAATTGTTATTTTCATTGAGTTATGAGAAACAATGGTTTCCAAAAAATGCATACTTTGTTAATTATTTCTAATGTTTAGTTCAGACCTCTCTGAAAATAATTCTGTATTAAAAAGCATGGCCTTTACACTTTACACTTTACACATCCTCTCTTGCTTGGAAAAAGCTCAGTATGGAAATGCTATCAGAATAGCCTGTAATAACCCTTGCTCTCCTTTACCATATGTGACTATAACAGATGTAGATAATGGATGGATGATTCTATAGATAAAACATTAAGTGCAGGAGTTGGCCCTGAAATATACTGTTCAATGGTGAATGATGGAACAAAGGAAAACATAATTCAGAGGTGAAAGGAAGATAATAAAATTGTTTGCATAATTCTGATTTTCAACTTCATTATGATATTTCTATCACCTGAAGCTTCTCATTACAAATGGGGGAAAATTTACATTATTTTAGTTTTTATTGAAATACAGTTGACATACAATATTATGTTAGTTACAGGTGTATGACAATGTGTTTTGACATTTAAATACATACTGGAATGATCACTACAATGTTTAGTAACAATCTGTCCCCATAAAAAGTTATTACAGTGTTATTGATGATATTATGCTGTATACTACACCCCCATGACTTTTCTTTTCCAACTGGAAGTTTGTATCTCTTAATTCCCTTCATCTATTTTGCCCACATGCCCCCTCCCCTCTGGCAAACACTCATTTTTTTCTCTGTACATATGAGTCTGTTTTCATTTGGTTTTGTTGGTTCATTTGTTTTGCTTTTTAGATTCTACATATGAGATCATATTAAATATGTCTTTCTCTGTCTGACTCATTTCACTTAGTATAATGACCTCTAGATCTGTCCATGTTGTCACAAATGACAAGATTTTTTTTATATCTGAGTAATACTCAATTACATATATATACCACATATTCTTTATCCATTCGTCTATTGATGGACAATTAGATTGCTTCCATTAGCTTGGCTACTGTAAATAATGTTGCCATGAACATAGGCTTCTGTATATCTTTTTGAATTAGTGAGTTTTTTACCTTTGGATAAATATCCAAAAGTTAAATTGCTGTATCATATGGTAGTTCTACTCTTAGATTTTTGAGGAATTTACTGTTTTCCATAGTGGCTCTACTAATTCACAATCCCAGCAACAGTGCATTAGGGTTTCCTTATCTCCTCATCCTCACCAACACTTGTTACCTGTTGTCTTTTGAATGATAGCCATTCTGATAGACATGAGATTATACCTCACTGTGGTTTTGATTTGAATTTTCCTGATGATTAGTGATGTTGATTAGTGATATTCATTTTTTTATTGGCCATCTGTAGGTCTTCTTTTGAAACATATCTATTTAGATCCTCTGTCCATTTTTAATCAGATTGTCTGTTTCTTAATCAAATTGAATTGTATGAGTTTTCTTTATATTTTTTATATTAACCCCTTTTTGGATATGTAATTTTCAAACATCTTCTCCCATTCAGTAGGCTGTCTTTTAATTTTTTCTCATGATTTTCTTTACTGTGCAATAACTTTTTAGGTGATGTAGTCCCATTTGCTAATTTTTGCTTTTGTTTCCCTTGCCTGAAGAAAAAGATCCAAAAACATATTTCTAAGATTAATGTCAAAGAGAAGGAAATATATATGTTTTCTTCTAGAAGTTTTATGGTTTCAGGCCTTACATTTAAGTCTTTAATCCATTTTGAGTTTATTTTGGTATGTGGTATAAGAAAGTGGTCCAGTTTCATTCTTTTGTATGTAGTTCTCCAGTTTTCCAAACTCCATTTATTGAAGAGGCTGTCTTTTTATTGTATATTCTTGCCTCCTTTTCATAGATCAATTGATAATATGAGTTTAATTCTGGGCTCTCTAATCTGCTCTATAGACCTATATGTCTATTTTTGTGCCAGTGTCATACCCTTTTGATTTGTGTAGCTTTGGAGTACTCAATTGACTCTTGAGTAATGCTGGGGTTAGGGGTGCTAACGCTCATGAAGTAAAAAATCTGTGTAAAACTTATAATTGGCCCTCCGTACATGAGGTTCTTCCATATCTGCAGTTCTTCAGCATCCATGGTTCACCTTCCTTGGATTCAGTCAACCTTGGATCCTGTAGTTCTGTAGTATTTACAACTGAAGATGATCCACGTGTAAGTGGACACATGAAGTTCAAACCTGTGTTGTTCAAGGGTTAACTGTAGTTTGAACTCAAGGATTGTGATACTATAAGCTTTCTTCTTTCTCAAGATTGCTTTGGCTATTTGCAGTCTTTTGTGGTTCCATACAAATTTTAGGATTATTTTTTTGTAGTTCTGTGAAAACTTTCATTGATATTTTGATAAGAATTTCATCGAAACTTCAGATTACCTTGGATAGTATGTACTTTTTAAATATATCTTTCCATTTGTGTTGTCTTCAATTTCTTTCATTAATGTCATATAGTATTCAGAGGACAGAGTACAAAGTTTTCACCTCCTTGGCTAGATTTATTCCTAGGCATTTTTTTTTGGATGTAATTGTAAATGAGATTGTTTTCTTAATTTATCCTTCTGATAGTTCATTATGACAGATGTCTGTAAATGAATTTTGGACCATACAACTTTACTAAATTCATTTACTAGTTCTAATAGTTTTTCAGTGGAGTTTTTTAGGATTTTTATATATAGCATCATATCATCTGTAAAGAGTGAGAGTTTTAATTTTTTTTCTTTTCAGTTTGGGTTCTTTTTATTCCTTTTGTTTTTTGTCTGATTGCTTGCTATGGTTAGAATTTCCAGTACTATGTTGAATAAAATTGGTGAGAGTGGGCATCCTTGAATTGTTCTTGATCTTAGAGGAAATACTTTCAGCTTTTCACCATTAAGTATGAGGTTGGTTGTGATTTTGTCACATATGGGCTTTAATATGGTGAGATATACTCTCTCTATACCCACATTGTTGAGAGTTTTAATCATGAGTGGATCTTGAATTTTGTCAAAGATCTCTCTGCATCTCTCAAAATAATCATAAATTTTATCCTTCATTTTGATAATGTAATATATCACATTGATTGATTTGAAGGTGTTGAATCATCCTTACATCCCTGGGATAAATCCCACCTGATCATGGTTTATTATCCTTGTAATGTATTGTTGCATTTGATTTGCCAATATTTTGTTGAGGAGTTTTGCATCTATGTTCATCAGTGCTTTTGGCCTGTAATTTTCTATGTTGTGGTGACTTTGTCTCACTTTGCATTTAGGGAGATGCTGGAAAATGGAATGAGTTTGGAAACATTGTTTTCATCATCAGTTTTTTTGGAATAACATGAGATAATTGGGTGTTAACTCTTCTCTAAATATTCGGTAGAATTCACCTGTGAAGCTCTCTGGTCCTGGACTTTTGTTTGTTGGGAGTTCTTTAATTACTGATTCAATTTCATTACTAGTAATCAGTCTGTTCAGTTTTTCTATTTCTTGCTGATTCAGTCTTAGAAGACCGTACATTTCTAGGAATTTGTCCATTTCTTCTAGGTCATTGAATTTGTTGACTTATAATTGTTTGTAGTAATCTCTTCTGATTCTTTGCACTTCTGCAGTATTGGCTGTAACTTCTCCTCTTCTGTTTTAGATTTTCATTATTTTGTCCTCTATCTTGCTTTTTGATGAATCTGGCTAGAGGTTTATGATTTTCCTGTTATCTTTACAATGAACCAGCTCTTAGTTTCATTGATCTTTTCTACTGTTTGTTTTAGTCTCTATTTCAGTTACTTCCACCCAGATCTTTATTATTTCCTTCTTTCTGCTAACTTTGTGTTCTTTTGTTCTTCTTTTTCTAGTTTTTTTGAGTGTAAATTTAGGTGGTTTATTTGAGATTTTTGTTTGTTTGTTTGTTTCCTGACATAGGCCTGTATCATTATAAACATTCCCCTTGGAACTGTTTTTTCTATATCCCGTAGATTTTGGAGGGTTGTGTTTCCATTTTCCTTTGTCTCCATGTATTTTTTTATCGTTTATTTTTTTATTTTTTACATCTTTATTGGAGTATAAATGCTTTACAATGGTGTGTTAGTTTCTGCTTTATAACAAAGTGAATCAGTTATACATATACATATGTTCCCATATCTCTTCCCTCTTGTGTCTCCCTCTCTCCCACACTCCCTATCCCACCCCTCTAGGTGGTCACAAAGCACGTAGCTGATCTCCCTGTGCTATGCAGCTGCTTCCCACTAGCTATCTACCTTAAGTTTGATAGTGTATATATGTCCATGCCTCTCTCTCACTTTGTCACAGCTTACTTTTCCCCCTCCACGTGTCCTCAAGTCCATTCTCTAGTAGGTCTGTGTCTTTATTCCTGTCTTACCCTTAGGTTCTTCATGACATTTTTTTTCCCTTAAATTCCATATATCTGTGTTAGCATATGGTATTTGTCTTTCTCTTTCTGACTTACTTCACTCTGTATGACAGACTCAGGTCTATCCACCTCATTACAAATAGCTCAATTTCATTTCTTTTTATGGCTGAGTAATATTCCATTGTATATATGTGCCACATCTTCTTTATCCATTCATCTGATGATGGACACTTAGGGTGTTTCCGTCCCCGGGATATTGTAAATAGAGCTGCAATGAATATTTTGGTACATGACACTTCTTGAATTATGGTTTTCTCAGGGTATATGCCCAGTAGTGGGATTGCTGGGTCATATGGTGGTTCTATTTGAAGTGTTTAAGGAACCTCCATACTGTTCCCCACAGTGGCTGTATCAATTTATATTCCCATCAACAGTGCAAGAGGGTTCCCCTTCTCCACACCCACTCCAGCATTTATTGTTTCTAGATTTTTTGATGATGGCCATTCTGACTGGTGTGAGATGATATCTCATTGTAGTTTTGATTTGCATTTCTCTAATAATTAATGATGTTGAGCATTCTCTCATGTGTGTGTTGGCAGTCTGTATATCTTCTTTGGAGAAATGTCTGTTTAGGTCTTCTGCCCATTTTTGGATTGGGTTGTTTGTTTTTTTGTTATTGAGTTGCATGAGTTGCTTATAAATTTTGGACACTAATCCTTTGTCAGTTGCTTCAATTGCAAATATTTTCTCCCATTCTGAGGGTTGTCTTTTGGTCTTCTTTATGGTTTCCTTTGATGTGCAAAAGCTTTGAGGTTTCATTAGGTCCCATTTATGTATTTTAGTTTTTATTTCCATTTCTCTAGGAGGTGGGTCAAAAAGGATCTTGCTGTGATTTATGTCATAGAGTGTTCTGCCTATGTTTTCCTCTAAGAGTTTGATAGTTTCTGGCCTTATATTTAGGTCTTTAATCCATTTTGAGCTTATTTTTGTGTAGGGTGTTAGGGAGTGATCTAATCTCATACTTTTACATGTACCTGTCCAGTTTTCCCAACACCACCTATTGAAGAGGCTGTCCTTTCTCCACTGTACATTCCTGCCTCCTTTATCAAAGATAAGGTGACCATATATGAGTGGGCTTATCTCTGGACTTTCTATCCTGTTCCATTGATCTATCTTTCTATCTTTGTGCCAGTACCATACTCTCTTGATTACTATAGCTTTGTAGTATAGTCTGAAGTCAGGGAGCCTGATTCCTCCAGCTCCGTTTTTCGTTCTCAAGATTGCTTTTGTTATTCAGCGTCTTTTGTGTTTCCATACAAATTGTGATTTTTTTTTGTTCTAGTTCTGTAAAAAATACCAGTGGTAGTTTGATAGGGATTGCATTGAATCTGTAGATTGCTTTGGGTAGTAGAGTCATTTTCACAATGTTGATTCTTCCAATCCAAGAACATGGTATATCTCTCCATCTATTTGTATCATCGTTAATTTCTTTCATCAGTGTCTTATAATTTTCTGCATACAGGTCTTTTGTCTCCTTAGGTAGGTATATTCCTAGATAGTTTATTCTTTTTGTTGCAATGATAAATGGGAGTGTTTTCTTGATTTCACTTTCAGATTTTTCATCATTAGTATATAGGAATGCCAGAGATTTTTGTGCATTAATTTTGTATCCAACTACTTTACCAAATACATCGATCAGCTCTAGTAGTTTTCTAGTAGCATCTTTAGGATTCTCTATGTATAGTATCATGTCATCTGCAAACAGTGACAGCTTTACTTCTTCTTTCTGATTTGGATTCCTTTTATTTCCTTTTCTTCTCTGATTGCTGTGGCTAAAACTTCCAAAACTATGTTGAATAATAGTGGTGAGAATGGGCAACCTTGTCTTGTTCCTGATCTTAGCAGAAGTGCTTTCAGTTTTTCACCATTGAGGATGATGTTGGCTCGGGGTTTGTCATATATGGCCTTTATTATGTTGAGAAAAGTTCCCTCTATGCCTACTTTCAGAAAGGTTTTTATCATAAATGGGTGTTGAATTTTTTCAAAAGCTTCTCTGAATCTATTGAGATGATCATATGGTTTTTCTTCTTCAATATGTTAATATAGTTTATCACATTGATTGATTTGCGTATATTAAAGAATGCTTGCATTCCTGGAATAAACTCCACTTGATCATGGTGTATGATCCTTTTAATGTGCTGTTGGATTCTGTTTGCTAGTATTTTGTTGAGGATTTTTGCATCTATGTTCATCAGTGATATTGGCCTGTAGTTTTCTTTCTTTGTGACATACTTGTCTGGTTTTGGTATCAAGGGTATGGTGGTCTCATAGAATGAGTTTGGGAGTGTTCCTCCCTCTGCTAAATTTTGGAAGCGTTTGAGAAGGATAAGTGTTAGATCTTCTCTAAATGTTTGATAGAATTCGCCTGTGAAGCCACCTGGCCCTGGGCATTTGTTTGTTGGAAGATTTTTAATCACAGTTTCAATTTCAGTGCTTGTGATTGGTCTGTTCATATTTTCTATTTCTTCCTGATTCAGTCTTGGTAGGTTGTACATTTCTAAGAATTTGTCAATTTCTTCCAGGTTGTCCATTTTATTGGCATAGAGTTGCTTGTAGTAATCTCTCCTGAACTTTTGTATTTCTGCAGTGTCAGTTGTTACTTCTCCTTTTTCATTTCTAATTCTATTGAGTTAAGTCTTCTCCCTTTTTTTCTTGATGAGTCTGGCTAATGGTTTATCAATTTTTTTATCTTCTCAAAGAACCAGCTATTAGTTTTATTGATCTTTGCTATACTTTTCTTCTTATCTTTCTCATTTACTTCCGATCTGATTTTTATGATTTCTTTCCTTCTGCTAACTTTGGGGTTTTTTTGTTCTTCTTTCTGTAATTGCTTTAGGTGCAAGGTTAGGTTGTTTATTCGAGATGTTTCCTGTTTCTTAACATAGGATTGTATTGCTATAAACTTCCCTCTTAGAACTGCTTTTGCTGCATCCCATAGATTTTGGGTCGTCATGTCTCTATTGTCATTTGTCTCAGGGTATTTTTTAATTTCCTCTTTGATTTCTTCAGTGATCACTTCGTTATTAAGTAATGTATTGTTTAACCTCCATGTCTTTGTATTTTTTACAGATCTTTTCCTGTAATTGATATCTAGTCTCATAGTGTTGTGGTCAGAAAAACACTTGATACAATTTCAATTTTCTTAAATTTACCAAGGCTTGATTTGTGATGAAAGATATGATCTATTCTGGAGAATATTCCATGAGCAGTTGAGAAAAATGTGTATTATGTTGTTTTTGGATGGAATGTCCTGTAAATATCAATTAAGTCCATCTTGATTAATGTATCATTTAAAGCTTGTGTTTCCTTATTCATTTTCATTTTGGAGGATCTGTGCATTGGTGAAAGTGGGGTGTTAAAGTCCCCTACTACGAATGTGTTACTGTCAATTTCCCCTTTTATGGCTGTTAGTATTTGCCTTATGTATTGAGGTTCTCTCATGTTGTGTGCATAATTATTTACAATTGTTATATCTTCTCCTTAGATGGAACCCTTGATCATTATGTAGTGTCCTTCTTTGTCTCTTCTAATAGTCCTTATTTTAAAGTCTATTTTGTCTGATATGAGAATTGCTGCTCCAGCTTTCTTTTGGTTTCCATTTGCATGGAATATCTTTTTCCATCCCCTCACTTTCAGTCTGTATGTGTCTCTAGTTCTGAAGTGGGTCTCTTGTAGACAGCATATATAAGGGTCTTGTTTTTGTATCCATTCAGCCAATCTGTGTCTTTTGGTGGGAGCATTTAGTCCATTTACATTTAAGGTAATCATCGATATGTATGTTCCTATTCCCATTTTCTTAATTGTTTTCGGTTCGTTTTTATAGGTCTTTTCCTTCTCTTGTGTTTCTTGCCTAGAGAAGTTGCTTTAGCATTTGTGGTAAAGCTGGTTTGGTGGTGCTGAACTCTCTCAGCTATTGTTTGTCTGTAAAGGTTTTAATTTCTCCATCAAATCTGAATGAGATCCTTGCTGGGTAGAGCAATCTTGGTTGCAGGTTTTTCTCCTTCATCACTTTCAGTATGTCCTGCTATTCCCTTCTGGCTTGCAGAGTTTCTGCAGAGAGATCAGCTGTTAACCTTATGCGGATTCCCTTGTGTGTTATTTGTTGTTTTTCCCTTGCTGCTTTTAATATGCTTTCTTTGTATTTAATTTTTGACAGTTTGATTAATATGTGTCTTGACGTATTTCTCCCTGGATTTATCCTGTATGGGACTCTCTGTGCTTCCTGGACTTGATTAACTATTTCCTTTCCCATATTAGGGAAGTTTTCATCTATAATCTCTTCAAATATTTTCTCAGTCCCTTTCTTTTTCTCTTCTTCTTCTGGAACCCCTATAATTCGAATGTTGGTGCATTTAATGTTGTCCCAGAGGTCTCTGAGACTGTCCTCAGTTCTTTTCATTCTTTTTTCTTTATTCTGCTCTGCCATAGTTATTGCCACTATTTTATCTTCCAGGTCACTTATCCGTTCTTCTGCCTCAGTTATTCTGTTCTTGACCTCATCTAGAGTATTTTTAATTTCATTTATTGTGTTGTTCATCGTTGTTTGTTTCATCTTTAGTTCTTCTAGGTCCCTGTTAAATGTTTGTTGCATTTTGTCTATTCTATTTCCAAGATTTTGGATCATCTTTACTGTCATTATTCTGAATTCTTTTTCACATAGACTGCTTATTTCCTGTTCATTTGTTAGGTCTGATGGGTTTTTATCTTTCTCTTTCATTTGCTGTGTGTTTTTCTGTCTTCTTATTTTTCTTATCTTACTGTGTTTAGGGTCTCCATTTTGCAGGCTACAGGTTCGTAGTTCCCATTATTTTTGGTGTCTGTCCCCAGTGGCTAAGGTTGGTTCAGTGGGTTGTGTAGTCTTCTTGGTGTAGTGGACTGGTACCTGTGTTCTGGTGAATGAGGCTGGATCTTGTCTTTCTGGTGGGCAGGTCCACGTTTGGTGGTGTGTTTTAGGGTGTCTGTGGACTTATGATTTTAGGCAGGCTCTCTGCTAATGGGTGGAGTTTTGCTCCTGTCTTGCTAGTTGTTTGGCATAGACCAGCACTGTAGCTTGCTGGTTGTTGAGTGAAGTTGGGTGTCGGTGTTGAGATGGAGATTTCTGGGAGATTTTTGCCATTTGATATTATGTGGAGCTGGGAGGTCTCTTGTGGACCAGTGTCCTGAAGTTGGCTCTCCCACCTCAGAGGCACAGCACTGACTCCTGGCTGGAGCACCAAGAGCCTTTCATCCACACGTCTCAGAATAAAAGGAAGAAAAAGTAGAAAGAAAGAATTAGTAGAAGTAGAAAGAAAGAAAGCAAGGAAGGAGGGAGGGAGGAAGGAAAGAAGGAGGCACAGAAGGAAAAAAAAGAAGATATAGTAAAATTAAATAAAGGTAAAATATAATAAAGTTATTAAAATAAAAAAATTATTAAGAAAAGAAAAGAAAAAACAACAAAAAAAGGACGTGTAGAACCCTAGGACAAATGGTGGAAGCAAAGCTACACAGACCAAATCTCACACAGAAGCATACACATACACACTCACAAAAAGAGGAAAAGGGGAAAATTCATAAATCTTGCTCTCAAAGTCCACCTCCACAATTTGGGATGATTCATTGTCTATTCAGGGATTCCACAGATGCAGAGTACATCAAATTGATTGTGGAGCATTAATCCACTGCTTCTGAGGCTGCTGGGAGAGATTTCCCTCTCTCTTCTTTGTTCTCACAGCTCCCAAGGGCTCAGCTTTGGATTTGGTCCTGCCTCTGCATGTAGGTCACCGGAGGGTGTCTGTTCTTTGCTCAGACAGGACGGGGTTAAAGGAGCCGCTGGTCTGGGGGCTCTGGCTCACTCAGGCTGGGGGGAGGGAGGGGCACAGAGTGCGTGGTGAGCCTGCAGCGGCAGAGGCTGGAGTGATGTTGCACCAGCCTGAAGTGCACCTTGCGTTCTCCCGGGGAAGTTGTCCCTGGATAACGGGACCCTGGCAGTGGTGGGCTGCACAGGCTCCCGGGAAGGGGGGTGTGGATAGTGACCTGTGCTCGCACACAGGCTTCTTGGTGGTGACAGCAGCAACCTTAGCATCCCTTGCCTGTCTCTGGGGTCTGTGCTTTTAGCTGCGGCTCGCGCCCATCTCTGGAGCTCCTTTAAGCAGCGCTCTGAATCCCCTCTCCTTGCGTCCCAGGAAACAAAGAGGGAAGAAAAAGTCTCTTGCCTCTTCGGCAGGTCCAGACTTTTCCCCGGACTCCCTCCCGGCTAGCTGTGGTGCTTAACCCCCTGCAGGCTGTGTTCACACCGCCAACACCAGTCCCCTCCCTGTGCTCCAACCGAAGCCCGAGCCTCAACTCCCAGCACTGCCCGCCCCGGCTGGTTAGCAGACAATCCTCTCGGCCTGGTGAGTGCTGGTCGGCACCAATCCTTTGTGCGGGAATCTCTCCCTTCTTTGCCCCCCATACCCCTGTTGCTGTGCTCTCCTCCGCGGCTCTGAAGCTTTCCCCCTCTGCCACCCACAGTCTCCGCCCACGAAGGGGCTTCCTAGTGTGTGGAAACATTTCCTCCTTCACAGCTCCCTCCCACTGGTGCTGGTCCCATCTCTGTTCTTTTGTCTCTGTTTATTCTCTTTTCTTTTGCCCTACCCAGGTACGTGGGGGATTTCTTGCCTTTTGGGAGGTCTGAGGTCTTCCACCAGCGTTCAGTAGGTGTTCTGTAGGAGTTGTTCCACGTGTAGATATATTTCTGGTGTATCTGTGGGGAAGAAGGTGATCTCCACATGCTACTCTTCCGCCATCTTCCTGGAAGCTCTGTCTCCATGCATTTTAAATTAATTAATTAATTAATTTGGTTGCATCAGGTCTTAGTTGCAGCACATGGGATCTTTGTTGCAGCATGTGGAATCTTTTGTTGCAGTGCACAGGCTCTTCATTGGGGTGCACGGGCTTTTCTCTAGTTGTGGCGCTCGGGCTCTGGAGTGTGCAGGCCCAGTAGTTGTGGTGCACAGGCTCTCTCTTTGTGGCTTGAAGGCTCCAGAGTGCATGGGCTCAGTAGTTGTGACATGTGGGCCCTCTAGTTGTGGTGCACAGGCTCTAAAGCATGCAGGATCAGTAGTCGTGGCACGTGGGCTTAGTTGGCCTGCAGTAGGTGGGATCTTATTTCCCCAAAAATGGATTGAACCCACATCATATGCATTGGAAGGCAGATTCTTAACCACCGGACCACCAGGGAAGTCCTTCCATGTATTTTTTTGATTTTCTCTTTGACTACTTTGTTAACCCATTGTTTTTTTAGTAAGATATTTTTTAGACTTCACATGTTTATGTTTTTCCACTTTTTTTGCAGTTAATTTCTAACCTCATATCATTCTGTTGGAAAAAGTTGCTTGATATGATTTCAGTTTTCTTAAATTAGTGAGACTTGTCTTACGGCCAAGCATGTGATCTACCCTTTCATGTGCATTTGGAAAGGGTGTGTATTCTGCTATTTTTGGATGGAATGTATTGTATATATCTATTAAGTTAATATGACCTATGATGTCTAATGTATCTAATATATTTTTCCTCTCCAAATGATATTTTCTTTGATGTAACACCTACTGTACTATTATGATGTAATACCTACTATTATAATAGTTCTGTCAATTTCTCCCTTTATGTCTGTTGATATTTCCTTAATGTATTTAGGTACATCTAATTGGGTGTATATATATTTACAAGTGTTATAGCATCTAATTGTCTTAATCCCTTTATCATTATGAAATGTTCTTCTTTGTCTCTTGTTGTAGTCTTTGTATTAAAGTCTATTTTGTATGATACAAGTATTTGCTACCTTAGCTTTTGTTTCATTTCTATTTGGATGGAATAACTTTTTCCACTCCCTCCCTTTCAGGCTGTGTGTGTCTTTAGATATGAAATTAGTCTCTTGTAGGCCGCATATAGATGGGTCTTGTTTTTGTATCTGTTCAGCCACTCTATGTCATTTGAATGGAATATTTAGTCCATTTATATTTAAAGTATTTATTGATAGTTGTGTACTTGTTGCCATTTTGTTAATTTTTTTCTGGTTTGTTTTGTAGTACTTCTTTGTTTCTTTCTTTACTCTTGCTCTCTTTCCTTGTGATTTGATAATTGTTTCTAGTATTATGTCTGTATTCTTTCTCTTTTTTTTAATATACATCTAGGATAGGTTTTTGATTTGTGTTTACCATGAAGTTCATATATAACTATAGATAGATAGATAGATAGATATTATAGATAGATATAGATATATAACTATATATATTCATATATATGCATATATATATATGATGATCTCTTAAGCTCACATTCTAATAGCCCTACATGTTTACTTGTTATTCATTTTATGTTTCTGGTGTCATATTTTTCATCTTTTAATTTTGTGTATTTCTTAAATACTTACTATAGATATAGATAAATTTACTACTTTTGTCTTTTACACTTTCTATTTGCTTTATAAGTGATAATACCCTCTCTTTCATGTATATTTGCTTTTATCAGTGAGATTATTTTTTTCCTTTCATAATTTTCTTATTTCTATTGTCTTTTCTTTTCTGCTTTAATAAATCCCTTTAATATTTCTTGTAAAAACATTTTAGTGGCACTAAACTCTTTCAGATTTTGCTTGTCTTAAAACTGTGTATCTCTCCTTCAATTCTGAATGATAACTTTGCTGGGTAGAGTATTCTTGGCTGTAGGTTTGTTTTTTGTTTTTCATTTTTTTTTTTTCCTTTCAGCAGTTTACATATACCATGCCACTTCCTCTGGCTGCAAAGTTTCTGCTGAAGAGTCAGCTTATTGTCTTGTGGGAGTTCCCATTTAGTTGCTTTCCTCTTGCTGCTTTTAAGAATCTCTCTTTATCTTTAAAGTTTTAAATTTTATTTATTTATTAAAGTCTTTAGTGACTTTTTTACAATATTGCTTCTGTTTTGTGTTTTTGGTTGTGAGGCATATGGGCTCTTATCTCCCTGACCAGGTATTGAACCCACACCCCTTGCATTGGAAGGCGAAGTCTTAACCACTGAACCACCAAGGAAGTTCCCTTACATTTTAATTATAATGTGTCTTGGTATAGATCAAATTGGGTTTATCTTGTTTAGAACTCTCTGTGCTTTCTGACCTGTATGTCTGTTTCCTCCCCCAGTTTAGTGAAGTTTTCAGTGATTATATCTGCAAATAAGTTATCTGCCCCTTTCTCTCCCTTCTTCTTGTATCCCTATAATGTGAATGCCAGAATGCTTGATGTTGTCTCAGAGGTCACTTAAACTATCTTATTTTTTTCTTAATTCTTTTTTCTTTTTTTCTGTTTAACCTATTTTATTTCCACTACTCTGTCTTCCAGATTACTGATGTGTTCTTTGGTATTATCTAATCTACTGTTGATTCTCTCTAGTGTATTTTTAAATTTTAGTTATTTATTCTTCAGCTCTGATTGATTTTTTTAATGTTTTATAACTTGTTGATGATGTTCTCACTGTATTCATCCATTCTTCTCCCAAGATCAGTGTTTTTATAATCATTACCTTAAACTCTATCAGGCAGATTGCTATTCCATTTTATTTAGTTGTTTTCTGAGGTTTTGTCTTTTCCCTTTGTTTGTAACATCTGTCACCTCATTTTGCCTAATTTTCTGTGTTTATTTCTATGTACTAGGTAGGTCTGTTTCTTTTCCTAATCTTGGAGAAGTGGCTTTATATAGGAGACAGCCTATGGGTCCTAGCAGGTTGCTTCCCTCTGGCTACCACAACTAGATGCTCCAGGAATACCCTTTATGTTAGCTCTGTGTGCCCTTTGGTTGTGACAGGGCTGACTACAGTGGGCATGCTGGTGGGCAGGGATGGCTCCAGCCTGGCTGGTTGTGCAACCCAGAAGTGCCTGTCTGCTGTAGCCCATTGGTGAATGGTCAGGCCTCTGTGCTAACAAGCTAGAGAGAGAAGTCCAAAATGGTGCTTGCACAGTGTAAGCGCAATAGACCAATACCCGCAAATGACTCCTGTGAGCATTTCAGTCCCCAGGGGAATACCAGCTGCCTCCTGCCTGAGCCTCACTCAGGGTCCCCAGTCAGAGATCCTGCACAGAGAAGATAAGCCCCCAGAAAGGAAGGTTTTGAAAATCAGCAAGGCTTGCATTCAGAAGATCTTGAGACCTATAGGAAACAGAGACTCTGCTCTTAAAGGGAACATGCAAATTCTTATATGCTCTGATTCCCAGTGCAGAGGCAGAGGATTGACAGGCACTTGGGTCAGACCCACTTGCTGATCTTGACAAGCCTTCTGCACAGGCAGGGAGGACGACTGCAGTTGTGATTCCCTCCTACTTGTGAGTCTCTAACCTAGAGGTTAGAGACTAGACCAAGTCTCCACCCCTCCTACCCATCTATTGTAGCTCTTTGCTTATATATTTAGTTGTGGAAATTTTTTTTTCTGCTCGCCCTCAGGTCATTCTCACAGATAGATACTCTATAAGTAGTTGCAATTTTGGTGTGTCCATGGAAGAATGTGAGTTCAGAATCTACCTCTCCTCCATCTTGATATCCCTCCTACATTATTTTTAAAAAAACAAATAAAGCACAAATACTACAGAATATGTAGCCTTTATAAGGTTTTTTGGTTATCTCAAGAGGTTCTTTGATAGAATCTATCAAGGAAGATTTATATATTCTGAAAATATTTAGAATATGTACTTAAGCAACTATTTTAAAATATATCTAGATTTGACCAAATGACTGGAAGACAACTTGTAGCAAAGCATTGCATTTTGTGGTTATTATTGAACCATACAATTTTGAACACAAATGGGTATACCTATAGAGTTAATAAGCTATTTCATTTCATTTTCATTCAAAATCTGATTTCCATTCTATCACATAATTATTCCTTTTCAGAACCAAACTTATTGTGGTTAAGAATGTAGACTCAACTGACTGTTGCTGCCACTTATTAGCTTACATAGCCTCCCCATGCCTCAGTTTCCACATCCTTACAATTGAGGAAATGGTGATACCTACCCTAGGTGTAGGTAAAATCAGTTACTATATTTAAAGTAGTTGGAACAGTGCCTGCCGCATAGTAGATGATATATCAGTGTTAGTTATTATTAGTAGTAGTATAGTTTTTTTTTTTACATTTATACTGTGTGATCTTTTCTGAGTATAAAGAATGTGTCCTTTTGTAAACAATAAACATGTAAATGATAAAATGAATAGTGCAATCATATTTCATATTATCACCAAGAAAATAAATATAAGTGGTTTCATTTCATTCTTTTTCAGTAATTGTGCAGATCTTCTCATGTAATATCTGATGAATAAAAGAAATGTGAAAACATTTTCTCCATATGGTATTGCTACAGAACTTCTAAGAAGAAATTTGTTCAGTAAGAACACAGATGTTCCAATCTTCATTTCCATGAGATGCCAAGATATGTCTGCTGGGAACAAAACTAGGAGTAATTTGTGTAAATCATAGTATGTTAAGTGCATTATGTATTATGTTTGCCTATTAGTGCTAGAAAAATAATGTCATTTAAACTTCTACATCCTGTTGTCTACCCCATAGCAAGAGAACTGGATTACACTAATAAAAGACTAATGAGTAACGTAAATTCTGTACCACATATCACCAAGAGGTTCTGCAAGATAAGTGTTATCTGGCATTTAGTTTTCCCCGAGAAGCAAAGAATTTGACTGTTTCTTCCTCTATTAGAGATTGTGTAATACACATTGTTATTGCAGTTAAAAACAACCACATTTTCTGTGATCCTTGCCACATGGGCTACCAATTTAGATTAAATATTAAATTATACAGAGTAATGGTGCAATCAAACCTCCATCCCTCCATGAATTACCATATCAGCAAGTTCTTAGCAGCACATATATTGTGTCAGGGCATTATAACTGTTAGACATATTTGTTCTTTAGGGTAGAGCAGCAGGATCACCATCTATCTTCTTTTTTTATATAAATTTATTTATTTATTTAAATTTATTTTTGGCTGAATTGTATCTTTGTTGCTGTGCACAGGCTTTCTCTAGTTGCAGCGAGCGGGGGCTACTCTTCATTGTGGTGCACGGCTTCTCACTGTGGTGGCTTCTCTTGTAGCGGAGCACGAGCTCTAGGCACGCAGGTTTCATTAGTTGTGACTTGGGGGTTCTAGAGCGCAGTCTCAGTAGTTGTGGCGCATGGGCTTAGTTGCTCCATGGCATGTGGGATCTTCCTAGACAAGGGCTCGAACCCGTGTCCCCTAAATTGGCAGGCGGATTCTTAACCACTGTGCCACCAGGGAAGCCTCCATCTATCTTCTTAATTCTCCTATGCCTAGCCAATTGCTGAACTTGTATAACTAATTACAACAAAATACTCTTTGGTATTTTGAGATTATTAGTCATATGTGTCCAATTCAACTATTCCCCTTTTCATCCTCTAGCTGTATGAAAATGGATTTCTTATATAACATGTCCTGCAGCAACTCCAAAGGTATACCACACTGCTTCAAATATATGCATTTGAGGCTTCCTTTGTTTTCTGCCTGAGTTCCTTTTCTAGTTCTTAGACTAAATAATAGAGTCTGTCATTCATTACTAGAGTCACTTGCTTAAAGAAATTGTATTCCTTACTCTGATGTTTTTTAATTAGCAAACATGTAAGATGCCATTCTGGAAAAGCCTTCTCTTTCTCATATTTCTTGCTTGGTGGTATAGTTGCAACTTAGCATATCAGATGTTTTTAATCCATTTGATTTATCTATGACATTTTATTAAAATTCTACTGAACAAAATACCTGAGTACTCAGAATGATCAATTAAACTGTAATTTCCTGGTAAAAGGTGAAACCTATATTGTATCTCTCTAAAATCCTTTCTTTTTTAAGTGAAAATTTCCAATATTTTGAGTGACAGAATTTATTTAACAACTCACTAGATTGCTGTTGAAATGCTTGTTTGTTTATTTTCCTATTGGTTTTCCTCCTAAAGCTTTTTCTGGGAATATGGGACCCACTTTGGGCACAGTGCAGTCCTCAGATCCTGAGAGGCCATTTCTTCTGTTCCTCTAAGGGTCACTTCTCAGGCATCCTTGTCTATATCATCAGGGCAGGTTTAATTTAACCTGTTTTGCAAACACAGTGGAGAAGAGAAGTGAAATGGATTTTTTTTTTATATATTTGAAAGAATCTGGTCAGGTATCACATGATAAAAATGCCCCATTATTTTACTCTCACCTCACAAATGATTATCACGATCCAGGCACTTCCACTCACTTATTGAATTATGTATATTCAAATGGCATCTTCATGGTTAATTCCAAATATGTTATTGTTGTGTTTGGAAGACTCATATTTATCTTACTTTTAAGTTTTTTTGTTTCTTTTTCTGAAACCATATTTGAATACAGAAAGGGAGCTTGTTATTTAGATTTCTCATTTTATTTATTTAAGTGATGTGCTCCAATGTCCACACTATTCAAATGCTGAATAAAATAATGAATAATTTACACAGTAATTTACACAGTAATCTTTTCTTTAGGTATTTCTTGACAATTTGAATTTTAATCCTTAAATTGTATATTTCAATGTCAAAGCAATGCTTTATTCTGCATATATCTATTTTCCTACGTCTAAGTATGCACAAATGAATTATAATGAAAAAATTTGTGATTCATTCATTGAATAATATTGTTCTTAGATTAAATATTTCCTTGAGCTATAATGGGTATCATGCATTGAACCATGAACAAAGAAAACTGAAATAGTTCTAATCATGACATTTTATAAGAATTTCAGTAAAATACTCTGTGATGAATATAAGATAATGAGTAGTGATTAAAGTTACCACCTGTTTCAATTTAATCAAAGAAAAAAGAATACTCAAGTCAGAAAATGAATATGGATTATATTATGCTGAAAATGTATCTATTTTTGTTATACTTGAGGCTCTTTTATAAATTATCTCTAATTCAGAGATTAGTCTTTTGGAAAACTTAGATTTCCAGCATAGTGCCAGGCTTAGAATTTAAAATTAAAAAATCAAACTGAAAACAAAAAGATCTTCTTAACTGAGCATTCACTATTTGAGCAAAGAATTAAATTATTAAAAAGAGCTAATAAGCTACAAGCCCAAATACCAGATATGATAAGGCTTACATTATGGAAATCCTTCACAAATAAAAATAAATATTGTTTATCTAAAAGAGTTAACAGTTTTTGATAGAAAATTAAAAGTACAGGAGAAGCAAGATGGGGATGCAAGATTCAAAAAAAAAAAAAAAAAAAGACTGGAAGGAAACAATGGAATAATGGGAAAAGAAGATTTAGCAGCCAAATAATGCTAGCAGAGCCAGTCACTACTAACCATGGCAGTAGTGGAGATGATGGTATATAACAAAAAAGAAAAAAAAAGAATTATTGCCGAGAAACAAGATGCAAAATTTCATATTCATGAAGTGTGGGGATGCAACCCATAATGTTTTATATCATAGAGTATCACTGACATATAAGAGCTTGGAAGGCAAGTGGATAAAAAGAGCAAGTTAAAGACACATGGATGGAGGAATATATATGTCTCCTCTGCACACAGAGACATGGAGTAATGCTCACTTTAAGTCAGCACATACTTCAAAATCATAAGTACAGTCATGTGATTTACTTAGGAAACATTTACCCTAGGCTATGATATGAGTTTTATGGTGCCAGCTATACACAGCTAAAAACAGTGTGACAAGACTGCAATTATTATAGAGACCAATTAATACCAAACTTTTGAGAAAGGAAATGGATGAATCCTCAAAATAGCACCAAATCTGTGTTATTTGCTTCATGGTCAAAAAAAAAAAAAAATTTGAAGTTCAATGTTAGGTATTTATACATATTCTTAAAATTTTAAACATAATACTAATTTTTTATGGTGTTTGGGATCATTGTTTGATAGTTTAAAATTTGGGTACCTCATGAAGATATATGAAAAAAATCATTTTTGACAAAAACAAATGTCTTTTTACCTAAATGTGTTACTGAAGTTAGCACGGTTTGTAGAGATAATGACCAATATATCAACAAAATAATATTATTGGCCAGAATAGATGATTGAACCCATAAATATGTCATAGCAAAAGCTCAATAATGAGTTGGAAACAGCAACTTGCCAATGTAGCATTTGCGTCAACAATTCAAAAGGAGTCAAGCACTATTTCTATTGCTTTGGGAGGTACAATAAAAGACACTTTTAGAATGTCTCCAGCTCATATCCACTTCCCTGATTTCAAAACAATGAAATGCTCTTACAATTGATACAGGACAACAACATCTTGGGAGTGTATTAAAGGTTTCCAAATAAATGTAACCCTGACTTTAAAAATATTCTAAGGCATAGACTAGAGGAATCTATCCTACTTATTTACAAAATAAATAGTTTCATGTGATATGTAACTATTTGCAAACAATTAAAAGTATCCTATGAAAATTAAGTCAGAAAGCATTAAAAATCTGTATAATTTAATAAATAGTGATTAATAACAGCAGTGATCTCTACTATAATGCAAACCGTAATGTAGCCCAGTAAGAGTTCCTCACGTGTAAAAAATAACTATATAATATTATGTAAAATAAAATAAATGACAGTTGTATAAATGTAATGTCATAGTCTAAAGGATGGAGAAATCAAATCATACAGAGGGAAAATTTTAAGACACTATGTTTTATACATTTTGTAGGTGCCTTAGTAACTGCCCTCATAACAAATTATGATGAAATTAGGACAGAGATATGGTTAGATATCAGAGTAAAAACCAAAAGATTGAATTTGGACTGATTATCATTATTATTATTTTATTTTACTTCAGTGGTAATAAGAAAAATTTTCCCACACTTGGCAATCAAAAGAGAGTACAAAATGTCCTTTCAATGACATACTGAGGCAATGCTTAAGGAGCATCTGAGGGACCATTTAATGATTTGGAAGTAGGTATGAGTATTCCATGTTGCAATTTATTATTTGGTGAGAATCCAGGTGGTATTAAGTTAAAGGTTAACTTGTAGACTGCAGTCCAATAGACAAGATAACCACAAAGGTTACACTTGTATCATCCCATAGGGGAAGAGTTAGTTTTGTATGTCACCTAGCTTCATATTCTTTGCTCTTTTCATTTGTAAATGACTTTGTGAAGTACTATTTCAGGGTCAACAAGCCTTTCTTGTAGATGGTCAGAAAATAAATATTTTCTGTTTTGAAGTTCGTGTCTCTGCCTCAACTATTCTATCATTATAGTTATTGTAGGCAGACGTAAGCAATACATAATCAAAGAATGTAGCTGCACTTCAATAAACTTTATTTAAAGAAACTGGCTGGATTAGGCTTATGGGGCATAGTTTGCTAACCTTTGTATTGTATAAACTCTTTTCCTGAAGTCCTTTTGGTGTTCCATGTTATTGGTTTGTTGATTCTGACACATGTTCATTCTATATTTATATGCTATATTTTGAACTTTGGAAAATAATATATAGACAGTAGCATATAGGAAAATAATGAGACAGAAGGTAACGAAAAGAAAGTTAAATTTCCTTTCTATATTAATCAAGGCAATCTGACTATAGTATCACATTCCTACACAAAGAATAAATCTGGGACATTTCAAGAAGGACCATTCTTTCCAAATAACAAAGGCAGTATTGGTGTGACAATGCTAATTGAAATAAATTATTGTGATACAGCTTATTGATGTATTTTTTTACATTTTATATTTGTGTAACATTTGAAATAATTTAATGCTTGACAATTTATTCAAAATAATTTAGTTTAAATATTATTTTAAAAGCCTAGTCGATTTTGGGTACTGTAAAATGTATCCACATCTCTTTTTTTACCAATGTAATAGAAAGCCATTGCCCATCTCCTAGAAAGGAAGCATAGTAAGTTTCTCATTCAAGTTCCAATATTTAAAAAATTTTGATTAAGGTTATTAAGACTAAGAGAAAAGTTAATCTACAAGAAAATGTATTTTGATGGATGGTTACAGAACCCAGAGATAGCTGACTAGTAACGGGAGTTGAGAGAAACACTGGGATAAAAAGAGTAACATATTATAAATAGAAATCAAATATCTGACTTTCATCTAGTGCATGAGAAAAGGGTGCCACAAGGGAAACACTGCAGGTGCAGGACCTAGGGGCCAACAGCTCATTACAACTTCTGCTTAGAAAAGTTAAGAGTTGGTGGTGTGAAAGGAAACACGTAAGGTGTAAACTCAGGGTCACTAGCAACCAGGGTTTGAACAGGTTTATTCAACTCAAGAGACTCAGAGTAATCATCTATACAATGTTGCATTTAATATCTACCCCAGGAAAAATAAGTGAGATAATTTATATATGGAAAACCTTTATAGGTCTCAAATACATTGTCTTAGCTTTATGTAAAATGTTAGTTTAAATCAGAAGCCTTGTAGTGAAATTTGGAGTAAAGAATTTATTGACCCAATACTTTTTGAGATTGAAAAACTCTGGATTACTATGAAAGAAAATGAGAAGGAATTTGAATGTTACTCACCTTAAAATTTAAATTAAAATCATGTTTATTCTATATTTCTTCACTGTGAAATTATATTACAGTGTATATCTGTTTACTAAAGAGAGCATTAAATTAGTTTTGAGAGTTATCACCTCAAGACTGTTTAGTTTGACATTATGTAAGTGTTACAATTGCCATGGTAGAAGAATGTGTATATTCCCTTAAGGTGATAAACTATGTTTGTCAAAAGACTATGACAAAATGCTGCTGAATATGAATGCAATAGTCTTGTTATATCTAACCCTGCAGAAGTTTAAAAACACAAACTATAGATTTTCTTGATTTTAGAATAACAAATGAGAAGCTTTTCATTGAATAGGTTTACAAAAGTAAAAGTAATTAAGGTATATAAAAATGATTAATTGTAAAGGAATACTAACTTCTTTTCTTTGACATACATACACAAGGTTTGACATGGAAATATGTGCACTGCTTTTTACCTCTCTTTTTAAAGTCTTCCACTTCCCTGATTTCATGATCTCATTCAAGAATTGAAGCACATTTTATCCTATATACTTAAAAGAAAATAATGGGAACACTAAGAGATAATAAATACTTCTCTATTCCACAAAGCATAAATGAAACAAAACAAACAAAAAACCATTGTTAAATTTCATCTTTCAATTTCATATCTAAAATGATATTTTTGTTAGGATTCAAACCAGAACATAACAAACTATAAATCCTCCCCAATAGATAAGAAGTCTAGCTTTTCTCTAGAATTTTTATCACATAAGTACTTTCCGTGAAATGTTTGAACACTGAGGTAGGCGGAATAATGCCCCCCAGCGATGTCTGGTTCTAATCCTTGGAACCTGAGAGTATATAAACTTACATGGAAATGGACTGCAGATATGGCTGGGGTTAAAGACCTTGAGATGGAAAAATTGTCCAGGATTACCCAAATGGTCTGAGGTCAGAGGAAGATGCAATATTTCTGGCTTTGAAGATGAAGGAAGAGGGACATATTTCCAAGAAATGTGGTAGCCTCTAGAAGTTCAGAAAGGCATGGACACTGATTTCCCCTAAGGCTGGGGTGATTTATTATGACATCAATAGAAAACTAATACAGGCACCTACAGGCACTAGGAATCCATCTTCACAGTTGCTTATTGCTTGGCCTTTGCATATACTCTTCATGTTGCTGGCTGACTCCACCAGTCACTGAGCAGAGCTTCTTAACATTTATCTCCAGGCCATTAGCTTTCTCTGTGCCTATTTATTTTGTGTATGAATCTAGTTGTTTCCCTTAACTTCCTTGTCTTATTAAGGACACACTGTATGTTTAAAAAGTTGCAGACCTCTCTGAGAGAATGAAAGATACAGAGGGCCTTGCCTCTCTAATGCTGAAACAGCATTGGTGACATGGCATAAGGGATGTGGTTTAGAGATTACACCTTGCACAACAGAAGGGTTATAAAGAAGTTTATGGATGGTTGTTGCTTCTGGAATTGCTGTAAGCCAGAAGAGCTACTACTGACCAGGATTCTTGGCCTCCTTAATCAATAGAAATTGATAAGAGACTAGATGAGAAGTTCAGGGAAGTCTTTATTGGGGCCCCTGCTCACTGACTCCCAGAGGAGGGAGCAAACTGGTTCCTTATATGGAGTGAGAGTAGTGGTGGGTCCAGGGGTCAGGCTGGAGCAGTGGCTTAGGTGGTCTGCCCAGCCCTTTGGTGGTGTTGAGTGCAGGGGGCATGCACAATACCCTGTTTTTGCTCCTGACACTGCGTTTTTGCTCCCAGCTCTTCCAGAAGTGGTAGTTGTGCTTTTTGGTCTTCTTGTGTCTTGTCATCCATAATTTGTCCCAGGTGTGCATGTACACAGTTATTTTTAGTCCCTTATAGTTCCTTTGTATTCTGTTGCTTGAGGAGATATTCGTCCAGGTGCAAGCACTACAGCAAAGGGTCCCAGGTCCCAGGTCCCATGTCCCAGCCTGTCTCAGAGCTGCAGTTGGGAAGAAAAGCTGGACATGACCCAGGGAGAGCAGGGACACACTGGAACTTGCAAGGACAAGCTGGAACCCACATTTGTTTCTTACTGCCTCCAATGTTGATGGGAACTGGTGACCTGCAGAAAAGGCTGCTGACCTTGGTCAAGTGGCTGAGCATGCACATAACTTAAGACTCAGAGAAGGTGAAAGAAGTGAGCAGGTGCCACTGGGTACAGCTGTGCACCCTGCCATAACCACACCAACCAGGCAGGCTGGCACATCAGAGACAGCGTCTGTGAACTTCACTGGCATCCTGTGCCCACAGGTCACATCCTCTGACTTTCACAGAATAAGGGCTGCCCACTGCTTCTGCCTTCCAAACCTCATACAAATTTTTCTCGTGGTAATAGTTCTAAAGCAGAACCATTAAGTCAAGGGATTTCGAGAGAATGTGGTGCTATTAAGTCGATAGATTCTAATACACCAAAAGTTTCATGCAGCTCAGGAGTTCCTATTAAGTTCTCCTATGTGAACTCATTCTCCATCAGAAGAAGTCTCCAGGCCCTTTTATCGTTTCCATAGCATCCACCTTCCAGAAGGAAAAAGTCCTTCTGTCCTCCATTCTGAGGTCTGGCAGGAATAAGAGTAGATAATGGCAGTGCTGACAGTCAAGAGGCAAGAAGAAATATATTTCAAATACATGTATGGAAGTTCTTATATCCAATCACAGGATGTGGTCTGAATGCCACACCTCAAATAAACTGGCCATAAAATCTGAGAGTGAATTGCTAGATGGTTGAAATTTTCAAAATTAAGTTAAATTTATGCTGGGAGAACCAGTAGTCTAATCCAAAACCAGTTTGGGGAGGAACATGTCTCTAACCTATTAACATTAGAAGTTGTATATCAATACAGTTTACTATACTAAGAAACAATGATCTATAGTTTTCAACTCTCAGATTAAGATGCCTATGCACTTTTTTTTTCCAAATTGCTTTGCTTTTGTGTTTCTAAAGTATAACTTTATCAAAACAAAGTCAGTTCCAAAACTAATCTAGTTCCTTCTTTCATAAAGAACACCATTCACAAAAGAATCAACAAATTCTTCACTGAGCACCCTGTTAGAGAAAAGAAAAATATTGCAGGGTTTTTTGTGAGCTCATAAGATACCTAGAAATGGTACTGGGAACTGAAAATTAAAGATAAAATGTGTATAAATAATTTCTTCATTCTGCAACTTGGACAAAATGAAAATATTTTTTTCTTACTTTTTTTTTTCTTTTTTACCAACATCTTTCTGAGTATTTTTATTTGCCTACTGGATAACTAAACCTTTGATGTGCACTTCATGGTAATAGGTGAGGAGTAAAATTACTGAAGACAGGAAAGCTAAATTACATTTTAAAAAGCATAGGGTTCTTAATGGACACAAAATGAGTTAAAAAATAAGGAAAACTAAGTTAGATTGAGAGAAAAATCCAACAAAGTTTAGACTTTAATCAAGAAAAGAGAGATTGGTATCAATACTCTTGCTATGTGAGAATTTAGAGAACAGAAAATACTGTTTTTAGAAAGTTTGCTGTGTGTTGTGCTGTATTATCTCATTCTTCCTTGTCTTCAAGAGACTTCATCAAAGACGTAAATTTCAGGATTGATTTTATTTATGTATGTATGTGTTATTTATTTATTTATTTATTTATTGTTGCACCAGCTTCTGGTGTACAGCAAAGTGGTTCCTATATATATATATATATATATATATATATATATATATATTCTTTTACATAATATTTTTCATTATAGGTTATCACGAGGTATTGAATACAGTTCCCTGTGCTATAAGCAGGACTTTCTTGCCCCTCTATACCATATAGAGTAGCTTGCATCTGCTAATTTCAAACTCCTAATTTATCCACCCCCCACCTGCTTTCCCTTTTGGTAACCATAGGTTTGTTTTCTAAGTCTGTGACTCTGTTTCTGTTTCATAAATAAGTTCATTTATGTCATATTTTAGATTCCACATATAAGTGCTATCATGATATTTGGCTTTCTCTGTCTGACTTATTTCACTTAGTATGATAATCTCTAGGTCCACCATTGTATTTATTTTTATATTTGATTCAGACTCTAACCTCATACTGAAATTAAACATAAAGCAGTCCAATTTTAGGGAGATAACATCTATTTATTGCTTGATTTTCTATGCATTTACTGAGTAGCTTTGTTTTGGAGATACGTAAGCATTGTTTCCTCTTCAAAATAAAAAGAAGAAAACACATATACACACACACACACACCACAGATAGGCAGAATGATCATTACAACATAAATGGGTTAAGTGCCTCCAAGAAGATGCTACATCAGTTAAGAAGTAACAATCTTTTAAATTATATTTTGCTTTTAAAAATCTAACTGGAGTATTAAAATACTTATAAGTAGAAAGAAATATAGGCATGTATACTTTGAAGTGAATAAGTTTGGATCACACCATTTAAAAATGGCATGTGGCTAGCAGCATTTGCCATACTCTCTCCTGATTTGCCTTTAAGATACCTATAAGAATTTGCACAAAGGTACATGTAGTGTGTGTGTGTGTGTGTGTGTGTGTGTGTGTGTGTGTGTGTGTGTGTAGAAAGAAACCTGTTTGATGTGTAGATACAACTTTCCAGATATAGATAAATATTGACAGGCCCTGCATGGGTTCCCTCTAGAAAAGTCTATAGTATTTAGGACACATATTTATGTCTCATTTTCTCTGGGTGGAAAAGAGAAGGCTTTGAAATTAAATATGACTTGATTTACATATCTTTTCAGTCATGTAATTGGCAATGTGATCTTCGGAAACATAATAAATCTCTCAGTGTTTTACCAGAAAATAATAACCAAACCACAAGCAACATTCCCTCTCATCTAAATCCTTAACAACTGAACATGTGCTATTATTGTATATGCCATTAAGAAAAAAAAACTGCTCTCAATTATAATTTTTAATATGCACCCTTAATTGAACATTAATAGAATAACACAAATATATCTCTTGGTCAAATATAAGCACTCAAAAAATTTTATCTCTGATATTTGCAATACAATATTACAGAAAAAAGGAAAGCAAGAACTAAAAAAATCAACTTTTCGCCTTCCTTCCTTATTCTAACCTGAGTTCATAAGTGTTTCCATAGCTGTCATGATAATGAGTCATTTTAGTCTAAAGATTATACTTAATATATCATAAGAATTTTTCTTATTCTTCAGGCTTCAGAATAGTTTTTAAAACTATTTATTAGATTAGAGTAAAAATAAATTTTATCATATATCTTTGTGTTCCAAATTTAAGTTATTATAAATCATACTGCCTTGAATGGATTTGCTTATTTAGATTTTCTGCTTATTATTTTATTTCATAAGAGGAAATATTGGCACAGTGAAATTAAGGGACAAGGTAGAAAGGCACTCTTTAGCTCTTGAAATAAATTGTCACAAGTTGTTATAAAAAATGCAACTATTTGTGAGCCTATAATTAGTTGAAAATTTAAAACATATATATATGCAAATTTATAATTGCTTTCCAAAATCATTGGATCAGTTTAACACTTCCTCTAAAAGCTTAGAGTGCACCATTTTGCCACAATATTGAAATAATTATGTGATATTTTTAAACTGTGTTACCCTTGTAATGAAGCAGTTTAATTTTTGTTAATTTGATAACTAGCCATTAGTCTCTTCTTCCATGCTCACTAAAAATTATAGATCCCTTAATTTGGATTTCTTAAAAAATAACAGCTATTCACATCTGTTGTTTAAAAGCCTAACCTTATTTTGTCAAACTTTGAAAGTGCTCTTTACGATTGAGTTTTATAAAAATTTTTTTCTATATATTTATGTTAAAAATTGCCTGTGATGATGAATTATGCTGCATTTCACTTGCCATTTATATTTTTTAGAGTACATTCTCATTGCATCAATTTCCATCTTACCATCATAAGACAATTCATTATTACTTCTAATTTTATTTGAATACTTCAAAGTCAGTGGCATCTCAAGTCAAGGAGGTTGCTATGACACAATGTAGGCAAGACAAAAAGTGAAGATTTACAATTGATTGAGATAAAGCTACATATACGATTTAAAAATTTGCAGACTTATAAAGTATACACTGGAAGTAGCTAAATGTGCTGGATCCTGATTACATAAGTCAAATTTGATAACTTAAGCTTTGCAGTCACAAAACAAGTAGATGAAGACAAGTCACAAAGAGGTGGGTAAGGAGTCTAGATAATAAGAAGAAAAATGGATACATTTTCTTTGTAAATTTACATAAATCCATTCATAAAATCAATGTATATTTAACATTATTGAGAAGATTTGTAGATACACTATTAGGAAATAATATTACTAAAATAATATTATTATATAGAATATGTTGCATAGGGTTTCTTTTTTTAACTGCATAGTGAAACATACCTACAGAAAAATACATATATGGAAGAATAGAACTTGGATATTTCTACATACTTTGTGCCGTCATAGTGATTTTTGTTTTTTACTAAGCTCAGAGCTAACATTTTGCTTGAACGTAGGCAGAAGTTTCCGATGCCAAGAGACCTGGAGTCAAATGATTTTATTTTGTTTTGAGTTGTTTTATATTTGTTAGTTACTCTGCACAATTATTTTCTGCCAAAATATCATTTGATAACACTCCACTGATTTCAGGCTACTGTTTCTGAGATTTCTCTTCTCCTTCCTCCTCATTCTCTTTTTTCTACATATTTAATAAGATCTGAATCCTTCACACTTCTAGGGGAGAACACAAACTGATGGTGAAGTACAAAATAGAATGAGGCACGTCAGGAGGTTTGATACACTCCAAGGACGGATTTGGCCTCTATTTGTCTTAACAGGTATATTGACCATAGTACATATGTATTAGTAGAAGTGGGCAGAAATAGCCTCCTTGTGTGTCAGTTCTGGCGAAGACTACAGGTGATGTTTTTATACTTACGAGCACCACTGAACATTATTAATACAGTTCAGCAGTGTACACTCAAAAGCAGACTAAAAGAGCAAAACAGAGACGTTGTGCTATTTTTAAAAACTCTTTATATGGCATCTGTATATTATTAGGGGAGTTTTTCCCACTATAAATTTTAAATCAATTCAAACCAGAGTGGAGATTTTAGAACTGTCTGTGTACATGTTTTTATAATTCAAAAGATGATATTTGGCAACTTCGCTATTCAAATTTTTCATAAAGTGTGATTGAAATGAGTATAGTTTGGTATATTTGTGCATGTTTTTCTACTTATGACTTTTAGATTGCTATGTACACTTTGCTGAGATGCAGGTGAAAATGTACATAATACTCATGGCTGAAATCATTATAATTAACCTAAATTTTACAGATAAACCTAAGTTTTCTTTTACTCAATCATGTATGCTTACTGTTACACAGATATACAATAAATTATAAATTCATCAGACAAGAAGAGAGACAAGTACCCCATCAGGGACTACTGAACAATTCAAAAATTTTTAAAAATGTAAAATGAACATTACAAGTCAATATATGTGAAAATTAAGCATATTACTTCTTTTCCTAAACTTTCCAAGGGATTGAGAGAAACAAATATTATTTCAAGCATGTGAAATAATCCTTTATTCCTCATCTAGACTTTGAAAATATAAACTCAACAGGAGGCACATTAAGGTTTTTATAAACATGTTCAAACAAAATTTCAAGTACAATAAAGAATGCATAAGGTTTTTACTAATATCTACTTGATTAAGTCTTGTAAATAACAATAAATATGGAGGAGGCTTCTGTTACCATAAGTAATTTGTTCACTGATATTACCTGCCAAGAATATGATGATTGAATTCAAAGCTCTTAATTTTAAATGCTCCTAAGTATAAATACTTCTTTTGTACTTAGATCAAGTATTTTATTTAAAAAGCTATTCATGTGTTTTATTCTTTGCTCTTTCTATTAATTGGTTTGATACAATTTTTACGTGTAGGAATCTAATCCTCCATAGCAAGAATTATCACAGTGTTGTAAATAACGCATATTTGCAATTTCTCTTTTGCCAGTAAATAGAGTGTAAATAGACTAAGGATAAAACGGACTCACATATTGCATGCTTGGATCTGGATTATTTTGAGGCATCAATATGTGTTTGTTGAAAATGAATATTGTCTATGTTGTCAAAACCAAAGATGACATACATCTCTAGTCATACAATTTCTGTTGTAGACTTGTGTTTGCTTTCAACAGGATGTACTCATTTGTTTGGGTTTTCTTTTCCAAAAAGATCAAGCTTGGATAAAATCAGAGGCATGTTCTTTCTGTAACAGAAATAATCTCTCTGAATATTGCTTATTACAACTAGAAACACAAAGGTGTTCATACATGACAGACATGTCAGGAAAGCTGTTTCCAAATTTTAGTTTTGGTGGAGAGTTATGAAATTTAATCTCTCTACTCCTGTAATATGAAATCCATCTTTTGATCTCACAATAGCTACACAGAGATTGAACATATTCAATACTTTCACCTCTCTTCTTATGAATGCATTATTCATGCTTAAGGTCTCAGTGTTAATGTCTGTACTTTAAAACACCCCGTCCTTTTCATTTTTAGTGTTTTAGAAACATGTTTCCAATCACTAGTATTTATTTATTAGTATTATTTACTATCTCTAGCTCCCTTAGTTTATTATCTATCTGAAGGAAATAACTGTATCTCTTGGTTTGCCTGATATTCTGTGTACCTGCTGATGAGTAAGAATTTGTTGAATGGATGGATAAAAGTAGATTTGAGAACACACCTACTCTGGTAAGTTCTAGGAATCAAAGATACTACTATTATAACTAAAGATTTATGTTGAAATAATGATTCCTACAGTATGCCTGACTGAATTTAGTGTCCTTTAAACCTTTTCCAAAATACGAATTATCTCCAAACTTAGGTACAAACAGACACACACACACAGCATTGACAGTGCTCCTATTCCAACTCTGATAACTGGTACTGCTAGGAAGTTGACTAGTTAAAAGAATACTAAAAATAAAACAATGAATGGCAAATTGTAATGCTATGAATAATGTAATGTACAAAGCTTGCCTCAAAACATCTAGAGAATGCATAATATCTTTGAGAACAAAAGGCTAAAAAATAACATTTAAAAGAAACAAAACAATTGAATACAGACTCAAAATGCAAGTTCTCAGACTTTCAAAGTTACAAATGTAGAAGCTGCTTCATCTTCAAAGGAAAACTAAAATCCTAAGGAAGTTTATTTGATAGGAAATGGACATGACACCTATCTTATTCATTGTTTATATGAGTTTTCCTCTTTGCCAACATCAATGAAAGATGACAAGGAAGCTGAGTCTCATCAAAGAATTTTAAGTCTTGTTCAGGTGAATATCACAAGACCTGTCCTTTTGTCTTCTTCTTTCAATCCTATGCCCCTCCCATCCAAGCTGCTTCTGGTTCCACCAGGGACAAGGTGGAGGAGAGAGATAAAAGGAAAAAAAACAAGATCTCATTTGACAGATGATGCTGTAGGCTGGAGTGGTTCTCACTGTGTAACACACACAAATGCTGCCTCTTTCGCTTACAGGGTGATTATGAGCACGTCAGAGACTTTCCAGGTGGGGCAAATGAATAATTACATGATTCTCTGAAGTGGACAAACTATTGTGACTTCTCTCAAGTCCTCCTTCAGTGATACAAATCCCCAAAACCTTCTCTTCTGGGCTTGCTTCAGCACCTCAGGCATCCCTTTTGCTAGGTCCTTTTAAGATGGCTCAGCCTGGCTTCCATCTCTGGTTTTCACTGAGGTCAGTGTAAAACTGATGAAATTCTGGAAGAAAGGTACAGCCCTTTCCTGACTTCTGTTTTAACCTGGTATCCCGGCCAGTTCCAACCAGCTTCCCATCTTTAGCTTTTCCTATTGAGAACCACTCACTAGGAGCTTCCCAACTCCAGAAGGCAAAGATGACTCTCTCAAATCTCTCTCAACTCTGCAAGCAGGTAGCAGCTTATGATGATCTACACGGTTCCCAGCTCCAGCAGCATCCAAGCAGAGCCAAGAAGCCAGTCCTTTGGACAAAACAAACCCAATCTTTCTGGGTTATTCTCTTGAAGCCTTCCCTCATTTGTCTTAAGGTGGAAGAGAAACATCACTACCCTTCTACCATAGAGAAAGGAAAGTTATGCTAACATTCTTTATCAGGAAATTGACAGTGCTGGTGAATCTTTGAAACCCTCCTTACTTCTGAACCTATTACGCTATTTTTTTCATAAAACCAGAAAGTGGGTAATGGGTTAAGAATTAGAGAACTATCCTCTGGACCCTACGGATCACTAACAGTCCTCACAAAAATGAATGGGCCTTCATCAATTCACTGTCTTCAGCTTTGGGACCTCAGAAATCCATCTGCAATAACAGAAATCCCATATGTCATCTTGTTTCAATTAAATGATATGGAAACATTCATAATAAATAGGTACAATCTTCAAATCCAACCCTCTGCCTTCCAATTTTAGTTGCTACAGAAATGATTTTTAAATGTTTTCATTTTACTTTTGAATTCCTCTGTAGCTTAAATAAACTTTTATATTTTTCTTAATCAAATTAACATCTATTGCCCCTCACTATGAAAAAAGCTAAGACCTTTAAACACATCCCATGTCATCTCTATACCTACTTCATTTTTCAAATTGTTTGTTCTTTCTATATTAGTTTTTAGTTGGTTATCTTTATTTTTGTTCCATTAAATTTAAGCAGTATTTCTTGATTCTCTGATATATAAGATATAGATATTCATGCTTTTTTTCTATTTACTTTACCTTTTCCCTAC
Source organism: Lagenorhynchus albirostris (assembly GCF_949774975.1). Lineage (NCBI taxonomy): Eukaryota > Metazoa > Chordata > Mammalia > Artiodactyla > Delphinidae > Lagenorhynchus > Lagenorhynchus albirostris. The sequence continues at coordinate 85,026,764 of NC_083106.1, read as the reverse complement.
TAATTTCTATCTTGAGAACTATGGTTTTATTTTAAATCATAAAATTACTTTTATATTACATTTTTCTTTGAAATGATAAATTATTCTATGTTCTACATGTGTAAAGACAAAAAATATTTATCTTATTATGGCTACAATATCACTGGCTATGGAAAAATCCAAAACATATGCTGAAATTAATTTTCTTTTCTGCAGGTCCAAAGCCAGATTCTCTGTAGCACTTGAACAAGAAATTTTCTAGTGTCAGGCTCAAATGGATTCTCATGTTCCACACTCTGTGGTGGAGGCATTTACAGTCCTGTGAGGGTCCCTTTACTCCCCAGATCGTTTACAGTCAGGGATGTGGAACCAGAGCTTACCAATAAATGGAAGTGTTTAGTGTCTTCTATGGGCCAGCATTGCTGTCTGACCCTCTACCACATTATTCTCCTGTTTGAGTGACCTGAACCCCATGTGTTCCAGAGGACATAATAATGAGACGTCAGCAGCCTGTATCCCTAAGTCACCATGTGGAAGGCAGCCACCCTCTGGACCCAGAGCCTAGGCAGACCTTGACTGATGATGTACAAACCTCTGAGATGTTAGGTGTGTGTGGACTGCCACAGAGTTTAGCCCAACCTGAATAATTAGGTACTACAACATTTGTTCAAAACCACACAACATTTTAATTTGCTTTCTACTCAGATTATGGTATTCTTTCACAGCTCCTGTTTTTCGAGAGTTTTTCCTTTGACTTTCCTTTTTCTTGATGAACAAGCTATAAGATTTCAACATACCCTCAAAATTCATCATTGTTTCTTTTTTTTTTTTTTTAGTATTTATAAGTGTTTTCTTCCTGATGCTATTCTCCCAAGAGACTTCCAATCTTCTGCTACAACCTGTACAGGTTTTCTCAGTCTGTTACAGACCTGTCATACTTTGCTCATCAATTAGAACAAGGGTTTCATAGATGTTATAATTTATTCTCTCATATTTTCCTTTTTCTTTTACTGGACATTACCTCTGTAAGAAAGATATGTTCATTTTTACTGAAAATGAACAGAAATATCTATTTGTACTGGTAGTTTAGAAGAGTACAGAATTCTATGATAATTATTTTCCCATACTTGAATTCATTTTCTGTGGTCCTCTAACATACATTTATTCTAATAAGCATATGCTACTATGATTTCTTTCAAAGTGGCCTCTTTTTTTATTATTTCTAGAAGATTAAGGATCTTTTCTATCTGCTTGAAGTATCATCATGAAGTTGCTAGATGTGATTTGTTTGTTTTGTTTTGGGTATTTTTTTCATGCTGTGGAGGACTTCAAGAGTATTTTATGGTGAAGATTCTTGTCTTCTTTAGCTATATGAAACTGTTTTGCAAAATGACTCTGTCATTTAACTAACTTTTTTTATTGCATTAATATTTTTAATTTCTAAGAACATTTACATTCTTCTGATTAAACTATTATTTTTTTCTTGTTAATATTTTCCTGACTTTTTTGGAAGCAATATTTTTTGAATCTAATTGGGTTTTAAAACTTATTGTTATTAAATAATCTTTTCTTTTTTCTTAAATGTTACTTTTTTCATGGTAAATGGGAGACTATGCTGATTACTAGGGCTAATTCTTATAGATTTCCTTTACTGCTATGTATTTATATATTCTCCCACAATGGATCTCTGACTAAAAAAAAGGCTGACAAGGGCTATAAGCCATGCTGGTGAGATCATTGAATCCTTGGCTCCTCTTCTGGATGTGTTGTTGGGGAGATGGCCTTTGGGTCCTGCAGGATGCCTTTGTGAGGGAGTGATCAATTTCTACAAGAAAACCCAGTTTTCTCTTGGCAGCTCTTTTAAATTACCCTCAGGTTTTTTCTAGGGTTAAATGCAAATGCCTGGCTGCCATTCACTGTATACTCAGGTGTTCAGGAGGAGGGCAGAGAAAAGGACAAATTGGTGTAACTATTCTGAAGCATAATTTTCAGTTCTATCATGTGGCTATATTATAGCAAACAGATATATCCATTTTTAAGTCTCTCTTTACAACTGTATTTTTACCTTTCCATTTTATTTATTTGAAAGCAAAGTCAGCATGAAGTCTCAGTAAGATTGGCCCCATCTCCACTGAGACCTCAGTGAGGTCTGCCCGGTCTTCGTTGCAACACCTTCTATTATAGATCATCTCATGCTCTGTTCTCTCAATCAACAAGCTCTCATAGGTTTCCGTATTTCATTAATTTATGGATTTTGCTCATCTGATGCAAGGCCTCTTATTCATTTCTGTGCTAGGATAAATGTATTCTCTTTCTTAATTCTATGCTGTCCAGTCAGTGGATTCTTGGGGTGGAGAATAAGAAAGGCATGTGTGTTTGGCTGGCTCTTAGGGTGACCATCCTTCCATGCCCCACATATCCTAGAGATGGGAGAAAGGGTCAGCTTCTGCCCTTATCAAAACCCCTTTCAGATCCATATATTTCACTCCTGAGTAATATTCCACAGATGTTCCTTATCTAAAAGCATCCTAACTTCTTTTCTGATCACAACTTTTCATTCTTTCATTTTTCTATTATATGAAAGAGACAGTTTACCTTTTACAGAATTGACTGCTTTGATTTGTGCTTACTTATGAATTCCTGCATATCTTTCCATCCATCCTCATCGGGTTTAAATTTTAGAGTGATTTCACCTGAACCATTTTCTTGACAGTTTTGGAATCTCTCCTGCTCTTCTGTCTCTGACCTCATGTTGTTTCCTCATGTTGACCTGGGAAAACATCAATACTCAGTCAAATCAATGTTTGCACTCACAGGGGACATGAGTGATACTCAGCACACTCACATGCTCACATTAAGATAAAGGTATCTCCACAAACCTGTAGCCTCAATCGTAGCCAGCCACTCAATAATAAAGGGCCATGGTTCCGTTATATCTATTTAACGGTCTCCTCTTCTACACAGTAACAGTGTCCATATTTTATCTTATACTCTCTTCAAATGTTCCAAGAAAAAACTTTGATCTCCACTCTCAGCAGGTAGTTTCCTCACCTAAGTAATGAGAAAATAGTATTTCCTTATTTTCTTACAACCAAACATCATAAACTACATGTGTCCATGTCATCTTTTATTCTTTCTACCTATTAGAATAAATGTGTGTACAGGGATGGATTGGTTAAATTGCAGTAAGAAACATTCTTTGAATCTTAGTTCTTAAAATAATAAAGAGGCTTAGGTTCTATTTTCTTCACATCCTTCTTTCTGAGACATGATTATTTATTTGCTACTTCAGACCCATAATTCTTTCACTCAGCTTAAAAACAGCCACATTGTGAGCATCTGAAATAATAAACTTTTGGAAGAAAGCAGCACTTAACATTTTGTCTAACTGAAAAATCTTTGGGCTTTTTTTTTTAGTTTGAGATCTTTACCATTGCATTTATCATTAGTTCATTTCTAGAAGTTCATTTTTCCAAATAAAATCTCTGACCTTATCTCTATTCTGCTAACAAATATTTTATCTTAGCTCATCTCTTCCTGTAATTAATGGGTAACAATTAAGATATACTAACATTGTGGCTTCCAACCATTCCCCTCCAACTACACACACTGCTCTCTCACGCTACCGTCGGCATTAATTTTACTATGTATTTTGTGCAGCATCATGGTACTCTTTCAGTCTTCCATTCTGTTAGATATTTTTCTTCAGTGACTACCACTGACTTCCAAGCCAGAGCCACATACATTAATGTTTTATTATGAATGGAGCCCATCTCCAGATCATCTATTAGTTATTTTAAAACATGCTGCAGTAACAAGCTCCCAAACTGCAGTTTATCAATAATATGGAAGTATCTTGCTGACTTACGGGTAGTCATTGACCCACCAATCCTTATTGAAGGATGTGTCTGTCTGGGAGCCGGACACTGCTCACAGTTTGGGGTCTGGGGGTCTGTGATGTGCCAGTGTACCCTCCTGTGTCCCAGCAGCTTCTATGAGGAAGTGTGTGAGAAAGTTTATAATTTGTCAGCTTTGGACCTTGACCACATATATTAGATTAACATTCTATTGGCTTAAAAATCAGTCATATGGCCGCATATAACTTGCAGGCAGCCAGGAAATATTATCTGTGTCTGGGTATCTGCTTCCTAGGAAACTTTTTTCACCATGAGCACATTACACAAGACAGCTAACCTTTTTGCTAAAACAAAATACTAATGTTATGCTATGTAATAGGCTTTGGTCATAGTAATATTTGGTATTAAAATAGTTGGTAAATTGTTAATGATGATGGAGGGTGTCCCCAAATTAGCAAACATTTCAAGTTTCTAGCACTGAGTCTGCATTTAAATGAAACCCTTGTCAAGCCTACCAGAGCAGCTGATAGACCTGCAGAACCTGGGGACCTTGTGTCCACAGCCAGTGCTGGAGCCAGGTTTCTGGATTGTCTGGGAGCCCAGTGCCCACGTGCAGGAATCCAGGAATTAGAACAGAATCCCACAGGACTGTTCTGAGGCAAGCTACCCTTCACTGTAGCTGGACCCTCACCCAAGGTTTCTGCTTCTTTCATCCCTCACTTTTACCCCACCACCTAAACTGGGGGGATAAAATGGATATCAATGCTAATCATTTCCAGGGTAAACACAAAACCAGATATTTCTTAGTTACTTTGTAAGTTGGTATGAAGGAAAATGACAAGTTAAAAAAATAAATGTGTACATTTTGAAATATTTTTATAGAGGAAAGAAAGCTTATTACTATTATTATTATTATTTTAGCTACAGTGGAAATACCAATTCTTCCTTGTTCAATTCGGTTGCCAGTCTGCATTTAAAAATTAAAGTTTATTTTTTCTTGAATATTATAATATACATCCACATGATAGAACATATAGAAAATACAGGAAAATAGAGACAGGCAATGTAAAGTCTACTATAGACCTTTTATTAAAAGGCAACATATCTTAGTATTTTGATCTATTTTGTTGGTAATATTTTATACATCACTTTTTTCTCCCTAATGTGGTTAAGATAACATAATATATGGTAAACCTACATATTTTAGAATAGTTTGTTTTGTAAACTGTCACCATGATAATAACTATACCTTAACAAGATAGTTTGGGGGGAGGTTGTTAGTCAAATAGTGAATAATTCTGAAAACAAATGATGGTATTTGGAGGTAGCATTTTACAGTGAAATTCAATGTATTATGGAATCAGATAGATCCAGCTGAACTTTGACAAACATTTTTTTAGGACTGAACTTCTTCTACTACAGAAATTGGTGAACTAAGGCTTGTAGGCCAGATCTAGCCACTGTCTGCCTTTATCTGCTTTATTGGAACATACCCATTCAATTACTTATTGTCTATGACTGCTTTCACACTCCAGTGGCAGAGCTGAGTAGTTGTGACAGGGATGGAAATATTTACTATGTGCCCTTTATGGCAAAAGTTTGTATAACCCGTTCCAGGAGGTTAAAGGATAAAATCTAGTAATTAAAAGAGAATAAATAATACTTGTTATACTTGCTCTTTAGTGTTAGATGAGGAAAGTGAATCTTTCCATGACTAATTAAGTAGAATTTGGAAGCATCTCAGGCAACTGACATCAGGGTCTGCAAGATTAACCACGTTCTACCTTGTAGTCAATGTTTAATTCCAAAATGCTTTTACTTTGTTAATTTACTTTAGTTGTCTACTTGAAGGACTCAAAAGCTTTTCTTCCTTTTTTCTTTTGTTAGCTTCATTTTAATTCCTAGTATTGTAGATGTAGCCTTATTATTATTAATTATTATTATTACTTAGAATAGCTTGTTCTAAGTGTTCACTTTAATAATCAACTTTTTCCAAGTTCACAGAACAGACTTTGGTATCATTCTTATAAAATATGTGAAATTAACAAGTCTTCATATTAGCTGATTTTCTTCAGTGTATAAATCTTGACTGGTCTTTGTTTATTGTGTATGAAGTATTTTTTTTCCAACCTAGTGATGGAGAGCTTAGACTGTCCAGTAACTTTACCTATGCTATCATTTCCTAGTAATTTATTTACACTGGCATGATTATTTTTGTCATAGGAAAGTGCTGTATAGGAGTTTTCTGTTAATGTTTTTAAATGATAAAACTGCTAATGAAATTAAGCTCTGTGAATTTTTATTTTCAGTTTTTACAATTAAATCCTGAATTATTTATTGTAGTATAAAATGAAGGGATTTTGAAAATACTTCAGATTTCACCTGAAATTTCAATAAATCCAGAACACTGTCTACTGTCAACTAACAAGCATTTTGTACAGTCAGACTATCAGAATGCAAGTTCAAGAAGAAAATAAAAGTGACAGAAGGAAATTCTTTCTTTTTTTTTGGTTTTGCAAATTTCAACCCTTTTTTAAAAAAAGTTATTTTATTAAAGTATAGTTGATGTACAAGGTTGTGTTAATTCAATTGTGCATATGTATACATTTTGTCATATTCTTTTCCATTGTGGTCTATCAGAGGATACTGAATATATTTCCTTGGGCTATACAGTAGGACCTCGTTGTTTATCCATTCTGTATATAATATTCAATCCTGTTTTTTTTTTTTTTTGATCTATTCTAATCTAAAATGTTTGTGCTGAAGACTGACACTTTGTAGTTTGTTTATACTCATCCTGGAACTCCACAATTCTTATGTAGTAGCTTGGATTATTGTATCTAACACTCCACTCCTGGTTATAACGTAATTATGTATCTGTATCCTTTGCTTTGTGAATTTTGCAGTGTCTCCTACCAGAATACCCAAGAGTAAATTTTCTTACCCTGTTAAATACCAGACTTGTGATTTACCCTCTTCAATAGAAAGTGAGCAGAAATAAGCACACAGAGACTTTCAATGTGCATGAGTGATTTGTCTTGGCTTTTCAGAGCTCCTGGCCTCTGCCTGGAGGAAAAGTGTGCCCGGGTGTCTATTCACTCTGAATCACAGAATGAAACAGAAGGAAAGACCTAAACTAGTGTCTCTTTACCTTTACTATGTTATTGATACTCTAAGGAAACTTATAAAACATTTTTCCCCCTAATTGCCTCTTCCCACCCATGAAATTTTTTAATCCCACAGGTATACTACTTTTGCTTCTATAATGTGACCTATTGGAATAACACAAATCATTGTAACATGTAAATTGCATACATACATCATGAACCAGTTTTTACCCCATTGGGCCAATATTGCTTCCCTTGACAATGCATAATTTAAATCTAACCTCAAGCCAGGAGTCCAGGCTTTCCTATCCAAGACCCATGAGAGCAGTCAAACCATAGCTGATAGACAGCCCCAGGGTGGCAAAGTAACTTTTTATTTTAGGTCACTGAAATCTGGATTTGTTGGTTTTGCCACAATTTGTCAGGTAACACTAATTAATATATCACACTGCATTACACCAATATTCATTTATTCAACAAATATTTATTCAGAACCTGTACAGCACCAGACACTATGCATAACAGTGGATATGGAAGTAAAGCTTATGGCTTGAAAGGCACATGATAATCAAATAAATACAATGATAGCTGAGTTGTTGCTCAGACAGAAAAGTTATGGCAGAAGAGAAACCAGTCTGGAAAGACTTTTAAACAGAGGCCATATTAATGTGCTGAGAAGTTCTGATGTTGAAAGGGAATCACTAATCATTAGAGAAATGCAAATCAAAACTACAATGAGGTACCACCTCACACCACTCTGAATAGACATCATCATAAAATCTACAAACAATAAATGCTGGAGAAGGTGTGGAGAAAAGGGAACCCTCTTGCAGTGTTGGTGGGAATGTAAATTGATACAGCCACTATGGAGAACAGTATGGAGGTTCCTTAAAAAACTAAAAATAGAGCTACCATACAACCCAGCAATCCCACTGCTGGGCATATACCCTGGGAAAACCATAATTCAAAAAGAGTCATGTACCACAATGTTCATTGCAGCACTATTTACATTGGAAGCAACCTAAGTATCCATCGACAGGTGAATGGATAAAGAAGATGTGGCACATATATACAATGCAATATTACTCAGCCATAAAAAGAAATGAAATTGAATTATTTGTAGTGAGGTAGATGGACCTAGATTCTGTCATACAGAGTAAAGTAAGTCAGAAAGAGAAAAAACAAATACTGTATGCTAACACATATATATGGAATCTTAAAAAAAAAAATGTTCTGGGGGGCTTCCCTGGTGGCACAGTAGTTGAGAGTCCGCCTGCCAATGCAGGGGACACGGGTTCGTGCCCCGGTCCGGGAAGATCCACATGCCGCAGAGCGGCTGGGCCCATGAGCCATGGCCGCTGAGCCTGCGCATCCGAAGCCTGTGCTCCGCAAGGGGAGAGGCCGCATTAGTGAGAGGCCCACAAAGCGATAGAGAGGCATGGACATATATACACTACCAAACGTAAGGTAGATAACTAGTGGGAAGCAGCCGCATAGCACAGGGAGATCAGCTCGGTGCTAGAGGGCTGGGATAGGGAGGGAGGGAGGGAGACGCAAGAGGGAAGAGATATGGGGATATATGTATACGTATAGCTGATTCACTTTGTTATAAAGCAGAAACTAACACACCATTGTAAAGCAATCATACTCCAATAAAGATTTTTTTTTTAAAAAATAAATAAAACATAAACACCTGCTAAAAAAGAAGAAAGGGAATTACAGAGTTAGGGAAAATTATGTGTAAAATCTCTGAAAGTGGAGTAAGGCTCATTTAAACAAAGAGGAAAGTAATGAGAGTGAATCAGGATAGAACTGGGCACTTCTGAAGGCAAACTCTGGAGCTCTGCTTTCTCCTGTTGTCCCTGAAGAGGTGACTTTGGATACAGAATTTATGTGCCCCTAATAATATGTCAATATATGAGCCTCACAGTTCCATGAATCTCCTGAATTTTTATACGAAAAATTATGGCTTATAATTCTTTTTTTTATTTGTTGAGAAGAAAGTCCAAACCTTTAAAACAACTTCTCAAGGAGTTCTGTGACCCAGTTAAGATTAAGACACACTTAATCAAGAGTTTTCTGTAAGGAAGTGTCATATTCAATTTTTTGTCTTAGAAAGATTCCTCTGGCTATATTGTGTAAAATGAATTTAAAGGACAAAGATTTTGACAGAGAAAAGAGTCAGCAGGGAGTTTATATCAAGGGAAAAGTGAAGATGGCAGAAACCATGAAGGTGTTAATGTGTGAGTGGACAGTTTAGAGAGATTTAGGAAACAGGATTGCTAGCACTTGGTGACTTTGTGTTTGGGGACATTGGGATAGATTGGAGGAGATGGATAGATAATTTCATGTTTCAGTTTCAGGAAAGTGGAGGGATGGTAGTATCATTGCTTTGTAAGGGCAGAATTTAAGGCCAGGATGTTAATAAAATGGCTGGAATAAAAGCTTTAATTTGAGCCATCCTGGAAGGACTCCCTTCCAGCCCCATGCCTACCCATATGGACAACTCAAGCTCATCAATCCCAGGAAAGTCATCCTGATGGATAAAGAAGGTGCCAGGAGAATCATATGTGCTTTACCTTCAAGTGGAGAATTTCCCTAAAGTAGCTGAATTGTATCCTTTCTTAAGTTCAGGGAGCACTTGTACCCTGTGCATCTCATTCTGCTGACCTGATGGAAGCCATGGAATGGTTTTCCCCATGCGTTCTTCACCCATCTTGTGTCTCAAAGCCACTTGACCTGTAATCTCTGCTCCATGAATATCTTAAACAACTTCTTACTTTGCTTACTATCTACCATGTTATTTCTGAACTGTCTTTACCTACAGTTTCCTCTGCCTGATATGTGACTTAATTTGTTTAACTTTTATAACTCCTACTAATCCTCTGAAAATCTAATTAGATAACTGCAGCCTTGGCTATGAGCTTCACCCCATCCATTAATAATAAAGTGTTTGTAATTTTATGGATGAAGTGAAAATGTTATATTGCTAATTTTCAATTTGTCTGCTATTCTCTCTAAACTGTCTAAACAGTGATCACCTTAAGTGAAGATACCTTGTCTAATTTACTTGTTTTTGCATCTCTAGTGCACACTATACTGTCTGAGAAATAGGTATTTCCTACCTGTCTTGTTAAATGCATGAATAGATGAGTTGCAGTAACAAAATGGCCTACTATATCTTTCCCATCAAATTCACCTTCTACCTGGCTTTCCAGGTCCTCCTTGTCTCAGTCTGTTGGAGCTGCTATAACAAAATATAGCAGACTGGGTGGCTTATAAACAACAGCAATTCATTGCTTACAGTTCTGCAGGCTGGAAGTCTGAGAGCAGGGTGCTGACATGGTCAGGTGAGGACCCTTTTCCAGTCAAAGACTTCTCATTATGTCCTCACAGGGTGGAGAGAGTGAGCAAGTGCTAATCCCTTGCATGAGGGCTCCACCTTCATGACCCAACCATCTCCTAGGGGTCCCATCTTCTACCATCACCTTTCAGGGGAAGGATATCAACATTTTAAAGGGACACAAACATTTAGACATTAGACCTTCTCTTTGTTAGACTGAACTTCGCCTTAACTACAATCTTATAATAAATTTGGACTCAATACTAGAAATTATTACAATCTGACTCTATATTGTCTTATTAAAATCTTTGTTAAAATATATATATGTAACTTTTTTACTCATCCATATTGCAAGTTAAAAACATTTTTGTTTACCTCTCCACAATGCTTGACATAGAACTTTGTGTATTGTACCTACTCAATTATCAAAATATACATAAAAAATCTTCATGTGAGAATCAATAATACATTGCATTCATATTTTGAATTATTTATAAAATTATTTTGGCTAACTCCATTAGATTTTGGAAGCCATTATTATAACCTTGAAGAAATTCTTATTTATTTACCATTGATAATTTGATTTATGCCATGTCATTGATAATGTCTCCATTTTATATGGAATTGAACTTTTAGTGCAGTGTGTTTTTGTGGTGGAAATGGGGAAACAAGCTGATCTTTTTGTTATTTCAAATGCACTAGTTATCACAATCACTCCTAATATTTTTAACTGCAGTAAATTTCTCACAGGAGTTTTAGTCCAGATAGCTGTAATAAGAAACTCTTAATAGAAGTCAAGGGACAGATGAAACTTTCTTTTAGCAGTGAACCAGAATCATCCTATATTTGCAGAAAGAGTACTGTAACTAATTGTTGCATTTCTTTAAAGACCATATTTTTCAGTTCTTTATGTAGAATGTTCCCCTCTCTCTTTGGTATATAAGTCTACATTCTCATGTATTACCTAAATTTGGTACTTTGGAAACAAGTGAATTTCTCACAGTAGGAAGCTGAGTGTTCCTGGAAAAAGGGATCTATTCTATAACATAAGCTTTGTGAAAACACATAACTTCTCTACAAACTTGAATCATTTAATGAATAAAACATGAAGCTCGTACAGAAAAGTGCATTGCCCTTTAGCTAAGTACTTCAAAACTGATGTTTAGAAGACACTTTAATTTTTTTCTAACATTTTTGAAAGAGTTGGTCCTGCAAATTTCTCTCCTCTACATCCCCTTTCATGTCATTTCAAACACTGGTTTATTTAATTGCATTTCATTGTCATTCTGTAAATCACAAATATAGTCATTGCTGTATTTTCAAACTATAGATGAAGGTAGGATCTAATTTTATAGCTAGTAAAGCTCCCAGTAGTCCTAGAAATGTACACTTTCTTGGGGACTGTCTGAGCATGGTTTTGTGACCTATACAATATACTCAGTAGAAAACCTCTGGCTTCCTGTTTTTACTATTCACACTTACATTTTCGAAAGATTAAAAATTAAAAAAACACGGTTTTTGGCATATCATTATAATGAGAGCCTATAATTCCAGATACTGATTAAACTCTAAAAGGAGATAAAAGACTCTGACTTTAATGTGTGTTCCTGTACAAAATCTCCCTGGGCTCATCAACTGAAGGTTTTACTAGGCTCCATTAACCATTAGTTAAATTAGCCATAACATTTAACATTATTGGATAATTGCTTTGTGATCCTGAGTTAACTCCAGAGTATACTAAAACTTCATACTGATACAATACACTTTTCCTTCACAGTGTGACATCACACTATTTAAATCCTGATCGATGACTAGTCTTCAGGATATCGTAGAATTTCCTGGCAGAATCATAGAGCAAGAAGCAGAGAATTTAGTAAAATCTCCAAATGTGTGGTTCCTTTATACATGCAAATATTATTCTTAAAGTTTACTAGCATCATGAAAAGCATTCTTCTGAAAGCATCCCATGATTACCTGAAGTAAAACATCTATTGATGAGGGATATTTTTTTCTTGTATTACTACTGAACTTAATTACTCCCTTTTGAAATGTGTCTATCATTTGGAATTCTACTTGGGATGAATAATTGAACCAGAAATTAAACTCTTGTGAGCACAAGAGAAATTGTACCCATTTATCTCATTCATGTGTCATTTACTCATTGTTCTACAAATAATTCCTAAAGGCATATGATACTATAGATACAAGTTGGTCCCTTCAGTTGTATTAATCTTAAATAATATGATATAAATATAACTGTATATTTTAACTATTTGGGAAAATGTTTATTTTCCAGTATGCATTTGCTAGATAAATTAGAATGCTAAATATACAAAATAATAAAATCTAATAAATAAATAAAGTGGGTTTTTTTAACATCTTTATTGGAGGATAATTGCATTACAATGTTGTGTTAGTTTCTGCTTTATAACAAAGTGAATCAGCTATACATATACATATATCCCCATATCTCCTCACTCTTGTGTCTCCCTCCCACCCTCCATATCCCACCCCTCTAGGTGGTCACAAAGCAGGGAGCTGGTCTCCCTGTGCTATGTGGCTGCTTCCCACTAGCTATCTATTTTACATTTGGTAGTGTATATATGTACATGCCACTCTCTCACTTGGTCCCAGCTTAACCTTCCCCAAAGAACATATACAGATTGCCAAAAAACACATGAAAGAATGCTCAACATCACTAATCATTAGAGAAATGCAAATCAAAACTACAATGAGGTATTACCTCACACTGGTCAGAATGGCCATCATCAAAAAATCTACAAACAACAAATGCTGGAGGGGGTGTGGAGAAAAGGGAACCCTCTTGCACTGTTTGTGGGACTGTAAATTGATACAGCCACTATGGAGAACAGTATGGACGGTCCTTAAAAAACTAAAAATAGAACTATCATACAACCCAGCAATCCCACTACTGGGCATATACCCTGAGAAAACCATAATTCAAAACAATCATGTACCACAATGTTCATTGCAGCTCTACTTACAATAGCCAGGACATGGAAGCAACATAAGTATCCATCGACTGATGAATGGATAAAGAAGACGTGGCACATATATACAATGGAATATTACTCAGCCATAAAAAGAAATGAAATTGAGTTATTTGTAGTGAGGTGGTTGGACCTAGAGTCTGTCATACAGAGTGAAGTAAGTCAGAAAGAGAAAAACAAATACCATATGCTAACACATATATATGGAATGTAAAGAAAAACACAAATAAAAAAATGGTTCTGAAGAACCTAGGGGCAGGACAGGAATAAAGACACAGATGTAGAGAATGGGGGAAGGTTAATAATCAAAATTTTAAAGTTTTAAATCTATTCTGTTTCTTAATGATTTTTCATCCAAATCAATTTATGTGTTCTTTCACGTATACATTCAACAAATATTTTTTCCAGCTTTATTGAGATATAAATGACATACAATATTGTCTTTAAGTTATAACAATGTAATGATTTGATACATGTATATATTGCAAAATTATTACCACAATAATGTTAGTTAACAAATCCATCACATCACATAGTTACTTTTTTTTCTTTTGTGGTGAGAAGTTCTAATATCTACTCTCTTAACAACTTTCAGGTACATAATACAGTATTGTAAACTATAGTTACCATGCTGTACAGTCATTTTATAACTGGAAGTTTGAACCCTTTGACCAACATTTCCCCATTTCAACCACCCCTCAGCACCTGGAAACCACCAACCTACTCTCTGTTTCCATGAGCTCAACTTTTTAAGATTCCACATACAAGTGAGATCATACAGTAACAACAGATAATTACTGAGTGTCTATTACATGGCAGAAAAAATTCTAAGCAATGAATGAAACAAGTTCTTGGTCTTACAGAGTAGAGGGGGAAATACACACATAAATCAATTCCGACTTAGATACTGACTGGTCTTTGAAGAAAAAATAAAGAGGGGGTGAAGAGAATAGTGACTACTAGTGGGGTTTTGAAAGAAGGATATTTTTTGAAGGATAGGTGGGGGTGGGGAGACTCACTCTTAAGGTTACATTTGAGCAGAAACCTGCCTAAAGGATATGAGGAAGGAAAACTTGTGGATAATTTAAGGGACGAAATTCCAAAACTGCAAATGACCTGAGGTCTGGGCTTCTTGGTGTTTATTGTTGTTGTTCATTTTTAATCAAGAATATTAGTTGAGCAGAGTGATCAAATGAGTAAGGAGAAATGAGTAAAAGATGTAAGAGAGGCTGGGTAAAGCCAAGTGGTGAGAATCAGAAAGTGTAGCTACACTAAATCACATTTTTCTTTTTGTAAGTGACAAGTGAAGCTCCCAAAGCATTTTTTAAACGTTTCATTTTGAAATAAACTTAGATTTGCAGTAGAGTTGTAAAGACAGAACTGAGTGTTTCCCTAAACTTTCCCTACATTTCTCCAGTGGTATCAACTTAAATAACCATGGTGCTTGTAGCAAAGTTAGAAAAGAATTATTATTGGTACAATACCATGCATTAAACTACAGACTTTATTCAGAGTTCTCCAGTGTACCATGCTGCATTTTTTCGTTATGTCTCCTGCAATCTGTGACAATTCGTGCTTACTTCACTTTCTTTCATGACTTTGGCGTGTTTGAAAAATTCTGAGCTGGGGATTTGTAAAATGTCACTCAATTGTGGTTTTTCTGGTGTTTCCTCAGGATTAGACGGAGGCCATGACTTTGGGGAAGCACACTGGAGAGGTGACGTGCCCTTCTCATAGCATAGTTTCCATCAATGTGATATTGCTGGTGAATGTTCATCTTAATTACTAGCAAAGGAGTGATGTGGTCTGACCAATGTTTAAAAGTGATATGCTGGCTGTTGGTTTGACAGCAGATTGTAGGGGAACAAAGGCATAGCAGGGAGACCAGTTAGGAGGCTTTAATGGATTCTCTGGATTGATTACAGATAATACAAATGAAAGATGGTTGTGGTTTGCACAAGAATGTTAGTAATGGAAGTGGTAAGAAGTGGTAGTGTAGATTCCACAGGAATTCCTGATGGATCCTGGAAGGAAGACCAGCAGGATTTGCTGATGGCTTTTATACAAGGAGACAAGGAGAACACCCAGAATTTTATGCTGAGCAACAGAAAGAATGAGGTTATAGTTTGCAGAGATGGGAAAGTTTGTAGGAGGAACAGATGGGGGTATAAATAGGAGTTTGCTTTTAGACATGTGAATTTTGAGGTGCCTACTCAGTGTCCAGATGGAGTTGTTTTATAGACTGTGTTATATGACTTTGGAGTTTGTATTTGGGCTGTAAATATGCATTTAGGAGTCATTTGTATATAAATCCTATTGAAAGCCAAAACTACATGAGGTCACCTACCTAGTAAATAAAGGGAAGGGGCCTAAGAACTAAGACTCGAAACATTCCATATGCTTATCCCTGTTTATTACCCTTTATTAACAAATACAATGTTGTGATATGTCACCAAGATACTAATAGTAGTCAGTTCATTAACTGAACAACTGTTTGTTGACTGCCTACTTTGTGCCCAGGACACAATGGTGAACAAATCAGAAAAGGTCTCTGTTCTCACAGCACCTGTGTTCTGCAGGCAGACAACACAGAAAACAGTCAAGCAACAATGGCAAACATATTTCGAGGTTAAAGCACTTAGTAGTAAGGACAAGGATGGAAATAATACAGAGTGAGAGGAAAGAAACTTACTATTTTGTCCACGAAGTCCTGAGAGAATGGTATCAAGCTGAGACCTCAGTGTCAAGGAACAAATTGTGAGGAAATGTAAGTGGGGTGGATGAGTATAAAGACCTTAACATGCACAAAGTTTAGGGCCCCAGCAAATTAACTTCTAGGAGTTTATTCTATGGATATACTCAATACAAATATCTTCAATGAAGAGTGTATAGTACTGAGGGAGGAAAAATCTAGAAGCATTCAAATTTTATTAATATGGGACTAGGTAAACAATTACGAGTCACACTGTAGTGAAAGGCAGTTAAGTGAAAGTGTAGTTAAACAGGACAAGGTATATCTCTATGTGTTCATATATTTACACATTTTTTATGTGTTAAAATATTCCTTAGGTATGAAAAAACATTATTTGATAGTATGTGATTATAATCACACTAACACTTTTAAGAAAAAAGACTGTATTTTTTCCACATTTATCTTTTTTATTGCAGTATAGTTGCTTTACAATGTTGTGTTAGTTTCTGCTGTACAGTGAAGTTAATTAGCTATATGTATACCTCTATCCCCTCCCTCTTGGACCTCCCTCCCCCCATCCCACCCATCTAGGTTCACCCATATAATGTTTCTCAAGGAAACAAAAGAAGCTATTAACAATAATTTTTTATCAGAAAAAATAGGCTGAATTTTACTTTTCCTTAGAAAGCCTTCTGAGTAATTTCAAAGTTTCCAATGTGTATCTATTATGTTTTTAAGGTAATTCCAGAAGGATTAATTTAAATGAGAAATATTATTAAAACCATAAAATGTGGGCACCTCACCTTTGCATTGATATTTTCTCTATATGTTCTTTTGCTTTTTATCCATTTGTTTTCCTTTTTAATCTGCATCCACAGGTCCCCGTCCCTGAAGAGGCCTGTGTGAAGTGTCCTATTCTCACATCCTTCTCAGATCGAAATTGCACCATGTCAATAACGCTAGTGGGGAGCAGCTTGTAGTTGGTTAGCAGGTGCTGAGCTGGGCTGGGAGAGCAACCCAGGTGTCAGGGAGAGCAAGGTTGACCTTGGTACCCATATTGAAAATAGAAACCAGAAGGGTAAGTAACAGAAAAAGCTGGGAGGGTTTAAATTGACAATAAGTATAAAGAAGAGATTCAAAAAAATGATGACATGGGATATAGCAAAGGTAGTCCCATTGGTTATTGCTAGAAAATGTCACCCTAAGGTCAAACTGTTGAGGTGGAAAAGTATCAAGGGAATTGAAGCTCAAGGTGTTCAGAAGTATGTTTGCCAAAGTGGAATGGAGATGATTTTATCTGTAAATCACTATGCAGGAATTCCATATATATTTATTTTTTTAATTTATTTACTTAAAAATATATTTTATTGACATATAGTTAATTTACAAGGTTGTGTTAGTTGCAGATGTACAGCACAGTGATTCAGTTATACATACATATGTATCTATTTTTTTTCAGATTCTTTTCCCTTATAGGTTATTACAAAATGTTAAGTATAGTTATTTGTGCTATACAGTAGGTCCTTGTTTGTCACTTATTTTATACGTAATAGTGTGTATATGTTAATCCCAAACTTCTAATTTATCCCTCCCCGCTTCTCCTTTGGTAACCATACTTTGTTTTCTATGTCTGTGAGTCTGTTTTGTAAATAAGTTCATTTGTATCATTGTTTTTAGATTCCACGTATAAAAAATATCATATGATATTTGTCTTTCTATGTCTGGCTTACTTCACTTAATATAATAATCTCTAGGTGTATATTTTTATGTTACAGATGATTCCCATATTTCAGGGAATGAAGATTATCCTGTGATTGGAAACTTCTGAGTGGGGGTGTGGGTCCTAATCAAGCCACTCTGCTGGTAATAAGCCAGTAAAGAAAGTTCTGCTGACTGCAGGCAGCTAAGTGAGGTTTCAGTTTCCTTAGGATGCTCTGCTGATTGACACATACTGCAACTCCTCAGCCCACGTGTTGGGCCAGGGTCAGGAGTGCACCTGAGGGAGGTGAGCTGATCCTCTTAACAAGATGTGCTTCTGGTGGCTGAGGTTCACCATGTTAGTTCCAGTGCAGTGGACCTGGGTATCAGAGATCTCTGTTTTTTCCTAGCTTCATCTTTTATAAATGCTGAAGTGAATGTGATGATTGGCATGCAGATAATGAATATTTTAAATAGTTGATTTTTGTAGGGTGACTAAGTTTCTGATCTTTATATTTTTCTAATATTCTTTGTGGTTCATGATACTTTGCTCAAATTTTCTTTCTTATTGCCTATGAAGAATATTGAATGATTGGCAATGCCCCCTTCTGCCTATGAAGAATATTGAATGACTGGCAATGCCCCCTAAGAATAAATAACTATTTGATGATATTGAAAATTAAGAGGGACTCTCCTTAAAGTTGCCATTATGAACTGGGAATTACTGTTAAAAATGCAACCACACAGCAATTCTAATATATGCTAATATGTATACATCAGAATTAATGATATATTATTAATGTTTAATAGGCATTAATAAACATTCTTGAAGGATTGAACAAATGTGTGTGTTTAATTGCTTCTGATAAAGACAAAGAACTAAGGACTGCCACCAAATGAAGTGTACATCGCATAGTCAGAACAATAGCTGAAGATTCAAATGTCACAAACAGTCAGATAAATAAAAGAATAAGAACACTACTTTCAAACACATTGTTAAATGAGGAGTATAGAATTCTAATGCTTAAACCAAACCCTAATAAAAACCCTATATTCATGGAAGACAACATATAAGATTTAGCTCAGTGGCAGCTTTGTTATATGAGTATGTATGGACAATCACTACACTTAGTTTTCATTTGATAGAAACTAGAATTTTTTTCAGATTTTTTTGTAAGGAACTCTGGGTCTCATCTTTGAAGCCTAGGATTTGTGGCAAATTGTTTTTAGGCATTTTGATTTATGGACATATTTTTCTAATACACAAAGTAGTTTACTGAGTTAATTTATTTTTGACCTGAAATAGAATTTTACCCAATATTTCAAGTGAAAATAAACTGCTACATTAATCCATTAATCCTCCTAATTTAAGAATTTACAGAAAATGTATTACCTACTAAAACAACCAAAAATTCATATTCTATAGGGATGCTGTAATTTCACTGAGGAATATAAAATTAAATGGTTTAACTTTCATTTTCTTGTGGTATCCTCTGATTGGCTTTATATTTTGTTGTATGTATACTGTTTAACCAATTATAACTCGTGTCAGTAGCTTTTCTTCAGTAGGACATATGATGTATTTCAATACACATTTAGCTACTTCATTTGCAATCTCATGTTTATTAAATACTGGCAAGGTAACTGTGAAAATAAAACTGACAGAAAAGCTATGCAATCATTTCTATTAATAGGGTACATTTCAAAAGTGTAAAATATATTCCAACCATTAAAGCAAATGAGAAGTTTTTTAAATATGATAGAACATAGACTCCACAATTACTAAAACCAATATTCTTCCTTACACAAAACAAGCACATCCATAGCTTAAAAAATACTCGTTAATATTTTGGTAATTCATAACAGAAGAATAGTAATTCCCCAGATTAGCAATATCAGCATCACCCAAGAACTTGTTATAAATACAAATTCTAAGCTCCACTCCAGACCTACTGAATCAGAAACTCCAGGGGTAAGCAGAGCAATCTGACATGCTCTAAGCGTAGAAGAAGAAAAATGTACCATTACAGTTAGACATAAGGAAATTCAGACAACAAAACAAAATGGACCTATAGATCACTATCACTAGGAATCTTTCTTCTGAAATCATGCACATTGTGTAGAAGTAGATAGTTCAAGATCTGACTCTGTAGCAATCAGATCAGTGTCAGTGTCCCACCCATGTCTCCTTAGACTTTTTACCGTGTCTGGCATTCAGGACCTGTGCACTCCCAACAGCCAGCACTTGGTCTTTGTCTGAAGGTAGCCTTTAGGCTGCCAGAATTTGTCTGCTTCACCTTAATTGGGCATTTGTGGAAATTTAATTCACTTGATATAACCTTGAACAGGTTTAACGAATAACTGAGGTGTGTAAATGCTCCAGCTCTCTTGCTTTCCTAAAGATGTTCTGAAAGATGACTCACACTGTCCCCAGATCTCCCTGATGAGATCCAACCAGTGACTCTCCATCAGACTTTGCTTGGGAGCCCCATCTCCCCGGCCCCCAACACTTGCTCATTCTTTCCTTCCTAGTCCCACTTCACTCCTCCCTACCAGTTCTCCTAGGGATAATTCCTACTCTCTCTCTCTGTCATATGAACCCTTATCTCAGGATCTACTTCTGGAGAACCTAACCTAAAGCAGACAGAATCCTTATCTCTGTGAGAAAAAAAACACAAGGTTTTATACTGAAGTGGTTGGAGACATTCTCAACATCATCTGATCTTTTGACATGACACTGTTTCCATGACTGTTTTGTGTTTTTATATGATGTTTTGTTTTCAACAGACTTTAATTTTTAGAACAGTTTTAGATATACAGAAACTTTGAGAAGATAGTATAGGGAATCCCCATATGCCCTATATCCAGTTTCTCCTGTCATTAACATTTTATGTTGGTATGATGCACTTGTGACATTTAGTGATCTGATATTGATCCATTATTATTATTAACTAAGGAGGACTGTGTTTTTGATTAAATTTTACTCATTCTTCAATTCTTAGCTCAGGCCTAATACAGGTTCTTATTTATCTTCATTCATTCACTTAACATTCACCCATATCACCCTTTTTTATACTAAACTATTAATATACATGCCAAAAATTATTCTATTAAATAATAGGTATAAGGCAGTGAACCAAACATATCAGGTCTAAGCTATCTAAATTAGATTTGAAGGAAAAGTTCCATTCTAAAAAGATAAGTAAATGCATACAAACATAATTTCATACAGTAATCATTAGAAAAAATGGATACTTTGGGAGAGGATGATCTGTATAAATCCTTCTGTGCAGTGTCATTGTAGTTGACACCTGAATCCTTAGTCTCAGGTAGTCATGGGAAGATATGTGGCATGGAGGTTCCAGACAGAGGGAATGGAAACTCCAGAAGACCTAAGGTGTATGCAATGTATCTGGAAACAGCAAAAGAAACACAATGTGTCTAGAGGACAAGGGGAAGAGGAGTGCCAGATAAGGAGGGAGACTTAGACAGGAGAAAGTATCATGAGCTTGTCAGGAAATAGAAAGCACTATTGAATTTATTTCAAACCAATGAGAAATCATTAGACACTAATAATTAGAGGATGAAATGCAAACGGTATCATATGAGGTGATCAACTTTTAAAAATGTCATTCTGAAGAATGGATTGAGGCATGTAAGGGATAGAGCAAAAGGAAGGAGCCTGGATGGATGCCCCATGCTTATCTTTTCAACCACCTGTAGCTCTTGGTTCTAATTTGTAGGCTTAATTCTGTAGTTCCTCTTTGAATGAGAACTATTTATATATAGGACCAAGTCTAATAATTTTTGTTCTCGAAATGATAATCATAATGTTTAGTATATTTGATACTATTGTTGAGAGAAGGAATGAATGATTTCTAAAATCTAACAAATAGCTAGTTAACACCAATGACAATTGTTTTTATTTATAGAGGCCAATGGCTCAGCAAATCAAGGTCCTTCTTCTACTCATGTTCACCAAATCTATTGTATCATTAGATACTATATTTACTTTCCTCTCAGCCATTTTTCCCCAGTAACTTAGAACAGAATCTGATTCCTTAAGCATGTTCTACTTGGTTTTATTTCTCAGCTCTTTGATAACCTTGATACATTTTTTAGCACTATTCCTGTTAATTCATCACATCCTTTTAATATGTACATCTCAGAAGAAGACGAATACTCTGAAAAATATTTGACAGGGAATAAGGATGATTGCCTTGCATGGGACTCTATATTTATACTCTAAATTTGCATATGAGAATCTTGATTGTGTTCTTTTCACAATAGCTCTACATTGTTGATGTTAAATTAAATGTTTAATAATTTATCACCTTGAGTTTTACACCTTTATTATACATTTATATTTATATCCACTTGTATTTAATTTATATTTATAATCTTATCTTGTCACTGAATGTAAGCCTTGGAAAGCAGTATATTATTAACTTGACTTATTTTTAAGTGACAAGCTAATAAATTATGTGAAATTTAATTGTACTATATATTATAGTACTTAAAAAAAATCCGATTGATTTTAAAGGTCCAAAATGATTTTTAAAGCAAATAAATATCCGTACTTCTTTCTCATTTTTTCCACTTGGATTTCCACATAGATTTATGTAGCTGACTGCAGATATATTTAAAATGGAATACTGAGGCTCAATAATCTACTCATTTTCTTTATCTCTTCCAAGGTAGCTTACTTCCATTATTCATTAGGCAGGGGAGTGATAGTTGAGTAAAGTATACACTCCTATAGTCAGAAGAATATGTAAGTAGGAAGACAGCCATACCTTGGTCCTTTTCTTCAAATGATCTTCCCCAAAGAGCATTTTATATTACTTGCTGAAATATGACTTTGAGTACTAATTACTCTCTTTGAATTTAAAAATATTTGGTTGAAATGTCTTAAGTATACTTCAGTGTTTTTCACGCACAACCATCATAATAGGAATATATGTCCCCAGATGATATCAGAACAGCAGAGGTTTTTTATTGTTTCTCAATGATTCCTACACAGGAATAAAATTATGAATACAAATAAAATTTACAGTAAGAATTGTCCTTCTAGATAATCTGGCCTATTTTTTAATAAAAAGTGAGAATTATGATTCAGCTATTTTTCTTTTTACTGTGGTTACCTAAAAACACAGGCAAAAATTTAATGTTAAATTCATTTT
Organism: Lagenorhynchus albirostris; assembly: GCF_949774975.1. NCBI lineage: Eukaryota > Metazoa > Chordata > Mammalia > Artiodactyla > Delphinidae > Lagenorhynchus > Lagenorhynchus albirostris. The sequence continues at coordinate 85,003,894 of NC_083106.1, read as the reverse complement.
TTAGCATACTTTGCTCCTTATAAAATTACTAATTTGTTTCCAAAATTTTTCTAGATTCACAAGTTGTTTTCTGATATAAATTTTTATTCTGTATATTATTTAGATATTTTAATATAGTAAGTTGCTTAAAATCCTTTAACATTAATATCATCCATGCATTATAGATGCAGGTATTAATTAACAGCATAAGTCCACTGAATAAAACAACTTGGCTAACTTTTTGCCTCTGACTATATGTCAAATATGTTTAAGGGTTGAATGGCTTTTTATATTATTTTCCTAAGCTAAAAGTATTTGTTAAAAAACAATAATACACTTAGGAAAAAACAAACGAGATATTTAAGGTAGATAATTTATCTAATGGAAGTTACATATGTTTATGTTGTTGAATGTTCTGATTCAAAGCAAGGTCAAATTTGTCAGAGTTATCTAATATTTAAATTAGTTTTTTAACCTGCTGACCAGCTGTGACTAAACATTGTTTAAGAACTGCTTTAGAAACTTAATCTCAAGACAATATATATAATAGCTGGAAATTAAAAATGGCCTGAAAATTCATTCTCAAGAGACATTTAATAAATAAGGATAAATCTGCAGAATAGAAAAAGCATAAAAATAAGTATTTCATCATGATGTAGTTGTTTATATGTTGATGTAGAACATTATTTATGAAATAATTTAAATGACAGACTGATACAAAATTGTACATAGAGCTATATGTTTTAGAAGAGATACAATCAAGTCAAGAAGTCTCCAGTGCTTGTCATGAATAGAAAAGAAAAAAGTCAATGATAGAAAATGAAAGAGACAAGAATAAAGTCTTAATTTGGCAGTTTACAGATAATGATTGAGTTGACTTTCTTCTCTTATATAATTGACTGTCTCTCAGGGTATAATCTAGAGGAGAGTAGGAGTTGAGGGGTGAATGATTTGAAATAAATTAATTTTGAACCTTATTGGAACAATGATTGTTGCTGAAGCAATCACCAACACAGAACAAATTGGCAGTGGTTTCATGACAACAAAAATCTGCTTCCAAAACATACAATGATGTAATGGCAGTGTCTCTGGTTTGCAGACTACCTTTATCCACACAGTGATTCAGGGACCCCCTGCTCTTTTTATCTCGTGGTTCCACTTTCCTGCCTTGCCATCTTCTTCATCTAGCCAGAGGAAGGAAAGAGAGAATTAGGAGAAAGTGCAACAACTTCTGAAAATCTGGTCCCACAAATGCAATATTCACTTTCTCACAAAGAAAACTCACTTCCATAGCTTACCTAGATACTGGATGACCAGAGAATTTGGTCCTAAATCTGGGCAATGCTTCCCAGTGATGATGCTACATTATAGAATATCTGTCACAAGGCTCACATAGAAACTTTAATTGTTTCCCATCACCACCATCATAGTTCTCTTTTTTTGCCATTTGGGGAAACACACTATTATTTCACTGAACATGTTGACATATTTTCATACTTACCTCTTTTGGGGGAATTATCCTTGCCCTGCTAGACCATTCTTGAAAGGGGACTTATACTATCTTGTTTCACACATTTTTTTGAAGACAAAATTTTAATCCCAAGAAATTAAGCACTTGCCCAAGGTATCAACACACTTAATTAGTAACAAACCCATAAATAGAAACCATCTTTGTCTTATTTCCTTAGAATCTCACCAATCCTGATAATTTCAGCAAAGTATTAAATGGAATACTGCATTGGTTTTTAGGTACTTAATAGCAGAACTACAATGTATTGGGAAAGAAGAAGAAGAAGAAGAAGAAGAAGAAGAAGAAGGAGGAGGAGGAGGAGGAGGAGGAGGAGGAGGAGGAGGAGGAGGAGGAGGAGGAGGAGGAGGAGGAGGAGGAGGAGGAGGAGGAGGAGAAGAAGGAGAAGAAGAAGAAGGAGAAGAAGGAGAAGGAGAAGAAGAAGAAGGAGAAGAAGAGGAAAAGGAAGAGGAGGAAGAAGAAGAAGGAGAGGAGGAGGAGGAGGAGGATAGTTCCATAGGCAACTTGCATATGTTTTGTTAGATAGAAAAAATATTATGTCACTTTTAGTATCCCTGTGGTAACTACTTGTAACTGAATGGCTGTAGAGAGCTCAGATTGTAAAGGACTAGATCTGAAAATATATATTCAAAAAATAGATATTTTTTTGAAATATACATATTCAGATTATCATGTAATGGAATGTACAGATGGATATTTTCTTAGTTGAGTTCCTGTAAAGCAGCATATGAGATGGAGATTAGAATGTTTGCTCTTTATTTGGGACTGCTCTTGGTATAAACACCTCTGTACAGGACACTAAGGAAGCAGGTTTGGGAATGGGGAGAAGTATGGCTGCAGTACATACAAACAAAGGCCTCCATGGTCCTTCTTGGGAATGCTGATGTTAGGATGACCCTGCAGAGTTGTCTCAAATTAGTGTGGGTATTGGGTTTTCATTCCCCAACATTAATCACTTATTTATGCAAGCCATCCCAGGAAGGGGATTCCACCTTGGGCAACATAATTTTTTTCACCTGTGTTTGAAGGCGGTGAACAGCTGAGGGCTGCCCTTGTGGGTGCATCATTCCTGAATTGTGATCTGGTTGATGTATCACATTGTTCACTACAAGTTTATGTGGCAGAGCTTCCTAAGGAAGAGGGGTAGGAGGGAGAACCCAGATTGCTTTTCATAAATCTTAAATTGTTGACCCATTTATTTCCACAGACTAAACAAGGTTTACTTTGGATAGATGTAATAAGAAATATTCTTCTATTGAAAAGTTAGTCTTACTTATATAATTATCCATTTGCTTATGTGTTTATTTGCAACTTTATTCCAGAAATGGCATGAGGAATAAATAGCGTAATCTTATTTTTTTTACTCTAGTCTCTGTTTTGTTGTATTGTGTTGATCCACAGATTAATAACTATAGTGCTATTTTGGTCCCTATCAGAAAGATGCTACAAAACAGTAAATTTTTCATTTGTGTAACTTAACTTGAGTCTCTAAAGGAAAACAATAAATTATATCATTCAACCAAGATTCACTTTGTTTCTTTTGTGGTTCAAACTAATTTATTAATAACTATAGTTTGTTCTAGGTTTTCAAAAATAATAAATTATGATTTTTGCACAGTAAATCCAATTGTAAAGATTTACAAGTTTATGATTGCTGCTATACTTGTATGTGTAAAAAAGATTTTGTATAGTCAAATTTTTATAATTGCCATTTAAATAATTTTAACTCTTGTTTATATTTAGCACTATGCAGTAGGCAAAAATGTATTCTATAAATCTAAATGATGTAATATAACAAGTAATTAAATTTAACACTCTATGAAATATTTTTATTCAGTGTTGACAAATCTAAGATTTAATATAAAATTATAGTGTTCTGTTTTTCTAAGTTACTTTTTTCCTAGTCATAGAAAAAAAATGTGGATGATGTCAGCTGCTTTTGTCTCTCTCCTTCAGTCTACTATCACTAAAACATCCACAACTCAACAAACATGCCTCTGCCCAATATAAAAGGATGCCGGAGAATTCCACATATCTGTACATCTAAAAGTGGGTGGACTGGAGCACACAGACAAGGTAGAACCAGGGGAAGAGTGGAGACAGTTCCTGAATCCCAAGTCCTTCAGCCATGGCAGCTGAGGCCACAGCTCCTGAGAACCTGGTAGCAGCAGGTGACAGGTAGCACCTCTTGGAGGTTGCACAACTCTGACCTTCCAGCCACAGCAGTGCCCACAGCCAAAGGTAACTGGGCAACAGCTGCATAAGGACATGGGTCCTGTTTCTCCAGACATGGAGACACTCACAAGTCCAGCCCCCAGCCCCCATCTGGGGTAGAAACTGCAAACCTGATGACACCAGACACAGCAGAGGTGCCCACGTGACCCCAGCTACTCGCCCAACTCTCCACCTCCCCCTGTGGTGGTGGAGCCTGCAACTCAGGAGATCCCAGATGTGGCAGAAGAGTCTACCATCTCAGTGCCTCAGGTGGGGACACCAGCAAGAGTGGCAGCAATGAGGCATCAGTGACCCTGAAGGCACAAGCAGTGATAAGGTGGGTGTGGGGTGATGCCTCTGAAAGAGGTTGTAGAGGATAGAAAGCGCTACCTCTCAGAAAATATCAGAGGCAGCTCAGGTAAGAGAAACCAAGAATTATCACAACACCTACTGGAAAACAAAAGGAAGGTCTCTAATTTCTAACCTGTTGAATCCTTAGGATTGGTAGAATGGTGTTTATTACTTCTAAAGTGCCAGCAGAGGAACAACTCATTAAGCACCAAGAAGTACCACAGTAACACAGCATCAAAAAAGGAAAATGACTATTCTCCAGAAACCAAACTTAAAATCATGGTATATTGTGACCCAACTGATAGAGAATTCAAGAGAGCTATCATGGGCTTCCCTGGTGGTTTCAGTGGCTAAGAATTTGCCTGCCAATGCAGGGGACACAGGTTTGAGCCCTGATCCAGGAAGATCCCACATGCCACGGAGCAACTAAGCCCATGCACCACAACTACTGAGCCTGCACTCTAGAGACCATGTGTGCCACAACTACTGAAGCTCACGTGCCTAGAGTTCATGCTCTGCAACAAGAGAAGCCACCACAATGAGAAGTCCTGCACACCAAAATGAAGACCAACACAGCCAAAAATAAATAAAGTAAATAAATTTATTCAAAAATTAATGCAAATATAAGCCTAATGAACAAAATATCAAAGTTTTAACTAAAAAAAAAAAAAACTGCCTGAAGAAACTCAACAAGCTACAGGAAAACTAAAAAAGACAGTTCAGTGAGCTCAGAAATAAAATGAACAAACAGGAGAAATACTTTACCTAAGAGGTTGAAACTCTAAAAAAGAATTCAACAAATTCTGGAGCTGAAGAACTCAATAAATGAGATGAAGAATGCATTAGAAAGCACTGGAAATAGAGAAGACCATAAGGAGGAAAGAATTAATTAGCAGGAAAATATAAATCTAGAAATTACAGAAATACAATAAGAAAGAGAATCAAAATACTTAAAAATGAGGAAATTATACAAGGGCTATCCATCTCTTTTAAGAAGAAAAACTTTAGGGTAATGGGTATCCAGAAGCAGAAGAGAGGGAGAAGGGAGCAGAGAGTTTATTTAAAAAATTAGTAGCTGAGAACTTCCCAAACCTTAAGAAGGAACTGGATATAAAAGTCCATGAAGATAAGAAAACACCTAATTGCCTCAATGTAAAAAGAACCTCTCTAAGACATAATATAGTAAAGCTGTCTAAAGTTAATGATAAAGCTGTCTAAAGTTAATGATGAAGGAAGAATTTTAAAAGAACCAGGGAAAAGTGGATGGTAACCTACAAAGTAATCCCTATTAGACCATCAGCAGATTTCTCAGCAGAACTCTACAGGTCAGGAGGGAATTTAATGTCATTCTCACCATACTGAAAGATAAAAAAAGACACCCAAGAAAACTCTAATAAGCAAAATTATCAGTCATATGTAAAGGAGAAATAAAGGCTTTCCCAGACAAACAAAAGGTGAGGAAGTTCATCACCACTAGATCTGCCTTACAAGAAATGTTGAAAAGAGCTCTTCTTTCTGAAACAAAAAGTCAAAAGTACACAAAACTTTGAGCAAGGTGATAAATAGACAGAATTAGAAAATTGTGATTCTATATCAGAATAGATTTTTCAACACTTTATTACAGTATAAAAGATAAAGGAGAAAAAAGCAGAAAAAATAACCATACCAACTTCAATTTGGTAACAAATTCACAACATAAAAAGAGATAATTTGAGACAACAAAAACATAAAAGGAGAAAAGAAAAAGAATGGAACATGTATAGGTAAATGAAGATAAGATGCCATCAGCAGAAAAATGACTATTGAGACATTTATATAAACCACAACGTAACCACAAAACATAAATCTAAAGCACAGATGTGAAAACACACAAAATAGAAGAAACTGAGAAAAACACCATAGAAAACCACCAAATTAAAATGTCAGCAAGAAGCACATGTAAAAAGAACCAATGGAGATATAACAACCAGAAAACAAAAGATAAAATGGCAGTACTAAGGCTTCATCTATCAGTAGTCACTCTAAATATAAGTGGATTGAATTCACCGATTAAAAGGCACAGAGAGGCTGAATTGATCAAAGACAAGACCCAAATATATGCTGCCTCTAGTAGACTCAACTCAGCTATAAAGAGAAACATAGGCTCCAAGTGAAGGGATGGAAGGTGTTACTACAAGCAAATGATAGCCAAACAAAAACACATGCAGCCGTACTCATGTCAGACAAAATAGACTTCGAGTCAAAAGATGTAACAAAAGACAAAGACAGACAGTATATAATAATGAAAGGGAAAATTCATCAAGAAGACATAACAGTTATTAATATGTAGGCACCTAATATAGAAGCACCAAAATGTAGAAACTAAGTACTAACAGACCTAAAGGAAGAAACTGACACACAGAATAATAGTAGGGAACTTTAACATCCCACTTTCATCAATAGATAGATCAAGCAGACAGAAGGTCAACAAGAGAACAGTAGCCTTAAATGAAATATTAGACGGGATGGATTAAATGGAATTATACAGAACATTCCATCCAAATGCAATAGAATACACATTTTTCTCAAGTGCACATGGAACTTTCTCAAGAATAGATCATATGGTAGGACACAAAACAAGCCTCAGTAAATTTAAGAGGATTGAAATCATCTTAAGTATAGTTTCTGATCACAATAGTATAAAACTAAAAATCATTTACAAGAAGAAAGCTAGACAAATCACAAATATGTGGAGACTGAACAACATGCTACTGAACAACAACTGAGTCAAGGAAGAAATAAAAGAAGAAATAAAAAATTACCTAAGTCAAACAAAAATGAAAATATGACATACCCAAATCAATGGGATGCAGCAAAAATGGTATTAAGGTAATAGTTTATAGTAATACAGGCCTACCTCAATAAACAAGAAAAAATCTCGAATAAATCTAACCTTATACCTAAAAGAACTAGGAAAAAAAAAAAAAGAAGAAGAACAATGAAAGCCCAAAGTCAGTAGAAGGAAGAAAATAATAAAGATCAGAGTGGAAATAAATGAAATAGAGACTAAAAAGACAATTAAGAATATCAATGAAACTAAGAGCTGGTTCTTTGAAAAATAAAAAGGAAAGTGACAAATCTTAACTAGACTTACTAAGAAAAAATGGAAAAAGGCTCTGATAAATAAAATCAAAAACAAAAGAGGAGAAATAACAATGTATACCACAGAAATATAAAGGATTATAAGAGAATATTATGAACAGAAGTATGCTATTGAATTTGACAACAAGAAATTGATTAATTCTTAGAATCATACAACTTTCCAAGACTGAATCACAAAGTAGAAAACCTGAATAAATCTGAACATTAGTAAAGGGTTTAAAAAGTAATCAAAAACTTCACCAAAACCAAAAATCCAGGACCAGACAGCTTCACAAATAAATTCTACCAAACATTCAAAGATTTAATACATATCCTTCTCAAAATCTCCTAAAAAAATTAAGAGAAGTGATACTTCCTAACTCATTTTACAAGACCAATTTTACTCTGGTAACAAAACCAGACAAAGACAACACACAAAAAGAAAATTACAGGTCAATATAGCTGATAAACATAGATGCAAAAATCCTCAACAAAATATTAGCAAACTGAATATATTAAACAAATCAAATCAAAACATTAATAGGATTATACACCATGATCAAGTGAGGTTTATTCCAGGGACGCAAGGACAGTTCAACACTCACAAATCAATCAATGTGATTCACCACATAACACTATGAAAGATGAAAAGCATATGAACTTCTCAAATGATGCAGAAAATAAACATTTGACAAGATTCTTCACCCATTTATGGTAAAAACTCTCAATAAAATGGGTATAGAAGGAAAGTACCTCAAATAATAAGGGCCACTTATGACAAAACCACAGCTAAAATCATACTCAATGGTGAAAAACTGAAAGCTATATCTCTAAAGTCAAGAACAAGGCAAGGATGCCTATTCTTACCAGTCAACATAGTACTTGAAGTCCTAGTCCGAGCAATTAGGCAAAAAGAACAAAAAATTTTAAAAGCATCCAAATAGGAACAAAAGAAGTAAAACAGATAAGTTTTCAGAAATTTAGAAAACGATTGAATTTTTTCATAACAGTACTGAAGAACATCTATTGGATTGACATTTTGAAAGATAATTGTGTCTGGAATGTGGAAAATAGATTAAAGAAAAGGGACACACCACCAGGGTCAGGCTAGGAGGACATTACAGTAGTCTTGTTACAGTTACAAGATAAGTGAAATTGGGGATGGTGTGTGCAAAACCAACAACCATTCAGGAGGTCAGATTAAAAGGGATAGACAAAAAATTCTAATTATTTAGTTCTTGTTATCTGGAACAATCCAAGAGAAGAATAGTTTTGGTGTTTACACTTTTTATGTCTCCTTTAAGAACCTAAGAAATGGAAAGATCACTCTACACTTATGCAAAAATTATTTCTACGTCCTGCTTTAACATCAGCTTATGTTCTCAGGTTAGAACCTCACAGAATTTCAATCCCCACCTTAAAAATGCCCAGAATACATTCTGAATTTCCTGCCACACAACATTGTGGAGAGGCCCAATGAAATTGAAATGGTGTCTGTGGACTATATACATAGCAAGTATAAAATTATTCATGGTGGCTTTTCAAGAATCTAAATTGTATTCTAAAGTATTCCAAGGAGGACAGATTCCAGAAGCTCTTGAGAATACAATTCTAATCTTCTTCACAACAGAATGTTCTTCATTGTGTGTGCTCTGATTTTTTTTTCTTCTAACGTAAGTTGATTTTCTCTAGTGCTTCACTGAAAAATCATTAGAGTTGATTAGCATTTTTGTTATAAGCATATGTTATAAAAATTCTTCATGACTAAGAGAAGATAAATTTGGATGCAAAGTTTTGACATACATCTTTGGAATGTACATGGCTAAATATATTAAATATTCTTTTAGCAGAAATGTGGATACACTAAAGATATATAAATTAATAAATTTATATTCACTTTGATAGGTAGGTGTATGTTTATTTATATAGATTTAACTACAAGTGCATTTAAAACTGGGCTTAAAAAGAATAAAATTAAGTAGGTTGTGGTTGAAGCCATTTATGTCATGCCATTTATTTTAAAAATAACTAGTTTGATTCTGTGTATTTAACATATATATATATATATATATATATACACCTATATATACATATCTGTGTGATTTGAAAAAAATGTAAAAAAAAGCATACATCAAATTTGTTATGATATTAATATTAAAAGTGGTATAGAAAGTTTTCTGAAACCAAATCAAAGGGTTTCATATTGGCAGATATTATTACAGAAGGCTTGATTTCCAGCTAGTCAGAGTTCACCAAAGTTCTGAAGTTAAGGGAGCTTGTCACTGCTTCCTAGTACAATCTTATATTTATTTTTCAATAAAAAGTCATAGAGTTATAGCTGAATAGAAAGTTTTGAATAAGATTTCAAATTATTTTTGAACTCCCTTTGGAGAATTATTTGGCTAATACCTGGGAAGATGCCTTTTCTGGAAAGGCTTATAACATAATACCTTCTGACTGTGACTAATAGGAAAAAGAAGTAGGAGACTAGCTACCTAGTATCTGAGACAGGAGCACAGATAGCAAATAATTCAGAGATGGCAGAAGACTTTGTCTTAAACACGGCACTCTGAAGCAAAGCAAACATACATGAATATATGTATATGTGTATAAACTTTTTAACAACATTCATAAACAAGGTGAATATCAGCATAACAAAAGTCTTCAAATGCATACAATGTATATAATATATTTAATATTTCAGAAAATTTTTGAAAAACAGTAGTAAACTAAATAGAAATGGAAAATCTATTTCCTCAAAATAAAAACAATAATATGTTTATTAACTTAAATTTTATTTTATTTCTCTTTTATTTTATTTCAACTGATCATTTGACATATACAACTATCATTTTCAGAGTGGAGATTCATCACTGGAGAAATGAATAAATAGGAAAATTTAGATCATAGGAGGAAATTTACCAGGATGGCTATAAGGAGCTGATTGCATTGATACACTCTTTTTTTCATTGATACACTTTTAATTCAATATGGACATATATTGTGAAGTAAGGCATATCAAAACAAAACACAAAAATTAACTGAAAATACTTTTATCTTCTAAGGTTTCCAATAAAATCTCGGAAAAAAAATTTCTTTTGACATCTAAGTTTGAATGAATGATCCCATGTATTTGAGGATAATAACTATATATATATATATATATGTTAATGTGTGTACAAGAAACAAGATGAAAAATATTGTGAATGATTGCTTTCCTGGGGAAAAGATTGGATTTTATCTAATTTACCCACATTTTACTTAGCCTAAGTTACCGCTAACCATCACCTCTCATGGTCTTGAGTGGAAGAGTAATTGGCTAAATGCTTTGCTCCACTGGTTCACAGGTTCTCCTTGCCCCTTTATTCCATTGACTTTCCCAAGTCCAATCTGTTGTTTGTCATGCGTCAGTCTGTCATAGTTTCTCTTTCTGTATCTCTCAAACTAGAGGCTAAATAACTCGATCCAGCCTTTCTTCCATATTATGGTGAAAACTCCTTACAACCAAGTGTCCTGTCATTTTTCCCACGATATTTCCCATGTAACCTATTAAACTATTTAGGATGGCAGGTACTTAATAAATATATATTTAATTAATTGTCTCCCTACTCCTTTATTCTGGCATTCTGAATTCTGGAGCTTGTTTTCACAACTTTTTCTTTTTTTTTTTTTTTTTTAACATCTTTATTGGAGTATAATTGCTTTACAATGGTATGTTAGCTTCAGCTTCACAACAAAATGAATCAGTTATATACATACATATATTCCCATATCTCTTCCCGCTTGCGTCTCCCTCCCTCCCACCCTCCCTATCCCACCCCTCCAGGCGGTCACAAAGCACCGAGCTGATCTCCCTGTGCTATGCGGCTGCTTCCCACTAGCTATTTACCTTACGTTTGGTAGTGTATATATGTCCATGCCTCTTTATCGCTTTGTCACCGTTTACCCTTCCCCCTCCCCATAACCTCAAGTCCATTCTCTAGTAAGTCTGTGTCTTTATTCCTGTTTCACCCCTAGGTTTTTCATGACATTTTTTTTTAAATTCCATATATATGTGTTAGCATACGGTATTTGTCTCTCTCTTTCAGACTTACTTCACTCTGTATGACAGACTCTAGGTCTATCCACCTCATTACAAATAGCTCAATTTCGTCTCTTTTTATGGCTGAGTAATATTCCATTGTATATATGTGCCACATCTTCTTTATCCATTCATCCGATGATGGACACTTAGGTTGTTTCCATCTCCGGGCTATTGTAAATAGAGCTGCAATGAACATTTTGGTACATGACTCTTTTTGAATTATGGTTTTCTCAGGGTATATGCCCAGTAGTGGGATTGCTGGGTCATATGGTAGTTCTATTTGTAGCTTTCTAAGGAACCTCCATACTGTTCTCCACAGTGGCTGTATCAATTTACATTCCCACCAACAGTGTAAGAGGGTTCCCTTTTCTCCACACCCTCTCCAGCATTTATTGTTTCTAGATTTTTTGATGATGGCCATTCTGACTGGTGTGAGATGATATCTCATTGTAGTTTTGATTTGCATTTCTCTCATGATTAGTGATGTTGAGCATTCTTTCATGTGTTGGTTGGCACTCTGTATATCTTCTTTGGAGAAATGTCTATTTAGGTCTTCTGCCCATTTTTGGATTGGGTTGTTTGTTTTTTTGTTATTAAGCTGCATGAGCTGCCTACAACTTTTTCTTTTTTAAAATCTCATTATTCAAGAATATCAGTTTGACCCCACCATGATCTCTAACTCTGGCTTTAAGTGACTTTCTTCTTTAGGTGTGACCTGACTTAATTTTGGTGTATTTTAAGAATCTTTATTTAGTTAATTAAAAGTTTTGATTTTCACCTTACCTACCATTCTCTATCTTGTCTTTTGAATTCTAAGATGCTGACTAGAGTCTAGTATATGAGTAACAAGCCCTTGGTAATAATATTTTACCAAGAAAAGAAGACAATATATAAGTTACTGAAATACCTTTAAGAATGCTAGCTGTTTGAAAACAAAGATAAATAATAATAATGGTCTGAAGTAATAATTGTATATTTAATAATGGTCTGAAGTAATAATTGTATATTTAACATGATAATACAGCATCAATCATAATTCTGGCTAAAATCTGTATTGAATATGATCAAATGATATCCATAGATTTCTTCAGTTTATAACTGAAAATTAATTGAAAGACAATCTTATATATTTGAGACATTAGAACACACAAAATATAGGATTCAGACAACAAATTTGTCCAAAATTCTTAACAAAATAACTTGTCAGTCGAGGTTGAGAACTTTTGCCTTTACAAAATAATATTTAGTCTCAAACTAAAAATTATTGTAATTATCAAATTACCATGGCCCTATAGTCATGATACCTTTATTCATATAATTCTCTTATAATTATAAATAGTTGTCTGAAAATAGGATTTACAGTCAGATTTTCTAGCATAATTATTTTATTAAATTTTATACTTTGGTTCAATAAAAATAGATTGTCATTCTTTTGACAAAATTAAAGTTAAGTGATATTTACTTGTAAACGTACCTAAAAGTAACTTAGAAACTTGAAATTATCATTTACCATATGCTTTTATTTGCAGTGCTTCATTTGCACTACCGCACTTAAGTCAAATATGCATTTCTTAATTTAGTTTTTTACTACTTTTTAAATTTTGGTAAAATTCACATTACATAAAATTTATGATTTTAACCATTGATTAGTGTAGAGTTTAGTAACACTAAGGGCACTCACATTGTTGTACAACTATCAACATCATTCATCACCAGAACTCTTTTTCTATTGCAAAACTAAAACTCTGTATTCATTAAACAGTAATTTTCTATTCTCCTCTTCCCCCAGCCTCAGGCAACCACCATTCTATTTTCTGTCTCTATGAATGTGACAACTCTAGTCACCTTATTCTTATAAATGAAATCATACAATATTTTTCCTCTTGTGATTGGCTTATTTCACTTAGCATGTCTCCAATTTCATTCATGTATAGCATGTATCAGAATTTCCTTTCTTTTATAAGTTAAATAATATTCCTTTGTATGTATATACCACACATTGTTTATCCATTCATCTGTCCATGGAAAAACAGGTTGTTTCCACCTTTTAGCTACTGTGAATAATGCTGCTATGAACATGGTTGTAGAAGTGTTTGTTCAGTTCCCTACTTTCAGTTATTTTGGACATACATCTAGAAGTAGTATTGCTGGATCATATGGCAATTATATATATTTTTTAGTAACTACCATGCTGTTCTCCATAGCAGCTGTACCATTTTACATTCCTACCAGCAATGTGAAAGTTTTCTAATTCCTTACCAACACTTGTTATTTTCTAGTTCTTTTTCTTTTGATAGCAGTCATACTATTGAGTGTCAGGTAATAACTTATTGTGGTTTTGACTTAAATTTACCTAATTATTAATAATGTTAAATATTTTTCATGTACTTACTGGTCATTTGTATATCTTCTCTGGATAATTTGATTCAAATTCTTTGCCTATTTTTTAATTGGGTTGCTTTTTTGTTGTTGAGTTGTAGGAGTTTTATAGTTTTCTCTCTTATGCTTAGTTCTTTTACCTATTTTGAGTTAATGTTTGTATACAGTGTATGACAAGGTCCAGCTTTATTCCTTTTTAAAAATTTTATTGGAGTATGATTGATTTACAATGTTGTGTTAGTTTCAGGTGTACAGCAACATGAATCGGTTATACATATACATATATCTACTCTTTTTTTAGATTATTTTCCCATATAGGCCATTACAGAGTACTGAGTAGAGTTCCCTGTGCTATACAGTATGTTCTTATTAGTTATCTATTTTATATATAGTAGTGTGTATAAGTAAATCCCAATTTCCCAATTTATCCCTCTCCCCCTTATACCCTGGTAAACATAAGGTTGTTTTCTATATCTGTCACTCTACTTCTGTTTTGTAAATAAGTTCATTTGTACCCTTTTTTTAGATTCCACATATAAGCAATATCATACAATATTTGTCTTTCTCTGTCTGACTTACTTTACTCAGTGTGATGATCTCTAGGTCCATCCATGTTGCTGCAAATGGCATTACTTTGTTCTTCTTTATGGCTGAGTAATATTCCATTGTAAATATGTACCACATCTTCTTTATCCATTCCTCTGTTGATGGACATCTAGGTTGCTTCCATGTCCTGGTTATTGTGAATAGTGTTGCAATGAACACTGGGGTGTATGTTTATCTTTTAAAATCATGATTTTCTCTGGATATATATGTAGGAGTGTGATTGCTCTGTCAAAGGGTAGTTCTATTTTTAGTTTTTTAAGGAACCTCTATACTCTTCCCTATAGTGGCTGTACAAATTTACATTCCCACCAACAATGCAGGAGGGTTTCTTTTCTTCCACACCATCTCCAGCATTTCTCATTTGTAGATTTTTTTATGATGGCCATTCTGGCCAGTGTGAAGTGATACCTCATTGTAGTTTTGATTTGCATTTCTCTAAAAATTAATGATGTTGAGCATTTTATCATGTGCTTTTTGGACATCTGTATGTCTTCTTTGGAGAAAAGTCTATTTAGAACATCTGCTCATTTTTTGTTTGGGTTGTTTGTTATTTTGATATTGAGCTGCATTAACTGTTTGTATATTTTGGAGATGAAACCCTTGTCAGATGCTTCATTTGCAAATATTTTCTTCCATTCTGAGGGTTGTCTTTTTGTTCTGTTTATGGTTTCCTTTGCTGTGCAAATGCTTTTAAGTTTAATTAGATTCCATTTTTTTATTTTTGTTTTTATTTTCATTAGGAGGTAGATCAAAAAAGATCTTGCTGTAATTTATGTCAAAGAGTGTTCTGCCTATGTTTTCCTCAAAATGTTTTATGGTATCTGGCCTTACATTTAGGTCTTTAATCTATTTTGAGTTCATTTTTGTGTATGGTGTTAGGGAGTGTTCTAATTTCATTCTTCTACATGTATCTGTCCAGTTTTCTGAGAACCACTTATTGAAGACTCTGTCTTATTTCCATTGTATATTCTTGCATCCTTTGCCATAGATTAGGTGACCATAGGTGCATAGGTTTATCTCTGGACTTTCCATCCTGTTCCATTGATCTATATTTCTGTTTTTGTGGTAGTACCATACTTTGTAGTATAGTCTAAAGTCAGGGAGCCTGATTCTTCCAGCTCTGTTTTCTTTCTCAGGATTCCTTTGGCTATTCAGTTAATAACCTTAGGACCTTTATCAAAAATTACTTAACCATATATGTGGGGATTTATAGCTGGGCTCTGTATTCTATTCCTTTGGTCTATATGTCTGTCATTATGCCAATACCACATTGTTCTGTACTGTAGCTTTGTAGTAATTGGTTAAATTAGGAAGTGTGAGACCTCCACTTTGTTCTCTTTTTAAGACTTGTTTTGGATATTCAGGTTCCTCACATTTAATTTTTTTCTCATAATTCCAAAGTTTTAAAAATCAGAGACATATGTATGTCTAAAATAAACATTTATATATGTATATAAACTATTTTACATACATTGTGTTACTGTTAGCAACTGAACTTCGTGGTTTATTGTGTGTTCTTTAAAAATTGTTCATTTCTCAACTAATATCTTTAGACTTATGAGTCCTAAAGTATGAATATTTCTTTACTGTTCATTTTCATTTTGTTAAATGACTCCACAGATAACCAGAATAACATGTTGCTCTAATAGTGGATCCCACATCTCTCTGCACATATAATTCTCCTTATGATGTTTAGAAATAACAGCTAACCAGGCTGGTCCCCATCATTGGGAATTCTGCTATAGTGAGTCTGTGATGAGACTTGGAAATTTGAGTTCTTTGTCTGTTCCGAAGGTGACTGTAAGCAGAGGTACTTACAAATAAATAGTTTGAATAAAGATAAAAACACTTGTCTATTCAACTTTGCCCCTATTTGAGTAGGAGAGAGGAGTAGAAGATAAAGTGAGAAAGAGATAATTTGAGAAAAAGGTGGTGATCAAGGTTAGTGTAATACATAGTGATTATTAGTGTCTTTACTGAAGATAAACATGATGCCTAAACTTTCAAGCCATATAAGAAAAGTTTTGGTATTTACTGTCATTATGCAGCCTTAACTAAATTGTATGAAGAATTAGTTAAATAATTGTCTCATTTTAATGATCCAGCATTAAATTCTCTCTATGATTATTACAAAAAAATATGTGGTGTATTATTCTTTCTTTTTGATCCATATTTTTTGTGTGTTTGGCCTGGAAAATATTAGCACATATAAAAATAGGAAAAGAAAGAAAGAAAGAAGGAAAAGAAAAAAGAAAGAGGGAGAGAAGGAAGACAAAGAAAGGAAGGAAGAGAGGGAAGGAAGAAAAGGAAGGAAGGAGATGGAAAATAAAAGAAGACCAATATAACTAAAATAAGGAAAAGAAGGAATAAGAAGGAAAGATAAAGAAGGGAAGGGAAGAGGAGGGGAAGGGTGGGGAGGGGAGGGGAGAGAAGGGAAGGAAATTACTGCCAGTGTTTAGAATCTAGAATTGTTACATAAAATTTTAAATTCCTGGATTTTCTTAAAAACTTTGAAACAGATGGACATCCCAAAGTCAACATGTGGAAAAAGCAAGGAAACAGCTAGCTGGTCCTTTAGCTTGGCAATCACCAAAACTCCATAGAAGCTGTTAGCTATTTCTGCCTCACATGTATATTTTCCATTATTAGCAATGCAACACACAACTGGCCTTTTTAGGTATCCGTGTTTGTTAATTTAGAGCTCAGTAAAATCATCAAGAATCCTGCTATTTGTACTGGTTTATAAAATGCAAAGCCATATATAAATCCTTTCTTCTTCTTTTTCTCCAATGATAGTTTTCTCCTGGGCTTATTCTCTGAGTTCAGCAGATAAGTCATCTCATCCTTGCTTGACTGTTACTGCTTTTTTTTTTTAAATGTTAATAAAATTTAAAATTAATCAATGTTATGCTTAAAACAAATTCAGTTATAAAACAGTAACAAGACTACAGGAGCAAAACAAAAACTCATATTATCAGTTCAAAACAAAATTCAGGATGAAGCAATACATTGTGAAAAATATATTAACTATCCCAAGCTAGAAGCAATTTGCTAAGTTGCTTTTGCTGTGCTTTGATAATATAAGTTTAATTTGATTTTTCAGAGTCTGAACTTGAATGACTGAAGGAAGTCAATTAAATCGAATCTGTTCTAAAAAATTTGACATAATCTAAATAAAACAACTAGTTCAATCAGTTAAACATTTAAATAAATTTGGTGTGCACAGTGAAACTAAAACTTTCATCAACTTGTTATTACTTTAGCCAGTATGTTTGAAAACAAATTTATGGAAATTATTAAGAAAGTGTATTAACAATATGCACAAAGTAGTTAGTTTTATGAAAACTGAAAAATTTCTGGTCTCAGCACTGTTTATAAATTATAGACCTATGCATGGACATCAAATAGTGCAAATAAAAGTGATGAGATTAAAAGAGTGCCAAAGATCCATCTTGTAAAAACACTTTTCAGTTTTTGCACTCATCCATTTCTCTTGAAATTCAGTGACATTTATTAGATTTTTCTTATAACAACTAAAATGTATGACACTTAGAAATCCTTTTTGGATTTAAAAATATACCATTATCTTTATTCTGGTATTATTGATGACACACATAATGGATTTTAAATTTTATTTTCAAGTATGGAAAATTTTTCAAAAAGAAGTCGAAACTTATACAATTGTTTAAATGTCCTAAATCAGGTTTATTTTTTTTCTTAAAATAAATAGGTTACTTTACATCTCCTAATCAGTATTCATTTATTTGAGAATAAAACGTTTCAATATTTGATATAATAAACATCATTTTGTGCTTATTATATAAAATGTTGTAACTTTTCTGATATCCTGGTGTATCAAAGACATTCTCTGGTGCCTTCTCAGCTAAAGTTGCCATTTTTTCTGATAAATGTATTGTCCCTACCATCCCCTACCCACCGCTTCCAAAATGTGGACACCTCAGAAGTCCTGCTATGCTATAGGACCCCAGTGTACAGTTGACTCTCACAGTTGAGGACAACAGACCCAAGCCAGAGATTCTTCCTCTGAGGAATGTGGAGTTGAGTGTCAGAGATGCTTCTCCAACTCTTCCAATTGCTGATTCTGAGAGCATGTGACTGACAGTGATGTTGGGTCACAACTTTGTGTGTTTGGTTGGCACCCGCAGAGTGGTCACCTCACTACATCCCAGCACTAGAGGGCACAGGAAACAAGTGAGGGCATGATAATCCAGAATGATGCAAAAGAGGAAGCTGATACCCAAAGTGTGCAGTGCAGAATCATGAATAACCACGTTTGTCTTGAATACCTATCAACTGGGGGAAAAAATGGACATTATTTAGGGAAAGTGTGATATGAATATACTGTCTCCCCAGCATTGAATCCACTTACATTATTTGGAGGTGACCCTGGAGAAGAGAGAGTGTGGTTTTAATTGTACAAGGGGTAATTTGATTAAATTAAGTCCAAATTATCTCTAGATGTCAAAAAATGTTGACTGTGAAAGCAATGAATCAGCTACACTGGACAATTTTCCAAGCTACTCAACCCAGAATCTTTCCCTATGAGACCAACCATGGTATCAATCAGTGTGGACTGCAGCAAACACGTGCTGTCTACATGACTGAGCTATTCTCACCGTAGTACTTGAGGTGAGGAATAGATGAGTTACTTATTAAACTTTCCCTCTATTAAACTATACATGTGGAAACTTGGGAGTTGTGAGATCAGCAATCCAATATTTTGTGTGGAAAGAAGCAAGAAAAGCAAGGTGCTTATGAGTTCTTTAATACATTTCTGGAATTAATTCTCCTCTTTTCTGAAAACTGGTGGTTTTCTGTGTCTTGAAATAGAGTGATAACATAATCAAGTAGGAACATTTATGTCAGGATTCTCAATTAGTCCAGTGTTCTAGAAGATGACATGAGCAGGAAGAATTACCCTGAAACATTTATACAAGCCTCCCAGAATTCTTCAGGAAATGTCACCACCTGATGTCCTGCTGCCCAAGTCAGAACAGGGAAGTCATTGGATATCTCTATTAGACATACCCCTTAAGGGATATCCCTTAAAGATATATCCAGTCCATCACAGAGCCCTTTATAAATTTCCCTAAAATCTGTCCACTTCACCTGGAATTAATTTTGATCAATTCTTCATTAATTTTCACTCGATTACTGAAACACTTTGTAATCATTTCTGTACCTTCAACTTCTCTTGCTATAATCTATTCATCACATTAGTCAAAGTAATCTTTAGAAATGTAACTCTTACCATGTCACTACTTTATACAAAATTATTCAAAAATTTCCCATAGCCTTGATTATAAAATCTAAAATGATTTGGTTACTACCTAAGTCTCCAGCCACACTTCATATTTTTATTCTTTTAGCCCTCAACATTCTAGATCACGGTTGAACAACCCTGGAAGTGTTGATGTTTTGTACCAGATAATTATTTGTTGTGAGGGGCTGTCTTGGCATCATGGAATATTTAGCAGCATCTCTGTCCTCTATTTCTTAGGTACCAGTAACATCACTGTAGCTGTGATACAACATCCCCAGACTTTGCCAAATGTCCCCTAAGGTCACAATCATCCTGGCTGAGAACCATCACTCTAGATACATGGTTGTTCTTTTATATATTATAAAAACGGTTCTTCTTTTCTTTTCTACCTCAAATTTTTTAAAAATTATTGTCTTCTTCCTGGAATGCTCTTTCTGTACTGCTACTGATTTTCCTACTGATTTTATATCACTTCCTCCCAATGCAGTACACTTATTTAGTTTTACTCTCTAACATCTTTTATTTCAGTCTATCAAATTATCTGCCTTTAATTCCCATGTCATCTTATCAGTTTCTCCAATGTACTCTGTTCCTGCTCATCACAAGAACTTTGTTCCTGCTCTCTTGAATTCTCTGATAATTGCCCATCCTTCTTCTCAAGGTATATTCATCGCCTGTGTTGCTTTTTTCAAGAAAACCTCGTTAGCACCACAGACTTCATGGGTCTGGTTTTTGTTGTTGTTAACATGCACATTAATAATTGTGTTCCTTTTACTCAGAACACTTGCCTCTGTTTGCCTTTTTGTATATATTTGTGTAACTATCTGGCTAACATATTTCCCATCCACAAATCTTTCTACTCAATGAGAACTAGAACCATGGTGTGTGTGTGTGTGTGTGTGTGTGTGTGTGTGTGTGTGTGTGTGTGTGGCTCACCACTGTATCTCCACACATACCACAGAGTCTGGCACATAACAAACACTCACTATGTATTTGGTGAATGAGAATAAAGAGGAGCACTGCTCACACTTATAATTGGATGATTGATTACCTATGTAATGATGCTTCCAGTATGGATCATAAGCTACCTGAGAGCTGGGAACTTACCCCTGTTTAGAAACATTATACATATAGTGCATAATGAAAGGTCTCAAAAATATTATTTTCAAGGAAATGAACATTTTCTAAAAATAACTAACTTTTTGTTAAAAGTCAAAGATGTATAAATTTTAACATTTACAATTAAAACATGGACCTAAGACATCTGCTGACCCATTTTTATGTATTTGTTTTTCATTCTGTAGATGAACAGTATAAATTAATGGTAGGCTAATACTCAAATCTGGTCTCCTAATACTTAGTTAAACATTCCTTTCTTAGTTGCTTAATATCACCTATCAGATATCATTGAAAACTACAAAATACTCTGTGATGTATGTGTTCAAAACTCTAATACACCTACAAACACCATTGTTAGTATGCAATACTTGTCGATTTACCTATATTCCACTATTTTGATTTCCTATTCAATCTCTGTGTAACTTCCTACAGAATTTCTTCAATAACTCTTTTTGCAATAAGTTGATATCATAGTAGTATCATATAATTAACATATAGTTTTAATAAGAATATAACTTTGCTGTTATTCTCATGTTATTGTCATATTATTGTCATGTTTAATATACTTATTTAGCCAATGTAAATATAGACTCAGATCTATAAACTCCACAGAAAATAAAAGGCCTTAATTTTCTGAACTAACATTACTGATATCAGTGTCCCTTATTACCCAAAAACCATTTAAACTTTATGGAATACGAAACAGCATGTTATCAGTCTAAGTATTTTGGACCATCACACTAATAACTGATTCCCTAAAAAAAGTGGGGAGCCCTGTATAAGATTTATCTTAACCAAGCTCAAGTACTCTGGGAGACCAGAGACCCATTTATCAGGAGAAAGGCTTTAGGTCATTAATGACCAAAAAAACATTAACATGACTCAGATCCTGGGGAAAACATATGTAACAGGAAAATTTAATTACTCCACCTCTGCTATACTGAGAATTGAAAAGCAGAATTTACAAAGCATGCTCACAAACCGCATTGGACACAAAAGCTGCATGGATTAAATAGCTTCAATACCTAGGTATGTTGTACTTGGCAAACTGATGTCAGCATGCCATTTCTAGAAAATAACTCTAGGGTTGGCAGGTGAATCACTTCCTACATTACCAACCATGAAAATGATGTAGTGCAGGCCCTGTGGGGTGAAACACATATGAGAAAAGCCTGTCTTCTAGCTGCCACAGAGCTAGGATAAAAATTTGTCTTATGTTAACATTTTGTTCTTAAGAGGTTGGTGTTTGCTCCAGCAAAAGCTTTGTATCCATCACATCCTGGGTGCCTTTGATAATATATACAGCTTTTTACAAACTATTGATGAATATTAAATCTAGAAGAAGGAATAGCAATCTGTCAAGAAAAGAATTTCCCAAAGTAGATATCAACAATGCCCTCCTTTAATTGATTTATTTCACTATTCACCATCCAAAAAAGTTGACTTGAAAAATATATGCTTCATTCTAAAATAACAGTATATATAACAAGGAAGTTTTAAAAATAAAGCCCTATTAAGTATATTGCCAGTAATTTATAACAATATTAAGCTACACATTTCCTCTAGTCCCTTTCTTGAAAGTTAAATATTCACATTTAATCAAAGAAAATATCTTTTAATTTCCCATTGTTTATTGTTACATATACCTAAATTTTTATTTTAATAAAAAATAATTTATAAACCAAGGTTAATGAGTTATAAATATATTGGTCATATTGAAAAGAAACATAATTTTCATCTTTCTGAATTTTCTTGTAATGAAAAGACACAACTTTTTAAAAATCCCAACATGGTCAATTAGAAGTTCTAAATTCTAAATTAAAAATTTCCCCTAAGTAGCATTGTGTCTTTTTTAGTAAGTTACTTCCTTAAACATCAGCTGGTGAGAAAATGAGGATGTTTCTGTGAATTATCTTAAACATACATTTCAAACTCCATTTATGATTAAGAAGCAAAATTATGTTCATCTGAATGAATGACAATGAGCAAGAAATGATATTATGTCTCGAAGGTTACTTTTAGTAATGAAATGTTCTTATTTAAATGTAACAGAAGTCAACACCGAATTCTGGGTGCAGACATCCTCCCTACAAAGGCGGACTAATTCTCCATAAGCGGCTCATGTGGTTCTTTCTGTTGAGTTCCAGGGCTGCCGCTGCTTCTCCTGCATCCTCACTCAGATCAAGAAGCAAAAAGTCATCTTTAGTGGAAAGCTGTGACATCCTGAAAGCAATGGCTTGATACTCGCTTTTGTCATTTTTTCTCATTTGGTCTCTTCTTGCTTTCTTTTCCTTTATTGTTTGGAGTTGGTTATATGCCACTGGAATTAAACTTGAACACATCTGTCCCAGTTTGGAAACATAGCCTTTACATCTTCATGTTCAATTGTTATTTTAGCCCCTTCTGTTCTGATTTCTGTATTATTTTCACAGATTCCTGCTGTGCTCATTCATAATTACAATTCCTGCCCTATATTTCAGTTCTCTGCAAGGGAACTCTTGAGATACGTATTTTTTAATTTTTTCCATGTTTGCTTTATTTCAAATGTTTTTACGGTAGGCATCCTTGCATTTTGATCACAATCTCCTCTCTTTGTTACTCATCGATGCTTTCACCCTACCCATTCTCACCTCGTGAAGTAGCTGCTAATTCTTTGCCATTTTTGTCATATCTTTCACTTTTCACAAACCTAACATAGCTAATAGTCTATTTCTTCCTGAACTTACTCCTCTCTCTGCCTTCCTCTCCCACTAAATGACACCACAATCACCTAACTGCTCAAGACAAAAACTTACAAGTCATTTATAACTTCTTATTTCCTCACCACTGACGTTCAAAACCTTTGTACCATCGATTTCTATCAGCACCAGTCACCTTTTACTGCCTCTATTTCTACTCCTGGTTCACTCTACTATCCTCTCTTGTCCAGATTGCAGTAGTTTAGCTGCTTTTTCTGTTCCAGTGGATTCCCACTGTACTTGAAGTTAAGTCCAAATTTTTGTTTTATATATATGTACATATGTATATAAAAAGGCTCCTGCTTATTCCTCTTGACACATCCTTTGCCACTCCCAGCCGCTTGAGTTTTTGTTTGCCTGCTTGGTTTTTGCTCTTAATGTTTTATGAAAAAAAATATTAATCTTATTTCCAATATGGAGTCTTCATTCTTGCTGATCTTTCTGTCAGGGATGCTCTGTTCTTAACTTTGCTTGACTGGTCCTTTCTTACTATACAGAGTTCAGTCCACATGTGACCTCCACTGGGATAGCTGATTTGACTGCTCAAACTGCCAACCACCATCCATATCCTCAACCCAATTAAGCTCAACTACTTATTTTTATTTACTATCTTAATAATAATGTAACTGACATTTTCACATGTTTAAAAGCTTTTACTTTTTTATGTGCTATCTTCCCATGATAAAATAATATATTCTAAGTAAACAAGAACCTTAACTATGAAGTTCATCTTGGCTCAGAGTTGAAAATCAATAAATACTTAATGAGTGAATGAGTAAAAAAATCCACTTTGCAAGTGATAACTCTTTTACATACTAAATCACCAAAAGAATTATAGCTAGAACACATCTTAGAGTTATCTAACCCAAATGACTTATTTTATAAATGAGAAAACTGAGGCCAGGATATATTATGTGACTTGCTGAAATTCACAGATAGCCACTGGGATAATTAAGACTGGAATGTATACTTCCTATAACATGCAGAAAAACTGAGGCAAAGGAAGAAATGATCGATATATTTTTGTATGACTTTCTCTCCGTCACATTATCTGTTTTATCATGTCACATCCTCCGTTTCCCCATTAGGCACATTTATTCTCTTTCAAATTTATTCTGACAAAGTATATCATAACAAATCCAGTAGCCCAAAAGGATGAAAATATATGACAACTTCATGTTTCAGCTTAGTAAAGAGCTTTGTGGCCATCACTACCATTCGTATGACAAAAGCTGAAGAAACTGACATCACTGGCTCGGATGTAGCAAAGAAATGACTTTGCAAGACAGACCACCACTCCAAAATCTGGAAAGACAGGTGAGTACAGAGAGTATCAATCAACATCTCTGAATCCGGACCAGAAATCACTAGAGACATTAACTGCTTAATGATATCACTTAAAGATAATTTTCATAAATTGCAGGAGACTGTGCGTAGACTAACTAGAAAGTATAAAATATGCGGAGGCTATAGTCTTAGGGGTGCCTGCAGATTCATTGGTTTAGGGTTTTACATCCAGAGACTCCACAAGTTCTCATGAGGCTTCAGCAGAGGGAGGGGGAAAATAACCATTGTGAAATATCCCCAGAGAATTCTGAAATAGCAGAGGCATACACTGCAAGAGAAGGTCTTTACCAAAACCTTAACCTCTTAGGTGAAATGTTCCAGTCTCCTCTGGCCTTCCTGTCTCACCTAAGGAGGAACAAGGTGAGAGACACTTGCAAAGGACACAACCCAGGGATACAAGTCTACTGAAAAAATGAGATATAAACATAAAATAATAGATCACTTCCCCCCACACACACACTATACTGCCACATCAATAGGACTCTTTATATTAACAGTGGTTTACAGTTGAGAGATCTATAAGAAAGACTTGATCTAAGCAGGAGTTCTTAGGGAATCCCAAAGGCAATTTTGAGACAAAAATAAGGGCACTAAAAGGATTTGAACTCTCTAACACCTGTGACTACAGCAAATATTAAACACACCTCAATTCCTGGACAAATTAACATAAAAACTCACACTAAAGGCCTATTTACTTCATTTCCTATCTGTTACATCATGTTTAACTTTCAAAAACAACAGAAAAATTATAAGGAATGCCAAAAGACAGGTAAAAACACAGTCTGAAGAGATAAAGTAAGCATGAGAACCAGAATCAAATATGACAGAGATTTAGGCAATATCATATAGAAAATTTTAAATGACAGTGATTAATATGTTAAGAGCTCTAATAGAAAATTTAAATAATATGCAAGAACAGATGGATAAAAGTAAGAAAAGAAGAAAGTCTCTAAAACAATCAAAAGATAATACTAGCAATCAAAACACTGTAACATGCATGAAAAATAACTTTGATGGGCTCATCTATAGATTGGACACAGACAAGGAAAAAATCAGTGAGCTTGAAGATATGTCAGTAGAAACTTCACAAACCAAAATGCAAAGAGAAACAAGGATGAACAAGAAAAAGAACAGAATATCCAAAAAATTTGGGGTGATTTCAAAAGGTTTAACATATACATAATTGAAACACCAGAGAGAGAAAAAAAATAAAAGGATATAGAAGATATATTTGAAATATTAATGGCCAAGAATTTTCCAAAATGAATGACAGATACCAAATCTCAGAAAGAAGATGTTCAGAGAATACCATGCAAGATAAAAACTAAAATTCTACACATAGCTCTATAATATTCAAACTGCAGAAAATACAAGGAAAAAGAAAGTCTTGAAAGAAACCAAAGGTGTGAAAAAAATCTAACCTATAAAAGAAACAAGGATAAGAATTACAGAGGACTCTCATCTGAAACCATTCAAATAAGAACAGAATGGAATAACATACTTGAAGCATTGAAAGAAGATTAAAAAAAAAAGAACACCCACCTAGAATTCTATATCTAGTGAAATTACCCTTCAAAATGAAGGAGAAATAAGGAATTTCTTAGTGAAGCAAAAACTATGTAATTTATTGCCAGCAGAATTATTCTGCAAGAAATGCTGAAAGAATTTCTTCAGGTAGAAGAATGATATAGGTAAAAGACTCAGATCTACATTAGAAAGGAATGCCATCAGATAATAAATGAAGGAAAAACAACATCTTATTTTCTCAATCTTCTTAAAAATATTTTTTAAATAGTGGTAAAATATACATAACATAAAATTTACTCTCAACATTTTTAAGTGTACAGTTTGGTAGCGTTAAGTATATTCACATTTTTGTACAACCAATCTTTAGAACTCTTTTTATCTTGCAAAACTGAACCTCTATACCCATTAAGCAATAATTTCCCAACCCTGTTGCCCTCACAACCAGGCAACCACAACTTTACTTTGTCTCTGTGAGCTTGAACTAATCTATCTAGTTCCCTAAATAAGTGGAATCATACAGTATTTTTCTCTTTGTGAGTGGCTTATTTCACTTAACATAATATTGCCAAGGTTGCAGCATGTGTCAGAATTACCTTCCATTTTAAGGTTGAATTATATTCCATCATATGTATATACCACATTTGATTTACCTATTTATCTGTCAATGAGCTCCAGGTTGCTTCCACCTTTTGGCTATTGTAAATAATGCTGCCACGAAAATAGTTGTACAAATATCTGCTCATTTACATGCTTTTAATTATTTTTGGTATATACCAGAAGTGGAAATACCAGAACACATGGTAATTCTACATTTGTAATTTTTGGGTAATTGCCATACTGTTTTCCATAGCACTGCACTATTTTACATTCCAACCAACAGTGCACATGGATTTCAATTTCTTCAATCCTTGTCAACCCTTGTAATTTTCTGGATTTTTTTTTTGATAATCATAATAATGAGCGTGAGATGGTATTTTCTTATTCTTAATTGATTTAAAATACAGCAGTTTGTTTGAAATAATAGTAGTAACAGTGTACTGGGAAATTACAATATATGGGTAAGGAAAATGAATGAAAACAATGTCATACAACAAGGGACAGAGGAGTTGGGAATACCATGTTGTACGGTAACTTTGGTATGTGAGAAGTAGTATAGTATTCCCTGAAGGAGGACTTAGTTTGGCTGTAAATGCATATGGAAAACTCCAGGAAAACCTTATTTTAAAAAATAGTATAACATATGAATATTCAATTAAAATGAGATTGCAGAAATAATGAGAAAAAAAGAACAAATGCAACTAATAGAAAACATTTCTACAAAAACATGGTAGGTAATGATCCAACTATATCAGTAATCACTTTAAATGAGATTGCTCTAAATACACCAATTAAAAGACAAAAATTTTCAGAGTAGATTAAAACAGAAACACAAATATAAACACAACCCAGCTATGTATTGTCTAAAAGAAATCCACCTTAAATGTAAAGACTTTGAAAGTTTAAAACTAAACAGATTTAGAAAGATGTAACATGTAAACCCTAATGAAAAGTAAGCTGGAATAACTATATTAATTTCAGAAAAAGTAGATTTCAAAAAAAGGAAATGATCAAGGATTAAGAAGGGAATTTTATAATGTCAAAGGTAACAATGCTTATAGAAGACAACCATCCTTAATGAATGTGCACCTAACAACAGCTGCATCAAAATACGTGATGCAAAAACTCATAGAACTGCAAGGAAAAAAGAAAAATTCACATTATACATGGAGTCTTCCACAAGCTCTTTTGGTAATTGATAGATCAACTGGACAACAAATAAGTGAGAACATAGTTGACCTGAATAGCACTATCAGTCAACTTGATGTAAATGGCATTTATGAAATAGCACAACCATAACATCAGAATATACATTCTCCCCAAGCTCATATGGAACATTCACCAAGCTAGATCATATTCTGGGATATGTAACACATCTCAACAAACAGATTTATAAGAATAGAAATCTACAAAATGTATTAGCAGGCCACAATTAACTGAAATAGAAATAAAAAATGAAGATATCTGAGAAATTCCCAATATTTGGAAATTAAACACCACAACTTATAAACAATGCATAAGTCAAAGAAAAAGCCTGCACATAATTGTTTAAAAATATTTTGAACTAAATGAATTATTCAACTTATCAAAATTTGTGAAATCTAGTGAAAGAAGTGCTCAGATGAAGTTATAGCAATAAATGCCTATCTTGTAAAGGAAAATAATAAGATCTAAAATGATTCATCTACACTTTCACCTTAGAAAACCAGAAGAAGAAGATAAGCCAAAAATAATCCAAGGAAAAGAAATAGTAAATATTAGATCAGAAATCAATGAAATTGAAAATAAAAAATAAAAAAAATCAACAAAACCAAAAGCTGGTTTTTGTAAAGATCAATAAAATTGATTATCTTTCAACAAGCTTAAAAAGAAAAAGATAGAGAAAACAAAAACTACCACTATCAGAAAAAAAAGCTTTAATCTCTACTGATTCCATTGCCATTAAAATGATAATAAAGGAACACTACAAACAACAAGTATGTCCACAACTTTGATAACTTAAATGAAACAGACCAATTGTGTGTAAGACACAAACTACCAAAACTCACATAAGGAAAAATAGATAATCCAAATAGGTCTATATCTATTATGAAAATTAAACCAATAATTAGTAGTTACCAAAAAGTGTTTTTGTGTGTGAAAAAATAAAAAGTCCTCATTGATTTTACATGTGATTTCTACTATATGTTTAAAAAAGGAATGGTACCAGTTCTACTTGATCACTTCCAGAAAATAAAAGCAGAAGGAAGACTTTCAAACTCAATCCATGAGGCCAGACTATCCTTATATAAAAACCAGATAAAGACATCACAAAAAAAGACAAATATCTCTCATGAACATAGATGAAAAATCCTCAAAAATAAGAAATAAATATTAAAAATGAAAAAATCCACATATGAGCAGTTCCACACAGTTTAAACCCTTGTTGTTCAATGCCCAACAGTATACAAAAGTTAATGTCTTTCCTATATACCAGCAGTGGACAACTGGAATTGGAATTTAAAAATTTTTTAAAATGCCATTTCAATAGCACCAAGAACATGAAATATTGGATATAAATCTACCCAATATATACAGCATCTATATGCAGAAAACTACAAAACTCTGATGAAAAAAACTCAAAGAAGACCTAAACAAATGGAAAAATATTACATTCATGGATTGGAAGATTCATTGTTGTCAAATGTCAGTTCCTCCCAACTTGATCTATAGAGTCAATGAAATCTCAATCAAAATTCCAGCATAATATTTTGTAAATATTTACAAAATGATTATAATGTTCATATGGAAAGATAAACAACCTTGAATAACCAATAGAATATTAAAGAAAAATAATAAAGTAGAAGGACTCAAACTAGTTGATTTCAAGGCTTTTTATAAAGCTACATGATTAAGATGGTGTGGCATTGGTAAAAGAATAAATGCAGATCAAGGAAAAGTTACAGTATACAAATATGTCCTATACCCATTATCTCTCTCCACATCATTTAAACATTTCTAGTTTTATCTATTTTGGCCATTATGCATACAATTCTAGCTAACACGTTTATGCTTCTCTTTCTTGAGTTTTCAACTATATGTATCTGTTGGTTGCTTAGTTTTCCACACAAAGAACTCAAAACTGTAAAATAATAATATAACTATGGAAATATAAAATCTTGTCTGTATTCCCTTCCCTTTAAAGAAAGCACTTGCCATTCTGCTTCTTAGGTTATATATAAATCTACCTCATATTTTTATTTCTTCTTATACTTTATTTTACAAGAGTGAAATGATTTCTGTCTTCCACCCTTCCCTACATAAAGTAATGCATAGACTTCACAGGTTTATCTTGAATGTAGTGAATAATATGAAACCATCAGATCAAAGAAGCTTAGATCAAACCACTAACTTAAGAGCCAAATAATCAAGCAAAGGTAGATGACAGGAAAGTGCAGATCACTTTTTGTGTGGAAAGCTAAACAACCAAAAGTGAAATTTCCTCCCTTCCCTATCTTGTTTCTAGAAGTGTAATTTTTACAACAGCACAGAGTGAGGAATGTTTTCTGGAAGCCTCAGACAGCTAAATTAAACATCTGCTGTAGCAAACCCCAGCTTTTTCTTGCCTTTTTTTTTTTATTTCCACAGAATGCAATCTTTCAATCACAGTGCAGCTCTGCCAGCCTAGCAGTCCTTGGTAATTAGTGAACTAAAAGAGAGAAGAATTTTTAGTAAATACATCAGAAATTAAAGACCTTAACTAAGCCAAGAAGGAAGTATGATCTGAATCTTAATTACTATTGTCCATGATCTTCAGTTTCTCAGAGAAAGATTAGATGTCTTGACATTGCTTTGGACCAAAAAAGACAAAAATCTAATGAAGATATTGGGTTTCTAACAATTAACAAAAAGATAACTTGGTACAAATTCTGAACTCTTCCATCTCTGACAGAGTCCCCTAAATAAATTACAAGTGTAAAATCTGAAAAGAATTATTATCCAGCAATTTTAACATCAGGAAGTTTTTGACAAGCATTACCAAAAGGGCTCAGAAAAAAAAAAAGGTGTTTTAACAAAAAGAATTGTTGAATTAATGTAGCTATGTATTTAATCTATAACATCTGACCTTAACTCTTGGTTCAGTCATTTTAGTTAAACAACAAAAAGCTTTTATTTTTTCCTGCCTTGATTAATACATCAGATCTTAATTAACAATATGTTTTTCTTACTTTCAGTCATTACTAAAAGATCTTGGAAGATCAAGGGAACACAGTATGCCCCTTGTCTATCATATCAATGGCCTTCTAGTTCCCCTGAGGGTTGTGGTTGCGTGTCCTCACAGGCTCAGTGAGATCACAGCCACATCAGGGACAACTTTCATCTAACATTCATAGTGCACCTTTCCTACTCCACCTTGTTCTGTTAAGTATTCTGAGTATTTGCAGGTAAAGCAGCTAAAATCTATTGAAATGCTTTACTTCCATAGATGCACTGAAATAAAATCAGTACAGTGTTACTTCCATCTTGCAATTTTTATTTGCACTAATCTGTATGGCACATAATTGGCCTAATTATCCTAATGCTTTGCATCAGAAATGTGTTTAATATGTCTTCATTCAACAATGAATCAGCTTTGCTGTGTCTAAAGAATTCAAAGTCAGACAAAGACTTGACCGATATCTGGCTAATAGGATCATTGAGAAAGTGGATTATTTAGTCCATAAATTTTTCAAATGCCAGTCCAGTTGGTTGAAGCACATTCATAGATAATTTATTTTAGATTTACAGGCCTAAAAATTGTATATCAGAATATATTTAAGGAAATATTACTTTGGGAACTCAAAACCCACTACATATCAATGAAGAATTGAGGTTTGAAAAATCAGATTTTTCTTTACATATGTGTATGAAGATATAGCTGCATTCATAATAAATCTGAATGACTATCTCATTTTACACAGCCATGAAGCTTAAATTCAGTTACACAATTTTCAAAATATAAGTTAAAGCAAGCAAATTGATAAATAATGAAAAACACAGGTGCAAAAAAAAGTAAATATCACAGAAAAACAAATTTAAAATATCTCAAAAAGAGAATAATATAGAAAAATAAATAACAGGTATTAGTTATCCCCATATTTTACTCCTGTTTCATATTTTAATGTAAAGTTTATTCAGTAAAGCTTAATGTAATTGAATAAACTTTACATTAAAATATAGGAACTGTAATATATATTTGTCAATTTAAATACAGCATGAAATAAAATTATGGCATTAATGAGAATAAAAATCAAGTAAAAAATTAATATCTACATATTTATCTTGGAGGAAATTCATCTTCCCAGTTAACTGACTTTTCCACTACACTTGCTCTTCCATTTTAAGTTCTGTTAGTAAATTTTTAAAAAAATGAACAATAGATTTTAAAAGTGAATTTGTGTAATAATAACATTAAAAAAAGTATGAGAATATACCCCCCCTTTGTGTTTTAATTAACTGACATTCTTTGTACACTTTAAAACTATAACATTCTTGTTTTTTTTTTCTACTCACAATAAATTGTGCCTTTTTGTTTCACAGCAACATCAATTAATATACTTGTAAATAAACAATATCTATTTTAGCAATACTTCAAGCCCCCTAGTTTACCCTTCTTTCCACCTTGGGAACAATGAGTGAAGCTCTCACTTGGCAAATTTTTAATTTAAAATAACTTGCAAAGTCATTTTGCATAGTTCATCCAAAACAGTTTCAGAGAATAAACAACTTTGTGTTTTTGTCTCTAGTAGATCAAGCCACGGTGTTGGCAAGAAAAACAAAGTGGTCTCTATTCCTGATGTCATCCTCCATCCACATGACCTTATATAAATCATTTATACTATAACTTACCAAACCATTCTGTGCATCACTAAACAGTGCCTACAGCAGCCTATTCTTCCCAGTTTGGATTGTGAGTCCGCTACCATAGAAAAGCTTAATGTTTGCAGTGGCTTTTCTTTCACATTTTCCCATTAATTTTCATGGAATGTCCTTATCTTTATGGTTAAGATTGGTTGTATTAATATCCCTTTGTGATAAAAAATGATTGGGCCAAGGTACAGAACCCTTGTTCAACAGTCAACTGTTCAACAGTCAACTGCGTCTGTAGGTTGTGTACTATCTCACTTTCAGGCATCCATTGGAGATCTTGAGACTGATCCCCTGTGGATGAGGGCATGGGGGTGTGCTGTATTTGTAAGCTAAATCTAAGCCTGCCAGTTACATGACCCTGCAACTCCTGGGTCGGAGATGACATCATTACTTGTGTCACTGCAAGTAGCAAGAGCTTCTTGTTTGTGTCGGTTCTTTTTGCAAATATTAAGGTTTTAGGGCATTTCATTTTATACCTTTTATACGTGGTGCATAATTATAGCTAATATATATGGCGCTCTTTTGTATCTGTCAACCTCTTTGTTCTAGACACTGCATATTAAATACTTTATCACATTATATAACATATTCTTTTATACTGAAGGGTAGCGGTTCTGAAATTCTTTGGTTTCAAGATTTTTTTACATTCTTAAAAAAGTTTTAGAATGTCAAAGAACTTTTGCATTATATACATTGATATTTACTGTATTAGAAAATAAAACACAATGCTAAAAATATTCTTAATGAATTCATTTTGAGATAACAATAATAACCCCATTCATGTTAATATAAATAATATAGGTTTCCTACTTTATTTTTTAGAGCATTGGTTTAAGATTTTTTAAATCTCTTTAAAGTGTGGCTCAATGAAAAGAGCTGTATGACATATCTGTTTTTCTTTTCAATATGTTTCAGTATGATGAATAATAAGAAAATTCAGTCTCATCCGGATAAGGAGGAAAAGGGAGGTGTATTTCAACATTTTCACGTAACTGTGAATAGTTTTCTTTGGTACTATACAAATATTGACAAGTCATATTGGGTTGCCACGTGGAATCTGAAACCACACCCACAACCATTCATACTCTGTTATACTAAAATTCAATTATCCATCTTGCAGTTTGAACACATTCTTTATTCATGCGAATTATAACACCATGACATTGTCATTTGAAAATTATATGTCTATTAAGTTATGCAAATAGTCTAAATATTGCATTGGTATTAAGCAAATTAAGAGCTTTGATTATTAATTGAATTTCGGGAAATTATTAGTATGCTGAGAAATTAAACAGAGTTATATTAAGTTTATTTTCATGAAAACATAGAGTATCTGTGACTTGACCACAGGTATTTCCTACTGGTGCTTAAGTATTATGGATGGTATTCTTCATCCTTTATGTTCTTAAATAAAAAGAGAAAATTCTTCCTTTAAGTAATGTAGAACACGATAAATTATTTATGTGAGCTTATGTCACTACAGCAGCACCAAAAGTCACAGAAAAAAAGTATCTTTAAGACTGAAACAACAAAAAAATATGTTTATGTATAGTTGAAGCTTCCATAATGATACTGGTTATACCTTGGATTTGGTTGGCATTCCAGTAAAAATAGGCTTGTTTTATTTATAGCAGTGCCCTTTGTGTACTGATGGTGCTCTTACACAGAGGACGTTTAAATAAATGTAGTCATAGAATCTTAGACCTGAATACAACCTCAGAGATTATCGAGGCCAACATTCTCATTTTGTGTGTGAAGAACCTGAGAAGTGAGAGATCATTTGACTTATTTAAGTTAATAACTGGTTGGTGATACAGCTGAGACCAGAATATAGACCCAAGATTTCTGTTAAAGGTGTTACATTATTTTCCCCTCAACTAAGAGTTATGGTTGGTTTCAGTTTACTTTGAAAATGAGATAAGAAATTTGTGGTTATATATTTTATAAATGAATCAGATTAAAAATAAATCCACAGAAAAATTAGAAAAATAAATATCTATTTATATTTACTATAGTTATGGTTCTGCTAGTCCATGAGACTATCATTTGTTTTTATTTATAAATAACGTATGACTGTATAAAATATCTGGTCTATAAGTGGAATTATCCAAATACCTGCCTGAAAAAGTTAATGTAAATCTTAAACTGCATTTTCTTTCAGAATCTAATTTCATTTATCATAACTTACAATAAAAGACAAATCCCTAACTTCTGAGTTTAGATTTCAATTAGCTAGATGTGACTGTTTACTCCCATTCACCATTAAATAGAAACAGGCAAAAATAAAGAAAAAAATGCGGAACAATAATTAAATGTTCACCATTTCCTTAGAAACTAACTCTTAATATAATTAATAAAAGCCAGATATGAGAAAAGCAATTTTTGAAGCACCTATCAATAGACCCATGAAAGATACCCGTTCATTGTTCCCACTGAATGTTAAGCCATAAGAGGATTGGGGCTGAGCTGTTTTGTGGAGCAGCTCTATAGTGTGGCTGAGCCAATCTATTGCTCCTTGTTGGTCCATCTCCAAAATTACATCTATTTTGCATTCATTTAGAAGAAATGAGATGAGCAATGTACATGGAATCCTAAAAGATATAACCAACTACAAGTAAGGGCAGAGAGAGTAAGATGATTGTTAGCAGTATATTCTGTATACTTTATTTTCCATATTTCAATTCAAATACATAAACTGCAGACCATTTCACACCATACACAGAAATAAGATTTCCATGTCCTCATAGATTACTAACAAAGCAGAGGGGAAAAATACCTACTGAGCAAGGGAGGGTTAGCAGCAGGCCTGCGTAATTGATACTTTTCTGTAAGTAGGGATATTTTCTGTAAATACTTTTCTGTAAGGAGGGATATTAAGGAGTAACACATCAATATTTCTCATTTTCTCCATATAATAAGAAGCACAGTTGTCTGCTGTGAATGAATGAAAGGAGATTGGGTATGGCACTTATGAAGATTCATTAAAGTTAAAATAATCATCATGGGGAAAGCACTTTGTAGCTGACCATGGAAAGAAGAGGGTTGGTGACTAGTACTGAAGGTTCTGTGGGTGTTTGAGACCTTGATTTACACTTAGGGAAAATTCAATATACCCATTTCACTACATTTCTACATCACATAGGACCAGAGACCAATAGCAGCTTTTAGTATGGTTTCAAGGTAGGGATTTTGCTTGGCTTTTGAAGAGAGGAGTGGAAGAGAATGCGATTCCAAGATACTGGTGCAGGGCAGATTCATGTCCGAAGTTAGAGCAGCAAGTAGGCTGATAACCAAGGGACAAGGGGAGAGTGATAAACTGAGAGATTGGGGTTGACATATCCATACTACTATATTTAAAATCGATAACTAATAATAACCTACTGTATAGCATAGGTCTATAATGACCTATATGGAAAAAGAATCTTAAAAAGGGGGGATATATGTATATGTATAACTGATTCAATTTGCTGTACACCTGAAACTAACACAACACTGTAAATCAGCTATACTCCAATGATAATTTATTTAAAGGAAAAAAAAAAGGCTAAACAGACATTTTCAGAAATATAAAAAAAGGAGGTAGGCTGAGTAGAAAGGGAAGAAAACATAATAGAAGCAGATAACATGAAAGAAAATAAAAAGATTACATGTCTAGAAAGAAGACTTAAAAGAGAATTGTTTGGAGGTGAAAATGTGGAAATAATTTTGAAATCTAGATTTTGAATCTAATTTTTAAACATGTGGCCATAGGGAATTAGTCATGGGAGTTGAAGAAATAAATTAACTATGAGGAAAATTTCATATAGGTCATCTTCATGACAAAATAACTCCAGCCCTAGGGCGGTGAGCCGAATAGTGAAGAAGTGCAAGAGCATAGACGAATTTCTAGAGGATGTTGTGGCATAAGCAGGCTAGTATTAAATTACAGATTCAAGAAGAGTGAGAAAACGTATACTTTAAAGAAACATGAACATTGAAAATAAGCAGCAAAGTGATGTTGAGAAAGGGACCGTTGAATATCACAAGAATGCTGATCCCAACTTGGCTCTGAGGCAGATCAGGGATCCACAAGTGTCCAGTATCCAGTGCAGAGAGCTTCAGGAACTGATAATTCAAAGACTTCTTTTCCTTTTTCTCTTTGTTTTATTCAAAACAGTGGCCTGCTTTCCTAATTCCTTTCTCCAGTCCTTATAGTTAATTCAATATATTTTATCTCTCAAAATGCCCAAGAGTTTTGGTGATTTTCTTTGTTTTAATGAATAAAAACCGTGGGCAGTTTAGAAAGTTCAAAGTTTTGACTAGTAACTTAGCATTTGAAGATTTATCCTAGAGAAATAAGAAGATGTATCAGGTATAAATTATGTGGATGAATATTAGTTTGTAACATTATATATGCTAATGAAAATTTGGACATAATTTAAATATTAAGCAACAATACAAGAATATATTATTTTATACCTATTTTGTATGATAAAATATAAAGCGTGACTTTATGATTTCACATAACATATTTTCAAAGTGTTTTAGTATAATATAAAATACTTAAATATTGTGTGAAAAAAGAATGCTACTAACAATATACTAAAAATAAAATATATTATGCCTGAACGTGATATATTCAAGGAATTGCGCCAAAGCTACAAAAATAGTTTTCACTGGATGGTGTAATTATGAAAGTTATTATTTTCCTCTATGGGGTTTGACATTTTCCAAAGAACAGATGGGTCAAATTGCAAACAACAAGAGGATAAAATTAACCTGTCTTTATCAATAATCACATTAAATGAAAATGGTCTAAACATTCCAATTAAAGGTCGATACTGTCAAATTGGTTAAAAAAGCAAAAATCAAATGTATGTTGCCTACATGTGATTTAAATATAAAGGCAAAAGTAGGTTAAAATTTTAAAAATATATGGTAATCAAGACTGTGGGATATTGGCAGACATATAGATAAGTACATTAGTGGAATTAAAGTCTAAAGAAAGCTGCATACGTATTTGGACAACGGGTTTTGATAAAGGTATAAAGGACTTTCAGAGGAGAAAGAAGTCTTTTCAAAAACTGGTGCTCCAGCAAATAGATATCCATATGAAAGCAAACAAACAAACAAACAACCCCACAACCTTTTTGTTTTACATCACACCATATACAAACATAACCTATAATGGATCATGGAAAGAATTATAAAACCTAAATCTATAAAACTTTTAGAATGAAATATAGGAGAAAGTTTAATTAATTTATTTTTATTGAAATATTCACTTATAACATTTTATTAATTTCAGGTGTACAACATAATGATTCAACATTTGTGTATATTGTGAAATAATTACCACAATAAATCTAGTTAGCATCTATGATCTTTCACAGTTACAAAAACTTTTTCTTGGGATGAGAAATTTTAAGGTCTACTCTCGCAGCAACTTTCAAACATGTGATATAGTGTTATTAACCATGGTCACCATGTTGTGTGTTGTGTCCTCCATGACATTTATTTTATAACTGGAAGTTTTTACCTTTTGGCCACCCTCAACCACCCACCTCTGGCAACCACAAATCTGTTCTTTGAATCTATGAGCTTGTTTTTGTGGTTGTTTGTTTGAAGACTCCACATAAAAGTGATAAAATATGGCATTTGTTTTTCTCTGACATATCATTTAACATAATATCATCAAGGACAACCCATGTTGTTACAAATGGCAAGATGTCCTTCTTTATTATGGATGAATAATATTCACAGGATAAAATTTTATGACTTTAAATTAGGCAAAGATTTTGTAGACACAATTCCAAAAGCACCATCCATTAAAAACACATTGATAAAATAAACTTCATCAAAGCTGAGAACTTTTGCTTTTCAACAGATATTGGTAAGATAATGAAAATACAATTCACACACAGAGCAAAACTACTTGCATATAAATATCTAATAAAGGACTTTTGATCAGAATATGTAAAACAACTCTCAAAATTCAATGACCAGAAGCCATTTCTAAAAATGGGCAAAGTGTTTAAAGAGAAAATTCAACAAAAAACAATACTGAAGGCAAATTAGAACATGAAGGGATGCTCAACAGCATTAGAGATTAGAGTAATGATTGTACTTTAGAACTATAATGAGATCCTATTATACACCTATTAGAATGTCTATAATAAAACCATTTGCCAAGTGTTGTGAGAATGTTGAACAAGTGGCACCCTCAGACACTCCTTGCAGGAATGTCAAGTGCTAAAGACATGAATTTTCATGTTGCTTTATTTTTGATAGCCAAAACTGGAAACAGCAAATGTATCCATCCAGAGATGAATTGAAAAACAGTTCTGGTATAGCCATACAATGGAATACTGTTCAGTTATAAAACAGTTTGAAACACTGATATACAAACAACAAAGATAAATCTCAAAATAATTATACTGAATAAAAAAACAAACAAAATAGAGTACATACATATGATTTTCATTACATAAAATTATGTAAATTGTAAACTAATCTATAGTTTATCTGGGAATAGTATGGGCAGAGGGTGGTAGGAGCGAGAGATTCTAAGGAGCTTAATGAAATTTTTGGTGGTGATGGGTATGTTCATCATACTCATTTTGATGATGGTTTTATGGGCTTATGCAGGTACAAAAGCTCATCAAATTGGACATTTTACATAAGTGCAGTTAACTTGTGTCAATTTTACCTCAGAAACACTATAAAGCTTTGAAAAAATTAAAATATCATAGTCATTGAAGTAAAATGCTTCGTAGAAAAAAAAAGCAATTTATTCTGGAGGTCAACTTACATGGCTTCTTTTTTATTACTCAATAAAATATAAATATAATTGATGTATAGTAAAATATAAAAAGAATTCTGATAAATCAAATCATATAGATAAACATTAAGTCTAATAAAAATGGTTAAATCAAAGACTAGCTTTCAAGCATATGATTACCTAATAGGATGTTTTGTATTAAATGCTTTCATTCAACAAACATTTCTTGAACATATTCTATGAGCTGAGTTCCTTAGAAGCACCTAGAATATTTTTCAGGGATTTAAGAATATAAATAACTAAAGATTCAATTATAAGATACTGTGTTGAAATTTGAAGTATGCCGAGGTTTTTGTAAGGTGATAGAAGATCACAGTAATTTTTTTTCTACAAATGTTTTCCTATAAGTTCCAAGGATTGAATATGTGCTCAGAAATAAGTGTACCCAGGTGAATGGCTTGAGAGACAGGAAACAAGCATGGCTTTCATTGAGACTAGGGAAAAAAGAAACCTTAAGCTAAATATGTTTATTAGGTTACATGGTACAATGGTATGGAGTGCAAGGGGGATTTATAAGGTCAAGAGTCATCAACACAGATGTTAAGTGAAATGATGAGACAGTATGAGTTGGTTCAATAGGATGTGTTAAATTAAGAATAGAAGAGCACAAAGTTTAGGATTAACATATACATACTACTATATATATAATAGATAACCAACAAGTACCTACTATATAGCACAAGGAACTATAGTCAATATCTTTTAATAACTTATAATAACCTGAATCATTTTTCTGTACATTTGAATCTAACACAACATGTTTTTTTTTTTTTTGCGGTACGCAGGCCTCTCACCGCTGCGGCCTCTCCCGTTGCGGAGCACAGGCTCCGGACGCGCAGGCTCAGCGGCCATGGCTCACGGGCCCAGCCACTCCACGGCATGTGGGATCTTCCCGGATCGGGGCACGAACCCGTGTCCCCTGCATCGGCAGGCGGACTCTCAACCACTGCACCACCAGGGAAGCCCTAACACAACATTTTAAGTTAACTACACTTCAATTAAAAAAAAAAAAGAAGAGTACATAGTATAACCCTGAGAAAAGAAATATAATGATGGGACACAGCAAGTGCAGGTGGCAACAGAGATTGGATAAGGGTGATTAGAAAGGTAGGGGGGAATGCATATCTTCCAGAACATTGTACAACTACACACTATTTGCATATAAAGTATGCTACATATACTTTCAAAAGTTAAAATTATCTAATCTAAAATTTTAAATAATGTGTATTTATTTACATAAAAACCTACTTCCATGGATATATTTATGTCACTTGATAAGTATGTGCAGACATATAGAGCTTTCTTAGAGAATAAAGCATATTCTTTACTTAAAATAAGATCTGTATTCATATTAACAAATATGATCATGATTCTACATGATCCTAAATGTAAAATATCATTTTCCAAAGAGAAAAATTTAAAAAAAATAACTTTTTCAAAATAAAATAAACAATACTAGATTCAACCCATAGTTTTTTTGAGAAAGTTGCAATTTTTTGGATCTTTGAGTATGTCACAATTCAGTCAGGTTTTTTGTGAGATATAATTAATATTAAATTTGTTTTCTTTATAGTTCTTTATGTCAAATTATAATTATGGTTGCAGTGCTGTAAACTTTATTCAGAAATATGCTCCATTTACTAAAATAAGAAGCTGGTTTTTAAAAGAGGATTGAATTAGCCCAAACACTCCATACACTCATTTGGCCCAGCAGGGATTTTAACAAGGATGCTCACATGATAATTATCATCTTCTTCCTTTTGGCAGATGCCTTATTTCAGAAACGTAGAATTTCTGATGTCCCCTGTGATATATTCTGTGCTTCTATTGTTGATAAAAAAGACTAAACATTTAAATTAAATTTAGAGAAATAATGACTCAAAGTTTAAGTACCTATATGCCAAATTTTAGGGAAAAGCAAATAAACACAACCAAGTTATAAATCATTCTATGGGGGATTTATGATGGAGACAATAAGCTGACTTTAACTATAGCTTCTCTGTTGGGTGCTGTGCTATAGAACAGTTATAATAAGTCAAGCAATGAATGAATAGAAATAGAATTATTTTAAATTCCTAAGGATAAGCTCCTGAGAATTATTTCTCTCTCACTGTGTGTACTTATATGTGCACGTCTCTTTTTTCACTATGGATATTTTACACTTTATTAACTGTACCATATTTACTTATTCCTGCCAACAAATCTCTGATCAGATGGATATCTGTGCTCTATTTTTTACTTTAAGTTTGTATATTATGTATTTGTACATACAGTGTTCAGTTTTCAGTACATTCTGCTACAAGAAAACTCTATTACCTGACCATCTTAGAAGAGCCTATGAAGTGTATGTTTTGTATTGCTAGGAACGTCATTTGCAATTTTGTAAACAACTGGAATATTATTAAAAATCTTGTATTTTCAAAATTCTAGAGTTCATTTTTAGGCTTATTAGAAATAATCTTCCTCATGAATCATTGTTGCTAAATCCACTTTATGAAATAAATTTGCTTAAGAGGCAATCTAGGATGGGCCTGTACATATTTTTCACAACCAGTATAGTTTTTATTACCTCCATTTACATTAATCAAATTTTGTAAATTTTTAGGGAAAAAGTTTCTGGAAATTAAGCAAGTAAAGAAAGTAGTAGAAGAGAGAGCAGATAGGAAATAAGGTGTAAAAGAGAGAAGACTGGGAGAAGGGCACACAGTGACAAAGATATGAAGAAAATAACTTGAAAGAAATATAAGGAAAAACATCATAAATTATCTTTGAAATACAGTCATCTTGGTATTAAATTTTCCAGATACTTTGTGTGCATTTACCACAAAAGAAACTGGAATAGATACAAAAAGCTTAAGGAAAAGAAGACAAGAGAATAACTGAAAGGAAACAAAATTTAAAAGCTCATATCTCTGAAGTTTCCCTACAGATTTAACAAATACCTATTAGGTTGCTCTGTCTTACTAAGTTAAAAATACCATAAAAGATAAGCTTCTTGCTTATGCAATGCCTTGGATTCAGAAAGTTATAACAACTTTGTTTCTTACTTTTCAACTTAATATCCCTCTTTACCAGGTAAACAGGAATAATTATTTTCTGGGAAAAATCATTTTCAAATAATTTGTTTCAAATTTTCAGTCAAGAAAATGATACTGTGTTAACTAAAGTAAGAACTATCAGAGACTTCAAGCAAGAGGTCTTTCTGCTCATCCTTTGAGTGGTGGACAAAGGGCCTAGCAGGTCAAAGTACTTTCTGAGTACTTTCTGAGAATGTTAGAGCCGGCAGGTAGCTAGGTATGAGCAGAGAAATGGGGGTAGGGGCCAGGTGGTGGGAAATCATACATCTTGTAAACAAGTCCATGGAAAGAGAAAGAAAAGCAGGAACCTCCAGACTGACAGGAAACCACACATTTTGGGTGATAAGTGTCTTGGGGGCAGACAAAGAAAGGTGGGGAAAGGCGGGAAACTCCTGACTGTGAATGCAACCTGTTGCTCATTATATTACAATAAAATTAGCCTTGCAGATAAGAAGTACCCATCATGCACCGACCCCATGACATGTCTGATCTAAGCTAAATAAGGACAAAAATCCCTCCTCCTCTTGGGAAGATGGAGCTGGGTCGAAAATCAGGGAACATGACCCCCAAAGTCCTCTTTCTGCAGTTAATATTCCACCCCTTCATTTGTATGCCCCTCACAACCAGCTTGCAGAAGAAACTCAGGGCAGCAGCTCCTCACCTGTCTACTCGCTCTTCCTCTGAGAGTGTGTTCTTGCTTAAATAAATGCTCACTTTACTTTCTTAACCTCCCTGTCTCATCTCCAAATTCTTTCCTCAGGGAGGCAAGAACCTCAAATTCACTGGGAACAAGAACAGTGCTTCCTCAGAGTGAAGAGGTCAGGAAAGGACACAGACCCTACCCACCATGTGAAAGTTTGCAGCAGAGTCAATGGAAAGAGCTTTGGGAAGTTCACCATGTGTGACTCACTTCCAATGCTTGCTCTTGAATGTGAGGATAGGAAGTGGAGAGAAACTTCACGATAGGAAGGTAGCAAGAAGTCAGGAGACAACGAGACAAAAGGGGAAATGCTGCATTATTCCTGATTTCAACGTGACTGTGAGATTCAGCGAAGGGCAGAATGCAGCCAGAGGGGGAAAGAGGTGTGCCTTGCACTAAACTATTATGTCAGGTTCACTGAAACATGTTTGACTAGATGCATAGGCAATTACATATTCATTAATTGACAGCTGGCAGCCTACATAATTAGAAAAGACTGTCCCAATATTTCCATGCGATTCCGTTTGTAAACAACATCAAAACTTTGCTTTCTTTAGAGATATTTATAAGAAATAGAATAAAATAAAAAGAAATGCTCATGGAAATAAGGTGCTATTTCACACAACAAGACTTCATTTTTGACCCACTGTCAGAATGTATAACAGATGAAGTGAAAAAAGCAATGG
Source organism: Lagenorhynchus albirostris (assembly GCF_949774975.1). Classification (NCBI taxonomy): domain Eukaryota; kingdom Metazoa; phylum Chordata; class Mammalia; order Artiodactyla; family Delphinidae; genus Lagenorhynchus; species Lagenorhynchus albirostris. The sequence continues at coordinate 84,959,849 of NC_083106.1, read as the reverse complement.
ACTAAGAATCGGAAGACCAGGGTTTTCATCTTGGTGTTGCTGCTAATTAACTATCTGACAAAGAGCATCTCAGTGTCTTTGGATTTGAACTTTCTCCTTTGTAAAATGAGGCAGTAGTTGATCTCTCCTGTCCAGTGCTGAAAATCTATATACATTGCATTCTCTTTTCTAGCAGTATAGATAGATTTATGTTGACCTATCTCTGTGGGTTTTTAAGTTCTTTTGTGAGTACTGCTATGCTCCAGTAACCTTGACTGGCAATGTTTATAGGTATAGTCTGTATGACAGAGGGACTCAAAATGATTCATGCAAAAATCAAAATCTCCACCCCTGCCAATTAGCAAAGGCCCCAATCAATGAAGTGTCCTGTGCATACTGTGATGCCAATGATTCCTTGGGGATGTATTTCCATGAATGTCTGTTTGACCAAGAAAGAATGCATACATCGTGAAATAATCACATAGAATTTCAATAACATTTGAACAAAATACATTCTTTTGAGAGAAAAATTACAGCTTGTATTGCTTCCTTTTTTCTTTATGATACAGGTAGAAAGATGAAAAAAATCAGTGAATTAAGGAGATTATAAATCAGCATCCATGAAGTTAAGTGTACTTCTGTGAGCTACAGTAGCATGCATAAATATGCCTAGATTTTAATAGCTCATCTGTGAGAGTGAATAGAGATGTTTATGTATATAAAATACTATAAATGTATGTGCATTTATATATATAATTATACATGTTATCATGTGTATTTTATATATATACACAAGTATATGATGGAGGACAGAAACACTATAATTGTCTGTTTCATTGACTATGTGATTCCAAGTTTTAGTTTCAGTTTTATCTCAAAATCACTGGTATGCCTGTGTCATGCTATCTTGAAATGTTGATATATTTTAGTAAAATTTTAATAAATGTGTTCAATTGTGCTGCATTTAACAATCTGAAAACAAAATGATTAGTGACAAATAAGGTTTTCAATAATACCTTTGAAATATGATACAAATAATGTAGTTTTGCCCTCTTATTAACCCATTTATCTAAGGCACATTGTTTAGGAGAACAAGGTCATGAATTTGAAATCAATGTGAACTTTATTCTGCTATGCAGTTACAAACTTTATTACTGATATCTTCAAAAGCTCTTTTTCAAAAGGCTTTCTTTTGTCTAATGACATTGTGAAAGAATGTGGATAAACTAGCAATAAATTTTCATGTTATGTATCAAGAATGATATACTAACAATGGATCAGTACTGGCATAAAATTCAAATTTACATATAAAAGACTGCATAGACCTTATGGTCCAACCCATTGTCTGTGGACCAGCCAAAACAAATTGTACTTCTCTTTTCTCTCCATTTTTTTCTACTTCACTCTTAGGGACTCTGTTATATAATTTAAAACATTTACTGCTCTGATATACAATTTGACTTGAAAAATACTGATCCAACCCAATCCTACTACAGATGAGTGTACTAAGATCTAGAGAGCTTAAGTAACTTTTGTCAACAACAAATTGGCACTTGCCATTGGCCCTTGCCATCTACCTCTATAAGGATTAAATCATGTGTTGCTGCAGCTGCTGATTTTCAACCTCCCTGAAAGGAGTTCAGGTGGAGAGCAGAAATAGGCACTCTGTGCTCTGGGAAAACTGGCAGAACAGGTCTTTAGATAGTTAGATATTTTCAGGAGGCAATTTTATGAGCCCAATTCTTATATCTCCTCATATCTAGAAAAACACTCAAATCCTTCATGGTGATGACTGCTCCTCGTGACTAGCAGAAAACTTCTGCAAAACAAATACATGCTTGATTGTATGTATGTACTCCCCCTTCACCAATGTCACATATATACTGACCTTTCCCCTTACCTCTTTGGAGCAGTTTCTCAGAACCATCTGAAATGCTGTCTCCCAGGCTATAGTCCTCATTTTGCCCCACATAAACCTTCGTTCACACCTTTCACCTTGTACATTTTTTAGGGTCAACACTTTCTAGAATCCGTTTGTTAGTATCACAGTTGAAACCTAGGTCTCATGACTTCAAATGTAGTAATTATCTGTTAGACTTTGTATGGGCTAAAACCAAGACCGATTATTTTTAATATGATTTTCTTTTGGTATAAATATTGTGAGTTTATTCCGGAAGTTAAAGCTATAATTTTTATGGAAATTAGGTTCTTGCTCAGAAGATGAAATTAGTCAAGTGAGAAAGGAGAAGTTAAGGTTTTTAGCAATTGGAAACAGATCTAAAATCTAGAAACTTACCTGCCTAAATGTCCTAGAGAAGGTTCTCAGGACTTTTCAAGTAAGGAGCAGCACAGTCACCAGTCAACTTTAAAAAGGCAAATGACAATTAACAGAACCTTTTCCTTTCACAGACCCATGTATGTATAGGACTAACAAATGGAGACATAATGGGTGATCCTATTAAAGACGTAGGTAAATGAGCAGTAGGACTTCTAAATGTCCAGCAACTTAAGTTTATGTTAAGTTCACAATTTGAAGGGACAGAGAGGTTTTAAATGGAATAGTTATATAAACAGAACAAATGTATAATATTTGACAAAGGAACACTTGTTAACTCCCAAGAACACTTTCATGTTGGCTTTTGCCCAATTTTGCACAATCTGGAGTCTGCCCCAAATGCCTCTCAGAGTATGTAACCAGACACTTTGAACACATATGAAGTATATTTAATTAGAACACTAAAATCTCTGCCTTCTGTAGTAGATTATCATAAAATCAAATATAATTAAAAACTCACTTTATGAGCATATGGTTGGGACTAAGTGTGTGATGATATAGACTTTCAATTTTTAACACTTTGTTTTGAAATAATCTTATGCAAAAGTCACAAGAGATAAAGTGAATGTTTAATGGCATCATGATAAATGAGCTTCATGCATTTATCTTCACACTGGGAACATTATTATCCATGTGACTGGTATATCAATAGTCTGATGGTTTGAAAGGGATGTGCCAATTTTTGCCTCTGTGACACTCATTTTGCTTTTTAGCCCAATCCATTTATAAAAGGCCAACTATCAGTATGACATGCTGCATGTCATTTGGATTGTCTCCATGTTCAACCTCTGAGTTGATTCATGTTTTCATCTTAATGAGATAGAAGGCTATAAATAAAAATTGAAAGACCTTTTTTCCCTAAACCCTCTTTGCAAGATACTGGAGCAAGTATCCAGTCAAGTTGGTGCTTAACTAAAAGAATATAACTGTAGGAATGAAAAGTCTCCCCTGACTTTCCCCCAAAGCCAACTCTGTTGGGAGGTGGCAGCTTTCATAATAGTCAGGGGCGGCAGTGGGGTGCTGATATCTGGCAGGAGGTTGTGGTGCAGCCATGGAAGTTGCTCGAGCCAAGAGACTATCACAGTTGAGCCTGACCTAGTTTCACTGATGACAGACCAGAATTCTTCAGGAGTAGGAGTAAGGAATTCCTTGGCATTCCTGAAAGGATTTGAGAGTGTTTTGTTGAGGATGAACATAAACAAGGTAGGGCCACAACCTATAAAATATAGGCTATTATTGGTAATATGGCACCATTTCAACAATTGGCTGTTAAAGACTACGGAAAATTGACTTTTAAATAATTTAATTTTCAAATGAAAACTTCATATCTTCCTGTATCAAACACTCGACTCATGTGATGTTTTACTATTCTTAATCTTATGTGACAATATGTCCTGCAGCACCACCCCTTACCATAAGCCCTGGATAACTCATCTATTGTTGGGCAGTTCAGGAAAGCAGGACAGTGTAAAGCCTTATGTGGGATCCAGGGCAACAGTTTGAAATGTAACACCCTGGTTATTCTGGGCTTTAGGACTCGGGAGCAAATCCCTCAGAGTCTTTTGGTCTCACTGGGTCAAACATGCATTCTTCCAACTTCTCACTAGGGGAAAAAGTATTCCAGGCAATGTCAATTCCTGGGAGAAAAATGGAGACTTCTAATTTTTGAACAAAGTACAACATTTTAGAACAAAATTCCTGGGACGGCTGACATGGTGGAAATACTTACTAAATTCAGTCATTATTTTAAACTGCTTAAACATTTGAAGGGGGAATGCTAGTTTCATTAAATGCTGATGATTGGGAGAAAATTACCATTCACGAGACTAGTAATACATTTCTTTATTTGAGCATTATACCCAAAGAATTATTACTAACTTCCATTCAACTGTCCCCTCAAATTATCATACATCTTAATGTCCCATACTGACAATGCCTACAGGAAACTTCCTACCATAGCTAGTAGAATCCTACACTTTTTCTATGTAGCTATATGGCCTCAAGACATAAATTTAAGATTACCAAGATTCAGTTGTATTTATAAACAAACCTGTTTTTGCTGGTTGAACTTGTTAAAGCATTTAAGTGAATCACGCAAATTAATGAATTACAAGGAGAAAAAAATAGAGCTTTTATGTAAAAATGTTTTGAATGTGATAAAAGTGAGTTGCTAAAATATCTAATGAATGAGTATAACTAAAAAATTTTAAGTGAAAAAAAAGTAAAGGAATTCTGCATTTAATGTGTCTTGTAAGTAAAGCATTAATTCATTTTTTAGACATTACAACTTGAAATCATAGATTTCATTTATTAAAGTTACATCTTTTTGTAATAAAGATAATAATAGAATTCTCCTTAAGCAAATTATATTCTAAGTTACAACTGTAGCCTCACACAACTAGGTTGGTTACTAAATATCAATATATTGATCAAAATATCAATATATATTATCATATATATTTTAATTCTAAAAACACATGGTGTGTTCTTGTATTAATTGTTTATGATTTCCTGTTTAGTATCACTTTCAAATTTACTGACAAATTAACTATTTGAACCCATCACAAAAGTTAGGTAAGCCTAAAAATAGTTATTACGCAAGGCTTCTGCAATCTTGCTGTTATTGTTTATTTATTTGTTTTGCATCCAACATTATAGATATAAAGTAGGAAGATATGCCAGTCTATATTGAGCAACATCTCTTTACATTAAAGATATTAATTTTCTTATTTTTTAAACTAAAAGCACTGAAGATCAATTGCAAAATACTTGGGAATGTTTACACTCACTGTTTATATTATGGAGATTATTAATTAAGCAGATGATGAATTCCTAGTGTGATACCATATTTGCTTATCTTTTTCAGAATAAGATGAATTTGAAGAAAGACAAGAGAGGGACAAATCAATATGTAAGTCTAAGCACAGAGAAATAATGCTAACTAAAAAGTCACTGGAAAACACACAGCAGAGATGGGTCATGAAACTTAAAAGCTTTTGCACAGCAAAGAAAACCCTAAACAGCACAAAAAGACAACCCTAAGAATGGAAGAAAATATTTGCAAATGAAGCAACTGACAAAGGATTAATCTCCAAAATACACAAGCAGCTCATGCAGCTCAATATCAAAAAAACAAACAACCCAATCCAAAAATGGGCAGAAGACCTAAATAGACAGTTCTCCAAAGAAGATATACAGATTGCCAACAAACACATGAAAGGATGCTCAACGTCACTAATCGTTAGAGAAATGCAAATCAAAACTACAATGAGGTATCACCTTACACCAGTCAGAATGGCCATCATCAACAAATCTACAAACAATAAATGCTGGAGAGGGTGTGGAGAAAAGGGAACCCTCTTGCACTGTTGGTAGGAATGTAAGTTGATACCGTCACTATGGAGAAGAGTATAGAGGTTCCTTAAAAAACTAAAAATAGAACTACCATATGACCCAGCAATCCCACTACTGGGCATATACCCTGAGAAAGCCATAATTCAAAAAGTGACATGTACCACAATGTACATTGTAAGCTCTATTTACAATAGCCAGGACATGGAAGCAACTTAAGTGTCCATCAACCAATGAATGGGTAAAGATGTGACACATATATGCAATGGAATATTACTCAGCCATAAAAAGAAACGAAATTGAGTTATTTGTAGTGAGGTGGATGGACCTAGAGTCTCTCATACAGAGTGAAGTAAGTCAGAAAGAGAAAAATAAATACCGTATGCTAACACAAATACATGGAATAAAAAAAATGGTTCTGATGAACCAAGGGGCAGGAAATGAGTAAATGCACAGATGTAGAGAATGGAGTTGAGGACACGGGGAAAGGCAAGGGTAAGCTGGGATGAAGTGAGAGAGTGGCATGGACATATACACACTACCAAATGCAAAATAGATAGCTAGTGGGAAGCAGCTGCATAGCACAGGGAGATCAGGTCAGTGCTTTGTTACCACCTAGAGGGGTGCAATAGGGAGGGTAGGAGGGAGATGCAAGAGGGAGGGGATATGGGGATATGTGAATACATATAGCTGATTCACTTTGTTATACAGCAGAAACTAACACAATATAGTAAAGCAATTATACTCCAGTAAAGATGTTTAAAAAAAAAAAACACACACACAGCAGTTAGGTAAGTGAAAAACATAACAAATGAATAAAACACATGCAGTTTTAAGATTCAGGATTCTATTTTGAGATTCAGGAATAAATGAATAATTGTCATAAAAATGAGTTGGAAACACTTTAACTTCATATCATAAAATTGAAACCAAATTTGGATATATGTAGTTTTTAATACAAACTTGTTGCAAAAATGTTACTGGCTCTGACATCCTTGTCCACCTCCTGATTTACTGGAAAACCTACACAAATAATTGTTCCATAATAAAGAAGAAACAGGATGTGCTCTTTTTATTCCATATTTTATGTACCAAAGCATGGTGGGAAACTCCTCACAAAAGCTCTGGAATGAAAGCCCTCTAAACCACACTATAACTCTGTGGATAGTGAAATGACAAAGTAGTTTAAGACTACTAAGCAGCACTTGGAGGGAAAATCCTTCAAACATTTTCCTTATGGATTTTTAACTCCCTAGAACATTTGGTTTGGATTCTACAGTACAAAACACTGCAGAATATCGTTATCTCTTTTGTTTGAAGCCAATGCAGCCACACTGTCATGTTTTAGTTGACTGACTCAAGTTGTAATTCAGTTTGAGCATGGCTTTTACAGGAAATCTGGGGCAAAGAAGAAGATGGTGATGAGAAGGCTCCTGGAAAGGTGAAAGGCCAACACACAGAGGATCAAACAGGCTTTGTAAATAACTTCACCAAAACTTCTGTACGAGAAACAAAATAGTAATCTCCACAATCCTAGCATATTACATTTTCTTCTCCCAGGCATATAAATAACTTTTGTTTAGTAAATGTTCTTAAGGAATACTTTCTAATACTGTTTTTAAATTATTACATATGTGTCAGAGAACAAACTTGAGAAATTATATACTATAAATTTAACATTTGCTCTATTTCCCTTCTCTTTTACAAATAATTTTGTTTGCCAAACAATATAATATTATAAATATTAGGATGATGTCACAAAATTACATATAGTGAAATAATAAATAAATTATATATATATATATACATACATATACATATATATGTGTATATATATATAGTTCTCAGTATCTGGTTCCTGACAGAGAGCTCCTAAAACCCTTGAAAATAATGGTGTTAGGAGAATCATTTTGTCTAACATTTAGTCTTTGACCTCAGTCTTGACACAGAACTCCTAACACCTTTGTAATTTCCTGAGTGATAGGAGCATTGGGCACCATGCTCCTAAATCCCTTGGAAATTCCAGGGTGTTAGGAATATCTTTGTTTTAATGAGGTGACTCTTGGTGAGCTCTTGGATGGGGGCTGGTCACCAGAAAGACCAGCCACAAATAGAAGCTTGGGACTTTCAACCTCATAGATGATGAAGCCTCCATAAAAATTCCAATAGTACGGGTTTGGGGAGCTTCTAAGTTGGTGAATACATCCACATAATGGAAGGGTGGTGCACCCTAACTCCAGGGGGACAGAAGATCTTTCACTGAGGACATTTCCAGACCCTGCCCTATGTATCTCTTCATGTGGCTGTTCATCTGCATCCTTTATCACATCCTTTACTGTATCATTAACCAGTAAAAATAAGTAGGTGTTTCCCTGAATTCTGTGAGTTATTTTAACAAATTATTGAACCCACAAAGGGAATCATGAGAGCCCTGACTTATAGTCCGTAGGTCATAAATAGAGGTGACAACCTGGAACTTCCAGTTAATAAGAAATAACATTTCTGGTTATTTCACAATGTGTAAATGTAATTTTTGTGAAATTGTCCTAGTATTTATAATAGTAAATTTTTTGCCAAAAAAAAAAATCTTTGTAAAATAAAGAAAGGGAAAGAGATCAAATGTTAAATGGATAAAATTGAGGGTATTCTTGTGGGACTGAGCCTTTAACTTGTGGGACCTGATGCTAACTTCATGTAGATGTGTCGAAATTGAATTGAATTATAGGACACCCAACTGGTATCCCAGGAGAACTGCTTGGTGTGGGAGAAACCTCCACATATTTGTTTACCAGTGACAGAGATCCTTTGTTTGGCCAAACTTTAGGCAGGCTCACAAACCTTTTCCTATGCCTATCAGTACACTTACTTCCTTGTAAAATCCAGCTTTAACAAGAAGCCTGCTAAGTCAGTTTAACCAGAACCCCCGACCCTCAATATCTGATCACCTTTGATTTCTGATCAATTTCCTCATTCTCCATCATTGCCCAGGCCTGGCTTCAGCAAGAATCCTGTTAGGTCAGTGTAGACAGGATTCCCCTTACCCCTGATTTTTCCTCTGAGTAAATTTCCATTCACTGACCCCCACCCTGATGCTTGGCTGTAGATTCCCACTTGCTTGTGCTGTTTTTGGAACTGAGCTTAATCTTTCTACCACTGTGAAATCCCACTGCAGTGGTCCCTATCTACCATGATGGTCCTAAGCAAAGTCTGCCTTACCATCTTTAACAGGTGCTGTTGAATCCTTTTCTTTAACACTGGAAGTGTTAGCAGTGTTCTGTGCTAGCAGTGAAAGGAAAACACACAGGAGTGTTTTTTTTTCTTTTGCACAATTATATAGTTGACTCAAGTTTCAATAATTAAAGTGAATTAAATGTTTTTAATTCATTTTTGTTATGTAAGTTTAAAGACTGTACCAACATGGCAAATAGGTCACAGAGAATTCTCCATTAAATGTACTAGTTTATCTACTTCAGTAGAACCCAAGCATTCACAGAAGAATTTAAAATGTTTAGAAATATCATTGAAGAAAAAACTTATGTAGTCCACACATAGTGTATGTGAAAAAGTTAAGTAGCAAAGCCCCAGGCTACTACAGCTGGCTTGTTGGTAGGGTGCATGCCTTATGGTGTCATTAAACAACTGACATAGAATCAATTACTTCTGCCCAGTAGGAAAGACTTCTTTTGAGCTAACCTCCAAGTTATTTTCTTCTCACAACTCATAAATTCAGATCCCTCCTACTACTGCCCTAGAGCTGGGTAAAGACAGGATGTAGAGCAGAGATTTAACACACAAGGACAGTGTATTCCTGTCCATCCAGGAGGTATTGGTGAAATTTTGATGAAAGCTCCTGAAGGAGAGCAAAACTAACATTTCTGCATTGCATGGATCTCTGCAGAATGATATTAGGAGAAGCAGTAACTAGGGATTTGACATGCATTTAATGAAGACTCCATTTGAATCTTTGTTAAAAGATTAGCAGCTGAATTTTAAAATAGTTGTCTCATGAGATGAAGAGAATTAATATCCACAATGTATAAAAAACCCCGACAAATCACTGAAAACAAGTCATCCTGTAGACAAATTTCAAATTATATGAACTAAGTAGGGACAGAAAATAAATATATTAAAAGGTGTCAATCTTATTAGTAATCAGAAAAGCAAGAAAGGGTGGGGAGAAACATATTGAGATACAAATTTATACTCCTTAAGTATAACATTAATTTAAAAGAAAGTAAACAATATATTGGAAACGTTTTGAATAAATGGAAACTCTCATACACTGTTGGGGAAAGGGTAAATTAGTACAACCACTGTATAGTGTGTTAGAGAATTTCTAAGAGAATTTAAAATGTTTCTAATGTGTGAATAAGCTTTCAGTTCTAGATATATCACCTACGTAAATGTTTACAAATGTGCCATAGAAAACCGTTATAGGAATGTATATTGGATCACTCTTTGTAAAGAAGAAAACTGGAAAAAACAGTCTATCTGATGGGATGTAGATATATTGAGAGGTATATTAATAAAATAAATTATAATCCAGTAGTTAACGTAAGTAAATGAAGCCCCTCTGTATCAATATGGATATAAATACCTAAAGATAGATGAGACAAGGAATTATGTAATAATAACAATTTTGTAAGCTTAAAGACAAATCTTGCAAACTATTCCATATAATTAGATTCATTAAGCATATATTTGGAAAGACAGGGGTGAAAATGGACCAAGGAGGGTAATGGGGGAAATTTCTATTTTTTTCCTATTTATTTAAAAGCCTGAAGCTAATATAATACATATTTGTATTTACTATTTGTGACTGTTTACATAATTAGTGGACTATAATCTTTATATTTTTGTTTGAAAATTAAAACATTTATATTTAGATTGTATACTGTAATTTGTTAAAGAATGAAGAAAATCTGAAAAAAATAAAGTGAAAGGTAAGACATTTTCAGTTATGCAGATTCACAATGGAAGGTTTGTGGAAGAAGGGAAATTTAGTGCACACGAAAAAATAACACCATCCCCCAAAACTATTAAATGAGCAATATACATTTTGAATTAGGAGACTAATGTCCTAGATCATTTCACAATCTATCCTATCAGTCCATTCATGAACAGAAGAGCTTTTGTATGATGTTACCTGTTAATAACGCAAATGTTGTTTGCTTAACCATAACTATACATTTAATTTGGAAATAGTTATAGAATTACTAAGTCATTCTAATCAAGTTTTGCTTTGATTCTAAATGTTAATATTAAAAACTGACTGCAATAAGATGCATGTATGTGAACAAGAAGTATTTATGATGATATTTAATCAATCAAACTATCTGTCCTACTCAACTTCTATAATAGGATTTATGTTTATTTCGATCCAAGGAAGAATTTGAAACTGGCTAAAACATAACATGTATGCTATTGGGTTATTTAATAACATAACTTGAAATGTAAAATGTATAATGACAGTTTCATGATATTATATATTTGCCCACAATTTCTAAGGTTCAGTGTTGTAAATTAAGGCAAGAGTTGTTGAATTATATCATATTTGTCTTGATAGAAAAAAAAATTTTTTAGAATTCCCTTCTTGCCATAAGATACTGCCAGTAAGTCAATGGAATTAATTTATTTATGACACATAACTCTTTGAAGAATAACTGAAGAAATCACTGACTCTTCTCATCCTTTTAATTTTTTTAAAGTCAACTATTATCTTTATAAAGTGACAAAAGGAAAAATATGACAGCAGTAAAATGGTTTATTTTATTGCACTGTTGGTCAGCTCACAACAAAGTGATTCTGTAGATATGAAGATGCAGAAAGAGCAGAATTATATGAAATCAAAGTTGTAGTTCAGGACACATAGAAAACATATTTCAAGAAATGTACTAGACAAGGCAGGCTTCAAAAATACTGTGAGATGCCATCAATATCAAGGGCGATTTATAGAACACGTGGGAAGTCACATCTTTAAACCTTTTTTATTTGTGTCAGTTCATCTTTTTCCACCTCAAGTTCCTTTGAACACATTTCCTAGTATGGTTTTATTATTTTTCTCATTTGCTAAGGATCAACTGCAGTATTCTAGGAAACTGGAAAATGTCTTTTTTGTATTTGTTCAAAAGATATAAGAATGAATTTATATACCCATATTTTGTCTGGAAAGAAAATAATAGAAATTCACTTTTGTACATTTTGAAATTGAAAAGTTTATATCACTCCTACCTGGGGCGGCAAGTCAGTTACACATACTTACAACACCAGTGTTTCTTCACATGCTTGATGATTAGTCAGAAACACCACAATGAAATGATTATTGTCTCACATCAAGAAGCCACAATAAGAAAGATAATATGGCACAGATGTGTCTTGCTATAGTAATAGTGATGGATCCACACTGTGCTCTCTATGCATTTTTGCCATGCTTCTCTAGGGTTCTAACATATTCAGGAGAAGCAAACCTACTACACTACGTCGAGCCATCTTTAAACACACTGTCATCCACTTTCCATCTCTTAACAGTATCTTAAGGAGAACCTTTAGCTTCCTGGTCGCATTCATTTACTAAAAGGTAGTTATTGAAAAATATCATTAAATATTGCACGCAAGAACTGTGTGATGTTAATACTTGAACAAATATTTGTTTAATGAATGTTCATCAAGTCAAGTGCCAGGTTTGTGAATCAGCCAGACATGACTGCCATACCGATAAAACAAAACTTAGCGCGTACTGTCACAGATTCTTAAGGAGAATCTTAGGAATGGAGATTACTTTCAAAAAAAAAATAATAAAAAGCTACAATTGCCATCATCCTGAGTACTCTATAGTACTGAAAGCAATACATTCAGTGGGACAGGATCCAACCAAAACTTGTTAGTATTATACCATAACTTTACTACAGAAACTTAGAGTAAACATTAGAAACCACAGTTTATCCATTTTCCTATTGATGGACATATGTTTTGTTTCCATATTGTGGGTACTATAAATAAAGTTGCTGTGAACATTTCTGTACAAGCCTTTTTATGGACATAAACATTATTTTCACTTCCACAAATACCTAGAGTGAAACATCTCAATCATGTGATAGATATATGTTTAACTTCAAACTGTCAAATTATAGTTGTACCATTTTACACATCCACAATGATATATTACAGTTTCAGTAACTGCACATCCTTGACAACACTTGGCATGATCAATCTTTACTTTTAGACATGCTGATAGGTGTGTCATATTATTTTGCTTTCCATTTGCATTTTTTAATAAATAATGTCACAGAGCATCTTTCCTTCTGCTAAATTGAATCCGTATATCTCCTTATATGAAATATCTGTTAACAACTTTTGCCCATTTTAATTTGGTTATTTGTTTCATTGAATTTTTAAACTTAAAATATTCTGCATAAAACTGATTTATCAGCTATATAATTTACAAATATTTTTGCATATTCTTTGAATTATACTGTCATTCTCTTTTTTTTAATAACTTTATTGGAGTATAATTGCTTTACAATGGTGTGTGAGTTTCTGCTTTATAACAAAGTGAATCAGCTATACATATACATATATATAACAGCTATATATATCAGCTATACATATACATATATATATATATATCCCCATATCTCCTCCCTCTTGCATCTCCCTCCCTCCCACACTCTCTATCCCACTCCTCTAGGTGGTCACAGGCACACAGCTGATCTCCCTGTGCTATGTGGCTGCTTCCCACTAGCTATCTATTTTATATTTGGTAGTATATGTAAGTCCATGTCACTCTCTCACTTCATCTCAGCTTACCCTTTCCCCCGTCCCGTGTCCTCAAGTACATTCTATAAGTCTCTGTCCTTATTCCTGTGCTGCCCCTAGGTTCTTCAGAACCATTTTTTTTTTTAGATTCCATATATACGTGTTAGCATGCAGTATTTGTTTTTCTCTTTCTGACTTCCTTCATTCTGTATGACAGACTCTAGGTCCATCCACCTCACTACAAATAATTCAATTTCATTTCTTTTTATGGCTGAGTAATATTCCATATTATATATGTGCCACATCTTCTTTATCCATTCATCTGTCAATGGATACTAAGGTTGCTTCCATGTTCTGGCTATTGTAAATAGAGCTGCAATGAACATTGTGATACATGACTCTTTTTGAATTATGGTTTTCTCAGGGTATATGCCCAGGAGTGGGATTGCTGGGTCATATGGTGGCTCTATTTTTAGTTTTTTAAGGAACATTCATACTATTCTCCATAGACTCTGTATAAATTTACATTCTCACCAACAGTGTGAGAGGGATCCCTTTTCTCCACACCATCTCTGGCATTTATTGTTTGAAAATTTTTTGATGATGGCCATACAGACTGGTGTGAGGTGATACCTCATTGCAGTTGTGATTTGCATTTCTCTAATGATTAGTGATGTTGAGCATCTTTTCATGTGGTTGTTGGCGGTCTGTATATCTTCTTTGGAGAAATGTCTATTTGGGTCTTCTGCCTATTTTTGGATTGGGTTGTTTGTTTTTTTGATATTGAGCTGCATGAGTTGCTTATATATTTTGGAGATTAATCCATTGTCAGTTGCTTCATTTGCAAATATTTTCTCCTATTTTGAGGGTTGTCTTTTGTTCTTGTTTATGGTTTCCTTTGCTATGCAAAAGCTTTGAAGTTTCATTAGGTCCCATTTATTATTTTTGTTTTTATTTCCATTTCTCTAAGAGGTAGGTCAAAAAGGACCTTGCTTTGATTTATGTCATAGAGTGTTCTGCCTATGTTTTCCTCTAAGAGTTTTATAGTGTCTGGCCTTACATTGAGTCTTTAATACATTTTGAGTTTCTTTTTGTGTATGGTGTTAGGGAGTGTTCTTATTTCCGTCTTTTACATGTAGCTGTCTAGTTTTCCCAGCACCACTTATTGAAGTGGCTGTCTTTTCTCCATTGTATATTCTTACATCCTTTATCAAAAATAAGGTGACCTGGGCTTTCATCCTTTTCCATTGATCAATATGTCTGTTTTTGTGCCAGTACCATACTGTCTTGATTACTGTAACTATGTAGTATAGTCTGAAGTCTGGGAGCCTGATTCCTCCAGCTCTGTTTGTCTTTCTCAGGATGTTTTGGCTATTCAGGGTCATTCTGTTTCCATACAAATTGTGAGATTTTTTGTTCTAGTTCTGTGAAAAATGCCATTGGTAGTTTGATAGGGATTGCATTAAATCTGTAGATTGCTTTGGGTAGTAGAGTCATTTCACAATGTTAATTCTTCCAATCCAAGAACATGGTATATCTCTCCATCTCTCTGTGTCATCTTTAATTTCTTTCATCAGTGTCTTATAGTTTTCTGCATACAGGACTTTTGTCTCCTTAGGTAGGTTTATTCCTAGGTATTTTATTTTTTTTGTTGTTGCACTGGTAAATGGGAGTGTTTCCTTGAGTTCTCTTTCAGATTTTTCCTCATTAGTGTATAGGAATGCAAGAGATTTCTGTGCATTAATTATTTATCCTGCTACTTTACCAAATTCATTGATTTGCTCTCGTAGCTTTCTGGTAGCATCTTTAGGATTTTTTTATGTACAGTATCATGTCATCTGCAAACTGTCACAGCCTTATTTCTTCTTTTCCTATTTGGATTCCTTTTATTTCTTTTCTTCTCTGTTTGCTGTGACTAAAACTTCCAAAACTATGTTGAATAATAGTACTGAGAGTGGACAACCTTGTCTTTTTCCTGATCTTAGTGGAAACGATTTCAGGTTTTCACCATTGAGAATGATGTTGGCTGTGGGTTTACCATATATAGCGTTTATCATTTTGAGGTAAGTTCCCTCTATGCCTACTTTCTAGAGGGTTTTTAACATAAATGGGTGCTGAATTTTGTCAAAAGTTTTTTCTGCATAAGATGATCATATGTTTTCTTACCTTCACTTTGTTCATATGGTGTATCACACTGATTGATTTGCATATATTGAAGAATCCTTATATTTCTGGAATAAACCCCACTTGATAATGGTGTATGATCCTTTTAATGTGTGGTTGGATTCTGTTTGCTTATATTTTGTTGAGGATTTTTTCATCTATGTTCATCAGTGATATTGGCCTGTAGTTTTCTTTCTTTTTGACATCTTTGTCTGGTTTTGATATCAGGGTGATGGTGGCCTGTTGAATGAGTTTGGGCATGTTCCTCCTTCTGCTATATTTGTGAAAAGTTTGAGAAGGATAAGTGTTAGCTCTTCTCTAAATGTTTGATAGAATTCACCTGTGAAGCCAGCTGGTCCAGGGCTTTTGTTTGCTGCAAAGTTTTTAATCACCATCTCAATTTCAGTGCTTGTGATTGCTCTGTTTATATTTTCTATTTCTTCCTGTTTCAGGCTTAGAAGGTTGCGCTTTTCTAAGAATTTGTCCACTACTTCTAGGTTGTCCATTTTATTGGCATAGAGTTGCTTGTAGTAATCTCTCAACATACTTTGTATTTCTGCAGTGTCAGTTGTTACTTCTCCTTTTTCATTTCTAATTCTATTGATTTGAGTCTTCTCCCTTTTTTTCTTGATGAGTCTGGCAAATGGTTTACCAATTTTGTTTATCTTTTCAAAGAGCCAGTTTTTAGTTGTATTGATCTTTGCCATTGTTTTCTTCATTTTTTTTCATTTATTTCTGATCTGATCTTTATGATTTCTTTCCTTCCGCTAACTCTGGGGGTTTTATTGTTCTTCTTTATCTAATTGCTTTAGGTGCAAGGTTAGGTTGTTTATTTGAGATGTTTCTTGTTTGTTGAGGTAGGATTGTATTGCTATAAACTTCCCTCTTAGAACTGCTTTGCTTCTTCCCATAGGTTTTGTGTCATTGTGTCTTCATTGTCATTTGTTTCTATGTGTTTTTTGATTTCCTCTTTGATTTCTTCAGTGATCTCTTGGTTATTTAATAGGATATTGTTTAGCCTCCATGTGTTTATATTTTTTACAGATATATTCCAGTAATTGATGTCTAGTCTCATAGCTTTGTTGTCAGAAAAGATACTGGATACGATTTCAATTTTCTTAAATTTACCTAGGCTTGATTTGTGACCCAAGATATGATCTATCCTGCAGATTGTTCCATGAGCACTTGAGAAGGAAGGCTATTCTGATTTTTTAGGATGGAATGTCTTCTAAATATCAATTAAGTCCATCTTGTTTAATGTATCATTTAAAGCTTGTATTTCCTTATATATTTTCATTTTGGATGATCTGTCCATTGGTGAAAGTGGTGTGTTATGCCCCTTGCTATGATTGTGTTACTGTCAATTTCCCCTTTTATGGCAGTTAACATTTACCTTATGTATTGATGTGCTCCTATGTTGGGTGCATAAAGATTTACAATTGTTGTATCTTCTTCCTGGATTGATCCCTTGATCATTATGTAGTGTCCTTCTTTTTCTCTTTTAATAGTCTTTATTTTAAAGTCAATTTTGTCTGATTTGAGAATTGCTACTTCAGCTTTCTTTTGATTTCTATTTGCATGGAGTATCTTTTTCCATCCCTTCAGTTTCAGTCTATATGTGTCCATAAGTCTGAAGTTGGTCTCTTTTAGACAGCATATATATGGGCCTTGATTTTGCATCCATTCAGCCAGTCTATGTCATTTGGTTGGAGCATTTAATCCATTCCCATTTAAGGTAGTTATAAATATGTATGTTCCTATTACCATTTTCTTAATTGTTTTTGGTTTGTTATTGTAGGTCTTTTTCTTCTCTTGTGTTTCCTGCCTAGAGAAGTTCCTTTAGCATTTGTCGTAAAGCTGGTTTTGTGGTGCTGAATCCTCTTAGCTTTTGCTTGTCTGTAAAGGTTTTAATTTCTCTGTCGAATCTAAAAGAGATCTTTGCTAGGTAGAGTAATCTTGGTTGTAGGGTTTCCCCCTTCATCACTTTAAATATGTCCTGCCACTCCCTTCTGGCTTGCAGAGTTTCTGCTGAAAGATCAGCTGTGAACATTATGGGGATTCCCTTGTACGTTATTTGGTTTTTCCCCTTGTTGCTTTTAATATTTTTTCTTTGAATTTAATTTTTTGATAGTTTGATTAGTATGTGTCTTGGCGTGTTTCTCCTTGGATTTATCCTTTATGGTACTCTCTGCATTTCTTGGACTTGATTCACTATTTCCTTTCCCATATTAGGGAAGTTTTCAATTATGATCTCTTCAAATATTTTCTCTGTCCCTTTCTTTTTCTCTTCTTCTTCTGGAAACCTTATTATTTGAATTTTTGTGCATTTACTATTGTCCCTGAGGTCTGTGAAACTGTCCTCAATTCTTTTCAATCTTTTTTCTTTTGTCTGCTCTGCAGTAGTTTTTTCCACTATTTTATCTTCCAGGTCAGTTATCCGTTCTTCTGCCTCAGTTACTCTGTTATTGATTCCTTCTAGAGAATTTTTAATTTCATTTATTGTGTTGTTCATCTTTGTTTTATTTGCTCTTTAGTTCTTCTAGGTCCCTGTTAAATGTTTCTTGTATTTTCTCCATTCTATTTCTGAGATTTTGGATCATCTTTACTATCATTACTCTGAATCTTTTCCACATAGACTGCCTATTTCCTCTTCATTTGTTTGGTCTGGTGGGTTTTTACCTTGCTCCTTCATCTGCTGCATATTTCTCTGTCTTTTCATTTTGCTTATCTTACTGTGTTTGGGGTCTCCTTTCACAGGCTGCAGGTTTGTAGTTCCTGTTGTTTTTGGTGTCTTCTCTCAGTGGCTAAGGTTGGCTCAGTGCATTGTGTAGGTTTCTTGGGGAGGGGACTAGTGCCTGTGTTCTGGTGGATGAGGTTGGATCTTGTCTTTCTGGTGTGCAGGACCACCTCCAGTGGTGTGTTTTGTGGGGTCTGTGACCTTATTATGATTTTAGGCTGCGTCCCTGCTAATGGGTGGGGTTGTGTTCCTGTTTTACTAGTTGTTTGGCATAGGGTGTCCAGCACTGTAGCTTTCTAGTTGTTGAGTGGAGCTGGGTCTTAACATTGAGATAGAGATCTCTGGGAGAGCTTTTGCTCTTTGATATTACATGGAGCTGGGAGGTGTCTGTGGACCAATGTCCTGAACTCGGCTCTCCCACCTCAGAGGCACAAGCCTGACACCTGGCCAGAGCACCAAGACTCTGTCAGCCACATGGATTTCACTTGTCAAATTCACAGAATGGCTTCCACATTATTTTTTGGGTCTCAGTTCTCAGTAGCTCAGCAACAAAGTTCATCTGAATTGAGAACTCAACACCAGATACTTTGCATAAAGTCCAATCCTAGCAAAGGAATTGTTTCAAAATTTAATCAATCAGGTAACAGTGTGACTGAACAAAGGCTCACTGTCAGAAAGTCACAGAAGCCAGTACTATCTATAGTGATTCTCTTAACAGTGACTTCTATTGTGCTTTTGTTGGTATATTTTAAATATATTTTTCTAACTCATATTACAGACATTTTCTTAAAATTTTTCTAGATTTTTTAGAGTATTATTTCTTAAATTTAGGACTCAGGTTCATTCTGAATTTATTTCTATATATTTATTTCTAACATAAAAATTAGGGATAAAATTCTTTTATTTATTTATTTTTTTATTTTTTTTGCATATGCATATCCAATTGTTCCAGAAATATTTTTTAAAAGATTAGGTTTTATTGTCTTTCCACCTTTGCTGAAAATCCATTTTCCAAATACATATGGGTCTATTTCTGGAATCTCTATTCTGCTTGCTTGATCTATTTTGGTGTCAGTAGCAATTTCTTCATAATTATAGATGAATAAATAGTCTTGAAATCAGGTAGTGTTAGTCATGCAGCTTTCTTCTTCAAATTATCTTGTCTATTCTAATTTATTTGTATATTCATATAAATTTTAAAATCACAATGTCAATTTCTACCAAAAATAATTACTTGAATTTGATTGGGAATACACTGAATCTTTATATTATTTTGGGAAAATTGACATCTAAACTATATTGAGTCTTCCATTCCATGTACATAGTTTGTCTCTCAACTTATTTAATTCTCCTATAACTTCTTTCAGCAATATCTTGTAATGTTCAGTGTAAAAAGCTTGCATTTCTTAGTTTTTATTTATCCCTAGGTATTTTACATTTCGGATAATATCTTAAAATGACAATACTTTATTCATTCAATTTCCAACTGTCTCTTGTATGTAAAACACATACAAGTGATTTATTTTTTTGTGTACTGATCTTATATTCTGCAATCTTGATAAACACACCAGTGAATTCTAGTAGCATTTTAGTAGATTACAACATCTTTTCTGTTATATAGATTATCATGTTGTCTGTTAATAAAGACATTTTTTGTTCTTTATAGTTTCTTTTTTTTAGTTACCTTTAATTATTTCTTTTATTGAAATATAGTTGATTTACAATATTATGTTATTTTAAGTTGTACAGTAAGGTGTAAATTTACATATTTTTTCAGATTATTTTCCTTTATAAATTATTACAAAATATTGAATATATTTTCCTGTGCTATACAGTAAATCCTTGTTGCTTATCTTTTTTATGTATAGTATTTTGTTTCTGTTAATCTCATACTTTTAGTTTATCCTTCCTCCCACCTTTCCATTTTAGTAACCATAAGTTTGTTTTCTATGTCTTTTTCTATGTGGAAAATGCCTGTTCAATAAGTGGTGTTGCAAAAACTGAATAGATGCATTCAAAAGAATGAAACTGGACAACTTTCTCACACAAAAATAAACTTAAAGATTTAAATGTAAAACCTCAAATCATACAACTCTAGAAGAAAACTAACATTGATGCTGGTCTTAGCAATACTTTTTTGGATCGCTCTCCTCATGCAAGGGGATCAAAAGGAAAAATAAACAAATGGGACCTAATCAAACTTAAAAGCCTTAGCACAGGGAAGGAAATCATCAACAAAAGAAAAAAATAAATTTCCCTACTGGATGGGAGAAGATGTTTGCAAATAACTTATCTGATAAATGGTTTATATCCAAAATATACAAAAACAAAACTCATACAACTCAACATAAAAAACAAAACAAAACAAAAAACAATTAAGAGGTGAGCAGAGAACCTAAATAGACATGTTTCCAAAGAAGACATACAGAGGGCCAATAGGCACATGAAAAGATCCTCAACATCCTTAAATGTCAGAGAAATGCAAATCAAAACCACAATGAGATATCACCTTACGCCTGTCAAATAGCCATTATCAAAGAGACAACAAATAACAGTGCTGATACGGATGTGGAGAAAGGGATCCCTCACACACTGCTGGTGAGAATATAAGTAGGCATAGCCAGTGTGGAAAACAGTATGGAGGTTCCTCAAAAATTAAAAATAGAACCACCATATGATACAGCAATTTCACTCCTGGGTATTTGTCCTAAGAAAAATAAAACACTAATTCAAAATGATATATCCACCCCTTTGTTCATTGCAGCATTACTTATAGTAGCCAAGATATGAAAACCACCTAAGTTCTCACTGATAGATGAATGGATACAAAGTGGTATATATATATATATACCTCATATATTATATATATACAACATATATTATATATATATATATAATGGAAAATTACTGAGCCATAACAAAGAATAAAATGTTGCCATTTGTGACAACATGGATGGATCTAAAGTTTATTAGACTACACGAAATACATCAGACAGGGAAGATAAATACTGTAAGATTTCACTTGTACATGAAATCTAAAAAACAATAAACAAATGAACAAACACAACAAAACAGAAACAGACTCATAGATACAGAGAAAAAACAGATGGTTGCCTGAGGGGAGGGAGGTAGGGGGGATGAGAGAAATAGGTGAGAGAGATTAATAGGTACAGACTTCCAGTTGCAAAATAAATGAGTCACACATATGAACTTACAGTGTGGGGAATTTGGTCAATAATTATGTAATCTCTTTACATGGTGACAGACGGTAACTAGACATTGTGGTGATCATTGTGAAATGTATAGAAATATGGAATCAGTATATTGTGCATCAGGAATTAACATTGTGTTGTATGTCAATTATATTTCAAAACCAAGCAAACAATGAACTCTTAGAAAACTCTTAGAAAACTCTTAGAAAACTCTTAGAAAAGGAGATCAGATTTGTGATTATTAGAGGTGGGAAATGGGGTGAGAGGAACTGGATGAAGGTAGTCAAAACATACAAACTTCCAGTTATAAACTAATTAAGTCCTAGGAATATTGTGTGCAACATGATTACAATAATTAACACTACTCTATGTTTTATATGAAGGTTGTAAAAGAGAGTAATTTCTAAAAGTTCTTGTTACAAGTGACTTTTTTTTCTATTTACTTTGTATCTTTATGAGATGACAGATGTCCATTAAACCTATTGTTGTAATCATTTCATAATGTATGTAAACCAAATCATTGTGGTCTACACCTTAAATAAATACGGAATAAATTTTATTTATTATTTATTTATTTTATTCTTCCAATAATAATGGTAGAAAAAAATAGATTGTACAGAATTTATACTATTTTTCATTAAGTATTTAGTAGAGTTCACCACTTAAGCTATATAATCCTGAGTTACACACACACACAATTATACATATTGTATAGAATCTTAAGTGACCTGGACAATCAAAACAATCTTGAAAGAAGAAAGGTCATTGACCTCAACTTATACCTTAAAGAACTAAAACAGAAGAACAAAGGAAATGAATGGCAAGGAGAAGAAAGGAAACAATAAGGGTCAGAGTAGCAATAAAATAAAACAAAACAAAACTGAGAAAATTTATGAAATCTTATTCTTTAATAATAACCAAAGATAAAAATAAAAAAATTAAAGGTCATTCTTTTGCATGTAGATATCAAGTTTTCCCAACACTGTTGAAAAAACCATCCTATCCCCACTGAATGCTCTTGTCACCCTTGTCAAAAACCATCTGACTATATATGTGAGGACTTATTTCTCAGCTCTTCATCTTGGTCTGTATGCCTGTCCTTATGCCAATAGCACACTGTTGTGATTACTTTAACTTTGTGGTAAGTTCTAAAATCAGGAAGTGGGAGTCTTCCAACTTTGTTCTTCTTTTCCAAGATTGTTTTCATTATCCAGGGTCCCTTAAGATCCTATATCAATTTTAGGATGATTTTTTTAAAATCTCTGCAAAATTATCATTAATTACTCAAAAGTACACAATAAACAAAATAAATTCCTTAAATGAAGGCTTGGACATTGAAACTGAAACCACACTTCAAAGGAATCATAATGATGTAAAGAAGAAAGATTTGTAAAGATGTTAGATTTATAATACAACAGATGACAGATTGAAGAGTAAAAGTCATTTTAGTTGATATATTCTAGTAAAATATCTTCTCTTCTCTAGACATACACTGTGGATATGTCAATTTGAAGTTCTGTTACAACTGGAGAAAAAATAAATAAATAAGGGCTGAATTCATAACATTTGTTATATTGACTTAAAGCATTTTAAAATGTAGACCCTTCCTTTTGATAGCTTGATCATATTTTACTTGGTGCATCTGAGCAAATAAATATACAGAACTCAGCATACCCTAGTAATTACCAACATTCCTAGTATCATACATTTTCCACTACTCCTGAATTTCTCTGTCATTGAGTATACTGGATGTTCTTTATTTTCTACAAGTTATTCTTCATCTCCTGCTTTACAATGCAGTTGAAAATATGTTGATACATTAAAAAATGCTCAATGTAAAATGCATACATCCCAGTTGCTTATTTTTAAGAGCAAATTATATTTCTATGATTTCAACCTGTGTGAGTCAACTTATACGGATTATACAAGAAGGCTATGCTTTTACCATCAAAATAAAGAGAATGATTTAGCATACTAGAAATTAGAAACAGAAAAATGTAAAGTTCAACATGAATATGAGGTTTAATTCTGTTTCTTCAGTTCATAGTTCTATATATGTTTTTAATTTTAATAGCAATCATTTTAATAATTTTCCTGAGAAAGTTTATGTTCTGTAACTTGAAAACTTTGACACATTTTCACTTGCTCCTATTCTGGAAACTCATAAATTGAACATATGTAAAAGAATAATTTTTTTTTAATTCAAAATTTAACCAGATATGTCCTTAAACCACTTGAGACAGATGAATTGTTGATATCTGAGTTATTCTTTTCTCAATTTTTTTTGAAATTTAGTATCCATCAGAAAAATATATGAGGTTGTTGGACTGTCATATCTAATGTGTCCTTCCTGCTGTCTCTGTATTCTTCTGTGACATTAACTTTTTGTAGCTTTTATGTGGCAAACATACTCTAACAAGCACAAGTTGCTGCCTTATTATAGGGGAGGCCAAATGGATAAAGTTGAGACATTTTGCCCCTTTAAAATTAATATATTTTATTTTACTACAAAATGGACTAACTAGTTGCCATGAAAATGTGCATAAATGATATCTAAATTTCAAGGTCATTTTTTTATGATGCAGCCATTTCAAAATATCTATCTATGAGTTTAACACTTACATACAGACAATCAAAAGATAAGATCATAAATATAATTCTGAAAGAATCAGTCAGCTCTTAAGGGAATTCAGGATTTTCTCAGCTTTAGCTGGGAAAGAACATAATCAAAAGAAAAAATATACATTTCATTGTGATTAGAAGGCAAAAGAGATTTTTAAGAGACCAAATAAAACCTAAACCAATGCAAACCTTCACAAACAGAGTTAGACAGGACTGTCCCTAACTGGCTTAAAGAGGCAAGATTTAAGATTAATCACTCAACTTGTGTTTCCCTAACCATCTCCTCCACACATTCTTCATCAAACCTAGCAACCCAGAGAAATAGAAATGAAGTTAGCTATATAGCTACCTAGATAAATGATAAAGTATGTGTGTATGTCTATAATTAGTAGATATATAGTATAGGTAAATATATAGAGTAGATATATACATATATAATGTGTGCATATAAAATTTGAGTTATTTGATTATAATCAACATCGCAGGTGCCTGTAAAAAGGGTTTAAAGTCTCAAATATAATAGTATATACACTTTGCCTTGATGACTTGGGACTGATGGTGAGTATGGATCACCTAGTGGTGAAGAAGCTGTGTGTGTGTGTGTGTGTGTGTGTGTGTGTGTGTGTGTGTGTGTTCTCTAGATTTGTTTTCAGGTCCACTAGAAGATCTCTTTTAGCCTATTTCCTACTTCCTTAATGAAAATTCTCAAGACTCCAGTAATTGCAGTAGTGAGACACCAGGTTCTGACTCTTTCTACCTTAGAGAAAACGTCTACATTTTGAAACATACCAAAGCTGAGCTTAGTCAAGGATTAAAACCTCTTGCATGTCAGGCCTGTGCAGCATCATCTCAGAGATGAAACCAGAGAATAAAGTGAAGGACATGAGAAAAAATGTTATCAAATCAACATTGGTTTAATCTTATACAAATTCTTCTTGTATACTCAAAACTAAAAGTATTCCATGATTGACCTCTCACAAACTTGTACTAAAAATTGTGACACTAATAAGCAATAAAATAATTTTGGTAGTTTGTCTTTTAAACTAAGAAATCTCCCCCCATATTTCCTTGATCTCCAACTGGTCCATTCTTCCAATGTCCTCCCCTGCCTATGGTTTGATCTGTTTATATGGACTGGATCATATATACTCCAAGAGTCCTAGTAAAAGCCAGTCCTGTTGTCCTTTTCTCCTTTGTCTGGGACCCCTGAATTTCCACTTTTGAAAAATTTTGCAAGAGAGACCTTTGCAGCTCTATGTTGGGGGAAAATTTACATGAGAAAGGGAATGCATTTTTCTTGTTGCAAACCTAGTTGTACAATATATCATTTGCACCTCTGGCCTTATTTGTTAGCATCATTGCTACTAGACATATGTACAATATCAGTATGCCTTCCAATTTGGTCAACTTTCTCCTGGTATTTCCTTAGGAATATAAAGTCAATATACGTTATCTTAAACTTACACTGAGATTTGTGTTAAAGATGACCTACAAATTATTTTAAAAGGAAAACAAAGAAAACTAATATTTTGAAGAAGTGTGTGTGTGTGTGTGTGTGTATGTGACTTTCAGTATGTGTGTGAAAGTGTGTGCAGCAGCAAAACACTGCATCTGCAAGGTATTTTTTGTCTGTTTGTTTGTTTATTTTTTAACCATTCTAATGAGAAAAAGAGAGAAAATATTTTATATTCCTTCAAACTTGCATTTTCATATCTTTATAAAAACAGCAAGCCTGAATCCAGCTGTATATTCAGGTCATCTTTAAAGTTTGGCCAAAAAATGGAACTGTAATTTGGCAGGTGGTCCTCAAGATTCTTCAATATTTGTAAATGTATCCTCCATTTTCAGGGTATAATTCATTTGAAGACAACAATAAGAGTAATACTACATATCATCTTTCTCATGTCTAAGTTTTAAAAAGAATAATCTAATTCATTACTCTGAGATTATAGATGGGGTGCTTTCAATTCCCAAGCATTTTACTAATATTATACTAATCTTAAATTAAGAGTTTTATCTATGTTTATTTTAGTAGGTTGCCAGTAATTTTAATTATTACCTTTAAATATTAAATTATAGAATTGAAATACTTAAATCCTTATCTCTCCTGTTTTGCATATGATATGATTCTAAACTAGTCTTTAGATATAAGTTCTGAATATTCTCATCAATTGAATCTTGAAATATTCCACAGCAAATGAATAAACCACGTTGTATTATTGAGAGAACATCTCTTCAGATCAATCAATTTGCTACTAAAATGTGTCCTGTGATAAAAGTAAATCATTCTTAAGACATAACTATGTTTAAAAAGCATACTTGAGAAAATAAAGAACTATTCCATTTTTTGCTTTCAAAATTTGAATCAAAGCTAAACACTTTCTGGAGTACTAGGCATTCTGGCAGAACTCTACAGGAAGTGTCTTCTGCAGTTAGTATCACACTCAAATGACCACTTTCTTTTACAGCACTTTAAACTTTCATCCTGAAAATAATGATATTAACTCAGTCAGTGAATTTCTGCTTGTTCTTTTAATCATTCTGACATCTCTGAAAAAAACTTGCACATAGTTTTCAAGAATTTAATGGTGTGTCTGTAGTACAGTTTCACACTAATTGCTTTAGACTACTACTATGACTTGTATATAGAAACACGTATATGAAGAAGACATTCAGTTTCTAATTAAGCAGTTCATGTTAAGGCTGTCTGCCAGATGTGAATTAGTCTTAAGGACATTTATAAAGTGATATTGCTTGCAGAATATTTGTGGTCATATCCTCATAGTTGGAGAGTTATTTAGCAAAGATCTGGCACAATTTTTCTACTACAAGCAAGCAAGTTGCTTGCTTTGCTTATTTGTTTATTTTTGGTAGTTTTTAACAACTACATGGGGGTAGGTATTCATGCTTTAGCCCTGAGGAGTAATCCTAATCAAAGAATTTTAGAAGAGATAATCAAAGGCAATGTTGCATAGCTACTGTGAAAGGAAATTTCTAGCAGGTAGGAACTTTCTAAGCATTTCAACATGAGGATTAGACCACCTAAAATGTGGTTGATTTGGCTATAGTTTCCATTTTCTTCCAGAGTCAGAAAACATACTTATAAATCCTGGAAGATTTGGTGGTATTCTGCATCCAATAATCTAAAAGGAACTGGAAAGCTTGAGATAGATATATATATATATATCATCTATCTATCTATCTATATCTCCAAAAATCTTTTTCAATAGCCTGCCATTGATATTTTCAATTTTACCATTTATATGTTTATTCTTCTTACCCCTTAAATTATTCCATGCCATCCCAGTGCTGGGCAGGTTTTATCAGAGAAATAATATTGAGAAGAATAGAATATATAGCAACTCAATGTGGAATGAATTGGTTTGACAGGAAGAATTAAGAGTGACATTGGTGAGCTGGGCAAAGGGGGCAAACACAGTAAATTACAAAATAAGTGGACTTGGAAATTGAATTAAAATTTTACCTTTTTTAAAACTTTGCTCAAAGCACTCTTCACAAGTGAATAATAACAGCCATTACTGAGCAATCATTTTAAACAGATTAAAAATGCATTTTAATACTAACCAATAAGATTTTAAGTCTATAACATTTACCTTGTATTAATGTAATTGAAAACAATTTATATTGAATATTGATTGATTGATTGAAAGCATTAAAAGCACCATACTATTCCTACTATAATTAATTTAAATAAAAATAATTTTACTAATACATAACTTTATAATTACAGAAATGTATTAAGAGTATATGGTAAAAGAAAGATACAAGTATTAAGATTTAAAGTTTATATGAATTTAAATTACTTTAAGTATAATAGTCCATATTAAAATAAAATGTATTTTTGCAAAATTTGCTGATTACCAATTGAAAGTCAAGTCAAATTTTGAAATTGTTTTGAGAGACATATATTTTAATTTTGAAAATTATTTCTTGTGTAATATTAAGAAGCAAGTAATCTGTTAGAAAAAATCATATTAACTGTTATTTATTTTAATAAGTGAAACATTTATTAAAAGGTAAAAATGATCTAATTAAATGTATTGATAACTGTTCTTTAATTTTTTACTCTCTAGTTTAAATTTTTTTGTATCATATGATGACTTACTTTCTATTTCATTTGTTTTGGTAGTCACTGTGAATATAACTTAAAACTTAGAGACCTTTACAATTAGAGATTTTTGTCATAGTAGTTGTCTAATACTTATGAGCTCTCTGCCCTTTGAACTGACTCATCCACACTATATTTCCTCCCTATTTGTGAACATAAAATATGAAAACAAGCAAATAAGAGGTCTCTTATTCTTTCTAATAGTTTGTGTGTGTGTGTGTATGTGTAATCAATAATGCTTTCTACATATAATATATCACCAGTCAACAGACATAATTCTACTTCTTCCTTTCTGTATAGATGTCTTTTATTTATTTTTCTTGCCTAATTTCTCTGGCTAGAACTTCCTGTACTAAGCTGAATAAAAGTAGCAAGAGTGACCATCCTTGACTTCTTCCTGATCTTAGAGAAAGATTTATCATATTTTTACCACTGAGTATGATGTTAGTTGTGGGCTTTTCATTTATGGACTTTATTATATTGAGATAAATTTATTCTATACCTAGAAAATTCTATAAAGGTGCAGGATATAAATCAACATATGAAAATTAATGATATTTCTATACACTAACAACAAACTATCTGAAAAGGAAATTAACAAAAAATAAGCTCATTTACAGTAATATAAATAAGAATAAAATACTTAGGACTAAACTTAGCCAAAGAGGTGAAAGACTTGTGCACTGAAAACTACATGATATTGATGACATAAATTAGACACACATAAATGGAAAGACATCCCATATTCCCAGATTAGGAGATATAACTGTATTAAAATATCCATAGAAAGAAATCTACAGATTAAATGCAATTGCTATCAAAATCCCAATGACATTTTTTATGTAAATAGAAAAATCCTAAAAATCATAGGAAACCACAAAAGACACTGGATAGTCAAAGCAAACTTGAGAAAGAAGTGGCACCATACTTCCTGATTTCAAAGTATAATATGAAGATATATTAATAAAAAGAGTATGACACTGGCATAAAACAGACATATAAACCACTGGAACAGAATAGAGAGCCCAGAAATAAGCCCATGTGTATATGCAATCATCTGGCATTTGACAAGGTGGTAAGAATATACAACGGGGAAAGGATAGTCTTGTTAACAAATGGTGTTCCACATACAGAAGAATACACTACACAGAAATATCAGCTCAAAATAAAGACTCAAATGTAAGAATTATAACTGTGAACTCCCAGAAAAAACATGGGGTAAAAGTCACAGTTATACTATGATTGAAAAAAATGACATCATGCTTAACATGGATTTGTTAATAAAATGTATTACATGTGAGTGTTATCTAAGCCTATCATAGAATTTCTCTATTTCAGTAACTGGTGGCATTGTAATCAGCAGTGCTGATCAAGGTGGAATTTCTCTTCATTATTGTTTCTTTTACAGTCATCAGTGTGTAAGTTATTTTGATTGCTCTTTTCTTCACAACATTCTTTGAATTTTCCTCTTCCTATTTTTTTTCCTCGCTGGTTAAGTTAATCTGATTCCTTCCTGGATAACTCTATTTGTTATAATTTACAATATAATATAATACTCACTGTGTACATAGGCTTGTACATTACTTGCTGCACTCTCCCAACAATAGCAAGAATATTATGTCTGCCTGCAAGTCCCTTTCACATCCATTCATTGTCATCATAACTTTTCCTATATTTAAACTCTCCAGAGTTTCCCTGCAATCCCTTGTCTTCCTTCATTTAATCTAGCAAGATCAGCTTTTCACAAAAAAGTATTCTAGAGGAAGTTATATCTAGAATGTGCAAGTTTGCTATAAAAAAAATTGTCAGTAGGAGGGCTTCCCTGGTGGCGCAGTGGTTGAGAGTCCGCCTGCCGATGCAGGGGACGCGGGTTCGTGCCCCGGTCTGGGAAGATCCCACATGCCGTGGAGCAGCTGGGCCCGTGAGCCATGGCCACTGAGCCTGCGCGTCCGGAGCCTGTGCTCCGCAACGGGAGAGGCCACAACAGTGAGAGGCCCCCGTACCGCAAAAAAAAAAAAAAGAAAAATTGTCAGTAGGTATCTATATTTATAAATATAAAAAATGAACAAGTATTTTTTTCTTTATTACAAAGATATTAATATTCTAATACACATAGTAAACACTTAAATAGAAGGAAGGGAAGAAAGCAAGTAGCTATTCCCAAAATAATTTGACTATGGAGACACTTCAACTCTCTTTATACCAAGGCAAACAATTTGGGAATTGCTCACTTAAATCTACACAGACCGAATCTCTATTCCTTTATCAATTACACGTGCAGTTTATAATATTTGGTTTTAAAATTTGCCCCGAATCTCTCTTTATGTACTTCTATGTGTGCATGTGGGCATACATGTGTGTGCATTAGTGTGTATGCTAGAGAAAAAAACAATTCTGCCAACTGAAAACCCTTTCTCACCAATATGGGAGAGAGAGAAAACATAACTTATTATTCGATTGGCTTTAACAGACATGCATGCATATAAATTAACATGAAAGTGGCCATGAAGTTAAGACAAAATGTCACAGGTATCATATAGCAAAGCAGAAGAAAGAACAATGACTTCTTTATCCTTGACAAACAAAAGGGGCTCCCTCTTGTGACAATATTCTGTAAGTCTTCTAAAAGACCCCCTGAGCTAATTCCAAAAGGTATGTTTTTACAAATCTAGAGGGTGAGACAGACTCTAGAATATTAGATAGCCCTTGGAGATATGTCTTCATTGTAAGAACTCAAAACTAAGTTTATCCCTAGAGATATCTGTTTTTTTTTTAAGTTAAAATGAAAACTCAAGATTTACTCTGTCTCCAAAGAAAATTCTAAAAAAGAGGGGAAGTGGAAGGTAATTTCTTTGTCCTTATATATTTCCTATTCCACAGGTTTTAAACTCAGCAAAGTAAACTATTCCTTGATTTTTTTTCATATTCTTGCCTAATTATACTATTTCTGAATATTCTACTGTCTTGAGCACTATTTTTCACCCAGTACAGTGCTATATAGAGTGGGCCCTTGATAAATATTGTTCAATAACTCACTTAAGTAAGTCTCATCAAAGCTCTGGAATAAAAATTGCTCTGAAATCTCTAAACATAATATAGATGAAAAGTGCATCACTGCCACATTAATAGTGAGAGAGTGTATTTCTCATGATATTGGATATAAAGTGTCAACAAATTGATAATAGAGATTAATTCAACAAATGAAGTTTCTATACAATATATTCTAGATGAAACTTACACATTGCAGTATCACCAGTATGTCTCTTAGAGTGAATTAAATTATCCAATAAAATATATTTAAACTGAATCCATTAGACATTATGTTGGGCTAAAGAAACACTAAATAATTTTCATGTTTTCTATGCTAAATGATCTGTTCTTTATAATTTAATTAATATAAGAATGTACCAGTTGTCAATACATTTAGTTTGCTGATGATACAAGGAAACATTGGACCAAGAAACAAGCAGTGAAATTAAAAATAACTGTGTTCTTTTCTTCTATGTAGATGCTAAGACAAGATACTATGAATGTTTTAGAATTGTGATTATAAACTCTGCTAGCGCATCCATAAAATTTGTGATGCTTTTAAATTTTGAGCAAAGAAAATGGATTTGAGGCCACTCACTTTTCAGGCAGTGAAGAAAGGGGAAAATTTTGAGGGACGTTTTATGTAAACAAATTACAGAAACCTAACTTCTCCTTTGATTACAGTCACAGAGGTGACTGAATTGACTGAAAAGTTGTCACGTATTTTAAAGGAACACAAATGTTATTACCCAGAAGTATAACAACAACAAATGAAATAAAGAGAGAAATTAGAAACTCCAAAACCTAAAGTTGATCCCAAACTGCACAGCTATTATCAGATTCTTGTATTCTACATCCACATAACCATTGTAAGAATTGATATCAAGATTGGAACTCTTTAGGAATGCCATGAATGACTTATTGCTCTATGAGATTACGGAGGGTAATGGAGCATTAGCAGTAGTCCATTCTGATGTTTTACATTAGTATAACCCAGTAAAGTGTCCTACAAGTGGCTGAGTATAAAGGACCTTAAGAAGAAAGGCAGTGTAACTACTCACAAATATGAGGCATTTTTCTGGCGTTTTCATTGCTATTTAAGTAACACTAAGATTATTCCCTGAAACTATTCATATTTATGAATTAATATGATTATGTCTATTGTCTTTATACTATTTTGTTGAAAATTATGATATCTAAATATTTGTCATTTTTTTACTTCCTTTTCTCCTTTGGGTTGTTTATTAGTTAACAACATCAAGATTTTTTTTTTTTTTGTCCTGTTAACTGTCCGAAAGTGAAGAGTTTGACTTCTGATGCTATTGGGAGCAAGATTCAGTTTACATTGTAATTGACCTTTCTGCAGATCTTCATGGAAGAAAAGAAAAAAAAATTGTGGAGAATATCATCAAACTGATTGAAAAAATAAAATCCCTTTGATGGATTCCACTTAAAGTAGAAATAGTACAAACTGAGCATCAGAGAATATGTAAATACTTGATTTCTTCTTCAGCAAATAGAGTTCAACTGCAAATTGTGCAACAGGCCCTCTGCTAAATGGTTTAAATATGAAAAGAAATAAGGTGCAAAGAGCAATCTGTATTTTCAATGCAAACCAAATTAGGGCATGTGAGTGGGAGATAGACCTATAAAACAGGTAATTACTATTCAATGTGCTAAGTACAGTAGTAAAGAACAAAATGCTAAGAAAAATATTGAAGGAGGCTAAATATGTATGAGGATTGTGGGGAAGGAGCTCCAGGGGAAGTTATGTCAGAAATGAGCTGTAAAGGTAAAAAAGAGTTTCCCAGTCAGAGAAAGTACTGAGGAGAAAGTAATTCCACAAAGAGAGTTAATACAGAAATATGAATTGATTTTTTTAGAAAAGCCATAGGAGTAGTGAACTTGTAGCCTTCTTAGAGGGCTCAGAACTTAATCTCTAAGAGATTTCCAAATATGCAGAGAATTTGAACCAGAGTGTTCATGATGACAGACTCTACTTTGGATTTTTTTAAGGCACCAGGATTTCAACGCATCAAACTTTGTATTCCTATTCATTTCCTCAGAGCCACAGAGATCTCTTCTACTGAACTACAGTGTTCTGGAGATATTTTAAATTTTATTTTGTTTTATTTATCCATTACTTACTGAGAAAGCAGCCATTCCTGAGGGCAAATGGTGGTCCAACTTTCTTTTATTTGTTTTTTCTTCTGAGTAAAGGATTCAGCACAGGTAAGATTATATTGAAGAATTTTAAAATACAGACTTAAAAAGTTGCAGTCAATGAGAACTTTCATTAAAGTTTTAACTCCTTTAAAATTAGTAAAACTTCCAATTCTCAACATATGTGAGTACCGAAAGAAACCATGAGTCATATTGAAAGTTAGTTTTGAACCACAATATATTATTATTGAATACCAGAGATTATAACTGAAATATTTAAGGTGTTTGTCTCTGAGATATTGTGATTTCAAAGATATAAAAACCAGTGTCTATGATTGTTTCTGATCAGGAGAATGTGCATATTCTACTAAATACAGATCTAAAAGAAATAAGATTATTTTCTGAATTTCAGACATGCACATAAAAACTAAATATGCATGATAGTTCTTCTTTCTCTGTTAAATAACTCAGATGTGAATAATATAGTGCTAGCATTTGTAACATGATTTAAAATGCAATTATTAAATTACCAACATTTAAGAAACAATATGCATTAAAATTTAGTTGCATCAAGAAGGAAGAACACAAGTAAAAAACTGATAATGTATACCTCATCATATTAAAATATATATCCTCTATTTATAGAAATTATAAATATATTTAAAAATAGAGTACAGCACCTCAATAAAATGGGTTTGCAGTATAATCCTCCTTAATGGAAAAAACAAAACCCCAAACAATTATTACACTCCTCTTTGGCTAACTTGCTAAATAAATGAGACAAAAGGTTTTACACAATTCAAAATAAAAATGTTTCTTATTTAATTAAATTCACTTTAAATAAAAATACAACCAGCATAAACATATTATCAGTTTGGTGAATTTGCATAATTTTCTCTTTTGAAAAATAGCACTTACTAATACAGTATATAATTTGTTTAAACATTTATAGTTAATTTTTATTAAAATCTATTCTTTTTACTTAGTAATATTACTTATTATTTTTAGAAATAGAAAATTTGTAATAAACACAAAATGAGCAGTGTAGGTATAGAATATATTCAACCAAAAAAGAAAAATGTAAATATGAATATCTGTTCTTCAATCTAATCTTCTGGACTCTGACTTAATCAAGTATGCTCTCTGACACAAATTATAAAGCATTCAACTCCACTCTGTGAGAAATATTTCAAAGACAAATCTGTCCATGAAAAATATTAGCTTAGTAAATACCTTTCTATTAAGGTATGGGTGATATACAGTGTTAAGTAAATACTTGAATATATTCTTCTAAAAATTCAGTTAACACAAATAAAACTTCCTTTATGGTTGACAACTTACACTTTTCAAACAAAATCTAATATCTAGCCAACAAAACATAGCTAAATTTAATTTTCACTAATATAAACAGTAGTTCAATCCCTTTTAAAGAACTTACCTCTTCATGAACACAATTTTCTAGTCAAAGGTATAAATAATTAAACAAATTAAAAATTGAAATGTTTATTTTTATTCTTTTTCCAAAGATCATTTTGTTTTTTGAGACACAGTATGAGAAAATTTTTAGGCATTTTTCTAGAGTATCTCATGTTTAAATGAGTTACGTTGGGTTTAACTCTTAACCACCCTACAAGGTACATGGTTTTAATCGTCCTACTTTAGAAATTAAAAACTACAACTTTAAGAGATTAGACATAATGCCAAAGACACATGGATTTATAAATGGTGGAAAACATACAGTCAAAACCAGTTTGTTTTAATTTCCTTTTTTATTTTTTTTAAGCACAGGCTTGGCAATGAAATAAAAAAAATGTCTCCCTAGGGAACAATTTTGGACTAAGTATGAAACATTGTATTAACATTTTTTAAATTGCACGTTTTTCTTGAAGATGGACTTATTTTTTATTGTTTTCTGGAAGATTCCCATAAATCATTTATATTTGGAAAGCTGATTTAACATCATAATCACTTTCTTGTCCCCAAGAAACTTCTTCAAAACTAGTAAATTCATCTTTGTTTAGTTATGCTTTTATAGATTAAATGGCTGCTTTTATTTGACAAATTAAGCACTTCAGAATTTATTAGTGGGTCTTGGTTTTAATGGTGTGGTTTCATTGCTGTTCTCTCAGTGCTCATGTAAAAAAGGAATATCTTTGAGCTTTGAAATAAGGCTGAAAAGTTAAAATGTTGATCATATTATGAAGGAAGACATTTAGTAAATAAGTAAGATTTTTAAAGTGAACAATGACATCTTTTTAAGTTTTTTCTTTATAGAAACAATTTTTATATGAACAAAATGACTAAAAGTGCTACACATAAAATAATCTAACATTGATTAAATTCATATGATGAATTAAATAGGCATATCTTATTAGACGTCATGAGTTGAAATCACAATTAAACCTGAGTTTGGAAATATACCTAGTGTAACAAACTTGATTCCATATTGGATCTCTTCCTTTAGCTCTAACCTCTGTGTTCTGTTGCCTGTTCTTAGTCAGGCTCTGCACCTTTGTAAAAGAATGTCACCTGTAGCCTGAAATATACAAGATAGCTCATTCTCAAGGCTCTGACCTTTAAAGTTATACACTTTTTCATTTATATAAAAATAAAAAGTTACAGAACAGAGAATAAAATTAGTTTTGTTGGAAGTTTACAGGAACATTGTGACCAGACATATGTGGACAGCTGCAAGAACAAAGGATTCGACACCAAGAAGTTTGAAGCAACCAGCTACACTCCCCCCAATTTTAGTATTAATATATAATATATATAGTATTAATTTAAAAGAAACCTGAGTTCTACCTCAGGTAAGATTGTTTTTGGGACACTAGTCCACCAACTTCTTGGTCTGTTAGCTTTCTGAATAAAGTCACTATTCATTGTCCCAACTACTCATCTCTCGATTTATTGGCCTGTCATGTGCTGAGCTTGGCCTCTGTAACACTAGGACTAAGGGGTAGCATAGTGACTATGAAGCAGCATTCCTGAAGTATGAATCCACAGAAGGCAACTTTTCTAGTATATCCCCTTCCTCATTCACCAATGTTAAGTGGTCAAATAAGTTTAGGAAACACAGCAAATAAAAATTCCTCCATGATGATCATGTTACCATAAGCATATTAGTGATTCTGGAAATGCTCATAGTTG
Organism: Lagenorhynchus albirostris; assembly: GCF_949774975.1. NCBI lineage: Eukaryota > Metazoa > Chordata > Mammalia > Artiodactyla > Delphinidae > Lagenorhynchus > Lagenorhynchus albirostris. The sequence goes on along the minus strand of NC_083106.1, from coordinate 84,923,223 downwards.
GTTTATTTTGTTGTTGTTTTTTTAACTTTAACTATACTTAAATCAAAATTATTTGACTATGTAATTTTTTAATTAATCACATTCTTAAATTTGTATCAATATATTGTGTTAAAACCCTTTTAAAAATGTTGCTATGGAGGGGACGAGGGGAAGATGGTGTAAGAGTAAGACGTGGAGATCACCTTCCTCCCCAGAGATACACCAGATATACATCTACACGTGGAACAACTCCTACAGAACACCTACTGAAAGCTGGCAGAAGACCTCAGACCTCCCAAAAGGCAAGAAACTCCCCACATACCTGGGTAGGGCAAAAGAAAAAAGAATAAACACAGACAAAATAATAGGGACAAGACCTGCACCAGTGGGAGGGAGCTGTGAAGGAGGAAAGGTTTCCACACACTAGGAGCCCCTTCGCTGTCAGAGACTGAGGGTGGCGGAGGGGGAAATCTTCAGAGCCATGGAGGAGAGCGCAGCAACAGGGGCGTGGGGGGCAAAGCAAAGAGATTCCTGCACAGAGATTGGTGCTGACCGGCACTTACTAGCCCGAGAGGCTTGTCTGCTCACCCGCCGGGGCAGGCGGGGCTGGGAGCTGAGGCTCGGGCTTTGGTCAGAGTGCAGGGAGAGGACAGGGTTTGGTGGCGTGAACACAGCCTGAAGGGGTTAGTGCACCATGGCTGACTGGGAGGGAGTCTGGAGAAAAGCCTGGACCGGCCGAAGAGGCAAGAGGCTTTTTCTTCCCTCTTTGTTTCCTGGTGCATGAGGAGAGGGGATTAAGAGCTCTGCTTAAAGGAGCTCCAGAGATGGGTGCGAGCCATGGCTAATAACGCGAACCACAGAGACAGGCATGAGACACTAAGGCTGCTGCTGCCGCAACCAAGAAGCCTGTGTGCGAGCACAGGTCACTATCCACACCTTCCTTCCGGGGAGCCTGTGCAGCCTGCCACTGCCAGGATCCCGGGATCAAGGGACAACTTCCCCGGGAGAACGCCCAGCATGCCTCAGGCTGGTGCAATGTCACACCAGCCTCTGCCGCCGCAGGCTCGCCCCACACTCCGTGCCCCACTATCCCCCCAGCCTGAGTGAGCCAGAGTCCCCGAAGCAGCTGCTCCTTTAACCCCGTCCTGTCTGAGCAAAGAACAGACGCCCTCCAGCGACCTACACGCAGAGGCGGGGCCAAATCCAAAGCAGAGCCAGAGGGAGCTTCAAAGGGAGCTGTGAGAACAAAGAAGAGAAAGGGAAAACTCTCCCAGCAGCCTCAGAAGCAGCGGATCAAAGCTCCACAATCAACTTGATGTACCTGCATCTGTGGAATACCTGAATAGACAAGGAATCATCCCAAATTGAGGAGGTGGACTTTGAGAGCAAGATTTATGATTTTTCCCCTTTACCTCTTTTTGTGAGAGTGTATGTTTATGTTTCTGTGTGAGATTTTGTCTGTGTAGCTTTGCTTCCACCATTTGTCCTAGGGTTCTATCTGTCCGTTTTTAGTTTGTTTGTTTGTATGTTTTTTAAATTTTTTTCTTAATAATTATTTTTTATTTTAATAACTTTATTATATTTTATCTTACTTTATTTTATTTTACCTTATCTTCTTTTTTTCTTTCTTTTTTTCCTTCTTTCCCTCCTTCCTTCTTTCCTCCCTGCCTCCCTCCTTTCTTTCTTTCTTTCCTTCTTTCTTTCTTTCATTCTACTTCTACTAATTCTTTCTTTCTACATTTTCACCCTTTTATTCTGAGCCGTGTGGATGAAAGCTCTTGGTGCTGCAGCCAGGAGTCAGTGCTGTGCCTCTGAGGTGGGAGAGCCAACTTCAGGACACTGGTCCACAAGAGACCTCCCAGCTCCACATAATATCAAACAGTGAAAATCTCCCAGAGATCTCCATCTCAACACAAGCACCCAGCTCCACTCAACGACCAGCAAGTTACAGTGCTGGACATCCTATGCCAAACAACTAGCAAGACAGGAACACAACACCACCCATTAGCAGAGAGGCTGCCTAAAATCATAATAACTCCACAGACACCCCAAAACACACCACCAGACGTGGACCTGCCCAACAGAAAGACAAGATCCAGCCTAATCCACCAGAACACAGTCACTAGTCCCCTCCATCAGGAAGCCTACACAACCCACTGAACCAACCTTAGCCACTGTGGACAGACACCAAAAACAACGAGAACTACTAACCTGCAGCCTGCAAAAAGGAGACCACAGACATAGTAAGATAAGCAAAATGAGAAGACAGAAAAACAAACAGCAGATGAAGGAGCAAGATAAAAACCCACCAGACCTAACAAATGAAGAGGAAATAAGCAGTCTACCTGAAAAATAATTCAAAATAATGAGAGTAAAGATGATCCAAAATCATGGAAACAGAATAGACAAACTGCAAGAAACATTTAACAAGCACCTAGAAGAACAAGAGGTGAAACAAACAACAATGAACAACACAATAAATTAAATTAGAAATACTCTAGATGAGATCAATAGCAGAATAACTGAGGCAGAAGAACGGATAAGTGACCTGGAAGATAAAATAGTGGAAATAACTACTGCAGAGCAGAATAAAGAAAAAAGAATGAAAAGAACTGAGGACAGTCTCAGAGACCTCTGGGACAACATTAAACGCACCAACATTCGTATTATAGGGGTTCCAGAGGAAGAAGAGAAAAGGGAAGGAACTGAGAAAATATGTGAAGAGATTATAGTTGAAAACTTCCCTAATATGGGAAAGGAAATAACCAACTCCAGGAAGCACAGAGAGTCCCGCACAGGGTAAATCCAAGGAGAAATGCGCCAAGACACACATTAATCAAACTGTCAAAAATTAAATACAAAGAAAACATGTTAAGAGCAACAAGGAAAAAGCAACAAATAACACAGAAGGGAATCCCCATAAGGTTAACAGCTGATCTTTCAGCAGAAACTCTGCAAGCCAGAAGGGACTGAAAGGACATATTTAAAGTGATGAAGGAGAAAAACCTGCAACCAAGTTTACTCTACCCAGCAAGGATCTCATTCAGATTTGATGGAGAAATTAAAATCTTTACAAACAGGCAAAAGCTGAGAGAGTGCAGTATCATCAAACCAGCTTTACAACAATTGCTAAAAGAACTTCTCTAAGCAAGAAACACAAGAGAAGGAAAATACCTACAATAGTGAACCCAAAGCAATTAAGAAAATGGGAATAAAAAACATACATATCGATAATTACCTTAAATGTAAATGGATTAAATACTCCCACCAAAAGACACAGATTGGCTGAATGGATACAAAAACTAGACCCATATATATGCTGTCTACAAGAGATCCACTTTCAAACCTACAGACACATACAGACTGAAATTAAGGGGATTGAAAAATATATTCCATGCAAGTGGCAACCAAAAGACAGCTAGAGTAGCAATTATCATATCAGACAAAATAGACTTTAAAATAAAGACTATTAGAAGAGACAAAGCAGGACACTACATAATGATCAAGGGATCAATCCAAGAAGAAGGTATAACAATTGTAAATATTTATGCACCCAACACAGGAGGATCTAAATACATAATGCAAATACTAACAGCCATAAAAGGGGACAACGACAGTAACATATTCATAGTAGGGGACTTTAACACCCTCACTTTCACCAATGGACAGATCCTCCAAAATGAAAATAAATAGTGAGACACAAACTTTAAATGATACATTAAACACGATGAACTTAATTGATATTTATAGGACATTCCATCCAAAAACAACAGAATACACATTTTTCTCAAATGCTCATGGAACATTCTCCAGGATAGATCGTATCTTGGGTCACAAATCAAGCCTTTTTAAATTTAAGAAAATTGAAATTGTGTCAAGTATCTTTTCAGACCACAATGCTATGAGACTACATATCAATTACAGGAAAAGATCTGTAAAAAATACAAACACATAGAGGCTAAACAATACACTACTTAATAACAAATTGATCACTGAAGAAATCAAAGAGGAAATAAAAAAATACCTAGAAACAAATAACAATGGAGACACGATGACCCAAACCTATGGGATGCAGGAAAACAGTTCTAAGAGGGAAGTTTATAGCAATACAATCTTACCTTAAGAAACAAGAAACACCTCGAATAAACAACCTAAACTTGCACGTAAATCATTAGAGAAAGGAGAACAAAAATACCCCAAAGTTAGCAGAAGGAAAGAAATCATAAATATCAGATCAGAAATAAAGGAAATAAAGGAAATGATAGCAAAGATCAATAAAACTAAAATCTGGTTCTTTGCAAAGATAAACAAAATTGATAAGCCATTAGCCAGACTCATCAAGAAAAGAAGGGAGAAGACTCAAATCAAAAGAATTAGAAATGAAAAAGTAGAAGTAACAACTGACACTGCAGAAATACAAAAGATCATGAGAGATTACTACAAGCAACTCTATACCAATAAAATGGACAACTTGGAAGAAATGGACAAATCCTTAGAAATACACAACATGCCAAGACTGAATCAGGAAGAAATAGAAAATATGAACAGAGCAATCACAAGCACTGAAATTGAAACTGTGATTAAAAATCTTCCAACAAACAAAAGCCCAGGACCAGATGGCTTCACAGGCGAATTCTATCAAACATTAAGAGAAGAGCTAAAACCTATCCTTCTCAAACTCTTCCAAAATATAGCAGAGGGAGGAACACTCCCAAACTCATTCTATGAGGCCACCATCACCTTGATACCAAAATCAGACAAGGATATCACAAAGAAAGAAAACTACAGGCCAATATCACTGATGAGCAGAATTGCAAAAATCCTCAACAAAATACTGGCAAACAGAATCCAACAGCACATTAAAAGGATCATACACCATGATCAAGTGGGGTTTATTCCAGGAATGCAAGGATTCTTCAACATATGCAAATCTATCAACGTGATACACCATATTAACTTATTGAAGGAGAAAATCCAAATGATCATCTCAATAGATGCATAGAAAGCTTTTGACAATATTCAACGCCCATTTTTGATAAAAACCCTACAGAAAATATGCATAGAGGTATATTTCCTCAACATAATAAAGGCCATATATGACAAACTGACAGCCAACATCGTACTCAGTGGTGAAAAACTGAAAGCATTTCCACTAAGATCAGGAACAAGACAAGGTTGCCCACTCCCACCACTCTTATTCAACATAGTTTTGGAAGTTTTAGCCACAGCAATCAGAGAAGAAAAGGAAATGAAAGGAATCCAAATTGGAAAAGAAGAAGTGAAGCTGTCACTGTTTGCAGATGATATGATACTATACATAGAGAATCCTAAAGATGCTACCAGAAAACTACTAGAGCTAATCAATGAATTTGATAAAGTAGCAGGATACAAAATTAATGCATAGAAATCTCTGGCATTTTTATACACTAATGATGAGAAATCTGAAAGTGAAATCAAGAAAAGACTCCCATTTACCATTGCAACAAAAAGAATAAAATATCTAAAATAAACCTAGCTAAGGAGACAAAAGACTTGTATGCAGAAAATTATAAGACACTGATGAAAGAAATGAAAGATGATACAAATAGATGGAGAGATATACCATGTTCTTGGATTGGAAGAATCAACATTGTGAAAATGACAATACTACCCAAAGCAATCTACAGATTCAATGCAATCCCTATCAAACTACCACTGGTATTTTTCACAGAACTAGAACAAAACATTTCACAATTTGTATGGAAACACAAAAGACCCCGAATAGCCAAAGCAAACTTGAGAATGAAAAATGGAGCTGGAGGAATCAGGCTCCCTGACATCGGACTGTATTACAAAGCTACAGTAATCAAGACAGTTTGGTACTGGCACAAAAACAGACATATAGATAGATCAATGCAACAGGATAGAAAGCCCAGAGATAAACCCATATACATATGATCACCTTATCTTTGATTAAGGAGGCAGGAATGTACAGTGGACAACAGAGAGCCTCTTCAATAAGTGGTGCTGGGAAAACTGGGCAGGTACATGTAAAAGTATAAGATTAGATCACTCCCTAACACCATACACAAAAATAAGCTCAAAATGTATTAAAGACCTAAATGTAAGGCCAGAAACTATCAAACTCTTAGAGGAAAACACAGGCAGAACACTCTATGACATAAATCACAGCAAGATCCTTTTTGACCCACCTCCTACAGAAATGGAAGTAAAAACTAAAATAAACAAATGGGACCTAATGAAACTTCAAAGCTTTTGCACAGCAAAGGAAACCATAAGCAAGACCAAAAGACAACCCTCAGAATGGGAGAAAATATTTGCAAATGAAGCAACTGAGAAAGGATTAATCTCCAAAATTTATAAGCAGCTCATGCAGCTCAACAAGAAAAAAACAAAGAACCCAATCCAAAAATGGTCAAAGACCTAAATAGACATTTCTCTAAAGAAGATATACAGACTGCCAACAAACACATGAAAGAATGCTCAACATCATTAATCATTAGAGAAATGCAAACCAAAACTACAATGAGATATCTCACACTAGTCAGAATGGCCATCATCAAAAAATCTAGAAACAATAAATGCTGGAGAGGGTGTGGAGAAAAGGGAACACTCTTGCCCTGCTGGTGGGAATGTGAATTGGTTCAGCCACTATGGAGAACCGTAGGATGTTCCTTAAAATACTACAAATGGAACTACCATATGACCCAGCAATCCCACTACTGGGCATATATCCTGAGAAAACCATAATTCAAAAAGAATCATGTACGAAAATGTTCATTGCAGCTCTATTTACAATAGCCCATTGATGGAAACAACATAAGTGTCCATCATTGGATTAATGGAAAAAGAAGATGTGGCACATATATACAATGGAATATTACTCAGCCATAAAAAGAAATGAAATTGAGCTATTTGTAATGAGGTGGATGACTTAGAATCTGTCATACAGAGTGAAGTAAGTCAGAAAGTGAAAGACAAATACTGTATGCTAACACATATATATGGAATTTAAGAAAAAAAATATCATGAAGAACCTAGGGGTAAGACAGGAATAAAGACACAGACCTACTAGAGAATGGACTTAAGGATATGGGGAGGGGGAAGTGTAAGCTGTGACAAAGCGAGAGAGAGGCATGGACAAATATACACTACCAAACGTAAGGTAGAAAGCTATTGGGAAGTAGCTGCATAGCACAGGGAGATCAGCTCGGTGCTTTGTGACAGACTAAGGGGTAGGATGGGGAGGGTGGGAGGGAGGGATACACAAGAGGGAAGAGATATGGGAACATATGTGTATGTATAAATGATTCAGTTTGTTATAAAGCAGAAACTAACACACCACTGTAAAGCAATTATACTCCAATAAAGTTGTAAAAAAAAAAAAGCTATGCAGACAATATCTCACACAGAAGCATACACATACACACTCACAAAAAGAGGAAAAGGGGAAAAATCATAAATCTTGCTCTCAAAGTCCACCTCCTCAATTTGGGATGATTCCTTGTCTATTCAGGTATTTCACAGTTGTAGGCTACATCAAGTTGATTGTGGATCTCTAATCCACTGCTCCTGAGGCTGCTGGGAGAGATTTCCCTTTCTCTTCATTGTTCACACAGCTCCCGGGGTTCAGCATTGGATTTGGCCCTGCCTCTGCATGTAGGTCGCCAGAAGGCGTCTGTTCTTCACTCAGGGAACGAAGAAACAGGCCCTTCCCTGGTCAAGCTTCAGATCAGAACCCAGAAGTGGCCAACGCTTTGGTTACAGTCTTATGATACTCCAATAGAGGACACAGCTAAGCCTGTATTTACCCACACTCCTGACTGATAGAATCTCTGAGATAATAAATGAGTATAACTTTAAGCTGCCAAGTCTGTGGTAATTTATCATACAACATATAGAAAACTAATACAATAAATAATGCATAGTATTTGTTTCCTGGCTGAAAGTTCCATGTTGACTCGTTTCAATTTTCTCTTTATTTCCTCTCATATATGATTCCCTTCATGTGCCGGATTTGATCATCCACCTGCAAATTCTCTCCAAACTCAATTCACATGGAACATCTCTTTATACTTTTCCCTAAGATGGGAGAAAGAACTATCAGTACTATTTTAATAGACTTTGCTAAAATAATATGCATAATCATATAAAGTTGAACAATTCTATGTTTCTTTGTTTTGTTTTGTTGTTGTTGTTGTTGTTGTTTAACTTCAGGACATTTCAAATCCTATAATACACTAATATGCATAGAGTTCTCCAACAGGGAAATATATAATATTCAGCACATCGTGAAATTCTCTGATGAAGGGAGCCCCTCAAAGAACCCAGGAACAGTTCATGGGATACTGTGGTGCTTAGACCAGTTTAAGAAATATAGGTCCAGATTTTCTGTTGGTCACCATATTAAAGCAAGCAATAAATAGTATTGTAATAGGGATGAACAAATCTGACTCTACACGGGATCTGTTTCTTTTTACTTTAACCTTTTATTCTACAGTAAGTCCCCTACATATGAACGAGGTCCATTCTGAGAGTGTGTTCATAAGTTCAATTCATTTGTAAGTCCAACAAATTTAGCCTAGGTACCCATCTAACACAATCAACTATAGAGTACTGTACTGTAATAAGTTTATAATACTTTTCACACAAATAATACATAAAAAACAAACTCAAAAAAGTTACTGACTGGAGTTACTGACTGGAGGAGGGAGAGGAGGTGGGAGATGGTAGAGCTGAAGGATTGTCAGCAATAGGAGACAGAGGGCAAGCTGCAATTTCACTCATGCCTGACATTGATGGCACAGGTTCTGGTTTTTTGCTGGATTCAATTCTATCTACATTCTTGAAAAAAATGATCCAATGATGTTGGAGTAGTGTCCTTTTTCTTCTCATAGATGACACGGTAGCACTGGATTGCATTCTGAACGGCTGCTGCAACCTTCATGTACTGTTCTATGTTCAGGTCCTGTGCCTCAAAAACTAACAGTGCCTCCTCAAATAAAGAAAATACCCTTGCCATTTCCTGCAGTGTGAATCTCTTCAATTCTTCAGTTACTTCTTCTTCCTCTTGTCTCTCTTCATCCTTTCTCTGGGCCTCCAATTCCATCAAGTCTTCATTAGTAAGCTACTCATGTTACACAGTAAGGAGTTCAATGAAATCCTCTTGCAGATCTAGCTCCAGCTTCTCGTTGAGGGTCACTAAGTTGCAGAAGACCTCTTTGGACTCCTAATCTGCCTTCTCAAATCCATGAAAATTGTGAACAAACTGCAGGCAATGTTTCTTCTAAACCCCATTCCTGGTAATGGCCGTAACATCATGCCAAGCAAAGTCAATGTCCTTTATGGCCTTGTAGATGTTATAGTCCTTCCAAAATTGTCACAAGGTTGTTCCTGATTTGTCACTCATGCCTGATGAAAAGTGTGATGTAAATATTTCTTGAAAATCACTATAACTCCCTGGTCCATAGGTTGGATGAGTGATGTAGTATTTGGTGCCAGATGCACTACTTTGACATTGGGATGAAAGTCATTCATGAATGGGGGGTTGCCTGGAGCATTGTTGAGCAGCAAAAGAATGTGGAATGGGACGACCTTGTCCAAGCAATATTTCTCTACTTCTGAGGTAAAGTGGTTGAAAAACCAGTCCTGGAAAATGGCTTGTGTAACCCAGGCTTTGCAGTTACTCTTCCACACAACAGGAAGAGAGCACTTAGCTATGTTTTTAAGGGTTTTTGGGTTCTCTGAATGATAAACTGAGAGGCTTCAGCTTCATATCGCTGGAAACACTGCTACCAAACAATAGAGTTATCCTATCCTTCGCTGCTTTACAGCCCGGCATCAACTTTTCCTCCTTACTGATGTAACTTCAGTCTGGCATCTTCTTCCAGTACAGCTGTGTCTCATCCACATTAAAAACCTGCTTGGGTAAATACGAACTTTCATCAATAATTTCTCAAAGTGTTTCATGAATTTCCCAGGCAGCTAACATAGCTGAACTCACTGCCTCTCCACTTACTTTTACTTTGTGAAGGTTGGCTCTAGCATTGAACCGATGAACCAGCCATAGCTGGCATTAAAAATGCACCTTCTGATTCTTCACTGTGTTTCTTCTTCAAGTCTTCATAAAGGCTCTTAGCCTTCTCTTGAATCAGCATTAAGCTGAGCAGGACTCAGCGCTGATGTTGCTCCTGCATCCACACACCAAGAAGTTTCTCCATCTCCTCCATCACTTTTCCACACTTCTTCAATATTATTGTCAATGTCATCGGCACAGCATACTTCACATGTCCCATGATCTTGTCCTTGTTCATTAGAATCGTGCCAATGGTAGAACAATTCATGTTATAAGAATGAGTGACATCTACCATCTTTTCAACTGGCTCCACTCTCTCAATTATTGTCACTTTTGTTTCCATCGTTATCGCTTGGCACTTCTTAGCAGTACCAGCTCCATCACTGGTGCTTTTATGCTTGCTTCTGGACTTCCTGGGCTTGAAATAAAGATACTGTACTACTGTACTCTATACAATACTATATAGTAAAGTACACAAAAGCACAACCACCTGTAGAGGATGCACACACATGACAATATATGCCAGACACATGAACTAACTTATTTGATTGGACATGCAAACACATGTTCCCATCTTTGAAAGTTTGTAACTTGAAGGTTTGTATGTGGGGGACTTACTGTACTGCTTTTGCTACAAGTTAAGAATGCCTATAGCCTGAAATATACAGGATAACCCATTCTCAAGGCTCTAACCTTTAAGGATATAACACTTTTCCATTCATATAGAGGTAAAACATTGCAGAACAGAGAATAACATTTGTCATATTGGAGGATTACAGGAACATTGTGACCTCAACTACCTGGAAAGATGCAAAAACAAAGGACACTTGCACCAAGAAGCTTGCAACAAACAACCATGACCCTCCCTCATCTTGTGTTTAAAAATACTTTGACAAAACCCTTTGGGAATTCAGGGGTTTGGGGCACAAACCACCCATCTCCTGGCATGGCCGTGCAATAAACCTTTCTCTGCTCCAACACCAAGGCTTTGGTTTGTTTGGCCCCATTCTGTGTCAGGCACATGAACTTGTGTTCAGTGACAGTGTGAAATATGAAAGTAAATTTATTTTTCTCCCATAGAGCAAATTATCCATAAATGAGAAAAATCAGGCTAACTTTTATTGAAATTCTACTATGGGCCAGGCCCAGTGCTAGGCTGACTGCACTGATTAGATCATGTCTTCTATGATGAGATATTTTAAGGAGATATTATTCCCACTTTACCAACTTTAGACTTTGAATATCAGTGGAATGAGGGACTTGCACAAGGTCTACATCTCCCAAGTGTCACACGTGGATTCAGACCCAGCTAGTCCTGAATCCCAATTTCACATTCTCACCACATAATTCTTTTTACATTTCAAAGGAAATGGACAAGTACATCTATTTTGTTTGTGAAGAAGAGCACTTAATCAAGAAATTATGTAAATATCGACTGCTTAGTCCCATTTGGCAAATGAATATAGTTTCATTTGTATAATTAAATGATAGTTAAAAATACACTAAAATCCATAACATAGTTCCGGTTAACAATCAGTATTTCCTTGATGTCTTCTGAGAAACAAGCCATCATTTACTGATAATCAATTATATTTTGTGCCTTTTGCACTACTTAACTAGGTTTTCAAATATCTCATATTAAAGTTTGGTTGTATACTAAAAAAAAAAAAATTGGCAAATCAATATTAAGAGAACTTATCAAAATGCCCACCTGCCTTTCTTCAAACTTAAACAGGTAGACAGAACAGCCCCAAGTAGCACGTATCTGCTCAAGTGTTTTCTTGGCACCTTTTCCCCAGGGTAAATTTGGGAAATTTGCTGAAGAATACCCATCTTAAACTCAAGATTCAACAAAATCTGCTGTACTATGTTTAAATTTAATGTGAATTTTGAATTCTTATCCATGTTGATTTCAGTGTAAAATGTTTAAAACTATCTCAAGACAAACACTGTTGTAATTAGTCTATTGATTTGAAAATTTGGATAAGTTGAAGAGAACTGAACACACATCTCAAGATAAACATCCTGTTAATTTCTCTTTTCTGTCTTCAGATAACAATATTTGAGATAAGAGACTCCTGCAGATAAGGAACACAAAAAGCTAATATTTCCTCTCACTGCTTTATGAGCTGTGTCAAGATAACTTAGGAAATCTATTGCAATCCTACCATTAATAAAAAAAAAATCATGATACTGTTAATAAAATGTTTGAAAAACAAATGCATTGTCTTTTGGAAAAGATATGTCACTAATTTCATACTGTGGAGTAAAAGAATATCTGATTCATTGATTAGTCTATTTCCTATCCCAGGGGAAACTGAATCCAATAACTTTTTTTTTTCAGTGAGGGTGGATGAGTAATGATCTTTATTTTAACACCAGTTTTCCTTCCATGGAAACAAATTGAGAGCTTTGGATGACTCATAGATCTCATGAGAAACTGTTAACCAACTATCAAACTTCATTTCCATTGCAGAGGCCCATTCACAACAATTCATTTTATTCTGAGCTGTCTCACATTTGATGATTTGTGCTGTGCTCTTGAAGAAATATCTCCTAAAGAAGTTGAATTTGAAATATTTCCTTAATAAATAAAGTAAAAAAATGTATGTAATTTATCTGAGTTTTAATAATATGCCTTAAAATTTGTAGTCTAAAACGAAAAATTGAGAACTTTTGGACAAGAGAGTATAATACGTTCATCCATAAATCTCTGCCAAATACATGAAATCTATGAAAATGATAAAGTAAAAATATATCTGAGTTACAAAAAAATATCCTTGGGATTTGTCAAAGCAAAAATTGCGCTGGACAAAGTTAAATAGACAAGGAAAACTATTATTGGCAATAGGGGAGAGAAATCAAAATGTTGTCTGAACTCAACTATGCTAAAACAAAGGGCTGGAGAATGCTCCCTGGGGTTGGGGTAGGTACATTCTGGGCCTTCTGTGTTTGCTAAGTGGCCTTACCCAAAGGGAAAGCAATTTTCTTGTAGCTTTAGGACAGGAGATAGTTTTAGAACTTGGGGTGAGGAGTGCATCAAAGTCATAAATTCTATCTCCCACACAGACTGGGAGATGAGGGTAGCTTCCTCAGTGGCTGAATTTCAAGGGTTTGGCTCGCAACTACTTGAGGAACATTGTCCTGGACTGTGACATTTTCAAGAGGTTTTTAAAAGTACTTACATTTCAAAAGGACAGATAAAGAATTTACAGGAACACATTTTCTGAAGTAAATGATTTTAAGAAAAGAGAGGAAGAAGCCTCTATTTTAGGCCATCTGGATTCTGTAAGGGCCATATGAGAGAGAGTCGGGGCCTAGAGGTAAGAAGAAGTCTGTCTAATGTGACTCAAGCTGAGGAAAGCAACAAGGCCTACCGGGTCAGCCTAAAAAGGAAGAAGGGATTGTTCTTGAATCCATGGGCCAAATGGACCCAGATTCAAATGACTAAGAGAGGTTTGATTTCAGAAGGAAAATGGGGCTACAAGTGCTTCACGTAGGTTGTGTTCTGAGTCAGCACCACTACTTTATACCAGGGCTGCATAAAATGTAGTCAGTTGTTGGTCATCACTCCTTCTGGATCTAGGAAGGACAAAAGCCAGGCAGAGAATTAAATCCAGGAAGTGAAGAAAGACATCTACAAGTCTCTGACTAGACCTGCAATATTTCCAAGACCACCTTGGGATAGGAATCTTGATTGACCTTTATAACACCACATTCTGAATGGTGGATAGGGGACTAGTAGTATACAACAACAAATCAAAAAGAGAACAAGCAAACAGACCATTGGAAATTAGTGGAAAAATGACAAAAAGAAAAAATAAATTCCATTCACTGTGTTTCAGACACTAGGATAATATAAGAGAGAGAAAAAGACCAATGAAATTTAACAGAGCTCCCCAAAGCAGATTCACACACAAAGCAGGGAATTAGGTTTAAGATTGCTTTAGAGGGGAGCTGTGATTTAGAAATTCAAATAGGGTGGTTGAAAAAGCCTCAGGGAGGGGAGAATATAACCTTTGAGCAAAGATATGAAGTAGGTTGAGAAGCTAGTCCTACTGTTCTCTGGGGCTGAGGAGAAGAGGAGCACAGGTGAGAAGAAACAACAAGTGCAAGGGTTTCAGGAGAAGCAAGGAGAACATTGTGGAGTTTGGAAGATGAGATCAGAGTTAAAATTATTAATTTGTGTAGGGTTTGTAAGGATTTTGGCTTAAAGAAAGTCTTGAGCAGAGGAATTCCATGATCTGATTTACCTTTGAAGAGAATCATTCTACCTGCTGTGTTGAGTCTAGATGGAAGGCAAGCCAAGTTCAAGGTGGAATGGGAGAGGAGGGTCAACTTCATTAACCCAGGTGAGCAATGATGGTGATTTGAACCAGACTATTGCTTGCAATGTGCGACCATGGTTTCATATAACATATAAGGAGTGAAAAACTATACCATCATTGCAGAAGAATAGGACACAAAATGCTGGTCATATTCCCCTGGATTAGTGTCTGGGATGGGCCACCAAGTGAGGTTACTTGGCTTTGTGAAGGAAAGAATTCAAGAGCAATCCATGGTAAAATGAAAATAGGATTATTTATATAGATACACAGGCCATAGGCAGAATGTGATCCATCTCAGAAGGTGAGAGTGGCCCCAAAACATAGGGTGGCTAGTTTTTATGGGTTGGGTAATTTCATAGGCTAACAAGTGAGAAGATTATTCCAACTATTTTGGGTAAGGGGGTGGAGATTTCCAGGAATTAGCCCACCACCCACTTTTTGGTCTTTTATGGTCAGACTTGGAACAGTCATGGCTCCTGTGGGTGTGTCATTTAGCTAAAATATTATAATGACTGTATAATGAGAATCAGGTCCACTGGAAGTCGAATCTTCTGCCATCTTGGGCCTAATCATTTCTAACCAATTTTTGTCATATCCTGTTCTTCCTGTTCTTCTCAAAGGCTATGCCATTCTTTTAATGGTTGTGCTCTGCCCCCTTCCTTCCTGTCTCACTATTTCATCAATTATCACATATTTTCATATTCAGCTATAAGAATCAGCACCCCCTTAATTTTCCATTATGAAGAGAAGTAAATCTCTTTAAATGTAAACAATTTCTTACTAAACAATCCAATAATTTCCTTTCATTGTATAACTAAATTTTATTTTTTATTTGTTAAAAACATATTTTTCAAAAGGTAAAATTGTGACTCATAGAGAGACAAAATGAATATGCTTTAAGAGATTTTAACTCATTATTAATTAGAAAACAAATAAGATGTTTCAAGTTCAAAGGAGGAATAAAAGAAAAACTAGTATGTAATATAGAAATAATTAAAAAATAAACATCATACTTTTTTTAGAGAGGATGAAGTCAATTGAAATTCCAGTATTTGGAATTTTATTTGCACATCTATAGAAAATACTATAATTATCTACAATTTACAAGATTATAAATTAGATTAAAGGCATCAAAAATCTAGGATAAGATAACCTGGAATGGTATGCTCTAAAAAATACATATATAGTTTTCCATTAAAGACACCCAATATTTATTTTTTGAATTCCAAATCTCTGTACAATTCCAGAGAGTGATATAGCTTAAAAGCAATTCACCGAATCATGGTTAGCGATAGTAATTTATAGAATCAATTTAGAGATAAAAAATATGACACCCAGAACAATCCCAATACTAGATCACTAATAAAAGGACACATACCTACAACCCATACCTATGCCAATACTTTGTTACCCCCCTGTAAATAATTAAAGCCCTTTATGGCAGCTCCTAGTTGTATGTGGTCAAAGTGAGTGAACTCTGACTTCAGATTATAATAATGTCCTTATTGGTGTCAAGCAATTATTCTTGACATTAACAAATATATATCCAATATGACAGAAGGCAGTAAAAAGTATTTTGCTGAAGAACACCAACCAGAAGTCAAGGTATTCTTTAAATTCAGTAGTTAAAGTGCTACATTGTGGTTCTCTAACATCTGAATTATCACTTAATTATATCTAGAAAGGTTTTCTAAAAAAGAAATTCAATATTTCTCTTCAGTGAAAAAAATCTCACTTATTTTTCCTTAGATGTGATTATGCTTCCCTGGTTTCCTGCAAAATAAAAGTAAACTCTTATTCTTAATCTATTTATTATAAAATTCTGGATCATCTTCTCTCATGTCCTAGTTCATACTCACTTCTAAATAACCCACCTATCATTTCTCTTACATTTTACTCCCAAACTGTGGCATTGTTATGTGATTTACAGTGCTTATGACCCTATCAAAACTATTAATGTGTCTTCTGCTAAATATTTTCCTTTGGAAAGCATCAAATTTTTCTATTTTGCATTTTCTTTTGAAGAAAAGACTTTTTCTTTAAAGTAGTGGTAAGAGATATCAGGCTTTGGATAAGGATTTCAGTAGAAGTTTCGAAAGGAAACTTAGAGGTTTAGTGCAGTCACTGACATGTGATTCTTGATTCAGGGTCATGAGAAATAAATGTAACAAAAAAAAAAAAAAGCTTACACTTACTGAATCACAGAACATTGTGAGTTCAGACAACAAACCAGCCAAGAAACCTCTCTAAGTCTGCCTGGATTTAGTAACTATTATTTATAAAATTAAATAACATACCAACTAGACATTGTGTGGAGTAAAGAGATATAATTGCTAACTGCTATTATTCAGACTGCTTGGATAATTCTGGTCAAGAAACTCTCCCTGACAACAAAACGTCCTAAACCATAATTGGTTAGCATTCTTTATAAAGGGTCAAAGACTATTTGCTTATGACTTCAACTCATTGGATGATATTTCTGTAGAATCACAAAAAGTGAGTCTTTTAGATTGTCTGATAAAATGTATCATTTTAAGGAAAAAGAAACTAAGATACAAAGAGATTAGAAGCAGCTCTAAAGGCATAAAATGAATGGTGATGATAAGGAATAAAGTGGACAATAAGTGTATAGTACTGTATAAAGGTTATCTGAATCAGCTCTACATTATAAATATATACATATGTGTAAAAGTAGATATGTATCACATATGTGATGTTAAATGTCATGCTCTCATAATATAATTAAATCTGAAATTACCTATGAATAATACAAAATCCAACTAGCTGAATAATCCAAATAGTTATTTCAGTTTTCCCCTTTTAAATTGTTTAACTATAAAATCGCATTTTTCATAAGATTCTGATATGCTACACCTGAATTCCTCAATCTGTTTATATTTTTACAAATGAGTTTGATATTTTACTCGTTAGAAATAAAGATAATTTACTAGAAAAAATCAAATACATATTGTACATTCATAATATAAATCTGAACAGTCCCTTGGTTTCTGTGATTTGAAATATTTCACAGTGACATGAATTTTTGTAAGTAATTGTGTCCCCCAAGCCAAAGAATTATAAAACATAATTTATATTTGGGAAAATTTTAGCTAAAGTAATAAGATTTCATAGGATAAATAAATAATGATGGATATTGAGGAAATGAATGGTTTTCATTTAACAAAATTAAACTTAGCACTTTGTGTATTGAGGAAGAGATTGGGGAAATGTCACATATTAACCACCCTGGAAGGTACCTGGAAAATGCTTCTTCTTTTCTGAAACACATGCCCACATAACATTCAAAGGTGATGTTCTGTTCTCTGCTCTGCACATGGCCTCATTTCCATGGCTGCCTTAGCACCAGGGAATCAGACAGAGCTCGAAGATGGATGGGGGAAATCAAGTGATGAAACTGAAAAGGCACATGGTCCGGAAGGAAAAATAATAGTCTGCTGAAAAGAAATGAAATAATTCATTTGCAGAATGTTCAACACACTCTTTATTTCTTAAATTCCTTGACATTTTAAAACGGTTGTTCAAGATGCAAATGTAAAATATTACAAAATGGGAATATACATTTGTCATAAACAGAGATGAATAAAATGATGTGTGTTTGTGTTTTTTTCAGTACGTAACATGTCCTCCCCAAAATTAAAATTGGTCTACACCTTTATAGTAAACACATATATGGGGGAACATGAAGCTTCCTTTCAATTGTCTTGAGAGCAATAGGGAAGACTAATCTTTACTTTTCTGCATGCACATTTGTACATATTAATATGCTAAGAGTTTCTAAGACTACCTTTGCTAAGTAAAATGAAAGCAGGAAATTGTAACTAATGAATGCTGAATCTACCTTAATGTTACATATTTTAATTGTACAAGATTTTGATGAAAGAACAAAATAGCCATAGTCTGACGCTGTTTTGTGTCTGTACTTGGTTCAAAGTTTTATGTAAAAATGATACATTTAGGAACGCCTAGCAAGTAGCCCCATCCCCCTCAACACACATAGACAAAATATTGTCACTAGAGGGTGGTGTTCTATACTATGTAGTAGGTGTGAAATGCTTTGTAAAGGGAAGATAGCTCTAGGTTTTTATTTGTTGTGGCAGTTATTATACTGTTTTTGTCATAATGCTTTTGTTTCTTCAAAATTATTAATATAGTAGGTACATATATTTGGGTAGGGACTTACCTTTTAATTACATAACTCATTGCTCATTTATTATCTAGCTTTATCTTGTGAATAAAATAGTTCTTTCAGGAATTAGAGATAACCTGATTCTTAAAAAAAATAAATATTAAATCCCTCTATTTTAATTATTTTTTCAGGGTAAAGAGTTAATATAACAACCAATTAGAGTAGGTAGCAAAAGAGTCTTTGTCTTATTCCTCCCTATCTCTGTCATTTCCTTCCTTCCTTCCACTGCAGCTTTCTTTGATCAGAGTTTACATGGGATATCCTTTTTTTATTCTTTATGTTAACCTACTTATGTCATTACATTGGAAGTGAGTTGCTAAGGGACAGACTATTGTAAGGCAATAGTTTTGTTTTTGATTTGTTTTGTTTATTTCTAGCCATTCTGAAAATCTTTGTATTTTAATTAATGTGTTTATGATCTATACATTTAATGTATTTATTGATCTATTTTGATATATATCTTCCATTTATTACATGTCCTTTATCTGTTTCCTCTAGTTTTTGTTCCTATATTTACTCTTTCCCACCTTATTTTGGGTTATTTGACATATTTAATATTTCATTTTAATTTATCCATTTTTATTACATCTCTTTGTATTATTTTTATTGCTTTCTGTTGACCCACAATATGGACAACTAATTTTTCAAAATCTACTTAGAATCAATAATTTATCACTTAAAGTGGAATTGTAAAAATTTACCACCATACAGACCACTTTGATCTTTCTTTTTATATTATAGGTATCATATATTATAGCTGCATACATTAAAAGCCACATCAGTTATAGATTTTGATTACAACTAAGGAATATAATTTAAGAAGTTTAAAAGAGAATAATTTATTTTATATATCCAGGTAGTTACCATCTTTGCTGATCATCCTTCATTCTGATGTTTCACAATACTTCCTACTTATCATTTAAGTCCCATCTGAGCAACTTCCTTTAGCAATTTTTAGAACATGTTTATTGGCAACAAATTATTTTATTTTTCTGTCATCTAAGAATGTCTTTATTTCATCTTCTTTCCTAAAAGTTATTTCTACTGGGTATATAATTCTACATTAATGTTCTTTTCTTTCTGTAGATTAGCCATTGTTTCCAATTTCTTGTGATCTACCTACAGTCACACTGTTCCCCTGTAAATAATGCTTATGTTCTCTTGGTTATATTCAGGATTATTTTCTTCTATTTAAACTTTTTGATTGTGATGAGACAGGGAATGGGCTTCTTGAGTTTATATTGTTTGAAGCTATATTTAATTAATTTTTATTGGAGTACAGTTGCTTTACAATGTTGTGTTAGTTTCTACTATACAGCAAAGTGAATCAGCCATATATATATCCCCTCTTTTTTGGATTTACTTCCCATTTAGGTCACAACGGGGTACTAAGTAGAGTTCCCTGTGCTATACAGTAGGTTCTCATTAGTTATCTATTTTATACATACTAGTGTATATATGTCAATCCCAATCTCCCAAATCATGCCACCACCACCACCCCTTCCCACCTTGGTGTCCATATGTTTGTTTTCTATGTCTGTGTCTCTATTTCTGCTTTGCAAATAAGATCATCTATACACTTTTTCTAGATTCCACATATGTGTTAATATATGATATTTCTTTTTCTTTTCCTGACTTACTTCACTCTGTATGACAGTCTCTAGGTCCATACAAGGCTCTGCAAATGACACAGTTTTGTTCCTTTTAATGGCCGGGTAATATTCCATTGTGTGTGTGTGTGTGTGTGTGTGTGTGTGTAAATATATATATACCAACTCTTCTTTATCCATTCCTCTGTTGATGGATAATTAGGTTGCTTCCATGACCTGGCTTAGTAAATAGTGCTGCAATGAATATTGGGGTGCATATGTCATTTTGAATTATGGTTTTATCTGGATATATGTCCAGTAGTGGGATTGCTGGGTCATATGTTAGTTCTATTTTTAGATCTTTAATGGACCTCCATAATGTTCTCTATAATGGCTGTATAAAATTACATTCCCAGCAACAGTGTAAGAGGGTTCCCTTTTCTCCACATCCCCTCCAGCATTTATTCTTTGTACTTTTTTTTTTCAATTTAAGTCTTTTTTTTATTTTTTTTAACATCTTTATTGGAGTATAATTGCTTTACAATGGTATGTTAGCTTCAGCTTCACAACAAAATGAATCAGTTATATACATACATATATTCCCATATCTCTTCCCGCTTGCGTCTCCCTCCCTCCCACCCTCCATATCCCACCCCTCCAGGCGGTCACAAAGCACCGAGCTGATCTCCCTGTGCTATGCGGCTGCTTCCCACTAGCTATTTACCTTACGTTTGGTAGTGTATATATGTCCATGCCTCTTTATCACTTTGTCACCGTTTACCCTTCCCCCTCCCCATAACCTCAAGTCCATTCTCTAGTAAGTCTGTGTCTTTATTCCTGTTTCACCCCTAGGTTTTTCATGACATTTTTTTTTAAATTCCATATATATGTGTTAGCATACGGTATTTGTCTCTCTCTTTCTGACTTACTTCACTCTGTATGACAGACTCTAGGTCTATCCACCTCATTACAAATAGCTCAATTTCGTCTCTCTTTATGGCTGAGTAATATTCCATTGTATATATGTGCCACATCTTCTTTATCCATTCATCCGATGATGGACACTTAGGTTGTTTCCATCTCCGGGCTATTGTAAATAGAGCTGCAATGAACATTTTGGTACATGACTCTTTTTGAATTATGGTTTTCTCAGGGTATATGCCCAGTAGTGGGATTGCTGGGTCATATGGTAGTTCTATTTGTAGCTTTTTAAGGAACCTCCATACTGTTCTCCACAGTGGCTGTATCAATTTACATTCCCACCAACAGTGTAAGAGGGTTCCCTTTTCTCCACACCCTCTCCAGCATTTATTGTTTCTAGATTTTTTGATGATGGCCATTCTGACTGGTGTGAGATGATATCTCATTGTAGTTTTGATTTGCATTTCTCTCATGATTAGTGATGTTGAGCATTCTTTCATGTGTTGGTTGGCACTCTGTATATCTTCTTTGGAGAAATGTCTATTTAGGTCTTCTGCCCATTTTTGGATTGCGTTGTTTGTTTTTTTGTTATTAAGCTGCATGAGCTGCTTATAAATTTTGGAGATCAATCCTTTGTCAGTTGCTTCATTTGCAAATATTTTCTCCCATTCTGAGGGTTGTCTATTGGTCTTCTTTATGGTTTCCTTTGCTGCGCAAAAGCTTTTAAGTTTCATTAGGTCCCATTTGTTTACTCTTGTTTTTATTTCCATTTCTCTAGGAGGTGGGTCAAAAAGGACCTTGCTGTGATTTATGTCAGAGAGTGTTCTGCCTATGTTTTCCTCTAAGAGTTTGATAGTTTCTGGCCTTACATTTAGGTCTTTAATCCATTTTGAGCTTATTTTTGTGTATGGTGTTAGGGAGTGATCTAATTTCATACCTTTACATGTAGCTGTCCAGTTTTCCCAGCACCACTTATTGAATAGGCTGTCCTTTCTCCACTGTACATTTCTGCCTCCTTTGTCAAAGATAAGGTGACCATATGTGCGTGGGTTTATCTCTGGGCTTACTATCCTGTTCCATTGATCTATCTTTCTGTTTTTGTGCCAGTACCATACCATCTTGATAACTGTAGCTTTGTAGTATAGTCTGAAGTCTGGGAGCCTGATTCCTCCAGTTCCTTCTTTCGTTCTCAAAATTGCTTTGGCTATTCGGGGTCTTTTGTGTTTCCATACAAATTGCAAATTTTTTTGTTCTAGTTCTGTGAAAAATGCCAGTGGTAGTTTGATAGGGATTGCATTGAATCTATAGATTGCTTTCGGTAGTAGAGTCATTTTCACAATGTTGATTCTTCCAATCCAAGAACATGGTATATCTCTCCATCTATTTGTATCGTCTTTAATTTCTTTCATCAGTGTCTTATAATTTTCTGCATACAGATCTTTTGTCTCCTTAGGTAGGTTTATTCCTAGATATTTTATTCTTTTTGTTGCAATGGTAAATGGGAGTGTTTTCTTGATTTCACTTTCAGATTTTTCATCATTAGTATATAGGAATGCCAGAGATTTCTGTGCATTAATTTTGTATCCTGCCACTTTACCAAATTCATTGATTAGCTCTAGTAGTTTTCTGGTAGCATCTTTAGGGTTCTCTATGTATAGGATCATGTCATCTGCAGTGACAGCTTTACTTCTTCTTTTCCGATTTGGATTCCTTTTATTTCCTTTTCTTCTCTGATTGCTGTGGCTAAAACTTCCAAAACTATGTTGAATAAGAGTGGTGAGAGTGGGCAACCTTGTCTTGTTCCTGATCTTAGTGGAAATGCTTTCAGTTTTTCACCATTGAGGATGATGTTTGCTGTGGGCTTGTCATATATGGCCTTTATTATGTTGAGGAAAGTTCCCTCTATGCCTACTTTCTGGAGGGTTTTTATCATAAATGGGTGTTGAATTTTGTCAAAAGCTTTCTCTGCATCTATTGAGATGATCATATGGTTTTTCTCCTTCAGTTTGTTAATATGGTTTATCACATTGATAGATTTGCGTATATTGAAGAATCCTTGCATTCCTGGAATAAACCCCACTTGATCATGGTGTATGATCCTTTTAATGTGCTGTTGGATTCTGTTTGCTAGTATTTTGTTGAGGATTTTTGCATCTATGTTCATCAGTGATATTGGCCTGTAGTTTTCTTTCTTTGTGACATCCTTGTCTGGTTTTGGTATCAAGGTGATGGTGGCCTCGTAGAAGGAGTTTGGGAGTGTTCCTCCCTCTGCTATATTTTGGAAGAGTTTGAGAAGGATAGGTGTTAGCTCTTCTCTAAATGTTTGATAGAATTCGCCTGTGAAGCCATCTGGTCCTGGGCTTTTCTTTGTTGGAAGATTTTTAATCACAGTTTCAATTTCAGTGCTTGTGATTGGTCTGTTCATATTTTCTATTTCTTCCTGATTCAGTCTTGGCAGGTTGTGCATTTCCAAGAATTTGTCCATTTCTTCCAGATTGTCCATTTTATTGGCATAGAGTTGCTTGTAGTAATCTCTCATGATCTCTTTTATTTCTGCAGTGTCAGTTGTTACCTCTCCTTTTTCATTTCTAATTCTATTGATTTGAGTCTTCTCCCTTTTTTTCTTGATGAGTCTGGCTAGTGGTTTATCTATTTTGTTTATCTTCTCAAAGAACCAGCTTTTAGTTTTATTGATCTTTGCTATTGTTTCCTTCATTTCTTTTTCATTTATTTCTTATCTGATTTTTATGGTTTCTTTCCTTCTGCTAGCTTTGGGGTTTTTTTTGTTCTTCTTTCTCTAATTGCTTGAGGTGCAAGGTTAGGTTGTTTATTCGAGATGTTTCCTGCTTCTTAAGGTGGGCTTGTATTGCTATAAACTTCCCCCTTAGAACTGCTTTTGCTGCATCCCACAGGTTTTGGGTCGTTGTGTCTCCATTGTCGTTTGTTTCTAGGTATTTTTTGATTTCCTCTTTGATTTCTTCAGTGGTCACTTCATTATTAAGTAGTGTATTGTTTAGCCTCCATGTGTTTGTATTTTTTACAGATCTTTTACTGTAATTGATATCTAGTCTCATGGCGTTGTGGTCAGAAAAGATACTTGATACAATTTCAATTTTCTTTAATTTACCAAGGCTTGATTTGTGACCCAAGATATGATCTATCCTGGAGAATGTTCCATGAGCACTTGAGAAAAATGTGTATTCTGTTGTTTTTGGATGGAATGTCCTATAAATATCAATTAACTCCATCTCGTTTAATGTATCATTTAAAGCTTGTGTTTCCTTATTTATTTTCATTTTGGATGATCTGTCCATTGGTGAAAGTGGGGTGTTAAAGTCCCCTACTATGAATGTGTTACTGTCGATTTCCCCTTTTATGGTTGTCAGTATTTGCCTTATGTATTGAGGTGCACCTAAGTTGGGTGCATAAATATTTACAATTGTTATATCTTCCTCTTGGATCGATCCCTTGATCATTATGTAGTGTCCTTCTTTGTCTCTTCTAATAGTCTTTGTTTTAAAGTCTATTTTGTCTGATATGAGAATTGCTACTCCAGCTTTCTTTTGGTTTCCATTTGCATGAAATACCTTTTTCCATCCCCTTACTTTCAGTCTGTATGTGTCTCTAGGTCTGAAGTGCGTCTCTTGTAGACAGCAAATATATGGGTCTTGTTTTTGTATCCATTCAGCCAATCTGTGTCTTTTGGTGGGAGCATTTAGTCCATTTACATTTAAGGTAATTATCGATATGTGTGTTCCTATTCCCATTTTCTTAATTGTTTTGGGTTCATTATTGTAGGTCCTTTCCTTCTTTTGTGTTTCTTGCCTAGAGAAGTTCCTTTAGCAGTTGTTGTAGAGCTGGTTTGGTGGTGCTGAACTCTCTCAGCTTTTGCTTGTCTGTAAAGGTTTTAATTTCTCCATCAAATCTGAATGAGATCCTTGCTGGGTAAAGTAATCTTGGTTGCAGGTTTTTCTCCTTCAACACTTTCAATATGTCCTGCCACTCCCTTCTGGCTTGCAGAGTTTCTGCTGAAAGATCAGCTGTTAACCTTATGGGGATTCCCTTGTGTGTTATTTGTTGTTTTTCCCTTGCTGCTTTTAATATGTTTTCTTTGTATTTAATTTTTGACAGTTTGATTAATATGTGTCTTGGCATATTTCTCCTTGGATTTATCCTGTATGGGACTCTCTGTGCTTCCTGGACTTGATTAACTATTTCTTTTCCCATATTAGGGAAGTTTTCAACTATAATCTCTTCAAATATTTTCTCAGTCCCTTTCTTTTTCTCTTCTTCTTCTGGAACCCCTATAATTCGAATGTTGGTGCGTTTAATGTTGTCCCAGAGGTCTCTGAGACTGTCCTCAGTTCTTTTCATTCTTTTTTCTTTTTTCTGCTCTGCAGTAGTTATTTCCACTATTTTATCTTCCAGGTCACTTATCCGTTCTTCTGCCTCAGTTATTCTGCTATTGATCCCATCTAGAGTACTTTTAATTTCATTTATTGTGTTGTTCATCGTTGCTTGTTTCATCTTTAGTTCTTCTAGGTCCTTGTTAACTGATTCTTGCAATTTGTCCATTCTATTGTCCATTCTATCTCCAAGATTTCGGATCAACCTTACTATCATTATTCTGAATTCTCTTTCAGGTAGACTGCCTATTTCCTCTTCATTTGTTAGGTCTGGTGGGTTTTTATCTTGCTCCTTCATCTGCTGTGTGTTTTTCTGTCTTTTCATTTTGCTTATCTTACTGTGTTTGGGGTCTCCTTTTTTGCAGGCTGAAGGTTCGTAGTTCCTGTTGTTTTTTGTGTCTGTCCCCAGTGGCTAAGGTTGGTTCAGTGGGTTGTGTAGGCCTCCTGGTGGAGGGTACTAGTGCCTGTGTTCTGGTGTATGAGGCTGGATCTTGTCTTTCTGGTGGGCAAATCCACGTCTGTTGGTGTGTTTTGGGGTGTCTGTGGACTTACTATGATTTTGGGCAGCCTCTCTGCTAATGGGTGGGGTTGTGTTCCTGTCTTGCTAGTTGTTTGGCATAGGATGTCCAGCACTGTAACTTGCTGGTCGTTGAGTGAAGCTGGGTGCTGGTGTTGAGATGGAGATCTCTCGGAGATTTTTGCTGTTTGATATTATGTGCAGCTGGGAGGCCTCTTGTGGACCAGTGTCCTGAAGTTGGCTCTCCCACCTCAGAGGCACAGCACTGACTCCTGGCTGCAGCACCAAGAGCCTTTCATCCACAGGGCTCCTTAATTTGGGATGATTCGTTGTCTATTCAGGTATTCCACAGATGCAGGGTATATCAAGTTGATTGTGGAGCTTTAATCCGCTGCTTGTGAGGCTGCTGGGAGAGATTTCCCTTTCTCTTCTTTGTTCTGACAGTTCCCAGGGGCTCAGCTTTGGATTTGGCCCCGCCTGTGCGTGTAGGTCGCCGGAGGGCGTCTGTTCTTTGCTCAGACAGGACGGGGTTAAAGGAGCCGCTGATTCGGAGGCTCTGGCTCACCCAGGCCGGGGGGTAGGGAGGGTCACGGAGTGCGGGGCGGGCCTGCAGCGGCAGAGGCCGGCGTGACGCTGCAGCCTGAGGGCGCCGTGCGCTCTCCCGGGGGAGCCGTCCCTGGATCCTGGGACCCTGGCAGTGGCGGGCTGCACAGGCTCCCCGGAAGGGCGTGTGGCTAGTGACCTGTGCTCGCACACAGGCCTCCTGGCGGCAGCAGCAGCGGCCTCAGCGTCCCATGTCCGTCTCTGGGCTCCGCAATCTTAGCCGCGGCTCGCGCCAGTCCCTGGAGCCCTCTCAAGCAGCGCTCTTAATCCCCTCTCCTCGTGCACCAGGAAACAAAGAGGGACGTAAAAGTCTCTTGCCTCTTCGGCAGGTCCAGACCCCTCCCCAGACTCTCTCCCGGCCAGCCGCGGCGCACCAACGCCCTGCAGGCTGTGTTCACGCCGCCAACCTCAGTCCTCTCCCGGCGCTCCGACAAAAGCCGGAGCCTCAGCTCCCAGTCCCGCCCGCCCCGGCGGGCGAGCAGACAAGCCTCTCGGCTGGTGAGTGCCGGTCGGCCCGATCCTCTGCGCTGGAATCTGTCCGCTTTGCCCTCCGCACCCCTGTTGCTGTGTTCTCCTCCGCGGCTCCCAAGCTCCCCCACTCCGCCTCCCGAAGTCTCCACCCGCGAAGGGGCTTCCTAGTGTGTGGACACTTTTCCTCCTTCACAGCTCTCTCCCGCTGGTGCAGGACCCATCCCTATCCTTTTGTCTCTGTTTAGTTTTTTTTTTTGCCCTAACCAGGTACGTGGGGGGTTCCTTGCCTTTTGGGAGGTCTGAGGTCTTCTGCCAGCGTTCAGTAGGTGCTCCGTAGGAGTTGTTCCACGCGTAGATGTACTTCTGGTGTATCTGTGGAGAGGAAGGTGATCTCCGCGTCTTACTCTTCCGCCATCTTCCCGGAAGTCCCTGTACATTTTTTGATTATGGCCATTCTGACCAGTGTGAGGTGATACATCACAGTAGGTGCTCCGTAGGAGTTGTTCCACGCGTAGATGTACTTCTGGTGTATCTGTGGAGAGGAAGGTGATCTCCGCGTCTTACTCTTCCGCCATCTTCCCGGAAGTCCCTGTACATTTTTTGATTATGGCCATTCTGACCAGTGTGAGGTGATACATCACTGTAGGATTAATTTGCATTTCTCTAATAAGTAGGGATGTTGAGCAGCTTTTCATGAGTTTGTTGGCCATCTCTGTGTCTTCTTTGGAGATATGTCCAGTTAGGTCTTCTGCCAGTTTTTCATTGGGTTATTTGTTTTATTGATTTTGAGCTGCATGAGATATTTTTATATTTTGGAGTTTAATCCTTTGTCATTTGCAAATATTTTCTCCCATTCTGTGGGCTATCTTTTCATCTGGTTTATAGTTTCCTTTGCTGTGCAAAAGTTTTGAGTTTAATTAGGTCCCATTTGTTTATTTTTGTTTTTATTTTCATAAATGTGGGTCAAAAAGGATCTTGCTGCAAATTACCTGAAAGGGTTTTTTGTCTATGTTTTCCTCTAAGAGTTTTCTAGTGTCTGGCCTTACATTTAGGTCTTTAATGTATTCTGAGTTTATTTTTGTGTATGGTGTTAGGGAGTGTTCTAATTTTAGTCTTTTAGATGTAATTGTCCAATTTTCCCAGCACCACTTACTGAAGAGTCTGTCTTTTCTCCATTGTATATTCTTGCCTCTGAAATCAAAGATAAAATGACCAAATATGCATGAGTTTATCTCTGGGCTTTCTATCCTGTTCCATTGATCTATATTTCTGTTTTTGTGTCAGCACCATATTGTCTTGATTACTGTAGCTTTATGGTATGGTCTGTAGTCAGGGAGCCTGATTCCTCCAGATCCATTTTTCTTTCTCAAGATTGCTTTGGCTACTTGGGGTCTTCTTTGTTTCTATACAAATTGCAAAATTTTTTGTTCTAGTACTGTGAAAAATGTCATTGGTAGTTTGATAGGGATTGTGTTGAATCTGTAGCTTGCTTTGGGTAGTACAGTCATTTTCACAATGTTGATTCCTCCAATCCAAGAACATAGTATATCTCTCCATCTGTTTGT
This sequence comes from Lagenorhynchus albirostris, assembly GCF_949774975.1. Taxonomy (NCBI): domain Eukaryota; kingdom Metazoa; phylum Chordata; class Mammalia; order Artiodactyla; family Delphinidae; genus Lagenorhynchus; species Lagenorhynchus albirostris. Next base: position 84,894,562 of record NC_083106.1, on the reverse strand, counting down.
ATCATCTTTAATTTCTTTCATCAGTGTCTTATTGTTTTCTTCATACAGGTATTTTGTCTCCTTAGGTAGGTTTATTCCTAGGTATGTTACTTTTGTTGTTGTTGCAATGGTAAACAGGAGTGTTTCCTTAATTTTTCTTTCAGAGTTTTCATCATTAGTGTATAGGAATGCAAGAGATTTCTGTACATTAATTTTGCATCCTGCTACTTTACCAAATTCATTGATTAGCTCTCATAGTTTTCTGGTAGCATCTTTAGGATTCTCTATAGTATCATGTTATCTGTAAAGAGTGACAGTTTTAATTTTTCTTTTCCAATTTGGATTCCTTTTATTTCCTTTTCTTCTCTGATTTCTGTGGCTAAAACTTCCAAAACTATGTTGAGTGCTAGTGGTGAGAGGGGGCACTCTTGTCTTGTTCCTGATATTAGAGGAAAAGTTTTCAATTTTTCACCTTTGAGAACAATGTTGGCTGTGGGTTTGTCATATATGGCCTTTATTATGTTGAGGTAAGTTTAATCTATGCCTACTTTCTAGAAAGTGTTTATCATAAATGGGTGTTGAATTTTGTTGAAAGTTTTCTCTGCATCTACTAAGATTATCATATGGTTTTTATCCTTCAGTTTGTTAATATAGTGTATCACATTGATTGATTTGCATATGTTGCAGAATCCTTGTGTTCCTGGGATATATCCGACTTGATCATTGTGTATGATCCTTTTAATGTGATGCTGGATTCTCTTTGCTAGTATTTAAAATGTTGAGGATTTTTGCTTCTATGTTCATCAGTGATATTGGCCTGTAGTTTTCTTTTATTGTGACATCTTTGTATAGTTTTTGTATCAGGGTGATGGTGGTCTCATCAAATGGGTTTGGGAGTACTCCTCCCTCTGCTATATTTGTGAAGAGTTTGAGAAGGATAGGTGTTAGCTCTTCTCCCAATGTTTGATAGAATTTGTCTGTGAATCCATCTGTTCATAGGTTTTGTTTGTTGTAAGAATTTTAATCCCAATTTCAATGTTAGTACTTGTGATTGGTATGTTTATATTTTCTATTTCATCCTGGTTCAGTCTAGGAAGGTTGTGCTTTTCTATGAATTTATCCATTTCTTTCAGGTTGTCTATTTTATTGGTGTATCATTTCTTGTATTAATCTCTCATGATCTTTTGTATTTTTGCAGTGTCAGTTGGTACTTCTCCTTTTTCATTTCTAATTCCATTGGTTTGAATCTTCTCCTTTTTCTCTTGATGAGTCTGGCTAATGGTTTATCACTTTTATTTATCTCTCAAAGAACCAGCTTTTATTTTTATTGATCTTTGCTACCATTTCTTTCATTTATTTTCCATTTATTTCTGATCTGAACTTTATGATTCCTTTCCTTCTGCTATCTTCAGCTTCTTTTTTTGTTCTTCTTTCTCTAACTGCTTTAGGTGTAAGGTTAGGTTGTTGGAGATTTTTCTTGTTTCTTGAGGTAGGATTTTACTGCTATATGCTTCCCTCTTAGAACTGCTTTTGCTGCTTCCCATAGTTTTGGGTCATCATGTTTTCATTGTCATTTGTTTCTAGGTATTATCTGATTTCCCCTTTGATTTCTTCAGTGATCTCTTGGTTAGTTATTAGTGTATAGTTTAGCCCCCATGTGTCTGTATATTTTACAGATTTTTTTCCTGTAATTGATATAATAGCATTGTGGTCTCATAGCATTGTGGTCAGAAAAGGTACTTGAAACAATTTCAATTTTCTTAAATATACCAGGGCTTGATTTGTGACCCAAGATATGAGCTATCCTGGAGAATGTTTCATGAGCTCTTGAGAAGAAAGTGTATTCTGTTGTTTTTGGATGGAATTTCCTATAAATATCAATTAAGTCTAACTTTTTTAACGTATCATTTAAATATTATGTTTCCTTATCTATTTTCCTTTCAGATGATCTGTCCCTTGGTGAAAGTGTGGTGGTTAAGTCCCCTACTATCATTGTGTTACTGTTGATTTCCCATTTTATGGCTGTTAGCATTTGTCTTATATATTGAGGTGTTCCTATGTTGGGTGCATAAATATTTACAATTGTTATATCTTCTGTTGAATTGATCCCTTGATCATTATGTAGTGTCCTTCCTTGTCTCTTGTAATAGTCTTTATTTTAAAGTCTATTTTGTCTGATATGCGAATTGCTACTCCAGCTTTCTTTTGATTTCCATTTGCATGAAATATCTTTTTCCATCCCCTCATTTTCAGTCTGTATGTGTCCCTGGGTCTGAAGTGGGTCTTGTAAACAGCATATATATTCATCTTGGATTTTTGCATCCATTCAGCCACTCTATATCTTTTGGTTGGAGCATTTAATCCATTTTCATTTAAGGTAATTATCAATATGTATATTCATATTACCATTTTATTAATTGTTTTGAGTTTGTTAATGTAGGTCGTTTCCTTTTCCTGTGTTTCCTGCCTAGAGAAGTTCCTTTACCATTAGTTATAAAGCTGGTTTGGTGATGTTGAATCCTCTTAGCTTTTGCTTGTCCATAAAGTTTTAACTTTCTCTGTCAAATATGAATGAGTTCTTTACTGGGCACAGTAATCTTAGTTGTAGGTTTTTCCCTTTCATCAGTTTAAATATGTCCTGCCACTCCCTTCTGGTTTGTAGAGTTTCTGCTGAATGATCAGCTATTAACCTTATGGGGATTCCCTTGTATGTTGTTTGTTGCTTTTCCCTTGCAGCTTTTAATATTTCTTCTTTGTTTTTAACTTTGATAGTTTGACTAATATGTGTCTTGTTGTGTTTTTCTTTGGATTTATCCTTTATGGGACTCTCTGGACTTCCTGGACTTGATTAACTATTTCCTTTCCCATATTAGGAAAGTTTTCAACTATTTATTATCTATTGAAATACTTTCCCAGACTCTTTATTTTTCTCTTCTTCTTCTGGAACCCCTATAATTCGAATTTTCATGCATTTAATGTTGTCCAGAGGTATCTCAGACTGTCCTCAACTCTTTTCATTCTTTTTCCTTTATTCTGCTCTGTGTTGGTTATTTTCACTATTTTATCTTCCATGTCACTTATCCGTTCTTCTACCTCAGTTATTCTGCTATTGATTCCTTCTAGAGAATTTTCAATTTCATTTATTGTGTTTTTCATCGTTGTTTGTTTGCTCTTTAGTTCTGGGTCCTTGTTAAATGTTTCTTGTATTTTCTATATTTTATTTTCAAGACTTTGGATCATCTTTCCTATAATTACTTTGAATTCTTTTTCAGGTAGACTGCCTATTTCCTCTTCATTTGTTTGGTCTGGTGGTTTTTTTTCTTGCTCCTTTATCTATTACGTATTTCTCTGTCTTCTTATTTTCTTAACTTACTGTGTTTGGGGTCTCCTTTTCCCAGACTTCAGGTTAATAATTCCTGTTGTTTTTGGTGTCTGCCCCCAGTGGCTAAGGTTGGTTCAGTGGGTTGTGTAGGCGTCCTGGTGAGGAGGGGACTAGTGCCTGTGTTCTGGTGGGTGAGGCTGGATCTTGTCTTTTTGGTGGGCATAACTGTGTCTATTGGTGGGTTTTGGGGTGTCTGTGAACTTCGTATGACTTTAGGCAGCTTCTCTGCTAATGGGTGGGGTTTGTTCTTGTCTTGCTAGTTGTTTGGCATGGGTTGTCCAGCACTGGAACTTGCTGGCCATTGTGTGGAGCTGGGTGTTAACCTTGAGGTGGAGATCTCTGGGAGACCTCTTGCTGAGTGATATTACATGGGGCCAGGAGGTCTCTGGTGGTCCAAAGTCCTGAACTCAGCTCTCCCATATCAGAGGCTCAGGCCTGACACAGGGCTGGAGCACCAAAACCCTGTCAGCCACATGGCTCAAAAGAAAAGGGAGAAAAAAAAAGAAATAAATAAAATAAAATAAGGAGAAAAAAATAGAAATAAATAAAATAAAGTTATTAAAATAAAAAAAAATAAAAATATTATTTAAATTAAAAAATTAAAAAGAATAAGTAAAGGAGAGAGCAACCAAACCAATAAACAGATCTACCAATGATAAGAAGAACTAAAAGCTAAACTAAAATAACCATATGAATCTGAAAGTTGTCAGTTGCATTCAGCAAACCCCAAGTCTGCAGTTCCTCCCAAAGTCCACCACTTCAATTTTGGGATGATTTGTTGTCTGTTCAGGTGTTTCACAGATGCAGTGTACATCAAGTTGATTGTGGAGATTTAATCCACTGTTTCTGAGGTTATATGGAGAAATTTCCCTTTTTCTTCATTGCTTTCACAGCTTCTGGAATTCAACTTTGGATTTGACACTGTCTCTGCATGTAGGTCGCCCTCTGGCATCTGTTCTTTGCCCAGACATGAGGGAGTTAAAGAAGTGGCTGATTAGGGGTCTGTGGCTCACTCAGGCTGGGGAAAAGGGAAGGGTACAGAATGAGGGGCGAGTCTGCAGTGGCATAGACCGGCATGATGTTTCAACAGCCTGAGTTGTACCCTGTGTTTTCCTGGGGAAGTTGTCCTGGGATCATGGGAACCTGGCAGTGGGGAGCTGCACAGGTTTCTGGGAGGGGATGTGTGGATAGTGACCTGAGCTTGCACAAAGGATTCTTTGTGGCTGCAGCAGCAGTATTAGAATTTTATGCCCAGCTCTGGTGTCTGAGCTGTTAGCCATGGTTTGTGCCTGTCTCTGAAGCTGGTTTAGGTGGTGTTCTGAATCCCCTCTCCTCATTCCACCGAAAACAATGGTCTCCAGACTTAGGCAGCTCCAGACTTTTTCCTGGACTCCCTCCCGGCTAGCTGTGGTGCATTATCCCCCTTCAGGCTGTGTTCATGCCGCCAACCCCAGTCCTCTCCTTGGGATCCGACCGAAGCCCAAGCCTCAGCTCCGAGCCCTGCCCACCCCAGCAGATGACCAAACAAGCCTCTCAGTCTGGTGAGTGCTGGTTGGCATTGATCCTCCATGTGGGAATCTCTCCGCTTTGCCCACTGCACCCCTGTTACTGCACTCTCCTCTGTGGTTCTGAAGCTACTCCTGTCACCCATCCCCTGTCTCCACCAGTAAAGGGACTTCCTAGTGTGTGAAAACTTTTTCTCCTTCACAGTTCCCTCTCAGAGATGCGGGTCCCGTCCTTATCCTGTTGTCTCTGTTTTTTTTCTTTTGCCTTACCCAGGTATGTGGGGATTTTCTTGCCTTTTGGGAAGTCTGAGGTCTTCTGCCAGTGTTCAGTAGGTGTTCTGTAGGAGTTGATCCACATGTAGATGTATTTTTTATGTATTTTTCAGAAGGTAGGTGATCTCCACGTCTTACTCCTCTGCCATCTTGAAGGTCCTCTCTGGTAGCATCTTTAGGATTTTCTATGTATAGTATCATGTCATCTGCAAAGAGTTACAGTTTTATTTCTTCTTTTCCAATTTGGATTCTTTTTATTTCTTTTTCTTCTCTGATTGAAGTGGCTAGGACTTCCAAAACTATGTTGAATAATGGTGGTGAGAGTGGACACTTTTGTTTTATTCCTGATGTTAGCGGAAATGGTTTCAGATTTTCACTATTGAGAATGATGTTTGCTGTGTGTTTGTTGTATATGACCTTTATTATATTCAGGTAAGTCCCCTATATGCCAACTTTCTGTAGAGTTTTTATCATAAATATGTGTTGAATTTTGTCAGAATTATTTTCTGCATATATTGAGATCATCATATGGTTTTTATTCTTCTGTTTGTTAATATGGTGTATCACATTGATTGATTTGCATATATTGAAGAATTCTTGCATCCCTGGGATAAATCCCACTTGATCATGTTGTATGATCCTTTTAATGTGTTGTTGGATTTATTTTGCTAGTATTTTGTTGAGGATTCTTGCGTCTATGTTCATCAGTGATATTGGCTGGTAATTTTATTTATTTGTGATATCTGTGTCTGATTTTGGTATCAAAATGAAGGTGGCCTTGTAGAATGAGTTTGGGAGTGTTCCCCCCACTGCAATTTTCTTGAAGCATTTGAGAAGGATATGTGTTAGCTCTTCTCTAAATGAATGATAGAATTCACCTGTGAAGCCATCTGGTCCTGGACTTCTGTTTGCTGGAAGATTTTTAATCATAGTTTGAGTTTCATTACTTGTGATTCATCTGTTCATATTTTCTGTTTCTTCCTGGTTCAGTCTTGGGAGGCTGTCATTTTCTAAGAATTTGTCCATTTCTTACAGGTTGTCTATGTTATTGGCATCTAGTTTCTTGTAGTAGTGTTTTATAATCCTTATTACTTCTGCAGTGTCAGTTGTAAATTCTACTTTTTCATTTCTAATTTCACTGCTTTGATTCATTTTTTCTAGGTATTTTTTAAATTTCCTCTTTGAGTTCTTCAGTGATCACTTGGTTATTTAGTGGCATATTGTTCAGCCTCCATGTGTTTGTGTATTTTACAAATTTTTAATTTTCCTGTAATTGATTTCTAATCTCATAGTGTTGTGGTCCAAAAAGATGCTTGAAATGATTTCAATTTTCTTAAATTTATCAAGGCTCAATTTGTGACTCAAAATGTTATCTCTCCTGGAGAATGTTCCATGTGCACTTGAGAGGAAAGTGTGTTCTGCTGTTTTCGTACTCAATGCCCTATAAATATCAATTTAGTCTATCTGGTCTAATGTGTCATTTAAGGCTTGTGTTTCCTTATTCATTTTCTGTCTGGATGATCTACCCATTGGTGTAAGTGGAATGTTAAAATCCCCCACTATTATTGTGTTACTGTTGATTTCCCTATTTATGGCTGTTTACATTTGCTGTATGTATGGAGGTGCTCCTATGTTGGGTGCATAAATATTTACACTTGTTATATTTTCTTCTGGGACTGATCCCTTGATCATTATGCAGTGTCCTTCCTTGTCTCTTGTAATAATCTTTATTTTAAAGTCCTATTGTCTGATATGAGTATTGCTACACCAGCTTCCTTTTGATTTCCAGTTGCATGGAATATATTTTTCCATCCCCTCACTTTTAGTCTGTATGTGTCCCTATGTCTGAATTGGGTCTCTTGTAGACAGCATATATAAAGGTTTTGTTTTTGTATCCATTCAGCCAGTCTGTGTCATTTGGTTGGAGCATTTAATCCATTTACATTTAAGGTAATTATTGATATGTATTTTCCTATTACAATTTATTTAATTGTTTTGGGTTTGTTTTTGTAGGCCTTTTTCTTCTCTTGTGTTTCCTGCCTAGAGAAGTTCCTTTAGCATTTGTTGTAAAACTGATTTAGTGGTGCTGAATTCTCTTAGCTTTTGCTTGTCTGTAAAACTTTAGATTTCTCCATGGAATCTGAAGAGATTCTTGATGTGTAGAGTAATCTTGGTTGTAGGTTTTTCCCTTTCATCTCTTTAAATATGTCTTGCCACTCCCTTCTGGCTTGCAGAGTTTCTGCTGAAAAATCATCTGATGACCTTATGGGGATTCCCTTGTATGTTATTTGTTGTTTTTCCCTTGATGCTTTAAATATTTTTCTTTGTATTTAATTTTTGATAGTTTGATTAATATGTGTCTCAGCATGTTTCTCCTTGGGTTTATCCAGTATGGGACTCTCTGAACTTCCTGTACTTGATTGACTATTTTCTTTCCCACATTAGGGACCTTTTCAACAATAGTCTTCAAATATTTTCTCAAATGCTTTCTCTTTCTCTTCTTCTGGGACCCCTATAATTCAAATATTGGTGCAGTTAATGTTGTCCCAGAGGTCTCTGAGACTGTCCTCATTTCTTTTTATTATTTTTTTCTTTATTCTGCTCCACAGCAGTTATTTCCTCCATTCTATTTTCCAGCTCACTTATCCAATCTTCTGCCTCAGTTGTTCAGCAATTGATTCCTTTGAGTGTATTTTTCATTTCAGTTATTGTTGTTCATCACTGATTGTTTGTTCTTTAGTTCTTCTAGGTCCTTGTTAAACATTTTTTTTTAATCTTCTAAGTCCATGTCTCCATTCTATTTCAGAGATCTTGGATCACCTTTACTATCATTACTCTGAATTCTTTTTCAGATAGGCTGCTTATTTCTTCATTTACTTGGTCTTGTGGGTTTTTACTTTGCTCCTTCATCTGCAACATATTTCTCTGTCATCTCACTTTGTCTGTCTTACAGTGTTTATGGTCTCCTCTCTGCAGGCTGCAGGGTCCTAGTTCCTCTTGCTTCTGTTGACTGCCACCTGGTGACTGAGGTTGGTCCAGGGGCTTGTGTAGGCTTCCTGGTGGGAGGGACTGGTGTTGGCACTCTGGGGTGTGAAGCTGAGTCTTCTCCTTCTGATGGACAGAGCTGCATCATGTGGTGTGTTTGTGACTAAATTTGCTTAGTACAGTTTTAGGCAGCCTGTCTGCTAATTGGTGGGACTGTGTTCCTGTCTTGCTAGTTGTTTGGCGTGAGGTTTCCAGCACTGGAACCTGAAGTCAGTTGGTTGGAGCTTGGTCTTGGTGTTGAGATGGCTACTTCTGAGAGAGCACACGCCAATTAATATTCCCTGTGCCCAGAAATTCTCTCACGGTCCAGTGTCCTGGACTCTACTCTCGCAATCCTGAGGCCAGAGATCCAGGCCTGACCCCTGGCTGGGGAACCAAGAGACCACAAGCCATGTAGTATGGTCAGAGAAAAAAGAAAGAAAATAAAAAAAAAAGTAAAAGAAAACAGACAAAAAACCCAAGACAAATAGCAAAAATAAGAACAAACAGCAAAAACAACACACACACAAAGAAAGAAGACAAGGGCTTCCCTGGTGGCGCAGTGGTTGAGGGCCTGCCTGCCGATGCAGGAAACATGGGTTTGTGACCCAGTCCGGGAAGATCCCACATGCTGCGGGGCGGCTGGGCCCGTGAGCCATGGCTGCTGAGCCTGTGCATCCGGAGCCTGTGCTCCACAATGGGAGAGGCCACAACAGTGAGAGGCCCGTGTACCGCAAAAAAAGAAAGAAAGAAAGAAAGAAAACAAACACACCAAATTCAAGACAAATGATAACAAAAACAAACAGAAACACACAAAGAAGTAGACAGAAAAGAAAAAGAAAGGAAAAAACCCAAGAGAACAAACAAAAGAACTCAAAAATGAGAACAATAAATAAGGACTAAACTAACAAAAACAAAAGAAAAATGAAAAATAGAACAAAAACAGAAGGCAAACTAAAAAAAAGGCAAAGAAAATATAAAACACATTAAAATGATAAAAAAGAGTAAAAACAAGAAAAAGCACAAAACAGCAAAAATGTAAAGTAAAATAGAAAAAAAAGGATATTAAAAAAATAAAAACATAAATAATGAAAATAAAAAAATATTAAAAAGAACAACACCAACAACTGAACAAAGTGAAACAAACAAAAAAACGAATAATAGTAATAAGTATATTTTCCTGGGGCCTCCTCTGTCAGTGTCCTTCCTCCCACAGTGAGCCACAGTCAACTGCTGCCTCTCCAGGAGGACCTCCAATACCTCTACTTAGGCCTCTGGACCTGCTGTGGGCACTGCAGGGTCAACTCAGACTCTGACCTGGCCCAACTCCCTCCTGTACTTGCCCCGAAAGTCCACTGCTGCTAAAGTTAGACCAGTCTCCATTTGAAAGCACCCATTGTCTATTCAGATCTTCCACAGACACAGGATTTTCCAAACCAATCACGGGGATTTAATCTGAGGCCTGTGCAGCTGCATAGAGAGATTTCCGTCCTCTTCTTTAATTTCACTGCCCCTGGGGCTCAGCTTAGCTTTTCACCCCACCTCTCCCTGTGTGCCACCCTCAGGTGTCTGTTTCCCACCCAGGTGAGAGGGAGAAAAAGAAGCAGCTGATTGGGGCACACTTACTCACTCAGGTCCAAGAGGGTTATAGCCGTCACAACTGGGGTGTGCCCGAAGTGCCTGCTACAATGGGGACCAGCAGGCAATTACAACAGACTGGGGTCTACTCTCTCTAGTGGGCATCCCACTGCCCACAGACGCCAAGGAAGCTGGCAGGTGGGCAAAGGGGTTGCAATGGCAGCCCTACTTCTTGTGTGTCACTCAACATTGACACTTTGCTTCTATGGTGTCCCAGGCTTTTTCCACAAACTTTCCCATTGTGGAGCTCCTTACTCCTGTCCCTTCAGGCTGTCTTTTCACAGCCAACAGCTGTCCCCTCCCTGGGTCCATGTTTCAAGCTCCACTTTCCAGCACCCAACTCCCGCTCCACAGTAGGAAACAAACAACTCAGGCTGGGGTGCACAGGGCTGCGGCACAGACCATGCACACAGTTCTTACTTTGTCCTGCCTTCCATAGACCATTCACTGCATTTGATTCCCCAAAGGTCCCTTTCTGTCCCAGATGATTTCTCCACCATTAGGGTGGTTTTCTGAGTGTGAGGACCTCCCCTCCCTTCAGATTCCTGCCATGGTTGCTGGTCCCTTCTTTGATTCCTCTTTTTTTTTTTTTTCTTTCATCATACCCTGTTACAAGGGGATTTTTCTTGTCCTCTTAGGTGTCTGGAATCTTCTGCTAATGTTCAGCAGCTGCTCTGTGAGAACTGTTCCATTTGTAGATGGATTCTTGATGTACCTGTGAGGAGACACAAATTCTGTGTCCTCCTATTCTGCCATCTTGACTCCTCCCCCCATTTGAAGTTTTCTGAGCTCTTTGAATCTGTTGGTTGTGTGTTATCCCCAAACTTAGGAATTTTCTGGTATTATTTCTTCAAGTATTATTGGAACCTTTCTCTTCTCTTTGTAATTGACCTGGTTAGTTTCAGGCTGCAAATCACAACCCAACTTCTATAGTGTAATCACAATGTTCGTTCAGTTTTCAAAGACTTTGCAGTGCCATATGGATCTGTCCTTTGCATATACTGCCTATGACTCTGAGCCTAAGTGGTTTCTGTTAGTTCAGTTCTCTGTCTTTGGTGTGCTAGTTAGGGTCAGATTAATACATGCATAGCTTGGGGGTGACCTTTAAGATTTCATTGAAAATATCATGGGATTGTATTCCAAATACCACCCCTTTGTGTGGTTTCAAGTTCCCTGCAGCTCCCTTTTTGTTTCTCCAGCCAGAAATCTGAAGGTTTACTTATTCCACTCCGTGGCACACTTCTGTAATGTCCCCTGCATTCAAGATCAAGCAGTGGGATACAGAGAGAGAAAAACAAAAACTTAGGTATTTGTCCTACATTCATGAGTACCACTTGTGGGAGGAACGGTTCTCTCCCTCAGGGTTTCAGCTCCTATAGACTTCAATTGCATCTAAGCTTCTGCCAACATTGCCATGGGAGATCAGAGAGAAGAAAAGCATGGTGGTGGGGTCGTTCCTGCACTTTCTCCTAGCTGGCTTCTCCTGGAGCTTTCTCTGTCCATGATCATACTGATGTCAGATTGTTTTTTCATACTGATTTCATACTGATTTCATACTGAAATCATACTGATTTCAGATTGTTTCATATACTAGCTAGGGTATACCAGTGGGCAAAGAATGGTAAATTTACCACTGGTTCTGTGGCATTTAGAATTCTGGTCCTTTGCTCCAAACTTCCTGCTATTATTTATTTTTCAGAGTACTCAAATAACTTATTCATGCATTCTGTCCAGATTTTATGGTTACCTTCAGTGGAAAGGCAAGGTGGTTTATGTTTATTTTATTCTACCCTGAACTGGGCAAGCATCAATAATTTAGATCAATAATAGACAAAAATTTCAGTTTTGTCTATTAATAGCAATTGTTATGTTCTAACTGATACATTATGCTGAAGTCCATGATATATGTATTTTATTGGCTACATTGTTCCTTTAATTAGTAACCAGTACATGCAAGTATTTCCACATTTGCCTGTGGGATTTTATGTCATCCCATAACTATCTGATAAACTCTCAGTCAGGCTCCTTGTCACCTGATGAGTTTTTTGTTAAATTTGGGTTTATGGATGTCTCTCTTCCTTTTTGAGTCACTCTGTGAGTCATGACCCTTGCCATTTTCTTGTATGTCTATTACCTGGTTTGGGGAATTTCCTAATTAATAATTGATTACTACATACCAAGGTAAAGAGTACCTTACTGTAATTTTTAAAGTAGGACTGTTCAAGATTTCTAACTTCTCAGGTCATTTTTGTAATTTCTATTTTATTTTCTAGGAAATTTCAGTTTCATGTATGTTTTCAAGTTTAATGACACACTAATAATAACATCTTATTAGCTTTTAAACCTGGTTTAATAAGAAGAATTGCCTATGCCTATATTTCATAAATTTAGTGCCCAGTACTGTTTTAAGTATTTTGCAAACTATAACATATATACTTAATCCTCATGACTAAAGATTAACAATGTGCAAGATAGGTACTGTTGATATGATTCTCCCAATTTTAGAGATTGACACAGCTGTTGAATGGTAGAGCCAGGCAGTCTGGATTCCCAGCCTGTGATGTTTCTAACTTACCACCTGTTTATTACTGGATTAGGTGTTCTTCAATATCTCATTTTTCTTTGTCTGAGATTATTATTCCTCTTTGTATCTCTGTTTTGTGAAATAATGTATTTGATCTTATTTCTCAAAAAGAGTAAACTATTAATTATTGTGAATTTTTTTTTTCAATTTGAAGACTGGGTTTTAGTTCTGAAAGATATTTTTAAAAATCCTTCAATAGCAACTCTTTGAGGACTGTCATTTTTATTATTAATATCCTTATCTTTCTCTCTGTTTAATAATCTTTCAATGCTGAGAAGTGCAACATTAGAGTGGCTGGGAAATATTTGCCTCTGAGCTGAGATATGTAGAAAAAGCCCCAGGTTAACTGTCCTCTATGGATGTAAGAGGCTATCTGCTTCACTTCTCATAGACTGAGTAATTAAGTTTATCAGTGACTGGGTTCCTTTGGATCCTAATCACAGCAGGATTGAGGATTACCTCCACAGATCATTCAAGGGGATGATACAGATGGACCTCCTTAATTTGTGATGAAATATACAGATCTCTTTTCATAATTTAAATGAGAGGGAAACCTTTGTTTTCTGTGGTTTTCCAGTTCTCTCATTGTACTGTAAAGAATGAGGGCCATCCCCTGGAATTTATCAGAATAAAAGAGGCATTAAGAATATTATCTAAGCTAAAAACAAGCATGCTTACATCTTTTGCTTGTTATTTCAAGGAGGGAGACACAGTATGAGAAGGATTCAGGAATGTATGTTCAGGCTGCCTCTTTCCAGAGTCCACTATATTCACATTACTTTTTGCAAAGTATTTTTCTGACCCTCTTAGTTCACACTTAATATAATAAAAACTATTAAAAGTAGCTTCTTAGGCTTTCCATTACACATTTTACATTTTGAAATGCAAAATGTATTGCACTGTATTTTTCAAAAGTTTATGCTGTGAAACATTCACACATTGTCTAATGAACTATTTATTTATTTGCTCTTCAGTGTAAGAAGTAAAGCTAAAGAAAAACACTGTAAAGCAAAATTATGTTTTGCAACATTATGAGGCAAATTTAAATATTACTGTATAATATTCAAGATAGTGAGTTTATCATGCGGGAGTCAATCATAGAAATAGAACCACTAGAAATGATAGAGGTATGGAAATTATACAAAAGACTTGTAGTTATATAACTGTAAGGTGCTGATAACACTTTATACACACCTGTTGTTTTTGCTTTTAGTTTTGGGTCTGGATAGCAGGGTGGACTTTCAGGAAAGAAAGATGGACATAAAATAGAGGACAAAAAGGGCAAACTGGAACCCATGAAGACCAGCTAGAATCTGCACTGGTCTCCCAGTCTCCAATTTTGATGATCAGGTGACATGATAGAGAAACTGATGTCCAGGACTTGCACAAAATGAAGATCTGGTGGAAGATGAAGGAACTATGGGCCTGGCTGTGTCCCAGGCCAACAAGGTAAGCCAGCAAATCTGCAACAATATGTGTTAACTACAACAGTACCAGGTCCTGCACTGCCCTTCTGAGCCTAAAAACAACTTGGCTGCTGCTTCCCTTTTGCCTTCCATATCCCACACAAAGTGTACCTTGTGGTGCATGTGATCTAAAAAAAGGAACTGGAAAACCTAGTACAAGCTCTGCTCAGTTGACCCAGTGCAGTTAGGTCCACAACAATGAGTAAGAGAATATATATTGGTCAATGGAGTTTTAAAAAGAAGTTATTGTAAAAGCCTATATTTACTCTAAAAAGAACCATAAAGTATAAAATCCTGAGGAGTAACTATATCAGTGTACTAATGTGAGCTATTATATTCCTTAAAAAATATATTACTACATCAACAATTATATTCAGGAAAGAAAAACATGCTGCTGAGTGTATTTCTGAACTATATTAGGATTTGAGCACTCTGTGCCCACTATGATTTTTTTTTTTTTCAAATCTGGATTTTTTTTTCCTGATAATTCTTTCATGTCTTTAAAGGATAATTTCAGTACAGTCATGTAGAAACCATAATTTCATTAAAATATTTTTAGCAGAAGTAATCAAAAACTGTCTAGAGGGATCATAAAGTGCATACTTGTTCCAAAAAAGGTGACTTTGTTCTGTAACAGAAAACAATGATCCGAAGTTTAATCAAAATTACACACCTAATGTGGTATGAGAGTACTTTGCAAAACCCAAGTGCAAGAAACAGAATCCAAAGTTTATCTTACATTTTTTCACACCTATTTAATGCTCATTAAGGATCATGAAATATAATGTTAAATTGATTCAGCACTAAAATTCTATGGTGCTTTTCAAACTAATATAATGATAATGTATTATTCAGATTTTCGGTTTCACTGACACTGAAACAAAATGAGAGTAGAAGTTATATATTTTCTTCCTTGAAATATTAAAATGCTAGGTAATTCCACTAAACATTATAGTATCAGAATAATAAATTAAGCCAAAATTAGAGTATTATTATTTTAAGTAGTGTGATGTTTTACTAATGATATAAAGTTTTGACCTGCATAATGAACTATTCTAAAAGGAACCAAATGTAAATAACAACAACAACAAAACAAAACAATAAAAACCTGCATTTGTTTTTAAGCAGTGAGGAGCCTTTAGTCAATCACTGTTTGTCTTTATGTTTCTGCATTTTGTCCAGTCTCACCTTACTCTAGACTTCTTAACTAGACCAGGGGTCAGCAAAATAGAAAGCACAGATCCATAGCTTTCTCACACATTTTTTGTATAGATCGCAAGCTAAGAATATATTTTACATTTTTAAAGGTTGCTTAAAAAATAAACCACAAAACAAACAGATCACAAAACAAAGAAGAAGATGCAACAAAGTTCATATGTGACCCACAGAGCCTAAAATATTTACTACCTGGCCATTCACAGCAAGTTTGTCATTCCCTGGACTGGACTGTAAGTTCTTGGACATCATGACATATATACTGTGATATACTTAGCCTAATACATGCTTGACACATAATGAATACTCAATGGATTGTTGAATTTATGAAAGCTTACCTACCTTGTGTTCACTAGTATGGGAGAGTCACATCAAGTCTGGAACTAATGATACATAGCTGTCTAAAAAGTTCTCAAGTGACAATTACCAGTACATTGCATGAAGGCACTAGGACATGGATTGTGTGACAAAATAGCTATGGTACTACAAAGCTTATACTGCCCTTTCTTTAATATACAGTTGTTTTGGAAACTGTCTTCCTAGCTACAGTTTCTATTTCTTACCCAGACTGCTATGTAGATATGGACTTGGGACCAGCTCTTATTTGAGTGAGCCAGATTTCCCTTTTCCCTTCAGCAACCAGAATACAACACACATACACATGTGCACAATGCATAACTCAAAATATTATGTCATGAACTGTCTGCATGTAGCAAACTGCATCTCAAAACAACTCATCTAAATATATCATTTGACCAACAGTGCCATAAGTGTATATGTATTCAGCTGAAACAAAAATAAATGATACACAACAGATCTTCCTCTGGCAGAATCACCAGGGATGTGTAGCATACAAGTTGAAAACTACTGCCATGGACTCTCTAATTTGCTGCCACCTACTTGACTCCAGAGTGCTTATTATTATTATGCAATTATAAAATTTATGATTAAGAGGCTATTTTTTAAGAGTAAAAAATTAAATTGAGGGCTTCCCTGGTGGCACAGTGGTTGAGAGTCCGCCTGCCAATGCAGGGGATGCAGGTTCGTGCCCTGGTCTGGGAGGATCTCACGTGCTACGGAGCAGCTGGGCCCGTGAGCCATGGCCGCTGAGCCTGCATGTCCAGAGCCTGTGCTCCACAACAGGAGAGGCCACAACAGTGAGAGGCCCGTGTACCACAAAAAAAAAAAAATTAAGTTGAACTGAATATCTAAAACAACAACAGCAACAACAACAACAAAAACACTGTATGTAATTGATTGAGAGAAATGGGTAAAATGAGTGACAATCTTTAACCCAGTTTACTTTCTCTCTCATTCTTTTTTTTTTTTTTCTGACCAGACCTCTCTGAGGCATTGTTTTCATATCAAACTCAAGAAATCCATTACAGTTTAAGATATTGAGCATTATTTTTACACTAAAAGATTGTCCTCTTAAAAGTATTCTTTCCAGTGCTGCCACAGTAAGTAGAAGTACTTCAATATATATGGACTTAAAAGAATGGTGGGACCCTACAAAAGTGCAGTACCAGAGGCAAGAACCTGCAGGTCAGTCTGCTGGTGCAGTGGATGTTATGTGCTTACCCCATGACCATTTACTCCTCTTTCCTGCTAAAAGTGCCTTGATTTTGTTTAAGAAACAGGTGGAGATCTCTTGATCTTAAGGAAGTTAAATCACTTATTAGCTCTCAAATCATCATCTGTCTAAACTTGTATGGGTTGTTGCATATCATCTGGTAATGTGATGTAACATTTTTTTTCTGTTACTTTCTAGGACGACTTTTTTTCCTATTAATAAAGAGTGGCTAAAAAAAGGCTGTGTTTTTGTGGTGCCATTTTCTGTTTGGATATTTGTGTGCGTTCTGATGCCTTTTTGTAGCCACCTGTTGATCGACTTGGGCTCCAAAGGGCAAAAGTATTGCATCAAATGGTTCCTTAACATAAGGACCATTTTTTTTTATAAGGACCGTTTTAAATTTTATTTCTTCTGGACGTAAGAAAGCCAGGTTACTTCCACAACATTCCAAAATTGTGAGCTACTTCAAAAGCATATCTACTATCGGTATAGATACTGGCACCTTTGCCCCTAGTTAAAGTACAGGCCTGTGTAAGAGTGTATAATTCAGCTTGTAGGGCCAAAGTAACAGCTATAGTTAAAGATGCTTTCTGAACAACATTGAAAGGAGTTGCAGTAGCATACACAACACAATATTTGTTAGTCACCTTTTTAAATAAGAATCATCAGTGAAATTAAAGAGTTATGTGAGGAGCAGTTAACAAAAGGTAAGGCTGCTGGCTGAGAAATGTTGAGTGTGATGAGAATGCAGTAGGTTTTCTACTGTGTGAGGCACAAAAATAATTAAAGAGAATTCCACAGTGATTCTCTCAGTAGCCTTAACCAAAATGGCAATGGCTGTAATGGCTCTAAGGCAAAGGGGGTATCGTTGTGCCACAGGGTGCAGGTTGATGGTGATCTCTATGATTAGAGATGAGTTAACACAAGGGCATTCCCTTCTTTTTCATATACAAAAAAGAAAAAAGAGTGGATCTGATAATTGGGATGCCCAAGAGCAGGTGGGTTCACAAATTCTACTTCAAGTCCTTAAAGTCTATGTCATCAGGTTCTTCACATAAGATTGGGTCAGGTTGTTTTTCTTCAGTAAAATATACAGTGGTTTGGCTATAAGACTGAAATTTGGGATTCTGTTTCAGCAATAACCAACAGCCAGAGAAAACCTTGCAGTTAGGTCTTAGTTTTGGGTTTTGTTTAACTTAGGACACCATGAAGTCTATCTGGATATAGGGGTAGCCTTTGTTCTAATACCACGTGCCCTCAATTTTAAACATGAGTTTGGAAAACCTGCAATTTTTCTTTGCCAGCCTTATGTCCCTTTAAGGCTAAAAGCTTTAGCAAGTGAGGAGGCTTGGTAAGGAGCTTAAAGAAGTCATTCACATACTGCAAACAAAGTAGAAGCCCTAGGGAACTTTGCATAATCCAGATCAGCATTCAGGATCTGCAGGAAATAAGGACACTCAGTAAAACCCTGGGGCATTACTATCCAGATGAATTGTTTTTCTTCTAATGTAAAGTCAAAAAAAGGTATTGACTAGCTTTATCAACTGGAAAACTAAAGAATGCTCTGCATAAATCAATTACAATAGAGAATTTGCTTTTGTTCGCAATGGATGTTAGTAGCATCCACAAGGCTTAGGGACAACACGGTGTTGAGGGATAATAATGTTTATTGTTTGAGGTCCTGGGAAAATGTCCTCCCTCAGCCCTTTGGTTTTCTCACTGGTAAAATG
Organism: Lagenorhynchus albirostris; assembly: GCF_949774975.1. Taxonomy (NCBI): domain Eukaryota; kingdom Metazoa; phylum Chordata; class Mammalia; order Artiodactyla; family Delphinidae; genus Lagenorhynchus; species Lagenorhynchus albirostris. The sequence goes on along the minus strand of NC_083106.1, from coordinate 84,876,193 downwards.
GGAATATTACGGGGAGTAGTACAGAAGATAATGAAACCTTGAACCTTATAATTTCTATTATGGGCCTTATGCCTTGAAGGGCTTTTCTGCCTCTTGATTGGAGGAGTGCTGTGAATTTTGTCAATAGCAGTTGGAAATTTTGGCCGTAAGAAGGTTGGTAGCTGACTCAATAGAAACAAATGATCCTTGTTCCTGAATAAGCTCTAGTACCATCAGAGAGAGAGAGGGGGAATAATAAACATCAAAGTGTCATTTAATTCACCTAGTTGATTACTTTGATGATTACTTTCAAGTTCCAGAATTATTTCCCTCTTTTGGGAGAAAGACATTTCTGAATGATACTTCCTTGAGAAGTCTTGGCCTAGATGGATAGGGTTGGAGGAACTAAGGAGGAAAGGGTGTGTATCTTTCAAAGGACCTAAACAAAAGGGAATAGGTGGACAGATCCCCACTATTGGAACTCTGAGGCAGGGGCTATTTTATAGTAGTGGGATTGAGAACCAAGAGTGTGTCACTGGTGTCAATTAGGACTAGAAGAAATTCATCCCCTATCTGGAGAAATGTTCCTCCATGCCAATTATGAAGGAATATTGTGAAGAGACGCTGCAATTCCTTGAAGTCCATCACTGAGGATTGGGAGGACTTTGGAAAGGCTGGTTAAAGGGCTGGAGGTGCCTAAAGTGCTTGAATTTGTAACAATCTCTTTTCCAGTGTCCTGGTTCTTTGCAATAATAGCAGAAATGGAAGTGTTTTGGTTTCACTTAGGGGCCTCAATTTGCTGGAGTTGGAGATTAAGAATTTTGGCGGTCTTCCATTGTGCTCATCTAGAGTCTGGTTTGCCAGCTTAACTAAATCTGGAGTAGATATAGTTTCTGATTCCATCTTATTAGAAGGGACAGTTTCATGAAATTTTTGTGTGCAAACTTGAACTTTGTTCTAATCAGCAGGCTTTTCAAAGCCTTAGGAATTGCTCGATGAAGTCCTTATATTATGGTCTCCCAATTGTCATTCTAGAGAGCTTTCAGGATTTTCCCAATTAACAGTTTTCATCCAGTGCTGGGCCTGACTTTTACTGATAAGCATATGAAGTAGCTGATATAAGTCAGAGAAACCATGTTGATATGTTTGAATGACTATATTACATTCCTCAGAAAACCTGTGAGGATCTCCAGTTACTTTGGGAAAAACTTTGACTATAGCTCGTGGTTCAGCATTGGTCCAGGGAACATAAGAAATGAAGGGTGTAGTCTTTGGATCTGCAGGTTCTGATAGGTTCAGAGGAAAAGGAGGTGGGGAGAATTTCAGAGAAAAAGTGAAGTCCGGTGCAAGAATTATTATGTGGGAACTGAGGGTCTAGAGGAGATGTAGGCAGCATAGACGGGAGAGAGGAGGATAGTGCTAGAGGGGTCTTGAGACAAAGAAACCAGAGAGGAAGAGCCTGAGGCTTCAGAGATCTTTTCTCTCTTTTATCATTAACTATTTTCCCCAGTTAATGTTAAGATCTTATTTTTCAGTAATTTTAGACTCCTGATAATATGTCAAGCCTCAAAATACCAATTGAAACAGGCATTCCATTCAGTTTTGGAAAATTTAGAGCTATGGTTGTCCAATTTGGTTGCAATAAAAGTAAGTTCCGGGCTTCCCTGGTGTCACAGTGGTTGAGAGCCCACCTGCCGATGCAGGGGACACGGGTTCGTGCCCCGGTCCGGGAAGATCCCACATGCCACGGAGCGACTCGGCCTGTGAGCCATGGCCGCTGAGCCTGTGCGACCGGAGCCTGTGCTCCGCAACGGGAGAGGCCACAACAATGAGAGGCCCGCGTACCACAAAAAAAAAAAAAAAGTTCCTCACAAGGGCCATTGATATTCTAAATTGCCTTTGGTCAGGTCAGTCCATTTGGTTAGAAATGCACCATGATTTTCAAACATAAAATGGGTTGGGGTCTCTGTAGCAGACATGCCCTCAAAATATTTATATAACTGGGATCTTTCTCCTCAGGTTTTTCTCTAGCATAAAAGAATAATTTTCAAACAGCTGAAACAGCTCAAATATCCTGCAGCCCTAATACCAGCCAGTTCTAAGAGAACAATCTGGTCCCAGACCAGCCAGGCCAAAGGCTGCTCATCACAGTTACAATAGAACAGCCCGTGTTCCAAAGGAATGGGCTGAAAGTTGAAGTGGCACAGTGCCAATTAAACAACCCCTATTTCAAAAAGAATGGGTGGAAGGAAAGCCAGATTCAGATGAACAGCCTTATTTCAAAATTCATGCCAAAGCGCCAAACAAATACTCACATGTGGAACAAGGTCTTAGCCAGAAAGAATAAAACCTTAAAAAGATCCCAAATAAAACCTTGGAGAACTTCAAACTGTAAAAATGGCAGAAGGTCAGATTCAGGAGGAAAACTTACCTACAAGTCCCAAGGTCAGTGAGAAAAGCAGTGAACACAGGGGGCCCAGTGTAGGTACTGTACCTATTTGCTTACCAGCCTCAGATTCCTTGGGGGTCCTCTCTGGTCCCCATACAGGCCACCGTAAAGTTGATCTAAAACAAATAGCCTGCCAGTTATTTCTCCAGCAAAGATGCATTTATTCAGTATCAGCAAAGAATTGCAATTCAAGGTCTGCAACCATGGTGAGCCATGTGCAAATCCCCTGCAAAAATATAGAGGAGAACACTTTTACAGAGGGGAAAGGAAGTGGGAGGGCTAAAGTAAACAAAGAGTCTATGGCTTTTCATTGGCTGAGTTGTAACTATCTCATTGGATGAGCTTTTGCCAGGAAAGAAGAGAGAGTCTTTCTTCTTCCTTTTGGGCTCTACTATCACTGTAGAGCATACTCCCCTTTCTGGTTTCCTGGTTACATATTTAATTGACATATAGCACTGTGTATGTTTAAGGTGTACAGCACAATAGCTTGACTTATGATTATCACAGAAAGTTTCTTAAACAGCCATCATTTCACATAAAAATTTTAACAAAGTTAAAGAAATAGAAAAAGAATTTTTTTCTTGTGATCAGAACTCAGGATAACTGTCAACAAATTGCATGTATAATATAGAGTGGTATTATAACTAGTATGTTGTATAATACATCCCTAGTTCTTATCATCATATAACTGGAAGTTTGTGCATTTGACAACCATCATTCATCTTACTCTTACTCATCATTACTCTTCCTTCCTCCCCCTGCCACTGATAACCGCACACCTGACCTTTTTATCTGTGAGTTCATTTGTTTGATGTTTTTGAAGTATAACTGGCCTACAATACTATGTTAGTTCTTCTTACATAACATGGTGATTTGGTATTTCTATACAGTTCAAAATAATAACCACAATAATTCTAGATATGATATGTCATAATACAAAGACATTACATAGTTATTAACTATATTCTCCATACTGTACATTTCATACCTGTGATTCATTTATTTTGTAACTGAAAATTTTATTTTTTTTGCTGTACGCTGGCCTCTCACTTTTGTGGCCTCTCCTGTTGCAGAGCACAGGCTCCAGACGCACAGGCTCAGCGGCCATGGCTCATGGGCCCAGCCATTCCACGGCATGTGGGATCTTCCCAGATTGGGGCACGAACCCGTGTCCCCTGCATCAGCAGGCGGACTCTCAACCACTGAGCCACAAGGGAAGCCCTGTAACTGAAAATTTGTAGCTCTTAATGTCCCTCACTAAATTCTTTCATCTGCCCACCACCTTCCTGGCTGCCAACAACCTGTTTCTTCTCTGTATCTGTGACTGCATTTATTTTTTTTTGTGTTTGTTTGTTTTGTTTTATTAGATTCCATACATATGAGAAATCACACAGTATTTGCTTTCTCTGACTTATTTCACTCAGCATAATATGCTCTTCATCCAACCACAATGTTGCAAATGGCAGAATTTCATATTTTTTAATGGCTGAGTAATATTCTGTTATGAATATATACCACATCTTCTTTATCCACTCATCAGTTTATGGACACTTAGGTTGCTTCCATATCTTGGCTATTGTAAATAATGCCACAATGAACACTCGAGTTGATGTCAAAAACTCTTGAGTTTTCAGTGCCAAATCGAATCTTGGAGACTGAGATTTAGCTGAAGTAGAAAAGAATAGCTTTATTGCTTTCCCAGGCAAAGGGGGACACACAGGCTCCTACCTCTCAAAACTCTTTCTGAACCCAGGGGGATTTGGTGAGGGGTTTTATAGCAATAGTTCAAGGGTGGGGTTGCTGACAAGATTAGGGTGTGTGCAGGGCCTGCACTCCTTTAATCTGGTCTCAGGCAATCTGATGAGTTTCTGTGGTTCCTTTAATCTGGCCCTGGGTGATCTTCTTGAAGAGCTCCTCTGGTTCCTTTAATCTGGAATGAAGAATGCTGACATCTTCCCTTTGTTGGAGATTGTATTTCTGTAAAAAGCTTAAAGATATTGTTATGTGTAATCTTTAAGGCAGAACCAGGACCCTGCACCAAGGCGGAACTATTGTTTCTTGGCTACTCCTCCCTTGTTTCTGCATGCCCTCCTTTTCCTGATTAGCAACTGTTCAAATCTGCCCTTTGGAACTCAGGGAAGGTCATGGAGGCTGGGGTCTATTCCTTACAAACAAGAAATGGGGAACAGAAATTCTTCCATGCCCAGGAGCCCTACAGGTCCTGCTTGGTTTCAGGGTACACATTTTTTTTTGTGGAATTAGTGGTTTTGTTTTCTTCAGTTATATACCCAAGAGTGGAATTGCTGCTTCATATGGTAGTTCAATTTTTAATTTTTTGAGGAACCCCCATACAGTTTTTCATAGAGGCTGCACCAATTCACATTCCCACCAACAGTGCAAAATTTATCTCTTCTCTCCACATCCTCACCAACACTTGTTATTTGTTGTCTTTTTTTTTTTGTTTGTTTTCAGTACGCAGGCCTCTCACTGTTGTGGCCTCTCCCGTTACGGAGCACAGACTCCGGACTCGCAGGCTCAGTGGCCAGGGCTCACGCATCCTGCTGCTCCATGGCACGTGGGATCTTCCCGGACCAGGGCATGAACATGTGTCCCCTGCATCGGCAGGCAGACTCTCAACCACTGCGTCACCAGGGAAGCCCTATTTGTTGTCTTTTTGATGACAGCCATTCTGAGAGCTGTGAAGTGATATCTCATTGAGGTTTTGATTTGCCTTTCTCTGGTGATTTGTGTGATGAGCATCTTTTCATGTGCCCATTGGTCATCTGTGTGTCTTCTTTGAAAAAATTGTTTAGATCCTGCCCATTTTTAATTGGATTAATTGTTTCTTGATTTTGAGTTGTATGAGTTATTTTTATATTTTGGATATTAACTCCTTATCAGATATATTGTTTGCAAATATCTTTTCCTATTCAATAGGCAGAATTTTTGTTTTGTTGATAGTTTCCTTCATTGTGCAAAAGCTTTTAGGTTTGATTGGGTCTCATTTGTTTATTTTTGCTCTTGTTTCTCTTGCCTGATGAGACATACACAAAAACAAATATTACTAAGACCAATAGCAAAGAGCATACTGCCTATGTTTTCTTCTAGAAACTTTGTGATATCACATCTTACATTTAGGTCTTTAATCCATTTAGAATTTATTTTTGTGCATGGTGTGAGTAAGTAGTCCAGTTTGATTCTTTTGCATGCAGCTGTCCAGTTTTTCCAACACCTTTTATTGCAGAGGCTGTCTTTTCCTCATTGTATATTCTTGCCTCCTTTGTTGTAGATTAACTGCCCTTATAAATGTAAGTTTATTTCTGGCCTCTCTATTCTGTTTCTTTGATCTATGTGTCTGATTGTGTGCCAAAATCATAATGTTTTGATTACTGTAGCTTTATAGTATAGTTTGAAATCAGAGAGCATGATTTCTCTAGCTTTGCTCTTTCTTAAGATTTTTTTGGTCTTTTGTGTTACCATACACAATTTAGAATTATTTTTTCCAGTTCAGTGAAAAATGCCATTGGTATCTTGATAGGGTTTTCAGTGAATCTGTAAATTGTTTTGGGTAGTGTGGTCATTTTAACAATACTAATTCTTCCAATCCATGAACATTGTGTATCTTTCTGTCTGTTTGTGTGGCCTTCAATTTCTTTTATTAGTGTTTTATAGTTTTCCAAGTACAGTTATTTTACCTTCTTAGATTTATTCCTAGATATTTTATTCATTTTCATGTAATTGTGATTGGGATGGAGCCTAGTTCTGAGGTGGGTGATTGTGGGGCTGGGGTCCCAGATCTAGTTTCTGCCTGCTGGTGGGCAGGGCTTATTCTTGGCATGGATGGTTGCAGAGTCTGGGGTCTTCCAAAGCTTGTGTTGGCCCACTGGTGAGTGGGGCTGGATCCAGTGGTGACTTGCAGAGGGTTCCAAGGTGTCCTGGAGCTGGTTTCAGCCTGCTGGTGTATGGGACCTGGTCCTCAGTGTCCCAGAGATAGTGTTGGTTCAATAGTGGGCAGAGCCAGGTTCCTGGGGCTGTTTCCAGGGCCCTGGGGGCCCTGGAGCTGTTGTTGCCCTGCTGGTGGGCAGATCCTGTTTTGACAAGACTCACTTCTGGGTCTAGCGTATCCCAAAGCTGGTATTGGCCTCCTAGTGGGTGAGACTGTGTCCCAGGTTGCTCTTGGGTCCGGTGTCATCCTAAGGTTGTGCAGAGCTGGGTCCATGGATCTCTGGCTGCAGAGCCCTGGGCTCCCAGAGTTGATGTTTTGGCCTACTGGTGGGTTGGGCTGGGGGTTAGGATGTCCTTCAGCTGGTGTCTATGAACTGGTGGATGAGACTGGTCCTAGGACTAGTGCTGGCCCACTGGTAGTGAGGCTGGTTCTCAGGGTCTCTGGCTGCAGGGCCTTGGGGTTCCTGGGGCTAGTCCCATCACTGGTGTACAAGGCCAGGTCCTGGACCTTCTGTTGGACAGGGCTATGCACCAGGCAGCTGTGGTCTCAGGAGGTCTTCAAGCAGCAGGCTTGCTGGTGGGAAAGGTTGTGTCTCCACCTAGACTACTAGTTGTTTGACCTGTGGCATCTCAGCCTATAGGCTGGTGAGTAGGGGCAGGGCTGGAGCCCTGTGCTAATAAGCTAGAGAGAGGATTCCAAAATTGTCCTTGCAGGCATCAGTGTCCACATGGTATATCAAGCTCCCAAACATGAGTGCTACCGGTCCTGTCCCCAGGTGAGCAGCAATCTCCTTCTGTCATGCCAGGAGGCTCTCCAAGATCAGCAGGTAGGTCTGACATAGGCTCCTTTCAAATTACTGCTTCTGCCCTATATCCTGGAGCATGTGAGATATTTGTATGCACTCCTGAAGAGTGGAGTCTCTATTTCCCACAGCCTCCTGGCTCTCCCAAAAGTAAGCCCCACTGGCCATCAAAGCAAAATGTTCTGAGGGCTCGTCTTCCCAGTGTAGGACCCCTGGACTATGGAGCCTGATGTGGGGCTCAGACCTCTCACTCCTTGGGGAGTTTCTCCTCAATTGTATTTACCCTCCTGTTTGTGGAACACATATCCAGAGGTGTGGGAGTTGACTATACTGCATCTTTGCCCCCCTACCTGTCTCCTTGTGGTTCCTTCTTTATGTCTTTAGTTGTACAAAATATTTTCTTCTAGTCTTCCAATATTTCTCAATAGTTGCTTTGTAAATAGTTGTAAGTTTGGTGTGCCTCTGGGAAGATGTGGTCCATCTCAGCCACACCCTCCTGATATTATTTTAATTGAGGTTTCTGTTTATTAAATTTGACATCTTCTAAGGAAATACTGAGATATATGTCAGCACATGTACATTCCTGGTTTAATGAAGTTTTATATTTCACTCACTGGAGGAAGATGTAAAATGATTGCCTGTACAGTAGAAATTATGTATGGTCATTACCTAGGTTTCTGCACATTTCCATTATTGAAAATTTAATAGTGCCTGAAAAATTTACAAAATAATGGTGACTCCAATAATATAGTTGTTTATATTTATGGAAGGTGATATGATAGGGATGATATCTGGTAGATTATTTATTTCATTAAATACTTTCAAAAGCAGACACTCTCTGTGATTCTTCTCGCTGTGGTCTCACACTCTAAGGTTTCATTCCATTGCCTGGTGCCTCAGTCTGCTCTGTGTGTGCATTGAAAATTGAATTACATGCTTCACTTTGATATATCAAATTTGCTTCTGAACCTTTTCTTTAGGATTAACCTATTTTTAATGCTCACCAAACTGTAAGTCAAGAGAGAATTTTTCCTGAGCTCAATTTAAGCCTGAGTGCTGTCCATTCAATGTCCAGACACTGACTTGACTGGTGGAGGAAAAGGTGGGATCAAGACAGAAATGGCAGAATCTGACAGGACAAAATATACTTTCTATAAATTCTCATTTATATAAGTATCTGCAATATATATCATCAGACATATTTCAGGCTATTTCAGTGCAGAATATGGATTTGGCATGGAATTATATTTTTTAACAAATAAGAAGGAAGAGAATACTGCATTATGTGAAATGAATTATATTGACTAAATTTCCCATCCAGTTGTCATGACAACCCTCATATTTTCCATAACGTGTAGACTATTGAGTGATGAACAAGATGCACTTCACAAAAAGGTACTAACATTCTGGGAGACATCTTCCGTTAAAAATCTTTGAGGGGACCACAGGATTACTATGCTCCAACAAACAACCTGTTATCCTTATGCTATTCCTTTGGATAACAAAATAGGTGAGAAAAGCATGAAAAACAGCCAGTAATATCAGGGTTCAATAATATATTCTTTAATGTCAGTTACTTCAAACATCAGCAGATGCTCGAGTCCTGTCTATGGACTCTGCGACTGCTGTTGTCCAGCTAATGCTGAATATCTGCAGTGACTAAATTCACCACTTCCTCAGTGTAAATACACTGAAAATTAGAACACTCTCCTAAAGTCATCTCCCTTTATCTTTCACTTATTTTTCTTTCTTTTGAACCTCAAATGACTTGTTTCAAAATTTAGATTTATCTGGCATAGTAATCCATTGATGAGTTTTAAGCACATTGGTGATGGTGGTCTATATTGTCTTTTGGTGGGAATCTGTATTGTTTCCTTAATTAGCTGGAAACAATACTTGAAGGTGAAGCCTTACTTCTAACATGTTAGTATAATCTCTAGTATGATTCAGAAGACATTTTATTAAAAAAATAAAGTAAAATATTGACCTGACTTTATATGATTAAATATTTTGCTGTAAAAGTTCATCTGATGTATCTTTCAAAGATTTTAATCAGTCAGCTCTTTTGTTATCAGATTCTATGCATTTTATGTTAGGTAAATCCGAAAGACATGCCTGTAGTTTCCAATATAAAACATCAACCACTTTAAAATCTTTTATGTGCAAAAAGTTTTAGATTCTACACCTGGGAAAGTTTTGGACTCTTCAGTACATCTGTAAGACAGCTTGACATCTGCCTTAGAATATGTAAATTGTTGAGAAGACCAATTAAAGATAAAATCTTTTAAAATCATACTTCTCTCTGAGCAACCATTTGCAAAACTTCAGCCTCTGAGCATACAGACTCTGGTAAGTTCAATGTGTCGACTCATTTTATGTGTCTGGGAAGTAATTCATATCTACATGGAGTTACAGAATCATTATTCTATTGTGACAATTCACACTCCAGAAGACAAAGCTATGTCCTGGCACAAGGTGTATGAAATTTCTGCCTACACAAAACAAGCCAGAGTACATGGCAGAAAACAGACCTCACTCATGAACAATAAATCACAGCACATACTTCCTACTAAATCCTGAAAGAAAGTCTTTTATGGTGCCCTTTAATAAATAGCTCTGTTAGACACACAGAAGATAGGAATGAATTCAATACAGTAATTTATTGTCAAATTCATTGCCAGAATATGTAAGCAATCATGGGAAAACTACCAAGACCAAGACTCTGTCCTTACTCTGTTCCAAGCAGGTGACACAGGGGAGACTACCTACTACTTTGTTTTTCATGAACTGTGTTTCCATGTTTGTCAAATGTTGTAGGAGGTACATCAAAATAAGTGAAAATATTAACTGTGCTATGTGTAGATTTCTATACTTTTAATAAGTAATGTGAGAGTTAATCTTATTTGGCAGTTAATTTTGTTGATTTGTATGCAGAGTTAATGAGGTCAAAGTTCTGATTTAAATCTCCACAGGAGACCAGTTAGCTTCACACAGTGTCCTAGTGCCATAAATTGAACTTGGCCATAATCCTGAGCAGCTATATCTCAAATATCTGCTCTGGATCATAATGGAAACTACATAAGGTTCAAACTATCTCTGCTTATGGAAAAAAAAAATGTACAGTCTCCTATCTAGGCCAGGCTCTCTATATAATTTTGAAAGTGCATTTATCAAGTATTTTCTAAAAGAAGTATTTTGGTATTTTTTATTTCACTGTATTATTTTCCAGTTTATCTTATTAAAGAATAAAAATGCGGGCTTCCCTGGTGGTGCAGTGGTTGAGAGTCCGCCTGCCGATGCAGGGGACACGGATTCGTGCCCCGGTCCAGGAAGATCCCACATGCCGTGGAGCGGCTGGGCCCGTGAGCCACGGCCACTGAGCCTGCGCGACCGGAGCCTGTGCTCCACAACGGGAGAGGCCACAGCAGTGAGAGGCCCGCATACGGCAAAAAAAAAAAAAAAAAAAGAAAAAAAAAAAAAAGAATAAAAATGCATGCTTACTTCACACATTTATTATAACATCTTAGTGCATTATTTTTAATTTACTTGATATTTAAAATATATTTCCTAATTTAAAACATTAACATTTTATTAACTTCTTAGGTAAATACATGTGAGGGTTCTTGGATTACATAACCTATATAGACACAATAAATGATTTGTAACGTGTTCAGGCATCTTTACTCTCACACGTAATCAATTGCTTCATCTTCAAAAAGTAGAGCCATTGTGTATATCTTTTTTTTTCTTTAAGCATCTTTATTGGAGTATAATTGCTTTACAATGGTGTGTTAGTTTCTGCTTTATAACAAAGTGAATCAGCTCTACTATACATATATCCCCATATCTCCTCCCTCTTGCGTCTCCCTCCCACCCTCCCTATCCCACCCCTCTATGTGGTCACAAAGCATCGAGTTGATCTCCCTGTGCTATGTGGCTACTTCCCACTAGCTATCTATTTTACCTTTGATAGTGTATATATGTCCATGTCACTCTCTCACTTCATCCCAGCTTACCCTTTCCCCTCCCCGTGTCCTCGAGTCCATTCTCTACATCTGTGTCTTTATTCCTGTCCTGCCCCTAGGTTCCTCAGAACCACTTTTTTCTTTCTTTTTTTTTTTCTTTACATCTTTATTGGGGTATAATTGCTTTACAATGCTGTGCCAGTTTCTGCTTTATAACAAAGTGAATCAGTTATACATATACATACGTCCCCATATCTCTTCCCTCTTCTGTTTCCTTCCCCCCCACCCCCTATCCTACCCCTCTAGGTGGTCACAAAGCACTGAGCTGATCTCCCTGTGCTATGCAGCTGCCTCCCACTAGCTATCTACCTTACGTTTGGTAGTGTGTATATGTCCATGCCTCTCTCTCGCTTTGTCACAGCTTACCCTTCCCCCTCCCCATTTCCTCAAGTCCATTCTCTAGTAGGTCTGTGTCTTTATTCCTGTCTTACCCCTAGGTTCTTCATGACATTTTTTTTCTAAAATTCCATATATAAGTGTTAGCATACGGTATTTGTCTTTCTCTTTCTGACTTACTTCACTCTGTAAGACAGACTCTAGGTCCATTCACCTCATTACAAATAGCTCAATTTTGTTTCTTTTTTTGGCTGAGTAATATTCCATTGTATATATGTGCCACACCTTCTTTATCCATTCATCCAATGATGGACACTTAGGTTGTTTCCATCTCCAGGATATTGTAAATAGAGCTGCAATGAACATTTTGGTAAATGACTCTTTTTGAATTATGGTTTTCTCAGGGTATATGCCCAGTAGTGGGATTGCTGGGTCCTATGGTAATTCTATTTGTAGTTCTTTAAGGAGCCTCCATACTGTTCTCCATAGTGGCTGTACCAATTCACATTTCCACCAGCAGTGCTAGAGTCTTCCCTTTTCTCCACACCCTCTCCAGAATTTATTGATTCTAGACTTTTTGATGATGGTCTTTTGTTTGTTTGTTTGTTTGTTTGTTTTTAAGATTCTGTATATATGTGCTGGCATACGATTATTTGTTTTTCTCTTTCTGACTTATTTCACTCTCTATGACAGACTCTAGGTTTATATCTTTTGACTCAAGAAGTATCATCCAAAGAAACTAAATATTAAATTATGCCTAACTGGTATCCATCTTTCTCAAATAAAATATACATTCTAAAAATCCTCCTATTTCATGAACAATAAGCATAGAGTTTTATACTTATGTTCTCCAATAAAAAGAAAGATATTGTAGAATTGTGTTTTGGCCACCAAATCCTTCCTTTTCAGAAGGTTAGAGTGCTTACATTTCTTACTCTTAAAATTATTATACGTTCCTCATTAGTATTATACATAACCTTATTTGTAAATGTTGCATTAAAAAAAAAGATTATTAGAGTATGCCTACCAAGGCAAAAGTAAACAGAATGGAGACTTCAACTCTCTTTTGTTTTTCAAATTTTATATAAGTTATAATGCCCACATGCTATCACAAGTGAACAATTGTTAAATTTTTTGCTATGCTTTCTCTGATAATCACAACTTCTGTCAAAAGCATTATATTTGCCTGTTTTAATAAGGAAGGTGTTCTACCCCCTCACCTCCAAAGGAAAGAAGAAAGAAAGAAAGAAAGAAAGAAAGAAAGAAAGAAAGAAAGAAAGAAAGGAAGGAAGGAAGGAAGGAAGGAAGGAAGGAAGGAAGGAAGAAAGAAAGAAAGAAAGAAAGAAAGAAAGAAAGAAAGAAAGAAAGAAAGAAAGAAAGAAAGAAAGAAAAAAGAAATAGTTGAGCACCTTCTATTTATTTTCAGATTTTATTCTCCAGCCTACCTAATGTATTTTGGGATCTAAGTGCTTCCTTTTCTTGATTTATAAGCAAATTCTCTCTGATCCAAGAATAAGAAGGCTGGGTAGAATGGCCAGTCAACTAAACATCAAATAATGATCATAATCATAATGGCAATAATACCAAATAGCCCCTGATGGTTTCCTAATTGACTGTTAAAAACTGGAACAGAGTGTATCAGTTAGATTTTATTAAATTACATAAACCTGGCATACATAAATCTAAGGATTAGGAGAAAGACCCCAAATTTCAACAGCTTGGGACAGTAAGAGTATACTGCACTCACTTAGAACCTATTTCTAGCCTGAAGAACTAACCCAGACATACTCCTTCAGCTGTGGCCTCAGCATATAAGACTCTACAATCTTCAAGAGCCACTGTAACAAAGGGGTTTCCATGATTATGTTAAAGTAACCAGACTACCCCCCAGATGGAGTCCCTCATGCTAAGGCTCTTGTTCAGCAAACCAAAACTTAACTAAGTTTTTACACTCTGCTCTTCCTGAAAAGGAAGGCTTAGGTCCTGCTCTGTACAAGTTACCTAACCAGGTTCTAAGACTTCCCTTTGCTCCAGTGTAAGAAAAGTAATGCTGCCTTAACCAACAGAAAGTACCTAGTACAAATTCCTTGATCCTGCTTACTTTGGTCTGTAAAAATCTCTCACCTTGTACAAGTCTTTGGAGCTCTTTTCTATCTGCTAGATTGGATGCCACCCAATTCATGAATCCTTGAATAAAGCCTACTAGGTCAGTAAATTGTGGAAATTTTTCCTTTAATGATGATTATGGCACCAGCAATTAGACTCTTGAACGATGCTGAATTTCATCCAAGCCTTGGGATCCTAGAAAATATGTACAATTGAAGAAAGCCCCTATACCTTGTGTTCCCGAAAACAGCTTACTGCAAAGAAATACCCTTCCCGAATGATTTAGATATGATTCATGGATACCCCCTTGTTTATAACATGGACTCTCCAAATCCCCATTCTTCACCTCATAAATGAATAGCTGAACTGTTTGTACCACTGATCAACTGGAACAAAATGCTTGTTAATCAAACTTTAGTTAAAATTCTGTCCTCCCTCCGGGCTCCTGAACTTGGCCATCCTCAGCCTCAGCCAAGATTCAGCACCTCCTTAAAAACACAGGGAGAGGAAGCTAGCCTCAGGGTAAAGCATTCTCTGGGCTGCTGTCTTACCTTGTCCCTGTCATTCACCCAATGCCCCACATTCCCTTTCTGTTTACTCTTCCCTATAAAACAAACTTAATCCTTTTGCCTAACCCTTGAGATACTTGAGTCTGTTAGGGTCTGAATGTCTTCCCTATTGTAATAATTCCCCTTCCCCTATTGTCATGGCCCTTCTACCCGCTTGCATAAGCCTTTCTTATTAAGTCTCTCCTTACTGAATCTGGGCTTGCTTTTTTATTTGACAGCTTCTATTAAGAACTTGCATATTTCAACTCTGATCATGTTCCATTGGACAAAGCAATTTGCATGGCCATGCTTGACCTCAAGGTCAGGAAAATGCCATCCCCAGTGGTCCGATTTTTACTTCCTTTATGGCATTCACAACAAAATGTGTGAAAAATATCTGTATTTAAGAAGAGATGAAATACCCTCTCATTGTGACTCTCACAAAACTGTAACCATTTCTGAAACAAAAACTTAACCTTGGTTTTTGGTCACAAGACTTCTGTTCTAATATCATGATATTATTTTAAGCTTTATTTAGAGCTACTTCAGTTTTCTCTCAAGTTTGACAGTTTTCTGTCATGCTACTCAACATAATACCATGGTACTCTAAATTTAAAAATTTAGAGGTCCTGTTGAATGTAATTTAATAATTTTCTTTCATAAGGTCACTAACTACTATTCATCCAAACAATGATTTTCCAGATAGTAACTAAATGAAAGACTAAGATTATGTCACTTTATCATTATTTGTTTTAAGAATCACAAAAGTGCTTATATTCTAAATGTAATAATTTAGATTAGGAGTTAGCAAACTACAGCCTGGGGAACAATCTGAGTCCACTGTCTGTTTTTTATAATCTAAAGTTAAAACTGTTTTTTAAAAAAATATCTGTATATATTTTAAAGTGTTGTAAGACAAAAACCAAAGGAAAAAAATAAGGACTAAACTGTATGTAACACACAAGTCAAAAAATTTTACTGTTTGTAAAATAGTTTTGCTGACCCCCAATTTAGATAATTATATATCTGAGTCATGAACAAGATTGATAGTAATTAATTTAGATTTATTTTTATATTTTATGAAAAATATAGTTTATAGAAAGATAAAGATAGATAACAAATATAAGTTACCTGTCATTCTTAAAATGTTTGGATTAATTCATTCTTAGATTTTTTTTCTTTTTTTTTTTTTTTTGCGGTACACGGACCTCTCACCGTTGTGACCTCTCCCGTTGCGGAGCAACAGGCTCCAGACGCGCAGGCTCAGCGGCCATGGCTCACAGGCACAGCCGCTCCGCGGCATGTGGGATCCTCCCGGACCAGGGCACGAACCCGTGTCCCCTGCATCAGCAGGCGGACTCTCAACCACTGTGCCACCAGGGAAGCCCCATTCTTAGATTTTAATTCTACATAAATGTTATACATTACCCATTACCTTGATTATAGTAGTTATTTAAATTGCCAGTAGAAATATATGACTCTTCTTAAAAATATTAAATACATATATAGTTTAATTTTTTAAATGTAAATGTTAGAATATTTCAAGCAAAATATTGATAAGTGAAGATAGATACATTTCATATATTTTGAAGCTTTCCTCTGTTTCTGATCACTTTTGTCTCATCAACAAGCCTCACTGAGAAGTAAACACTGTATTTTAAGTGTAATACATTTTCCCTGGGCTCAATTATGCCACTAGATGGCGCATTTAGCACTACAGAGAGCTCTTGAATTAAATTCATGGGTTTTGTTTTGGTTTGGTTTGGTTTACTTTAATAGATTTTAAAGGGGAAAGATATAAAAAGTGTGACAAATAACATTTTTCCTACACTTTTATTGACAAAGTCATCTCAATAATATTTGAGTACTTTACAGCCAAAAATTATTTTTAGGCTACCCAAATTGATATGCAAGGTGAAAGATTAGACTTTATCAAAAGAAGAATGGCAATGATGTTGTAAATTGACTTTTCAGTGGCATTCTTCATTTCCTCTGATCTGATACATGTGCCAACATCAAAGTGTGTTTGTGAGGTTTTGAGGATGAAGAAATACTGCTATCATTAACATTAGAAAATGACAATTTTTAACAATGATAATAGAGTCTGTATGAGTTGGCACTCATGAAAAGGATAAAAGAAAGGCGAAAAAGAGGGACAGCTTGTACCTTAATGGAAAGGAAGCAGCAGTGGATATTCCCTGTCCCTGCATAGCTCTAGAAATAAGAATAGTGTTGCACAGAGTTCTTTCAAGTGCCTGGCCCTGCAGAGGTTAGCACAATGGCTGAGAGCCCATATAGGTCCAAGCCACAGGGTCGAACAAAAGCATACTGTGTACCATTCATTAGTCCCCATTTTTAACCCATTGTCTTCATCCTGAGAAACAATATATACGTTTAGGAGGACAAACAGGAATCAAATTTCTGAAAGATGGCTTGTGTCCAGGTTAATTTATACAACTCTAAAACTTAAGCTTC
Source organism: Lagenorhynchus albirostris (assembly GCF_949774975.1). Lineage (NCBI taxonomy): Eukaryota > Metazoa > Chordata > Mammalia > Artiodactyla > Delphinidae > Lagenorhynchus > Lagenorhynchus albirostris. The sequence continues at coordinate 84,859,527 of NC_083106.1, read as the reverse complement.
ACCAACTTACTAAAGCCCATCATTTAGCCCTATTACAATGTACAGCTGCTTAAATGAGATTGGAAGCAATTTTGCCACATGATGCTGATGTCAGTTAAAAGCTGAGTATTAGCGGCATGGAAAAACATCACTTGGGTGCATCCACTGTGTTGATCCGCATTTCCCAAATTCTAATGGATTCAATGCACAGAGGCTCAGCTCATTGGCCTAAGAAGTGGAATTCAGACCTATTGACTATTACAGACACGCATGTATATGAGGGGAAGCATTGGAATTAGAACAAGAATTAGATTTTTTTTTCCTCCCTTGATAAAGCCAGGAAAATTCTGAATGAAGACTTTCAGCAAGGCAGTATGCGAAACTGCCAAGTGTGAAAATGATTACAAATGACAGCTTATTTGGCAAAGCACTAACCAGAAAGGATTTCCAGTTTCAGAACTACGTTGTACGATAACATGACTCCACCCAAATCAAGTAGAATTCCAAACCAAAGGATGATGATTGCTTCAATATTTATTTGTGAATGACAAAAAGACATTCAAAAGGAATATTCCTGACACAAATAGTTGCTTTCAAGAGTTCACTGAAAAATATTACTTTAACATAAACTGTATATATGGTATATGGCAGGCCACTATAAGATGACAAATAGCTATTTGGGGAATAATTATATTTAGGTAAGTATAATTTTTTTTTTTTTTTTTTTTTTTTTTTTGGTACGCGGGCCTCTCACGTACCTTGTGGCCTTTCCCGTTGCGGAGCACAGGCTCTGGACGCTCAGGCTCAGTGGCCATGGCTCACGGGCCTAGCCGCTCCGCGGCATGTGGGATCTTCCCGGACCGGGGCACGAACCCGTGTCCCCTGCATCGGCAGGCGGACTCTCATCCACTGCGCCACCAGGGAAGCCAAGTATAATTATTTTTTTACTGAGCTTTGAGAACTATTTTGTGGTTTGTTCATCTCTAAAGGATTAAAACTATTCAAGTTTTACAAATGTTCTCAGCTGTTTTGCAGGACAGCTTTATAATGGGCTCAACTACCTTGAAATTGTTATTACTTTTCTTCTTTTAAACTTGTTGATTCAGGCCAACTATCAAGTGAAAATGGTGATGAATAAAGACAAAATTGTTTAATCTTAATAATTTATGAGTAGTAAAAGTCATTTAGGAAAGGACCTATGACTATACAGTATAGAAAAAATAGATATATTCCCTAAATACGAACATTATGCTCTGAAAAAATCTCGGCAGTCAGTATTTATTCTGTCAATTGGCATTTTACAAAGTTGATCTGGGAAAGATGAGAAAGAAAAAAAAAATCAGCTGATCAGATTGTGACCATATGACTTTGTCAGGGATAAAACTCATCATTTTACTTGGGTGAGATAATTTAATTTAGATATTAGCATAAATTATTAAATTGAAAACGTTCTTGGTTGTTTGTCAGATTGGACAAGCTTGGAAGAAGAAGCATTTGGAAGTCAAAAGGCCTCAGTTGAAATTACAACTTCCTTCCTGGCTACTTGATGTACATCATTTACCTCAGCCCCTGAGCTCTCACTTCTTCATGTATGAAATGGAGATAATGAAGTCATGTCACAAGTTTATTGGGATTATATGATATGGATTGCTTTTAGTTTTCATTATTAGTAACAGTAGTAAAGGTTAATATTTTCACTTTGAAGATATATTTTTAGTGTTCCGCATGTTTTGTTTTAGTATACTGTTGGCTAACATAATACAAGTGTTTCAGAATCTGTAATAGATATGGAGATAAGAAGTCTGAGGTTTAGATTCAGTTGCCAAATATATATGTGCAAATATGTTCATAACAGGCAAAGCTAAGCGCAGTGCAGTCTGCCTTATTTTCCTTCCAAACACAGGGCCCATATTTATCATGTGCTTCCTGAAATATATAGAAGCAGGCTGGGTCCCAGGGTGTTATTTTTAAGAAGTCTAAAAGCATACTCAAAACATACACATTTCCAATTATAGGTCTATAAATCCATTCATCCACTCATTCATCCAGTTGATATATTAATTCTGGAGCTCTTTTCGTGGCTTTAAGATATGAATTGATTTAACATTATTTTTATATTCCCTCACCTTTATTAGTCAAAATATTACTTAAACTATAAATTACAAAGGCAAAGTAAAATAGATAACAGGTGTGATAATCTAAACTATGGGGCATTAATAAAACAACAAACAGTTTTTTTTTTTGTCCTAGATAATGAATTGTTATTAATACATCTGACATAACTAAACAACTAATGGTCTCTACGGTTTATCTTTTCAAATTTAGAAAATTTTCTATTTGAAGTATCATTGAAAGTTGTCATTTGGAAACTGACATAATACATTCTAACAGATTAAGACTCTTACAAAAGTATATTATTGACTTCCTTGATATAATTGCCTCTTCATAGCCATTGCAATCATTCATGTAAACATTTATTTGGGGAGGCATCAAAAACAGATTATTTACCTAGTGAAGCATGACAGCTCTAGAGGATTTACTGTGTTCATTGCTACAATTGTCACCAAAAGCTGTTAATTCACAAGCACTGCTACCCGATTTTACATTTAAATATCTATCATTCCCTTCATTAAATCAAAGAGAAGTCAACTCTGTATGGAGCTAAATCTTAGACTTATTTTGAAAAGGTTAATATAAGAGGGACAAAATTCTTCAGTAATGGCATTTTCGAAAGAACATTTTAATTTAAATACCTTTCCTTTAAAAAATAGGAGCGAATATTTAACAATACTTGACAGGATGCACTTAATATCTCATTTTTGAAAAAGAACATATAATTTGGAATAAGTGCTTTCACATATCTTCTAGTTAAAACTTCTATAATTCAGGCTCAAAAATATAAATGCAGTATTAAGTGAGGGACTTCTCAGATGTGTAATGTCACTGAATACCTGCCACATGTGTGGCATGCTTTTCAAGTTAGAATGCTATTGAGTAGATGTTTCCTTTCTCTCCTTAGAAAAGCTTCTGGCTGCTTTGGTGGGAGATTGTAAAGTGTGGATTGAGTGATTCATATTTAAAAATGACAGAATGTTCTTTTGTTTGTTCTTTGCCTGCTTGCTTGCCTTCTTATCTATTTGGGATAATAAGGGAAAACTATTCCATTGTTTCTTTTCATCAGGTGATAGAGATTAATAGAGGATAGGTAAGTAGTCACGTAGGTAGGTAGATAGATAGATATCCTGCAATTAGTTGATAAATGTACTTTTATCTGTAGCAAATATATTTGGAAGAAAAAACAAACTTGTTCTATTCTTTGCAAAATGAACATTTTTAACTGCTAAAACCAAAATCTGCATTGAATATTTAAATTCATTTCATAATTTTCAAAGTTTTTTCTGAACAGATTATCTAATATCCCTACAAGCTACTATCATTCTCTCCTGTAACAATGAGTGCTCACTCAGCACTTACCTGACCCACTGATGCCATGCATTCACTTTAGAGGACGTATTCTCATTTTGTCTTTCCCTCTATGGGTTCTATCTTTTCCTGACACCAACTAAAGCCCCTAAATTCTGGCAAAGGTACTGAGGACCCTATTCTGAGTATCATGACATCAACCCATCAACCCATTAGTCACAACTCTTCTTTGAGCTTATTATTCCAATATGCAAGGATGATAGAATTTTCTTCCAACCTCCAAATATTTTGAGAGAATTAATAATACAAAATGCATAAAACATTCTAAAAAGCTTAGAGAAACTACTTGGTACAAACTGTTAATTTTAGTTTCGAGAACATTGAAAATGCTCTTTGACATAAGTGTAAGGCACCATTTAATATTAATTATATAGCCTGACTGCTTTGAGAGCTCTTGGTGGCATCATAATGCACTATCATAAGTGAAAGGATTTGTAGACTATAAAGCTTTATTCAAGTATAAGTGGCATTAGAATTATAAACAATACTTTTTTTGTTTTTATGGTAGTAGTTCTGTCCCTTTTGTGTTAAGCTAAAATAGTTGAGGGAGACTCACAGACTATATACATCTATTCAATATAACTAATATCAATTATATTTTATCAAGAGTCTAATGTAATTTCTTTCCTTATTCATTTGTTAAACTATATTACGGGGAGAAAAGTATAAGCTTGATTTATATTCAACTATAAGCATTTTAAAATAAATGTATAGATTATATATATACTAGAATAAATATACTGAGACATTTAATTTTACCTTTAATACGTGGGTGGTTTAATACATGAATGTTTATCCATGTATTAAAAGTAAAATTAGATGTCTTAGAGGATATATGTGCATTTTTGCAAATTTCATTTGCTCTCATCATATAACTCTTGTTCATTTTTCGTTTTGACCCTGAGAATTCATATTGCCTGTCTGCAAGATAGGAGACTTCTTCCTTTTATGCTTTTTTTTCAGTATAACTTGATTTTCTGTCCAAGATATTGTCACTGGCCTAAAATCTATGCAATGTTGGAGCAGGCCTGTACACATTGCTTCCCAAGTCTGTGTGCAGTGACATCTCATTGGAAGCTTGAAGTCAACAATGGTGGGGCATTTACCCCTCAGAGACTGGCAAATGATAGAAATCAGAATTTGTTCCTTATGGAGAACTTGTTAAACTTTTCCTTCTACACCCCTGCCTGCAACTGAAATTCATAAGCACCTGTTCCCACATTTCAGGTGTATACAGAGTGCCTATGAAATCAGGTGATGTACTTTCACTGATAAACGAATGCTAGACAATACACATTTACTTTATGTATACTACATGGAAAGAACAAGGGGGCAACATATAAAGGTATTTCAAGACTTCTATAGGAAATACAGAGGTATAACCTTTAACAAGTTTTCTCTACAGGAAGATAATGTATTTTCTTATCCATAATTTTTGAAAGAAGACAAGTGTTAATGTGGCATGCAAATTTGTTGACACTATCCTCTCCCATGTTTTCTGATACAAGAAACACCCTGCAGTCTAGCAGGAGGGAGACAGGAGAACTTCCTTCTATGAAAGCTATTGCTCTTGCATCCCAGTGTACCTGTCCTAAGCATGGAACACAATTATGTAAAACTCAGGGGATCCATACTAAAAAAAAATAAAAACAAACAAACAAACAAAAGTATATCTTCCCTTAAAACTGCTTCATATTCTCTACACCTCACTTTGGCAAATGACCCCATCATACCCACCCCTAATCCCATGATCTGGTCCAAAAACGTTTCCTAACACCACATTCTGTGTCTTAACCTCAAATTCTCATCACTAGCCACACGAAAGCTACCCTGTTGACAGTACTGAACCAGAAATTTCTAGGGGCTCACTTATAAAATGAAGTCTAATTTTGCCAATTCTCTGTTTGGAGTCTTTCCAAAGCTTTACTGTCTATCGCCTGAAACCTAAAATCCTTAATAGCTAAGACTGAAATAGGAAGGGGGCAGGTCACAACCTTTAAAAGAATGACATAGTGGGCTTCCCTGGTGGCACAACCGTTGGGAGTCTGCCTGCAGATGCAGGGGACATGGGTTCGTGCCCCAGTCTGTGAAGATCCCACATGCTGCGAAGCGGCTGGGCCCGTGAGCCATGGCCGCTGGGCCTGCGCGTCTGGAGCCTGTGCTCTGCAATGGGAGAGGCCACAACAGTGAGAGGTCCGCGTACCACCAAAAAAAAAACAAACAAACAAAAAAACAAAAGAATGACATAGCCATTGAGGATACAACAAACATAAACTGGTTAGAACAAAATTGGTCCAAGATGGCGGACAAGTCAACTTCCAGTGGATTTTGAGCCTCAGTATGCGTTCATTATAATACATCAGAACCCTAAATGACACACCTACATGTGCCATGACCGTTCCAAGGACACCCATAAAAGTCCAACAAGGGGGCAGTGGTCCAATTCCTGGAAATCCTTCCCCAAAATAGCTGGAATACCCCTCCTACTCATTAGCCTATGAAATTACCCACCCCTATTAAAACCGACAGCCCCATACCCTGGTGTCTCTTACCTTCCAAGATGGCCCACATCCTATGGAGTGTGTATATGCCTGAATAAACCTTCTTTCACTTTACTACGGCTCACTGTTGAATTCTTTCCCATGTGAAGACAAGAACCCACACTTTACGGCTGTGCCGGGGATTCGTTTGAGACCTGAGACATGACCACCCTCTCATGCCCCACTCTCTTTCCTGAAACAAGACCATCCTTGGCCTGCTTCTACTTGTTTCCTAGGTGTATTCCCGTGACTTCCTGCCCATTGTATTCAGTATCTCAATTATGCTAGACTATCAATAGCATGTTCTCTAGCTTTATTTTTCCGCTCTTACAACATCTTATACCATTTCTATGCCCTCTAAGTGGGATAATTCTTCCATCAGAGAATCTGAATGTGGTCATTTAGATGCTGAATCACACATAGCCATTACTGACCTCCATCTGGAAATGCTTTGAATGTTTTATCTTACTCATCTGTGAAATCTTTAAGGGCAGAAATCACAGATACTCAATTTTATGGACCAGTATCCAGCACACAGTACCACTTCATAGATGTTTGCTAATGAACAAATATATTTGCCATACTATTTATAAAAAGTGCTTTTTGAATATAATAACAATAACAAATTTCTTTTCCTATTCCATGTAAAACATGAGTCATCTGGTGAGATCTGTACTAAGACCAAGGGCAGATAGTGAGATATTTCCTTCAAACAACTCAGTTTGGAGAAGAAGGGGAAAATTAGTAAGACAGAAAGAGGCAGATTTTGGCAAGCTGATAAGGCCTTCTATTTTAGCAAATAATGAAGGTCCCAAGAACATTAAATATTCTTTTTTAAATTTAAATATGATTGATGTACAAGATATCTTAGCTTTAGGTGAACTACACAATGATTCAACAGTTACATACATTATGATATGATCACCACAACAAGTCTAGTAACTACCTGTGACCATAGACTGTTATTACGATATTATTGGCCTTATGCTGTAGTTTACTTATCCATGGCTTATTTATTTTGTAATTGGAAGTTTGTACCTCTTAATCCCCTTTGCCCATTTAGCCCAGCCACCACCTCCCTCTCCAACAACAACTACCTGTTTGTTCTCTGTATCTCTGAGTCTGATTTCATTTTGTTTTGTTTGTGTGTTTGTTTTATTTTTTAGGTTCCAAATATAAGTGAGATCATTGGTATTTGTGTTTCTCTGTTTCACTCAGCATAATACTCCCTAGATCCATCTACATTTTCACAAAGGGCAAGATTTCTTTTTTATGGCTGAGTAATATTCCTCTGTGTGTGTGTGTGTGTGTGTGTGTGTCACATCTTTTATCCATGTACATTTTGTCTGCTTCCATATCGTGGCTGTTGTAAAATGTTACAATGAACAATGGGGTGCATACATCTTTTTGAAATAGTGTTTTTGTTTTCTTCAGGTGAATACCCAGAAGTGAAATTCCTGGATTATATGGTAGTTCTACTTTTAAAACCTCCATACTGTTTTCAATAGTGACTGCACCAATTTATATTCCCACCAACAGAGCACAAGGATTCCCTTTTCACCACATCCTCACCACACTTGTGATTTGTTGTCTTTTTGACAATAGTCATTCTGACAGGTGTGAGGTAGTATATCATTGTGGTTTTGATTTGCATTTCCCTGATGATTAGTGATATGGAGCATCTTTTAGTGTGTCTGTTGGCCACCTGTGTGTCTTCTTTAGAAAACCTGTCTGTCCAGGCTCTCTTCCCATATTTTTGATTGGGTTGTTTGCTTTTTGAGTTGTATGAGTACTTTGTGTATTTTGGGTACTAACCCCTTATCTAATATATCATTCACAAATATTTTCTACCATTCAGTGTTCTGCCTTTTAGTTTTGTTGATGGTTTCCTTTGCTGTGCAAAAGCTTTTTAGTTTGATGAGACCCATTTGTTTATTTTTCTTATGTTTCCCTTGTCTGAGGAAACAGATCAAATATATATATATATATATATGTATATATATATTACTAAGACCCACGTCAAAGCGTGTACTCCCTATGTTTTCTTCTAGAAGTTTATAGTTTCAGGTTACATTCGAATCTTTAATTCATTTTGAGTTTATTTTTGTATAAGGTGTGAGAAAGTTGTCCAGTTTCATTCTGTGGCTTGTAGCTGTCCTGTTTTCCTACCACCATTTATTGAAAAAGCTGTATTTTCCCCATAGTATATTCTTGCCTCATTTGTCATAGATTAATTGACATAGGTACATAAATTTATTTCTGGGCTCTGTATTTTGTTCCTTTTTCTATGTGTTTGTTTTTGTGCCAGTACCATACTCTTCATTACTGTAGATTTGTAGTATAGTCTGAAGCCATGGAGTGTGAAGCCTCCAGTTTTCTTCTTTTTTCTCAAGATTGCTTTGGCTATTTTGAGGTCTTGTTCTGTATAAATTTGTGGTTTATTTGTTCTAGTTCAGTGAAAAATGCCTTTGGCATAATGATAGGGTTTGCAATGAATCTGTAAATTGCCATGGGTAGTATGGTTGTTTTAAGAATTTATTCTTCCAGTCCATGAACACAATATATCTTTCCATTCATTTGCATCATCTTCAGTTTCTTTCATAAACATCTTATAGTTTCCAGAGTACAGATCTTTTACCTCATTGGTCAGGTTAATTCCTAGGTTTTTTAAATGTAATTGTAAATTGGATTGTTTTTTTTTTCATTTTTTTTAATGATAGTTCATTATTAGTGTATAGAAACACAACAGATTTATGTATAGTAATTTTGTATCCTGCAACGTTACTGAATTCATTTATTAATTCTAATAGTATTTTAGGGGAGTCTTTAAGATTTCCTATGTATAGTATCATATCATCTGCAAAGAGTGACAGTTTTACTTCTTATATGGATGCATTTTATTTCTTTTTGTTGTCTGATTGTTGTGGCTAAGACTTCCAATACTATGCTGAATAAAAGCAGAAAGAGTAGGGATCTTGTCTTATTCCTGATATTATAGGAAATGCCTTTCAGTTTTTCACCATTGAGTATGATGTTAGTTGTGAGTTTGTTGTATACGGGCTTTATTACGTTGAGGTATGTTCCCTCTATATCCACTTTTTTGAGACATCAAATATCCTGATATGTAGACTCCAGGGCCATATTTAATAATCTCATATTAGCCATTTTTTTCAATTTGCTCCTTTTTTGTTAGTATACATAATTGATATTTTGATTTCATGATGATCAGTTTTTTAGAAATTGAAAATATATTATTCTTATTTAAATATAACATAGGTTGCACCTCCTTCCTTCTACATTGTCATTTAAAACACCTAAATTATTTTACATGAGTTGGAGATTATTACATACATTAAATCCATGGAAAGCTTCACATTTTTAAATTATCCTCCAGCTTAGAGAATCAAGTTAGAAGTTTCCTTATAACAGTCAGAAGTTACATTCAAAAGCCTACCCTTATAAAAGTGAATAATCACTTATTGTGGACAGCCCAGGGATGCCTTTCCTGTCTATCTTCCCAACACACACAGACTGTAATGAAAATGAAGTGAAAATCTGACCAAAGCTGCAGTTATACAAGTTTTTCCCTACAACATGATTACTTCAGTTAGTTTGTTTGGGTGCTTTAGTGTTGTGCAGAGTGAAAATTGAGTAGTAATTTTCTGTAAAGGTTATGACAAAGCAAAGATAGATGCTAAGGGAAAATTTTAAAACAAGCTGAAAGACAAAAGTCCATGAACATTCAGAAAGAAAAATTGTGACTCCTAATCTTACAATTATTGTCCTGCCACTGATGACTACAGTTTTTGCCATTTGATTTTGTGGAATAACCCAATGTAGGTTGAAGTAGTAAAATAATGGTTTATACTTACTGTAAGCAAATTATTCTGATTGATAACCATCTCTGTTTTTGGTTACAACTAACAACCTCTATAATTCTAATCTCTTTTTGTAATTTCCACATTATCATTTTTTTCAGTCTCTCTCTCTCTCTCTCTCTCTCTCTCTCTCTCTCTCTCTCTCTCTCTCTCTCTATATATATATATATATATATATACACACACAGGCTCAGTGGCCATGGCTCATGGGCCCAGCCGCTCCATGGCATGTGAGATCTTCCCGGGCCAGGGCACGAACCTGCGTCCCCTGCATTGGCAGGCGGACTCTCAACCACTGTGCCACCAGGGAAGCCCTCAGTCTATATTTTTTTATATATATATATTTTTTATTTTTATTTTATTTTTTATTTTTTTACATCTTTATTGGAGTACAATTGCTTTAGAATGGTTAGTTTCTGCTTTATAACAAACTGAATCAGTTATACATATACATATGTTCCCATATCTCTTCCCTCTTGTGTCTCCCTCCCTCTTAAGCTCCATATCCCACCCCTGTAGGTGGTCACAAAGCAACGAGCTGATCTCCCTGTGTTATGCAGCTGCTTCCCACTAGCTATCTATTTTACATTTGGTAGTGTATATATTCCATGCCACTCTCTCGCTTTGTAACAGAATACCCATCCCCCTCCCCATATCCTCAAGTCCATTCTCTAGTAGGTCTGTGTCTTTATTCCTGTCTTACCCCTAGGTTCTTCATGACATTTTTTATTCTTAAATTCCGTATATATGTGTTAGCATACGGTATTTGTCTTTCTCTTTCTGACTTACTTCACTCTGTAAGACAGACTCTAGGTCCATCCACCTCATTACAAATAGCTCAATTTCATTTCTTTTTATGGCTGAGTAATATTCCATTGTATATATGTGCCACAACTTCTTTCTCCATTCATCTGTTGATGGACACTTAGGTTGCTTCCATCTCTGGGCTATTGTAAATAGAGATGCAATGAACATTTTGGTACAAGACTCTTTTTGAATTTTGGTTTATGACTCTTTTTGAATTTTGGTTTTCTCAGGGTATATGCCCAGTAGTGGGATTGCTGGGTCATATGGTAGTTCCATTTGTAGTTTTTTAAGGAACATCCATACTGTTCTCCATAGTGGCTGTACGAATTCCCATTCCCACCAGCAGTGCAAGAGTGTTCCCTTTTCTCCACACCCTCTCATTTATTGTTTGCGTTTATTGTTCCTAGATTTTTTGATGATGGCCATCCTGACTGGTGTGAGATGATATCTCATTGTAGTTTTGATTTGCATTTCTCTAATAATTAATGATGAGCATCCTTTCATGTGTTTGTTGGCAGTCTGTATATCTTCTTTAGAGAAATGTCTATTTATGTCTTCTGCCCATTTTTGGATTGGGTTGTTTGTTTTCTTGTTATTGAGCTGCATGAGTTGCTTATAAATTTTGGAGATTAATCCTTTGTCAGTTGCTTCATCTGCAAATAATTTCTCCCATTCTGAGGGTTGTCTTTTGGTCTTGTTTATGGTTTCCTTTGCTGTGCAAAATTTTTGAAGTTTCATTAAGTCCCATTTGTTTATTTTTGTTTTTATTTCCATTTCTCTAGGAGGTGGGTCAAAAAGGATCTTGCTGTGATTTATGTCATAGAGTGTACTACCTGTGTTTTCCTCTAAGAGTTTGTTAGTTTCTTGCCTTACATTTAGGTCTTAATCCATTTTAAGCTTATTTTTGTGTATGGTGTTAGGGACTGATCTAATCTTATACTTTTACATGTACCTGTCCAGTTTTTCCAGCACCACTTATTGAAGAGGTTGTCCTTTCTCCACTGTATATTCCTGCCTCCTTTATCAAAGATAAGGTGACCATATGTGTGTGGGTTTATCTCTGGGATTTCTATCCTGTTCCATTGGTCTATCTTTCTGTTTCTGGGCCAGGACCATACTGTCTTGATTACTGTAGCTTTGTAGTATAGCCTGAATTCAGGGAGCCTGATTCCTCCAGGTCCGTTATTCATTCTCAAGATTCTCAAGAACAGCTTTGGCTATTCGGGGTCTTTTGTGTTTCCATACAAATGGTGAAATTTTTTGTTCTAGTTCTGTAAAAAATGCCAGTGGTAGTTTGAAAGGGATTGCATTGATTCTGTAGATTGCTTTGGGTAGTAGAGTCATTTTCACAATGTTGATTCTTCCAATCCAAGAACATGGTATATCTCTCCATCTATTTGTATCATCTTTAATTTCTTTCATCAGTGTCTTATAATTTTCTGCATACAGGTCTTTTGTCTCCTTAGGTAGGTTTATTCCTAGATATTTTATTCTTTTTGTTGCAATGGTAAATGGGGTTGTTTTCTTGATTTCACTTTCACATTTTTCATCATTAGTGCATAGGAATGCCAGAGATTTCTGTGCATTAATTTTGTATCCTGCTACTTTATCAAATTCATTGATTAGCTCTAGTAATTTCTGGTAGCATCTTTAGGATTCTCTCTATATAGTATCATGTCATCTGGAAAGAGTGACAGCTTTACTTCTTCTTTTCCAATTTGGATTCCTTTTATTTCCTTTTCTTCTCTGATTGCTGTGGCTAAAACTTCCAGAACTATGTCAAATAAGAGTGGTGAGAGATGGCAACCTTGTCTTGTTCCTGATCTTAGTGGAAATGCTTTCAATTTTTCACCATAGAGGAAGATGTTAGCTGTTGGTTTTTCATATATGGACTTTATTATGTTGAGGAAAGGTCCCTCTATACCTACTTTCTGCACTGTTTTTATCATAAATGGGTGTTGAATTTTGTCAAAAGATTTCTCTGCATCTATTGAGATGATCATATGTTTTTTCTCCTTCAATTTGTTAATATGGTGTATCACATTGATTGATTTGTGTATATTGAAGAATCCTTGCATTCCTGGAATAAACCCCACTTGATCATGGTATATGATCCTTTTAATGTGCTGTAGGATTCTGTTTGCTAGTATTTTGTTGAGGATTTTTGCATCTATGTTCATCAGTGATATTGCCTGTAGTTTTCTTTCTTTGTGACACCTTTGTCTGGTTTTGGTATCAGAGTGATGGTGTCCTCGTAGAATGAGTTTGGAAGTGTTCCTCCCTCTGCTATATTTTGGAAGAGTTTAAGAAGGATAGGTGATAGCTCTTCTCTAAATGTTTGCTAGAATTGGCCATTTTGTCCTGGGTTTTGGTTTGTTGGAAGATTTTTTTTTTTGAGGTACACGGGCTTCTCACTGTTGTGGCCTCTCCCATTGTGGAGCACAGGCTCCAGACGTGCAGGCTCAGTGACCATGGCACACAGGTCCAGCTGCTCCACGGCATGTGGGGATTTCCCAGACCGGGGCAAGAACCCATGTCCCCTGCATCAACAGGCGGACTCCCAACTACTGTGCCACCAGGGAAGACTTGTTGGAAGATTTTTAATCACAGTTTCAATTTAAGTGCTTGTGATTGGTCTGTTCATGTTTTCTACTTCTTCCTTATTCAGTCTTGGCAGGTTGTGCATTTCTACGAATTTGTCCATTTCTTCCAGGTTGTCCATTTTCTTGGCATAGAGTTGCTTGTAATTATCTCTTGTGATCTTTTGTATTTCTGCAGTGTCAGTTGTTACTTCTCCTTTTTCATTTCTAATTCTATTGATTTGAGCCTTCTCCCTTTTTTTCTTGATGAGTCTGGCTAATGGTTTATCAATTTTGTTTATCTTCTCAAAGAACCAGCTTTTAGTTTTATTGATGTTTGCTATCGTTTCCTTCATTTATTTTTCATTTATTTCTGATCTGATCTTTATGATTTCTTTACTTCTGCTAACTTTCAGGGTTTCTTGTTCTTATTTCTCTAATTGCTTTTGGTGCAAAGTTAGGTTGTTTATTTGAGATGTTTCCTGTTTCTTAAGGTAGGATTGTATTGCTATAAAATTCCCTCTTAGAACTGCTTTTTCTGCATACCGTAGTCTTTGGGTCATCGTGTCTCCATTGTCATTTCTTTGTAAGTATTTCTTGATCTCCTCTTTGATTTCTTCAGTGATCACTTCGTTATTAAGTAGTGTATTGTTTAGCCTCCATGTGTTTGTATTTTTTACAGATCTTTTACTGTAATTGATGTCTAGTCTCACAGCGCTGTTGTGGGAAAAGATACTTGATACAATTTCAATTTTCTTAAAATTACCAAGTCTAGATTTGTGATCCAAATATTACCTGTCTTTGAGAATGTTCCATGATCACTTGAGAACAATGTTTATTCTTTTGTTTTCGGGTGGAATGTCCTATAAATATCAATTAAGTCCTTGTTGTTTAATGTATCATTTAAAGCTTGTGTTTCCTTATTTATTTTCATTATGGATGATCTGTGCATTGGTGAAAGTGGGTGTTAAAGTCCCCTACTATGAATGTGTTACTGTTGATTTCCCCTTTTATGGCTGTTATTATTTGCCTTATGTACTGAGGTGTTCCTATATTGGGTGCATAAATATTAACAATTGTTATATCTTCTTCTTGGATCAATCCCTTGATCATTATGTAGTGTCCTTCCTTGTCTCTTGTAATAGTCTTTATTTTAAAGTCTATTTTGTCTGATATGAGAATTGCTATTCCAGCTCTCTTTTGATTTCCATTTGCATGGAATATCTTTTTCCATCCCCTCACTTTCAGTCTGTATGTGTCCCTAGGTTTGAAGTGGGTCTCTTGTAGAGAGCATATCTATGGGTCTTGTTTTTGTATCCATTTAGCCAGTATGTGTCTTTTGGTGGGTGCATTTCATCCATTTACATTTATGGTAATTATCGATATGTATGTTCCTATTTGCATTTTCTTAATTGTTTTGGGTTTGTTATTGTAGGTTTTTTCCTTCTTTTGTGTTTCTTGCCTAGAGAAGTTCCTTTAGCATTTGTTGTAAAGCAGGCTTTGTGGTGCTGAACTCTCTCAGCTTTTGCTTGTCTGCAAACATTTTAATTTCTCCATCAAATCTAAATGAGATCCTTGCTGGGTAGAGTAATCTTGGTTGCAGGTTTTTTTCCTTCATCACTTTAAATACGTCGTGCCACTCCCTTCTGGCTTGCAGATTTTCTGCTGAAAGATCAGCTGTTAACCTTATGGGGATTGCCTTGTGTTTTATTTGTTGTTTTTCCCTTGCTGCTTTTAATATGTTTTCTTTGTATTTAATTTTTGATAGTTTCATTAATATGTGTCTTGGCATAATTCTCCTTAGATTTATCCTGTATGGGACTCTCTGTGCTTCCTGGAATTGATTATTTCCATTTCCATATTAGGGAAATTTTCAATATAATCGCTTCAAATATTTTCTCAGGTCCTTTCTTTTTCTCTTCTTCTTCTGGGACCCCTATAATTCGAATGTTGGTGTGTTTAATGTTGTCCCAGAGGTCTTTGAGACTGCTCTTAGTTCTTTTCATTCTTTTTCCTTTATTCTGCTCTGCAGTAGTTATTTCAACTATTTTATCTTCCAGGTCACTTATCCATTCTTCTGCCTCAGTTACTCTGCTATTGATCCCTTCTAGAGTATTTTTAATTTCATTTACTGTGCTGTTCATAGTTGTTTCCTCTTTAGTTCTTCTAGGTCCTTTTAAATGTTTCTTGCATTTACTCTATTCTATTTCCAAGATTTAGGACCATGTTGACTATCATTATTCTGAATTCTTTTTCATGTAAAGTGCCTATTTCCTCTACATTTGTCAGGTCTGATGGGTTTTTACCTTGCTCCTTCATGTTCTGTGTGTTTTTCTGTCTTCTCATTTTGCATATTTTACTGTGTTTGCGGTCTCCTTTTCTCCGGCTGCAGGTTCGTTGTTCCCGTTGTTTTTGGTGTCTGTCCCCAGTGGCTAAGTGTGGTTCAGTGGGTTGTGTAGGCTTCCTGGTGGAGAAGACTAGCGCCTGTGTTCTGGAGGATGAGGCTGGATCTTGTCTTTCTGATGGGTAGATCCACATCTGGTGGTGTGTTTTGGTGTGTCTGTGGCCTTTTTATGATTTAGGCAGCCTCTCTGCTAATGGATGGTGTTGTGTTCCTGTCTTGCTACTTTTTTGGCATAGGGTGTCCAGCACTGTACCTTGCTGGTCGTTGAGAGAATTTGGGTCTTGGTGTTGAGATGGAGATCTCTGGGAGATTTTTGCTGTTTGATATTAAGTGGAGCTGGGAGGTCTCTTGTGGACCAGTGTCCTGAAGTTGGCTCTCCCACCTCAGAGGCACAGCACTGATTCCTGGCTGGAACACCAAGAACCTTTCATCCACATGGCTGAGAATAAAAGGGAGAATGGGTAGAAAGAAAGAAAGAAAGAGGATAAAATAAAATAAAATAACTATAGGGCTTCCCTGGTGGTGCAGTGGTTGAGAGTCTGCCTGCCGATGCAGGGCACATGGGTTCATGTTCTGGTCCAGAAAGATCCCACGTGCCACAGAGCGGCTGGACCCATGAGCCATGGCTGCTGAGCCTGTGTGTCCGGAGCCTGTGCTCCACAATGGGACAGACCGCAACAGTGAGAGGCCCGCATATCCCAAAAATAAATAAATAAATAAATAATAAAATAAGGATTAAAAAATAAAGTTATTAAAATAAAAAATAATTATTTAGAAAAAAAATTTAAGTAAAATAAAAAAAGAAACTAAGAAAAATGGACGTACAGAATCCTATGACAAATGGTGAACGCTAAGCTATACAGACAAAACGTCACACAGAAGCATACACATACACACTCACAAAAAGAGGAAAAGGGGAAAAATAACATATCTTGTTCTCAAAGTCCACCTCCTCAATTTGGGATGATTCATTGTCTATTCAGGTATTCCACTGCTGCAGGGTACATCAAGTTGATTGTGGAGATTTAATCCACTGCTCCTGAGGCTGTTGGGAGAAATTTCCCTTTCTTTTCTTTGTTCGCACAGCTCCCGGGGTTCACTTGTGGATTTGGCCCCACCTCACATGTAGGTCGCCGGAGGGCATCCGTTCTTCGCTCAGACAGGATGGGGTTAAAGGAGCCACTGATTCGGGAGCTCTGGCTCACTCAGGCCAGGGGGAGGGAAGGTTTCAGATGCTGGGCGAGCCTGAGGTGTCAGAGGCTGGCATGACATTGCACCAGCCTGAGGCATGCCATGCTTTCTCCCAGGGAAGTTGTCCCTGGATCACAGGAACTTGGCAGTGGCGGGCTGCACAGGCTCCTGGGAGGGGAGGTGTGGATAGTGACCTGTGCTCGCACACAGGCTTCTTGGTGGCTACAGCAGGATCCTTAGCATCTCATGCCCGTCTCTGGGGTCTGCACTGATAGCCACGGCTCATGCGCATCTCTGGAGCTCCTTTAAGCAGCACTTTTAATCCCCTTTTCTTGTGCACCAGGAAACAAAGAGGGGAGAAAAAGTCTCTTGCCTCTTCGGCAGGTCCAGACATTTTCCCGGACTCCCTCCCGGCTAGCCATGGTGCACTAACCCCTTCAGGCTGTGTTGACGTTGCCAGTCCTCTCCTTGCGATCCAGCCAGAGCCTCAGCTCCCAGCCCCAGCCTGCCCCGGAAGGTGAGTAGACAAGCCTCTCGGTCTGGTGAGTGCAGGTCAGCACTGATCCTCTGTGCGGGAATCTCTCCACTTTGCCTTCTGCACCCCTGTGGCTGTGCTGTCCTCCATGGCTCCAAAGATCCCTCCTCTGCCACCCGCAGTCTCTGCCCATGAAAGGGCTTCTAGTGTGTGAAAAACTTTCCTCTTTCACAACTCTCTCCTGCTGGTGCAGGTCCAGTCCCTATTCTTTTGTCTCTGTTTTTTCTTTGGCCCTACCCAGGTACGTGTGGAGTTTCTGCCTTTTGGGAGGTTTGAGGTCTTCTGCCAACATTCAGTAGGTGTTCTGTAGGAGTTGTTCCACGTGTAGAGTATTTCTGTTGTATCTGTGGGGAGGAAGGTGATCTCCACGTCTTACTCTTCTGCCATCTTCCTCCTCCCCCGATGTTATCATTTTTGAACATTACATTTATCCTTCTATTTGAGCCTTTATTTATTTTTTTTAAATATATGTTTTAGAACTGGTTATCATTCATGGACTTGTTTGTTGGATTGGTTAATCTCTTCCTTTTTTCTTCTTCTTTTTTTAATAATATATTTTTTTAATTTTTTTGTTTTAATAAACTTATTTTAATTTATTTATTTCTTTATTTTTTTTCTCCCTTTTCTTCTGAGCCTGTGGCTGACAGAATCTTGCTGCTCCAGCTGGGTATCATGCCTGAGCCTCTGAGGTGGGAGAGCCGAGTTCAAGACATTGGTCAACCAGAAACCACCTGGCCCCACATAATATCAATTGGCAAGAGCTCTCCCAGAGATCTCTGTCTTGATGCTAAGACCAAGTTCCACTCAATGACAAGACAGCTAGAGCGCTGGACAACCCATGCCAAACAACTAGGAAAACAAGAATGCAAACAAACCTATTAGCAGAGAAGCTGCCTAAAATCAAACTAAGTTCACAGACACCCTAAAACATGCCAGCAGATGTTGTACTGCTCAACAGAAAGGCAAGATTCAGCCACATTCACCAGAAAATAGGCACCAGTTTCCTTCACCAGGAAGCCTACACAACCCATTGAATCAACCTTAATCACTGGGAGCAGGCACCAAAAGCAACGGGAACAGTGATATTGCAGCCTGAGAAAAGGAGACCCCAAACACAGTAAGTTAAGACAAACGAGAAGACAGAGAAATACACAGCAGATGAAGGAGTAAGATAAAAACCCACCAGACCAAACAAAGGAAGAAGAAATAGGCAGTCTACCTGAAAAAGAATTCAGAATAATGATAGTAAAGATGATGCAAAATCTTGGTAATAGAATGGAGAAAATACAAGAAGTTTTTAACAAGGACTTGGAAGAATGAAAGAGCAAACAAACATTGATGAACCACACATTAACTGAAATTAAAAATTCTCTAGAGGAATCAATAGCAGAATAACTGAGGCACAGGAACGGATAATGGACCTGGAAGATAAAATAGTGGAAATAACTACCGCTGAGCAGAATAAAGGTAAAAGAATGAAAATAATTGAAGACAAACTCAGAGACTTCTGGGAAAACATTAAACACACAAACATTCGAGTTATAGGAGTGCCAGAAGAAGAGAAAAAGAAAGGGTCAGATAAAATATATGAAGACATTATAGTTGAAAACTTCCCTAATATGGATAGAAAATAGTCAATGAAGTCCAGGAAGCCCAGAGAGCTCCATACAGGATAAATCCAAGGAGAAACACACCAAGACAAATATTAATCAAACTAATAAAAATTAAATACAAAGAAAAAAATATTAAAAGCTTCAAGGGAAAAGCAACAAATAACATACAAGGGACTCCCTATAAGGTTAACAGCTGATCTTTCAGAAGAGATTCTGCAAGCCAGAAAGGTGTGGCAGGACATATTTAAAGTGATGAAAGGTAAAAAAACTGCAGCCAAGATTTTTCTACCCAGCAAGGATCTCATTCAGATTCCATGGAGAAATTAAAACTTTTAGAGAGAGGTAAAATCTATGAGAATACAGCACCACCAAACCAGCCTCACAACAAATGCTAAAGGAATTTTTCTAGGCAGTAAACACAAGAGGAGGAAAAGACCTACAATAACAAACCCAAAACAATTAAGAAAATGGTAATAGGAACATACATATCAATAATTAACTTAAATATAAATGGAATAAATACTCCATCCAAAAGACAAACACTGGCTGAATGGACACAAAAAGAAGACCTGTATATATGCTGGCTACAAGGGACACACTTCAGACCTAGGACCACATACGGACTGAAAGTTAGGGGATGGAAAAATATATTCCACAAAATGGAAATCCAAACAAAGCTGGAGTAGCAATGCTTATATCAGACAAAACAGACTTTAAAATAAAGACTAAAACAAGTGTCAAAGAAGGACACTGCATAATGATCAAGGAATCAATCCAAGAATATAACAATTGTAAATATTTATGCACCCAACATAGGAGCACCTCAAAAATAAGGCAAATGCTAAAGCCGTAAAATGGAAATGGAGAGTAACACAATAATAGTAGGGGACTTAAACACCCCACTTTCACCAATGGATAGATCATGTAGAAGGAAAATAAAAAAGGAAAAACAATCTTTAAATGACACATTAAACAAGGTGGACTTTATTGATATTTATAGGACATTCCATCAAAAGAACAGAATGCACTTTCTTCTCAAGTGCTCATGGAACATTTTGCAGGATAGATCATATCTTGGGTCGGAAATCAAGCCTTGGTAGATTTAAGAAAATTGAAATGGTGTCAGCTATCTTTTCCACCCACCACAGTATGAGACTAGATATCAATTACAGGAAAAAAATCTGTAAAAAATACAAACAAATGAAAGCTAAACAATACACTGCTAAAAAAACCAGGAGATCACTGCAGAAATCAAAGAACACTTAGACAAATGACAAGAAAAACACTACGACCCAAAACCTATGTGATGCAGCAAAAGCAGTTCTAAGAGGGAAGTTTATAGCAATACAATCCTACCTCAAGAAACAAGAGATATCTCAAAGAAACAACCTAATTTATACCTAAAGCAATTAGAGAAAGAAGAACAGAAAAACCCTAAAGTTAGCAGAAGGAAAGAAATCATAAAGATCAGATGAGAAAGAAATGAAAAAGAAATGAAGGAAATTATAGCAAAGATCAATACAACTAAAAGCTGGTTGTTTGAGAAGATAAACAAAATTGATAAATCGCTAGCCAGACTCATCAAGAAAAAAAGGGAGAAGACTCAAATCAACAGAATTAGAAATGAAAAAGGAGAAGTAACAACTGACACTGCAGAAATACAAAGGATCATGAGAGATTACTACAAACAACACTATGCCAGGAAAATGGGCAACCTGGAAGAAATGGATAAATTCTTAGAAAAACACAACCTTCTGAGACTGAACCAGGAAGAAATAGAAAATATTAACAGACCAGTCAAGAGAATGGTAATTGAAACTGTGATTAAAAATCTTCAAAGAAACAAAAGCCCAGGAACAGAGGGCTTCACAGACAAATCCTATCAAACATTTAGAAAAGAGCTAACACCTATCCTTCTCAAACTCTTCCAAAATATAGCAGAGGGAGGAACACTCCCAAACTCATTCTATGAGGCCACCATCACCCTTATACCAAACCAGACAAAGATGTCACAAAAGAAGAAAACTACAGGTCAATATCACTGATTAACATAGATGCAAAACTCCTCAACATTTTAAATACTAGCAAACATAATGCAACAGCAAATTAAAAGTATCACACACCATGATCAAGGAGGGTTTATCCCAGGAATGCAAGACTTCTTCAACATATGCGTATCAATCAATGTGATACACCACATTAACAAATTGAAGGAGAAAAACCATATGATCATCTTAATAGGTGCAGAAAAAGCTTTCAACCAAATTCAACATCAATTTATGACAAAAACCCTCCAGAAAGTAAGCACAGAGGGAACTTAACATAATAAAGGTCATATATGACAAACCCACAGCAAACATCATTTTCAATGGTGAAACACTGAAATCATTTCCAATAAGATCAGAAACAAGACCAGGTTGCCCATTCTCACCACTACTAGTCAACATAGTTTTGGAATTTTCTGCCACAGCAGTCAGAGAAGAAAAAGAAATAAAAGGAATCCAAATCAGAAAAGAAGAAGTAAAGCTGTGTTTGCAGATGACATGATACTATATAGAGAGAATCCTAAAGATGCTACCAGAGCTAATCAATGAATTTGGTAAAGTAGCTGGATACAAAATTATTGCACAGAAATCTCTTGCATTCTTATACACTAATGATGAAAAATCTGAAAGAGAAATTAAGAAAACACTCCAATTTACCATTGCAAAAAAAGGAATAAAATACCTAGGAATAAACCTACCTAAGGAGATAGAAGACCTGTATGCAAAAGCTATAAGACACTGATGAAAGAAATTAAAGAGTATACAAACAGATGGAGAGATATACCATGTTCTTGGATTGGAAGAATCAAAATTTTGAAAAGGACTATACTATCCAAAGCAATCTACAGATTTAACACAATCCTTATCATACAACCAATGGTATTTTTCACAGACCTAGAACAAAAAATTTCACAATTTGTATGGAAACACAAAAGAACCCGAATAGAAAAAGCAATCTTCAGAAAGAAAAACAGAGCTGGAGGAATTAGGCTCTCTAATTTCAGATGATACTACACAGCTACAGTAATCAAGACAGTACAGTACTGGCAGAAAAACAGAAATATAGATCAGTGCAACAGGATAGAAATCCCAGAGATAAACACACACACATATGGTCACCTTATCTTTGCTAAAGAGACAAGAATATACAATGGAGAAAAGACATCCTCTTCAATAAACAATGCTGGGGAAACTGGACAGCTACATGTAAAAGAATGAAATTCGAACACTGCCTAACACCATACACAAAAATAAACTCAAAATGGATTAAAGACCTAAACGTAAGGCCAGACACTATAAAACTCTTAGTGGAAAATATACCTAAAACACTCTTTGACATAAGTCACAGCAAGATCCTTTGTGACTCATCTCCTAGAGAAATGGAAATAAAAACAAAAATAAACAAATTGGTCCTAATGAAACCTAAAAGCTTTTTCACAGCAAAGGACACCATAAACAAGACAAAAAGACAAACCTCAGAATGTGAGAACATATTTGCAAATGAAGCAACTGACAAAGGATTCATCTCCAAAATTTACAAGCAACTCATGCAGCTCAATAACAAAAAAACAAACAACCCAATCCATAAATTGACAGAAGACCTAAATAGATATTTCTCCAAAGAAGATATACATATTGACAACAAACACATGAAAGAATGCTCAACGTCACCAGTCATTAGAGAAATGCAAATCAAAACTACCATGAGGTATCACCTCACACTGGTCAGAATGGCCATCATCAAAAAATCTACAAACAATAAAAGCTGGAGAGGGTGTGGAGAAAAAGGAACCCTCTTGCATTGTTGGTGGGAATGTAAATTGATACAGCACTATGAGTATGGTATAGAGTTTCCTAAAAAAACTAAAAATAGAATTTCCATATGACCCATAAATCCCACTCCTGGGCATATACCCTGAGAAAACCATAACTCAAAACAGCCATGTACCACAATGTTCATTGCAGCTCTATTTACAATAGCCAGGACATGGAAGCAACCTAAGTGTCCATTGACAGATGAATGGATAAAGAAGTTGTAGCACATATATACAATGGAATATTACTCAGCTATAAAAATAAAGGAAATTGAGTTATTTGTAGTGAGGTGGATGGACCTAGATTCTGTCATAGAGTGATGTATGTCAGAAAGAGAAAGACAAATACCGTATGCTAACACATATATATGGAATTAAAAAAAAAGTTTCTAAAGAACCTAGGGCCAGGACAGGAATCAAGACACAGACGTAAAGAATGGACTTGAGGACACAGGGAGGGGGGAAGGGTAAGCTGGGACAAAGTGAGAGCGGCATGGATTTATATACACTACCAAATGTAAAATAGATAGCTAGTGAGGAGCTGCGACATAGCACAGGGAGACCAGCTCCTTGTTTTGTGTCCACCTAGAGGGGTGGGATGGAGTCATGTGATAGGCAGGGTGGGAGGAGATGCAAGAGGGAGGGGATATGAAGATATATGTATATGTATAGCAGATTCACTTTGTTATAAAGCAGAAACTAACAGACCATTGCAAACTATTTATACTCCAGTAAAGATGTTAAAAAATAAATAAAAATAAAAAATATAACACAGATAGAGCTATAGCTATTGATATAGCAGTTTTTATGCTTACAGACATTTTATTCAGTAAATGTGAACTGCTGAAAATTTAATTTGCCAGTGTAGCCTCATTAGGATAAAAGTGTCTCTTCCTGAACTTGTGCTTCACAATAAAGCTCTCCTTTTGCATAGCCTTCAGAGGAACTATACAGAACTTCTTCTTCCTAACTATACAGAACTTCTTATTCAATTGTGGTTTGCTTTTGAGAAGAAACATTCCCTTTACTTTTCAAATGAGTCCCCTGAAAATCTTCAAACAGACACACCTTTCTCTGCCAGTTCTACTCTGTGCTGCATGTACTAACCAGCCACCAAGTAGTCACTGGGGAGGTGGCCTACTTGGAATACAGGCCAGTCTTAAGGTAGAAAGAATAATGGTCCAAGCTTCTAGTGTTCTCTACATGGACCTACTAGGCTTTTCATCTTGAGAAATTGAGTACCAATACTTAGTACTGACTAAGAAAAATAGAGAAAGTATGTGAGTTAAATGAAGTCAGAAATTATAGTGGGTATTTAACCACCAACCTCCAGAAATCAAAAGGATTTTTAGATAATACTATGAACAATTTTATGCCAACAAATTGGGCAATCTAGATTACATGGACAAATTCTTAGAGACACATAGATTACCAAACTGACTCAAGAAGAAATGGAAGATATCAAAAAGACCTAAAACAAGCAAAGAAATTGAATCAGTAATCAAAAATTGCCCAACAAAGTATATCTCATGGTAAGATGGCTTTACTAGTAAATTATACCAAATATTTAAAAAATAAACACTAACCCTACTGAAACTCTTCCAAAGAAATAGAAGAAAATCTTCATAACTTATTTTATGAAGCTATTATTACTCTAACACCAAAGCCAAATATATCACAAGGAAATAAATCTACAAATTAATAGTTCTTATTAAAATAAGTGAAAACATCTTCAAAACAACACTAGCAAACTGAATCCAACAGCATATTAAAATGATTATATACCATAACTGAGTTAGATATATCCCAGCACTGGAATTCAGAATCCCTGTAGTTCTAAGTAAGATAATCAATCAGTATAACACACTTTATTATAATGAAGAAAAGAAACCACATGGTCATTCAATCGATGCAGAAAAGACATTTGACAAAATAAAATACCTTTTCTTGATAAAAACACTTAGAAACCTAGGAAGAGATAGAAACTTCCTCAAACAGATAAAAGGCATTTATGAAAAACCCACAGCTAATATCATGCTCCCCCTAATATAAGGAACCAGACAAGGATCTTTTACCACTGTTATTCAACACTTATTTGAAGTTCTAGCCAGAGCCATTAGTCACAAAAATAGAAATAAAATGCATTCAGAGAAAATCTTTGTGACATTGGATTAAGCAAAAGTTACTTAAGTGTGACATCAAAATCATGAATAGTTGACTTCATGAAAATAAAACAAAAAAATATACCCTTCAAGACACACTATTAAGAGAATGGGTAGAAAAGTTATAAAGTGAAAGAAAATATTTTCAAATTATATACCTGACAATTTTTGTCCAAAATACATGAAAGAACTCCCCAAAGTAAGCAATAAATAATAAATACTCCAACATAAAAATGAGTCAAATATTAGAACAGGCATCATACCAAAGAAGATATACAAATAACATCTACAAAGATAACTACAGGAAAAGATTCACAATATGTCATTAGAAAAATGTTTACTTAATTATAACAAATGGCAAGATGTGGAGGAACCACTTCTCCTATACATTTCTTGTGAGAATGTGAAAAGGTACAACCACTTTGGAAATATTTTGTCAGTTTTTAAAATAGGTTAAACATGCCTGAACTTTATGACCTAGGCATTCTATCTTAGACATTTACTGGAGAGGAAAGAAAGAAAATATCCATATAAAACATGTACACAAATGTTTTTACCTCTATTTTTAATAGTTCCAAACTGGAGACAATTTAAATACCCATCAAATGGTGAATCGTGTCAAGAAATGTAAAGAATTTTTGCCCTAATTTCAAGCCAAAAGCTTGCCTGCCACAGTTTCATGGATGCTAGCCAAAGACATGAAACTTGCAGGTCAGAGACAACAGCTATAATTACCCAGAGCTCAACTAGCCACATGAGTTTCATGTTTACATCTATTTCCCAGATGCAAATTTAGCCTGCCTTTGTTTAAGTTGGCTGGCTATGTATCATGAGCAACAAGGAGTCTAACTAACATAGAAGGTGATACCAGGAAAGCAATGTTGAAAGTGACATTCCTAATCTAAATTGACTGGCCTGACTAGAGGAAATTGTTTCATCAAGATTAGGAGCTTGGTAGTCATTAGTTTTGGTTTTATTGACTGTTCCTCCTTTGGGAATCAGAGGGAACAGTTTATTACTATCATTCAAATGGGAAAAGTGTAAAGAAATTGTAAGTGAAGTTGTACCATCTTCTTATGCTCTATTTTACAAAACAATGTTGTAGTAATTCAGATAAGAAATAGCAAAAGAAGTAAAATCAAATTGCTAAATGATGTTAGCCACTAGAAACCTGAAACATGAGACCTGAACTGTAAACCCTTACATATAGGAAGTTCAAGATCTCTGGTCAATTGCCATAATATTACCAAGAAAAAAACAAACAAACAAAAAACATTTTCCCTTTGATCAAGGTGGAATATAGAAGTACAAAAATGAAGTTCTCAATGAAGATCCAAAATTGAGGAGCATAAGAGAATGTCATTGTCCATATATCATGTGAAGAACTTGTAGGCAAATATATAGGGAAAGTGGTTGAGCAGTGAGAGATGGAGCAAATAAATAGAATGGTAGAATATAAAGCACTTGTAAGGCTCTGATGACTTCTGAAATGCCCATCCAGTCACTAAGGATGAGTTAAAATATTTCTTAGGATACACACTTGATTTAGGGTAGATTCAAATGTTAATGGAGTAAGTTGATTACAGATATTCCTCACATTTTGCCAGGCATACCTTTCCAATATTCTATTTTAGTGCTTGCAGTTGTAAACATGTGAACATCATAAACTTGCCATTCTAACTGGGGAAATGAAAATATTTTGTTGTTCTAAAGATAACTTTAACAATAAAAAGACTTTAAGAAAAACATTTTTATTGGAGTATAAATGATTTACAATGGTGTGTTAGTTTCTGCTGTGTAACAAAGTGAATCAGCTATACATATACATATAGCCCCTTATACCTTCCCTCTTGTGTCTCCCTCCCACACTCCCTATCCCACCCCTTTAGGTGGACACAAAACAGGGAGCTGATCTCCCTGTGCTATGAGGCTCCTTCCCACTGGCTATCTATTTTACGTTTGGTATTGTATATATGTCCATGCCACTCTCTCTCTTCGTCCCAGCTTATCCTTCCACCTTCCTGTGACCTCAAGTCCAGTCTCTACATCTCTACATTCCTGTCCTGTCTGTAGGTGCTTCAGAACCATTTATTTTGATTCCATAGATATTTGTTAGCATACGATATTTGCTTTTCTCTTTCTGACATACTTCACTCCATATGACAGTCTCAAGGTCCAACCACCTCATTAAAAATAACTCAATTTCCTTTCTTCTTATGGCTGAGTAATATTCCATTGTATATATGTGCCACGTCTTCTTTATCCATTCATCTGTTGATGGACACTAAGGTTGCTTCCATGTTCTGGCTATTGTAATAGAGCTGCAATGAATATTGTGTTACATGACTCTTTTTGAATTATGGTTCTCTCAGGATTTATGCCCAGGAGTGGGATTGTTGGGTCATATGGTAGTTCTATTTTTAGTTTTTTAAGGAACCTCCATAGTGTTCTCCAGATTGGCTGTATCAAGTTACATTCCCACCAACAGTGCAAGAGGGTTCCCTTTTCTTCACAACCTCTCCAGCACTTACTCTTTGTAGATTTTTTTGATGATGGCCATTCTGACTGGTGGGAGGTGATACCTCATTGTAGTTTTTTTTTTCTTTTCTTTTTTGCGGTATGCGGGCCTCTCACCATTGTGGGCTCTCCAGTTGTGGAGCACAGGTTCTGGACGCCCAGGCTCAGCAGCCATGGTTCGTGGTCCCAGCTGCTCTGCGACATGTGGGATCCTCCCAGACTAGGGCACGAACCCGCATCCCCTGCATCGGCAGGCGGACTCTCAACCACTGTGCCACTGGGGAAGCCCCTCATTGTAGTTTAGATTTGCATTTCTTTAATGATTGGTGATGTTGATCATCCTTTCATGTGTTTGTGGTCAATCTGATATCTTCTTTGGAGAAACGTCTGTTTAAGTATTCTGCCCATTCTTGTAGTGGGTTGTTTGTTTTTTTGATATTGAGCTCCATGAGCTGTTTTTATATATTGGAGATTAATCCTGTGTCAGTCACTTTGTTTGCAAATATTTTCTCCCATTCTGAGGGTTGTCTTTGCATCTTGTTTATACTGTCCTTTGCTGTGCAAAATCTCTTAAGTTTCATTAGGTCTTATTTGTTTATTTTTATTTTTATTTCCATTTCTCTAGGAGGTGGATCAAAAAGGATCTTGCTGTGATTTATGTCAAAGAGTGTTGTGCGTATGTTTTCTACTAAGAGTTTTATAGTGTCTGGCCATACATTTAGGTCTTTAATCAATTTTGAGTTTATTTTTGTGTATAGTGTTAGGGAGTGCTCTAATTTCATTCTTTTGCATGTAGTTGTCCAGTTTCCCCAGCACCACTTATTGAAGAGGATGTCTTTTCTCCTTTGTATATTCTTGCCTCCTTTATGAAAGATAAGGTGACCATATGTGTGTGGGTTTATCTCTGGGCTTTCTATCCTGTTCCACTGATCTATATTTCTGTTTTTTTGTGCCAGTACCATACTGTCTTGATTGCTGTAGCTTTGTAGTATTTTCTGAAATCGGGGGACATCATTCCTCCAGCTCTGTTTTTCTTTCTCGAGATTGCTTTTGCTACTTG
Source organism: Lagenorhynchus albirostris (assembly GCF_949774975.1). Classification (NCBI taxonomy): domain Eukaryota; kingdom Metazoa; phylum Chordata; class Mammalia; order Artiodactyla; family Delphinidae; genus Lagenorhynchus; species Lagenorhynchus albirostris. The sequence continues at coordinate 84,830,920 of NC_083106.1, read as the reverse complement.
GGTTCTTTTTGTGTTTCCATACAAATAGTGAAATTTTTTTGTTCTAGTTCTGTGAAAAATGCCATTGGTAGTTTGATAGGGATTACATTAAATCTGTAGATTGCTTTGGTTAGTATATTTATTTTCACAATGTTAATTCTTCCAATCTAAGAACATGATATATCTCTCCGTTTGTAAAATCTTTAATTTCTTTCATCATTGTCTTACCGATTTCTGCATACAGATCTTTTGTTCCTTATTTAGGTTTATTCCTATGTATTTTATTCCTTTTGATGTAGTGGTAAATGGGAGTGTTTCCTTAATTTCTATTACAGATTTTTCATCATTAGTGTATAAGAATGCATGAGATTTCTGTGCATTAATTTTGTATCCTGCTACTTTACCAATTCATTGATTAGTCCTTGTAGTTTTCTGGTAGCATCTTTAGGATTCTCTATGTATAGTATCATGTCATTTGCATACAGTGACAGTTTCACTTCTTCCTTTCCAAGTTGGATTTTTTTTCTTTTTCTTTTCTGATTGCTGTGGCAGAAACTTCCAAAACTATATTGACTAATAGTGGTGAGAGTGGGCAACCTTGTCTTGTTCTTGATCTTAGTGGAAATGGTTTCATTGTTTCACCATGAAAATGATGTTGGCTGTGGGTTTGCCATATATGGCCTTTATACGTTGAGGTACGTTCCATCTATGCCTAATTTCTGGAGGTTTTTTAAATCATAAATTGGTGTATAAATTTGTGAAAAGCTTTTTCTTCATCTCTTGAAATGATTATATGGATTTTATCTTTCAGTTTTTTAATATGGTTTATCACATTGATTGATTTCCATATGTTGAAGAATTCTTGCATTCCTGAGATAAACCCCACTTGATCATGGTGTATGATCCTTTTAATGTGTTGTTGGATTCTGTTTGCTAGTATTTTGTTGAGGATTTTTGCATCTATATTCATCAGTGATATTGGTCTGTAGTTTTCTTTTTTTTGTGACATCTTTGTCTGGTTTTGGTGTAAGGGTGATGGTGGCCTCATAGAATGTGTTTGGGAGTGTTTCTCCTCCTGCTATATTTTGGATGACTTTGAGAAGGATAGGTTTTAGCTCTTTCTTAAATGTTTGATAGAATTCACCTGCAAAACCATCTGGTCCTGGGCATTTGTTTGGAAGATTTTTAATCACAGTTTCAATTTCAGTGCTCATGATTGGTATATTTATATTTTCTATTTCTTCCTGGTTCAGTCTGGAAGGTTGTGCTTTTCTAAGAATTTGTCCATTTCTTCCAGGTTTTCCATTATTTTGGCATAAAGTTGTTTGTAGTAATCACTCACGATCCTTTCTATTTCTGCAATGTCAGTTTTTACTTCTCCCTTTTCATTTCTAATTCTGTTGATTTGAGTCTTCTCCCTTTTTTTTTCTTGATTAGTCTGGCTAATGGTTTGTCAATTTGGTTTATCTTCTTAAAAAAACAGCTTTAGGATGTTATTGTTATAAACTTCTCCCTTGCAACTGCTTTTGCTGCATCCCATAGGTTTGGGTTGTCGTGTTTCATTGTCATTTGTTTCTAGGTATTTTTTGATTTCCTCTTTGATTTCTTCAGTGATGTCTTGGTTATTTAGCACTGTATTGTTTAGCCTCCATGTGTTTGTATTTTTTACAGGTTTTTTTCCTTTAATTGATGTCTATTCTCATAGTGTAGCAATCTGAAAAGATACTTGATACAATTTCAATTTTCTTAAATATACCTAGGCTTGATTTGTGCCCCAGGATATGATCTATCCTGCAGAATATTCCATAAGGACTTGAGAAGAAATATATGTTGTTGTTTTTGAATGGAATGTCCTATAAATATCAATTAAGTCCATCTTGTTTAATGTACCATTTAAAGGTTGTGTTTCCTTTTTTTTTCCTTTTGGATGATCTGTCCATTGTTGAAAGTGGATGGATGTTTACGTCCCCCACTATTACTGTCTATTTCCCATTTTATGGCTGTTAGCATTTGCCTTATGTATTGATGTGCTCCTATCTTGGGTGCATACATATTTACAATTGTTACATCTTCTTCTTGAATTGATCCCTTGATCATTTTATAGTGTCCTTCTTTGTCTCTTGTAATAATCTTTCTTTTAAAGTCTCTTTCTTCTGATATGAGAATTGTTACTCCAACTTTGTCTGGTTTCCATTTGCATGGAATACGTTTTCCCATCCTCTCACTTTCAGTTTCTTTGTGTCCCTATGTGTGAAATGGGTCTTCTGTAGACAGCATATATATGGTCTTGTTTTAGTATCCATTCAGCCAGTGTATGTCTTTTGGTTGGAACATTTAATCCATTTACATTTAAGGTAGTTATTAATATTTATGTTCCTATTCCCATTTTCTTAATTGTTTTGGGCTTGTTATTGTAGGTCTTTTCCTTCTCTTTTGTTTCCTGCCTAGCGAAGTTCCTTTAACTTTTGTTGTAAAGTTGATTTGGTGGTGCTGAATTTTCTTAGCTTTTGCATGTCTGTAAAGATTTTAATTTCTCCTTGGAATCTGAATGAGATCTTTGCTGGGTAGAGTAATCTTGGTTGTAGATTTTCCCCCTTCATCACTTTAAATATGTTCTGCCACACCCTTCTGGCTTGCAGAGTTTCTGCTGAAAGTTCAGCTGTTAACCTTAGGTAGTTTCTCTTGTATGTTATTTGTTGCTTTTCCCTTGCTGCTTTTAATATTTTTTTCTTTTTATTTAATTTTTGATAGTTTGATTAATACGTGTCTTAGATATTTCTCCTTGTATTTTTCCTGTATGACACTCTCTGTGCTTCCTGGACTTGACTATATCCTTTCCCATATTATGAAAAATTTCAACTATAATCTCTTCATATATTTTCTCAGTCCCTTTCTTTTTCTCTTCTTCTTCTAGGACCCCTATAATTCGACTGTTGGTGCATTTAATGTTGTCCCAGAGGTGTCTGAGACCGTCCTCAATTCTCTTCATTCTTTTTTCTTTATTCTGCTCTGCAGTAGTTTTTTCCACTATTTTATCTTCCAGGTCCATTATCCATTCCTGTGCCTCAGTTATTCTGCTATTGATTCCTCTAGAGAATTTTTAATTTCATTTATTCTGCTGTTAATTATTGTTTGTTTGCTCTTTATTTCTTTAGGTCCTTATTAAATGTCTCTTGTATTTTCTCTTTCTTATTTCCAAGGTTTTGGATCATCTTTACTATAATTACTCTGAATTATTTTTTCAGGTAGACTGCCTATTTCCTCTTCATTTGTTTGGTCTGTTTGGTTTTCATCTTGATCCTTCTTCTGCTATGTATTTCTCTGTCTTCTCATTTTGCTTAACTTACTGTGTTTGGGGTATCCTTTTCCCAGCCTTCAGGTTCATAGTTCCCGTTGTTTTTGCTGTCTGCCCCCAGTGGGTAACATTGGTTCCTTGGGTTTTTTAGGCTTCCTGTTGGAGGGGACTAGTGCCTGTGTTTTGGTGGATGAGGCTGGATCTTGTCTTTTTGGTGGGCAGAACTGTGTCTATTGGTGTGTTTTGGGGTGTCTGTGAACTTAGTATGATTTTAGGCAGTCTCTCTGCTAATGTGTGGGATTGTGTTTCTGTTTTGCTTGTTGTTTTGCATGGGTTTTTCTGTACTGGAACTTGCTGGTCGTTGAGTGGAGTTGGGTCTCAGTGTTGAGATGGAGATCTCTGGGAGAGCTCCTGCCAATTGATATTATGTGGGGCCAGGAGGTCTCTGGTGAACCAATGTCCTGAACTTGGCTCTCCCACCTCATAGGCTGAGGCCTGACACCTGGCCAGAGCACCAAGACCCTGTCAAGCACACGACTCAAAAGAAAAGGGAGAAAAAAATAAAAAAGAAAGAAAGAAAAATAAAATAAAAAGTTATTACAATAAAAAAACTATTAAAATACTATTATAAAAAAGTAATAAAAAGAAAGAAGGAACAGAGCAACCAAACCATAAACAAATCCACCAGTGGTAACAAGTGCTAAAAACTATACTAAAAAACAAACAAACAAACAATAGACAGAAACGCTGGAGAAATGGTAAAAGCCAACCTATACAGACAAAATCACACAAAGAAGCATACACATACAAACTCACAAAAGGAAAAAGTATATATGTATATATAAAAAAAGGAACAGAGCAACCAAATAATTAAACAAATATACCAATGATGACAAGCTCTAAATACTAAACTAAGGTAAACATAACACCAGAAACAAATTAGATACAGAAAGCCAACCCTAAGTCTATAGTTTCTCCCAAAGTCCTCACCTCAATTTTGGGACGATTCATTGTCTATTCAGGTATTCCACAGATGCAGGTTCATCAAGTTGATGTGAATCCACTGCTCCTTAGGCTGCATGGAAAGATTTCCCTTTGTCTTCTTTGCACAGCTTCTGGGGTTCTGCTTTGGGTTTGGACCCGCCTCTTCACGTAGGTCGCCCTCTGGTATCTCTTCTTCACCAAGACAGGAGAGGGTTATGGAATGGCTGATGAGGGGTCTCTGGCTTACTCAGGCCTGGGGGAGGGAGGGGTACAGATGTGGGGTGAGCCTGCAGTGGCAGCAGAAGCTGATGTGTCATTGCACCAGCCTGAAGCCACCGTGCATTCTCCCGGGGAAGTTGTCCCTGGATGACGGGACCCTGGTGGTGGCGGGCTGCACAGGCTCCAGGGAGGGGAGTTGTGGAGAGTGACCTGTGCTTGCACAGAGGCTTCTTGGTGGCTGCAGCTGCGGCCTTAGAGTCTCATGCCCATCTCTCTTATCTGCGCTGATAGCCGTGGCTCGCACCAGTCTCCTGAGCTCATTTACTCGGTGCTCTATATCCCTTCTCCTTGTGCACCCTGAAACAATGGTCTCTTGCCTCTTTGGCAGCTCCAGACTTTTTCCCAGACTCCCTCCCAGCTAGCTGTGGCTCACTAGCTCACTTCAGGCTGTGTTCACGCACCCAACCCCAGTCCTCTCCCTAGGATCTGACCTCTGAAGCCCAAGCCTCAGCTCCCAGCCCACACCCACCCCAGCAGGTGAACAGAGAAGCCTCTCAGGCTGATGAGTGCTGGTCAGCAGCAATCCTCTGTGTGGGAGTGTCTCTGCTTTGCCCTCCGCACCCCAGTTGCTGCGCTCTCCTCCATGGCTCCAAAGCTTCCCCACACCTGCCCACCAGCCGTCTCTGCCAGTGAAGGAACTTCCTAGTGTGTGGAAACCTTTCCTCCTTCACAGCTCCCTCCCAGAGGTGCAGGTCCCATCCCTATTCTTTTTTTTTTTTTAACATCTTTATTGGAGTATAATTGCTTTACAATGGTGTGTTAGTTTCTGCTTTATAACTAAGTGAATCAGTTATACATATACATATGTTCCTATATCTCTTCCCTCCTGTCTCTCCTTCCATCCCACCCTCCCTATCCCACCCCTCTAGGTGGTCCAAAAGCACCGAGCTGATCTCCCTGTGCTATGAGGCTGCTTCCCACTATCTATTTTATGTTTGGTAGTGTATATATGTCCATGCCACTCTCTCACTTTGTCACAGCTTACCCTTTCCCCTCCCCATATCCTCAAGTCCATTCTGTAGTAGGTCTGTGTCTTTATTCCTGTGTTACCCCTTCTTTTGACTCTGGTTTTCCTTTTTTCTTTTGCCCTACCCAGGTATGTGGGGAGTTTCTTGCCTTTTGGAAAGTCTGAGGTCTTCTGCCAGCGTTCAGTAGGTGTTCTGTCAGAATTGATACACATGTAGATGTATTTTTGATGTATTTCTGGGGATGAAGGTGATCTCCAGCTCTTACACCTCTGCCTTCTTGAAGGTTCCCCTCTATCTGTATTTTAGAGTGATTCCCCCCTCAAATAGGAAGTAACGCTTCAGCTTGATGAGAGATCACCTTGATCTCTCTTCTTTTCCAGCATGGTGATCAGAAACCCCTTCCTCCTCTTACCCAACAGGGAACAGTTTAAATGTGCAAGGAAATAAGGTGGGGAAATAGGTGTGTAAGGACAAAGAAATGCAAGGCCAATTAGCAAAGCCAGAGCCCAGCTATCAAGTTGAGGACATCGGGAGAGAACTGCTGATGTAGCCAAGGCCTTCCTTCTCATCACAGGAACTGGACACACAAGCACCACAGTGCCTGAAGAGTAATTGCTCCTGTGCAAGTATAAGTTAGCTGGACGAGCAAAATGTCTTGACTCACCATTCCCCACTCTGCCCTGTCCTTTCTTTATAGTTGGAATGCTATCATTGACCCTAAGATAAGGAATTGACTGATCTTCCTATCTGTGAGTCCACCTATGATAGTGCAATTTGTGTACTTTACAGAGGTACCCAGCTGAAGGGATGGTGGGGGACTGGCATATACCATGACACTACGTCTGTGAGTGCAGGGACATTTTCTTCTTTGCAAAAAGGCTTAATCTATTCACTAAGGCACACTCTTGTTGACCTGGACCCACTAAAAGGGATACCCTTTTCCAATTTTCTTAAAGATACTCTGCAGGTTATCTGCATGCATATTTGCATATGCATATACCCAAGTGTACATAAACACACTTTCATTAGACTGAGAGAGGGATAAAAAAGAGTAAATGCTATTTTCTGTTCTACTGATGAGCACTACAAATACCTTAGACTCCTTTGTAATTTGAAATTGGGTGGCCAATGAATCCAACATATAACTATAATGTTTTTAATATTGTAAATGAAAGCTTGAGTTATAAGAATGGTGGAAAAGTAAGATTTTTGTGGTTATTATGTCTTTAATTGCCTTAATATTGTAAACTATAACCTGTCTTCTGGATCCAATTTCAAAGCAAATAATATTTGTCTAACCCTAAAAAATGACTAGGGAAATCAAATAACATGTGAAAAAGTTTTGAAAAATCTGCATTATATATGGTATATTACTACTCTGAACTGGACTCCCGGTCTTACTACTAAGCCACATTCATGTACTTTGGCCAGATTGAGCCTTAAATTCCCAATTTTTAATTGTAGCATATTAGTTTACTTGTCTATGGTGAACACTCTTTTTTTCTTTTTTCGGATTTATTATGTACCACTGGATTCCACATCGTGAAGTGAGCCTAAAGGTGGTGCCATATCTGATGCTTTAAATTACATGGAAATGTAAGGGCTTATTCCATGCTATTCTCTTGCACATGTGCATGCCTCCAATCTTCAAATAATTTGCTTGGATTCTGTGCTAAGCATGGAATGAGGGGGGAAAAGTTCTCTGGAAAATAACTGAAATTAGCATAGTTGCTACCTTCATACTGATTTGCAGGTTTTCACTAATAATCTATTTCACTTCATTGAATAAAATCAGATTTAATATATCTTCCTCTGGTTATTTTGTTCTGTATCAGAAACAAAATCACTTAAAACATTTGAAAATGAGAACATTTTTAAGTTGTAGTGAATGTGACTTGACACCACGGTTAAGTCTGTAGCCCACACACAAAAAATCAATCCAGTAAATAAAGTTAGTATAAATAAATCCAACTGACTGTCAGATTTTGTTAAAAAATTGACTTCTTAACAGAAATTTTTTATTGAGCATTATAAAATCTCAACTATCATATTTACTTCATGGAAATATAATAATGTATGGTAACTCTATAGTGGAAATTTTGGATTAGCTCTATTTGTAATTTGTCATTATAAGGCTAACTTAAAAAGGACTTCCTGCCTATGACATATTTTTAATTGTTGATAAAGAAATTTTCTACATTGCTTTCTAGATTAAATTAATTTCACATTCAATACAGAATCACCTTTTTTAAAATTAAAACTATGATTTGAAACATATTTTACTATAGAAACTTTTTTCACATTTTTCTTTATCTTCCCTTTACTTGTCTTTCCTTACTGGGAGCCTGAATGAAATAGAAACAGTTATGTTCAAGCTGTATTTCCCAATGAAATATTGTAACTGTTATTAGTCATCACAAAAAGTTCCAAACACTACCAGCCACAAGTGATATCTTTCACTTTTCTTTTGATAACAAAGATTATTTACTTCAGTTAACTGAACCTTAGCTAACCAACATGAGCAATACTAATGCATCTTTGATAATGTATTTCTTGTAAACAAAATCCTTTATTTAAACGAATGAGTTTATTTTCATGTTATTTCATGAGGGCTCTTAGCTTCATTATTATTAAAAACCATAAAAGTACACATAGAGTGCAAAGAACAATTTCCCATATAGGTGAATGTGATGAGAAGTGTTTTCCCAGAGTTACCACATGCTTGTTTGTTTGTTTCCCAAATATACATGTCTTAAGGCTATTTTGTAAAAATATATTTTCTAAAGATCTCATCTTTGGAGAATAAATTCTAATTTCTCTATTTTTAAATTATTATTATTTTAAATTTTAATAAAGTATAGTTGATTTACAATGTTGTATTAATTTCTGCTGTACAGCAAAGTGATTCAGTTACACATATATATACATTATTTTTCATATTATTTTCCATTATGGTTTATCACAGGATACTGAATATAGTTCCCTGTGCTATACAGTAGGAAATTGTTGTATATCCATCCTCTATATAATAGTTTACATCGACTAATCCCAAACTCCTAATCTATCCCTCCTTTACCCCACTCTCTCTTGGCTACTATAAGTCTACTCTCTATGTCTGTGAGTCTGTTTCTGTTTTGTAAATTCATTTGTGTCATATTTTACATTTCACATATAAGTGATATCATATGGTATTTGTCTTTCTCTTTCTGGCTTATTTTGCTGGTATGATAATCTGTATGTCCATCCATGTTCCTGCAAGTGGCATTATTTCATTATTTTAATGAAATTATTATCTTTATGGCTGAGTAATATTTCATTGTTTGTGTGTGTGTGTGTGTATATATATATATATATATATATATATATTATATATATATATATATATAAAATCACATCTTCTTTATCCATTCCTCTACTGTTGGACATTTAGGTTGTTTCCAGGTCTTGGCTATTTTAAATAGTGCTGCTATGAACATAGGGGTGCATGTATCTTTTCACTTTATAGTTTTGTCTGGGTATTTAATTTCTCTATTTCTAATGGTATCAGAAGGAGGGAGAATACAGATAATTGAATCAAGAAATTATCTAAAAGTTTTCATTGAATTATCTCACCTATACTTTTTTTTGACAATTGCTAAATAATTAAAAATAGATCCATTTAAGTTTCTATCTATATTAGGGTAAATTAAAGCAATCCACAAATGTAAAATGGCCCACATATAACATGTTTATTTCTCACTCAGGCAGTAGATGAAGATGGATGCTGTTTGCTGCTGGTAGATGGTCCCCTTCCAACTAGTGGGTCAAGGACCTAGCCTACTTTTCCATCTTACATTTTCACCATTCCCTTGACCACTGGGTCTTCCACATCTGGTCAGCTGAAGGGGAATGGGGTTTTAGCTGAGGTAAAAAAAATCTTCATTAAAAGCCTTTGTCTAAAAGTGTCATACCTCAATTCCTCTCATGTTCCTAGGTGAAGTATATGTAAGAATTGCAAATGGCATGAAATTATGTACCCAGATAGAAACAAAATTTGAACAGCTATCTGGCTCTACCTTATAATCACACCCATGAGTTCAGATTCTAAGATATATAATGGGCAGAAGCAAAAAACTGAAAGTACAAGATGAATTGAAAGCTGGATCAATAATTGAATTGCCATTTGCAGCAACATAGATGGACTTACAGACTGTCATAGTGAGTGAAGTAAGTCAGACAGAGAAAGAGAAATATATATCACTTATATGAAGAATCTAAAAAAATGATACATAATGAACTAATTTACAAAATAGAAACAGACTCACAGACTTAGAGAACGAACTTATGGTTTCTGAGGGTGGGGGGGGATGGGTGGGGGGAAAGGATAGTTAGGGAATTTGGGATTGACACGTACACACTGCTATATTTAAAATAGATAACCAACAAGAACCTACTGTATAGCACAGGGAACTCTGCTTAGTATTCTGTAATAACCTAATTGGGAAAAGACTTTGAAAAAGAATAGATACATGTAAATGTATAACTGAATCACTTTGCTGTACACCTGAAACTTAAACTACATTGCTAATCAATTATACTCCAATATTAACTAAAAATTAAAAAAAATAATTGAATTAGATATCTCCCTGAATAATTCAAACTTTATTTTTGAATGTATGCATTTTAATTTTAGATAAAAAAGTCAATATGCAATGAAAACTTCTACATTAGAATACATCAAAATACATTTAAACAATAAAATTATTTTCAAACATAAAAATATTTTAACACTTCAATTTCTTATTTCCATGTACAGAAATAAGCCATTCTCAGTGTTTTCTACAGTAATGCTGTGAAACTTCAAAGAACTAATTTTTATCTGAAAATTTCAATATCAATTCACCTCAGTGTTTGATTGTTCTCAAATTTTATCAAAAAGAGTGATTGAAATGATCTTTTCCTCTTGAAAATTTTAATGCATTATGATAATACCCTTTATTTTTTCATCTAAATTTCCTCTTGATACATTAATTAATTTATTTATTTTTGTTAAAGGTAGCAGGCAATTTGGTAAAATTCGTTCAAAAATGTAAATACTCTAAAGAAATAAGAAATATGTGAAAAAAAAGAAATATGTGAACACAAGGGGGGGAAGCAGGGGAGAGGGATGAATTGGAATATTGGTGTTGACATCTATACACTAACATGTATAAAACAGATAACTAATGAGAACCTGCTGTATAGCACAGGGAACTCCACTTCATTGTAAAGTAGAAACTAATGCAACATTGTAAAACAACTATATCCCAATAAAAAAATTTAAAAAAAGGAAATATGTGAGCATAAGTGATATGTAAGACATTAGTAAATCATTTCATGTATTAACCAGATATCAACTATTTTGTGTTTGCCCCATTTATATCTGCTACACAATATATTATTCTGTGGTGCACTACAGGATATAAAAATATATATTCTAGTTTATGGGAAAGAAATCAGAGATTTTAATAGATATATCCTCTTACTGAGATTGTGATATTACTGGGCAAGAAAAATCTTTTCTTAGGACTGTCTCTTTTTTTTCTTCTTCTTCCAGCTTTATTGCGACTTAACTGACATACAGCACAATATAAATTTAAAGTATACAGTATAATGATTTGATTCATATATACGATGAAATGATTACCACAATAAGTTTAGTGAACATCCAAAGGATCGTTTCTTAAATGAATTATTACATAAGTACTATTTTAATTTATTTCTCCAAATAACAAATAGAAAATATATTTTCTTGAAATACTTTAACAAAAATGAAAATATTTTTGAAAACTAGGAAGGAAGGAAGGAAAGTGTGAAGAAAGAAGGTAGGGAAAAAAGAAAAAAAGAAGACTCATTCAATGTATCATTCCAAATATGTGACATGCCACCAGATAGACATCTAAAACCATCAAACAGTGATGCTCAATTAAAGCTTTGTCTTGTTGTATGTATTTCTTAATGTAACACACTCAAAATGGATTTTGCTCCTGTGTTGAACCAGAATTATAACCATGGGATTTGCTGAGTTAATTTAATGGAAGCTCATCAGTTCTACAATACTTACAGGGGTTCTTATACTCAAACGTTTGAGAAATGACCGAGAACTATTCAGATACCCAAAGTGAATTTCTAATTAAAATAACTTAAGCTTATATAAATGTGATTAGTTATATTTTAAAAATACATTTTTTATGGAATCAAAAAGTGAAGACTCTCATTTGACCTGCTTTGTCTCATTCTTGGATCTTATGTTGGTAATTAACAAATGAGAGAAAAAGATAGCATCCTAAGCTCCTCTTGGGGTCTGAATTTCCTTCTAGGTATGTTCTTGCACCTTCCTTCTATACATATGGGCAAACTTCTCCCACTTTCTGAGAATCCAAAGGTGCTCTTTTCTTTACTCTCCCAGAGTAAGTTACTCTATATTCCCTTGGAGAATCTCTTCCAATATTTATCATAATTTCAGTGGGTGTATTGTAAAGTCCCCTTTCTATGCCTATTTCCATTATCAGATTGTGGGTGCTTTGAAGTCTGGAAATTGGTCTTTTAATTTTGTTATTAGAAATCTACCATTTAGTGTAGTCCCTGTACTATAGATTTTAAAAAAAATGATTGTTCAATAAATGAATGATTTAACTAATAATTAATTAATAAAATATGATATCATGAGTCTCAAAGGTTAGGGTACAAAACAAACATTTTTTGAAGCTTTTTGAAAAAAGCAGATTTCCAGAATTTTTCTTTGAGATTCTATAAATTTCAGATGAGGACTGGATTGCCACAATTTTGAAGCATCTGTTTTTCAATAAAATGATATATGTTTATTTTAGAAATATGGGAGCTCCCTCCCACAAATCACCAATCTCACTAGCTTAAAAAAAATTATTTCTAGCAGTAGATGAACAGCAATACAGATATTTCCACTGTAAGGAGGAAAAAAGTTTTTAAGAGGTTTAATTCTCCCTGCTGAAAATAAAGGAAAAGACTTTCCCTTTCCTTTTCTTAGACAATTTGCTTTAGACAACTTGTGTTGTAAGTTCTTTGTCTCTGAAATGTATGTAAATGTTTTTACAAACTAAATAAACCTCTTGACAGCTTTAAGACCCAGGAATGTCTTCCTTAGGAATCTGGAAAACATCTCTTTGAAATGTAATCATCAAAGAAGGTAGCACCTCTATCTCCCAGCTTCTGTGGGAATTTAGGAGCTACATGTTTTTTATCTCTTTTAAGAAATATATGAATTGATTTTTTCATTTGGATAAAGCCAATTAGCTAACACAGATGGTCACTTCAATTACCAGGTGAAATTACAATGAACTTTGTGTGATAAATGGTGCCTGGAAGTCCTCTTATTCGAGGACAAGTTATTGCTTATCAGGAGATGTTTGTGATGGGTTGAATCTTCCTGTCTGTATAAAAGGGTGAGATTTCTTTGTCTCTGGACAGCTTTGAGCAGATTGTCTGTGATGTGCTTCATATTCTGGTTTAATTCTTATTCAAAAAAAAATGTGTTTTCTTTCTCCTCTACCTTTGTAGAGAGGTTTTCTGGGTTGGGAGATTTTGTTTTAATTACATTCGCCCAATACCACACAAAGCTAAACACTACCTCTCCTGCAACAAGTGTCTCTTCTAAGTATTTTTCATCTGATTCACAACGTGATTGGTTCCATTTCATTAATAAGCAGAGTCACCACTCCTCTTCATCCACCTGTCACTGAGCCAAAAGAGTCAATAAATGCTCTACTCCTAGATTCTTAAATTTTTCCTTGATTTTCTTCTAATTTATTTACTCTATTTTTTTTCAAAATTAAAGGATTGCATCAAATCTCTCTTAATTTTGCTCAAGTGTATCTCTCTGTGAAGCTTCTATGCTCAAATTTAGACCCAGTACTCTACAGAACTCATGTTCCCTGGTGTTCCAGAGGTTAAGATTTGGGGCTCCCTCCAAAACTGAGTCATGTCCTTAATTGATCATTTTGGAGCAGTTAAGGTCTATTAGTGACTATTTTAACATTTGCCAACCTTAAAACTGAGGGAGAAGACAAAATATCCTCTGGTGATTTGATGTGGACAAAAGGGAGGAGAGGCTACCACGTTATCTATTTCCACTTACACATAAGTCCTTGCCCTAATTATTAATTGACCTTCCTATGCTACCAATACATTCTGCCCAGTGAATTCTCTTTAATAATGTAAGAAATTTAATATTATCTTTCAGAAATCTTATTTTTTATAATTGGTGTGTTTGTGATTTTTATCTTAAACTTTGAAGAAGCTATGGACTTGATGTTCAGTTTCCAGGAAGACTTTAATAAAAATTTGATTATTTTATATGATAGTCTTGAACCCCTGTGAAAAGTAAGCAAAGCCTGTGAGATAATGAGGAAATTAAGGGTTTCATAGGTAAATTCAAATAATTGAAACTACTTAGTACAAACTTCTGAATGACTCGGATAGCCACAAACCACCATTATATAATCAGTGATAAATTGCACAGCAATAATAACGCTTCATGTAGTCAAGGATTTCTAGACCGAATCACAGAAACAATAAGAAAACGAAGCACTAAAACTTCTATGTTTCCAGTCTTAGAAAGAACAGAAAGAATGAAAATGTGTTATATAATATTACATGTGAAAATAATGTGGTGTATAAATAAAATACTTTTGTTCTTATAAATTGTATTACTTTCTAATTATATCTATTCTATGCTAAGTCTGTAGAGAATCCCCCCCCCCCCATAAACTCTCTTCTTCAAGTCAGGAAATTTAACTCAATAGTTTTGGATTCTTTCATAAAATTTACTTTTAAATCACCTCCTATTGTCAGATAATTTCTTCCCAAATAAGAGGTAAAATGCCAGAGACAACGCTCCAGACAATACGAAGAATAATTGAAAGCAGCAGGTGTGAAAAGAGTCGACCACAGCATGGGCTGGTTTGCTCCCTATTCGTCCCTCCAGATTCATTCTTCATTCTTCTTAGCTCTGATTTAGGCAACAAAGCTGATCTCGGTGCACTGCATCACCCAGGCTCCCTTGCCCTCCACTTTCTTTGGGGTTTGTCTAGAGGAGGTCGTGGCCTGGGAACAGAGAACCAGCCCCTCCTCCACTCAGTCTCACCAGGATCTAGCCCTTCTGAGCGTCTGTAGTTTTGTCCTTCCCTCACCTATGTGAGGGTGGTGATCGCTTTGGCCCTTTCTTTTACTCATCCCTGGATGCCTCACAGCCCTTCGTGGGCCACGAGCCCTGTCCCAATCTCTAGTTTGGTATATTGAGTCGTCTCCATCCACTTCCTGCTGGAGCGCGATTTGACACACTGAAGTGGATTTACCATTAAACCAATTAATGATCTTTAAGCTGCAGGGTCTACATCTGCACAAGCTCCTAGGAGCCCTGAAGTTACTGGACATTGTAGGCTATGCTAGGTGAGGAAGCAAAGAAAGTGGTAATCAAGAAGCATTATTTTATAAGATTTCTGGAAAATGGCCTGAAGAAATTTACGAAGAAAGAGACCTATATCTCTAAAGCTCAGGTAATTGGATTTACTTTTTTTTTCTCATCTTAAATAATTATCACCTTTCATTGTAGATTTTTATTTGTAATTTTATATGCTTTTTTCCTGAAAAGAAGGACACCAAATTATAAAAGCTTCAGTTTCCCCAAAATCTGTATTTAGCCCTACTGATCCAGAATGCATCTAGGAAGACTTTTGAAATCACATTTGACTCAGTGAAAAAAGGATTATAATTTTTGAGGTTTCCATTTTAAACCATAATATCAATAATAATAATATAGAAATCTTAAATTAGGTAATGTAAATAAAAATTTTAGTTATTTAAAAATAAAATTAGTGGCCAAAAATGAAATTGAAATATTAAGTAGTAGATCTAGCTAAACCTGTTCAGAAAGTGGAGGGGCTGATGGTTATGCATCGGCTGCATAAGCTTGTTGGGAAAAAACACACTAAAGAGATGATATTAGAACACAGTTCTAAATACTGACAAAAGATGTAGGAGGGCAGGACTAGGGTAAGGCCAGTGAAGCAGTTGCCTCAGGTGGAAATTTATGGTTCACCAAATAAATTAGTAATTGAGACAAATAATAATTTATTCAATATTTGAAAAAATCAAATTAATGTAAAACTTCAAGATGAACAAAGTACCAAAACTTTAAATAAAGACAAGGTCAATTTTGCTGATGATTTTCCTTTTGCCTCAGTCTCCAGTAGGGTTTAGCATGACACTTGATCTAACCATATTCTATCACCAGCTCAAACTCCAGCTCAGCAAGCTCATTTTTCATTCCTACTTTGCTCCACTTCATTCCTACTTTGCTGGACACTTTGTGTTGTTGCATGAATATATTGAATATTGACACTCTCTTTACACATTGACTAGAATGCTTTTCTCCCAAATCTCTCATGACTTGTTTTATCTTCTTACTTAATTCTCAACCCATAAGTCACAGTCTCAGACAGCCCTATCCTAACAATTGTTCTAAAGTTAATTCTTCATTTCTCCTTATCATTCCATACCAACAATCTAAAATTATCTATTTATTGTTATATGCTTAATTTTTGTCTTTTCCCAGTATCATATGAGCTCCAAGAAACAGTTCCCTCCTTTCTCTCATCTAGAACTGAGACCACACAGCTTAGAACAATCCTGGTGCTTGATAGAAATTCAATAAATTCTTGTTAATCATTAATGCAGAGCAATAGCGTGTCCTCCATAACTTAACATGCTTTGCAGGGGTCTGTACAACATGTGCTTGCTCTGGGTAAGAGGTTGCACAGCCTGACTTAAAGCACTCATTTAAAATACAACTTCTATTAATTCTGTGACTAGCCCTACTCTCCTGAAGTGAACTGACAGTGAACGCCCAAACAATTGGTGTTTTTCCGACCTTCTGAGATTAAATTTGGAGGGCTCTAGACTATCTCTGATAGTAACAGTGAAACCGATAGAGGGAGTATCAGAGAAAAAGATACACTTTTCATAGAATGAGTTGAATGTGAGATGAAAATTAAAGCATATTAATAGTAACACCTAAAACTGGCACGCGTTCTTATGTCTGCTCACAGATAATTTATTTTTAAAACAAACAATCGAATCAAAAAATGGGCATAAGATCTAAATAGACATTTCTCCAAATAAGACTACAGATGACTAAAAAGCACATGAAAGATGATCAACATCACTAATTATCAGAGAAATGTAAATCAAAATTGCAATGAGGAATCACTTCACACCTGTCAGGGTGGCCATCATCAAAAAGTCTACAAACAATATATGCTGGAGAGGGCATGGAGAAAAGGGAACCCTCCTACACTGTTGGTGGGAACATAAATTGGTGCAGCCACTATGGAAAACAGCATGGATGTTTCTTTAAAAACTGAAAATAGGGCTACCATATGATCCAGTAATCCCACTCCTGGGCGTATATCCAAAGAACACCATAATTCGAAAGGATACATACACCTCAATGTTCATTGCAGCACTATTTACAATAGCCAGGACATGGAAGCAACCTAAATGTCCATCAACAGAGGAACGGATAAAGAATATGTGGTACATATATACAATGGAATATTACTCAGCCATAAACAAAGAACAAAATAATGCCATTTGCAGCAACAGGGATGGGCCTAGATATTCTCATACTGAGTGAAGTAAGTCAGACAGAGAAAGACAAATATCATATGATATCACTTTTATGTGGAATCTAAAAACGGGGTAAAAATGAACTTATTTACAAAACAGAAATAGAGTCACAGATGGAGAAAACAAATTTATGGTTACTGGGGGTAATGGAGGGAGGAATAAATTGGGAGATTGGGATTGACATATACACATACTATATAAAAATAGATAATAATAAGACCTACTCTGTAACACAGGGAACTCTACTCAATGCTCTGTAATGGATTATATGGGAAAAAAATCTAAAACAGAGAGGATATATGTATATGTATAACTGAGTCACTTTGCTGTACACCTGAAACTAACACAACATTGTAAATCAACTATAATATTTTTAAAAAATATATTCATAATTAACTTATTCAAACAGATATTTATTGAGGTTCTGCAACACAACAGGCTCTGTGATTTCTGGTGATGATATATTAGTGATAAAAACAAAGACTTTATCCCAGTGGAGATTATATGCTTATTAGAGAAAATGGTGGAAAGAACTTTAATAATATGTTGAATGGCCATATGGGCTTTGGAGAAAATCCAAATAGAATAATCAGCTTCTGATGGAAAGTGACATAGGACTGATATTTTAAATACAGTAATGAGGAAAGGTATTCTGATGAGATAATATTTGGGCCAAGCCCTGCAAGAAATTGGCAAAGAATGTTAGAGAAAAGAGCACATGTAAAACTCTTTTAAGAAGAGAATGACTAGGGAATTCCCTGGCAGTCCAGTGGTTAGGGGTAGGCACTTTCACTGCCAGGGCCCAGGTTTGGTCCCTGGTCGGGGAACTTAAAGAAAAAAAAAAGAGAGAGAGAGAGAGAGTGACTAGAGATTTAGAAGAATATCAAGGAAACCACTGTAAGTGGGGAAGAGAAAAGGGGAGGGTATGAGGGAAAAGTCATAAAGGTAGGCAGAGCATAGGAATTTCACCTAAGTCAGATGGAAAACCATTGGAGGATTTTGAGCAAAGAATGACAGGATCCAACTTTCATTTGTAAAGGACAGTTATTGTGAGAATAGACTAACAGCACACACAAGTAGATAAAGAGACAATGGAGGAGGTTATTGCAGTAAACTAGGTAAGAAGTAAAGACACAGCTTGGGCCATGGTGTGGGCAGTGTTGTGAGAAATGGTTTTATTTTGTATATACATGGAATGTAAAATTAACTATTAGCTAAATAATTGGATATGTGTTGTAAAGTAAAAGAGATACAATGATGATTCTAGGGCTTGTAGCTTAACTGAAAAGGTGGAATAGCCCTTTAACTAAATGAACTACACTGGAAAGGAGAAAGTTTGAATGAGCAAATCAAGAGTTTCACTTTCAACAGGTTAATGATATGTCTCTTGTTACATATCCACATCTGGCTATCAGAATATGGAACAAAGCTGTTGATATAATTCAAGATTCATCAACATACTGATGGTGTTTAAGTACTGGAGATAGATAAGAGCATTTACAAAGTCCATGGTCTTGATACAATAACAAAGCAGCTAGACTTTTGGGTTGGTTCTCAGGTGATAGGAAAAGCCTGGAAATACTGACTTGAGAATCAGTTACATAGAAACCATAGGTGATACTGAACAAATTATCTAGCTTGGAAATTATAAAGACAGAAAAGAGACCATTGGGCAATTATGATTTCAGAAATGTTTTCTGTACTCCTGGGTACAAACCACCACAGTCAAATGTCTTTAATGGGAAATATATCAAGCCACTCAGTAACACTCTCATAGTACCTGTGAGAAAATATCTAGAGTGGACATGGCATCCACTAATGCTATCTTACAGAACAGATTGTATTTAACTAACTTATTTTTGTCATCATGATGCTAGATGCTAACACAAATATCTCTGTATATTTTACATTTAAATACATTGTTATTCATTATTCTGGTTTTTCAATAGCCTTTTCACTTTGGACATTTTCTAATACTTTGTATTTTTTTTTTACTGTCAAACCCCTTCTTAAGCAGCTCTCATTGACCAGGTTACATCAAGTTTAGTTTTGCATTTAAACAGATGTTGTTAAATATTTTAAGTTTTTCAAGTGTTTGTAGGTTATCCAGTCTGCTATATTTTTGGAACAGAAGTTAAATTCAAATTTTGAAGACTTTTTTTTCTTATGTTGAGAGGTAGAAGACTTTCTCACTTTGAATCACTATTTCTAGCTGTATTCTTTCTATGAGGAGCCATTTAGATGTTTAAGGTAGCTAACACATAATATAACAAATACACAATAAGTTATTTAAATGTTCTCAACTTAACTTATCTAGAAAATTTAAATGTGGAGATAAGTTAGATGGTCTGACATTTCTGTGATTCTAGGGATTCCATATTAGCCATGTTGTGAATCTGTGCATCAGTTCAGAGTCTTAGAAAATCATGCAGTCTGTGTCTTTTTAAAGGAAATTTTATTTTATTGATACCTATATCTCTAGCATCTAAATAATGCCAAAACACACTGAACACTGGCATTAACATAATTAAATCATATATCCTTACAGCACTATTAACTGAAAAGCTAGTATGTGCCAGACAAAGTCAGCAAGACATTGGTCATAGACATTAACTGCACTGAGATGTGAAATTAATTCTACCATAAGATGCCAGAGTAAATGGAATCAGATTTCCCTGTTCATTCTCCAGAGCACCATCCTAGTTTACAATGTTGCTAAGAACTTTTAAAGATTTTAATAGAAACTTACTGTCATTTTCTAATGACTTTTCTAATCTCTTTTTCCCCCGAATTACTGTCACAGTGGCTATTTTTTTATAGTAGTGCAGTGAACTTTGAATACAACTTATTTTCTTGCCTACTTTCTCCCAGTCATGCATATTTGTCTTAATCCTTTTCTTATCTTCTCAGTTTTGAAGAGAAAATAGTCACATTATCTTTTTCCTCCATAATATTTCCAACTTTTTTGGTTTCCAACAGCAGAAGCAGCAGCTCCAAAGGTTTAATTGGAGGAGTGAATCATGCTTCTGTAGAAATGAGGAGACCCTAAGTGGTATTAATTTATCAAAGGCTGTTAGATTGTCTGAAGAAGAGTCAAAGGTTACTTTAAAAAAATAATTAAACTAGGTTAGGTAACAGATATAGGGAAGTACACACCATACAAGTCTCACTGGAATCTTTCCCATACCTTCTTTTAGAGATAAAATAACAGGGGGAGATTTCCAATTTGCTAAAATACTTAGAACTTTGGGAAATACTTATGTTTTTATCATTATCATTAATTTTAATGGTGCAAATGTATATCAAATGTGATAGGTAAGAACCATAATTGAATCTTAATTCCCATAATTTTTAGCAACTTCTATGTGCTGGACATTATAATGTATAATTCTAATGGATATAAGAATATAAGAACATACTTCTTTCTCTCCAGGAATTTATAATCTGGTATAATTCATTTTGTTCATGAAATATAAAAACAGTATGTATATACAATCTGAGGTCAGAATCTCAGTAAGCACTTTGGTAAATTGCATGAACTGTGTTTAATAATAAATACAAAGTCATTTCAAAATTGATCAATTTTAGTTATTTTAATTACAAAATCAGTTGTATAGTTACATATCTGACAGCTTCATAATTTACTTGCATATAGTAGTGCCAAATAAAAATTCGTTATACCCAAATACTACTCTGTTCAACTAAACACAGTCACTCAATGCTATTAATTAGTTTTATAGAGATAAATATTAAAAATTGTATGATTTATTTTGATACCTAATAAACAAAAATCCCTTAGTCACATAAAATCAGCTTCTCCTGGGTTTATCTACTTGAAAATCTTTTTAATGTTCACTAAGGAAACACTATTTTAAGCTAATTTAATGCTTTGTATCATAATTGAGCTCAAAGACTAGACTCATCCTTACAGAACACAAATATTTACATAATAATTTATTATGTACAAAAGATGAATTCTGCTGACTGATAAACTTACAAAAATGTGCTTGATAGGCTTAATTTTAATGAATTTCTTTTAATACATAATTTTCTGTCAGTGGAATATAAACAGAAGTTAAATAATCAGTATGGACAATTCATTTGATTTATTATTCATGTTTAATCTGGCCTCGAAATGCACTAAGTTAAAAATCACTAGTGATAGGGGCTTCCCTGGTGGTCCAGTGCTTAAGACTCCATACTTCCAACGCAGCAGGTCCAGGTTCGATCCTTGGTCAGGGAACTAAGATCCCACATGCCATGTGGCCAAAAAAAGAAAAAAAAAACTAATAATAAGGAAAACACAAAAATGTTTTGAAAGATAATTCACAATTTGTTTTGGGTTTTTTCACAAGACTCCCTAAATCCTAAATCAGGGCTCCCTCTGCTTTTTCTTCTCCTTCACTCTTTGGCCAGATGAAGGGTAGACAAAGCCTCACAGTATCTCTAACCTCTCTGTGCCTTAGCACTGTCTATTAGTCTTTGCTTGGCAACCTTCAACACCAACCTTCTCCACAGCTTTTCCAAATAGCCACAGCTCTTCCGTTTTGCTCTATTTTACCACTTACCTGTAGCTCAGAACACAAACTAACATAGAATATTCAATCAATGAGAAACTTTCTCAAAATTAAGTGCATTCCATTCTCATCCATGGTGAATTCTGATCTCAGGAATTACACCAATACTTATCTGTCTTGTCTCTGTCTTCAGACCCCCTCCTCCCTTTAATGACCATTTCTCTCAACTTGTAAATATGTTGTCTACTTCATCTTCATCTTATAATTATTTGTTTACCCTATATTATTTTGCAAAATCTCTTCAAATCTCAGTCTATCATGGATTTCACTCAAAAGCAGAATACAAATTTCATGTAAATTAAAAATACCATCCCGGTGTTTAAATTGTAAAAATAAAATATAATAATTGAAAATCAAAAGAACTATTAATAGCTTCAATGGAAGAGGGAGTTAATAATACTTCTAATCTTTCCCAAGCTTTCTTTATCTACATTGTTGATGAATAACTTCAAACATTCGTCTGGTTTGACCTTTATTAGATTTCTTTGCTTACTCATTATATATAATAAATTATAATATTCTAACTTATAATTATCTCTCATATGGAATGGCAGGAAGAGTTTGACAGTTTTGTCAGGAAATTTAAGATATTTGGATTGAATATGGACCCAGACACTATGAAAAACTTCTCATTTGTCAAATAAATCTTACTCTATGTTTCTTCTTATAAATGAATTTGTTAGAGTAACAACATTGAAATTCCCCAAAAGGCATATAAGGAACGATAACTTTACAACACAAAACACTTATTTTTACTGACTATAAAGTCAAGGCATTTACATACAAGTGAGGTAGCCAAATGAAATTCATATGATCCTCTATAATGAGTTAAACATCGTATTTCTATAAAATTTTCTACAATAACTTATAATAAATTGAAATGTCCATGATAAATATTTAAATAAGTAGAAATTTGAAAAGCCACACTAAAACTCTAAACATTTTACAGTTCAATGTAAGAATGTCAAAAGAGTGCTTCTTGTAAATAAATTAACTAAATTTCTTTTGATTATGTAATTATGCCATTAATATAACTTAATGGTAATCCTAATCTGGGTTATATTAACATTTTAGTTTCTATATATATCTAATCTGTAAATTTTCTTCAGCTTTCTACTTTATGTTTTTCTTAAAATATAAATGTGTACTCAAAATACTTGTGCTTTCATATGCTCAAAGCTGTCTTATTTGGAGATATTGAAACTTTCTCCCTATAGTTTCAACTATAATTTTAGAAAAGCTGAGTCAAATTATTTAATATTTTTAATCTCTGTTATTACACACAGAATGTGTTCAGTGCTCTAGGAGATGCATCACTGTTTTCAAATATAAAGACTGAATTTGTTTTGGTAGTGGTAATTTGATGCCTACTTCTGGTTAAATTAAACTCTGAAAAACACTTTTTAAATTTTATGGATAGAGTTATTACATTTGCCAATGACATTTTATCTATTTGCTTTCCAAATCATAATAACATCTCAAGGGTTAAGGAAGTGCTAAATTCTCATCTATAATAGTTTGGCTTTCCCAAGAAACACTGAAATGTCATTATTAATATTATATAATATATCCTGACATTTTTTCTTGAGGTATATTCACAGGACACATATCACCAAACTATTTTAGTTTAGTCATCTGATTTGATTTAGTGATTAAATTTTCTCTTTAGTGACTTTATTGGTGTCATGAAACCTATTCATATGTAAATATATAGAATGATATACAGAACAAATATATAGAACAATATATATAGAACAATATATATAGTATGTGTACAACAATACATAGAAAATAATAAAATACAACAATAATAAAATAAAAACAACAGCAGCAGCCAAAAGTCATGAAAGTAGCTTCCCTTTAACAACTACTTAGGTGTAGAAAAGTAATATTAAAAAGAATGTTTTTTATTAAATATCACACAGCACTAAGTTGTGTACCCACAGATGGAGATTTAACCAAAGTCACAATTTTGAAATCTTAAGTCAACACTAAATCAAACTCAGTCAGCATATAATTAATAGTCACATTTTCACTATAACAATTTACTCTAATAAAGCAGAGTGTGGGTTGCTTTGTATGTTCAATCTCTATTTGAATATTAATGACCTTCCTTGAAAGTACTCAGATGGATATCCATGAATAACAGCTCCGACCCATCTTTACTAGTCTAGTCTGCTCTAAGTGTGATAACCACTCATAGCATAATTTACACACATGTGCCCAAGTGCACGTGCACACACAGACACACACACACAATACTTCCACAACTACATTTATTACAGCAGATGATTGCTTACATCCTTGCTCGTATAATATCTAATGCTTACTTTTCCACAGTATATGTCTTTAGTATCATGTGACATTAATTAATATAGTCTGAGGAAGAAATTTTGTCTCTGGCAAATTTTTCTTTATATAGATTTTAACATTTACATCTCAAAAGTAATGAAACATATCTGGTTTTGCTACTAAGACTACCATATTTAATAAAATTTCTATAGTTTTCATTGTTTTTCCTCTCCTGGAGGTAAAACTATCAGTTTTGTACTCAAAAAATTTACCTTTGATTGTCCTAATAGATAAAATAGCATAATACAGTTTTAAAACATTAAAAACTTATGAATAATAGAAAATGTGCAAGATTGCTAAACTGAAAACTGTAAAAATGTCAGAAGAAATTAAAGAAGTTCTTAAATAAATGTATGTATATGTATATATATTCCATAAGGATGGATTGGAAGAGTTAATATTACAGTCTTTGGGAAGACATAAATTCTTACCTAATCTATAGACTTAAGTGTAATCAAAATCAAAATCTATAACAGACTTTTGGAGGTGGAAATGTGTGGGTAATTTATTCAGTTTATTGTAAAATTAATATATAAATGCAAAGTAATAGAGCAGTCAAAATTAAAATATATATGTATTCATATCTCTTAAAAAAGAAGAAAGTTGGAGGAAGTACACTACTATTACGTGATTTTGAAGCCTACTATAAAGCTACAGTAATTCAGAACACTGCAGACTGCTAGAAAAACAAAAAAGTAAGGTATAAAACAGAATATAGAGTCCAGAAGTAGACTTACACATATAGCATGAATTAATTTTCCACAGAGGCACCAAGACAATTTAATAGGGAAGGGAAAGTATTTTCAACAGATAGTGTGGAAATTACTGGATAAATATGGAAAGAGGTAACTTCAACATTTATATCAAATGCAAAAATTAGCCCAACATATTAAAGAAACATAAGATAACATATTCACAGCATTGAAGTAAGCAAAGTTTTCTAGACAAGAAGAAAAAAGCACCATCCATAAGAAAAAAAATGTTATTTAGGCTTCATCAAAATTAAAATTTTATGCAACTTTGTAGGCATCATTTGAAAAATGAATATTGTTCAATAGCATTTGTTGTCTGGGAAATTATTTGTCAAAGTAAATTTGACAATAAACTAAATGGCTAATAGTAAAATCATTGGCAAATCAAATGTTAGTGAGAATGCAGAACTACTGGAACTTTTATTGTTTGCCAGAGGGCTGTGAAATTATACAACACCTTGGAAAATTATTAGACAACTTTAAACAATTAAATACACATGTATCTTTTTACCCAGTTCCATTCCTAAATATTTACATAGAAGATATGAAAATTATTTTCAAAAAATATATAACAAGAATATTTATATCAGTTTTATAACAGACCATACACCAAACACCCCAACTGGATAACTGACAGGCAATTTTGTCCCTCAACAGCATAACTGACAAACAAATTTGGTCTGTACAATCAATGGAATACTACTCAACAACATACAAAAAATTCACTACCGAACTTCACAACAATGGAGATGAATCTCAAAGATATTATATTGAGTTTGCAAAAAAGCCAGGAACGATATGGTTATTTCATTTATATGAATTATTCTGTTTTTATGAAGATCAAACCAAGTGAAACAAACTTATAGTGGTATAAGTCAGAGCACTGGTTTCTTACTAGAGACAAAGAATGACAGGAAGGGTCAGAAGGAAATTTTCTGGGATGATGAAGATGTTTAATATGTCTATTGGGATACTGGTTATATAGGTGCATACAAACATCAAAACTAAATAAATAGTACACCTAAGACATGTTCATTTCATTGTATGTATATTTGACCCCAATTAAAAAATATACAATGCAGTGAGAATTAGGTGCAAAATAATCACCAATCTAACAAAATTAATAAAGTCCAGGCTTTTAAAATACTCTTTAATTTTGGTTGCTTGTATGAATCCTCACTATAGCAGATGTTTTTAGTACAACTAAAATCTCCTTTTATCATCTTATTAGATTCCATTTTACTATTACTAGAAAAAGAACTAGATAGTAGCTTAATAATTATTTTAAAATAAATGGTAAATAAATGGATATTACATGTCCATTGCAATATGTATAATTTTGATACTTTGTTTTCAATGAATCTCCTTTATTCCAGATAAATTGTGTCTATTAAGAATATAACAGTAAAATAATGACATCAAAAACTGTAAAGTTTTTGATTGTTGTTAACTTGTTAATGTAAAATTTGTGAAAATACTTTTGTCAAAATGAACTGCACCCACTTAACTAAACATTAGCTAAATTTAGACTGGGATAGCAGTGTATGAAATCCTTGTGTCATATGAGCAGGCAATGAGAGTTAAATATTAAGATCACAGTGAGATACCTGCAAAGTTATAAAAATAATGTTACAAATTCTGGAATCACAGAGCAGTAAAATTTTTAATCATTGTTTTTCTTCTGAACCTGACAAACCTCCTTTATTTGTTTTGATTGAATGCTCTAAGTCATCAAAGCCCCACAAGCTATTTTCTAAATAGAAAATGAACCTAGTCCAATATATGACTTCTATGATCACCATTTCATCCATTGTGTTCAAAGGAATATTTTTCATGACTGGTATTCACTATATATTTCAGGTATTTCTCTGTAAAATTCATTATGACACCAGCCTCTTTCAGTTATCCCATAAAATGGCTCTACTATGTACCAAACTTGAAAGCCAGTTTCTACGCCCTCATTTAAATGGATCACTTTCCTGTATTAATACCAGTAGATCTATATTTCCTCTAGAAAATCCAGTCTCTAGGACTGTGTGATGCCTTACTCTTTGTATATTTCTAACCATTCCTTTAGCCTCTCCTTATGGAAGTAATGCCTTTATGGACACCTTAACGCTGTCTTATATGCTCCTTTTCTATGTTCTTCAAATATTCTTACACTGCAGTAGCATGTTGTATTATAGTGTTTACATTTTCCTCTATCCCTCATTTGATTGTCAGCTCCTGGAGGGAATAAAACTTGTCTTATTCATCTCTACTTTCCCAAACTTGACACTTGTTACATGGTCAGTAAAATTACTTAATGAATGAATGATGAAGATATAAAAAAATTCCCAGCAATAATATACATCAGTTTATATGATTTTTAACAGAAGGCAATTGGTACATGATGAAGAATGATTTGTGATCTGGAAAAGTTTTCTTGTAGAGATCACAGGGTTTTTTTTTCTTTCTTTCTTTTCTTTTCTTTTCTTTTTTCTTTTTTTAAACTCTCTTCATAGATAATAAAACTGAGCATTGAGTTTCAGTGGGAGACTAGATTTCAAAGGACCCCTCAGTGCTTTTATTCTGTTTCTTCAGAGGAGACTAGACATGAGAAAGACAATAATAAAGAGGAATCAAACCATTTAGAAGGAAGAATTTGTAAAATAATCCAGAGAATTAAAAGTACTTATAGAGTCTAAAACAATTTTTTTTTGGCCCTATGTGATGGTTAATTTTATTTGTCAACTTAGCCAGGCAATAGAACCCAGATATTTGGACAAACATCTCTGGACTTTGTTGTGAAGCTATTTTATTTGATGATATTAACATTTGAATCAATAGATTTTGAGTAATGCAGATCATCGACCTTAATGTGGGCATGTCTCATCTATTCAGTTTAAAGCCTAAAGAAAAAGAATAAATTCTTCCAAAGAAGAGGGAATTCTGCCAGCAACTGCCTTCAAACTTGAGCTGTACCATCAGCTCTTTCCTGAGTTTCCAGTCTGTTGACTTACCTTGCAGATTTTGGATTTGCCAGTCTCCACAATTACATGAGTCAATCCCTTGTAATAAATTTCTCTAGATAGAGAGATGATAGATAGATAGATGATAGATAAATAGATGGATAGATAATAGTTGATGGATGGATAGACAGATAGATAGATGACAGATAAATGAGAGGTAGATGATAGATAGATGACAGATAGAGAGATAGATGGATAGATAGATGATAGATAGATGGATAGATGGATTGATAGCTAGCTAACTAGATAGATGATAGATAGATTGATAGATAAATGATAGGTAGATAGATAGATGACAGATAGAGAGATGGATAGATGCATGATAGATGAATTGATAGCTAGCTAACTAGATAGATGATAGATAGATAAATAGATAAATGATAGATGGATAGATAGATAGATAGATAGATGATAGATAGATAAATGATAGGTAGACAGATGACAGATAGAGAGATAGATGGATAGATAGATGATAGATAGATGGATAGATGGATTGATAGCTAGATAACTAGATAGATGATAGATAAATGATAGGTAGATAGATAGATGACAGATAGAGAGATGGATAGATAGATGCATGATAGATGAATTGATAGCTGGCTAACTAGATAGATGATAGATAGATAGATAAATGACAGATGGATAGATAGATAGATGATAGATGGATAGATAGATGATAAACTGATGGAAAGATGGATTGATAGGTAGATAACTCGATAAATGATAGATAGATAGATAGATAGGTAGATAGATAAATGATAGATAGATAGATGATAGAAAGATGGATAGATGATGGATGGATAGATAGTTAGATGGACAGATAGATAGGTAGGTGATAGACAGATAAGAAATAGAGATGAGAGAGAAGGAGGGCAGAGAGGGACACTTACCCTGTTATTTCTGGTTCTCTGGAGAATCCTGACTCCAACATCTTGTTTGTAAGTTTATATTTAAGCATAACTATTTGAAAGACATTAGTTCTTCTTAAGACATGAAACTAGATTTATAAATTAATTTTAGTTATAACATAAGAAGTCAAAATACAAGTTGACAGCTATGTGTCATAATTGCTGATGTTTTTTAATGTTGTGAATATTCTATATAAATATAATTCCATAGGAAGTGCAGCAAATGTGACAGAGAATAATTTATTTCACTGAAAATAATATAAAATATTGGGAAGAAAAAAAGCATTTTGATTAACAATAATAAAAAGGCAGAGAAGTTTGCCTGAAAATCTTTTGCAAAATAATATTTCAAAATTAATTTAACTATTTGATTAAAGTCAACATTTGGTCCAAATATTAATATCATCATATTACTCTCATTTTATTTATAGTGCTTTGTAGGGTTGTAAAATAGCACTTTGTTTTAAATATTCTTCTCTGTTTCTTAGGCATTTGGTTAGGAGGATGGACTGTTTTGAAATTTAAAATTAATTTTCATTCAATTCCTGGCTTACACAAATTAGAAGAAAACAGTATGAAGCAATAAAGACTTATGTGACATAAGCAAAATAATACTAAATGTATGCCAATTGAGAATTGTATGTGTGTGTATCATGTTTTTAAAACCTAATGATTCATACAGCTTGATTAGAAAATAGGCAAAGAAAATATTTCAATATATAAAAACTAAGACAATAAACATGAAGATCTCTCTGTATGAAAGAGATTTGGTATACTAACAAATGCTGCTGTTTGTTGTTGTTTAATATTGTTTGCTATCAAAACTAACTTAAAAAAAAAAGCTTTGAGATGCAGACGTAGAGAATGGACTTGAGGACACAGGGAGGGAGAAGTGTAAGCTGGGATGAAGTGAGAAAGTGGCATTGACATATACACATTACCAAATGTAAAATAGAAAGCTAGTGGGAAGCAGCCACATATCACAGGGAGATCAGCTCAGTGCTTTGTGACCACCTAGAGGGGTGGGATAGGGAAGGTGGGAGGGAGACGCAGGAGGGAGTGGATATGAGGATATATGTATACACATAGCAGATTCACTTTGTTATACAGCAGCAACTAACACAACAATGTAAAGCAATTATACTCCCATAAATGTTAAAAATAAAACAAAAATAGGAAGTATAAGTTTTCCATACTTGTAATTTTTATATAAAGAAACAACTTAAATTTATTTTTTATAAATTAATATAATCTCTGATTTTTAAAAAAACACATTTTATGTAAATGGATAAAAAACATTATTTCTGTATAACTCTATATATCTTTGGATGTTACTTTTTTTCTAACTTATCCTCTTTTGGAAAAAAAATTGTTTCCCTTTCTTTAAAATTATTTTTTTAGTGTTTATTTATTTATTTATTTATTTGGCTGCTCCATGTCTTAAGTGGCAGCAAGCGGGCATGTGGGATCTAGTTCCCCGACCAGGGATCAAACCTGGGCCCCCTTCATTGGGAGCATGGAGTCTTAACCACTGAACCACCAGGGAAGTCCATGTTTCCTTATTTTTTATTACACAAATATTGGACAGCATGGAAAAACAGCTTAAAATAAATTGAAGTTACTTAAGCAGATAGAAGGAATAAACCAAGATGGCTGAATCTCTGTAAGAACAGAGAGCTTTGTGGTTTTACGTAGACTTATTCCTATCTCCATTCCCCAGCTCTTTTTCCAGAGAAAAATAAACAGATAAAAAAGAATACTTGAGACACAATAGCTGAAAACTTTCCAAATCTTATGAAAAACATTAATCTACAAATCTGAGGATCTCAAAGAACTTTGTTATTTAATGAAGTAGGATAAATTCAAAGTTACTCCTTGAAAGACATACATTAAGTCAAAGTTAAAGGAAATAAAATAATATAGTAGGGAAATAGGAAACAAAAGAGAGCTTGAGTCGCTATAATAGTACCAGATAAGATAAACTTTAAGACAAAATTGTTACTAGAGACAAGATAGGCATTTTGTAATGATAAAAGTGTAAATCCATCAGGAAGGCGTTCAATTATATACACCTAAATACAGAAATCCTGAATACTTGAAGTAAAATTGACACAGTTGAAGGGAGAAATGGACAAGTTGACAAATAGTTGCAGACTTAAATGCTTCACTGTCAAAATGTACAGAACAACTAGAGAGAAGACCAGCATGGAAAGATAAGGCATGAACAACAGTATAAACCAATGAGACTTAACAGACATCTGTAAAATGCTTCACTGCTATCCAGTAACTCCAGAATATATTTTTTTCTCTGGTGCACATGGAGCATTTTCCAAAGGAGACTATATGTTTATTCATAAAAAAAAAAAGAAAAGTCACAGTACATTTAAAGTATTGAAATCAAATAAATTGTTTCTCTGACCACAATGGAATGAAATTCAAAATATAGAAGGGAAGGATATTTATGAAAATTAAACAAAATACTCTTCAGTAACCAACAGGTCAAAGAAAAACTACAGTAGAGAATAGAGAATACTTTGAGATGAATGAAAATGTACACACAATAAACCAATTTATAAGATGTGGCAAAAGGAGTGCTCAGAGAGAAATTTATATTATGAATATAAATTTATATTAGTATAGAGCATATATACAACTCACAAAACTAATAAAGAGACTAAGCCAGGTGGTAGGATCCAAGATTCAATATACACAAAATCAACTGCATTTCTATATGCTAGCAATTAAAAATCTGAAAATAAAACTAAGAAAACAAATCCATTAAAACAGCATTAAAAAATAAAATAGTTTGTGCACTGAAAGCTACAAAACATTGTAGAAGCCCCAGATAAATGGGAAAATATTTCTAGGAAGACTTAACTTTGTTAAGATGGCATTGGCAACACTTTTCAAAATGATCTTCAGATTCAATGCAATACCTATCAAAATCCCACCTTGCCAAATTTGACAAACTGATCCTAAAAGGCATATAAATGCAAGGAATCCAGCACACCCAAAACTATTAAAGAGGAGAATAAATTTGGAGAACTCACATTTGCTGATTTTAAAACAAACCACAAAGCTACAATAATCAAGATAGTGTGGTCATGACACAAGGATAGACATAGAAATCAAGATAATATAGTTGATAGTTTAGAACTAAAACTTCATTTTATTATTAATTAATTTTTGATAAAAGACAAAGAAAATTTAATGAGGAAAGGATAATCTTTTCACCAAATGGTGCAACAAGATATCCAAATGCAAAGAAACAAAAAAAGAAAACAAAAACATCAAACAAAAAAGCAGTCTATTTAGAAAAACCAGCTCAAAAATGAGCCATAAACCTACTGTAAGAGCAAAAAGTATAAAACTCTTAGAAGAAAACTAAGAAGTAGATCTTCATGATCTTGTGTTAGTCAGTGGCTTCTTATATAGGGCAGCAAAAGAACAAGTAACAAAAGAAAAACAGATAAATTGGACTTCATAAAAATTAGAAACTTGTGCTTCATTGTACATCATGAGGAAGTGAAATAATCTACAGTATGAGAGGAAATGTTTATAAGCCATATATCTTAGAAGTGAACTACATCCAACATATGTAAAGACCCCTTGCAACATAACAACAAGTGACTGTTCAATTTTTAAATTTTAATAAATTGAATTTGAATAGACATTTTTCTGAATAAGGTATACAAACATCCAAGAAGGACATAAAAATATACTCAGCTTCATTAGTCATTTGGGAAATGGAAGTCAAAAGCACATTTAGAACTACTTTACACTCACTAGGTTGGCAAAAATAAAAATAAATATATATAAAAGCAAAAATAGAAACACAACAGAAAGCACAGAAACAACCAAACAAGCAAACGAAAAAGCAGATACTGTTAGAGAGGATGTGGAGAAATGGGCATCTTCATTTATTACTGGTGGGATTGTAAACTGGTGCAAATGCTTTGGAAAACAATTTGGCAGTTCCTTAAAATATTAAATGAGTTACCATAGGCTATAGTCTGAATATTTGTGTTCCCACCAGATTCATAAGTTAGAAACCTAATGACCAAGGAGTTGAGGCCTTTGAGAAATGGTTAGATCATGAGGGCAGAGCCTTCCTCAGTGTATCAGTACCTTTTAAAAAGAGGCTCCAGAGAGGTCCCTAAACCCTTTCCGTTATGTGATACCCAAGATGAGCCAGCTACCTGCAACCCAGAAGACAGCCCTCGTCAGAACCTGGTCATGCTGGCACCATGATCTTTAACTTCTCAGCCTCCAGAACCATTAGAAATAAATGTCTGTTGTTTTTAAGCTACCCAGACTGTGATATTTTGTTATAGCAGCCCAAAAGGACTAAGATACCATATGACCCATCAATTCTACTTTTATGTATATAAACCTAAGATAAATTAAAATGTATTTTCTCACAAAAACTTGTACATTAATTTTCATAGCATTATTAATGATAACAAAAACATAGAACAACCCAAGTGCCTACAGTATGAGTGAAACCTGAACACATTACGCTAAATGAAATAAATATTTCACAAAAATCTACATATATGTTCTATGAATTCATTTTATGAAATGTTTAGAATAGAAAAACTCATAGGGTCAGTAGTTACATGGGGTTAGGAGAAGGAAAATGGGGGGATGACTTCTAATGGTTGCAAAGTTTCTTTAAGGGATGATGAAATGTTCTAAAATTACATAGCGGTGATAATCACCCAATTTGAAAAGCACACTGAAAAACACTGAACTTTAGACTTTTAAAAGGTGAATTTTATGATGTGTGAGTTGCATCTCAATAAGCCTGTTATTATTTTAAGTGAAAATAAAAGAGAGAAGGACATTTCTCTGGACCACGAAAAGAATTGAATAATATCTGTGAAGTTTGTTTCATATCGAATTAAGGATGCCTTCTGTATGTGGCACATTGTTTCCAACTGAGTTTTACCAAGGCGAGGTTTTAGCAAGTGATTGGAAAGCTGGACTATAAAAGCCAATGTATCTCTTTTCCTACCTTTCTACCTCAAGTGACATCTCTTCCAGTGATGGCAGGTCACTAACTTTCAGTGATAGAAGGATGCACTATAATTAACCTGCCACCAGGGAGCTGGCTGGGTTTTTTTTTTTCCTTTCTGAACAATGGTGCCATGTTGAGTGTTTAGGTTACTGTTGGCTTCTGCCCTTGGCAAGCTGGATATTGAGCAGGTGGATAATCAGATCATCCTACAACATATTGATACATCATGATACAGAAGAAGCTTGCTTAACAGAATTTGATTGCCTAACTGAATCAGTTACAGTGCCAAATGGTAAACAATATCCAATGAGGTTGGTGAGTTGTCCTTCTAGTTTTTTGAATCAGTTACAAGTCTAAGGTACTGT
The DNA here is from genome assembly GCF_949774975.1 of Lagenorhynchus albirostris. Taxonomy (NCBI): domain Eukaryota; kingdom Metazoa; phylum Chordata; class Mammalia; order Artiodactyla; family Delphinidae; genus Lagenorhynchus; species Lagenorhynchus albirostris. Next base: position 84,796,748 of record NC_083106.1, on the reverse strand, counting down.
TTCTATCATAAACCAGGATATACATATCAGAAAATCAAAGACGTATGTGAATATTATCCCTCTTACTACTACACCTAATAATCCACTTGGAGAGTTTTGGCTTCTTGTCTCTGCAACCCTGCTCTAATATTCCATACTTCTTAGTTTCCAAACAAGAATGTTTCCCTCAGGGGATTAATAGTGATTTTTTCTTATTAAATTGAGAGTTGATACTGTTTCTAACATACTTTATGCTTCTCAAGTCACTATACTCTACTGGTCAGGAAATATATACTATTTACTAAGAAAAAAATTTAGTTGCTTCTCCAAAATGCTTGCAAGGAAATTAACGTCTGGAACTCAGACAATCTGGGAATACCACTCTGTAAGTTCATTTTCTGCAATAAAGGTGGCTGGAACACTAGAACAATATAATAAATGCAGAATCACTATTAACTCAGATACCTTAAGAATAACATTTTACTACCAGATTTAAAAATGGAACAAGACAGTGAACTGAGATACTAATGAAAAACAGAGTTAAAGTAATGTTAGGGGGGTGAAAAAAAGAAATGATAAACATCAAGTACAACTTTGTATTCAGTTTCAAATGTTAGTTCTGTGACAACTATGCACACAAAAAAGAAAGGAAAATGTATGCAGAGTAGAAATGGAGATGGACAGTGCCATTTCTGGACTTGTCTGCCCTATGATAGTTTCCTGTCATTCCTCTGCTCTTTATTGCAGAGGGGCTGACTGCAGTAGGAATATTTCCCAGGTACCCTTGTCAGTTGGCTTCCAGCTAGATTTTGCTATAGGAATAACCAATGGAAGATCACAAGGCAATATGTGCCTCTCTATATGTAGGGCAGCATCTCTGGCCAGTGGCTGAAGCTTCCACATGCCACCTGCTTTCATCAGACTCCCTAGTCTTACAGGTTAATCTTAAGAAATGCAGCCTTTGGGATCCAACTATAACAGCTCTTTCCTTTGACCTTCTCTCCTAGTGGTGGTAGGTGATTACATGTTGCTTATTTCTGAGTTGCCTTACTGTTTCTTGTCTATATCATAAATTTTTCCATTACTTGTAAGAGCAAAATGCCTGTAGGAGTCAGAGGGCTGCCACCTGCTAAGGAAGAGTATGCATCACCTGCACCTGCTATTGGAAGTTCTCCCCAGGCAGAGGAGATTCCCAAAGTCCCATGTAGACTGTCACCAACAGGAGCCATGTGGGTAGGGGTCTGGGGAGAACGAGGATCCTGGAAGCACTTGGAAAGAATCAAGGCCCGGCTCCATCAGAAGCAACTAAGGGCCCCACCCAGGTGGAGGGTGGTAACTTCAACACAAGATTCTTGGAGCATTGCCCTGTTACCTTACCACCAACCAATCAGAAGAAAGTCACACACCCTGCAACCCTTACCCCAAAATTTTCCTTTAAAATCCACAAAAAACTTCAGGGAGTTTAGGACTTTTGAGCACAAGCCACCATTCTCCTTGTTTGCCCTGCACTAAACATTTCTTCGCTCAAAATAAAAAAAATCCCTTTAAGTATTAAGTGTTTCTCTTTCCTGATTAGATACTATCTGTATTGTACTCAATGTACCCCATATACTCAGTATAAACATTTTGAGCATGCACTATCTTCATTTATAAAATAATGCATATTTTTACTAAGATATTATACACATCAAAAAATCCACACAAAGATCGGTAGATTGAGATTGCCTTACAATAATGAAGTAAGATATTCAGTTTACATGGCTTTCCAGGGAAGTATAGGCTGTGAATCAGGCAGGTCTTTAAGTGCAGTTTGGATATACAATGTCCATATCTCCAAGAATATTGTCTTCTGGAATCTAAGATAATTTTCCAAAACTAAATTTGTCAGGCAAATAATTTATGATCTAGAACAGGACCCACATCTAACCAGTTATTTGGTGATAACAGTCCCTCCACCCTTTCTTCATTTTTCTCATTCCTGCGAACCTCAATAAAGAATATATCAACACACAATATAACCTGAGCTGGAAATCACTTTTGTGGAGAGGTGTTGAAACACAGGCTGCAGTACAAAATATGTTTCTTCTGGGAAATCTTGGACCTATGCTACATACTGGAAAGGCATAATCATTTAACAGTGTATGCTTGTTAATGACTTAAATTAATTTTCACTAAGTAGAATACACCTGGTTTGTGTATTTAAATTTCTGTAGGTATTTGTATTGTATTAATTTGCAAAATTAATTTTTAATAATGCTTTTTTTTCCAAATTCTGAAGTCACACTCTCTGTTCAGAACACGGAAAATGTATTTGTTCTTTGGGATAACATAAAACTTTGCTTGATGGAATTCCTTATTCTCATGACCAGGGCTCCATAATGATGGAGGGCATGACCAATATTTATATTAAGAAAGCTGTCTTTGGGCTTCCCTGGTGGTGCAGTGGTTGAGAGTCCACCTGCCGATGCAGGGGACATGGGTTCATGCCCCGGTCCGGGAAGATCCCACATGCCGCAGAGCGGCTGGGCCCGTGAGCCATGGCCACTGAGCCTGTGCGTCCGGATCGTGTGCTCCACAGCGGGAGAGGCCACAACAGTGAAAGGCCCGCGTACCGCAAAAAAAAAAAAAACAAAAACAAACAAACAAAAAACTGTCTTTAAACTCAAATTCACGTCATAGCCCTTGATAATCAGAATCCATAAATAGATTTGTAAAGTGCCATTGCATCTTTCAAAATAACAAGTGACAAAGGGTTCTACACACAGCTAAATTACACAATGATTTTGATGATTCTTTTCACTTTAGCTAGTCTTTAAGATACATGAAATTGCTCAAGCTTTACACTTAGAGCTATAAAATAAAGTAAAATGAGGTAACTTTGCTTATCTTAGCTAACAATGCCATCACCTCCCATATTGTTATAGAAAGGAAAAAAAGGGTACTGTATCCAAAAAATTTTTCTGTCATTTATTCTTGACTTCTCTCTTTACAACTCCATATTCTTTGCTGTGTTTGTCACAAAACTTTCAAAATATCTTCCACTAAATATTTGACTTTCTAGCCAGGATATTCTATGTGTACTAAATATGTCTTCATCAATATGTTTTCTGCCTATCTGCCTGTCTTTCTGTCTCTCTGTGTCTCCATCTCTGTCTCTCTCTCTCTCTCTCTCTCTCTCTCTATCTATCTATCTATCTATATATATATACTTAACAAACTTCACTATTACAAAGAGATACCAAAATGCCTTAAAATGTTTTTAAATATCTTTTACTTGAGCAAGGTTTACATATAAAAATATGTGCCAGTAAGTATATAATCAGTAACACATAATTCCTTCAAAATCTGGGCCATGCAATCTGTTCTGATATTTGGTAATACAATTTAGAATGGAAATTTAACTGAAAACTTACTAACCTTATTCATTATAAATCACAACCTGATATTCTACAGGATACATTCCAACCAACTCTATTTGTCTTCTGACTATAGTATCATCAAGTCAGAACCTAATGTCTCTACTGTCAGGATTCAGCGGAGGAGAAAAAGCCTGGCTATGAGGTTTGAAAGCTTTTGCCATGGTCAGTATCCTAAGAACTGGGTTGGACATTATGCTTCTTTCATATCATGGACTCTGTCATCTGAACTGTGCTTCCCTGTAACTCCAGTTGTTTTCCAAACATTCTGATAGAAGAGAATAGGAAAATACATCAGATAAAATGAGATACATTGTCAACTCAAATATAAAAACAAAGTTAGAGCAACAGAATAAATTATTAACAATTTAAAGTAGAAATTTTTTTTCTCTTAAATATAAACAGTAATTACACAACAATTACGAAGAAACTGAAAATTTGTATCTTTAAACTTATAATGATCCATAATTTTCTCTCCTAAATCAATGAAGTGTCACTCGTGTGAAGCATTTATATATTCATTGGTAATATACAACTAAACTATAAAAATAATCGTTTTTTTAAGAAAGTTAATTTAACGTAAATCATTATCAAGTTAGTGTTACTTAAAAGCCACTAAAATAAATATTTCATTAGTGTGCTAAAATAAAATAGTGATGCAATTAGGAAGATATTCTTCATATTTTAAAAGAGAATAAAAACTCAATTTGTTTGAAGGTGATCTGAAAGAAAAATGTAATCAAAATAAACTTGTTTTTATGCTATGGAAAATACTGCATCTAATTCTCTAGTTTTACATCAAGTTTTCAAAAATGAAAAAGACAAGGTTACTTTTAAAGCCACAAAGGCTTGGAAATTAACACATTGTGTGTATGTGTGTATATTATATTTTGATAAATTCTGCATGCATCACAATTAGGTATTATTTACAAAAATACCTCATTTTGGGAGAATTGAAATCTTCAGAAGTTAATAAGTACAAGTGGTGAAATTAAAATTTAGAATATATGTAGGCAATTAATTATTTAATTAAAAATATATAATGGCTTTGTACTATGAACTAGACACTATGGAAGACAGTAGCTATGTAGCAGTGACTACATAGTAGAGTACCTGCTTTAAGCTCATTTCTTGTGTAGGGAACCGGACAGTAAAACAATGAAAATATAAATATGTAATATGTCATGTAGTTACATGTGCTATGATAAAAAAAGACTGAGAGTAATAGAGGATCCTGGAGAGAGTTGGGAAGGGGGTTGTTATAGTCTCTTAAAAGGTAGCACAAGCAGGAAACTGAGGTAAATGAGGAAACAAGTTACATGGAAATCCAAGATAAGAATGTGTCAGTCAGAGAAGGTAGCAAATCCCTAAGTCCTGAGACTGGAGAATACTTGGAGATTGCAAGAAACACAAAGAAGCCAGTATCAGACTTTCAGAAAAATGGAGAAGAAAGATGTTCGGGATTTGGATTAATCACCATGATCCTGCCTTAATGTCAATGAACAAGGTGGTTGCTAACACACTGAGTTTGTGTTGATTTTTGTTTTATATATTTACATGGTTTACTATATATATATATATATATATATATATATTCATTGGGAGCAGCAGCTATCATATCAAATTGCAATCCATTGATTCTGAAATATTGAAGTTTTATTTTTGAGTTTCTTATTTTGTTTCAAAGATGAATTTTTTTTAAGTTTAGTAAAATTTTAATAAATCTAATCTGAGAAAATATGATTTAAATACTAATTTAAAAAAATAAAATGAAAAGAAAGCATACGTATATAACTTAATGAGAGCAAATATATGAATACAGACTCAATGGCATGTCATTGATAGATTTTAGCATAAACGCTTAATAAATATGTAGAATTGTGCATATTATAAAATCAATTATCCTCAATGATAAACAAATCTGGTTAATTCACCTAGGAAAAGTTTATTTCATAATAAATACAAAAAATCACCATGTAAGTACAAAAGAATTTCAATATTTTTTCTTGTTATTTTAATTAATCTGTAACAGGACTAAACTTTGGATTTCTAATGCACATTTGAAATAAACAGCATATTTCATAGATCAATGTTTGCTTTCTTTGAGCTATTCCTTCAGATATTCAATCTGGAAGGAATTAGTTTAAAACATTATTTGTTTATATGTACACACACATACAAACACAATTATACATGCAATCTTCATCATGCTGGAAGCTGTATGGATAATAACAATAACATAAGCTTTGTCCCTAGGCCTATGTTTAAATCTTATCTCCAGCAGTGAAATATATACAAGTTTTGGAAATTTGTTTATCTTGGACCTTTTTAAAATAAAAGTATTAAGGGCTTCCCTGGTGGCGCAGTGGTTGAGAGTCCACCTGCCGATGCAGGGGACACGGGTTCGTGCCCCGGTCCGGGAGGATACCACGTGCTTCGGAGCGGCTGGGCCCGTGAGCCATGGCCGCTGAGCCTGTGCGTCCGGAGCCTGTGCTCCGCAACGGGAGAGGCCACAACAGTGAGAGGCCTGCGTACTGCAAAAAATCAAAAACAAAGTATTAAATATGCATGATAATATCTGTTGTGTAAAGTTGCTGCAAACGTTAGTGATAACGTGAAATATTAAGCATCTATCAGGTACATAATACCTTTTCAATTAAGATTAATTATAAATATATTAATTGTGTGCTTTTTATGCTGTAGGAAATGTCCCTTACACATACGGCTTCAAAATACACAAATGGAAATCACGTAATCAAAACCGTTAGAGCAACCCCATCCTTAGTGAATATTATGAAAATAATTTCTGTTATGTTCTTGCCAGATATATAGAATAAAACTTAGAGAATTTCTTTGTTTCTTTATTACCCGTTATTAAGAGGTACACAATGTAGCATTTTCTTTAATTCAATGCTTGACTGGCTTCTCCAACTGCTGTGGTGTCAGAAATTGTTCAATAAATGATAAGTGAACAAATGAATTCAACCAGCAATAAACAGATCTTGGTAACTCTACCTGAAACATATGTCAAATATCCCTGAAGCAATATTAAATGCTTAACATGCAGTATACATCACTGTCAACTAAAAATTAAAATAATTCATTGTCTTTCTTTTTCATTCTCCTTGGTGGGAAGTGGCTAGCAATATAAAGAATGCATTAAACTTACAGCACTATACTTATTGGGGTTATGAATCATTTCATATGTTTGGTTTTAAATACACCCCAGTCAAAAAAAAACAAAACTATGATTGTGTTTTTGAAACAAAAATATAAAGTATTTTTCTGAGTTATTGTCAAGTTGCATACCATAACAAGTGATTAATAACTATTTGCATTTATAATAATTGGATGAATATTTGGATAACATTTTTTTCTAATACAATTTCTTATATATTATTGAAGTTATTTTCATATTTAAAATATTTTAAATAATGACCAAATAAACAGGAATTAAAAGATCACATCTTGTGGCTTCCCTGGTGGCGCAGTGGTTGAGAGTCCACCTGCCGATGCAGGGGACACGGGTTCGTGCCCCGGTCTGGGAAGATCCCACATGCTGCGGAGTGGCTAGGCCCGTGAGCCATGGCCACTGAGCCTGCGCGTCCAGAGACTGTGCTCCGCAACGGGAGAGGCCACAACAGTGAGAGGCCCGCATACCACAAAAAATAAATAAATAAAAGATCACATCTTAATTCAGAGGACTAACTAACAGTTTACCAGTTGGTTTGCTTTTTAAAATAAATAGTAGATTTAAAAATTGTTTTAAGTTTTCTAAGACTCCCTGACATTGTCTTTTATTCTTTTTCTCTCTTTACACACACATACACATGCACATACATGCACATGCATACACTATTTTGGTCGCTAAGCACAGAACTACTGTTGAGAGGGAGTGTCCTGTGGTGTAAGCAGAGGTCCTAATAATGTCAAAGTTAGGATATATGTATGATTAAGATTTTAGCATAGCTGGTATAAAACTAAGTATATAGCATGTGCTTAGAAAGAAATTCACTGCTTAATTTCTATTTTATAGTGGTGGTTTGGTTGTCTGCTTAAAAATTATAGTGCTCAGGATCATTCAAAGCATCAGGAACCATTTTTTATTACTCATTACTCCCTGATATATAATCAGTTCCAATAAATTATTTAAAGGCAAGTGATATATGTACGTTATTCACCTTTGTATGTTCTTGTACTTAGAACTTTACCTTTCTTTAGTAGCAGATTCTCAATAAGCAATTATTGAATAAAGCACACATAATTCTGCTCCTAGAAAACTAGTCTAATTTTTGTAATTATTTTTCATCTTGTACTTTCTATGCTTTTATATAAAATTGTCTACCTCACTTCTGACTAAGAACAGGGCTGACAAATTTATCAAACTGGTGAGCATATGTGTAAAGGAGCATGTAATAAAATTTATTTATTTTTGGCTGCATTTGGTCTTCGTTGCTGCACGCAGACTTTTCTCTAGTTGAGACGAGTGGGGGCTACTCTTCATTGTGGTGCGTGGGCTTCTCATTGTGGTGGCTTATCTTGTTGCAGAGCATGGGCTCTAGGCTCACAGGCTTCAGTAGTCATGGCACACGGGCTCTAGAGCACAGGCTCAGTAGGTGTGGCGCATGGGCTTAGTTGCTCTGGGGCATGTGGGATCTTCCCAGACCAGGGATTGATCCCATGTCCCCTGCATTGGTAAGCGGATTCTCCACCACTGCACCACCAGGGAAGCCCAAATTCTTTGTTTTTATAAAGTTAAACTTTCTCTCGATAAACTGTATTTTTGTAATATACATTCCGATTATTAGCAAATGAAGAGATGAAAACACATTGTTATATTGTGTATAGCATGTCCTTAGAAGAGAGAGGCAGAGAAAGATTCGATAAAGAGTAGGAGAAGGCGGTTTGACCATCAAGGCAGATATTGGAGTGATGTGGCCCTGAGTCAAGGAACAACAGTGGTCACCAGAAGCTGGAAGGAGTAGAGAATAGAGTCTCCTCTAGAGCCTCCACTGGAAGTATAACCCTGCTTATAACTTGTTTTCATCCTAGTGATATTGATTTTGGGGTTCTGGTCTCCAAAACAGTGAGAGAATATACTTCTGTTGTTTTAATGAACCAAGTCTGTGGCAATTTTTTACATCTGCCACAGGAAACTAATACACACCCTTAACCCAGCTCATACATAATGCCATACAGAAGGTCCTGTATAACAAGCTGAATAAGGAGGAAAATACTGGAGATAGGTGCATGGATATAATTACAAATTTAAAATGGACAGAGCCTGCATCGTAGCCACATTCAAGGGTGACTTTAAGACAGTGAAGAGATGAAAATCTTCCTGCCTACAAATAGAACAGTTTGCCATCCACTTTGTTCAGAAAAAAAAAAAAAAGTTCTGCAGAAAAAATTCATACTGGTTCCAAGGCAATGCCAATAGTCTAATCATCTGATCAGTGTTCTAGAAAGAAATGATCTGGAAGGTTGAAGACACAAAGGTCTGAGTAGAAGTGTGTCAATGGACATAAAGAAATGTGCATGAAGAGTGGAGATTTTTTTTTATCACATGTTATTTCTGACCAGAAAGTTCCCATCATGAAGGGAGCACTGAACAATCAAATAGATTAAATGACTTTGTCTCTTAATCATCCACCTCTGAATTGATATAATGGACAGAGGAGTCATGGTGGCAGATGGAGGCTATGTATGAATCCAATAGCATGGAGTCACTTACTAATATGCTCTTTTTACTACTACCTCTGAATGACCTCTGAAGGGAGACCAACACTGCATCTCCAGTATTAGAGTATTCCATGAGGAGTTAAAAAAGCACTTGATGACAAGTCAACTTCCTAGGACCCTTCCTTCTTAGGTTGCCTTTCCCACCTGAAGAAATAAAGTGTATGTGATGACGTGCTCTTCCTCCTAATCTCTATGCTCTTTTTTATTACCTAGAAAATATTATCTGATTTTTCTCATATGAAAGAGTACGTGCTCAGTACACAGTATTCAATTTTGTTACTTCTATGTGGCTTTCGATTCTGTCCTGTCTTATCTTCTATTTATTTTCTGAAGAATAAAAGAAAATGAAAAATATGATTAGCTTTAGCTAATGCTTTAGCTAATTGGAGTTAAATTTCATCTATCTTTAGCTCTCTTGTATCTCAATTTGGAATTATTTTTTCAGGGTCTGTTTTTTCATTTAATTTACTGAGTACAGGGAATTTCTTCTTCTGAAGTATAATACACTTCTTACATTTTTGTATGTTTATTTTGGGGATACTCTGTATGCGTAAAGTATCTGGCACTGCGAGTTTATTTTTTTGATGGGAATAGTTTAATCCTGGCCTTCGATGTGCTGTAAAACATAGTGTGAAAAGTAAGAGAAATGAGCTAAAGGAGCCAGAAGCTTTAATACAATTTCGAAAAACATTTTCTATCACACATTAGCTTTATTTGCTAATCTGGGTGGATACATGGTGTCCCTCAGTTTTCAGATTTTACCTTTTAGGGTTGAGCAAGCAGTTTTCATAACTCATTGTGAGGTTAAGTATAAGCATAGGACTTTTAAAAAATTTGCATGTCTTTACTCAGTTACAACAGGCCAATAGCAGAAAACTCTTTAGTTTTGGAAGGTAGGCTAAGAGGAAAAAACAAAAACGATGCTGTCTTAACCACTTATCCTCTGACATTCTGAATGTGAAATTCACTGGGCTGGTTTTTGTACCTTCTCTGTGGTCACACCAAAACTACTGGATGTCTCATATTTTGCATGGGTTTTCAAAAATGTGCCATTTGTTATTTAAAAAAATCTGAGCCCTGTCATTTTATTCAATGTATTTCAGTAAGGCACAGAGTATAGATATAGCTCACATTTACCTTGAGAATTGTACTGTCTGTTGATTTTTTCACTCTGTATTTATGTCTCTGTGTGTACGGGTGTTCAGGGCTGTGTGTTAGAGACGTGATCATAAATAACAAGCATGTACAAGTGACAATTTTTCTCTGTTTCCTTTTAGTCAGCTACCACCAGAGTAACAATAGTGATCCACTCAGAAACAATCTAATACTCTTTTTCATTCATGAACTAGGAATCAGTTTATTTCTTAATAGCATGATTAAAAAATATTTCTAATGTTCTAACCAATCTGTGGGCACATTTTAATCATATTATTAATAATTATTATATTTTATTCACTTTCCATTACACTTCCTCAATCCAAACACAATCAACCACCCTTCTTACTGGCTCTGATATACAAGTAGAGACAGCTACCACAGAGCTTTCTCTCAGACACTGCAACTATAATGATCTCCTTCTCACAAGGAACTTTCTTTAGCTTTTCACCACAGTCTCTCACCATTCTCCACTGGAAATGTTCTGGAAGCTTCTGACTACCTAACTATCAATGTGTTCTGTGGTTCCCATACTTTTGAAATACACTCAGTTATATGGGTTGCAATACATTGCTGCTTTTCTTTTAGTATTTTATTAATTTTCTACTTAAACAGCTTTCCAAAAAGACCATTCTATATGATCTGAACATAATTCCATAAGCTAGACAGGTGACATATACTAATGGCAGGTGCCTTGCTATACCAAGAATCATTCTCCCTTCTGACAACCAAGGTTAGGATAATGAAATGAACTCCTTGAATGTATGTTCAACTTCCTTTAAAGTAAGTTTTCTCCCAGAAAGAATATTAATCCTTTATAAAAGTATACTTTGTAAAGTCTCAATGTACTATTTCTCAGTTATGCCCATACATGCCTGAATCTGAAAGATTTATAGAGTTTGGCCTCAAGCTAGGATACCCTCTATAATGCATTATGAGTATCAGGTAGTACCTGTTTGATTATGCTACTAGATGTTTCCCAAGTATGTATTTTATATGTAAAATATGAATACTGTGACTTATTAAATTGCTTTATTTAAATTACAGTTTTTCAAATTAACATTAATAATATCCTTTAGCATGCATCAACTATCCAAATCTTTTAGATAATTTGATTAGTTTTATCTTCAGTCTTCAACCTTGGACGTACTTTCTAAGCACTTCCTTGAACCTACTTTTGAGGTTAAATCATTTTGTCATCAATATTTTAAGAAGACTAAATGGAAAGCTATGCTCATAAAGTCCAGACATCTTTGTCACTGATATAATAGGGCAAAGAGACAATTTCCCTCCTAAGAACCGGAAGATAGTTCTGTCTGTTCTGTGTCGGCTCATTTATCTCTGTTACATTGGTGAATTCATTTTCATGATGATACTTGGTCTGAATAATGAAAAGCTGGAAAAGATAGTGTGATGGTCAAGATGGAATATTTAAAATTTTCTTCCTAATTATAGCTAACCATATTTTTGTGATTCACCATTGAGATGATCAATCTTATTTTATGAACACAATTTTTTAGATGATATTTTTAAACTAAATTATAAGTCATTTGAATAGTATAATCTCTTTTAAAGCTTTATTAAATCAGTGTGAACTCCAAGTATTATATCATCTTAAACACAAGTATACATAAAATATAAGAATGTATTTTCAACTCTTCATTTGTTAATAATTTGAAAATACATTATCAAAAAAAAAGTTTGTTGAAAGAAAGATCACCTTTACAAATCAAATCAACTTTCTTTTTACATGCTTATTTCCATGTATATTGACTAATTAAAAATATTCATTAGTCCTCATCTTAGTTAGAGATGAGGTAGATATTTTTTTTCCTCAAGGTGATCTAAAACAGTACCTCTCAAACATTAGCATGTCTATAAATACTTGAGGATCTTGATGGAACCTGAGACTCTGCATTTTTTGTTGTTGTTTTTTTGTTTTTGTGGTATGCAGGCCTCTCACTGTTGTGGCCTCTCCCATTGTGGAGCACAGGCTCCGGACACGCAGGCTCAGAGGCCATGGCTCACGGGCCCAGCCGCTCACTGCATGTGGGATCTTCCCGGACCGGGGCATGAACCCACATCCCCTGCATCAGCAGGCAGACTCTCAACCACCGCACCACCAGGGAAGGCCAGACTCTGCATTTTTAACAAGATTTCTCAGTATCCACCCAACTAGTCAAAATTTGATGCCAAGTTTTCTCCATGAGAAGTTCATATACTGGAATTGATTCTGTTTTTTGATTAGCAGTTAAAATGTATATAATACTGAGAGAAAGACTGCTTTAATGTGATTGTGACAACTTATGTCATGTGACATAAGTCACATGACATAAGTTAATGTCATGTGACAACTTATGATAGTTTTTTCTTGTGATAACCCATGGAGAAATTTAGTTCCTTCTGTGAACCAGTTGGAACTTAATTTTGGCTATGAATTTTAACAATAAAATAGGATATTATTGATAATATTGATATATTATCAAGATGGCAGAGTAGGAAGACCCTGTGCTCAACTCCAACCACAATGACACCAAAACTACAACTACATATGGAATAAATCTCTGAGAAAAACCTGAAGACTAAGTCTCTTGTACAACTAAGAATAAAACTCTTCTACAATTAAGGATATAAAGAAGAAGAAAAAAAAAACATGCCAAGATGGGTTGGAGAGAAAGAGAAGCAACCTAATATGGACCCAACCCCTGGCAGGAAACCCAGAAGAGGAAGAAACTATCAAAAACTCTGAGGTCTTCCTTAAGAAGCAAGGGATTCAAGCTCCACATTGGGCACCCGAGTCCTGGAGACCAGCACCAGGAAGATGAGTCCCCTTAATCAATTTTGGAAAAGAACAGGACTTGTGACTGGGAGATCTGGATGTCTGTAGAAAGTCAAGACTCCACTGAAAGGGCACATGCACAAACTTACTCACTACAAGTTCCAGCACAAAGGTCACAGATTGAAAAGCTTCTGGCATTCTAACCAGCCTTCCAGGACAATTCCACCATGCCCCCCAGCCCTCAGCTGGCTTCAGCTCCAACATCCCCACCAAGGTGGTGGCCTGAAGCTCACCCTGGGAAAAGCCACTGCCAATGCCAGGTTCCTCTTGTGCCCGTCCAGCTCCAGCCTTCCCCCACAGAGGCATCAGCTTTCAATGCACACAGGGAGAATCCCCAGCCCATCCTCACATCAGCTCCAGTCCTCCCACCAAAGCCACCAGGCACATGCAGTCTGTATAGGGATGCTCCTACACAAAAACACTCCTTTGAAAAAAATAAGGTTATTCATTCACCTAATTCAAGGGACAAACACAGAAAATCAAACAAAATTAGAAGACAGAAGAATATGTTCAGTATGAAAGAACAAGATAAAACCCCAGGGGAAAAATAACATACTAAAGAAATAGAGAAAAATTATTTACCTGATGAAGAGCTTGAAACAATATTTGATCATTTAAAGTCATAAAAATGTTTGTTAAACAAGGGATAAAAATAGAGGAACACAGTGAGAACTTCAGCAAAGAGTTAGAAAATGTGAAAAAGAACCAATCAGAATTTAAGAATACAATGACTGAAATGAAAAATACACTAAAGGGAATCCACAGCAGACTAGGTCATACAGAAGAACACATAAGTGACCTAGATGACAGAATAATGGGGAAAAAAAAAGAATTTAAAAAAATGAGGATTAATGGACCTCCAGAAAAACATTAAGGGTATACCAACATTCTCATTATAGGGTTTCTTAGAAGAAGACTCAGGTCAGACAAAATAGACATTAAACAAAAACTATAAAAAAAGACAAAATGGACATTACATAATGATAAAGAAATAAATCCAACAAGAAGATATAACAATTGTAAACATATATGTAGTCAACATAGGACCACCTAAATACATAATGAAAATATTAACAGACATAAAGTGAGAAATCGACAGTAATGTAATAATAGTAAGAAACGTTAATACTCTTACTTACCTCAATGGATAGACCTTCAAGACAGAAAATCAATAAGGAAACATTGACCTTAAATGACACATTAGACCAGATAGATTTCATAGGTTTCTACAGGATATTCCATTAAAAAAAAATGTCAGAATACACATATTTGAAAACACAAGTTTTCAAGTTTCACAATGTTCACATGGAACATTCCCCAGGATAGATCATATGTAGACCACAAAACAAATCTCAGTAAATTTAAGATGATTGAAATAATATCAAGCATCTTTTTAAGCCAAAACAGTGTAAAATTAGAAATCAATTACATGAAGAAAACTGGAAAAAACACAAACACATAAAGACTAAACAACATGCTACTAAGAAAAATGGATCAAGGAATAAATCAGAGGGAATCTAAAAACACCTTGAGACAAATGAAAATAGTAACACAAATTTTCAAACTCTATAGGATGTAGCAAAAGCAGTTATAAGAGGGATTTATAGTGATTCATGCTTATCACAAGAAACAAGAAAAATCTCAAATAAACAACCTAACTTTAAACCTAAAGGGGTAAGAAAAGGAGAAACAAAACCCAAAGTTAGTAGAAGAAAGGAAATAATATAAGAGCAGAAATAAATGGAATAAAGTCCAAGAAAAATAAAGAAAAAAATGGTCAGTAAAACTAAGAGATGGCTTCTAAGTGTCTGCTGGGCAGAAGAATCTGTAGACGTCTTAAAGGACTTGGCAGTTGCCAGCACTATACTAACTTCTTTTCAGGAGTTTGCTTTTAATAGGTCTGCTTAACCAGCTGATGTGGTCCTGCACCCATTCCAGCCTGGTGATCGAGTCCTTATCAAAACTGGAGAGAAAAAAGACCTGAACATCAACTTGCCAATGCATGGACAGGACCATAGGAGGTGCTGCTGAGCACTCACTCCTCTGTCAAATTAGCTAGCCTGGATAAAAAACATGGATTCACCACACCCAAAATAAACTCACTTCACCAGAAACCAGACAGAATGAAAAAAAGCAGATTTAGTCTTGGGCCTCATTAGAAGGTCTTAAGTTGCTGTTTTGAGCCAAGCCTCTTACCACATAAGTAATGAAGACTTATGCACTTCTCTTTTGTTTCACTACACTGGTGACAGCCACTTGTTTGGAAGGAGTACTTTAATCAAGTTATCTCCAAGTTTGGATATAGATACAAGGCAAAGCATCCAGGGGATCCTCATACCAAGAGCTGAAGTTTCTGTGTATGTTCAAGTGGTGTCTAAGTGTTGCGATACGGCCGTAAACAAACATTTTTATGCCCAGTCTGGGACTTGGAATATTTCTAGTCCCAAGTTGATCAATTCCATTCCAATCCCTCATCATCTCCCTTCAGCAGGAATTAGCCAGAGCAGTCATCGCTCCTTTCCCACAAGATTGTGAAATGGACATTGAGAGTGGGGAACTGTGTCAGAGAAGAAAAAAACTGACTCCTTATTGGATCTGTTCCTTTAGTTCTAACCATTTCTCCCCTAACCTGCTGCTTGTGCTTAGTCATGCTGGCTCTGCACTTTTGTAAAGAAATGTTGTCTATAGCCTGAGATATACATGCCCAGGCTTGACCTTTAAAGGTATAATACTTTTTATTCATAGAGAGATAAAAAGTCACAAAACATAGAATAAACATTGTGAACAGACTTACATGGACAGCTGCAAGAAAAAAGGATTATCACATCCTCTCTCAGGTCTGGCCAGTACCAAGAAATTTGCATCAACCAACCACACCCCTTCCATTTTACTATAAAATAAACCTATATTCTAACATGGGTAAGTTGTTTCTTCAGGACACTAGTGCACCACCTTCTCAGTCTACTGGCTTTCTGAATAAAGTCACTATTTCTTGCCCCAACACCTCGTCTCTTGAAGGAAGCAGTGTGAGCTTGGACATGGCAATCACAAATCCTCAAGATGTATATCAAGGAGGCAGAATTAAAATGTAAACAGTTGACTTCATTAAACACTTTCTTATATAGCTTGTGTCTCAGAATGAAACCATTATGAAAATTGTGAATTTTTAAAAATTGAACTAATGTTTCCCTCAAGTAAAAAGTTGAAAAGAAAAAATTAAGGATTTATAAAGACGTTTAAAAGTTTGGAGGCTGATATATATATATATATATATATATATATATATACACACATACATATATATATATATATATATATATATGGCAATCTTCCTCCATATGAACAAACAATGCATGTGGAAACTTGAACAATCTGAGACTCACATTCACTATCTGTGTCTTCACAGAAAAGAATTTCTCCAAACCCAAGCATAAACTTATAGTACATTAGCTATTGCTAAGTTAAATGAATAATCAAAACCAATCTAATTGAGTGAATAATAGGAGGATCAAATAAATGTATTATCCTATATATAAAGGAGTGGGACTGGATTTCTAAGGAGTTCATATGTGCAAACAATCTAACTACCCCCTGATTCACTAGGAAGAGTAATGAACTGTCCATGCAAAGGGAGTCAGCAGATGTGCATATAGGCTCAGTATTCATGAACACTGTAATTAACAATAGGGTAAAAAGTGGAATATTTTGTCAGTTATTTGTGCTAAGATCATATTTGCTTTCGATTTTTCAGTTTTTGTTTGGTTTAGATGGTGGGGGAGAATATAAACAATTCTCTGGGGGTACTGTGCTATGCAGAATATAAAGTATATTTATTTGAAATCTTATTTTGTATTTATAGACACAAGAAAAATTCAGCGCACTTTTCTTACTGTAACTGATTTCTAGTTTCATACTGTTGTGGTCTGAAAATATGCTTGATATAATTTCTATCCTCTTAAATTTGCTGAGACCTTTCTGTGGCCTAGCATGCAATCTGCTCTGGAGAGAGTTCAGTGTGCACTTGAAAAGAATATGCATTCAGCTGTTGGATGGAACGGGCAGAAGAGTTGAATAGACATTTTCCCAAAGAAGACATACAGATAGCCAACAGGAACATGAAAAGATGTTCAGCATTGCTAATTATTAGATAAATGCAAAACTCCAATGAGGTATCACCTCACACCTGTCAGAATGGCTATAGACAAAAAGTCTATAAATAACAAATGGTGAGGATGTGAAGAAAAATATTTTAAAAACCCAGTGCACTATTGGTGGAAATGTACATTGGTTCAGCCACTTTGGAAAACAGTATGGATATTCCTCAAAAAAATAAAAATAGATCTGTTCTATGATTCAGCAATTCCACTGCTGGGTGTATATCCAGAAAAAATAAAAATGCTAGTTCAAAAAGAAATGTGCACCCTAATGTTCAGCAGCATTATTTACAATAGCCAATATATGGAAGCCACCTAAGTTCCCATCAACAGAAGAACTGATAAAGAATATGTGGTGTATATATACAATGGAATACTAATCAGCCATAATGTAGAATAACATTTTGCCATTTGCTACAACATGGATGGGCCTGGAGGTTATTATGCCTAGTGAAATAAGTCAGACAGAAAAAGACAACTACTCTATATTATCCCTTATGTTGGAAACCTTAAAAAAAATACATACCAAAAGAGAGACAGATTCACAGTTATAGAGAACAAACTAGAAGTTATCAGTGGGGAGAGGAAAGTGGAGGGCAAGATAGTGGTATGAGATTGAAAGACATAAACTACCATGTATAAACTAATCAACGAGGATGTATTGTACAGTATCAGGCAATATAGCCATTATTTTGTAATAACATTAATTATAGTATAATCTAGAAAAACTTTTGTACACCCCAAATGAATATAATATATTTCAACAAAGTATCTACCTAGGTCTTTGAGAAGATAATTAGGTTCAGATAAGGTCATGATGGTGGGGTCCTTCTGATTGACTTAGTGGTCTTATAAGAAGAAACACCAACTAACTAACTAACTAAGCTCTCTCTCTATCTCTGTCTATCTCTCTGTCATGTGAGGATACAGTGAGAAGATGGCCTCTGCAAGCCAGGAAAAGAACTTTCACCAGAACCCAACCATGCTGGCACACTGACTTAGGATTTCCACAATCCAGAATCATGAGAAAATAAATTTCTATTGCTTAAGCTACCCAGTCTATGGTGTTTTGTTATGCCATCTCAAGTTGTGGTATTAAAAAGTGGGGTGGTGCTTTATCAAATATCTAACATGTGGAAGTTACTTTGGAACTGGGAAATGGGTTTGAGTGCATACTAAAAATATGGACTTTAAGTGTGATTCTGGTGAAGACTGCAGTGGAAATGAGGAAGATATCACTGGAAACTGGAGAAAAGAAAATTCTTGTTATAAAGTGGCAATGAATTTGGCTGATCTGTATTCTTGTGTTTTGTGGAAGGTAGAACTTATGGGTGATGAAATGAGACTATTTAGTTAAAAATATAGCTAAGAAAAGTGTTGACAGAGTGGTTTGTTTGTCTTGACTTCTTAAAGTAAAATCTGTAAAAAGAGAATAAATTGAAGAAGGAATTGTTAAGGAAAAATAGAACCAGAACTTGAAGACTTGGAAAATTCTTAGTCTATCTACATTGCAAAAAGTAAGACAGCTTAATTTGTAAAGTAGAGTAAGAATGTGGCTCAAAACCACTTAATAAAGTATTTGTGGGATTATATGAACGGAAACACTGCCACCTTTAACTGAAGGGGGAAATGGGGCAAAATGAAGGAAGACTGTAGGACTTCTTGGATTTGACAGGACTGAATACCTGAAAAAAATATTCTTCAAAAGGGAAAAGCTATTGTGTAGTCAACTCAGAGATCATCAGGGCCACCAACTTGGTTCAAAAGGCAAAATGGCCTCTACCTAGGCATTTTGGATGTCTGGTGACTGAAAGAATGCTACAAAAGCAGAAAATAGAGCCATTATTTGTGTCATTTTATTTAAGGTATCTTATGGCATCATACAGAACATACATTTTAAGGACAGAAGAGAGGTGGGGGTGTCTCCAATTGCCTGGTTCCAGTTTGCTGGTCAAACAGAAGTCATGTCCTCTGAATGACTTCCTCCAAAAAAGACTAGAAGTGGTGCACTAATATTACCCTAACCCTGACCACACACATGTTTAGGCAGGGGAGTGTGGCCCCTGGGTCAGAGCAGGGAGAAAAAGGCCTTGTTGGGTCTGAGCTACCAAGGTGTGGGGATGTACGTAGCCCAGAATAGGTCTCATGATGGTGGCAGGAGAGTTTCTGCCTGCCCAGGAATGGAGGCCCCAAGCCCCTGGTGCATACTCCATGGTGTCTTCAGACTCCACTTAGAAAATACCAATGCAAAACTTAAATTATTAAGAATTTCACAACAGCAACCACAGAGCATTAAACCCTAAGCACAGGGCTCTTTTGAGCTCAGAATCTTTAGGGAAGACAATAGAGGTAGGGGCTGAAATAATAATAAAGGAACAATGAGATCAGGATAAGTTAAATGTCAGGAAGAAGGACCTGGCAGTGAGACTTTAAGGATGGAGGAAGTGAGGCATAAAGAATGGTAGGTTAAATAGGATGCAGACATGCTGTGGAAGGTTGGTGGGAACCAAACCAGAGGGGTAAAGACATAGTTATATATTGCAAAGGGATAGATACCAAGAGTTGAATGGGACCCTCAGATGGGTGGGGACATAAAAGTAGAGAGAAATAGTTAGAGAGCTTGCCCCTGCCCCTGGCTATTACTGTTGAAGAACCATGGGATCAAAAGTTCAGGAAACATCCAAGAAGTAATATCAACATGTCTTTTGAATACCAGGAGTATACATATACAATACTGGGATAAACAGGCTTTTTTCAATTATCAACAACTTTCTATCTTCAGATGATGACCACTAATATTTTGTTGAGGATTTTGCATTTACATTTGTTAGAAATATTAACATGGTTTTTATTTATTTGTTTTTGTTAGGTCTTTGCTTTTAGTAATAGGATAATGGTGGTCTCACAGAATAAATCTAGATGTGTTCCTTCTTCATTTTTTTGGAATAGTTTGAGAAGGATAGGTTTTAGCTCTTCTCGTTCTTTGGTGGAATTCCTCTGTGAAGCCATCCAGTCCTTGATTTCTGTTTGTTGAGAGATTTTTGACTAGTAATTCAATTTCACTACTAGTGTTCAATCTGTTTGATTGTCTATTTCTTCCTGATTCTGTCCTGGAAAATTGTATGTTTCTAGAAATTTGTTCATTTCTTCTATGTTGTCTAGTTATTTTGGCAAATAGATATTTTTGGTAATATTTTCATAATTGTTTGTATCTCTGTGATATCATTTGTTATTTCTCCTCTTTCATTTCTTGTTTTGTTTAGTTGGACCCTATCTTTATTTCTTGATGAGACTGGCTAAAGATTTATCAGTTTTGTTTCTCTTGTGAAAAAATAATCAGCTCTTGGTTTCACTGATTCTTTCAATTTTTGAGGGGGTCTCTAGATATAACCTAATTTTTATTGTTCCCTTCCTTCTACTGACTTTGGCCTTTGTTATTCTTTTTCTAATTCCTTTAAATGGTAAGTGAGGTTGTTTATTTAAGATTTTTCTTGTTTTTTGAGGTAGGCCTGTATCACTATAAACTTTCTTCTTAAAACTGCTTTTGCTGCCTCCCATAGATTATGGAAATTTTTGTTTTTATCTTCATTTGTCTCAAGGAATTTTCTGATTTTATGTTTGATTTATTCATTGACCCATTGGTTTTTTAGTAACATGTTGTTTAGTCTCCACGTGTTTGTTCTTTTCCCATTTTACTTTCTCTAATTGATTTCTGGTTTCATACCATTGTGTTTGGAAAAAATGTTTGATATAATTTCTATCCTCTTACATTTGTTGAAACTTGTTTTGTGACCTAGCATGTGATTTATCCTCATGAAGATTTCTTGTGCACTTGAAAAGAATGTGTATTCTGCTGTTTTGGGATGGAATGTCTTGTAGATATCTATCAAGTCCAATTGGTCTAATGTGTCATTTAAGACCACTGCTCCTTATTTTTTTGTATAAATTTATTCATTTTTATATGTTTATTTTTCACTGCGTTGGGTCTTCATTGTGCATGCAGCCTTTCTCTAGTTGCAGCGAACAGGGGCTACTCTTCATTGCAGTGCACAGGCTTCTCATTGCGGTGGCTTGTCTTGTTGTGGAACACGGGCTCTCAGCAAATGGGTTTCAGTAGCTGTGGCACACAGGTTTAGTATTTATGGTTTGCAGGCTCTAGAGCACAGGTTCAGTTGTTGTGGCACACAGGCTTTGTTGCTTCATGACATGTGAGATTTTCCTGGAACAGGGATCAAACTCATTTCCCCTGCATTGGCAGGCAGATTCTTAACCACTGTGACACCAGGGAAGTCCCACTCCTCCTTATTAACTTTCTGTGCCACTTGATTTGTCCCTTGATGTAAGTGGGGTGTTAAAATCACCTACTGTTAATGTATAATTGCCAATTTCTTCCATTATGTCTATGCATATTTGCTTTATAAATTTAGGTGCTCCTGTACTGGGTGCATATATGTTAACAATTGTTATATCCTCTTCTTGTGTTGATCCCTTTGTCATTATATAATGCCCTTTTTTTGTTTTTTGTTATAGACTTTGTTTTAAAGTCATTCAATTAGCTATCCTATAGATTTTGATTGGAAAATTTAGTCCATTGATATTTAAAACGATTATTGATAGGTATGTATAGCCATTTTATTATTTGTTTTCTGATTGTTTTTGTAGTTCTTCTTAATTCTTTTATTATTTTAGTTTATTCCCTTGTGGTTTGATTACTTTCTTTAACAGTATGCTTGTGTTCCTTTCTCTCTAGGTTTTGTTTATCTATTGTGGTTTTTTGATTTGTTGTTACTATGGGGTTCACATATGTTAACCTATAACTATATAACTAGCCTATAACATGTTTTAAGTTGATACTCATCAAAGTTCAAACACATCCTAAAATATCTACATTTTTTATTCCCCTACATTACATTTTGTGTCTTTGTTGTCATATTTTGCAACTTTCTTTTAATTCCTTGACTATTTATTATAGTTATAGTCGATTTTTATAATTTTTGTCTTTTAATCCTTGTACTAGCTAATTTAAGTGGTTAATCCTGAGCTTTTATTATCTATTTGCCTTTACCAGTGGGATATTTCACTTTCTAAAAATTCTTACTTTTTGTTGTAGCTTTTTCTTTTCCACATAGAGAAGACACTTTAACACTTCTCCTAGGATCAATTTACTATTGACAAACTATTTAAGTTTTTTTCTTGTCTGAGAAGTTTTGATCTCTCCTTCAATTCTGAATGATAAGCTTGCTGGGTAGAGTATCCTAGGTTTCAGACTTTTCCATTTTAGTATGTTGAATATATCATGCCACTCCCTTCTAGCCTGCAAATTTTCCACTGAAAAATCAGCTGATATCTTTATGAGGGTCTCCTTGCATGCGGATCTTTGTTTTTCAATTGCTGCTTTCTGCAAATTTAACTCAAGGCTCCGATTTTACTGTCAGGAGACTTTTGCCATGTTTGGTAGCATGTCTCAGATTTAGTTCCCTCTTTTATACAATATAGAAAACAGTAATTTTCAAATGCTTAAATAAATGATTACATGACTATTAGTAACAACTATACAAATATTTGTTACTTTTCACTATGATATACTAGCTTCATAATTTGTTATAGAAGATTGGAGACTTCTAATAACTCCCTTTTCCCACCTTTTAAGACCACAAATGCTGGACATTGGGTTTAGCACTTATGAGGTGCCAACTACATAAACTTAAATAACTCAGAATTTTTTTCTTCTAACAATGTATTATGTAAAATATTGCTCTCTATTCCATCATGCTCTTTTGTATTTTTGTGTGTTATATTACATCCTTAACATTTTTCATGCCATTGAATTTTCATCTTTTGTATTAGTAAATAATGGAACACAAGGAAGTCATGTTATTTAATCAATTGTTTATTTCTGATAATGTGATTCTTTTCAACTTTTCAATGTTATAAGTAAAATTATAATGAATTTCCTTGAGGCTAAATGTCATGGAAAGATAATTTTTAACTTATAATCTTAAATAATGTAATTGTTTGCTTAGGGTGATCAAATAAAATTTTGAGGTTTACCTGTTTTATTTTTATTTTTTAGAGCATAAGAGAGTCCATGAAATGAAATTCAGACAATATAGGTCATCTTTTAAAAAATCTGCTTGTTTTAACAAAAATTTAAATAGTACCTGACAGATATTAGTTACTTAATTGAATTCACCAAGTGGTTTTCAAACATCTATTAAGGATAATTGAGATGTTAACTAGTCAAATTCCTGTATCAAAGATAGCAAAAGAGTGAACCAATTGATGAAGCAAACACAATCTTTTCTTCTTTTCTTTTATTTTTATTGGGGTATTGCTGATTTGAAACTAACACAATGTTGTGTTAGTTTCAACTATACAGAAAAGTGAAGTTCCCTTACTATACAGCAGGTTCTCATTAGTTATCTATTTTAAATACATTTGTGTATATATGTCAATCCCAGTATCCAAATTCATCCCACTGCCCCTTCCCCCCTTAGTTTCCATACATTTGCTCTCTACATCTGTGTCTCTATTTCTACCTTGCAAAGCAGTTCATCTGAACCATTTTTCTAGATTCCACATATATGCATTAATATATGATGTTTGTTTTCCTCTTTCTGATTTAATTCACTCTGTATGACAGTCTCTAGGCCCATCCACATCTCTACAAATGACCCCATTTTGTTCCTTTTTATGGCTAATGTTCAATTGTACATATGTATGACATCTTCTTTTCCATACATCTGTCAATAGACATTTAGGTCACTTCCATGATCTGGCTATTTAAATAGTGCTGCAGTGAACATTGGGGTGCATGTATCTTTTTGAATTACGGTTTTCTCTGGGTATATGCCCATTTGTAGGATTGTGAGGTCATATGGTAGTTGTATTTTTAGTTCTTTAAGGAACCTCCATACAGTTCTCCACAGTGGCTGCACCAATTTACATTCCCACCAACAGGGCAAGAGGGTTTCCTTTTCTCCACACTCTCTCCAGCATTTATTGTTTGTAGATTTTTTGATGATGCCCATCAGTGTGAGGTGATACGTCATGGTAGTTTTGATTTGCATTTCTCTAATAATTAGTGATGTTGAACATATTGGTCATCTGTATATCTTCTTTGGAGAAATGTTTATTTAGGTCTTCCACTCATTTTTGATTTTTTTTTTTTCTGGATATTGAGCTGCATGAGCTCCTTGTATATTTTGGAGATTAATCCCTTGTCAGTTGCTTTGTTTGCAAATATTTTCTCCCATTCTGAGGGTTGTCTTTTTATGGTTTCCATTGCTGTGCAAAAGCATTTATTTTCATTTGGTCCATTTGTTTATTTTTGTTTTTATTTTTATGAGTCTAAGAGGTGGGTCAAAAAAGTTCTTGCTGCAATTTATGTCCTGTAGTGTTCTGCCTATGTTTTCCTCTAAGAGTTTTATAGTGTCTGGCCTTACATTTAGGTCTTTAATCCATTTTGAGTTTATTTTTGTGTATGGTGTTAAGTAATGTTCTAATTTCATTCTTTTATATGTAGCTGTCCAGTTTTCCCAGCACCATTTATTGAAGAGATGGCTTTACTCTATTGTATATTCTTGCCTCCTTTGTCATAGATTAGTTGACCACAGGTGTGTGGGTTTATCTCTGGGCTTTCTATCCTGTTCTGTTGATCCATGTTTCTGTTTTTGTGCCAATACCATACTGTCTTGATTACTGTAGATTTGTAGTAAAGTCTGAAGTCAGGGAGCCTGATTCCTTCAGCTCTGTTTTCCTTTCTCAAGTTTGCTTTGGCTATTCAGGGTTTTTGTGTCTCCATACAAATTTTAAGATTCTTTTCTGTTCTACTTCTGTGAAAAATGACACTGACAATTTGATAAGGATTTCGTTTCTGTAGCTTGTTTTGGGTAGTATAGTCATTTTCACAATATTGATTCTTCCAATCCAAGAACTTAGTATATCTCTCCATCTGTTTGTGTCATCTTTGATTTATTTAATCAGTGTCTTATAGTTTTCTGAGTACAGGTTTTTACCTCCTTATTTAGGTTCATTCCAGGGTACTTTATTCTTTTTTGTTGCAGTGGTGAATGGGGTTGTTTCCTTAATTTATCTTTCTGATTTTTTGTAGTTAGTGTATAGGAATGCAAGAGATTTCTGGGCATTAACTTTTTTATTTTTTATTTTTATTTTTTGCTGTATGCGGGCCTGTCACTATTGTGGCCTCTCCCATTGCAGAGCAGAGGCTCTGGACGTGCAGGCTCAGTGGCCATGGCTCACGGGCCTAGCTGCTCTGCAGCATGTGGGATCTTCCTGGACGGGGTCATGAACCCATGTCCCCTGCATTGGCAGGTGGACTCTCAACCACTGCACCACCAGGGAAGCCCAGGACATTAACTTTTTATCCTGCAACCTTACCAAATTCACTGATGAAATCTAGTAGTTTTCAGGTGGCATCTTTAGGATTTTCTATGTATAGTATCATGTCATCTGCAAACAGTGACAATTTTACTTCTTTTGTAATTTGTATTCTTTTCATTTCTTTTTCTTCTCTGACTCCTGTGGCTAGGAATTCCAAAACTATGTTGAGTAATAGTGGCAAGAGTAGACATCCTTATCTTGTCACTAATCTTAGAGGAAATGCTTTCAGTTTTTCACCATTGAGAATGATGTTTATTGTGGGTTTGTCATATATAGCCTTTATTATGTTGAGGTAGGTTCCCTCTAGCCCCAATTTCTGAAGAGTTTTAACCATAAATGTATGTTGAATTTTGTCAAAATTTTTCTGCATCTATTGAGCTGTTCACATGATTTTTATTCTTCAATTTTTTAATATGGTGTATCACATTGATTAATTTGTGTATATTGAAGAATCTGTATATCCCTGAGATCAATCTTACTTTGTTATTGTATATGATCCTTTTAATGTGTTGTTGGATTCTGTTTGCTAGTATTTTGTTGAGGATTTTTGCACCTATATTTATCAGTGATATTGGTCTGTAATTTTCTTCTTTTGTAATATCTTTGTCTGATTTTGGTATCAGGATGATGGTGGTCTTGTAGAATGTGTTGGGAAGTATTTCTTCCTCTGCAAGTTTTCAGAACAGTTTGAGAAAGATGGGTGTTAGCTCTTTTCTAAATTACTGATAGAAGTCACCTGTGAAGCCACCTGGTCCTGGACTTTTGTTTGTTGGAAGATTTTAAATCACAGTTTCAATTTCATTACTTGTGATTTGTCTGTTCATATTTTCTATTTCTTCCTGGTTGAGTCTTGGAAGGTTATACCTTTCTAAGAATATTTCCATTTCTTCCAGGTTGTCCATTTTATTGGTATGTAGTTTCTTGTAGTAGTCTCTTATGATGCTTTGTATTTCTGCATTGTCTTTTGTAAATTCTCCGTTTTCATTTCTAATTTTATTGACTTGAGTCCTTGCCCTCTTTTTCTTGATGAATCTGGCTAAATGTTTATCAATTTTATTTATCTTTTCAAATAACCAGCTTTTAGTTTTATTGATCTTTACTATTGTTTTCTTTGTTTCCATTTCATTTATTTCTGCTCTGATCTTTATGATATCTTTCCTTCTACTAACTTTGGGTTTTGTTTGTTCTTCTTTCTCTAGTTGCTTTAGGTGTAAAGATAGGTTTTCTATTTGAGATTTTTCTTGTTTCTAGAGGTATTGCTATAAAATTCCCTCTTAGAACTGCTTTTGCTGCATCCCATAGGTTTTGGGTGGGCCTATTTTCATTGTTATTTGTCTCTAGATTTTTTTTATTTCCTCTTTGATTTCTTCAATGATATCTTGGTTATTTAGTAGCATATTGTTTAGCCTCTATGTGTTTGTATTTTTACGGATTTTTTTATTTTTTCCTGTAATTGATAACTAGTCTCATAGCATTATGGTTGGAAAAGATACCTGATACAATTTCTATTTTCTTAAATTTACTGAGGTTTGATTTGTGACCCAAGATATAATCTATCCTGAAGAATGTTCCATGGGTATGTGAGAAGAAAGTGTATTCTGTTGTTTTGTAATAGAATGTCTATAAATATCAATTAAGTGAATTTTGTCTGTGTCTTTTAAAGCTTGTGTTTCCTTATTTATTTTCATTTTGAATGATCTGTCCATTGGTGAAAGTGTAGTGTTAAAGTCCCCAACTATTATTGTGTTACTCTTGATTTCCCCATTTATGCTTGTTAACATTTGCCTCATGAATTGAGGTGATCCTATGTCAGGTTCATAAATATTTTCAATTGTTATATCTTCTTCTTGGATTGATCCCTTAAACATGTAGTGTCCTTTTTTGTCTCTTGTAATAGTCTTTCTTTTAAAGTCTACTTTGTCTAATATGAGTATTGCTACTCCAGCTTTCTTTTGATTTCCATTTGCATGGAATATATTTTTCCATTCCCTCACTTTCAGTCGGTATGTGTTCCTAGGTCTGTAGTGTGTCTCTTGTAGACAGCATATATATGGGTCTTGTTTTTGTATCCATTCAGCCAGTGTATGTCTTTTGGTTGGAGCATTTAATCCATTCACATTTAAGGTAATTATCAATATGTATGTTCTTATTACTATTTTCATAATTGTTTTGGGTTTTTTTGTTGTAGGTCCTTTTATCCTCTTGTATTTCCCACTTAGAGAAATTCCTTTAGCATTTGTTGTAGAGCTGCTTTGTTTGTGGTGAATTCTTTTAGCTTTGGCTTGTCTGTACATCTTTTGATTTCTTCATCAAATCTGCATGAGATCCCTGCTGGATAGTGAAGTCTTGTTTATAATTGTTTCCCTTTCCTAACTTTAGCTATATCCTGCCACTCCCTTCTGTACTGAAGAGTTTATGCTGAAAAATCAGCTGATAACCTTAGGGGATTCCCTTGTATGTTATTTATTGCTTTCCCTTGCTGTTTTTAGTATTTTTTCTTTGTATTTAATTTTTGTTATTTTGATTAATCTGTGTCTCGGCATCTTGTTCCTTTGGTTTATGCTGTATGGGACTCTCTGTGCTTCCTGGATTTTATTGACTATTTCCTTTCCCATATTAGGGAGTTTTCAACTATAATCTCTTCAAATATTTTCTCAGACACTTTCTCTTTCTCTTCTTCTTCTGGGACCCCTATAATTCAAATGTTGGTGCACTTAATGTTGTCCCAGACATCTCCGAGACTGTCTTCCTCTCTTTTCATTCTTTTTTCTTTATTCTGCTCTGCAGTAGTTATTTCCACCATTCTGTCTTCCAGCTCACTTATGTATTATTCTGCATCAGTTATTATGCTATTGATTCCTTCTAGAGTATTTTTAATTTCAGTTATTGTGTTGTTCATCAATGTTTGCTCTTTATTTCTCCTATGTCTTTGTTAAATGTTTCTTTTATTTTCTTCATTCTGTTTCTGAGATTTTGGATCATCCTTACTATCTTTCCTCTCAATTCTTTTTCAGATAGACTGCCTATTTTCTCTTCATTTGTCTGGTCTTGTGGGTTTTTACCTTGTTCCTTCATCTGCTGCATATTTCTATGTATTCTCATTTTGCTTAAGTTATTGTGTTTGGTGTCTCCTTTCTGCAGGCTGCAGGGCCACAGTTCCTCTTACTTTTGGTGTCTGTCTGAAGTGGTTGGACTTGGTCCAGAGCTTGTGTAAACTTCTTGGTGGGTGGGACAGGTTCCTGTGTTCTAGTGTGTGGAGCTGGATCTTGTTCTTCTGATGGACAGGGCCTCATCTGGTGGTGTGTTTTCTGGTGTCTGTGAGATTAGTATGGCTTTAGGCAGCCTGTCTGCTAATGGATGGGTTTGAGTTCCTGTCTTGCTAGCTGCTTGGCGTGAAGTGTCCATCACTGGAGCTTGCTGGCCTTTGGGTGAAGCCAGGTCTTAGTGTTTAAATGGAGACCTCAGGGAGAGCTCTCACCAATTAATATTCCATGGGATCAGGAGTTCTCTGGTGGTCCATTTTCCTGGACTCAGCTCTCCCACCTCAGATACTCAGGCCTGATCCCTGGCTAGAGCACCAAGACCCTGCTAGCTTTATGGCACAGAAGAAAGGGAAAAAATGAAAAGAAAGAAGAAAATTAACTGACAAACAACACTCCAAGAGAAATGGTAAAAGCAAAACTAAACAGGCAAAAACACACAGGAATCTCACACACACACACAAAAAGAAAAGATAAAAAAAGAGAGAAACAAAAAAAGAAGAGAGAACAAAAACAATAAACAAACCCCAATAAGAAAACAAACAGAAAAACTAAACTAATTAAATCAGAAAACCAAAGGCAAATCAAACACACATAGCAAACTAAAAAAGGGAACAAACACACAAAAATTAATGTAAAAACAAAAGAAAGATGAAAATAAAGGAAAAAATACTAAACAACAAAGAAGCAAAGTAAAAATAAAAAGCTATAAAATATAGTTAAAAATAAGATAAAAACAAAGGAAAAAATCAAAAACAAGGAAAATACACAAAATAATAAAAAAATACAGTAGAAATAGGAAATAATTTAAAATATATTAAAAATGAAAGCATAAAAAGGAAACAAAAAAGTAGATAAAAATTAAAAGAATAATACAAAAAGAAAAGAAAAAATCTAGTAGAAATAATATTTTTTTTCCTGTGGCCTCAGCTGTCAGTGTCCTTCCCCTACAGTGAGATACAGTCAATCTCTGCCTGCTCAGGAGGTCCTCCCATACGTCTTGGTAGGTCTCTGGACCTGCTGTGGGCTCTATGGGGCCAGCTCAGACTCTGACCAGGCCTTACTTCCATGTGTACTTGCCTCCAAAGTCCACAGTTGCCCTCAAAGTCCACAGCCTCGATTGTGTGAACACTCATCTATTTAGATATTTCACATATGCAGGGTTTACCAAGCTGATTGTAGGGATTTAATCTGCTGCTCCTGTGGTTTAATGGAGAGATTTCCCTTTCTCTTCTTTGGTTGCACTGACTGTGGGGCTCAGCTTTAGCTTTAGCCCCACCTCCATGTGTGGGCCACCTTCTGGTGTCTGTTCCTCACCCATTCAAGAGGGGGAAAAAGCAGCAGCTGATTAAGGCTCACTTGCTCACTTAGGCTGGGGAGGGGGAGGTATATGGCAGTCACAGCTTGGATGTGTGGGGAGTGTCTGGGGCAGCAGAGGTTGGTAGGAAGTTGTTACAGCTTGAGTCATGACATGTGCTCTCCCAGGGAAGTTGACCCTGGATTATGGGACCCTTAGTATTAGCAGGCTGCACTGACTCCAGGGAAGGTGTAGGAAGTGACCTGCCCTTGCTCACAGGACCCTTGAGCACCCACAATCTTGACAATTTTTTTTTTTAATTCAAGAGATTAACTATGTTAGTTTTACTCTGGGCATGAAATGGTGTATGCTATGGATGTAATGTAAAAAGATAACATGTTAAACAAAACTCAGGGTAAGTTGTAATTTTCAGGTAATATGGTTTGATCATTTTTTTGTTTAAATTTTGACCTGGTAAATCAGGATCATGATCAATAAAGAAATGACAACTATTCTTGTTAAAAACCTGGTATTACTGCCAAGATTGTTGAAAGAAACAAACTGTCTACATCCTAGTGCATTTTGCTCAAGTGTGTTTTAAGATTATTCCATGATATACCTCAACAAGCCACTGCTTCATTTCTTCCTGCATCATTTTGACAGAGCTCTTTGGAAAATCAATGCATCAGAGTTGTATTTGGATTTACTGCTGAATCCAATTACTGCGCATTATCATAAAAAGCATCAAAATGAAAATTATTGATGATGCTTGTTTTGTGAGCGTGCGACTGTTAACTCTAAATATAAATATTTTAATGGCACAATTTCTCACTATTATAGAAAGGAAAAAAGAAATAAATTTGTAGTATGGGACAATAAACCACCTACATTTAAACAAAGTTCTTAAAAAAACAAATGCAATGCTATTTTATACACAATTCAGAGTATAAAAGTACACTAAAGTACTCACAAAAGAGTACTTGAAACAGCTATGATTAATAATACTTGCCTAAGATTTTGTGAGAGTATATTTTTATGCAAAGAAAATAGTTTGTTGGGAATGTTGGTTTAAAATTTTATATATGTCTCAACTGCATGTATAATTTAAAGCAGAGGTTGGTAAGCCATAGCCTGTGAGCCAAAGCTGCCCCTCCCATTCATTTATCTGTAGTCTATGCCTGCTTTGCCTTACAACAGCAAAGCTGAGTATTTGTGACAGAAACTTTACAGCCAGCAAAGCCTAAAATATTTTCTATTGACTCCTTACCAAAAAAAATAATAATCTACTGTCCCTGATTTACAGGATTAAATGTGGATATTTTATATAATTGTTTAATATTTCAAGTATATTTTAAACCTTCAAAATGATCTAAATTTGCTGGAAGCAATTGAAACTTCAAAGCTTTAAGTATAAAAAAAGTGTATAGCAAATTAAATTTATTTCTATCATCTATGAATGTCATTTGTAAAATGAAAATTATTTCAATTACAACTACTGTTTGTTATGATTATTTATGGGAATGATTTACCTGTCACATATTCCTACTGACATTTTTCAAAAAAGTATATTTTAAAAAATATATACAATGAAAATATTTACTTGAATAAAATGATGATAGAAAGGATAAAGTTAAATACAAATGGTATGAATTTAAGGAACTGCTGGACAACTAAATGGGCACTGAAATATTTGAGAATGAATGTCCAGGGATTCTGAGTCTAAATAAAGCTTTGTCATTTTCTAAAATCTAGTTTTTCCAGTGTGAGAATGTAATCCATTTTCCTACTATCTCCGTGAGTATTTCCAGTACCAAGATGGTGATGCTTATGGGGAACATGACATTGAGAGAAATAAGAAAACATAAGCTCAACATGGAACTCACTGGAATGAGGGTAGTCCAATTTCAGACACAAAGATTAGAGAATAAAGTACTATGTGTACCTATAATATCTAATTAGTTATAACAGTATACATATTCAGAAAATGTGGTACTTTCACTTCTTATTTTAAATAAGAAACACTCAGAGAGTATTAGCTATATTTGACTGAATTTTGTTTGTTTTAGTTTTAGTGTAGAGCACTTTAAAATGCCCTCAGAAGCAATGACATTTATTAAGTGAAGAAAAAAATGGTGAATTGCATTTTTGGTCTTACGCCTTGATGTTAATTCAAATTCATTTTCCTGGCTAGTTTGTCTTGCTCATTAATCAACTTTTTTGGATTCTTGGACATTAACTTAATGAAAAACATATTGTGAACAGCTTTTACTAATAGTGAAATTTTAATTTTCTTTGGAGGGACAAACATAGTACTCTTTTTTCCGCAAAACAGAAAAACTAAAGATATAGAGCTGTGAGTGTACTCATCACAGTTTTTTATTAATTATAATTAGACTGTGGAAATTATATATATATGAACAAAGTCAATGGGGCTCTCAAACTCTTTTTAACATGTCTACTATTTTATAATATTAGTATGACAATTCATTACCACATTCAAATTTTGAATATTATATAATTCATAAGGTTACATCTTCATTATTTTTAATTATGGGAATTATATTTATTATTAAAATTTAAGGTTATTTTTTCTTCTTTGTTACAACAGCTTTATAAAGACTTGATAAAATAGTAATCATCCTTTAATACACCTATAGTAATTTTGCTGATAATAGCTTTCCATCCAATGTTTAAGATACTTTTTGTTTTCTCATCATTTATTTTTTTCCTGAGGTACTCTTTTTGTATTATGAGTCCTTCACGTTATGAAACAGAACTTTCATGGTAGCATATATGAACACAGAAGAAGTTTGTTATTTCCTCATTGCAAAACTTGCAGTCTCCATAAGAGTTCACATTGCAAAGGTGTAATAAGACATACCTCATAGATTTGTTTTAAGGACAGAACAAAGTATTACATGTAGAAATATTTTGTGAATTTTAAATATTTTTCAAGCTGGTATTATGTAAAATCTGTGTCTTAATTAGGTATGGGCCCATTGTTCTTGATACTCTATTATTTAGTAAATGAATATTCCAAAAAGAGGACTCCTAGTAAATTAGTATGCAGTGCTCCTGTTTAATCATTTAATTGGCTTAAAAAAATGCCAGGAAAAATGCCATAATCATTTTCTAGGAAAAATGTCATAATCATCTGTTTCCTTTGTCAATAGTAGTAATAATAATAATAGCACCAGCAACAATAATGCCACTATATTCATAACATTTATATCATAAATACTTTATACTATTAGTAGTGGTTGAACAATTAATACAATCCAGACACATAGTAATTAGACTGAATACCTGAGAAACATAATTTTGAAAATAAAAAACAATTTAGACTTTAATTTTACAATGCTTTCACATATCTTTTCAGGAATCTCCATCACAAGAGTTGGAAAAGATTGTGATTAGAAATAGAAAATGAAGGGTTTCTCATCAATGCTTTTTCTTTTTCTGACAGGTTAACCAGGCTACTGAACCCCTCATGTATTCACAAGAAACTTCTGATATCCAGGAGCAGGTATACTAACTCATGCTTCTATTCACTTGAAAGCACAGAGGTTACAAGAAGTTATAGAGTTATGATTTTCAAAAAGTAAATTTGATAAATGAGCAGATATTATTATCATAACTAGTCAAAAATCTTTGAATTCAATTTAATGATTGCTAAGCAATTTTTATGCACAAATTATTTGCCAAGTATCATAAGATATTAAATATCAGAAATTAATAATTCACATTTTAAGCAATTTATAATCAGCATAAATGTTCAGAACTTGAGGTTAGAGTGGGTTCAAAATGAAAACAAAATCTTCCTTGACTATACATTTTATTTTGCATTTTGGAGGCTGAAATACTTCCACTGTCATAAGAAGGGCTTTTATCTTATTTCTCTGTTATCTCCTTTATGTTTTAGTACCTTCTCATTTTTTTAAATATTTCATTTGGTTCAGACTTTAAAAATGCTTAAAAATAGTTTATTTGATTTATCATTATCATGTTTATGCCTTATAAATATCTCATAAAGTCAATTAAATACTATCTTTTAAGTAGTGGTAAATATTTTTAGGAGACTCAAAAGGAAATTTTGGCCATGTTAAATCTTAACTTCCATCTACCTTTCTTAAGAGCATATTTTGTGACTATGCAACAAAGATATGTTTAATAATTATGCAATGGAAAAAGACTGACATCCAGAGATTGGACCATTAAACCTTGTAGGCTTCAGTTTATAAACCTAGGAAATAGATTCTATTCTAAACTTGAACATCAAGGTTTTATATACTTTAACTATTATTTTATACATTAAGTGGTTATTACACCGACACATTATGATCAAACAAGACTTTTAGTAAAGATAAATTGTATCATTATCTACCAACTTACAAAGCTAAGCACAATTGAGTACAAGTGTTTAAAATTTTAATGTGTTCTATATCCCCAGGGATATTATTGATTGTAGGGAATGAAGCCAGATGAAAGCCAAGAATGAAATTGCACTACTAAATTGAAATAATATGCGAGTGTTGAATCGACTAGTTATTTCTTAGCACCATTATCATTTAGACAACTCAAACAGACTAGTTACTTGGAGTGTGGTGGGGCCAAACTGTAATGCTTACACATATTTGAGTAATTGCATTGTCTTTTTTAATATTTTTTTCTCAGATTTATCTATACCAATAGTTGCCCAGGACCCGATTTTTAAGATTAAGACCTGTTGGTTATTTAGCATGCACTAAATAAACATTGAAAATATTATGGAATTCCAGGCTATAAATTGCTTTACATATATTAATTTTTTACATTCACTCAGTTATTTTCAGCCACAGACACTATTTTACCTCATTTTATACATGAAGAGATAAGACACAGAAAAATAAATCAATTTGCTAGTAAGTTAGGGAGCCAGGTTTTGAAGCAAAATAGTCAAATTGGAAGCTACATGCTCAAGCCCCACCTTCTAATACATCTCCACTGGCCTGTTGTAATAGCCAGAAACTGATGGAACAATTTATATACTATTGTTAAACTATAGATTTCATCAGTTCTCCTGTAACATCTTTCCCAAGCTGAAATGGCTTTGGGCTATTTATAGACTGCAAAGAACAGTACACAGGTCTGCAAACCCAAAAACCTGGCTTCATGTTCCAAATCCATGAAACTAACCAGTACTGTAAATTTGGCAATTGTCTATTAAAGGTCAATTTTTCCATCCACAAAGTGAAGATAATAGCAAAATTTACCAAATAGATTTCTGTAAAATTAGACTGAGGCTTAGTGTAGTGCTAAATATCAAGTATTAGCCATTGTCATAGGAAGATCAGATACATGATAGAGAAAAAGAGAAATTTCAAAGTTTTTATTTCATTTTTACGTTTTCTTAAATATACCGTTTCTACATGCATGGGAAGCACATTGAGCAATATAAGCTGATAAGAAATTAATGGTTTTATTTTGATTGAGTGCTGTTGTCAGAAGGGAACGTAATGTACTGGTGATTTGACTAAAGGATGAAATGTGCTCATATAAATGAACATTTTAAAGTATGAAAGGCACTATTTCTTCTTAATGTTCTCTTTTTTTTAATATTTTCTTTTCTTTCTTTCTTTATTTATTTTGTTTTGCTGCACTGGGTCTTCATTACTGCATGCGGGCTTTCTCTAGTTGCGGTGAGAAGGGGCTACACTTTGTTGCAGTGTGCAGGCTTCTCATTGCAGTGGCTTGCTGCTGAGCATGGGCTCCAGGACCATGGGCTTCAGTAGTTGTGCCACGCAGACTCAGTAGTTGTGGCTCGCAGGCTCTAGAGAGCAGGCTCAGTAGGTGCTGCACACAGGCTTAGTGGCTCCGTGACATGTGGGATCTTCCTGGACCAGAGCTTGAACCCATGTCCCCTGCATTGGCAGGCAGATTCTTAACCACTGTGCCACCAGGGAAGTCCCTCTTCTTAATGTTTTCTATTATCTTCTCCTCTATTCTCTTCTTTTCCCCATGATCCATTTGTTTATTTCCCCAGAACCCATATTATTCACCTCTTACCACTTTCTCTAAATGGTTTAGAACCCTTAATCTTTAATCTTGAATGGAACTTGTTTTGCATTTTGGTTTCATTCAACTCAAAAAATATATTTATAGTCTTCTATGTTTTCAATTATGTATTGGAGGAAGAACAAAATTAGCTCACCACATTTTACCTAAAATTTGACAATTTTTTGTTTGTTTGCCAATATTGACATATGTATTATATCATTAATAAATGTTCCTTTTTTAGCAATATTTACACTTTTTGAAGGCAAACATTGCATATAACAACAAAGGGCAAATAATACAGATGAGTCTATAAAGAAAGAATAAATGTCATAATATTTTAAATACATATACATTTTACTCAAATAATTAAGGACATTTTAGTTATTTTCTTCATGAGTTTGCATGTGTGTTTCAAAATGTGAAGTAGTTGATAACACTCTTCTAGATATAAAAGGAAAATATAACTTGCTTTATTTTTGTTTGTCCAAAATATTAACTTTTCTGAAAGTCATATTTTTTGCAGATCCCACTAAAATATTGTCTCAGTTGTATTTTTTTTCATATTTTAGTTGGAAATATAACATACAATGACCATAGTTCATGAAATCACATATGGAACAAGTGTCACTATTCATATCTAGAAAAAAACAAATCACTAAATGAAAACTACTACATGAAAACCATCCTAAAAATTGCTCAACATGGGATTTCCCTGGTGGAGCAGTGGTTAAGAATGTGCCTGCAAATGCATGAGACATGGGTTTGAGCCCTGGTCCAGGAAGATCTCACATGCCATGAAGCAACTAAGCCCGTGTGCCACAACTACTGAGCCTGTGCTCTAGAGCCCATGAGCCACAGCTACTGAAGCCCGTGCACCTAGAGCCCATGCTCTGCAACAAGAGGAGCCACCACAATGAGAAGCCCGCACACCGCAATGGATAGTAGCCCCAACTCACCGCAACTAGAGAAAGCCTGCACGCAGCAACAGAGACTGAAAGCAGCCTAAATAAATAAATAAATAGCTCAATATTTACAAGCAAAGTAATAATTTTTACATAACCAATTTGCTTGTAGGATGTTGCTTTGTAAATATTATTTTATATTTTTATATCAAAACTACGTCAGCCCAACAAAAACCTACTTCTGAGAGGTGAATTTAGAATAACTTGATTATATATATAAGATCAAATCTGAATTATTTCAAAAGGAGGAAAAAAGAAGGAAAAGAAACTGTCTTCTTAAAGTTTCATTAATCTAATCTGAGCTGCCTCAGGTACAGGTGAAAAAATCATATTATTGTAATTTGGTGGCTTCAGGAGAGGGAAGGAGGGAGGTAGGAAGGAAGGAAAGAAAGAAAAGAAAGGAAAGAAAAACTATATAGCATATGGTGGCAGGGAAAATAGAGGCAGAATAAATCATTTTCGTATAATACTATACTTTTCTTACAAAGATGCAACCTTTATCATTCAAAAGTCCAAAAATGTGGAAATGTCTCTAATGAGACTCACAGTAAGCCACATTTTAACTTGCACTAATAATTTGGTTATAAGGGGCCCAATGACTTTACATTGATTCTTATTGATCATGAAATTATTATTATTTTTTTTTGAAATTCACATCGAGTACATTGTTGCTCTCAATAATTGCAGAAGTGAAACTTCTAGGTGACATTTTAGGGGGCTCCAAAGAGCTCCAGTTCTTTATATCTTAGACCAGAAAGAATTCAGTGAGAGGGAAAGTGATAGATAAGAAGTGATTTGTTAGAATAAAACACGTGTGAGGCTTACAAGTGGGTGGCAGAGAGGGTGCTGCCCCAAGGACTTAGTGGGCTACAGTTTACAATCAAAGAAGAAGTGGGGAGGGGGAGAAGACCACCTTCTTCTTCATTCTTGAATAGATGTCAAGCTTCCATCATCACTCCTCCTCAACGTCAGGTGGGGGAGTTTGTCCCTACATGGTCAAGCCGGGACTGTCATGATACAATGGAAAAGAGCAAAAAGGTGGTATCATATACTAAAAATGGTAAATCATTTCAGGTTTCTGTATAATGTCACCTTTGTCTTCTATTTTTGTTTTAGTGTGTGCAGAGAAACACAACCTAGGAATCATTAACTTACTGAGCTCATTGGGCAGGAGGTGGGTCTCACACCACCATTGTTTTAGGATATGTCTCATGCTTCTGTTGCATGGTTTTGCTGCTAATCAAGCCTGCTTGATTTTACAGGCTTGGTTAAGCAAACATGCTTTCTTGAATGATCATTAATTTACAGGGGTCTCCCATACTATTTTCTTGACTACAAGCCCCTACTTTGTCCCTTTCAGAAGGTCAACACATTTTGGTAGAAGAATCAGTAGAATTCAGTTTTATGGCTCATTGAATTGATACTAAGTCTGCTTCACAGTTTTTTAACTTTGTTTTACTTTTTTGCATGGTTGAATATTTCACTTCTGTTACTGGTACATTATGACCAGTAACTTATAAAGTATAAATGCTCAAAATTTCAGCTGAGATACGTATCATGTATTTTAAGGAATGGTGAACAAATTTTAAAATATCAGTTATAGATTCACACTTAATGTAAGTGAACAACAACAAAAAAAACCCACTGTGGGAATACGTAGAGACAAATTGGATGAAATTTCTGCTTATAGTTCTAAAATAAGATATACTTTGACATTTCTTAGGAAATATGTCCCAGACTTTTTTAAAAGTTACATTTAATAAATAACAACACAGACTCTGAAATGTTTGATGATGCACAGAAAAAAGTTTGAGAAACTGCTATGTCTGATTGTTTCTGAATAGAGAGTATGATTGATCTATTTACATTATAAGTAATTACCAACTCCAAATTTGATAACCTCTCAATCCAAATGGTTTTGGTAGCTAAGCGTCACTCATTTCAAAGAAATAAGTTTTCTATCCATATTCATTTTATTACTAAGATTAGCAACTGGATATATATTAATACCAGTCTTCACAAATAAACACAGAATTATGATATCATAAGTACTATTACGCTGTCACAAAATGTGGAGAACAATCAAATGCATTTGACATAAGAAGTCTAGGTAATTGCCTAAGGCCACATATTAAAGAATAATTCATCTACAATCAAATATCTTTTGATATTTTTGGAATGTGTAATTCTCCCGTTCAGGAATTAGAATCTTAGACTTGGCAATGATCTCAGTTACCTCTTAATATTGTACATTGATTTATCTGAAAAAGATTCTCCTTTTAGAACATCCTGGATATGTGATTTTTGGCTTTTGCCCCACTATGGTGTTGTATTAAAGACAGCAATTCTCATTTCCCTTTTGTTACATCAAAGTTACTACAGACTTATTTGTTGTACTTGCATTATACTTACAACACACCTCTACCTATGATTTTATTTTACTTTCATCATGACATATGAAATAGACAAGGTGGATATTGGTATCTCCACTTTGTAGCTAGAATCATAGTTGATAGATATTATAAATTTTAAAGATGTTATATCCAATAAATGTGAGATCAAATACAACCCCAGTCCTTCTGATTTCTAATCAGGACTCATTTTACCCCCTACTCTACAGACAAATTTCCCATTAGCCTTTTCAACCTTTGCTTTTTTTTTTTTTTGATAAAAGATATTACATTAAAGATTTTTTGCATGTGAATCCCCTTTATTTGACAGCATTTCTCATGGTAGCTCTACAA
Organism: Lagenorhynchus albirostris; assembly: GCF_949774975.1. Taxonomy (NCBI): domain Eukaryota; kingdom Metazoa; phylum Chordata; class Mammalia; order Artiodactyla; family Delphinidae; genus Lagenorhynchus; species Lagenorhynchus albirostris. Next base: position 84,756,761 of record NC_083106.1, on the reverse strand, counting down.
TGCAGGTTTTCAAGATCTAGGGTGCATTATTCCTTTAATTATCTGAGTATCCTTAAGTTACCAGATTTTTCATGATACTCCTCTTGATACTCCTCTCAGAAAGGTAACCAGTATGTAGGAGTTTCTGTCATCCTGGTCATAGTGATCATACTGGTCATACTGATCAAGAAATGCACACTACCTAGTATAGTCTATACAGGACAATTTCCAGTGGTTATCTTTCTTGTATTGGACACTGAATTTCAATTAGTAAATTCACTATTTAAAAGTCACATCACTTTACTGGTTAGTTTTCAGCAAAGGATAATAAAAAGCCTTCAACAGGGACTTCCCTGGTGGAGCAGTGGTTAATAATCCACCTGCCAATGCAGGGGACATGGGTTCAAGCCCTGGTCCGGGAAGATCTCACATGCCACGGAGCAACTAAGCCCGTGTGCTGCAACTACTGAGTCTGTGTTCTAGAGCCCACAAGCCACAACTACTGAGCCCGAGTGCTGCAACTACCGAAGCCCATGTGCCTAGAGCCCATGCTGTGCAACAAGAGAAGCTACCGTGATGAGAAGCCCACACACTGCAACAAAGAGTAGCCTCGACTCGCTGCAACTAGAGAAAGCCCATGCACAGCAACGAAGACCCAATGCAGTCAAAATTAAATTAATTAATTAATTAGTTTGTAAAAAATAAAAATTTATCAAAGAAAAACCTTTAACAGGTAATACCGTGGATCCAGTTCTTACAAATTCTTGTACATGCAGAATTTTTTAATCGAAATATGTTCGTTTATATCAATTCTTGTTAAACACAATCCTCTTGAATTCTGTGCATCAGTCTCTTCTGTCAAGAACTTCTTGAATCCATCCATAATATTATTTCTTTTTCTGCCTCCTGTCATCTACAGAATTGATAAATATACCTTCTTTATTTTGATCCAAATTGTTGAAAAACAATTGCACAAGACAAAGCTGTGAATTTTAGATGAGCATCTCTGAGCCTTGGTTTCCACATTTCTAAACTGATACAGTTGAGGTAGATAATATTAGTGGTCTCTTCCAGCTCTATAATTCTATGCAAGTGAATAATAGCCATACTGTGCTAAGTAAATATTTTTAGAATATATATATATATATACACACACACACATATATATTATACTTAAAACATCCAAAGTCTCTAGTTCTTTAATAATTTTATCATTAAGTATTCTTTTTAAATTCAACATATATACTAGAAATTCTCAAGTATAGGATTTATAACTCACCAGTATGTTGTAATGATCCATAAGACATTGCCAATTAATTTGTTAATACTAATAATTATCTACTTTATTGTTATTTTAAAAATTTTGTATTACATTTCATTCCAAGACTGTTTACTAACACTTTGTTAAATAGAACTAAACATTCATCCATCCAACCAACCACCTTGTTCAAACATTGTGAATTGGTAAAAATCAAAGAATGAGCATAAACATGTAAACACATACACTGATAAATTGAAACAAAACATACATTGATTTCACATATGGTATATAATGATAACAGTCAGAGAACAAGTAACCTAGTCTGAATATAACAGTGGATGTGTGTGTGGGTTTGTGTGTGTGTATTTATGTGAAAAAATCTGGAAGTCTAAATGGATTGGATGGGAATTATTGAGAAGTTTAACGAGTGTGAATTTTAGTGAAATGGGTAGCAAGAGGTGATACTTTTTTAGCAGTTCTGGTTGAGGAAAGGTTTGCTCTAACAGGGACCCTGAGATTTCCGATTTAATTAATTATATGTTATGAGACTGGGGGGAGTCAGTGGACTGGTAGGTCAGAGGAGGCTTCTTTCTGGAAATAATATTTGACCTGATTGATGAGAGGATAGCTGCTTAGTAGCAGTGCAGGGATATGTGTGGTGGTAGAGATTCAGTATTTCAGGCAAAGAAAATGACATGCAAATGTGCTGGGGAACAGGGCAAACAGTGGTTCTAGAGTAGTGGGTGAGGTGAGTGTTAAATATGAGGACATAGAGGACAATGGGGCCGTATAATTATTTTCTAAGTATAAAATCAGTGGAAGGCTATAAGTAGAAAAAATAATAACCCTGGGAAAAATAGGAAAATAATGTAGAAGGGCAAGAATCAAAGAAGGAAGTTCATGGTTGTGGTCCAGACAAGAGATTATAAGGACTTGGAGCAGTATGATAGCAGTGAGATAAGGAGAATGAGACAATTTTAATTTAATTTGAAAATATATTACTTGTTAATATAAAGGTTTTGTTTCTAATGGGTTGAACTTCACATTTCCTTAAAGAGCACATAAATTTTACTGTGTTTTAAAGAAAAGTTCACCTTTCAAGATGAGAAATGTATATATAAGTTGATCATAAAGTATATGATTATATGATTGTAATTGAGCGTGAAATTATATATGAATATGTTAATTTAAAATTTTGGAAAAAATAAAATTTGAAAATTTTTGATATTTTATAAAATTTTCCAAGATAACTTGAGAGATGGAACAAATAAAAATACAAAAAAATAAAGTATTATGTTAGAGAATATAAAGTTTACATGAAATCATAACGAGATGAATACACCAGTAAAATATAGGATATTTTAGGATATAGGATATAGGATAATGCATTAGGTATAAGAGCCAGTTTTAGATCACCAGCAATCCCTTTGAATTCTAATTTTTGTATATTTTGGTGAAAGATTCTGCCATGTCCTGTGATCACTGTTAAAAACAATCATCTCACACCAGTTAGAATGACCATCATCAAAAAATCTACAAACAATAAATGCTGGAGAGGGTGTGGAGAATAGGGAACCCTCTTGCACTGTTTGTGGGAATGTAAATTGATACAGCCACTATGGAGAACAGTATGGAAGTTCCTTAAGAAACTAAAAATAGAGCTACCATATGACCCAGCAATCCCACTACTGGGCATAAACCCTGAGAAAACCATAATTGAAAAACAGTCATGTACCACAATGTTCATTGCAGCTCTATTTACAATAGCCAGGACATGGAAGCAACCTAAGTGTCCATTAACAGATGAATGGATAAAGAATATGTAGCACATATATACAATGGAATATTACTCAGCCATAAAAGAAATGAAATTGAGTTATTTGTAGTAAGGCGGATGGACCTAGAGTCTGTCATACAGAGTGAAGTAAGTCAGAAAGAGAAAAACAAATACCATATGCTAACACATATATATGGTATCTAAGAAAAAAAAAGGTCATGAAGAACCTAGGGGTAAGACAGGAATAAAGACACAGACCTACTAGAGAATGGACTTGAGGATATGGGGAGGGTGAAGCTGGGACAAAGTGAGAGAGTAGCATGGACATATATACACTACCAAACGTAAAATAGATAGCTAGTGGGAAGAAGCCACATAGCACAGGGAGATCAGCTCGGTGCTTTGTGACCACCTAGAGGGGTGGGATAGGGAGGGTGGGAGGGAGGGAGATGCAAGAGGGAAGAGATATGGCAACATATGTATGTGTATAACTGATTCACTTTGTTATAAAGCAGAAACTAACACACTATTGTAAAGCAATTATACTCCAATAAAGATGTTAAAAAAAATCACTCTTGCCAGGGGTATGGGGTACTATAGTGGGGAAAATGTCAGTTATAAGTACATCCCTAATTTTGAGTATAGAGCAAGGTTTTATATGGCAAAAATTCTGGCAGGGTCACATAGAGTTGGGGAGAGTCTGGTCTCAAAAAGTCTTTCCTTTGACAATGCACTCTTTTTCCCTTAAATAGAATTTTAAAAAAATGTATATCACGAAGCCATTCCCTTCTTTCTTAAAAGAGAAAAATATTAAAATTTACCCGTCTCCAAAAATATACACCTCAAAGTTATATCTAAAAATCAAATTCGAATTCCTCTTTAAGTATCTAGTTATTACTCTTCTTAACAAAAATTAATCCATCCAGTGTAAAATAGTTGAATGAAAACAGAATCACCAAAATAACAATTCTCACTTGGAAAGGGAAAAAAAAGGCAAATACATTTGGTTGACATTTTCCTTTAACAGGAATAGCAAGAATTTCCCAAGAAGTGAAGTGAGTCTTTCGTTAGTCTATTTGCCCTAAACTGCCCACTGACCATATCAACCACGCCCATTCATTGTCTTACATGGCTGATACTGAGAGTTGTAGCTTAGCTGGGTTATGTGATTATGTTGATTGACAGATTATGAGGTTATTAGCACCTCTATGGCTTCATAAACTAAGCAAGTAATCTTATCTTCGTATGATATTTGAATGTTGACATTGTCCTGAAAAATTCATAATTCAACAGCAGGGTAACACTCAGATCTCTAGCCCTCAAAATTATGCCTTCCATCTTTGTAAATGCCTGAGGGTAATATGAAATATGTTCCTCCAAGCTAGATCCAAAAATGTTCTGTAGCTGTGGTTCATGGGGCCTCTCAGAGGTCAGGCGTCTTCCACTTCTCTGGTCCTAATGATTATTCTTCTCTTATGCTCAGCTTCTCTGTAAACTGCCTTTGTAATAGATGCAGTTTTGCATAAAGAAGTCAGATTTTTTCATTTCTGCAAAGTTCACGATTATTTGACTTCCAGCTCCTTTTTGTCGTTGGGTGAAGGGAGAAGGGACTTCTTTTAACATACATGCATGTTTTCTTCTCTGCTTTCATACTGGCCAATTTAGTTTGAAATCATAATAAAAAACAAAAAAAAACAGTAAATCCTCAAATTCTAAGCCTTTTATTCTCTCATTCTCACCACTCCAAACCTCTAGTATCATCTAAATTTAAAGATGTAAAAGGTAAGGATTTATCCAGCTTGTTTGCTGTTGCAAAAAATGTATTTCAGCCAGACAGGAAACAACTTTTTTTTTCCCCACTTTCCAGAGCTTAAATCTGTTTTCTACAATTTACAGTTTGCTCTTACAACATTCTGCTCTGTTATCAATTTCTGTATGTTTCTGGACACTGGTTGCTACACATATAAGTCACTCAGGTCGAACTCATTCAAGACAGGAGGAACTTCTCTCTCTATTGGTTCTTTCAACTGCAGTGGCAGCAGTGGATGTAGCACCGTAAACAGAAGTCTACAAAGCATGAATAATGGAATCATGCCTTCATCTCTCCCTCTTCTCTCTTCCACCCTGCCTTCTCTTCCAGCCTCTCCCCTTACCCCCTCTCAGCTCAGCTCCCTTCTCTTTGTAGCCCTGACTTATTCATAGTGCATTTAGCTTTCTCCATTTGACTTTGAAGCATGGTCATCAAAAGAACAAAATTGTACATCCTTTGGGCTTAGTAACCTCTGGGAAGTCCTGTTTTTATCTTCGTTATGTTAATATCAGGAATCAGTTTTGATTAGCTTTGTTTCATAACACGTCCCTACTCTTTCTACCACACAAAGTAGTGCATATGTTTGCAGAACTGGGGCATGGATCTGTCCACCTTGAAGTTTCTGTAAATGCTACCCTAAAGAGAATGGGTTAGTTCTTAAAGAAGGTACACTAACAAAAAGACAACTAAGGTGCAAAATGAAAATTCAAAAAGGAATAAATAGAAAATTTTAATAAATTATTTTTGATTTCATTTATAATTCAAGTAATACTAACTAGAACAAAACTTATCTCCTTGACCTCTTCAACTTGCAAAATTGTTATAAACAGTGTCACATAAAATGTGACAAAATGATTTAAGGGAAACTCTCATGCTTCGCTTGAGTAGGATAAAATTTAACTTTTGTAGAAGTCAGTTTGGAATCTGTATCAAGACATTTAATACTGTTCACTATTATAATTAGGTCATATGTATACTTCTATTAATTTACCTAAGAAAAAAATAATAAATTCACAGTAGACTTATATAGACTACTGTTCACTCTATAATTTTTTATCTTAATAAAATGTAAATCCTACAAAAATCAAACATAAAACACTTTATGTATGCATAGGTATGCTATAATAAAGATAAATTTAAGATGAAATAAATTTATTAAAGTGATTTTTATAGCAAATATAAAACTTCAGAAAAATATAAACATTTATTTAAAAGCAAGATGCAAGAGATTATGTGAATATGTATATTCTGGATACCAGCCCTTTATCACATTTATGTATTGTAAATATTTTCCATTCTATGCATTATCTTTTCATTTCCTTAACAATATCTTTCTAAGAGCAAATTTTAAGTTTTGATAAAGTTCAATTTATCAATCTTCTTTTGCATGAAATTTTGTTTTTGTGTCCCTTGTAAGGCACTTTTGCCTCCTTCAATATTGAATAGATTTTTTTTCGTCTTATTAACTTTAGACCTTTTCTAGTTTTACGTTTTGCATTTAGGTTTATCATTCATTTTGAGTTAATTCTTGTGTATTATGTGAAGTAAGGGTCAGTGTTCATTTTTTCCCCAGTGGATTTGTAGTTGTTTCAGCAGAATTTGTTGAAAATATTTTCCTTTCCCCCACTGAATTGTCTTACTATCCTTGTTGAAAATCAGTTGACCATATACATGTGGGCCTGTTTCTGGAGTCTCTGTTCTGTTCCAGGTGGAGGTATCTAATAAGATGTTTGAAATAGGAAATTTGAGCTTTTTTTTTTTGCTGAATATCAGCAATATATCTTTGCCCAGCCCACTGAGAAAAGCATCTCTCTTCAAGAAAGGCTACGTACCGCCGTCAAGCTTGCTCTTCAATTCTTAAATTCTGGATTGAAATACTTATTTCTTATGGGCTAGAACTAGAGCCAAGACCTACAATTATAAGGCAAAGGAAAATACGAAAACTTGGGTTTAGACTTTGTCAAATGCACAATGGCACCAAGTATTTGGGCTCCCTAAATGTTTACTAAACGTATTCATGTATTATTTATGTGGAAAAACTTACAGGAGAAAGAACTGAAAATGCCTGAAAGACAGCTTAAGGATCTGGCAGCTGTTTCTGCAAAGACAATCAGGAATCTGGATGTCACCAGACTACTCAGCTTTTTCTTGGTCCTATTTATGCCACATAAAGTCATCTTCCAGGGCACTGGGGTCACTGGCCGGGTTTCCCTGGCACTGGCATAGGTGTGTGGGCCTTTCTGTCCCTAGACTCCAAGAAAAGCAAATCCTTCACAGAAATGGATTCAACCACCATCTGAGAATAGTGCTCCTCCCATCTCACAGAGGTTCAAGAAATACTTTCTGTTACTGCAAAGGTTCTCTCTTATTTCCCTCCATTTATCTAGGTATCAAAACCTGAGGAAAGAAGGAAATTGGTCCAAAATATTAAATTTATTATAAACAGGAATTTTAAATAAACATGAGGGCAATTTTGAAGACATAATAGAAGAGACTATGAAATTCAGTTTTAGTGGCTCATTTAAAAGGAGAGAAGGATTGTTGAAGAACATGGATTCAGAAGTATGTGACCCAGTGGACCCAAGGGATCTAAGTTCGTATTCTGATTTCAGCATACATCTTAGAAAGGTCACCTCTGTCCTGTATCTTAATGAGAGCTACACATGTTATTAGGAGAACTGCATGATGTCTGCTTAACTATGCTTATGTAATAACAAGTAAATTTAAAATTATATTCTAGACAATTCCTTTCCCACTTAAAAAAAAAAGAGATCATGTGAATATGAATCATAGAGTGTGATTGTTCTTAGATAATACTAATAAACATACACCAGATTCATAGAAAGTGAAAAAATTGAGAAAACAGAGAAAACATAAAGACCTAAATTAAGAACCACATAGGTATTATACAAATGTGAACAGAAAATGATAAAGAACTAAATAAAACATATGCTAAAATACTTAGAAATCACAATGAAATAAGTAATTTGAATACTATATATTAAAAATTCATGACACATATATCATGGCATATGAAGAATGTGAGGAAATACATTTATGAGGAAATCTTTATTAATATAGATGAGCAAAACAAATAAAATATTATAAAATCACATGTGAAAAATAACAATACAATACTGTACCAGCAATAACAGCAAGTGTAAGAAACCAGGAGTAATACCACAGATATGACATTTCACCCCTAAAATAAGCACTGGGGAATCTAATAACATAATTCCTTACATGTACTGGTTAAATGAATAAAACAAATTGGCCATTTGTAATAGATGATAAAATGTATTTAATAAAAAAGTTTTATTCTCTCCTGATTTGAAAAAGGATTTTTTTTTAGAAAATTAATAATTGAAATATATATGTCTTCGACATGATATATATTATTTAAAAATCACACTCTGGGGTCATATTTAATGTTGAACACCTACATGTAGTCAGCATCAGATAAAATGAGAATATGAAAATTTCTTATCAATATTACTATTTCATAATTTGATAGAGTTCTAGATAATTCAGTAAGTTAAGATATATACTGGTGAATTATAAAATAATGTAAAATGAGAGCTAATTTTATCATTTTTGGTAATGATGTGATTTTCTAGTAGAAAAACAAAATATATTGAAGTTAGTAAGTAAGTTCAATAAGTGGCTGGTTAAGAAACAAGTATATAAAATCAATTATATTTCTGTATGGTGATAATAATCAAATAGAACTTATAAAAATAAAAAGGATCACAAAACAGCAAAATTATTATATATGTAAAATTAAGAAAGCAATATTACTGAGAGACTTTAGAAAACTTTTAATCAAGATTGATGAGAAAACATCAAATAACATTTTTTTCAAAGAAACAACTCTAATAAAGTGTTGATTATGTTATGAACTCCAAATAATTATAAAAATTAATATAAACAAAAATAACCATAAATTTATTTTCACTTAATTACTTATTATGTAGCAAGTATCTCTAACTCAATTTTTAAAAAGGAGCATAATGATACAGGTATATCCTGTCAACAATTGGAATTAGTCTAAGGCCTCAATAAAAAATCATAATTTTGTCTTTAGAATTATATTATGGATAAGCTATGTTTTAATTATTAATCTTATATGAAATAGTATTTTTCTTCAATTAATATGTGTTCCCTGGAAAATTAAAAAAATATTATAAATAAAGAAATATAATCTAAAAAGTATATACCCCCAGAAGTGGGATTGCTAGATCATATAATAGTTCTATTTTTTCTTTTTTTGAGGGTCTGCCTTACTGTTTTCCATAGTGACCACACTAATTTACTTTCCCACAAACAGGGCACAAGGGTTCAGTTTTCCACATCCTCACCAATACTTGCTCTTTCAGCTTTATTCAGATCATAGCCACCTAACAGGTATGAGGTGACCACTTATTTTGATTCACATTTCCCTGATTATTAGTGTTATTGAGCACTTTTTTATGTGTATTCCTTTGTCCATATTTTTTTTTCAAAAATAATTTGGCAAAAACCGTGTGAGCAAGTCACATAGGATAAATACCTCTGGTTAAAGACCATAGGCAATTATTCATGTCATTCAAATTAAAAAACTGTTTTGAAATTGCAGTAAGGTACAGTTTTCCCTAATTAATCAAATCAGAAAACCTTAAAATATGCAAGTTTACTTAATTCTGGAGATGTCACATATAAAACTTTAGTATATAATCATTGTTTGAGATATTCTAATTTTAGGTATCTCTACTAATATTCTAAAATAAAAATATTTTGTTAATTTTATGTCATTGAAAAAGTTCCTCCACTTTCATTATGTGAAATCAAAAGAATTATACATTGTCAAAAACAGTCATTTCAACCTTATGAAAAACCATGCAGAAACACATAAACAGGAAGTACATATGACCAAAATGTTAATAGTATTTGGGTTTTGGTAGGCTGTGACTTTCTTTTTTTCTTTCTAATTTTTTATTTTTGGATTTTACATAGTTTATATGCTATTTATGCATATTTTTGTAATAAAAATAAATAAAAATAATCTTTGAAATATACAACTGCTTATATTTGAATTGGACTTGATTATGAATGGACTTTTTAAAATAAAGGAAAACACCTCTGTTTAAAGATCACATAGGACATTATTTTGCTTTGAATTATTAAAACAGAGCTTTTCAAAATTTGGTCAATTTGGTCAATATAGATTTTAAATCTATAAGTGTATACATAGTTATTCATAACAAAGAATATTTATCCTTATAAATTTTTTTGTTTGTTTACCAAAGAGGATACAAAACTGTACTTGGGGGCTTCCTTGGTGGCACAGTGGTTGAGAGTCTGCCTGCCAATGCGGGGGACACGGGTTCGTGTCCTGGTCCGGGAAGATCCCACATGCCGCTGAGCGGCTAGGTCCGTAAGCCATGGCTGCTGAGCCTGCGCGTCCAGAGTCTGTGCACTGCAACGGGAGACACCACAACGGTGAGAGGTCCGTGTACCCCAAAGAAAAACAAAAACAAAAAAACACTGTACTTGGTAAATACTGAATTAGTGCATGTAAGCCAGCAGGGGTGGAAGAGTTACCCTAGCTGAGGTAACTCAAACTCCTCATTTTTTGGAGGAGTAAATACTCCCTTGCTTAAATAAACCAAAGGGAGAGGAGACAAGCATACTTTAAAATCAATGAAAAGTAGCTGAAAAGGATTCCTAATTTTCTGTTATTTCACTGCATTTTTTGAATCTGTGCATTTAATCACATATAAATTAAATCATATAGCTACTATGGTTAGCTAAAATCAGTGAGCTAAATGTACCTATAAAATATTGTCCCAGTTGATGAAGTAAAATACAAAACATTAATTAAAATATGAAGTTTATTTATTTAATTTATATGTTATAATTTAACAGATATTATACATAATGAAAATAGTAAAGAATATTAATTATATTGAATCTATGTATTAAGGACATCTGACAATGATATTTGTATTTTATAATTATTTCTCCAACAGTGAAAGCTTCATTTGTCAGGTGGTTAGGCTCTATTGCATTAGCAAGGATGATATAATGAGAGAGTTAACTATTAGAATACAGTTTATTTTTAAACTATATTTTTAAACTATAAATTTCAATTTTTAGGAATTTATTTATTGAGTTCCTACTATACGTCAGAAGCTTTGCAAATATACAGACTTGTAAAATCCCTATTGTAAAGGTAATTACAAGTTAATCATAATTGTTTTAATAAAACACTGTTGAATCACAGTATTTATTTGAATGTTCATTGCTAAACATGATCAACTGCAGTATATTTTGTTTAATTTGAACCATATACTGTATATATTGATCAATACTTACATAAATCTATGTCTTTTGTCTACCTGCTATCTACCTATACTTATTTTTTTCTTAAATATTATCAATTTTAAGTTTAATTCAGCATTAGTAATATAGGATGCTGTGCTACACTCTTTCATGTGCACAAACTGTTAATTTTTATGTGAATATAAAATATCTCTAGGAAGTGCTCTCTACAAACAAAATAAATGGTTAGCCATATGTTAGATATTGTTAATACAATTCACAGCACATATTGTAAAAGCACAGCATCCCTTTCCAAGCATGTTAGAAATACTCTTCAACAGTATATTTGCAGGTTATAGAACCATTATTTATGAATACATCATAAAAAACACCTAAAATATCAGTATATATGAAGCTCTTTAGAAACATCAGTATCCCAATCTGGTTAAAGGCTTACTTTATTTTTACTGAAGGGCAATTGGCATACATGACACTTGAATTCAAAATATTTTTTCCATCTTAAGCATGTAGGAGGTTGGTAATACTCTACTTTTTTTTTCTATTTACTTTTTTTGAAGAGAGATAAAACTGTCTTGACAGTACATAAAATTTGTTTAATTCTTTCAGTAGGTATGAGTTTTGTTTGGGAACAGAGTTTAGCAGCCAACTTTAAAAACCTGTAGATTAAGTGGAAATTTAAGCACTCGAAACTGTTGCAGACAAATTATAGAAGATATTGAATTCAAACTATAACTTTTATGAAAAGTGTAAGTCGAAACTGTCTTGATACTGTCTGAATATTAAACTCTGGCCAGTGTTTTCCTATTGCTTTTTTCATTACCATCCGATTCTAAGACTGCTTTGAATATAATGTTCTTATCCAGTTTTTGTGGTCCTACTCTTATTTCTTTTTTAATTTCCACGTTTCTCCTACCACTAGCCATTAAAAAAATCAGCGCTCTTTATCCTCTATTCATTAGTCTTCTTCCATCTCTTTTTTTCATCTTTTACTTAAATAAAAGCCTCTAAATAAATATTTTTCTGTCTTCAGTGGTGCTTTCCAGGAAGGAGAAGTTTTACATACTGCCTTTTCTTCTTCTTGACTATTGTGGACTGTGGCATCTAACCAGGGTCCATCAGTCTGTGGGGAAGCCCAGGGTCCTAGTGCCAATTTTACATTTCCATTTCTCTCAGCTTTCTCTCAGCTGAGTAAGCAATCAAAGTGATTGTCAGCAATGTTACTTTGTTCGGTAGCAACCTGAATCTGCTAAATCGAAACTGAGATTTCACCTCACTCTTTGAAGAACCTGTACAAAGGAATTTCACAAACTCCTTCCCAGGATACTACCTTAATGTTCTATACTTTTTTGCATTCTATGGATGAACTAAAAATTAATACAGAATGAATACATGGAACACCAAGTACTTTTAGGGCAGTAAAAATACTCTGTATGATACTATAACAGGAGATACGTCATTATACATTTGTCCAAACGCATAGAATGTACATTAAAAGTGAACTGTAATGTAAACCATGGACTTTGGGTGATAATAATGCGTGAAAGTAGGTTCATCAATTGTAAGAAATGTACCACTTTGGTGGAAAATGCTGATAATGGGGGAGACTGTGCATGAGTCAGGCTAGGAGTATATGGGAAATCTCTATACTTTGCAGTAAATTTTGCCTGAAGTTAAAATTATTCAAAAAACAAAGTCTATTTTAAAAAGTATTATTGGGTAAAGGAAAATGTGAAATATTAAATATATATATACTTAAATATACAATGCAGCACTGCTTGTAGTGATAAACAGCTAATGATTATCAATAGGGGATTAAAGAAATTATGACATATCCTTAAAAATGGAATACTGTGTAGTCACTAAAACAATAAAGGAATAAGAAAAAAATTCAAGACATTATGTGGAGCCAGCAAGGCACAAGACAGCTTTCACAGGAATGCTAAAAGAATGTGTAAGTGTAATTATACATGCATGTGCTCACCTACACATACATAAGCAAATGGTTTCTAGAATGGTCACAAGAAATGGTAAGCATGGTTGGCTGTGCAGGGGATGAGGGACAAAGGGATCACCCTCAGGAGGAAGGCTATAGTCTTTGCGATGTTCGTTTGTTTTTCATGCTTGTTTAATCATGTACTCTTTTTTTTTTTTTTTTTTCTTCAGTACGTGGGCCTCTCACTGCTGTGGCCTCTCCTGTTGCGGAGCACAGGCTCCGGACGCGCAGGCTCAGCGGCCATGGCTCACGGGCACAGCCACTCCGCGACATGTGGGATCTTCCCGGACTGGGGTACAAACCCATGTCCCCTGCATCGGCAGGCAGATTCTTAACCACTGCGCCACCAGGGAAGACCCACATGTACTCATATTTTAAAAATAAAAGTATATAGCATTTGATTAAAAATTAATATAAGCATATTTAGAATATGTGAATGATACAATGCCTGTGCCTTAACAAACATGTTGGTATAGCGTAGTATGAATTTAATTATGATAGGATAATAAGAGAAGAGTAAGAGGTTTATTTTCTACATCTGTAACTATTTCTGTTTTGTAGGTCAGTTGATTTGTACCCATTTTTGTTTAAGATTCCACATATAGGTGATATCATGTGGTATTTGTCTTTCTCTGTCTGACTTACCTCACTCAGTATGACAATCTCTAGATTCATCTATGTTGCTGCAAATGGTATTATTTCATTCTTTTTTAGGGCTGAGTAATATTCCACTGTATCACATCTTCTTTATCCATTCCTCTGCTGATGGACATTTTGGTTGCTTCCATGTCCCAGCTATTGTGATTAGTGCTGCAATGAACATTGGGGTGCATGTATCTTACCAGGAAGTAAGGGAGGGGAAAGGATAAATTGGAAGATTGGGATTGACATACACATGCTACTATATATAAAATAGATAACCAATAAGGACCTACTGTATAGCACAGGGAATACTGCTCAGTGCTCTGTAATGGCCTATATGGGAAAAGAATCTAAAAAAGAGTGGACATATGCACATGTATAACAGATTCACTTTGCTGTATACCTGAAACTAACACAACATTGTAAATCAACTATATTCTAATAAAAACTAAAAATAAGTAAATAAATATAAGTAAAAATTAATAAAGAAGAATAAGAGGATAAGATAACTTGTAAATGGTATATGTTAGTCAAGTGTAGGACCACAGAGCTTGTGCACAGTTTGGAAAGAGCTGTGGAAGAGTTCACATATGCAGGTGCCTGGCACACAGGCAGAACAACACCAAAACTCCAGTCAGGGAGCAAAGGTGCTGGGGTCGTCTTTCAATACATTACTTCATTCAGCAAACAACATGATCAGTCACATTAAAGTGTTGCCATTAGTGTACATTTTATTTGTTTTATATAATTCTTATAGACTTTTAGAAATTTGATCTGGTTCCATACTTTTTAATATGTTAAGCATTAGGAACTGAATCCTAGTTTCAGGACTGTTCAGGCTATTTATTGATCTAAATAATTTGAATTACCAAAAAAAGATCTAAGTAATTTTCTTTTTCTCTTGCCTAAGCAAAACAAAACAAAAACAAATTTTTAAAAAAAATACTTATGTTTTACAGAAGATTCTTTAAATGACCCTACCTGAATCTTCTGGGTGAATAGAGGTCCAGCATGTATACAGGTAAATCTTTGTCACAATCTTGTTCTCTGGAACTCTCAACAACCTTTATTTCTTGTCACTGTTCAATTATTTCCACAGATTCAGCTCAAATTCCACACTTAATTCCTGACCATTTCATGCTCAGCAGAAAATCTTACACTTCACCATTACCACTGAGACTCACAGACAGAAATCCCTTCCTTCACACGCCTCTCCAAACTGGAGAGATAACCCCCCACCCTTTCTTTTTCAATAGTCATCTTGCTTGTTAAGCTGTGATCCAATGTGGAGCTCAGTATGCTTAAAGGGGATGGTAGAAATGACCCTGCATTTCTGACAGAGTATAACTCTCACTCCAATATTTTCTCTTCTCTCACTTTTGAAAGTGTCTTGTCAGAAATATATTAGGTCTTTATTTAATATGTGTTGCAATAGAATAACATTTGAATATCTGGGACTTCATTAGAAACTTGCTTTTCCATATATTTTTAAGCAACAAGTATTATAACTACTTGTTTTAGTTTTCTATTGCCGCTATAACAAATTACCACACATTTAACAGTGTAAAATAACACCCATTTATTATCTCACAGTTTCTGTGAGTCACAAGTCTGGCATAGCATAGCTTAGCCGGCTCCTCTGCTCTGGATTTCACAAGACCAAAATCAAAATGTTTGCAGGGCTGTGTTCCTTTCTGGAGACTCTGGAAATGAATCTTCTTTCAGGCACATTTGTGTTGATGGCCCTATTGCGTGCCTTGCAATTATAGAATTGAGATCTCAGTTTCCCTGTAGGCCATCCACCAGGGCCAGGCTCTGCTCCTGGGCAGTGGCCATGTTATTTCTCATGTTTTCCATGTGGCCTAGCTCTAACACCTTTAGGTCAAGTCCCCTTCAAGCTTTGAATCTCCCAGATTTCTCCTTCTGCTGCATGTCTCTGATTGACTCTGCTGCTTTCCTCTTGTGTTTTTAAGGTTCCACGTGTTACATTTATCTCCATTGTATAATGCCAAAAAATCTCCCTATCTTAAGTTCAGCTAATTAGTTACCTAATTATATCTGCAAAGTCCTTTTACAGAATTTTCTAGATTTGTGTTTGACTGAATAACCAGGAGAAGAGACTGTTGGGAGGTTATCTTTATGACTCTGCCTTCAGCGTAATTATTGTCAACCAGATAGCCAACACTTTAGACGCAATAGGCCTTATGAAAATAACTATATAGTATTTAACTATAGATTCCTCATATGCTCAGACTAAAATAATCTGTTTATTCATTTAGTAAATAATTATGGAGCACCTACCCTGTGACAGGCACTGTGATTTTCATTGGTGATACAATGATCATAATATAGGTATATTATTTCCTTTTTTTTTGAGTTTACAGTCTATCATTTAACAAGCAGATGGGTATTGCACAAATAACCACATTTTATAAAAGAAAAGAACAGGAAAGGATGTAACAGGGACTCATAATCATCTTGAATAAGTTGATTTTCCACTGGAATCCTTTACTTAATTCAGTCAGTGGATGCATTTCTCTTTCTAAAACACATCAGAGTTATTCCATTGTCTTCCAGATACTCTGCAGCTTCTCTCCTTTTTCATCTTTGTTGAACATCAGTCCTTATTTACATGATATTTTGGAATTGCTGAACTCCTGGTAATTCTCTGAATAAAGTAGTCTTACTTCAAACCTCTGCCTACCTAGAAACATCTCAAACCAGTGTTTTAATCATTACCTAAAATAATCATCTGCTGAGCCCTTCAGACCTTATCAGTCTTCCATTTTCTGTGTCTAAGAGCTTCCTGTAGACTGTCATGATATAGCACACAGAATTTTAGAAATATTCTTCTGTAAGTCTTTCTCCACCACAATATTGAATTCTTCACGGGTAGAGACTCTATCTTATATTATACTGAGCCACTAGTCCAGAAAACTGAGCCTAGCCTAATAAAACTGATTGAGCAGCTCTGGATTAAATAGAAAAAGAGAGAGAGAGAAGCAATGGGGAGAATGGAAGAAAATAAAATGAGAGAGGAAGGAAGGAAAGAAGGAAGAAGGAATGGAAAGAAACAGAATGTATGTTGGATTGTATACTATCATATCTTTAATATGTGCTTAGTTCTTACATTGCACCTCTCACAGATTTATTTGCAAGATATCATGACTATATTTTGAAAATTATCACACTTGACAATGTTACTGGTGAATATAACTGATGAAAATTATTTTAATATCAGTGAAATCTTTTTATGCTTTCTCTGCTACTACAAATGTCCATTTCAGATGTACTATAGCCATTTATTAATTATTGTTAGGTGTGATTTCCAGAACTTATTAAAAAATTACTGATAGAAATTTTAATCCACTCTATTTTTCTTTTTGATTTAATTCAATAGAATCTATGTAGGACTTATGAAGTATTTCATTTTTCACTCACAGTGATAACTCTCTTTAATTTTCTTATCTTTCAAAATGCATTGATTGATGATGAAATTGTTCTTAATATCCTTGTGTTAGCTCTGGTTGTTTTATCTAAGAAGAAATAACAAATTTTTAAAAATGTTGCAGTATCATTGCCATAATTTTTAAATGTTATTACTTCTAGCAATTTAAATAGCTATAAATTGAGCCTTTTAAAACTTTCATTCTTTAGCTTTGTTTAGTCACATACTGATTGGGGGAACAATTGCCAGCTGAGTGGAGAAACTACTTGGGGACAGAGGATGTGACTTTGAACTCTAGAGACCTATTTCCATATGATTCTGTTATTAGTTGTTGTAGTTTCTTGGACACCTTGCTTTATGACTGCTGAATCAATAATCACCTTAGAACATCTCACATTTGCCTGAAAATAGTGCTCTGTTGCATTTCCCTTCATCCTATTTCCATGTTTTTGGTATTAAAAAATTCAAAGCCACAATTTGAAAATGAAATTGTCCACATCCATCATGTCTGCTTTTATGAAGCAAAAGTGAAGACTGTTTTATGCCCCATTGGCAGGTTAGCTTGTAGCATTTCACATATATCATGGAAACACTATTTAATCAACCATGAAATACATCTGTGATAGGCCCAGCATCACCTCTTTGTGGTTTGGGCTAGAGTTAATGAAGTTTGTATGTAAAAGGAAGTTCCTTTATCCTTGGGTTAAAAACTGGTAAAAGTCTGAGGGTGAAAAAGATAATTATTTTATAGAAAATAAAAAGAAAGTGACTAAAGACTAAGGTATTGGACTTGGCTTACTTTGTGTAAAACAATTAGTACTGTGTAAAATGATCTCTATTTATTTATTTTTTCTTATTTAGTACTTCTATAATCAAAACCATATTCCTCATTCAATGACACTTAGTTCAGTGACAGTGACATGAACATTCTTTGGTTCTACTTTTATCTTTGGAAAAACTTTCCATTGTCTATTGGGCAAAGTACTTAAAATGTTCTTTAAAAATCCCTCCACTGTTAATTCTGTGATGATTTCAAACCAATTAATATGACAAGAAATGAGTCAATATCTAATCACTAAAAAATATCCCCAACATCAATTCTCTATTTCTTCACATTAATATTCAGTGGAGAGAAGTGATCTTGGCTTGAGAATTCTTATTTCTGACATCTTTATTCTCTCTTTCTGACCCTAATCCATAGCTCACACTTCACTCCACTGCACAGCAAGCCCAACTCCCATCTACATTTCAGAGAAAGTCATACAGGCTTTCACGGAATGCTAATTTAAACAGAAAATTAGAATAACATTTAATCTAGGTTAGAAGGTGGATGTGTAGAACTCTCAGTGAGAACTCTACAAATTTAAAGCCAGATGGTGATGATGCTGTCCTTCCATGCTGCTAAGTGGGGAAGAAGAGTCACATTGATGATTATAGGGAATGTAGAATACCAAGATGGAAATGAGGCTTCTGAACATTCAAAGCTATTACCATGCTTATAATGCAAGCCAAAAATTGAACTCCAAAGGCCATTTTTATTGTAGGACCTTGCAATGCATTTTAGAACCTAGTCTGAATTTGCAGGCAGTTGAGGTGCAACCAGAAGGAGAAGACTAAAATGCAAGGGCCTCCCTGATTGTATATCCGGGTCTTGCTAATGCCAAACCCCTAGTGGGAGTTGTAGTCTTCCTCCGTTGGTACTTGTCTATGGTCAGAGAGGCATACAGGTACAGAAAGAATATGATGGAGCAGGTGACAAGGATTCTGACAGCAGAGACAAAGTCTAGCTTACAAAAGCTATGTGTGAAGCCATGTGAAAAATAAGAACTTAAAGAAATTGGAGACCCATGAGACTTTTGAGGATTTATGCAACAGTGCTGTGCTGATTGAAGATTGTTTAATATTGTTTGTTTCTTCGACCATTTCTAAAGACATATTTTTCTCTATGTGTCTGGAGTTTTTCAGAATTTAGTGTTACACAGCAGAAGGATTATTTTTTTGTGGGGGTAAATGTGGATTGGATATTATTCCAATGAAAATATATATAGTGAACTATTAAATGGCTTTTGTCTTCATTGAAATTCTCTCTTTTTATAGATTAATCAGAAAATCAAGCTTTATGATATTTTGCCTCAGGTAGTATTTTCAGGGTGACAAAATGAAGTAAGAGGAGATTTCTGATACTTCTTGCATTTTTAAAAGCCTAAATCATAATAGGAAATTCTTAACTTGGAGGCCACAGGTGGGAATTTAGGAGCTCTGTGAGCATAAATGCAAAACATTACATCATTTTTTCTCAATAAGCCCTAACTACACTTTAGCATCTTTTCAATATGAAGGTAAAAACAAATCTCAACAGGAGTAACAGTACATGGGAGTTTTTACCAGTAGAAATTACAGATTTTTACTTCTAAAAACCTCCCCGTATGTATAAAATAAACGACAAGGATATATTGTACAACACAGGGATACAGACAATATTTTATAATAATTATAAATGGAGTATAACCTTTAAAAATTGTGAATCACTATGTTGTACACCTGTAACTTACATAATATTGTATATAAACTATATGTCAATAAAAAAATTACAGATATTTATGTAATATTACAGTTGTTGTAGATACTCAAAATAATCTTAATGATTATCACTACTTCAAGATCACTGTAGTTGAAAGATCCACCGCTATATCTATCACATTTGTTAATGTGCTAATGAAGGTACTCAGATGTTATCATATCACAAATTTGTTTATACTATTTAATAGTGCATTTTAATATAATAGGTCTTTTTGTTTTTCTTTAAATAAATTTATAACAATATTAAGCGAATGGATCCATGGGCATCATCAGAATGTCACACAGGTCTATGGCACACAAAAGGCTAAGCATCTTGATTTAGAAGATGTTCTGAAAGGTTGATGCTGTTTAGAGGACTCCCAAACCAGAAGACAGAAGACAGTGAGTCCCACAAGCTCCAGAAGACCAGGCAGCACATCTAGACAGTGTCTTGGGAGATGCCAAGTTCTCAGAGGGTACTAGCTAAATTTAACACCCAAGAAAAATGTATTCTAGGCACTGAATGTCTCAAACTCACAACTGAGTCTTATGCCCCTATGACGACTCCAAATAAGCACAGAGCCTCTGACTGAAGGGACACATGATGCAGAAGAATAGCCATTTCAGATAAGAAGAGGGTGAAGCAATGAAATAGAACAATGGGTTTACCAGCTGCTTCACAGCTTCATTAAGACCCAAACCATGCCAGACCCCTAGGATGCCAATGTCTAAAAATATCTGATTTTTAAACCTTTATAAACATGTGCATTGGGAACACAGGGTAAGCCATGAGTTGATTTTTTTTAAATGTATTAAAAATTGTTGAACATGCTTGCATTTGGAAACTGAGGTACAAAATGATTACACATTGTGTCTCTGAAAGGAAAGCTGGATATTTTGTACCATAAGCATCTTACTTTCAATTTATAAATGCAGTTATGTCAAAGTTTGTTAACTCAAAAAAAAACCACAAAACCTTACTTCAGCAAAACATGGAACTTTCTGATTAAATGGAAAGCTTTTAGACTTGCTCAGTTTTGTGTGTGTGTGTGTGTGTGTGTGTGTGTTTGTTAAGTGAACTGTTTATTTCTTATATTAAGATTTTCATTTTCACTTTGGCCAAATTTAATTGCTAGCTCTTGGTCTTATGGAATACTAATAAATTCTCTGGCTTTTTCATTCTTTACCCTGCAAGAAAGACATGTTTCCCTTTTCCATCTGTGGTCATTCTCTGCTGTTCAATAAATAAAAGTCAAAAGGATCTTTGGTTCACCTCCCTCAGGTCTCCGAATCATTCTCCTAAAGTTGTTATTACACTGAATGATGTGGATGTTGGTACATTTACTCAGAATTTGCTTTGAGCTCTTCCAGTGAACAGATATGAATAAGTCCTTAATTTTCCAACCATATGCTTTCCTTCCAGAGCAAAAGTTAATAAGAAATATATGCTCATTTTTAGCTTGCTAATTTTTCCTGATTGAATTTCACTTGCTTTTCAAAAATATTAGGTATTGAAAAATTCCTCCAATGTCAGTGAAAACTGTTTAATACCAACACAATCTTCAAGGAGGAGAATGGAAAATTTTGTTAATTAATTGTGAACTCTGTCAAGTTCAATAGCATTGTTTCTCATTGCAGGATACATTGAGTGCATATTTTTAGTGAAGTACAACAAACATTTTTTCTCAGAAAATATGTATGCTTTAAAAAATGAATAGGGACTTCCCTCATAGTGCAGTGGTTAAGAGTCTGCCTGCCAATGCAGGGGACATGGGTTTGAGCCCTGGTCCTGGAGGATCCCACATGCCACAGAGTGACTAAGCCTGTACACCACGACTACTGAGCCTGTGCTCTAGAGCCCGTGAGCCACAACTACTGAGCCCACATGCCACAACTTCTGAAGCCCGCATGCCTAGAGACCGTGCTCTGCAACAAGATAAGCCACTGCAATGAGAAACCCATGCACCACAATGAAGGGTGGCTCCCACTTGCCACAGCTAGAGATAACCTGCGCACAGCAACAAAGACCCAACACAGTCAAAATAAATAAATTAATTAATTAATTTTAAAAAATGAATAAATTCTTGTGGTAAATTTTCCTCATTAATGAAAGTTTACCCACTAAAAACACTCTGTGTGCAAAGATCCAACAATGTTGAGAGCACAGGCCTTGTTTACCACCCTACCTTTTCTATCTTTCAGTTTACTTCATTTTTTAAATGTAAGACTAAAAATGAGCTGTGAATTTTATAATTGCATAATTAGCCAATAAAACATGTAAAATATTTGATTAACATTTTTGAATGTACAGCCAAGTTTTGCACCAGATACACCTGCCAAATGTAAAGATCTACCTGACACCTAATAGTCAAGGAAACTCACTCTTCTTTAAACTGGAAACACTTGGTAGCAGTATTGGGGATAGGAAGGGAAAATTGTTTCATTTTATATAATCTCATGAGTCTATTTTGGGAACAAAGATTCCATTAGTATCTCAATTTATGTATTATAAAATAAAAAGAGAGAAAGAAAATTTATGTTAGAGGATGGTAAATTTTGATGTGGTTCCAACAGAAAAAAAATTCAGGTTCTAGCATAGAAATGTATTAAAGATAGGTAAGTAAGTACATTCTACTTCTTTTGACAAATAAATGACTCTGAAAATCAAAGTCAGTTAAGCAGAAGAATATTTTAATCATAAATCTTCTGGTATACACAATAAGGATTATAAAATATACTTGTATTAGAAAGTCTGGAGTTTAATCAATCAGAACTCTTTAATCTGTCAAGAATCTCTCTTGTTGACCTCAGTGATCTGTTTCATGCCACTCTTTCTTTTATGAGAATGTCAACAACTTTGACACACGATTTTTTTAAGACTATTCTTTCTTCCAAAATATTCTTATTCTTGACACATTTCTATTTTTTCCCCAAAGGCAGATCACATGATATTTCATATTCACAGACAACAGACATAGCGTTCAATTTGGAAGGAGATTTATGAATGACCTAATTAGTCTTATTAATTGTAATAAAGTGAAAACTCAATTCTATTTTTACTGTCATTCATGGGAGTATTATTTACTATACACTTGTGCTAAATGAGTCACATATGTGACCTAGAGTATTATCTATTCAATCTTTCTATTTAATTGAGAACAAAAGTTAAACAAGAATGTCAGATCAAAGAAACATGATATCAAACAAACAAGGCATAGAAAGAAAAAACAGTAAAGCCAAGTCAGGCCCAGCCACATGCTCCTCATTAAAAACTTAAATATTTTCTGAGAAGTCACAGAGAATTGTCCATGTGGTGAAGACTTTACCTCAATAATATCACAGTCACTCCAAAACAAAGACAAACAGATAAACACACACAAAAGAGCAAAAGCAGACACTCTAAGCACTGTGGAATGTGTCCTGCATGCTTGTGGAGCACATTGCATAGACCCCCATGGGCCAAGTAGAGGAAGCAGTCAGGGTGGACTTAGCAGCAGGTGGACAGAAATTCCATAAATGCCGGTGAACAGACAGCAGCAAGAGTAATATGGCTAGAAAGGCAGATGGAGAGAAATGGGGAGACTAAGGGGCTCCCTGTGAGTTTTCCAGAAAGAATATCATTTTATGATTTACTCTGGCACATCTGTAAGGGATGCTGACCTATTATGAAATTTAAGTATTTTTTCCAATATCTCAAAATGTATTAGGCAATTGATTAATGCAAATTCAATAATTCAAAAAAGATATCTTAAAATAAAGATTACATTGTAGTTTACATGTTAATTATTTTGTACTAAATGATATATCAAGAGCATAATGTTTTTACTTTTTAAAAAACTATTCTCTCAGCTAAATTTTGTAGCTAAAGTTCAGTTACTTTTCAATTCTTAAACAAGAACAATAGTTTGTAAACCACCTACCTCATTCACAAGAGCCAGACACAATCCACTTGACACATTCTAAGGATGCTTGTGGTTTTGAGTTTTCTGAAATAATTTGAAGAGACTCTGCTTAGTCTATATCTCTGAAACACCCACAATGTAAACCCAAATTGTCAGTGTCTTCCCAGTAGTTAGGACCATAAGTGGTAAAATTTGCAGGATTTGAGTGTATCCTAATACATGCCTACATTCCTGAGTGTAAGCGTTAGGGGCAGGGGGAGAAAAAGGAGTACTATATTTTATGTTTGTAAAACAACAACATAGGAATTATGAACTATTAGTTAAATGTCTTGATTTAGAATTGCAACAACCTGAAGATAAACATACATGTTTCTAACTACACCAAAATTTTAAAATTTAAATTTCCATTTTACATAGGTTAAGTGTGGATAAAGAGGATTTTGTTACTTCTGAAAATATTCTCTGATGTCAGAAATGGAAGAGTTGGTAAGATCGTCAGTCATTGTATAAAACCTTTAGTAACTAGTGAGGTATCTGTCATTCAAGACACATTGTAAAGTTAATAAAACTGAAACTTTGGAAAATTAAGGACATTCGTCAATGCTATTCATATCAGAGTTTTTATAGCAAGATTTTCTATCTGCTATCCTTATGGAGACCAATTATACATATATTGGAGATCCTTTATCAATGATTTATTTTATTAACAGTCAAATCTTTTATCTCTTTTTTCTCTACCAAGTTTGAGAAATTTTCCATGATCTTGTCTT
Source organism: Lagenorhynchus albirostris (assembly GCF_949774975.1). Lineage (NCBI taxonomy): Eukaryota > Metazoa > Chordata > Mammalia > Artiodactyla > Delphinidae > Lagenorhynchus > Lagenorhynchus albirostris. The sequence continues at coordinate 84,732,299 of NC_083106.1, read as the reverse complement.
ATAGTTAGATATTCTCTCTTCAGCTTCATCCAGTCTATAGTTTTTGATAAACCATTCAATGTACTGAAAAATGTCATGTCCATATTTTTATTCTTAAAATTTCATATTTATTCTTTTTCTCATTTTCACATATTTATTTCATGACCTCTTAAATGTATTTTTCTCTTTATCTCTTTGGGTGATATTAAGTCAATTGCTTTATATTCTACATTCCCTCTATTAGAATTTCTTTGCTGGATCTTTTAACTTGATGTTCGCAGCTCTGGAGTATCTCATGATCTTCCTAATATTTATTCACAATCCATAGAACTTTCTCTCAGCAAACCTATGGAATATATGTGAGGTTGAATTTACCATCATTCCATACAATGCACCACTAAAAAAACATGTCTTATCTCAGCATCTGGTTTCAAAGTTTATGTAAGGAAGACTGAAGACTGTTTCAAGCACAGATTCAAGCTTTACACCAAGGCAACTTTTGCCCTGACTCCAACTAAATGCGAGTTTAGTGTTCCTGATACCCTGAACATTGACAAAATGTATTATTATGAACACATCAAAATTCAAGAGAGACTCATAGATGTGGTCTCTACCTTGCATGCAGGAAGAAAGGGAGGCTGGTTTTTGAGTAAACAATTAGCAACTGTCATAATTTCAATTGTCATAAACATTCAAGCTTCACACCCTAGAGTTTGTTTATATTGGGTGGATCTATTTTGAAGATTTTCTTTCTTAGTAGCTATACATACTGCTGCTCAGATTTTGAGTTTTCTTCTAAACTTTGGTCATTAATTAATTAGTGGTCAAAATGATAAAGAAAGTTGTTTAACATGATCATTTAAAGATAGCATTGTAAAAGAAGCAGGTTTTATGTGATAAATGTCTTCTTTCACACTCATGTAATTTCAACAATAGAAGCATCAGGGAGAGATACTGAACTCACTGTGTACATGACATTTACATTATAAAAACTGACATCTTTGAAGGATGAAAGACACATAATTTGAAGCATATTATCTAGTTCATTCTACATTATATATATAATTTCCAATAGACACCTAAGATCTTCACATGTCTTATTTCACTTTTGTGTGCCAATTGTAGCAAATGTTCTCATTCACTGGAGTTATATCAATCTTAGATTTATCTTTAAAAGAATAGTTTAAATGGAATCTATTGGATCATATATAATTTGTGAGTTGGTTGTAAAGCAAATAGTTAATGTAGCCATTTAAGATTACTGGTTTAGAACTTACTTCATAGGCAAATTCTTGAACCAGAATCATCATGCTTCTGTGTGATTTTGAACAAGTTATTTAACTCCATGTGCTCAGTTTCCTCATCTGAAATGAGTGAGCATATAATACTTAACTCCTATGATTTTGCTTTTATTATTATTATTCTAGATTTAGAATATAATAACTCTGTTTTATTTCCCCCAAACAATTTAATTTCTAGAATTAAAGCCTTGCTTACCTCTTTCAATTTAATTTCTAGAATTACAGCCTTGATTATCTCTTTCAACCTAACACTGGAATGACATTTTTTTTCTTAAATTTACCAACTATATTACTAATTCAATTCTAAATAAATGTGCCGCCTTGTGATTTTGATATATTTACTTTTCCCTCAGCTTATGTATATGTTCTTTGAAGGCAGGGATTATACCTAATTCATATGGAAAACATATACTTATTAACATATTTCAAGTTGCTAAACTAATAGTGGCATATTGTACATTCTCTTCTAAACCATGTATCTTTCACTAAATTATATATATTGTGTATCTTTTTACCTTAGTACATAAATCAATGAGTCATTTTTTATCCAACTTTTTATTTTGAAAAAAATAACACCTACAGAAAACTTGAAAGCTTAGAACAAAGATCAGCAGCATAACTATAACCTATATTTAACAATTGTTGACATTTGTTACATTTGCTTTATTTCTTCTTATAAAATATGTGTGTATGTGTGTGTTTGCTGAACAATTTGAATGAAAGTTGTAGACATCATGACACTTTACTCCCAATTACTTAAGCATGTGTATTATGAAGTATCAGGAAAAAGGGAATTTTTCTATAATCTTATACCATTATTACTACAAAGATAAACTAATATTTTCTGGTATAGACTCATATTTGAAATTTGTTTTCTATCACAGTCAAATCTGTTTCTTTAATTTTTATATTTTGCAATCCATGTTTCTCTCAAGGATTCTTTACTGCATTTGATATCATACCTCTTTAGATTCCTTTAATATAGAACAAACTCACTGTTTTTTTTTTGTTTTTTTTTTTTTCTTTTTGGGTTTTTTTGTTATTGATATAATAGAGTTCAGGCCACATGTCTGTATTATATCCTAAGGACTAGATTCAAATTATAGGTAAAGATACTAAAATATATATTGTTCTTCCCATTGTATTACTTCAAAGAGCAAGATATGTTGAAGAGACATCAATATGAAATAAAGAATGGTGAGGAAGATCCATGTGATAATAGGTTTTAGCAGAATTATCAGATTTATTTCATGACAAATATACATATAATTCAACTCTATCTACTGAAAGGAATTAAAAGCCATGAAATTCAAACTGCCTCAGGTGCATCAATGGCCAAAATTTGGTTTTTAAACAATACTCCCTATTAAATGACCCCACTTTTGCAGTACGGAAAGTTCAAGATGAGCCTGCCACATCTTATTGTTTCAGAAAACAAAGAAATGTCAATTGAATCTACCAAGAATCGTCAATTGACTCTCCAGTCAAGAAACATCATCTGATGCCAAAATCACCAGATAAAGAGTTGTCTGGGAAAATGATAGTCACATAGTCTCAAAGCATATAACAAAATTTATCATTAATTACAAAGGGAAATAAATTATTGAAATTGAGAAATCAGGCAGACAACTCCTAAAGCACATCATAAAACCTAGCATCAATAATAGTGAAATACTGCTGTAAATATTATCTTAATCATCTTAAAATTATATTATATCACAGGAAGAGTAATGTTACTCTATTCACAAACTATCCTAATTTTCAACTTTTTTTTAAAGCAAGGAATGTGGTATATTTAAATATTTTATTATATTGTACATTAAAAATTAAAAATAATTTAAAGAAAAGGAAAAATAATTCCTTTATTTAGTTGGCAATGTATTTTGGGTATATAATGTATAGAGGAAAATAAGAAGATTTTTTCTGAGAATGTTAGAATTTAATAAAGAAATGAAAATAGAAATTTTCATGGACACAATTTTAGTATATTTTCATCATGGTTTAATTTTGAAATATTTTTTTTAATATTTAGTTTAAAGACCAGTAAAGTAGGATTTTAATATGAAAAATAATTTTCAAATAGATATTTGCCTAAGATCCTGGTAAATACACGTTGAGGACGGTGAGGTAGTTGGGTTACATTTATCATGGTTGTCAGATACAGTTTGCAAATGTTTGGATTCATCTCTGCCATTCTGTGTTTTCCCCTGTAACCCAGGGAAGTGCATTCTGGAAACTACAATTCTCGTATACTCATCGCCAGCAGGATTAACTTGATATCCTCCAATAAAAGTCATTCATGTATACTCATATATATATATATATATATATATATATATATATATATAATACATGTTACATATGGAAGGTAGAGGAAAAGAGATGCCATTATTCTCTGGAAGTGATTTCAATCCATTTCTGAGCACCACTTAAGTACCACTTTGTTACTTTTGGGCATGTGAGAACCTAGGAGATGGTCTCCCTCGGTACCCAGTATTCCCTGAAAGCAGAATCCCATGATATTTACATCTCAGCCTTTTGACTTCTGTGTGAGCCTATATTTCCCTGAGTTAAACCTCTTTCTATTTTAATAGCTTAAGTGCCTCCTGTTTTCCTGACCAGCCAGTGCCGTATTACTTAATGGAATTTGTTCTAAGATGGTCAGATTTAAAGAATGTAATGGTCATACTGATTATGGAAAATGGAACCCTGGACATCTTGTGTATACAAATGGAAAAATTGTTAAGTAAATTATCTGCTGTAAATATCTGTTATAAAGTTCCTATAGAAAGCAACACTATGTGATTCTTGCACTAGAATCTGGATGAGAATGATGAATACAAAGGCAAAGAGTGTAGAATAAGAAAAGCAGGATTTACAGGATTAATGAAAAGGAGTTCTGGAGAAAAGAATGGCACGACATATAAAAATATCTATGACTCACATGAATATTCAATAAAGGGCATCCACAGCAAAGGAAGCTTATAATTATCAGATGGATAAGGTGATTCATTATGTGACTGCCAGTCAGTCTTTTTTCTGGGCCACCCCAATGCTTGAAAAGGGAATCATGGACTAAATAATAATGGAATTATGAGATGAATGTTATGGAAGAGCTCAACAAACAAAGGTTTCTTTTGAACATGTCTGACCAGTCTACCTCCAGGGCTGTGTTCCTAACCTGTGAACTTAAGAGACGGGTACTGTGCCTCTGCTCTGACACCATTCTCTGGCAAACCAGGCATCTTTGTTGGTAGGTTGATTACATCAGAATCTTCCATCATAGAATGAACATTTTCTCAGAATCTAGATATATATTTCCTGTCTACAGTGTTACAACATAATAATAAGATGGAATATGTCTGGAACTCAGAGGATTTTCTGGGTTGCTTATCAGTACTTGTATGTTTGCAGGTAAATCCTAAAAAAGATCATGGCAACATGAGTGAGAAAGATAACTTATGGATCAGATCTTACAGGAATGAAAACTTGTCATTAATTGGGCACAAGAACCATGTCTAGCTGTGATGTTGACTGAAACCAAAGGAAATATGGACTAGGTACTGGAAGAACATTTCACTTAACAATTATTAAAGATTCTTGTCAAGTTGCAGAAATAAGAGTGTAATGGTTATGAATGCTTTTATGAATGTATTTTGGTATGTTAACTCCTTTTCTCTCTATTCTTTCCCAGAATATTATATAAAGTAGACTGATGGTGGTGATACTGACTTAGTCCTTAAATTATAAGATATCAAAGGAAAGGTGTAAATTAGAAGAGCAACAGCTATCACTCAGAGATAAATATATATGGATATAGAACTTTGATTAACTCCCATTTTCTAATTGTTGTTTTAATTTTCATTACTCTAGGAGATGGATCCAAAAAATACCTTGCTGTAATTTATGTGTAAGAGTGTTCTGCCTATGTTTTCCTCTAAGAGTTTTATAGTGCCTGGCCTTACATTTAGATCTTTAATCCATTTTGAGTTTATTTTTGTGTATGGTGTTAGGGAGTATTCTATTTTCATTTGTTTGCTTGTAGCTGTCCAGTTTTCCAAGCACCACTTACTGAAGAGATGGCTTTTCTCCATTGTGTATTCTTGCCTCCTTTGTCATAGATTAGGTGACCATAGGTGCATGAGTTTATTTCTGGACTTTCTATCCTGTTCCATTGATCTATATTTCTGTTTTTGTGCCAGTACCATACTGTTTTGATGACTGTAGCTTTGTAGTATAGTCTGAAGTCAGGGCTCCTGATTCCTCTAGCTCTGTTTTTGTTTCTCAAGATTGCTTTGGATATTCAGTGTCTTCTGTGTTTCCATACAAATTGTAATTTTTTTGTTCTAATTCTGTGAAAAATGTCATTAGTAATTTGATAGGGATTGCATTGAATCTGTAGATTGCTTTGGGTAATATAGTCATTTTGACAATATTGATTCTTCCAATCCAAGAACATGGCATATCTCTCCAACTGTTTGTGTCATATTTGACTTCTTTGATAAATATCTTATAGTTTTCTGAGTACAGTTCTTTCGCCTCCTTAGGTAGGTTTATTCCTGGGTATTTTATTCTTTTTGATGTGATGGTATCTCCCTTTCTAATCTTTCATTGTTAGTGGATAAGAAAGCAAGAGATTTCTCTATATTAATTTTGTATCCTGCAGCTTTACTAGATTCATCGATGAGCTCTAGTAGTTTTCTGGTAGCCTCTGTAGGATTTTCTATGTATAACATCATATCATCTGCAAATAGTGATAGTTTACTTCTTTTCCAATTTAGATTCCTTTATTTTTTTTTCTTCACTGATTGCTATGGTTATGACTTCCAAATCTATGTTGAATAAAAGTGGCAAGAGTGGACATCCTTGTCTTGTTCCTGACCTTAGAAGAAATTTTTCACCATTGAAAATGATGTTTGCTGTGGGTTTGTCATTTATGGCCTTTATTATGTTGAGGTAGGTTCCCTATATACCCACTTTCTAGAGAGTTTTTATGATAAATTGGTGTTGAATTTTGTCAAAAGCTTTTTTCTGCATCTATTGAGATAATCATATGGTCTTTATTCTTCAATCCATTAATATGGTGTATCACATTGATTGATTTGCATATATTGAAGCATCTTTGCATCCCTGGGATCAATTCCACTTGATCATGGTGTATGATCCTTTTAATATGAGCTTTTGCACAACGAAGCCATAAACCAAACAAAAAGACAACACTCAGAATGGGAGAAAATGTTTGCAAATGAAGCAACCAACAAGGGATTAACCTCCAAAATATACAAACAGCTCATGTGACTCAATGTCCAAAAAACAAACAACCAAATACAAAAATGTGCAGAAAGTCTAAATAGACATTTCTCCAAAGAAGACATAAAGACAGTTACAAAGCACATGAAAATGTGCTCAACTTCACTAATTATTAGATAAACAAAAATCAAAACTCCAATGAGGTATCACTTCACACTGGTCAGAATGGCCATCATCAAAAAATCTGCAAACAATAACTGCTATAGAGGGTTTGGAGAAAAGGGAACCCTCCTACACTGTTGGTGGGGATGTAAACTGGTGTAGCCACTATGGAGAACAATATAGATGTTCCTTTAAAAACTAAAAAGAGAGCTATCATATTATCCAGTAATCCCACTCCTGGGCATATAACCATAATTCAAAAAGATACATGCACTCTAATGTTCATTGCAGCACTATTTACAATAGCCAAAACATGGAAGTAACCAAAATGTCCATCAACAGAGGAATGGATAAAGAAGATGTAGTATAAATACACAATGGAATATTACTCAGCCATAAAAGGAATGAAATAATACCATTTGCAGCAGCATGGATGGACCTAGAGATTGTCATACTGAGTGAAGTAAGTCAGACAGAGAAAGACAAATATTATATGATATCACTTATATGTGGATTCTTAAAAAAGGGTACAAATGAACTTATCTACAAAACAGAAATTGAGTTACAGATGTAGAAAATAAAATTATAGTTACCAGTAAGTAAGGGGGGGAGGGATAAATTGGGAGATTGGGATTGACATATACACACTATTATATGTACAATAGATAACTAATAAGGACCTGCTGTATAGCACAGGGAACTCTACTCAATACTATGTAATGGCCTATATGGGAAAATAATTTTAAAAAGAGTGAACGTATGTATATGTATAACTGATTCATTTTTCTGTACACCTGAAACTAACTCAATATGGTAAATCAACTATACTCCAATATATTTTTTAAAAAATAATTTAAATAAAGAACTTTGACTCTTCCATTTTGGAGGAGAAATTGAGAAAGTATTTGGAAGAAGGATGGATGCATAATGTTAACCAGAGAGAAAAGATAACACTATTTTTGTGGTTGCCTGGAAGGTAAATAGGTAGAGAAAAGAACACATGAACAATGAATATCCAAAGTTATGGAACCTACTGGATTTTTTTTTCTCCATATTCTACCCTGGACCTCAGGTGCAAAAATCTAGAAATTAGATTTCTCAGAATCCACTCGGAATCAGGATTCTGGCTATCTGCTATAAACTGGAAGTGTATATGTGAAGATCTGGAGTTTTGCTTATGGCTTTTAAATCTGCTGAGAATCACCCTTCTTAGTCCTGTAAGTACTAAATCCATTAAAGGCAACATCTGTAATCCTGTCACTTCTAGCCCTTCGACATTTATATAAATCTCCAATTCTCTGTAAGATTTATTCTACATACTGACTGGAGAAGTATACATTTCACTTAAAAACTATGTATTGAGCAGAAGGCTCTTGCCAGGTAATTTGAGTATTAAATTTGGGTGACCCAGATAAAATTTGAGTTTTGTTAGTTTATTTTTCTTTAAAATATTCTGTTCACTTAATAATATATCTTTTATGAAGGAAAAGATTTGCTTAGTTTATCAGGAATTTTGATCATCTGATTACAAAATAGTATCACAATAATAAGATCTCCATGGTTTAAATTAATAGAAAACCAAAGCCCATGGAAGTTAAGGCACTAGCTCAAGGTGCAACCTATTTAGTGGTGACTGATACTAGAGCTCATTTTTCCTGAGTTATACCAGGTCCTAACAAAACAAATACAATCCACTAATTTTAAATCACTAAATGACATGCTAATATTTCTTGGCACCACAATGTTGGTTAGAAAAAAAGTAAGAAGTGTGTCTTTAAAACAAGCTAGGAAAGAAGGATATTAGCAACGTTTTATATAGGATGTATTTTGAATGCAAGAAATAATGTGCAGATAATTTTTAAAGACTGTCTTTTTTAAATTCCCATCCCAGACTCTGATTATAGAATCACAAATTATACACTTAGAAATTGAAACTGGTATAGCAAGAATGATCTTGAGCAAGAGGATGAGAGTAGAGGTAAAATTCTGAAAACATGGTGCTCTAGCTAGAGGTTCCTTAACCAACAAGGATGGAGAAATTATGCAGCCAGTTCATCACATAACCTTATTATTTACCCATTGCTTTTACACATTCACTTGCTTTTGGCTAAAAAGAATTCATTTGTAAAATATGTCTTTCATATTGACAGAGCCTTGAGCATCAAGAGAATCAAGGCTAACCATAGTATATATGTATATATTTAAGTAACTTAGTGCAAATTTTGAAACCTTTTTTTACTTTCTTACAAATATTAGTCCAAATGGGCATTTCTCTATTATCTTTTTTCCAGAAAGATATATTTTTACACCTTTCATAAGGTAAATAACCTACCCTTTTGAAGTTAACATAAATAGATTTTGGCCCATTAACTGAATATTTTACACACATCTAAATTGTTAAATTACTTAATATTTTTAAAATATTAATCAAAATGTTATATAATCTATTGAAAATAACTTAAATTATGAAATAGAATTAATATTTATTTTTTGTTAATTTTATTTAAATGGTTAGAAATATCAAGTATAGTGTGTCCAAAAGGAACATCTCTGAAAAGAGCTGAGGTTTAAAGATACTGAGTGGTCCCAATTAACCCACAAACAAATACTTGGCTTGTTATCTTAGCCAAGTAGTAGTACTAGTAATTAGAAATTACTCCCCTAGGCCTTAAACTTGAGCTATAAAGATTAAACGTTTATTTACAGCTACATCCCGAGGATCACCCTACACCCCCTTAAAGTGCCTGCTGGAGAAAATTCAGGGCTGCCAGAAGAATTTATTGTTTGTTCCAGCCCATGCCAGGAGATGGGGCCTGGCTCCAGCTTCTCTGGGAAGGGAGGAGCCTAACTTCCATAAGTGCCACTTGACAAACCCCGTTGGGTTTCCCATGACCAACCCTCACTTCCTGCTTTTTTTAAATTTTCACTTCCTTGACTCCACAGAGACCCCACTCTCCTGCTTCCCTAGTCAATCCTTCATCCTTTCTTTATAATGCCCAGTCACTTCTGTACAAATCAAAGTTGAATTCACTTCATGCTGAACTTTGTTCCCTATTAAAATTGTAATAGAGAAGAACAAATCTGACTCCATATTAGATCTGTTCTTTTTATTTTCACCCTTGTGCTCCGTTGCCTTTGCTGAGTCATGCTGGCTCTGCACCTTCTGTAAAAGAATGTTGCCTGTAGACTGAAATATGCAGAGATAGCATATCCTCAGTGCTCTGACCTTTAAGAGTCCATCCATATAGAGACAGAAAGTTGCAGAACAGGAAATAACATTTATCTTGTTGGAGGTTTGCAGGAACATCCTGACCTGACCTATGTGAACAGCTGCAAGAAAAAAGGGTTCCACACTCAGAAGTTTGCAACAACTAACGGTGCCCCTCCCCCACCTTACCTTTAAAAGTGCTTTGTTTATACCCTTTGAGGAGTTTGGGGTTTGGGGGACATGAGCCACCTGTCTCCTTGCATAGCCCTGTGATAAACCTTTCTCTGCTCCAAACTCCAACATTATGTTATTTGGTATCACTGTGCATAGGGCACACAAACTTGCATTCCATAACACAATAATATATTGCAGACTAAAATCTGTCCTGATCACTCTAACTAGTGTCCAGCTTTGTTTATGTTTGACAAGGGTCACCAGTAGCATTGAGCAGGAAACGGTGGCCCCGTGAATCTGGGGAGGGCATGAGTCAGCATCCATTGCCCTGAAAGACTAGTTTCTGAAACAAGTACTTTTAAGCCAGATAAAAATTTCTGCTTTTGCACATCTTTTATGTTAGTTTCTTAATTATTATTTCTTAAAACTTTCATTATTGTTAGTTTTTCATTGAGTGCACTCTCTAAGTCATGAATCACTGGCAATTATGAAAAGTTAGGAACACATTTACCTTATTAGATTTCCAAGCAGCAAAGTCATTTTTGGCTTTCTTTAAATTCATTTACAAATCTGTCTGTGTCACCTTTGAAGCACAGCACATTTGTGAGACAACATTGATAAAGTGTATTGGCATTAAAACATCAAGAACCATTTGTCTTAAGGCTTATACCTGATTCAAATATTTATGTAATTTTTTCCCTTACAGCTCTTAATACTTTTTTAGAAGTTGGGCTTCACAATTTCTGGCAGCCGCCTTAGGTGCCATATAAATGGCAACATTCTCATGTTTTAATCCTTTTCCATATATCTTAAATATAGCTTCAAGACATTAAAAATTAGTGGTCTTGGGCTTCTCTGGTGGCACAGTGGTTGAAAATCTGCCTGCCAATGCAGGGGACATGGGTTTGAGCCCTGGTCTGGGAAGATCCCACATGCCGTGGAGCAACTGGGCCCATGAGCCACAACTACTGAGCCTGTGCATCTGAAGCCTGTACTCCACAAGAGAGGCCACAATAGTGAGAGGCCCGTGCACCACAATGAAGAGTGGCACCGGCTTGCCGCAACTAAAGAAAGCTCTCTCACAGAAACTAAGACTGAACACAGCCAAAAATAAATAAATAAAAAGTGGTGGTCTTGTAATATTTATACCAAACAAGTATATTAGATCAATTTGAATAATCTGGATCCTGTTTAAATAAAAACTAAGCATGTGGAACATTCAAAACTATTACTTGCTGGCATGCATGTTTTACAAAAAAATTCTTTTGACTTGGAGATATAGACAGAATTCAATGTATAATTTTTTAAATGACAGGAAAAACATTTTTTTTTTTACTTTTTTTGTTTTCTCTATTAATTAGCCTCTGGGCAGTTTGAACTGCTTAAGCAACAAATTAAACCATTAATATGTTTCTTCATGATTGCAAACTCCATCTATAAAGACATCTCCTTGCATCATATTTTTCTATTGACATCACAGTATTGATTATAACAATTGCATAATTTATCATACTTTAGAAGGGATTGGCTTTTACTCTTAAAAACTGTATCTCCTAGAGAATTTCTATAACAATATTAAAATTCAATTAGATAAATTAGGACTAATTTAAAATTTGATATTCCTCACTAAATGGTGAAATTACATATAAAAGCGTGCATTGATTGTTTGGACACATCATCCTCACACATATAAAGTGTTTACAGACCTAAGAGGTGAACAAAAGACATACTCTCAACTGCTGTCTTGATTTCCAAATCTTTTCTCTCTTTAATTCCTTTTGCTCATTGTTGTTTCACTAATAGTATATTTCATTAACTAGACTCACTGTCAGAATTTTAATTTCTTCAGAGCCCTCTCTGGCTTGAAAGAGTAGCTTTCAGAAACCATTTTTTAAATTTTTTTAATCAAGAAATTTAATTGAAATAGCTGAAGTATCATTTAAAATCTATTGTTATGACTAAGATATATTTTAAATGGTTTGAAATTATGTAAGAAGATGTTTATTTTTAAAAGGGTTATTCTAAGCAGAAGTTACATTGAGAAAGCATCATCTATCTGGGATGTTAAGTTTTTAGTTTTTGTTTTCGGTCAGTCACCTGGCTTGCAAAACTGTAGGAAAAGGAAATAAAGGATTTGTGATTTTTTGTCATTTAGTCTAGACTTACCATGTTTTTCCCAGTTGGGAAAATGTTGCTCAGCAAAATGACAGCATATGTGATTTCATAAGTAACAGAAGAAACAAGCAAAGAATTAGAAGAAGAATGTTTGTTTGTGTGTTTTGATTTGGTAAGAAAAAGAGGAAACCAATAAAGACATCAATGGAGGAAGGTAGGCATGTACGAACATGAGGAATTATCTGTTTCTAGACATCTAGGCAAAGGATCATAGGAATTGACCCAGCATACCAGAACATTCCCAAATAGGAGCCATTCTCATTTTCACTACTAATATATCCATCAGACTAAAAATCTATTATTAAATGTTAAGGTCTTCTGCTTTTATTTATCTCCAGTATTTTTTGTCTGTATCTTTATTTCAACATAATAGACTCACATTTATTTTTATAGCATAAAAATTATTTTATGAAATGTAAACCTTCAAAATTGAGCTGTGTGTTATTGGTAAGTCAGTTTCCATAGACTTGTTCCTAAATGAGTTTTGACTAAACACATTTATAATCTCTAAAATATGATAATTATGTGATATGAAAAAGCTTGGATTTCTGCTCTTTTGTTGCCTATGTGTTAAATTCTCTGTCTAATATTTCAAATGTAGTCTCTCACAAAATAGGCTCAGAGAAAAGAGGCACTAGCTTTTTCTGGATGGAGTTATTTACTGAAATTCAACCAAAGCACAATAGTTTGAATTCAAACACTTTATGTCATAAATTCAATATTTACAATTGAAACACTGCTATTGAACATATATTATATTTCACAATATGATAAGGGCTGGAACAAATGTGAACAAAATATGGCCCCTGCCCTGAAGAAGATCAAAAATGAATGTCAGCCTGCATTACATTTATTCAAAATGTGTTAAGTATTTTATGCGCAGTGGAGGCTGAACAAGAAGATATAACATAAAAGGAAAAACAAACAGTATAGCAATTTTATTTTAGGGTAAATAATAATTTACAATTGAAATCTGGTTTCCCCTGCTCTTTCTGTGGATAAATAATAGATCATGTTAACAGATATATTCAAAATGTCACTGGTTTCTGGCTGCAGCTACTTAAATATTATCTCCAGATATCCTCAAAATCTTACCTACTTATTTCTGAACATTCTCTAATGTTTTCTCTTGTGCACACAGAGAACGATTCTGATTATAGCACAGTGTATAACGTAGTCTTAATCTCTTGCTCCAGTCCTTCATTTAAGTTCATTGCCTGGAATGTCTTCACCTCTTTAATGGCAACTTTTGTCAATTTTATAAACAGGGATGGGTACACAAATGTGGTGTGTCTCCATGCACATAAGGCTGGTACCTCTGAAAGTACCAGATTGTCACTGCCTTTTTTTGGAGTACTCAGTATTTTCAATCTCTGCTGGGTCTGTTCGAAAGTAGACAGACTATCCTCATATACTCACATGGGAAAGTAGCAGAGCAAACAAAAAGGTGTAATGTGGCAAAAACTATTTCAAGTGGATAGCTCATTCTCCTGAGGCTGTTATGAGTCTTAGGGCTGGGTTTGGGATGTGAAAAATGTGATAAACAATCTCTGCCTTTCTCTTTACTTTCCCCAGGGCACAGACTTTTAAAATCTTACAATTAATTTACTGAAATAGATATTTCATGATTAACTTGTACCCAAAGTTCATCAAATATACATTATGCAGTTTGAATTTGATCAGTAGACTAAACTTGGACTTATAGTATAAAATTAGGTTAGTTTAAAAATGATTAGGAAATTTACATTTTACTTTAAATCATTATTGATTTTCTCCGTACTGTTATACAGGATTAAGTATTGGTAGCAAACTACTTTTGGTAAATATTTTACTTTGTTTAACTTTAAAAATCCAAGGCCTTCAAAGTTTAATATAGCTGAGTAATTTTCAAATAATGATAACTAATGACAAAAGTGGCTCTACCTAATTAATAGCCTGAGTTACATCAAAAAGTCAAAAGATAGCAGCTGAATACTTCAATTCTAGAAACACAATATGTATCAAGGGGAAAACTCTACATCATTATAGTTGGCTCATGAAGATGCAAGCTCTGCTACCTCAACAAATGCAAGCTATGTGAATAAAAAATTCAAATCAGTATTCTGTTGATTAAGATGTTATAGTTTTTTTTCTTTCCTTCAAACAGGAAGATAGCTGTATTTTATGCCAATTACATCTTTATTTTTTTCAAATTATAAAACAAATGATATCATGACATCCTTGTGAGATAGGTTGAAGGATGTGAAGTGAATGCACATAATTAAAGGAATTGATAATTTGATGAACTAGGTAATAAGGTAACCTTATAGTCAATGTCAACCTGGAAAGTGGTCCCTAGTGGACAATCCAAGTGCTGCCTCAGGCTTTTTTTAACCAAAAATATTTATATACCTTGATGAGGATAGTTGTGGTGTGTAAATGGATTATAAATGACAAGGTTTTGAAATATCACATATATATATACAAGTAGAGAATCAACATAAATCTGTCACTAGGTCAAATTTAAAACAATAAGACATAATAGAGATTAACATATATTCTTTGATTTGAGTACAGTAAGAATGTAGACATTCTTCTAAAATAGCTGGTATTAGCAAAACCTCAGGAATTGATTAAATGCAGTCTTCATCAAATATACATTACGTATATACAAATATACATTATACAATGTTCATCAAATATTACATAACTCAATGGCATAAATTATTTTTCAAATAATCTAATGATGTGTCAGGTATTTGTAATTAGAATTATTGTGGAGAACTCTCCTCTATAGACACATTAGATGAACCACACCTGGAGCTTTGTGTTCAGTTCTGGACAGCACACATTGAGAGGAGGTATGATGAAGTTACCTTGTGCAGATTGGTGACAAGAATCATAAGGAGGATAGAGACAAGAAAGGGAAAGGGAAACTCCCTAAAAAACTAACATGCATTAGTTATATAATCATTACCACATTTTCTCATCAACATTATTCTATTTAAATTTTGCTTATACCCTACATGATAGGTAATACTCTATCTTATTTATAGATTAAAAAAAAGCAGAGATATACAAAGCTGAGATTACCAACCATGATCACAGATTTGGTAAGAGCTAAAGCCAGTTTGAATTTATATCTGTCTGATTGTCAGCAACTATGTTATTGACATTATCAAGGTGTCCCTTTACTAGATAAAAGTAAAAAATGTTAAAGGTGCTTCATATGTGTTTAATTTTAATAAAATATTTGAAAGCTTATCAAGTTCTACACCCTGTAGATACTTTTTAAGAGCTCATGATCTTACCCTGAAGATGGACTTCCAAACATATAAATCCTGGAATTAAGGAATGATAATATAATCATTTTCCACCTTTTGAGTTTGCTTTATTTGTTTGTTTTCTTTCTCTTTGTCGTTTTCTCACCAAAAGCCAAGATTGAAAAAAAATTGCATAACTTTGAGACAAAATAAGATTAGTTTCTGGCATACTCTCTTTTGAACCTGAACTTGGACAAGGATGAAAGAAAGAAGCATATATAGAGGGAAAATGTTAGCTGGACAGTTGCTGACTTGTGCCCTGTTAAGTGAAGAAGACTCATGAGCACAAAATAGGAGTGTTTCATTTCCTCACTGTTTTAATACCTTAAGTGTACACAGACAGATAAATGTGGACAAATGTTTGCCAGGTTTGACCTAGCTCATCCATCAGATTACTACCTGTTCCTCTTAAAGTGAAGAGAGACAAAGAAGTGAAATAAACTATCAGGTATATGATGCATTTGGCACCCAGCATCAATTCCCATAGCTAGAAAGATTTTTCTGACTCCCTTGTGATTAGGTATATGAATATAAAGTGACCGTTCACAACCAAATGCACTGATGCATTTGAAAGTTGGAACTTAGGTGAAAAAAATATTCCTGCTGCTTTTTGTAGTTTTCTGCTACCAAGCCAGGTAGTGGCAATGTGAAAGTTATTGTGGGAGCACTGTTGTATTCTAGTTCCATTGTGTGTGTGCTGAAGGAACAGCTGACAACCTCTTGACAGCACTCCTGATAATGGAACTCCAGCTGCAGCAGGGCATTCTCAAGCTAAGGGACCCAGTGGCATCCTCCTGATTTCCCTCCCTTCTGAGAGGGCAGAGGATATACAGCCCCCATCAGGTTAGTTCCACAGTGTTCTGGAGATCCTACCTGGAGACCTTATCAATCAGCCTCCACCAGCATGCCTAAAAATTTTTAAGCATCTAATACTCTCCATAAAGCTATTTTCTATCTGAAATATTAGCACATTCTGTTTTCTTCAGTGAGTGTTAAATGACAGTGATTTGAGAGATGGATACTCCATGATGCCATGGGAAGAAATTTCTAAATTTTGAGCAGTTGAGAGGTTAAGAGAAAAAAAGACATTCTACCTCTAAGTATTACATTACAAATGGCATTTAAAACATACAATGATACACAGAGGAAGATGCTATTAATCATGCCTCCAGGGTGAGGGGTTACTACAGTAGATTTGAGATTGGAATTTGGTATTAAAAAAAGAAAAAATATTTTATCATGATGACATGGTGGAAGTGGAATATTTTAGCTAAAAGAAATAGCTAAGGAATAGGTTCAAGATGGCAGACAAGTAAGATGTGGAGATGAGGACATTTGTCCACCAGAGACATCCCAGCCCCATGTAATATCAAACGGTGAAAGCTCTCTCAGAAACCTCTCTCAGAGGTCTCCATTTCAATGCTAAGAAACAGCTTCACTCAACAATCAGAAAGATAGAGCACTGGACACCCTAAGTCAAACAACACGCAAGACAGGAACACAACCCTACCCATTAACAGAGACCACCTAAAATCATACTAAGTTCACAGACACCCCTAAATACACCACTGGGCATGGTCCTGCCCAACAGAAAGACAAGATCCAGCCTCATCCACCAGAACACAGGCACAACTCCCCTCCACCAGGAAGCCTACAAAACCCACTGAACCAACCTTATCCCCTGGAACAGACACAAAAAGCAACGGGAACATTCAGATTTGATGGAGAAATTTAAAACTTTACAGAAAAGCAAAAGCTAAGAGAATTCAGCACCACCAAACAAGATATACAACAAATAATAAAGAAACTTCTCTAGGCAGGAAACACAAGAGAAGGAAAAGACCTACCATAACAAACCCAAAGCAATTAAGAAAATGGTAATAGGAACACACATATCAATAACTACCTTAAATGTAAATAGATTAAATGCTCCCACCAAAAGACATAGTCTGGCTGAATGGGTACAAAAACAAGACCTGTATATATGCTGTCTACAAGAGACCATTTCAGACCTAGGGACACGTACAGACTGAAAGTGAGGGGATGGAAAAAGATATTCCATGGAAATCAAAAGAAAGCTGGAGTAGCAATTCTCATATCAGAAAAAATAGACTATAAAATAAACACTATTACAAGAGACAAAAAAGAACACTACATAATGATCAAGGGATCAATCTAGAAGAAGATATAGCAATTGTAAATATTTATGCACCCAACATAGGAGCACCTCAGTACATAAGGCAAATGCTAAAGCCTTAAAAGGGGAAATCAACAATAACACAATAATAGTAGGGGATATTAACACCCCTCTTTCACCAATGAACAGATCATCCAAAATGAAAATAAATAAGGAAATACAAGCTTTAAAGGAAACATTAAGCAAGATGGACCTAATTGATATTTAGAGGACATTTTATCCAAAATTAACAGAATACATTTCTCAAGTGTTCATGGAACATTCTCCAGGATAGGTCATATCTTGGGTAAGAAATCAAGCCTTGGTAAATTTAAGAAAACTGAAATCATATCAAGTATCTTTTTCTGACCACAATGCTATGAGACTAGATATCAATTACAGGAAACAAATGGTAAAAAATACAAACAGATAGAGGCTAAACAATACACTACTAAATAATCAAGAGATCACTGAAGAAATCAAAGAGGAAATCAAAGAATACTTAGAAACAAATGACAATGAAAGCATGGTGACTCAAGACCTATGGGATGCAGCAAAAGCAGTTCTAAGAGGGAAGTTATAGCAACACAACCCTACCTCAATAAACAAGAAACACCTCAAATAAACAACCTAACCTTACACCTAAAACAATTAGAGAGAGAAGAACAAAAAATCCCAAAGTTATCAGAAGGAAAGAAATCATAAAAATCAGATCAAAAATAAGTGAAAAAGAAATGAAGGAAACAATAGCTAAGATCAATAAAACTAAAATCTGTTTTTTTCAGAAGATAAACAACATTGATAAACCACTAGCCATACTCATCAAGAAAAAAAGGGAGATGACCCAAATCAATAGAATTAGAAATGAAAAAGGAGAAGTAACTGACACTGCAGAAATACAAATGATCATGAGAGATTACTACAATCAATTATATGCCAATAAAATAGACAACTGGGAAGAAATGGAAAAATACTTAAAAAAGCACAACCTCCAGAGACTGAACCAGGAAGAAATAGAAAGTATAAACAAACCAATCACAAGCACTGAAATTGAAACCGTGATTAAAACTCTTCCAACAAACAAAAGCCCAGGACCAGGTTGATTCTCATGCGTATTCTATCAAAGATTTAGAGAAGAGCTAACACTTATATTTCTCAAACTCTTCCAAAACAAAGAGGAGGGAGCAATCCTCCCAACCTCTTCTACAAGGCCAACGTTACCCTGATACAAAAACCAGACAAAGATGTCACAAAGAAAGAAAACTACAGGCCAATGTCACTAATGATGATAGATGCAAAAATCCTCAGCAAAATACTAACAAACAGAATCCAACAGAATCCAAAAGGATCATACACCATGATAAAGTGGGGTTTCTCCCAGGAATGCAAGAATTCTTCAATATATGCAAATCAATCAAAGTGATACACCATAGTAACAAATTGAAGGATAACAAACATACGTTCATCTCAATAGATGCAGAAAAAGCTTTCAAGAAAATTCAAAACTGATTTATGATAAAAACTCTCCAGAAAGCAGGCATAGAGGGAACTTACCTCAACATAATAAAAGCCATATATGACACACCCACAGCCAACATCATTCTCAATGGTGAAAAACTGAAACCATTTCCACTAAGATCAGGAACAAGGCAAGGTTGCCCACTGTCACCAGTATTATTCAACATAGTTTTGGAAGTTTTAGCCATAGCAATCAGAGAAGAAAAATAAATAAAAGGAATCCAAATCAGAAAAGAAGTAGTAAAGCTGTCACTGTTTGCAGATGACATGATACTATACATAGAGGATCCTAAAGATGCTACCAGAAAACTACTAGAGGTAATCAATGAATTTGGTAAAGTAGCAGGATAAAAAAATTAATGGACAGACATCTCTTGCATTCCTATACACTAATGATGAAAAATCTGAAGAAGAAAATAAGGTAACACTCACATTTACCATTGCAACAAAAAAAATAAAATACCTGAGAATAAACCTACCTGAAAAGGTATGCAGAAAACTATAAGACACTGTTGAAAAAAATTAAAAATGATACAAACAGATGGTGAGATATACCAAGTACTTGGATTGGAAGAATAAACCTTGTGAAAATGACTATACTGCCAAAGTAATCTACAGATTCAATGCAATCCCTATCAAATTACTACTGTCATTTTTTACAAAACTAGAACAAAAAATTTCACAGTTTCTGTGGAAACAGAAATGACCCCAAATAGCCAAAGCAATCTTGAGAAAGAAAAACAGAGCTGGAGGAATCAGGCTCCTGGGCTTCAGATTATACTACAGACCTACAGTAATCAAGACAGTATTGTACTAGCACAAAAACAGAAATGTAGATCAATTGAACAGGATAGAAAGCCCAGAGATAAACCTACACATATATGGTCACCTTATCTTTGATAAAGGAGTCAAGTATATTCAATGGAGAAAAGACAACCTCTTCAATAAGTGGTGCTGGGAAAACTGGACAGGTCCATGTAAAAGAATGAAATTAGAACACTCCCTAACACTGTATACAAAAATAAACTCAAAATGGATTAAAGACCTAAATGTAAGGCCAGACACTATCAAACTCTTAGAGGAAAGCATAGGCAGAACACTCTATGACATACATCACAGCAACATCCTTTTTGACCCACCTCCTAGAGAAATGGAAATAACAACAAAAATAAACAAATGGGACCTAATGAAACTTAAAAGCTTTTGCACAGCAAAGGAAACCATAAACAAGACAAAAAAGACAACCTTTAGAATGGGAGAAAATATTTTCAAATGAAGCAACTGACAAAAGATTAATCTCCAAAATATACAGATAGCTCATGCAGCTCAATATCAAAAAACAACAAAAAACAAACCCAATCCCCAAATGCACAGAAGATCTAAATAGACATTTCTCCAAAGAAGATATAGAGATTGCGAACAATCTGGAAGGATTGGAAGGATTCTGGACATATATCTGGAAGGATTCTGAACATCATTAATCATTAGAGAAATGCAAATCAAAACTACAATGAGTTATCACCTCACACTGGTTAGAATGGCCATCATCAAAATATCTACAAGCAATAAATGTTGGAGAGGGTTTGGAGAAAAGGGAACCCTCTAGCACTGTTTGTGGGAACGTAAATTGATACAGCCACTATGGGAGAACAGTATGGGACTTCCTTTAGAAAGGAAAAATAGAACTACCATAAGACCCAGCAATCCCATTACTGAGCATATACACTGAGAAAACCATAATTCAAAAAGAGTCATATACCACAATGTTCATTGCAGCTCTATTTACAATAGCCAGGACATGGAAGCAACCTATATATCCATTGACAGATGAATGGATAGAGAAGATATGGCACACATATACAATGGAATATTCCTCAGCCATAAAAAGAAAGGAAATTCAGTTATTTGTAGTCAGGTGGATGGACCTAGAGACTGTCATGCAGAGTGAAGTAAGTCAGAAAGAGAAAAACAAATACTGTATAAAAAAGGGGAAAAAATGGTTGTGAAGAACCTAGGGGTAGGACTGGAGTAAAGACCCAGACGTAGAGAATGGATTTGAGGACAGGAGAAGGTGGAAGTGTAAGCTGGGACGAAGTGAGAGAATGGCATGGACATATATTCACTACCAAATGTAAAATAGATAGCTAGTGGGAAGCAGCCACATAGCACAGGGAGATCAGCTCGGTGAAAGTAACACCATTGTAAAGCAATTATACACCCATAAAGATGTTTTTAAAAAAGAAAAAAGAAATAGCTAGAATAAATGCATGGCAAGTTGAAAGTTCATGATGTATTTAAGAAGTCACAAACCTGTTGTCTGATTGAAGAACTGGGCAAAAGCTTGGGTATTGCAGGAGATAAGACTTGAAAGGATAATTGGGGCCAGGGCATCAACTATGTTAATATTATTCTTACACCAGAGGAGGAATGGTTCAAATATGTAGGGGGTTGTGTATGGATAGTTGACTGTAAATGTTTAAATATTGTCTTAAAGAAATAGACCTTTTTGTGTCGCTGTAGAGGAAAATTTAGGAACTAGTAGGTAAAAGTTAGAGCACTTAGATATGGTAGGTATGGATAATGTTCCCAATTCTTTACTTTCTCTCTGTATTAGAATGATACATCCATACCCCTAGCTGTGTGTCCGTGCGGCCCTTCCACCTAAAATAGATGGTATATTCCCTGATACACTGATGTGTGTGTGTCCTTTTGACTTGCTTTGGAAAATATGTGGTTTGAAGGGACAGGTTACCAGTTCCAAGAAGACGTTCAAACACATTTGCATCATTTGCCTTTGCCTATAACACTTTCTTCAACTGCAATAAGAAGAACATTCCTTGAGTAGCCAGTGCTCCAAAGAGACTGGGATACACAGTGAGCATACCTGGTCCCAGCCCAAAGTCTTGAGCCAAATCCATCCAAATGCAGCAAAGTCACAGCTGACCTACTTACCAGTAAGAAGGAAATAAAGATTTGCCACTGAGATTTTGAAAGTGTTTATTATAAAGCAAACAACTGGCATTCTCTGGAAAAGCCTTTTAAGAATCCAACCACCTCAAAATGGAAAGGAAAACTTTGGAGGCCCTGTTTCCAGGAGTATTCAAGTAGGGCTGGCAGTCATTACTTTCCATCTCCCCTACCCCTAACCATTATTACCTTCTTCTTGGAAGACTCTGAGAGCCATGAAACACATCCCATCATCTAAACAGTGCACCACATAGAAGCAAGAATGGCCTTTTACAAAGGTGTTGGGTCATTTTAATCCCTCTTTAAAATAATTCAGTGCTTTCAAGTGCACTTAGAAGGAAACTCGGACTCCCTGTGTGATGGTCTCCCATTTCCACATCTTCATCCTGGACCACACTCTCCTTTTCTACCTGCCACCCTGAACTTCTCTGTACCATCAATGTGCCCATTTCCTCCTGGTGTAGGCCACTGAGGTGACCTGCTGTCAGCTGTTCTTTTCCCCTGGATATTCCTACTCATCGTTCGATATCAGCTTAAAAATTCCCTCCTTGTGCATCTCCTGGTCATGTTGTCATTCTCCATTCCTTAAAAGCATTTATCAAAACCAGCAATTTATTTATTAACTTAATTAATTTTTCCCCACATAAATGCACATTTTGTGAAGGCAAGAACCATATTTGTGTTGCCATCTTATTACCTATATCAGGTGAGTGTATATTTATGTAGCAAAAAAATAAAATTAAATGAGTAAATAAATATATCATTAGACATACAATAGTGCAAGTTTAATTATTGGATAAAGATTGAATAAAACAAACTCTATAATCATTTTAACTCAAAAATTAATTGAGCAATTAGACTTGCACACTTTATTAAAATGTAACTGGAAGAATTTGGGACCATATAGAACTCTTTCCTTCTGCCATTTTTGCACGGGCTTCCTTGGACTAACCTGAGCTAACAAAGGGAAGAGCCACTAAAAGGTAATTGTGTTTTTGTATGTTCCTGAGTTCCCAAATTTATACCAAAAAGCCATCAAAACATACTTCACAAATTTGGCATTTAAAGCGTATAAGAAAGAGGAAGTCACCTCCATTTTTCAAATAGCATTTTTTTCTTCAGTGTGGATTAGACTGCATATTTCTTGATAATGTACCAGCTTGTAGAGATGTGCATGCAATTAAATAAACATGCTTATCTAAAATGCACAGTGGTATGACACTTAAAAAGGAAATCAGGCTTGGAAGGACCACATAACTTTTAAATCATAGATATTGGAAAAACAGAACCCACTGCATCAGACAAGCACCATATCACAGCAGCACCTCCTCTCACAGACTGTTTTATAGGAATTTTGCATTTGTGTGTGTGTGTGTGTGTGTGTGTGTGTGTGTGTGTGTGTGTGAGAGAGAGAGAGAGAGAGAGAGAGAGAAAGAGAGAGAGAGAGAGAGAAATCTAGTGTTTCAAATTTGAAGCATTAGGGAAAAACCCCTAGGTGAAGATGCATTAAAAAGATTGTGGCACTTGTGTGCCAACAAGTGCAAACAACTCAAAAGTCCATCAATCGATGAATGGGTAAATACAATATGGTATATCTATACAATGGAATATTATTCAACATGAAAGGAATGACATACTGTTACATGTTACTACCTGGATAAAACTTGAAAACAGTGTGTTAAGTATAAGAAATCAGTCACAAAATCTTACAATATAAGCCACCACTGCTAGAGGATACAGGCAGGGTTTCTTTTGGGGGTAACAGAATTTTCTAAATCAGAGAGTGGTGACAGTTGCAAAAAAACACTGAACTATACACTTTAAAAGGGTGAAATTTCTAGAATGTGAATTATATATCAAAGTTATGAAAAAATGCTTATAAGGCAGGACCTGTATATAATAGGATTATTCACAAAGTAGCAAAGTTTTTGTTAGCATAGATTTGTTTCTGATAGAAGTCATCTTCAAACTATCTCCTCCATACTATGAAAATACATCACTAAGGTCATTTAACTATTTATATATCCACCAGCATATCAATAAATTTGTCACTGGGTTTCTACTGTAGATGTGACCTTTGCTTCACTAATTCTTCACTACATTACTCAAGCTCTCTTTAATTCTTTTTTATACAATAGTCCCTGATGTCATTGAGATTATTAAACATAATATATTCTGGCACATTGTCAAATAATCACTACACACTGAAGAATTTTTTAAAAAGATAGAATTTTTTTATAGAAAAAAATAATTCCACAATATCTCTGCAACTGTTAAAGCAGTTAACAGTTCTGATTGATTCTTGATTTAGCCTGTGAGTGTTTTCAAAGCAAAGATTAAGACTTTTCCATTGTTGTATCATTGGCCCCTAGCAAAGAGGGGGGAAGTTCACACCATTTCAGGTACTTAAAAATTGTTTGTCAAATATATACATGAATACAAGGAAACAGATTTTTTTAACATCTTTACTGGAGTATAATTGCTTTACAATGGTGTGTTAGCTTCTGCTTTATAACAAAGTGAATCAGTTATACATATACACATGTTCCCATATCTCTTCCCTCTTGCATCTCCCTCCCTCCCACCCTCCCTATCCCACCCCTCTAGGTGGTCACAAACAACGTAGCTGATCTCCTCCCTGTGCTATGCGGCTGCTTCCCACTAGCTATCTACCTTATGTTTGGTAGTGTATATATGTCCATACCACTCTGTCACTTTGTCACACCTTACCCTTACCCCTCCCCATACCCTCAACTCCATTCTCTAGTAGGTCTGTGTCTTTATTCCAGTCTTACCCATAGGTTCTTCATGACCTTTTTTCAAAATTTTATTCCCTTAGATTCCAGATATATGTGTTAGCATATGGTATTTGTTTTTCTCTTTATGACTTACTTCACTCTGTATGACAGACTCTAGGTCCATCCACCTCACTACAAATAACTCAATTTCGTTTCTTTTCATGGCTGAGTAGTATTCCATTATATATATGTGCCACATCTTCTGTATCCATTCATCTGTTGATGTACATTTAGGTTGCTTCCATGTCCTGGCTATTGTAAATAAAGCTGCAATGAACATTTTGGTACATGACTTTTTTTTTTTTTGCTGTAGGTGGGCCTCTCAGTGTTGTGGCCTCTCCCGTTGTGGAGCACAGGCTCCAGACGTGTAGGCTCAGCAGCCATGGCTCATGGGCCTAGCCGCTCCGTGGCATGTGGGCTCTTCCCGGACTGGAGCACAAACCCATGTCCCCTGCATCAGTAGGCGGACTCTCAGCCACTGTGCCACCATGGAAGCCCTACATGACTCTTTTTGAATTATGGATTTCTCAGGGTGTATACCCAATAGCAGGATTGCTGGGTCATATGGGAGTTCTATTTGTAGATTTTTAAGGATCCTACATACTGTTCTCCATAGTGGCTGTATCAAATTACATTCCGACCAAAAGTGCAAGAGGGTTCCCTTTTCTCCACACCATCTCCAGCATTTATTGTTTCTAGATTTTTTGATGATGGCCATTCTGACTGGCGTGAGATGATATCTCATTGTAGTTTTGATTTGCATTTCTCTAATGATTAATGATGTTGAGCGTTCTTTCATGTGTTTGTTGGCAATCGGTGTATCTTTTTTGGAGAAATGTCTATTTAGGTCTTCAGCCCATTTTTGGATTGGGTTGTTTGTTTTTTTGATATTGAGCTGCATTACTGCTTGTAAATTTTGGAGATTAATCCTTTGTCAATTGCTTCATTTGCAAATATTTTCTCCCATTCTGAGGGTTGTCTTTTGGTCTTGTTTATGGTTTCTTTTGCTGTGCACAAGCTTTTAAGTTTCATTAGGTCTCACTTGTTTATTTTTGGTTTTATTTCCATTTCTCTAGGAGTGGGCTCAAAAAGGATCTTGCTGTGATTTATAGATAGAGTGTTTGCCTATTTTTTCCTTTAATAGTTTGATAGTGTCTAGCCTTACATATAGGTCTTTAACCAATTTTGAGTTTATTTTTTATATGATGTTACGGAGTGTTCTAATTTCATACTTTTACATATACCTGTCCAGTTTTCCTGCACCACTTATTGAAGAGGCTGTCTTTTATCCACTGTATATTCTTGCCTACTGTATCAAAGATACCGTGACCATATGTGCGTGGGTTTACCTCTGGGCTTTCTATCCTCTTCCATTGATCTATATTTCTGTTTTTGTGCCAGTACCATAATGTCTTCATTACTGTAGCTTTGTAGTATAGTCTGAAGTCAGGGAGCCTGATGCCTTCAGCTCCATTTTTCGTTCTCAAGATTGCTTTGGCTATTTGGGGTCTTTTGTGTTTCCATACAAATTGTGATTTCTTTTCTTCTAGTTTTGTGAAAAATACCAGTGGTAATTTGATAGGGATTGCATTGAATCTGTAGATTGCTTTGGGTAATAGAGTCATTTTCACAATGTTGATTCTTCCAATCCAAGAAAATGGTGTATCTCTCAATCTATTGTATTATCTTTAATTACATTCATCAGTGTCTTACAATTTTCAGCATACAGTTCTTTTGTCACCTCAGGTAGGTTTATTCCTAGATATTTTTTTCTTTTCATTGCAATGGTAAATGGCAGTGTTTTCTTAATTTCACTTTCAGATTTCCCATCATTAATGTATAAGAATGCAAGAGATTTCTATGCATTATTTTTTTTATTCTGCTAGTTTACCAAATTCATTGATTAGCTCTAGTAGTTTTCTGGTAGCATCTTTAGGATTCTCTATGTATACTACCATGTCATCTCCAAACAGTGACAGCATTACTTCTTCATTTCCAATTTGGATTCCTTTTATTTCCTTTTCTTCTCTGATTGCTGTGGCTAAAACTTCCAGAACTATGTCAAATAAGAGTGGTGAGAGATGGCAACCTTGTCTTGTTCCTGATCTTAGTGGAAATGCTTTCAGTTTTTCACCATTGAGGAAGATGTTGGCTGTTGGTTTTTCATATATGGTCTTTATTATGTTGAGGAAAGTTCCCTCTATGCCTACTTTCTACACTGTATTTATGATAAATGGGTGTTGAATTTTGTCAGAAGGTTTCTCTGCATCTATTGAGAAGATCATATGGTTTTTCTCCTTCACTTTGTTAATATGGTGTGTCACGTTGATTGATTTGTGTATATTGAAGAATCCTTGCATTCCTGGAATAAACCCCACTTGATCATGGTGTATGATGCTTTTAATGTGCTGTTGGATTCTGTTTGCTAGTATTTTGTTGAGGATTTTTGCATCTATGTTCATCAGTGGTATGGGCCTGTAGTTTTCTTTCTTTGTGACACCTTTGTCTGGTTTTGGTATCAGAGTGATGGTGTCCTCGTAGAATGAGTTTGGAAGTGTTCCTCCCTCTGCTATATTTTGGAAGAGTTTAAGAAGGATAGGTGATAGCTCTTCTCTAAATGTTTGCTAGAATTTGCCATTTGGTCCTGGGTTTTTGTTTGTTGGAAGTTTTTTTTTTTTTTTTTTGAGGTACACGGGCTTCTCACTGTTGTGGCCTTTCCCATTGTGGAGCAGAGGCTCCGGACGTGCAGACTCAGTGGCCATGGCCCAGGGGCCCAGCCACTCCGTGGCATGTGGGATCTTCCCAGACCCGGGCAAGAACCCATGTTCCCTGCATTGGCAGGCGGACTCCCAACTATTGTGCCACCAGGGAAGCCTTGTTGGAAGATTTTTAATCACAGTTTCAATTTCAGTGCTTGTGATTGGTCTGTTCATATTTTCTATTTCTTCCTGATTCACTCTTGGCAGTTGCACATTTCTAAGAATTTGTTCTATTCTTCCATGTTGTCCATTTTATTGGCATAGAGTTGCTTGTAGTAATCTCTCATGATCTTTTTTATTTCTGCAGTGTCAGTTGTTACTTCTCCTTTTTCATTTCTAATTCTATGGATTTCAGTCTTCTACATTTTTTTCTTGATGAGTCTGGCTAATGGTTTATCAATTTTGTTAACTTCTCAAATAAACAGCTTTTAGTTTTATTGATCTTTGCTATTGTTTCTTTCATTTCTTTTTCATTTATTTCTGATCAGATTTTTATGATTCCTTTCCTTCTGCTAACTTTGGGTTTTATTTTGTTCTTCTTTCTCTAATTGCTTTAGGTCCAAGGTTATGTTGTTTATTTAAGATGTTTCCAGTTTCTTAAGGTAGGATTGTATTGCTATAATCTTCCTTCTTAGAACTGCTTTTGCTGCATCCCATAGATTTTGGGTGGTCGTGTCTCCATTGTCATTTGTTTCTAGGTATATTTTGATTTCCTTTTTGATTTCTTCAGTGATCACTTTGTTATTAAATAGTGTATTATTTAGCCTCCAAGTGTTTGTAGTTTTTACAGATATTTTCCTGTAATTGCTATCTAGTCTCATAGTGTTTTGGTCAGAAAAGATACTTGATATAATTTCAATTTTCTTAAATTTACCAAGGCTTGATTTGTGACCCAAGATATGATCTGTCCTGGAGAATGTTCCATGAGCACTTGAGAAAAATGTGTATTCTGTTGTTTTTGGATGTAATGTCCTATAAATATCAATTAAGTCCATCTTGTTTAATGTATCATTTAAAACTTGTGTTTCCTTATTTATTTTCATTTTGGATGGTCTGTCCATTGGTGAAAGTTGGGTGTTAAAGTCCCCTACTATGAATGTGTTACTGTCGATTTCCCCTTTTATGGCTGTTAGTATTTGCCTTATGTATTGAGGTGCTCCTATGTTGGGTGCATAAATATTTACAATTTTTATATCTTCTTCTTGGATCGATCCCTTGATCATTATGTAGTGTCCTTCTTTGTCTTTTCTAACAGTCTTTATTTTAAAGTCTATTTTGTCTGATATGAGAATTGCTACTCCAGGTTTCTTTTGATTTCTGTTTGCATGGAATATCTTTTTCCATCCCCTTACTTTCAGTCTGTATGTGTCTCAGGTCTGAAGTGGGTCTCTTGTAGACAGCAAGTATATGGGTCGTGTTTTTGTTTCCATTCACCCAATCTGTGTCTTTTGGTGGGAACATTTAGTCCATTTACATTTAAGGTAATTATCGATATGTATGTTCCTTTTCCTATTCTCTTAATTGTTTTGGGTTCATTATTGTAGGTCTTTTCCTTCTTTTGTGTTTATTGCCTAGAGAAGTTCCTTTAGCAGTTGTTGTAAAGTTGGTTTGGTGGTGCTCAACTCTCTCAGCTTTTGCTTGTCTGTAAAGGTTTTAATTTCTCCATCAAATCTGTATGAGATCCTTGCTGGATAGAGTAATCTTGGTTGCAGGTTTTTCTCCTTCATCACTTTAAATATGTCCTGCCAGTCCCTTCTGGCTTGAAGTGTTTCTGCTGAAAGATCAGCTGTTAACCTTATGGGGATTCCCTTGTGTGCTATTTGTTGTTTTTCCCTTGCTGCTTTTAATATGTTTTCTCTGTATTTAATTTTTGACAGTTTGATTAATATGTGTCTTGGTGTATTTCTCCTTGGATTTATGCGTATGGGACTCTCTGTGCTTCCTGGACTTGATTAACTATTTCCTTTCCCATATTAGGGACATTTCAACTATAATCTCTTCAAATATTTTCTCAGTCCCTTTCGTTTTGTCTTCTTCTTCTGGAACCCCTATAATTCGAATGTTGGTGTATTTAATGTTTTCCCAGAAGTCTCTGAGACTGTCCTCAGTTCTTTTCATTGTTTTTCCTTTATTCTGCTCTGCAGCAGTTATTTCCTCTATTTTTATCTTCCAGGTCATTTAACCGTTCTTCTGTCTCAGTTTTTCTGCTTTTCATCTCATCTGGAGTATTTTTCGTTTCATTTGTTGTGTTGTTAATCATCGTTTGTTTCATCTTTAGTTCTTCTATGTCCTTTTTGTATATTTCTTGCATTTTGTCTATTCTATTTCCAAGATTTTGGATCATCTTTACTATCATTATTCTGAATTCTTTTTCAGGTAGACTGCCTATTTCCTCTTCATTTGTTAGGTCTGGTGGGTTTTTCTCTTGCTCCTTCACCTGCTGTGTGTTTTTATGTCTTCTCATTTTGTTTATCTTACTGTGTTTGGGGTCTCCTTTTTGCAGGCTGCAAGTTCGTAGTTCCAGTTGTTTTTGATATCTGTCCCCAGTGGCTAAGGTTGGTTCAGTGGGTTGTGTAGGCTTCCTGGTGGAGGGGACTAGTGCCTGTGTTCTGGTGGATAAGCCTGGATCTTGTCTTCCTGGTGGGTAGGTCCATGTCTGTTGGTGTGTTTTGGGATGTCTGTGGACTTATTATGATTTTAGGCAGCCTATCTGCTAATGGGTGGGGTTGTGTTCCTGTCTTGCTAGTTGTTTGGCATAGGATGTCCAGCACTGTAACTTGCTGGTCCTTGAGTGAAGCTGGGTGCTGGTGTTGAGATGGAGATCTCTGGGAGATTTTTGCCATTTGATATTATATGGAGCTGGGAGGTTTCTTGTAGACCAGTGTCCTGAAGTTGGCTCTCCCACCTCAGAAGCACAACACTGACTCCTGGCTGCTGCTCCAAGAGCATTTCATCCACACAGGTCAGCATAAAAGTGAGCAAAAGTAGAAAGAAAAATTAGTATAAGTAGAATGAAAGAAAGAGGGAAAGAAAGAAAGAAAGAAAGAAAGAAAGAAAGAAAGAAAGAAAGAAAGAAAGAAAGAAGAGAATTAAGGAGGGAGCGAGAAAGGAAGGAAGGAAGTAGGGAAGGAAGGAAAAAAGAAGGAAAGAAGATAAAGTAAAATAAAATAAAGTAAGGTAAAATATAATAAAGTTATTAAAAAATATATTTATTAAGAGAAAAAAAAAACAGACGTATAGAACCCTAGGGCAAATGGTGGAAGCAAAGCTATACAGACAAAATCTCACACAGAAGCATACACATACACACTCACGAAAAGAGGAAAAGGGGAAAAATCATAAATCTTGCTCTCAAAGTCCACCTCCTCAATTTGGGCTGATTTGTTGTCTAAAGGAGGGAAGGAAGGAAGGAAAGAAAGAAAGAAGATAAAGTAAAATAAAATAAAGTTATTAAAATAAAAAGTAATTATTAAGAAAAAAAAACGGATGGATAGAACCGTATTACAAATGGTGGAAGCAAAGCTATACAGACAAAATCTCACACAGAAGCATACACATACACACTCACAAAAAGAGGAAAAGGGGAAAAAATCATAAATCTTGCTCTCAAAATTCACCTCCTTAATTTGGGATGATTCATTGTCTATTCATGTATTCCACAGATGCATGGTACATCAAGTTGATTGTGGAGCTTTAATCCGCTGCTTCTGCGGCTGCTGCGAGAGATTTCCCTTTTTCTTCTTTGTTCTCCCAGCTCCCAGGGGCTCAGCTTTGGATTTGGCCCTGCCTCTGATTGTAGGTCTCTGGAGGAGGGCGTCTGTTCTTCGCTCAGACAGGACTGGGTTAAAGGAGCCGCTGATTCGGGGGCTCCGGCTCACTCAGGCCGGGGTGAGGGAGGGGAACGGAGTGCAGGGCGAACCTGCAGCGGCAGAGGCCGGCGTGACGTTGCACCAGCCTGAGGCTTGCCGTTCTCCCGGGGAAGTTGTCCCTGGATCCCGGGACCCTGGCAGTGGCGGGCTGCACAGACTCCCTGGAAGGGGGGTGTGGATAGTGACCTGTGCTCGCACACAGGATTCTTGGTGGCGGCAGCAGCAGCCTTAGCGTCTCATGCCTGTCTCTGGGGTCCGCTCTTTTAGCCGCAGCTCGTGCCCGTCTCTGGAGCTCCTTTAAGCAGCGTTCTTAATCCCCTCTCCTCGCACACCAGGAAACAAAGAGGGAAGAAAAAATCTCTTGCCTCTTCGGCAGGTCCAGACTTTTCTCCGGACTCCCTCCCGGCCATCCGTGGTGCACTAACCCCTTGCAGGCTGTGTTCACACCACCAACCCCAGTCCTCTCCCTGCGCTCTGATCGAAGCCCAAGCCTCAGCTCCCTGCCCCATCCGCCCTGGCGGTGGAGCAGACAAGCCTCTCAGGCTGGTGAGTGCTGGTCGGCCCTGATACCGTGTGCAGGAATCTCTCCGCTTTGCCCCCTGTAACCCTGTTGCTGTGCTCTCCTCCGCAGCTCCAAAGCTTTCCCCCTCTGCCACCCGCAGTCTCTGCCCGCGAAGGGGCTTCCTAGTGCATGGAAACCTTTCCTCTTTCATAGCTCCCTCCAACTGGTGCAGGTCCTGTCCCTAAACTTTTGTCTCTGTTATTCTTTTTTCTTTTGCCCTACCGAGGTACGTGGGGGGTTTCTTGCCTTTTGGGAGGTCTGAGGTCTTCTGCCAGCGTTCAGTAAGTGTTCTGTAGGAGTTGTTCCACATGGAGATGTATTTCTGGTGTATCTTGGGGAGGAAGGTGATCTCCGCATCTTACTCTCCTGCCATCTTCCCAGAAGCCCCCCTGGACAATTTTAAAGTATAAAAATTATAGAAACTGTGGTCATTTAGTTTTAATTTACATTATTTTTATCATTATCATTTGTGGTAAGATTAATAGCATGTGCAAAAACTTTGGTTAATTTTATAGTATTTATTTTTCTGCTACCTTAAAATTTGTAGAAGTGATGGAAATTACTTAAGGTATAATATATGAAATATATGAATATATATGAAATGATGGATATGGTTAATTTCTTAAGGAAATCAGTAATCAGTTTATTAAGATAGGAATTTCTAAATAAAATTTAGTTTTGTTAAATATACTTATAAAGTTAATTCTATTTAAAGGTAAAATAAAAAGTTTCATTTCCATCTATTTTTATATGTATATATTTATGTATCCTTAACAACATACTCATAAATTGTTTTAAGATTTTGAAGCTTATGAATAATAAAGTACATATCAGAGATAACAAAATGTTACACTTTGAAAAACTAGACTGTCAATTGATTTATTCATAAATATCAAGCTTTATAAGTTTTTTTTACAAAGTATTGTATCAAAAATACAAAGAAAATTTAAATATAAAAATATTTTTAAAAATTGGAATCTGGATTATTTCCAAGGAATATGCAAATTATTTCCTGCCCAGATAAAAAATGTTTCATTTTTTTTAAAGTTATATTTCTACTAATAGTTGTTCTTGATTGCTGTAGTTTTTTATTAACTAATTTTTTTTTACTTTGAATAATAATTACTTTTATTTATACTTATCTTTTCTATGAATTTCTCTTGATTTTACTTTACTGAAATCCAGACCCCAGTCTTGGAATAAAAATAGGAAATTGTGGAAAAACCAGTAAAATCTGAATACATTTTTTTGTTTACTTTTACTTATTGCAGTATGGTTAATTTCCTGATTTTAGCAATCAGTCTATTGTTATGTAAAGTGCTAAAGGGGAACCTGGGTGAATATTATATGGGAACACTGTGCTCTATTTTTGTTACTTTACTGTAAGTCTAAAATTAGCTCCAGATAAAAAGCTAAAATTAATTTTTCCAGTTCTAATCATAAAATTAAGATGTCTTTTTTGCTGACTGCCTTTGTGCTTCATGGAATGGCTACCAATCAACACAATAATTGCAGCTTCATTTTTTAGAAGAAAGGACAATAAATAATTATTTTGTGGTATTCACCAAATTATAATTAATTTGTAACTGTTGTAAATATTCTTTGTTTATCAAAATAAAATAAAAATTATAAAAATGACAGATTGGAAGTTCAGTCTTCATAGTTTCAGTATACATATATAATAAATTTATGCATATAGATATAATTTCCTATTTCTAAATTTAAAATACATGCTTATATTAAGGTAAGAAATAATTGTCTGCAAGCACAATAACTGTTTACATATTGTCTTTGTTTCTTTATTTTAATACACTTGTAAATTAATAAGAGAAAATTGTGGTATGCTTTACAATATAAATCAGGTGTAACTAAAAAATTACTAATATCCTCTCTAGGTAATCATTAACTCAATCCTTACACATTGACTG
Source organism: Lagenorhynchus albirostris (assembly GCF_949774975.1). Lineage (NCBI taxonomy): Eukaryota > Metazoa > Chordata > Mammalia > Artiodactyla > Delphinidae > Lagenorhynchus > Lagenorhynchus albirostris. Next base: position 84,698,171 of record NC_083106.1, on the reverse strand, counting down.
TGTTGGGCCTCATGAGGGCATTCCACTCACTTGCATACTAATAATTTTGGATTAAATAATTTATTGTCCAGGACTGTTAAGTTTTATCTCTATAGAAGAGATTAATTGACATCAAATTTAAACCCACTTTACCCAAGTTTGCTAAGGATGTTTCTAGCTCAAGTTCCATGTGCCAAACTCATAACCCTGACCAAACTATATAAGTGGGACATGGGTAAGAACTAAAGCCTTAAAACCTATGTAAACATTTGAAGGTGGATTTTTTTACAGTTACCTCTTCAAATGTATATGAATGTTCTTGCCATTGTCTGTCTATATTCTCAATGGCTAGAAGATTTTCCCTGTCAAATAGCAACTGTATAATTAGTAGAAAAAGAAACAACTAAACATGGCAAACAAAATTTAAAAAAATATTCTAGAATTTTTGTCTCCAATTTTTATTATACCATGAAATAATTTCAATCTAAAATCAAGCAGGGAGGTATAAAATGGAAAATCTCATGCATGTGCCCTCAGGAAAATAAAACTTAAGGACCGAGAGACTGATTTCCCATAAATGCCTGATTTATAGAAAACTGATAATGTTGGAACTTCTTACGTGATGTGGAGGTGGCCAGAGGTTGCCTCATATCAACTTGGAAATTTTGGTTATGGTTTCTAGAGATGTGAGCAAGAATTGACCTAGGTCAGGTTGATCTTGCAAAGTGACCTGAATTCAGATTTGTTTGTATGGCTGCCTGGTTTTCTGTGCTTGAGGAATTTTCAAAGCAGGTCCCTGTTTTGTTTTAACAGACTCTAACTGAAATTTCCCTTCTTTACATCCTCTGCCCATATATATAGCCTACCTCAAAATCTTAGTGGACTCGTTTGCATTTGGCTACAGTTTGCATGTCCCAGGTTTCAATTCCTCTGCAATTCTCGAGTAAACTGATCTCTTTGAGCTTGCTTCAGTTTACTTCATTTAGGTCTACAGTACCAACTAACTTATCATGTAAGAGAGTTGCCTATTGATAGAGACTATGATCAATAAGCTTTGTAAGATACCACTCACCATGCAAAAATGAATTGCTTTTATCACTGTAGGTCATTAATAAAAATTGAAAGAACAAATGATTCCATAAAATCTAATTGCAAGTTTATTTAAAGAGTTATTAAAAAGTATTAAGGCAACATACACAATTTTTTCTTTTGCAGATGTAGGCACCTTGTTCCATGTTTAAGTAAAGAAACTCCTGCATGCCATCAGCTCTTAGCACTGACTTGTGAGATGACTCTAATGAGAGACAGATGTTGAACTGTATTGGAATAAACCATATCAGGAACTCTCAAGTATTAAGTGTTTGAGTTATAAAAAACATAGATCCCTGGATCCACACATGATCCAATGATGTAATGTCTTCACTTCTTAAAAATTTACTACTGAAGATCTCTCAAAAACAGATGGCATCAGGAAGAAGACACATTCCCAAGAACTTCAAATTAAGCAGCAGTTTCCCATATGCAGCCAGCTTCCATCTAAGATTCCCAGACAGAGATGCTTCAATATTAAGAGCCAGTATGTGTCACATGATTTCTTTGTCTCTATCTCCTTCCTTCTATAGGTATCTTTAAATTTTTCTATTGTTTAGATGTATAGACTATTAATTTTCAAGAATAAAATAGAAACTTTCAGATTTTTTTCTTAACCTTTAATTCTTTTAATCTGGTTTTCAAGGTTTAATCCTTGATGTTTTGTCAACATCTGACAGGATGAAGACTGAGATGAAAAATATAATTAAGTTTGGAAAAACTGGCCACTGTGTCAGTCTCTAGGTCATTGGGCTTAGGAAATTCATATGAAAGATGGACTTAATTTTCTTGATTTTCTTTGTTAGGAACACATTATGTAGGTGGGTGACTGAGAGAAGCATTTTAGAGCCTTTTAGCAAATCATCTTTCTGCTATCTTTGGCATCTTAGTCCTATATTGTATTCTGTTAGAAGCTTTTATCAACCCACTAACTCAATAAATGATTGAAGTCAACACACACACACATACACATAAAATCACACAAGAAAATAATGATCCCACTCGTAACTCAACTGTCTCCTAAGTTATGGACCCCATTATTTTTTCAGTCCGAGAACTATCCTACAGCAGTGTAAGTCTGGACTCCGACCTTTGCTTAAGATTGTTGGCCCTGAAGACATTGCTGGATAAAAAGCAAGACTGAGAAAGACCTTGAAGGAAAAACAATTCCCCACTGAGCCTTGGAAAGTCTTAGCTCCGTCTTAGTCAGTTTGGTCGGTTATCACGAAAGTAGCATTGACTTGGAGGCTTAAATAACAGGGATTTATTTTTCAAAGTTCTGGAGACTGGAAAGTCCAAGATCAAGGTGCTGTCAGATGTGGTGTCTGATAAGAACTAACTTCCTGATCCACATATGGCCTCCTTATTTCCTCACAGGGAGGAGGGCAGAGGGAGAACTCCAGCTCCCTGGGGTCTCGAGGATAAGAGCACTAATCCCATCAGGAAGGCTCACCTCATGGCCTAATCACCTCCAAAATGTCCACCTCTGAATACCATCTTACTGATTAGCTTTCAACGTATGAATTTGGAGAGAGGTACAAATATTCAGTATATAGCATCTCTCAGCTATTCATCCATAACACTGTGTTAACCTCATACTGTCTGAGCAATGTCTACTAAACTGAGACCCTCGTCTTGATGTCTCTATGTTCTGTCTCACGCCAGATACAACCTCATCTTCCATCTTCTGAGAAATTCAACAGCAAACAGTTTTCAGAACAAGGTGTATTCTGATTGAGTTTGCCCTATCTGTGCAACAAAACTTTTACATTCTTTGCTGTCTACAAAATAGTGATTTCAGAGTTGTTGTCAGGTTGCAATGATTTAATAAAGATTTGGCTAAAGACGTTGGTATTGTTATTTATTTTCATCTATGTGCATAATAACACATAAACTAAAATTTCATGAAAAAAACTTTTAGTTCTTTACATTTCTTATCTTTCTAATTAATGGGGCTACAGATTAATGTTAATGATTTTTTAAAATATATGCAGGGATCACATAGTTTATTAAATTATCATTCAGAAAACAATATTTGTTAGCCTACAAAGTGTAGCCATTGTGTTGTAAATTTTAAAATAAAGTAAAATTTATTCAAAAATCATGTTGTGATGATTTAATTATAAGAAATAGTCTTAATAAAATCACATATGTTAATTAAGGGCTAATATACAGACTAATAAATCATATATGCTAAACTGATATGTCAGCAGTTTTCACTCAATGTTGTTTTAAAATATATATTAAAAATGTGCTTATAACAGAGTTATTGTTTTAGAAGATGAATAGTAAGTTAAAAAAAAGAAAAGTTGGGCTTCCCTGGTGGCTCAGTGGTTGAGAGTCCGCCTGCCGATACAGGGGACGCGGTTCATGCCCCAGTCCAGGAAGACCCCACATGCCGTGGAGTGGCTGGGCCCGTGAGTCATGGCTGCTGAGCCTGCACGTCTGGAGCCTGTGCTCTGCAACAGGAGAGGCCACAAAAGTGAGAGGCCCGTGTACTGCAAAAAAAAAAAAAAAAAGAAAAAAAGAAAAGTTGATGAGCACCTAGAGCTTATCTTAATATTACACAATTCTCTGCCAAAAGGTGTTTTTAAAGAGCAAAGTCTGAGCTACTTAAGTAGCAAAAACTACCTCTACTAACTTCACAGTGGGCTTTCTACTGAAAGGATAAAGCCATCTCATTGGTGGTTACTATAGTTACAATTTTTATTTTCCTTTCAACAAAAATCATTTTCAGTTTCAAATTCTCATTGTGTAGCAAAGAATATCTAATAAGGGCATATCTAAACTGTCATACTTGTATGTTATGTATGAAAGCAGTAGTGTCACTTTCAGATGGCAATAGTCAATTTTTTCACTGAGAAAGTATAAATATTCTAAACTTATATGTACTAAAACTGTTGCAAAAACACCAAAAACAAAAACTATATTTTTTTAGTATTCTGAGTATGAATAAGAATCATTTATCTAAAATTTCTTATTCACTTTGGTGGAAAAATCACTGTTTTTAAAGTACAAATCATCAAATAAAAGAACAAGAAGAAAAAACACTTTTAGTCAATGCTTCAATAACCGGTTCTTACTTTTTCAGCTCTGGTCAAATATATTCTGACACTGAAATAAACAAAAAAACGAGTGCATACATAGTCTTTGGATTGTGCAATGAATGTTGAATAAAATTACATTGCTTGATCATGCTTTTCTTCATTTTTGTTGACTTGTTTTTATTTCCAAGATTCTTTAATGTTTACAGCTGAAGACTTTGTTACATCTCTGTGTAATGCAGAAGGAAGAAAAGAAAATACAAAACAGGGCACAAAACTTGAAAGTGTTAGGTCATGGCTTGCTTCTAGGTCTTGTCCCCAGAATTTTATTTGACATATCCCAAACCACATATTACTATTAAGTAAACACTGGAATTCTCATATCAGTCTTTAGTGTATGTATAGAGTAGATGAATTAAATGTAACAGATGTAAAACATAAAGTGTGATTAATATATGATTGTTGCTTTCAAGAAGTCAAACATTTCAGAATAAATTAAAATAGCTATTTATTTCATACAGTAAAAGACATCTAAAACCATTTGGTAACTTGTTTTTAACAAAAGGAATAATAACAATAAAATCCTAGATAAAGATGATCAAAATTTCTCTAATAGTTTCTGTCTCACACTACCAATGGAATTTTAAAGGTAAATATTGAGACAGTAACATAATAAAATATACTTTTTATGTATTTATTCTTTAAAAAGTGTATTTTATGATAATCTTTATTGTTATCATCTTTATATTTTTTCAATGCATCTGGGATACCATAATAATTAAAGAAAGAAAAAATATATACGGAAAATAAAACTGCTTAAGGGAAAAACAACTTTGAGTAAAAAGAAAAAAAGAGAATGTGTTATATATGGTGATAAACCACAGAATGAGAAAGATAGAGTTAATTACATGGAATCACTGATAATTGCAATTTAGAGCAGAACCTGGTGTTCTACCTATTTCCATATCTGCCCTTTCTTTTCAATATGCCTTCTTCATAACCTTCCTAATTTTGTACTAGATCAATAAAGATGACTGACTACCTAGGGGCAAAATAAAGGTTTGGGGATCCACGGATTGAATTGGGTAGAAAGAAAAGGACTGTGGATCTTACTATGTTCCTAAATTCTATTTCTGGTACTTAAAAAGTTCTTTTTAAAATTTTGTAAAAAAGGTTACAGTCTTTTATGGAAACAAAATTATCCACATCTAATAATAACTCACATATAATTAAATAAGTCATTAGTGATACATCATTTTACTTGCAAATTGTAGTCCTCAATATTTAATAATAATTTTGATATTATTTGTTCCATATGTAAAGGTTGAATTTATTGTAATAATACTATGGCAAAATGACAAGAGAACTAATAATTTATGGTGTATCAATGAGTACTGGAGTTTAGTTTGCACTTCTATATCTCTTTATTTTAGCAAATGCTTCTATAGCTCTTAACAAAACTCTAAGCATCTAATGTGTTTACTTAAATCTCTTAATTAGTACAAATTTATTGTTTTTTAATTTTTATTTTACACTGGAGTACAGTTGATTAACAATGTTGTGTTAGTTTCAGGTGTACAGTAAAGTGATTCAATTATACATATACATGTATATATTATTTTTATTTTTTAACGTTTTTATTGGAGTATAATTGCTTTACTATGGTGTGTTAGTTCCTGCTTTATAACAAAGTGAATCAGTTACACAGATACATGTATCCCCATATCTCTTCCCTCTTGCGTCTCCCTCCCTCCCACCCTCTCTATCCCACCCTTCTAGCTGGTCACAAAGCACCGAGCTGATCTCCCTGTGCTATGCAGCTGCTTCCCGCTAGCTATCTATTTTACATTTGGCAGTGTTTATATATCCATATATACACTACCACTCTCTCACTTTGTCCCAGCTTACCCTTCCCCCTCCTCGTGTCCTCAAGTCCATTCTCTAGTACGTCTGTGTCTTTACTCCCATCTTGCCCCTGGGTTCTTAATGAAATTTTTCTTTTGTTGTTTTTTTTTTAGATTCCATATATATGTGTTAACATACAGTACTTGTTTTTCTCTTTCTGACTTATTTCACTCTGTATGACAGAATCTAGGCCATTCCAACTCACTACAAATAACTCAATATCATTTCTTTTTATGGCTGAGTAATATTCCATTGTATATATGTGCCACATCTTCTTTCTCCATTCATCTGTTGATGGACAATGAGGTTGCTTCCATGTCCTGGCTATTGTAAATAGAGCTGCAATGAACATTGTGGTACATCACTCTTTTTGAATTATGGTTTTCTTAAGATATATGTCCAGTAGTGGGATTGCTGGGTCATATGGTAGTTCTATTTTTAGTTTTTTAAGGAACCTCCATACTGTTCTCCATAGTGGCTCTTATCCATTTACCTACCATCAACAGTGCAAGAGGGTTCCCTTTTCTCCACACTCTCTCCATCATTTGTTGTTTGTAAATTTTTTGATGATGGCCATTCTGATCACAGTGAGATGATATTGCATTGTAGTTTTAATTTACATTTCCCTAATGATTAGTGATGTTGAACATTCTTTCATGTGTTTGTTGGAAATCTGTATATCTTCATTGGAGAAATGTCTATTTAGGTCTATTGCCCATTTTTGGATTGGGTTGTCTTTTTAATATTGAGCTGCATGAGCTGCTTGTAAGTTTTGGAGATTAATCCTTTGTCAGTTGCTTCATTTGCAAGTATTTTCTCCCATTCTGAGGGTTGTCTTTTCGTCTTGTTTACTCTTTTCTTTGCTGTGCAAAAGCTTTTAAGTTTCATTAGGTCTTATTTGTTTATTTTTACTTCCATTTCTCTAGGAGATGGGTCAAAAAGGATCTTGCTGTGATTTATGTCATAGAGTGTTCTGCCTATGTTTTCCTCTAAGAGTTTGTTAGTGTCTGGCCTTACATTTAGGTCTTCAATCCATTTTGAGTTTATTTTTGTGTATGCTTTTATAGAATGTTCTAATTTCATTCTTTTACATGTAGCTGTCCAGTTTTCCCAGAACTATTATTGAAGAGGCTGTCTTTTCTCCATTGTATATTCTTGCCTCCTTTATTAAAGATAAGGTGACCATATGTGCATGGATTTATCTCTGGGCTTTCTATCCTGTTCTGTTTATCTATATTTCTGTTTTTGTGCCAGGACCATAATGTCTTTTTGCTTTTTAAACATCTTTATTAGAGTATACTTGCTTTTCAATGGTCTGTTAGTTTCTGCTTTATAACAAAGTGAATCTGTTATACACATACATATGTTCCCATATCTCTTCCCTCTTGCCTCTCCCTCCCTCCCATCCTCCCTATCCCACCCCTCTATGTGGTCACAAACCACTGAGCTGGTCTCCCTGTGCTATGTGGCTGCTTCCCACTAGCTATCTATTTTATGTTTGGTAGTGTATATATGTCCATGCCACTCTCTCACTTTGTCACAGCTTACCCTTCCCACTCCCCATATCCTCAAGTCCATTCTCTAGTAGGTCTGTGTCTTTATTTCCATCTCACCCCTAGGTTCTTCAAGATCTTTTTTTATTTTTTCTTAGATTCCATATATATGTGTTAGCATACGGTATTTTTTTTTTCTGACTTACTTCACTCTGTATGACAGACTCTAGGTCCATTCACCTCACTACAAATAACTCAATTTTGTTTCCTTTTATGGCTGAGTAATCTTCCATTGTATATATGTGCCACATCTTCTTTATCCATTCATCTGATGTTGGACACTTATGTTGCTTCCATGTCCTGGCTATTGTAAATAGAGCTGCAATGAACATTGTGGTACATGACTCTTTTTGAATTATGGTTTTCTCAGGGTATATGCCCAGTAGTGGGATTGCTGGGTTATATGGTAATTCTATTTTCAGTTTTTTAAAGAACCTCCATACTGTACTCCAAAGTGACTTTATCAATTTATATTCCCACCAACAGTGCAAGACGGTTCCCTTTTCTCCACACCCTCTCCAGCATTTATTGTTTCTAGATTTTTTGATGATGGCCATTCTGACTGGTGTGAGATGATATCTCATTGTAGTTTTGATTTGCATTTGACTAATGTTTAATGATGTTGAGCATTCTTTCATGTGTTTGTTGGCAATCTGTATATCTTCTTTGGAGAAATATCTATTTATGTCTTCTGCCCATTTTTGGATTGGATTGTTTGTTTTTTTGATATTGAGCTGCATGGGCTGTTTGTAAATTTTGGAGATTAATCCTTTGTTAGTTACTTCATTTGCAAGTATTTTCTACCATTCTTAGGGTTGTCTTTTAGTCTTGTTTATGGTTTCCTTTGCTGTGTAAAAGCTTTTAACTTTCATTAGGTCTCATTTGTTTATTTTTGTTTTTATTTCCATTTCTCTAGGAAGTGGGTCAATAAGGATCTTGCTGTGATTTATTTAATAGAGTGTTCTGCCTATGTTTTCCTCTAAGAGTTTGATAGTGTCTGGCCTTATGTTTATGTCTTTAATCCATTTTGAGTTTATTTTTGTGTATGGCGTTAAAGAGTGTTCTAATTTCATACTTTTACATGTAACTGTCCAGTTTTCCCAGCACCACTAATTGAAAAGGCTGTCTTTTCTCCACTGTGACCATATGTGCATGGGTTCATCTCTGGGCTTTCTATACTGTTCCATTGATCTATATTTCTGTTTTTGTGCCAGTACCATACTGTCTTGATTACTGTAGCTTTATAGTATAGTCCAAAGTCATGACACCTGATTCCTCCAGCTTTGTTTTTCTTTCTCAAGATTGCTTTAGCTATTTTGGGTCATTTGTGTTTCCATAGAAATTGAGAATTTTTTTGTTCTAGTTCTGTGAAAAATGCCAGTGGTAGTATGATAGGGATTGCATTGAATCTGTAGATTGCTTTGGGTAGTAGAGTCATTTTCACAATGTTGATTCTTCCAATCCAAGAACATGGTATATGTCTCCATCTATTTGTATCATCTTTAATTTCTTTCATCAGTGTCTTATAATTTTCTGCATACAGGTCTTTTGTCTCTAGGTAAGTTTATTCTAGATATTTTATTCTTTTTGTTGCAATGGTAAATGGGAGTGTTTTCTTGATTTCACTTTCAGATTTCCTATCATTAATGTATAGGAATGCAAGAGATTTCTGTGCATTAATTTTGTATCCTGCTACTTTACCAAATTCATTGATTAGCTCTAGTAGTTTTCTGGTAGCATCTTTAGGATTCTCTATGTATAGTATCATGTCATCTGCAAACAGTGTCAGCTTTACTTCTTCTTTTCCCATTTGGATTCCTTTTATTTCCTTTTCTTCTCTGATTGCTGTGGCTAAAACTTCCAAAACTATGTTGAATAATAGTGGTGAGAGTGGCAACCTTGTCTTGTTCCTGATATTAGTGGAAATGATTTCAGTTTTTCACAATTGAGGACGATGCTGGCTGGGGGTTTGTCATATATGGCCTTTATTATGTTGAGATAAGTTCCCTCTATGTCTACTTTCTGGATTTTTTTTATCGTAAATGGGTGTTGAAATTTGTCAAAAGTTTTCTCTGCATCTATTGAAATGATCATATGGTTTTTCTCCTTCAATTTGTTAATATGGTGAGTCACACTGATTGATTTGCATATGTTGAAGAGTCTTTGCATTCCTGGGATTAACTCCACTTGATCATGGTCTATGATCCTTTTTATGTGCTGTTGGGTTGTGTTTGCTAGTAGTTGAGGATTTTTGCCTCTATATGCATCAGTGATATTGGTCTCTGGTTTTCTTTTTTTGTGACATCTTTGTCTGGTTTTGGTATCAGGATAATTGTGGCCTCATAGATTGAGTTTGGGAGTATTCCTCCCTCTTCTATATTTTGGAAATATATAGGTGTTACCTATTCTCTAAATGTTTGATAGTATTCACCTGCGAAGCCATCTTGTCCTGGGCCTTTGTTTGTTGAAGATTTTTAATCACAGTTTCAATTTCAGTGCTTGTGATCGGTCTGTTCATATTGTCTATTTCTTCCTGCTTCAGTTTCAGAAGGTTTTGCATTTCTAAGAATTTGTCCATTTCTTCCAGGTAGTCCATTTTATTGGCATATAATTGCTTGTCATAATCTCTCATGATCCTTTGTATTTCTGCAGTGTCAGTTGTTACTTCCCCTTTTTCATTTCTAATTCTATTGATTTGAGTCTTCTCCCTTTTTTCTTGATGAGTCTGGCTAAACGTTTATCAAGTTTGTTTATCTTCTCAAATAACCAGCTTTTAGTTTTATTGATCTTTGCTATCATTTCCTTCATTTCTTTTTCATTTGTTACTGATCTGATCTTTATGATTTCTTTCCTTTTGTTAACTTTGTGGCTTTTTTTTTCTTCTTCTTTCTCTAATTGCTTTAGGTGTAAGGTTAGCTTGTTTATTTGAGATGTTTCTTGTTCCTTAAGGTAGCACTGTATTGCTATAAACTTCCTTCTTGGAACTGATTTTGCTGCATCCCATAGGTTTTGGGTCATGGTGTTTTCATTGTCAATTTTTTCTAGGTATTTTTTTATTTCCTATTTGACTTCCTCAGTGGTATCTTGGTTATTAAGTAGTGCATAGTTTAGCCTCCATGTGTTTGTATTTTTTACAGATTTTTTTCCTGTAATTGATGTCTAGTTTCATAACGTTGTGGTCAGAAAAGATATTTGATATGATTTCAGTTTTCTTAAATTTACCAAGGCTTGACTTGTGACCCATGATTTGATCTATCCTGGAGAATGTTCCAAGAACACTTGAGAAAAACGTTTATTCTGTTGTTTTTGGATGGAATGTCCTATTAATATCAATTAAGTACATCTTGTTTAATGTATCATTTAAAGCTTGTGTTTCCTTATTTATTTTCATTTTTAATGATCTGTCCATTGGTGAAATTGGGGTTTTAAAGTCCCCTACTCTGATTTTGTTACTGTTGATTTCCTCTTTTATGGCTGTTAGGATTTGCCTTATATATTGAGGTGCTCCTATGTTGGGTGCATAAATATTTAGAATGTTATATCTTCTTCTTGGATTTATCCCTTGAACATTATGTAGTGTCTGTCTCTTGTAATACTCTTTATTTTAAAGTCTATTTTGTCTGATATGAGAATTGCTACTCCAGCTTTTTTTGATTTCTATTTGCATGGAATATCTTTTTCCATCCCCTCACTTTCAGTTTGTTTTTTTCCTAGGTCTGAAGTGGGTCTCTTGTAGACAGCATATATACAGGTCTTGTTTTTGTAACCATTCAGCCAGTCTATGTCTTTTGGTTGGAACATTTATACCATTTACATTTAAGGTAATTATTGATATGTATGTTCCTATTACTATTTTCTTAATTGTTTTTGGTTTGTTATTGTAAGTCTTTTCCTTCTCTTGTGTTTCCTGCCTAGAGAATTTCCTTTAGCATTTGTTGTAAAGCTGGTTATTTGTGCTGAATTCTCTTAGTTTTGCTTGTCTGTAAAAATTTTAATTTCTCTGTCAAATCTGAATTATATCTTTGCTGGATAGAGTAATCTTGGTTGTAGGTTTTTCCCTTTCATAACTTTAAATATGTCCTGCCACTCTCTTCTGGCTTGCAGAGTTTCTGCTGAAAGATCATCTCTTAACTTTGTGGGAACTCCCTTGTATGTTATTTGTTGTTTTTCCCATGCTGCTTTTAATATTTTTTCTTTGTATTTAATTTTTGTTAGTTTGATTAATATGTGTCTTGGTATGTTTCTCCTTGGACTTATCCTGTATGGGACTCTCTGTGCTTCCTGGACTTGATTAACTATTTCCTTACCCATATTAAGGAAGTTTTCAAATATAATCTGTTCAGATATTTTCTCAGTCCCCCCTTTTATTTTCTCTTCTTTTTCAGGAACCCCTATAATTCGAATGTTGGTGTGTTTAATATTGTCCCAGAGATTTCTGAGACTGTCTTCAATTCTTTTCATTCTTTTTTCTTTATTCTTCTCTGCAATAATTATTTCTACTATTTTATCTTCCAGGTCACTTATCCGTTTTCTGCCTCAGTTATTCTGTTATTGATCACTTCTAGAGAATTTTTATTTTCATTTATTGTGTTTCTCAGCATTGTTTGTTTGCTCTTTAGTTCTTCTAGGTCCTTGTTAAAAGTTTCTTGTATTTTCTCCATTCTCTTTCCAAGATTTTGGATCATCTTTACTATCATTATTCTGAATTCTTTTTCAAGTAGACTGCCTATTTCCTCTTCATTTGTTAGGTCTGGTGTGTTTTTACCTTGCTCCTTCATCAGCTGTGTGTTTCTTTGTCTTTTCATTTTGCTTTACTTACTGTGTTTGGGGTCTCCTTTTTCAGGATGCAGGTTCATAGTTCCCGTTGTTTTTGGTGTCTGCCCCCAGTGACTAAGGTTGGTTCAGTATGTTGTGTAGGCTTTCTGGTAGTGGGGACTAGTGCCTGTGTTCTGGTGGATGATCCTAGATCTTGTCTTTCTGGTGGGCAGGTCCATGTCTGGTGGTGTGTTTTGGGGTATCTGTGACCTTATTATGATTTTATGCAACCTCTCTGCTAAAGGATTAGGTTGTGTTCCTGTCTTGCTAGTTGTTTGGTGTAGGGTGTCCAGCACTGTATCTTGCTGGTTGTTGAGCAGAACTGGGTCTTGACATTAAGAGGGAGATCTCTGGAAGATTTTCGCCATTTGATATTATGTGGAGCTGGGAGGTCTCTGTTGGGCCAATGTCTTGAACTCGGCTCTCCCACCTCAGAGGCACAGCCCTGATGCCTGGCTGCAGAACCAAGAGCCTGTCATCTACATGGCTCTAGGACAGGTGGTAGTTTTTCAACTTGGTCATGGTTGGTCTGTCACAGAAACTGGGAAATATGGGTACTACCTTCCTTGATGATTATATTTCAAAGGCATGGTTCCTAGTTCCTCTGTCCAGTGAGATGTGTGTCAAGGGCATCAGCTGGGACTTTGTGTAACCAGTGTTTATTACTGAGCTGAAAGAAAGGTCAATGCAGTCTTAATAAATGATTAGCTGTGTTTCTGCAGTTGTGCATCAACAAACTCAAATTATGAGCTTCCAGTCTCTCATGGTTCCTTCATTCAAAGAGCTGCTGCACAATTTACACACCATTTTTTTTTTTTCTGTATGTGGGTCTCTCACTGCTGTGGCCTCTCCCATTGCAGAGCACAGGCTTTCGATGCACAGGCTCAGCAGCCATTGCTCGCGGGTCCAGCTGCTCTGTGGCATGTGGTATCTTCCCAGTCCAGGGCACGAACCCATGTCACCTGCATTGACAGGTGGACTCTCAACCACTGCACCACCAGGGAAGTCCTACACAACTTTTTTTTTGTTTACTGTTTTACTTGTGAGCCCTATCTATTCTTTTTTAAAATTCTTTTCCCATTTAGGTTATTACAGAGTATTGAGCAGCGTCCTCTATGCTATACAGTTGGTCTTTGTTGGTTTTCTATTTTAAATATAGCAGTGTAGTACCAATTTAAAGGAAAGAAAACCAGGGGGAATGAAGTTAGGTAACTTACACAATGAAACATATGTATTACAATAGGACTTAGAGTGAATCCTAGACCACCTAGTCACATTTAGTATGATGTCATATTAAAATATATACAAAGGGAAAAATGAAAAGGGAGAAAATTGGGATGGGAAAAAAGAGACAGCAGGATACATATGATAACAGTTGATAGCTAGATGATACATGATAGATAGATAGGTAGATGACAGATAGATATAGATGGTAGATAATAGATGATAAATAGATAAATAGATGATTATAGGTTTTTTAGATAGTATAGATAGATAATAGATGATAAATAGATGATAGACAGATAGATAGATGGATAGATGATAGATGATGATAGATGCTTATTGATAGATATACATAGAATATAGAACAAATGGACAAATGGCAGAGAGAGTTACAAGCTAATTTGTTCTCTGATTACTCTCTTCATCTCTCACTGACAGGCACAATAAATGTACACAAAAAAGGCACTGATTGTTCCCTCCTGTCTTCAAAATCCTTCCTGCCTGTCTGTTTAGAACCTCACACTTGAGGAAACATCTTGAGTCCAGCACCAGTGAGGGCCAAGACTCTCAGCCACACATATCACAGGCAGTAAATCAAATGCACTCATTGTTGATACAAGTAATTTTAACATCTTTATTTTCCCTCTGATGGATGATCAGAGGACACTGACCTTTTCTGAATGAATGCAACTGCATAAAAGAGCCATGGTTTGGAGTTATTTTACTACAGAAAGCCTATTTTGCCATGAGTCACTGTGGGTTTTATCTCAAGGAGATTAATCCTTCTGAAGAAGAAAGATAAATTTATGGCATATTACTTCTGTGTAGCTTGCACAGATCTGCAAAATTAACTGATAATTATGCTTACAGATGCTATTGAGGACATGGGATATTCAGGCCAGCACTGCATTCATCACCCAGGGGATAACAAGGGGGTGTTCAAGGGTCCCGTACACACTCCTTTCTCTATTTCTGTGCATCGTGAGCTACATACTGAGACCTGACATATCCTTTAACCAGAAAAGAGAAGCATACCAGTGTTAACACAGCTATTGCATAATCTAACACATGCTTATGGATTTCTACATGTTAATTACTCTCAGTTGTTTCAGATGAAAGATGGGGTTACAACACTAGATAAGCAGTTGCTCTAAGCCAATTCCATACACTAAATTGGAAGATAGAATTTTTTTCTCATATATTATTCTGAAGAGATAGACTTAATCAAGTTGAAGAAAATAACTTTTATCTAATACAAGGTTATATGGTGTATAGTCTTTTAATTATTTTAATCTTTTAAAAATAAAGCTGAATATATTTGTATTCATATTTCTTCTCATCTGAGTTAACACAGTAGTTCGACATTATATATCAAAATGCTAGTGTGTAAATTTTTTCTTTATTCCTCTCTAAAGTGTTGTGTATTTTACAATAAAATGTATTACTTGAATAATGCTTTATAAATCAATATTTTTATATTAAAAATTCCCTCTTAAAAGGTTGATTGTCCTTTTAATCTCACCCAAGTTGTTTCAAGTCCTTCCAGGGATCTTCACACTTGAAACACAACCTATTACAAAAGGGATGGAATCCCAGAAGCCCTAGGCCTAGGCCATTTTGAAAGAAATCTACTCTCACTCTTTCTCTCTTTTTCAAATGTATACCGTTTCTCCTTACACTTTGATTTTCTCTAACTTTCTTTTCTTTTTCTCATCAATGTTTCAGCCCTCTTTGCTCTGCAGACATTGTGCTTTCCACTTATTTATTGTCTAATATTTGATTATAATTCCTTTTTAAAACATTTCATTCTGGGCAAGACAGGTAGTTGCCTGAGGTGTTGAGATAGGAGACAGCCCTCAACAACAATGATAAGAACAAGGAGCAAGTTTAAGGTACTCTCAGGTTACAACATACAGATCCTCACATGACTAAAAATTTCTATGTTGGCTTGATGCTACTGAAAGAAGCAATGTATTCTAAAATTAAAAACAATAATAACAGTCACAAAAGCCCCCAATAATCTCTCATCACCTATGCTAAAATTTGGTGTAATTATAAGAAGTCCCAAGAAGCTTGAGAGCTTATAGCTCCCAGTTCACCATAATTCAGGTATAGAATATTTCATAGGTTAATGATGTTTACTGTAAATGAGTGATTTATTTTCTTTTAAAATTTTTAAATATTTTATTTTGCAATTTAACACATTGACATTTGGGGAAACTTCAAAAGGAGCAAAAGTAAGCTATGTAAACAAAAATCAAAATTTTGCTGAAAAAAATACTGGTTCTGAATATCACCAAATTATTAATCTGTCTGGAAAATTTTGTCTCAGTTTAAATAAAATCATACTTTTTCCCACTGAACTACTACATTTGTAATCTAAGTTCTGTTCCATTCTTCCTACTATGTACATTTTAAGGTACACATTGCAGTTCTGATCTATTGTCTTTTTCTTCTATTGATCATAACTCTTTAGTAAAATATGCATAGAATGTTGAAAATTGTATAGGTATGTCTGTATATACATATATGTGTTGTTTTATATTATAAATATTAAAGTGAACTTCAAAACAAATGTATCTTGATAAGATTGTACCCTTTAAATTAGTCTACAAGTTCCATCCACCATATTTTGATATGATGTTAGGCACAGACTTTGATGAGCAATAACTTATTCTCACTGACCTTGAATTCTGTCAAAGTCCATCTCTCCTGCTCTGGGGCATATCCTTGAGGTTTTAGGGTAGCCAGAGGTCCAGATTCTTTCTGGAATGATTTCTTCAGTAATTTTTAGCTCTCCTCATTCATCCATTCATCAAAAAATTATTGTCATGTTCATTAATGAATCCATGATTTACTAAGAGATGTTAAACCCGGAGGGAAAGTTTCATTATTTGAAATATGCATGGGGTGTTATAACCTTAAATTAGAGGAAATCTAATATTAAGAGGCTGAGAACATTACCTGTTCTTAAACTATTCTGAAAAACTGAAGCTGAGTTAGTCTAATACAGAAAGGGAGAGAAATAATATTTTTGTTGAAAAAAAACAGTATGAGCAAATACATCGAGGAATGAAAAAACCAGGCACTTGCTAATAATTTTGTTGACTGTAGTACATGAAATGCTGATGGTGAGGGTGGCCTGGGGTGTGGTGGGATTGGATAGCAAGACAAGAAACCAGAGAAATGTGCAGTGGATGGATTGTGATAAGCTCCAGAAGGCAATGAATTATTTAGGGAGGTTATGAAGAGTATTATAAATGAGGAAGAATCCTGGAGAGCTGTACATGTGACCAGGAGAACAGGGCAGAGGTTTAGACAGTGAGTTGGAGGGCAAAACTTGGAATCATTTAAACAATTTAAGAGCCTTTCTTAGCAACCCTTGTGAGAAATGCAAGGCTCTCAATTAAAACAGCATCCTTAGGGAGAGAGGGGATTGCTCTGAGAAACAGTCTAGAACGGACAACAAATAATACGTGATTGACAGCAATCCTCCCATCTTTCCTGTGTATCATCATGTTTTCCCTTTTTACTGGATTATTTCCATTACAATATCTTAACATTTCATCTTTAAAACATGGTACAAAATAAAGGTAAGTCAAGGACTGTCTTGTTCCTGCTTCCCCTTCAATCCACCTAATATATTTTACCACAAAACTGTTTGAACGAATTGTCTATTCTCATTAACTGTGATTCCTGTCTTCCCATTTTCTCTGAAACCCATTCACTCCATATTGTCTTCATTTTACTTAACTTCACAGATACATTTCATACATTTCATCACTCATCTTCCTGAAAAATTATCTTCTTTGGCTACTAGGAACTAGCACTCTCCTATTCTTTCTGCTACCACTGCTCTTTATTTCTTTCCCTTTTTACCAGTGAATCCTCATTTCCAGACTTCTGATTTGCAGTTTCTCATGGCTCAGTGAATTAACCTCTTTTCTCTTTCCATATGCACTTCCTTGGTGTCTGTAGTCTGGCCGATGGGCTTATTTGCTTAGATGACAAGTAATGATCCATGACTTTAAATCTTTTACTTAGTCTTCTTTCCTGAACTCAAGATTCTAGCGTTTATACTGAGCTGCCTCTTCCTCATCTCATAGCATCTCAGAATTATTAAATCTGAAAACAAGAGCCCAAGCTTCTTCTCCAAATGATCTCTACCTACAACCTCCCTAGTTTCACTTAGCAGAGCTTCCCCATATCCTGTTACTCGGGACAAATAGCTCGTAAGTTAAAATCGATCCTCTTGTTCTAGAATATAAGCTCCAACAGGGCAGAAATTTGGTCTCTTTTATTCACCAATGTATCTGTAAGATATAGAAAGATGCTTAACGTAGGTACTCAAAAAATGTTGAATTAAAATGAAAATTTATCTTCAATCCTACAGTGAATTAGTCAGGAAATAGGGTCAGCTTTATTTATTTAGTTTTTAAATTCCAGGATTAAAGCACCTGTTCTGATATTTTTTTCGGCCGTGACACACAGCTTGTGGGATGTTAGTTCCCTGACCAGGGATGGAACTCGCGCCCTCAGCAGTAAAGTGTGGAGTCCTAACCACTGGACTGCCAGGGAATTCCTTCAAAGTACTTGTTCTATCCATGGATACCACTGTGGTCCAATTGTCCTGTGTCAAGACTATTGGAATAGCCTCTTGCTTCTGTTACTTTCCTCATATATGCTTTTCATAAACCAGTAGCTAGCATGGTCCTATTACAAAAGACATAACTAACCCCTCTACTGAAGTCTCCCCAGTTGCACACCGTATCACTAATTATAAAATCTAAAACTTACCACAGCCAATCTGTCTCTTTGTGACCTTTCTGACTTCTTCTGTTACTCTTTCTTTACTCTTCTCCAGGCTCACACATTGGCCATTTTTTATCAAACCTAAGGTATATTTCTTCCTCTGGGCCTTTGCACTGTTTCCTCAGTTTGGAATGCTCTCCCTTTAGATATCTGCAGGATTTATTCCCTCGGCTCTTTGTGTCCTTACTCAAATATTTTGAATGAGAACTTTTTTGGCCATGCCATTCAAATTACAACCCCTCTCCAATCTCTGAAAAAAACTCCCTTGCTGTATACAGCTCTTTGTCACTTCCTTATTTCTTAATTTTAAAAATCTTTCTCACTACAGTGTAAGCTCTAGGAAAATAATATTCTTTATTTAATGATGAGTCACTAGTGCCAAGAATGGTGCCTGGTACATAATATGAAATTGCTTAGTTTTCCTAAACCTTGCTTTCCTCCTGAGGCTACCTTGAGACTCATAACTGAAGTATTTTATTAGCCCTCTGATGGGTCTCTTGTCTCCGTATTTATATCTCTATAGCCAATTGCTTACAAATGAATCAATGTAGAGGTATACATTTAGAACAAAATTAATGCTTAAACATGATAATTTAATTTTTTTGAATATTGAAACTAACTTCAGAAATGGAATATTACTATCAAAACTTTCATATGTTTGGTACATAAATTTGGGAACTGTTTATATACTAACTATAATTTGTATCATTCCAATCACCTTCCAATGCTGGAAGGGGTTCTTGATGGATGTTGACATATCCTACTTTAATCCCCCCTTCAAATCTCCATAATGATTTCCATAGAGTTGTGTTCTACATGGACATCAGTTTAATAGGCAAGGTTTCCATTGCCCTTCTGCCTGACCATATGTCCAGGTCCTTGGCCACTTACCATGAGCTGGTAAAAAATGAAACATCATGTCAAGAAGCATTCAGTTCAGCCCACTGAGTTGATTTATTTTCACGTTGTTTAATCATAGTAGTGGCCTTCCAAAAATTTTGTTGTCCATTTACCTCAGAGCTGCTGTCCACAAACCAAATAGCTCTTTCTTAGTCAGTTAAAAGATGTTTATAGGGCCCTTTCCAAGTGATGCTAGAATCTGGCAACTCCTCATGCAGTTCCAAAGTCAGCCCTAGGGGAAAAGAGGTTCCATACTCATAAGTATCTTTTCCTTGCATTCCTGCAGTAGCATGACCTTACATAAACTACTTCCACTTTATTGGGGAATTCTTCTGGGCCTTGCCTTCCCCATTAGAATGTTTTTCTGAATGTTTATCTTCCAAGATATCAGGAGGGTTTAGTTTTCAAAATTGTTTTATGACTTTAAGTCATAAGGGCAGTTTTAATTAATGTCTGATATCAAGCTAGAAATTGCCCCTCAAATGGTAAATTTCTAGTCCAAATCCCAGTTGTTGTCTTTGGAGGTGTCCTTGGGCTTTTTTCATAGGCACCAGTCTATGTCCACATAAGGCTATGAAACAGAGAATTTGTCCACATCAGTTTCTATTCCACACTGTGTGATCTAAGACAAACTTACCGGTCTCCATTTAGCATGCCCAAATACTCGTGCTTGAAGGTCAGGTTTACATGCCTTCTGTTTCACAGGAATAATTCCCCAGTCAGATCCAATGTCCAGCCCCCAAATATGTCCAGGTAAAGGAGGCACAACCACTTAAAATATATCAAGTTTTTTTCCTTTTACCTTAATTTTAATTTTCTTGAACATTAAAATTAAATTCAGAAATGGAACACCACTGTTGAAACTTTCACATCTTTGGTACGAAAATTTGAGAATTATTTATGTGGAAACATTAACTTATACCTTAATATTCATGATTGTGATTTGTAAGGAGATGAGAGGACGAAAGTTAAACATCTGTAAAATAAGACAAAATGGAAAAAAAGTGTACCAAGTTTGAACTTCCTGTAACAAATTTTCATTAGTTTCAGTTTGCTTGGCTTTCCATCCATAAAATGAATTAGATTTTGATCTCACATGAATCTCCATAAATTCAAAACTGTGAATTTAATTTAAAAGTTTTAAAAGTCAATATAAATCAATATATTTCTCATAGATAGCTACTTGGATTACGATGAATGCTTTGGAATAACCTTGTTCTAATTTAAGCAGAAATATAATTTAACTTATTCTATTTCATCTCATGTGTTGTAAACTAGACTTCAGATTTACAATTTGGATTGCTCTCTCTGAAAAGTCAAGAAAAATATTATCAACAAGAGAAAAAAGAGAGAAAAATATAAGACTCCATGTCATTGTGGCATTAGCAAGAAATAAAGATGAACAGACATTTGATACCCTTGGATGTCTGGATAATGTTGAACCCAATATATTACTCTAATAAAACTATATACAAGAATCTTTCAAGTGTTTAATCCCCTGCTCGGCTGACTGACTTTCCTGGATTTGTAGTCCCCTAATGTAATTTCGTAAAGATCTTACAAAATATCTAAGTACTGTTTAGGAGCTTAGACAAGAATAATTCAATTATTTTCTTCCATTTCTAAAGGTGAGAAAATTTGAAATGGTGAAAGAAAATGAATGAATGTTCCTTTCTCATTATTCTCTTATTTTTTTCAATTTCTGTATTTTTAATAATATCTCTTGCTCTCACTTTGCATAGGAAGAAATAAAGCAGAAGATGCAGTGAAGTTACTTTTCAATTGATAATTTTAAAAATCAAATTAAAATGGTACACATCAAACAAACAAAAGAACTAGCATTTTATCTCCTTTATTCATGAACTTACATTTTCTTAACTGAAAAATATCCTACTGCGATTTCCCTGGTGGCACAGTGGTTAAGAATCCGCCTGCCAATGCAGGGCACACGTGTTCGAGCCCTGGTCTGAAAAGATCCCACATGCTGTGGAGCAACTAAGCCCGTGTGCCACAACTACTGAGCCTGCATGCCATACTACTGAAGCCCACGTGCCTACAGCCTGTGCTCCGCAACAAAAGAAGCCAAAGCAATGAGAAACTTGTGGACAGCAACGAAGAGTATCCCCTGCTTGCCACAACTAGAGAGAGCCCGCACAGAGCAACAAAGACCTAACACAGCCAAAAATAAATAAATAAATAAATTTATAAAAATATAAAAAATATTGCTTTTTTTAAAAGAAAAGAAAAATATCCTACTTTCTGATCTTAGAGTTTATTGATCTATTTTACACATCAATGTATATTCCGTGAAAGGCATTTTATGACATCCTTCATGCTCATCCAGAATGGTTTTGTGTCTTCCTTGCACTTAGGACCAGATGCAGGCTCTCTTACCCCATAATTTGTGTGAGAGGCTTCAGCAGGTCAACCTAAATTTGCTTGTAATTGTTGTTCCTAGTGACACACCAAAACCCAGGGAGTCACAGCAGGATAATTGTTCCACTTTATTGTTTTAAATCAATTGGCAGCTTCTTCTTCCTGTGTCACAGGAGAAAGTACTGAATATCTTTTTGAGTCCCCTGGGTATGCCATTGACATAAATTGTATTTACTCTCAGTTGGATACAAAACTGGTTGAAAACAACATGGCCATCTTGTGTCTGATTCATCAATAATTATTTCAATTAGATTGTTAATTCCATGGCATTTTCTGTATGGCACCCACAGGAATTATTTTGTACTTTCCAATCTATTATTAACTAGACATTTTATATTTATCCCCTTGCAATTTCCCTCAGATAAGAAAGAGTGAGTATGGACTCACTATGTGACTAGAGAAAAAGACCTAATTTAATGTGGGGTTCTTTTTTTTCACATGCCTATATATTTTTAAAATATTGAGTTAAGAGAAAAGATGCCTGAATAGCTCACAGACCTTCAAGAATATAGAACATAACAATTTCAAAAGGGAGAGCATCTTGAATTGCAAACTCGGAGACAGTCTCATCTTCCCCTGGCAGAAATGTATCTTCCCCTTCTCTTAGGAGGGTGACATTTCCACTCCCATGTATGTGAAGACATTCATATTTCTATGTCACTCTCCTAGAGTGTGATCTTTCCATACGGTACCTGTAGTTAATGATATCCAGCTCTCATCACACCACCTGCAGGGTGTTTGTCATGGGGCACCTGCCCTGCCAACTTATTCTGTGTGCTGCCTTAACTCTGATATCTGAACAAGGTGACCCAAGTTCCTGCCAGCATATATATATATATAAAATGTGTGTGAGTGTATGTATGTGTATATGTGTGTAAGGTTAACATTCAGACTCAGTATTTCTGATTTAATAGAGTGTAGATCCCCAGGTGTAGAGACATTGGTGTCACTCTCTAGGCAGAGGAATTGAGTGATACCTTATACCTATACTGAGGAAAGACAGCGCCAATCTGGAATTGTCAAAAGAATAAATCCCGAGGAGACTTATCCTCCAATGGAACTCTAAGAGTTGTTTCTCCTGGAAACTTGAAATCAAAGGAAGAAATCTAAATATATTTATACTTTTGTTTTTGATACAATGATACCATTTATTTGGTCACTTTTCTTAGCCTCAGTTTCCTCATCTTTTAGAAATAAATACTATATCATGGGGTGCATAATAATTGATTTCATTCACAAGACCATTATTAAAACTATGTTAATAATATAGATATATTAAAATTAAGTTAATAATATATATATGTTAATAATATAATAGGAGCTCTTTAATGAGTTATTTGAGATAAATCTAACTTTCCATTCTCTACATTTTTCAATGCTCTACCTTTAAAATAT
This sequence comes from Lagenorhynchus albirostris, assembly GCF_949774975.1. NCBI lineage: Eukaryota > Metazoa > Chordata > Mammalia > Artiodactyla > Delphinidae > Lagenorhynchus > Lagenorhynchus albirostris. The sequence goes on along the minus strand of NC_083106.1, from coordinate 84,675,019 downwards.
TTGAGGAGAAAATATAAAATTTGGGAAATGTTTTATATTTTTCCTTGCTTAAAAATTTACAACACCATGTAAATTTTTATAACACTCATTATTATATTTTTCCTCTCAGTGTTCCACCAAGTTATTCGACCATAGAGAACTGTTTTACTTAACAGCTTTATACAACATATATATCTTAGAGAACAACAGCAAACAAACAAAAGCCCTCAACCTGTTTCCTTTTGACTCCTCAAGGAATAATGAATATTGCTAGTTTCCAGATTCTGCTGTCTAATAACTACTGGAAACACTTTTTTGAGAATTATGTCCACCTTTATAGCTTTCTTTCCTCTTCTGTGGGTGGAACCACTCTATTTCATTTCCATGTTATTTTTTTCTCATTCACCTGGACAGAGGAAGTATGCAGGACTGGAAGGGCCTGAGAAAAGCCAAGAGGTGGTGAAAAAACTTCAGCAATACCAGAAGATTTTCCAATCTCCATTATGTCACATGGTTTCTTATTTTTTGAAAATTAATATTTCACTGAAAAGAAATAAAGAAACGTTGACTTTTAACCATTCACAATTCTTCTGTAATTTCAGGTGTTTCACAATGAAAAGAAAAGAAAAATGTAACTTCAATGTCACTTTTATTTCAGCTCTCTGTGCCTCTTTTTTTTGGCACTGGGAGATGTGCAGTGATGCCAAGCTGTTAAATTGTAGGCATAGCCAGGTCTGCTGGATGGGTGCTTTAGATACTTAGACCGAGGCTATTACATTTCTCGACTACTTTCCCCACCTCTTCTTTTCTGTGTTTAGCTCCCTAAGGACTGTTCAATCAATAGTCAATAAAAATTATTGAACTGTTCAGCTTTTTATTGAAAGTATTGATGCTACATCCCCAAAGGAGCTCATTGAAGAGAGAATTAACCTCATTACCATAAAGAGGCAAAGAGAATTCCAAGGACAAGGAGAGACATAAAACTAAAGACTGCAATGCACTGTAATTGACCAACTTAGTCACCTTTATAAAGGAGGAAGGTGAGACACCAACATCAGAAGAAAGCTAATGCTATAGGACAAAGGACTTTCATTCATAACTTGTGCTTACTCATTTTTATTTACACAGATAAAATTGGAACCTATGAAATAGAATGATCTTCCACCAACATGTTAAGTGCACATTGATATAGAGTAATTTACTTAAGCTTCATTGCATACATAAACCTTCTCTATTAAGACAGACCACCTTTTGAAATTTTTCATTATAGAAGCAACCAACTGCAATGTATTAGCAACATCCTCAAGAATTTTTTTTTTTCTTGCGGTACGCGGGCCTCTCACTGTTGTGGCCTCTCCCTTTGTGGAGCACAGGCTCTGGACGCGCAGGCTCAGTGGCCATGGCTCACGGGCCCAGCAGCTCCGCGGCATGTGGGATCTTCCTGGACCAGGGCACGAACCTGTGCCCCCTGCATTGGCAGGCAGACTCTCAACCACTGCCCCACCAGAGAAGCCCCTCAAGAACTTTTGCTTTGCTATCTTTTCATCTGAAAATTTTGGGAATTTATTTTAACAAATTTTGTAGAAAAATGTAAAATACAACATACAGCAGCTGGAATAACTTTATATGTGGGGGAAAAAGCCACACAATAATTTGGAGAAACAATCTATGAGAACCAAGAATGTCTACTCTCATTTGAGCATCTCATTCATTTATTCATTCATTCATTTGTCTTTTTCATGCACTCTCTTTGGATCTGGGGATATGGGCATGAATAAAACCTAAACTCTGACCTTAAGGCCTCTGATCAAATCATCTGAAGTGATCTGATAATAGCTGTAAGAATATGATTAATAATATTTTTGTCAACAAAGATTAAAATAGAAAACAAAGTGATTGGATTTTAATAAATCAGAAGTAATCATTAAGAAATTATTTTGGTAATAAGCTATAAATTATTTGGAATATTGTATATCATTTTGGTTTGTGATAGGTTCTGTTGAACATGAAGTATTACAAGGCATTTCACAGGACATGTCCATGTTTCACAAATTTTATACAAAACTTAGTAGGTAAGCTTGCTTGCCTAAAAATACAAAAGTCAACAATATCTAAAACAATATTTTAGACAAAATAGTTATTATATTTGTATTACTATTAATTCCCTTGCATAAAAAGAAGGTGCTATTTATTCACGAAGAACAGGCGACACAGTATTGATCCCTCAGTATTCCTTCCTCAGTTAGTCTCACAACTGATCCTAGAATAGAAAGTAAGAAATTGACTGACCATCATTACAAACAGCTCTGGCCTGGTGTTTCTCACCTCTGGTGGTGTCCATGTTTCTCTCCTTGACTACTAGAGAAAATGGCAATGCTCGTGTATCACTCAGACCAATTGTATTGTATCCTTCGGTGCACTGTGGACATGCATTGTTCTAATTTTTATAAAAAATAACTGGAACCAAAGAGCATTTAATAGTTTAATTTGGGAGGACTCTGTTTTTATGATTAGCAGCCACAAGTAAATTGAGACACTGTGGAAAAATATTTTAAATATTACAGATGACTATTTGTGCATATCATAAAAATTAAAATAGATCCCAATTAATTATTAAAAATAATAACTAATAAACATTATTAATTAATAAATAGTTCATATTTATTAAAATAGGAACATATGACACTTCTAAAAATATTGTTTATCTTTCATATTTATTTTGCGGTAATTTCAAATTTACAGTAAAGTAGCAAGTATGATAAGATAATTTTTTTCTAAGACATTTGGTAACAAGTTGCTGACAAGGTGTCCATCATCCTGAAATCTTCAGTGAAGATTTCCTACCAAAAATATAAACACAAAATCAGGAAATCAACAATTATATATTATAATCTTATAAGTGATACTGTTAACCCAACATTCTAAGACTGGAGACTTGGTTGAGGCAAAAAGTACTTTTATTTGGGGTTTGTCAAGATGGCATCATGGAAAGTACAAATCCAGGAAAATGCCTGAATTATGTTCTGCTGGACTACAAAATGGGGGAGTCTTATAAAGACAAAAAGCCAAAAGGTAAACATGAGTCTTTGGTCAAAAATTAGGATAGGAACTAGCAAGAAATAAGGGTGTTTGTTAAGCAAGGATTAGTCAGAGTTCAAAATGATTACACAGGGAGCTTTGAAACTATGAAGTTGCAGCTGGCAGCCACTAGCAGATTTGTTTTGAAAATAGCTGGTGTTGTCCTTGAGTTTGATAGAGTTCAAGGAAATTTCAATTTCTCAGTGATGAAGGAACATACCTGAAACCACATCCACAATGGCTACCAGGTTCCATTTTGGATGATTGAAACATAGTTACTCCATTTTTATTTTTAAATCATCTTAATTATGTCATAATTTCCCACTTTTGATCAAAATCTTCCCTTTGGAAAGCAATTGATGATCAATTTTGGTCGTCTTATGTCTCGTTTGTTCCCTGAGTGACTAATAACCTGCTCTGAATTCATGGTCTCTCTCAGAGCTGAGATGGATTTGCCCCAGGAGATGAGTGTTGGAGGTAAGAACAAGAGAAGTAGATTACAGACTTGGGTCACATTTGAGCAACAGAGAGGATTCAGGGATATGGTCTCAGGCAGGTCATATCTCAATCAGTGTTTCAGTATGAGTTGACTGTTCCCCAGGAGGAAAGATGTGTTGAAGATCCAAATCACTTTGCAGTCATAATTTTGGTGGAAGTTTTAGTCTCAAGCCAGCAGGTTAAATTTTGGTGGGAATTTTAGTCTCAAGCCAGCAGGTTACATAGAACATAAACAGTTTGAATATCATTAAGACACAACCGATAATGAAAATCAATAGAAGGATGATCTGTAGTCCATATTGCAGGAGAGCTCCAATACCTGAAGGTTGCCAGCTAAAACTGTCAGAAAACTTAAGATTAAGATATCTGGGTACAAAGTTAGAATATCCTTTAAGAGTTTTGGCATGTTTAGAGAGTTTACTTGTTTCAAGTTTCAATACCTGAGATGAGGTATTGATCCAACAGCAACAAGAAGTATTAACAGTAACACAGATGTTTCATTGGGCAGCAAGGAGATAATCTAATGCAATACGGTTATCAAGTGCTATGGGAGCAAGAGAAGGATCTCTGTTGAGCCCTAATAGCTCTTGCAGAGCTCTAGAAATTCTATTGACAGTATGAGTAAGATTCCTCATCATTACTTCTAGATCAGTGGTACCTGTTCCAAAGCAGGAACCCCAAATCCTGAGGAGGAAACTTAATTGATCTCCTGAATATGCTGCAGAGAGGTCACATCCTGGAGAATGAGCACAGCTATTAGCTTCATATTCAGAGGGATCATCTTCAGGGTAGTCATCAGTTATTGAGAGGGACCTTTTCTCTGGGTTGGAACTATTAGTGTTAGAATTTAAGCTAATGAGTAGTTTAAAAATACTGATTAGAGTGGTCAGATGCCCCAGCATGCAAGTTCCTCTTATTCTCCAACTATCTAAATATTCATGTGCTCAAGGTTGGTTGTTGTACTCATGAACAAATATAAACACTTTGCGGGGAACATAGTACTCCAAGTTTTGAGGGTTTTTTTGGAAGGTGGGTGACCACATTTTCTAATCATGCACCAGTACATGGAAGTTTCCAATCAGTCAAACTGAGCATGCAGGTAGAAAGAGGAGTGAGTCCTCCATTAACACAAGTAGGTTGGATTCTTATTCCCATATAAAAAGGAGAATTATATATTTTATATATAATATTATATTGGCCTTATTATAGCAGGTTGTCAGTAAGTATGGTATAGAGGGCAGGGAAGAGAAGTAAATAGTATTTACGTTTCAAATGGTAATATTTTCTTTTGCAAAAATGTTTGACACTTATCATAGTCATAAGCATTAGACTGGTTACATCTAAGTTCCCCAGTGTCCCTTGGAATTGTTTCCCACGGGGTTAGGAAGAAACAAGGAACGGGATAGGACTGGGTACAGACCTGAACTCCATAAGCAATCTCCGAGAGTTCTCTTTTATGACCCATGGTAAAGTTACGTACATTGGTGAAATTGGTCACAATGTTGAGGTCATTATTTTTTCAAAGGACCCAGTAGGTAAATGGTGATGTATCCAACATTCAAGTAAATTTCCTTAAGTGGCAAGAAACATATATTTGGAATATAACATTGTCTTACCAGGTACATGAATGGATGGTAGAGACAGGAAACAGCAGAACAGTCAGGAAGGATTTTAAAGGTCACATGATGGTGATTAGATTATATTGGGAACCAGTGGGCTAGGGCTATAAAAGGATCAGGAACATACCAGATGTCTTCTGTGAGCTCTTCTCATGGCAGGAATATACTTTTTTTTAAATGATAATATTTAATTATATTGAGAATTTGTAGGATCACTGTAACTAATAGTAGATTATACATGAGGAAAATTAAGGAAAATAAAGTAGCAGCCACTTAGGTAGTTGCTAAAATTATAACACCTGCGAAAGTTTCACCAAAACCACCACTGTAGCAATCCCACAGTATGTAATAGGGCTAAGAGCATATCCTCACATAAATTAGACAGAATTCCGCAATGTCATAGATGTCAGGCATGACGTACACTGGCCTGGTCTGTATTCTTGGGAGAGCTGTTTACTTCAGGTGTTGTCTGCTTCTTATCCAGGAAAGCTTTTGTTTGTTTGTTTGTTTCAAGTTAGCTTCAGTTGGAAGTCACCAATAGGTTGAGAGATCCAGTCAGGACTGTGAAAATTTTTAAAATGAGGTATATGGATCCATGAGTTGATGGGAGCAAGTTTCACTGCACATGGTTTGGTTAATAATTCCTGATATGGTCCTTTCCACTGAGGGTGCCAAGCATCTTTGTGAAGGCGTCTTTTCTGGTAAACAAAGTCACTTGGTTATAGATCATGTTCTTTGAGGTCTTCATCTCCCAGGAGCTTGTTATTAAAAGATTCCTCTACAAATGAACTATTAATCCTTAACAGTTTGAGCATTTCATGTCACTACATCAACATTTCCCATTTAATCAAATGGGACTCATCTAACCTACTGTATATTTTCACTGGTCTTCCAGTAATTATTTCAAAAAGAGAAAGTAAGTGTTTTCCAAAAGGAGTAGACTTTAGATAAAGCAATACCAAGGTCACAGTTTTTGGCCAAGGGGGATTGAAAGATTCAATCAATTTAGCCAACTGAGACTTAATTGTTCAATTGGTATGTTACACTAATCCAGCAGTGAAAATGTTGAAAAATAGGTCAAATTACAGACTGAATAATTTGTCCAGTAAAATGGGCCCCTCAATTGCTGTTAATCTCATAGAGAATACCCCATGTATGGATTACTTTTTCTAATTGTACCCATTGTAAATGTGATAGCCCTGGAACATGGAAATGCTTCAACCCCATGAGAAAACATGCATATCAATACAAGTACATATTTATATCCTCAAGATGGTGGTAGTTGGTTAAAACCCATTTGCAGTACTTCCAATGGTCCCAAAGTTAAAGGGAAATGGCCTTTGGAAGAATAAATAGTTTTACCAGGATTATGTATTGGGCAAAAGTGACATTTTAGATACATCTCACTTGCTATTTTGTGGGTTAATTTCCAATAGTATTGCTTCCTCATAATATAATTTTGTCTAGACCCCAATGGGTGAGTCAATGGATGTTTGATAGAAAATATTCTTTCAGACATTGAGGCAGGGTTATTGTTGGATCCATACCATAAACTATGATTTCCCAGAATTTACAACTGTTATATAGCAGTTTGTTCTGTTCCTCCTGAAATACATTTTTGGGGTTTCTGCCAATAAGTCTTGCATGTTAATAGAAGGTTTAGTGATCAAAACTGAGGTTTTCCTTAAAGTAGAACAAATGCGAACAGCAGCAGCTCTTGCTGCTGTATCAGCCAGTTTATTTCCTTTACTTTCCTCTGAGTTCAGTTTTGAATGGCCTGAGATTTTTATAATGCCCAAAAGTTTTGGTTTTTTAATGTCTTCCAGCAGGTCTAAGGAATATTGGTTCTTTTTACTTGGTTGCTCTGTGGAGGTCAAAATTCCTCTTTGTTTCCATAGCATGTAATAATCACGAGCAACACCGAAAACATATCAGCTATCAGTTTAAATATTACCACTTTGATATTTTGCTATAATGCAAGCCTGTGTTAAAGTCATTAGTTCAGCTTGTTGGGCTGCCATGACTAAAGGAAGAGGGCCTTCCTCAATGATTTCATGGAGAGACACAGTAGCGTATCTATCCCAGTTTTGTCCTTGACCAGCCTTCAAATAAGAACCATAAGTAAACAGCATCAAATCAGGATTATGCACATGAGTTTCCAGTAAATCCAGTCTAGAAGTTAGTAAATAAAGGCAGTCATGAGGTATTTAGTCCAAAGGCAAAGGAAGAAGGGTAACAGGGTTAAGAGATGTAGTGACATTTAAAGGAGACAAAAGAAGAATTTTATAGGAACTAAATCTACTAGAGCAAACGTATTGAATATGATGAGAATTTAAAAGAGCTTCAACAGAGTTGTGTATGTAAATGATTAGGGGAGACCCCATGACAATTTTGTTAGTAAGGCTAATAAAATTGACGTTTTGAATAAGGCTGCTGTGTTGGAAACTGCTCTCATGCAGCAGGGGCAAGCCTTTCTTGAGAGACAAAATCTAATTTCTGACTATAATAGCTTACTGATCTATTTTGATCACCATGTTTTTGAATGAGTACTATTATATCTAATTCCTATTGCTTGTGCACATTTAGTTAAAAAAAGGCATCTTTGAGTTAGGATGCTTTAAGCCTGGGACTTCAGTAAGCTGTTCTTTTTTTTTTTTTGTGGTACGTGGGCCTCTCACTGTTGCGGCCTCTCCCGTTGTGGAGCACAGGCTCCTGACGCACAGGCTCAGCGGCCATGGCTCACGGGCCCAGCCGGTCCGCGGCATGTGGGATCTTCCCGGACCGGGGCACGAACCCGTGTCCCCTGCCTCGGCAGGTGGACTCTCAACCACTGCGCCACCAGGGAAGCTCTAAGCTGTTCTTTCAATTGTCTAAAGGCTAAATGGCATCTTCAGTCCATTGAAGGGGATCTCATTTATTCAATTTTAGTAATGATTATAATGGGTGAGCCATAAGACAAAAGTATGGAATCCAGTTTCTATAGTAACAAATCAATCCTAAAAATTCCCTGAGTTGTTTTTAAGTCTTAGGAATTGAAAAGGCTAAGGTTCCTTTAATTCTATTTAGATGAATTAATAATTACTCAACTGATATCAGATGTCCTAGATATTTAACTTGAGGCTGACAAAATTATCACTTATGTTTGGATAATTTATGACCCCTTTATAACTAAATGTTTGAGAAGATTGAGGCTGTCCCTTGAAAAGTCTGACTATTTGGGGAACAAAAAAGTAGATATTCTACCTATTATAGTATTCTACCAATTATAGTAAAGTATAGTCTTTTGGATAAACAATATCAGCAAGATCTGATTTTAGGACTTGGGAATAATAAGTAGGGCTTTCAGTATATCCCTGGGGCATTATCATCCAGGTATATTGTTGGTCATTTCAAGTGAAAACAAAACAAGTATTGACTGTCTGAATCCACGGGCATGTTAAAGAAAACACTACATAAATCAGCCATTGTGAAAATTTTACTTCTTGCAGGGACTGTAGATAAGAGGTTATGAGGATTAGGTGGAAAGGTATGATGATATTGCTAATGCTTCTTAGGTCCTAGACAAACTCCATCCTCTTCCATTGGGTTTTTAAACTGGGGGAATGGGAGTATTACATGGACTGGTACAAGAAACTACCAGACCTTGTTTAATATACTCTTCTACAGTAGGCTGGATCCCTATAGCTTCCTTTCTGAGGGGATATTGTTTAATATTTGGAAGGGGTTTAAATGAGTCTATTTCTATTTTAATTGGGGTTGGTGAATGAATTTTCCCTATATCCATAGAAGACTGAGACCACAGGGGTGTGGTAAAGTTTGTAAAAGTCCATCTTTTGTTTGGGTTGCAATGGGTATAAGGAAAAGAATGGTATCTCCAAGCAAAGGATTAAACTTTAAATTATTAGATTCATAATTTTGTTTATCTGGATTATTCTTTAGATTTAAAAACATTTTCCCTTTTTAAGATAAGGAAATATGTGTATCATGGACTTCTAAAACATCTCTTCCAGCAAGGTATATAGGAGAGGAAGGAATAAGAAAAGAATGTATGTCTATATGGGGGGCCAAGTTGAAGCAGCATGGGTTGAGATTTAAAAGCTGTCATTAGGCAATTAGAAAATCCTACCATTGAAATTGTTTTAGTACTCTGAGGCAGGGGATGCTTTAAAGCATTGGATTGAGAACAGAAAGAGTTATCAATTAAGTCTTGATATCAACCCATATCAATTAAAGCTTTAGTCTGTTTCACAATAGTAAATTCAATTTCTCCCAAGACATTAGTGAGGAGAAAAGAAAAGGTCCTAGATATTTCCTCAGAGCAACACTAAAGGAGAAGGGAATGAAGTTGGGCAGAGTTTTAGTGTGGTTTAAGTTCATAATTTGAGGGAAAATGCAAAAGGTTTTGTTCCTTTTAATCTAGGGAAATCTCTTCTGAAATGCCCAGGATTTTTGCAGTAAAAGCAAATGTTCCTCTGGGAGTCTTGTGGGTTAGAGGATCACTTATTATATATTTGGGATTGAGTTGATTTAGCTTGACTCATTAATTATTGAAGTTGTAAATTCATTATTTGAGTAGATCCTTTTTGACAATTTTTTGTATAGCTTTAGAAAGTTGGTCTTCCAGATTAAATTATTGGCATCCATGGTTGGCCAATTTAATTGGTGCCTTTTAACTAAGGGCCAAGCTCTTCATCAAGGCCATTTGGAAAGAAAAAGTTAAAGAGTGTTTATGATAATTAATATCTTCCATCCCTGAATATTGTTTGAAAATTTTCTTAAACATCTCAGAAAATTGGAGAATAGATTTATCAAGCTTTTCAGTGCATAATTGACTTTTTTCCAACCAACAATTTTAGGGCAGACTTCTGGAATGACCCAGGGAAGGGTTTTAGCTAACTCTTTTGGAGTATTCTTTTGGAAATCTTCTGTAGGGTTTTCCCAACCTGCCTTACTAAGCAATTCCTTTGCTCTGCCTTCTGTCGCTGACATGTGTATTAGGTATGAAGTCAGAATGGCTGGATCGGTAAGTCTGGATAACTATACAGTATATTGTTTAGCTGTGGCTCTTAGCTCGGCTTTAGTCCGTGGGATATAGACAATACAGGGTTCTCCTCGCCCAGTGGATTTGGTTTTTAAAGGGGCTTTTAGGACAAGGACTTTGATAGGGGTTTCATGTCCAGAGGAATCAATTAATGGTGGAAGATGAGGAAGAGAGCCAACAGTGGGGAAAGGGGGAGTTCAGAAAGAGGAGGGTAAAAAGATGAAGGAGGGGAAGAACCTCAGAGAGAAGAAAGGCAAGGATGAGACACTTCCTGGGAAGGAACATGAGGGGAGGGAGAAAGTTTGGCTGAACTTTTTGAGTTTGGAAACAGTTTGAGTCATTTTTTTCATTTACAGTCTGGAGGGAGATGACTTGTTCAGTGTTATGTTTAGGTGCTTCTCAATATCTATTAAAATAAACCTCCCATTCATTTTGCCTAGTTTTATACATTTCTTTTGAGCACAGAGGTGAATTAATTTGGAGATTTTGAAAGTTTCCCATTTTTGGCCAATGTAATCTTAAATCACCCCAGGTTAATTGTACCCATTTAGATACATATTTATAGAATGAGTACCATAGGTGTTAAACATAAAGCTGGCTCTTATTACTGAGGGGGTTTCATGTCCCTTGGAAATTTTACTGTAAGAACTTTCCATTGTTTGAGGACTCAACCAGGACAAAAACCTGAAACTCAAATCACCTATTAAGTGGTAGAGATGGAAATCCTCAAACAAAGCTAGATCTCCTACCAAATGTTAGAGACAGAATCCTCTTCTCCAGATGAAGAGAGGACAAAAGTAGACATCTAGAAATATCCAAATAAAGATTTGAACCTCAAAGAGAGGTTTGAATCCAAGCAGGGACTTACCCTGTAGCCCAGACACAACTGAAGAGAAGGCTGGACACAGTGGGTGCATGCAGGTACCATTCATGTATTTGATGAAGCCCCAAGTTACCACTGAGGGTCTCTCTGGATCTGGATTACTATGTCACATAAAATTTCTTTTTGCCTCAAACAGGTCTCTGTTCTTGGAATTTTTGGTTAACATTATTTGTGTGATATTATAACATAAATTATACTCACCATTTATGATTTACCCATTTTTCCAAAATATGTCATTTATAACAAAATGATTTAATCCAGGGTAACGTATCCCATTCTTTTACTCATTCTTCCAGCTTCCTTCAATGTAAAACAGCTCCACACTCTAGCATTGACACTGACGACCTTGAAATTTTGATGATTATCAGCCATTATTTTGAAGAATGGGTCTCTATTTGGCTTTGTTTGGTGTTTCCTCATGATTCAATTCTGATAATGATTTTTTGGGAAAAATATCATAGAAGTAAGAAGTAATGATGCATTCTTCTCATTGTATCCATTACATGACACATGATTTAATTTCCCCCATTATTGGTGAAATTAACATTGATCACTTGACTAAGGAGTTATCTGATGACTCCACTGTAGTCATCTACATTTTCCTTTTATAATCAGTAAGTATTTTGGGGGGAAACTATATAAATATTTCATTACACATCAAACTTTTATCCATTAGTTTTAACATCCTTTGATTTGTTTTTCTTGTCTGAATTAATTATTAATGTAATGTTTTTGCTCTTTATGATACCTTTTAGCAAGAGATATTAAACCATTGAGTTCAGAATACAGTATGTAAAAATAAGTCCATGTTTAACTCTTTTAGTTGAATCCTCCTACCTAGAACATATTTTTCCTTATTCGCCCAGCCTTGGATGTAAATTATTATTGTCCTGCTTGGCTCGCTTTTAGTATATTCACTCTTTTCTGTTGCTTTATTTGTAAGTCTAGAATATGAGTTTCTAGGGCATGTGTGCTCAGCTTACTACTGGAACTGCATTTTCACCTATATTAATTGTGCCACTTGAAACTCATCTGTGATATATTGAGTATCTCATAGTGATCCATGTGGTCTTCCTTTATGCAATCTGTCCACATTTCTGGTGTGTGTTGAGAGACAAATCTCACTGAATATTTCCATATTTTAGCATGCTCTGGGCCTTCTGAAAGAATTGTAAAGAGCAAGATAAAAGATAGAAAATTTTACCTCTCTTATCATTATTGTTGTTATTATTTCAGCCTTAAGAAAACAGCTCTCCATGATTTCCTTAATCTAGGCTTCCTGAGGTGCATTCATTCCAGTCCAATCCTTGGAATCTTGCCCCTTTTAATCTATTAAATTTCTTTCACAATAGTCACTTTTTGATCCAACAGAGGTTAATATGTGAAAATGCTTTCTTACATTTAAGAAGTTATAAGAGAAAAAAAAAAGAAAGGTATTCCAAATATAAGACAAAAGACAAAGATAATGTATGTTATGAGAACTGAATCAGAAAAATGTGTAAAAGAGATTCAAACAGCATTCAAAAATCCCTGTGGATAATGAAAAATACAAATTAAGATTCCAAATATATCTAAGATAGATAAACTAATCAATGTGGGGGAGATTTCTACCCAATACGGATTAGTTATAAAATGAAAGAGCACATTCAAGGTCATTCTGTGTGTATTCTGAGTCAAAGAAACCGTAAGCCTGAGGAACTTCACCTTCCCCATATTTTTTGTCTTCTCAGGCCACTTTTAAGAAAGAAGGTGAAGGAAGACTCTTAGGAATTTTTATATTGCCTCCATTTATGATCACTGTTCCCCAATATGCACCTCAAGTCTCAGGTACTGGAGGTTAATTTTTTTAATCAACTTTATTCAGACTTGATCAGAAACTAACCATCTCTTAAAAATATGAGAGATAAGCATAAGCTTACTGTATTCATTTATACTATCATGCGGAAGCTGTGTCTGAAAGTGTTATGTCTGAGAGCAGAACAGAAAAGATAAAGGAGTATGACTAGAGTAGTGTGTGTGTGTGTGTGTGTGTGTGTGTGTGTGTGTATTAATTTTTACCAGGTTGTAGAAATGAGGAAGGGATGAAACAATGAAAATGAGACCAAAGCACTAGTAAACATTTTAATTAAAGGAATGTTCAAGTGAAAGAACAGATCTTATGTTTATATTAAATACATATAATTTAAAAAGCACATGGAATATTTAGTTTTTTTTTTTTTAATGTTTGTAAATCTGGAGCTTAGAGTGAGAAGAAAGAGATGTGCCTGGAGAGAAAAACAGAACCTGAATTAGAAAGAACTGCTATAGACTTCCAGACATTATCCCAAGGGTTTTTAAGAGAGCATATATATGGTCAGATATAAACTTTCATAAGAGTGTGTGTTTGCCATGCAGGGAGGGGGCTAGGAAGGGGTGTATCAATCCAATTCATATTGAGTCCAGTTGCAAAGCTGTTGCTTAACACAAAATAGCAGTCATCATAGTGCATTTGGATGTTTAGAGTGGAGAGATTCCAGAAATATTTTGGAATGAAAGTTTGCAGAGCATGGTGATTTGATACCCTGTGATGAGTAATAAGGACACAAATGAGAAGACATAGAGTAATCCATGGTTTTCTCCCTCAGCCATCAAGTGGATAATGTTGCCTTTCAGTAATAAAAGGAACAATAGAAAAAGGGTAGATTTGTAGGGAGTGAGGGGGTGTTTAGCTTTGAACCGGCTTTGTTGTAGGTACCTGTGAGGCATTTAAGTGGAAAATTTTAGTAGACATTTAAACCTACAGGGCTGGAGCTTACAGGAGAGATTTGTAGTGGGGATACAGATGTGGAAGTCATAAACAAGACAAAGACAATTCAGTCTCCCAGGGAGAGCATGTAGAGGGAGAAGAAAATAACTGACTGTGATAAAAGTCATCATTTAAGAAGAATCAGAGGGAAGGATGTCACAAAGGTACCTGAAAAGGAGCAGTAAGGTGCATAAGAGCTACAAGAATTGTAGCTCACATTTGTCACATTATTGAGTGCAAGATACTTAGTGAAACAATTTATTTACCTCTGATGTTTGAAACCTCAAAGTAAAACAATGTGGTTTGTGTCACCAGGAAGCAACTATGTTTAGATGAAATTTTTAGTGTAAACAGCTCTAGAAGATTAAAACTATAAAAACAAGAGTATACTTAGGTCTGACTCAAGATAAGTAGCACTAATGATGTGAGAAAGAAAGCAAAGTAGTTTTGGACTGTCTTAAGAAAAACTCCTAAATACCAAAAGTTAATATTTTTTTAGAATTTGCTTGAAGTTTTTATTTCCTAAACATAATTTCTTAATATATTTCCATGTTAATACTATATTTTTATTAGAAACAATAAATATATTGGAAATGTCTCTATGCTAGAGTTTGTTACTCAGGTCTTAGCCACATTATTAAGAGACAGAACTAAGTAAAATAGACTATTTTCAAATTTCTGCCAGAAATCCTGGCAGAATAATTTTCTTTTAGAAGAGCAAGTAAAATGAGTCATCTTCATGTACAGTTTCTCCAACATTCTCATTTCCAGCACTTTCATTCTAATTTTAGTGTTTGAAGATACATTACATGACACAATAAGTACTATGTATTTCTTATACAGCATGACTCCCACCCATTCAATCTCATTTTTTTCCCAGACACCCCTGACAGCAAAACTTCTATTTTTAAAGATGATGTATTTCAAAAGCAAGAGTTTGTATTTTGCTGTGTAAGCAATGGTCTAAGAGATTACAGTTACCGACTTTATATTGCATGAATTTTCATATAGATGTACCAAAATATAGATTTATAATAAATGTTGATGTATAACAGCTGATCCTAATATTGAATTCTCATTTTTAATTTCCAAAATCCAATTTTATATGGGCAGCAATGTACTTAGCTAAACAATTTTATTCCTAGCCTCCTATACAGCTAGACAGGACCATGTGACTGAGATCTAGCCAATGGTAAGGACCTGAAGTTCTTGGCTGGGATTTCTGAGAAGGCCCTCCAAAAAAGGAGAAGACAGCTGATTTATATTTCTTTGCTCTTCCACCCTTATTTCTTTCTGATGCATGGAATATGAATGCAATGTGTAGAACTCCAGAGGTCATCTTACATTCTTACAGGCATTTGGACAAGGGCCATGCACTCTGGGTGGTGTAGAAGAGAGGTGATTCCCAGCAATGCTATAGTGCTGTCATTCTAGCCTTTATATTCTACTCTGGACTTTTACTTTTAGGATGTTAAAATGGACTTCTTTTTTGTTTAAGCCACTATTCTGAGTATGTGGTAGCCTGAATATTGGTCCGTGTAGGTAACCAGGTCCTAATCTCCAGAACCTGTGAATATTACCTTACATATGGCAAAAGTAACTTTGTAGATGTGATTAATGATTTTGAGAAGGGGAGGTTATTCTGGTTGGTCTGGATGGGTTTTGTTAAATTGAAAGGATCCTTTAAAAGGGAGGTAAAAGGAGACTTGGTTGCTCAGATGGATGCTACACAGGAGCTGCTGGTTTGAAGATGAAGGAAGGGACCATGAACCAAGGAATGCAGTTCTGGAGGCCAGGGTAAAGCAAGGAAACAAGTTCTCCCCTAGAGTCACCAAAAGGAGTACAGCTTTGCCAACATCTTGACTTGATCCAAGGGAAACTGATTTCAGCCTTCTGTCTTCCAGAACTATAAGAAAATTAATCTGTGTTTTTTTAGCTCACAAGTTTGTGGTAATTTGTTACAACAGCAATAGAAAACTAATACAGGGTCCTTGCTATTTGTAGGTGAACATAATAGTTCATAATTGTAGGTGAAATAATGCAACACACAATGGGATTGTGAAGAAAGTAAGAATAAATTATTTTAATTTAATATTTTAAATCCCTTCAAGAGAAGGATGAGTTTATTAATCTATGTGGCTGATACTGAAGAATAGTAACTAGTACACGATAGGCATTGAATAAATATTTTATAAACTAAAATGGATTTCACCTTCTGTCTTATTTCATGCACTAAAAAAGAAAGGGTTTTGAAAAAGAAAACATCAGTTATTTCCTCATCCATTACCCTAATGTAACATTGAATGATATTTTTCTGTTGATTTGCAGTTCTGCAGGCATACAATAGCTAATTGTTTAGATTAATGAATATTATACAAGGAAATGAAAATGCTTTGGGGAATCTACATGATCACATCATAATAATCAAATTTCAAAATGAATTACTTGTTTATTGAGTCTGAAATATTATAACATTTTTCAATACTTTCCAAAAGAAAGCACCTCTCTCTTGTTGACCTAGATTTGCCTTAGTTCAAAATCTGATATAAATATAGTAAGGTGACATAAACTTCTTGCTCTAAAATAAATTATTTGCTTTTTGACAGTATGTCTATGTGAAAATATGAGCAACACACACAACTACTATGTTTCTTAACAAAAACAAAACAAAGAATTTGGTGTTTAAAGTCAAATAGCTATTTTACTCAATTATATTTCTAAGTTAATTCTGAAAATTTCCTAATTTTTAAACTCATTGTGTAACAATATCGTCTAATGAATCTTAAACTAGAGTGGATGAGAAATACAATCCATTGTTAAAATGGAGATGTGAGGTCTTTCTTCCCATGGATTCTGATCCAGTAAGTATGGATAAAATAGAGAAATCTGTATCAGAACAATCCCTCCACATCATCCCTACACAGGCAGCCAGACATTTATACCCATGCAATGAAAAACAAATTCATCATAAATTTTTTGCATGACGATTAAGAGACAGTTTGAGTTACTCTAGCACATTTTGTTTTAGTGCAAATATTTTTGTGAAACTCATAATAAATAGTGTTATAATTGGAGTATATCCATCCTCTAAACAAGTGACTCTATATTCATAGTTTCCTACGTAGACAACTTTGAGAGACAATTCCCAGGGTGAAAAATTAAGAAACTTCTGTCATCTTTGCAGAACCTCACACAACAAGGGGCACTGAAGTTTTAGCAAATCGATTATGCTCCATAAAACACTCTGAAAGTACCTTCATGCATTGAAACACCATGGAGTGCATTTTACAGCCTTCCAGTACTCAGAGGTGGTTAATAGTAGACTGTAATCTGCATGATAAATTTTCAGAGACTTGCTGGGAAAAAACAAAGTATCTGGGGACCATAATAAAAAATAGTAGAATTGAACATATTCTTTCAGGTATAAGAGAGTAAGTTTAATTTTTAGCAGAACTCTAAAATATTCAAGAATATTAATATCTAAATCTGCTTTGGTTCATATATTTATATAATAATATATATAATTACTTTTTTAGTTAAGATAATGAATTCATAAATTTTAAGTTGATAATGAAGAGAAACCTTTTAGTAATCAGTAGGAGTCAATTAACTTACGGTGTCCTTACTATTTGTCAAGCCCTGTGTTACAGCCCAATATATTTAAGCCATATAAGGGTCCTGTGAGATAGATAGTGTATTAGTCAGCATTCTGCAGGGAAACAGAATCAATAGGAAGTATAGACAATATACTGAGAATGATTTATTTTAAGGAATTGGCTCATGTGGTTGTGGGGACTAGCAAATCCGATATGGACAGGGCAGGGCTGCAGAATGGAGATTCCACCATGAGCTGATGCTACAGTCTTGAGTCTGAAGGTAGTCTGAAGACAGAATTCCCTCCTCTTTAGGTATTTTCTCTGAAGGTCTTCAATTGATTAGATGAGACCCACTCACCTTATCGAAGGTAATTTGTTTTACTCAAAGTCTACTGATTTCAATGTTAATCACATCCAAAAAAAGCTTCACATTAACTTTTTTTTTATTTGGAGTAGAGTTGCTTTACAATGATGTGTTAGTTTCTACTGTACAGCAAAGTGAATCAGCTCTACATATACATATATCTGCTCCTTTTTGGATTTCTTTCTCGTTTAGGTCACCACAGAGCATGGAGTAGAGTTCCCTGTGCTATACAGTAGGTTCCCATTAGTTATCGATTTTATACATAATATCAGTAGTGTATATATGTCAATTTCAATCTCCCAATTCATCCCACCCCCCAACCTTGGTGTCCATACACCTGTTCTCTATGTCTGTGTCTCTATTTCTGCTTTGTAAATAAGATGGTCTATACTAGTGTTTTTCAGATTCCACACATATGCGTTAATACACGATATTTGTTTTTCTCCTTCTGACTTATTCACTCTGTATGACAGTCTCTAGTTCATCCATATCTCTACAAATTACCCAGTTTCATTCCTTTTTATGGCTGAGTAATATTCCATTGTATACATGTACCACATCTTCTTTATCCATTCCTCTGTTGATGGACACTTAGGTTGCTTCCATGTCCTGGCTATTGTAAGTAGAGTTGCAATTAATATTGTGGTACATGACTCCTTTTGAATTATGGTTTTCTCTGAGTATAAACAACCTAACCTTATACCTAAAGCAACTACAGAAAGAAGAACAAACAAAACCCAAAGTTAGTAGAAGGAAAGAAATCACATTAACATCTTGACTGATGTTTGCCCATATAACTGGACAACATAGCCTAGCCAGGTAGACACATTAAGTTAACCATTACTGGTAGGTACTATCATTATTTCATTTCAGAGAGGATTAAACTGAGGCAAAAAATAAATTGAAACATTGTCCAAGATCATAAAATAGATAAAAGCAGTATCCAAGGCTCAAAGCTAGGCTGTGGACTACCTGGAGATACACAGTCCAGTTTCCCTTCACAAAAGACTTGCTACCAGGTGTGTTGGAGATGGGTCATGAGGTATGGGAGAACAGGGGGAGGTGAGGACAATGCAGTCAGTAAACAGGTAGCCTTCAGTTTACAATTTCTTTGGGTCTTCCTCAGCTAAAGGAAACCCTTTCACCATTCCTAGGGAAGTCTGCATCTGTTGAGTAAGATCTGGGTATAAATACCAGGCCACTTAGGCCACATGTAGCACATTCTGAAGGACAATATCACTTCAGAGTTCCCTTCCAAATTGTTGATACTTTGTGGACACTACATTGAATTTGAATTCTTTCTCTGCCCAAACCTGCTCTTCCCTCTTTCCCTCACAAGTGTTGATTCCTGTGCACCCCAAACTTCATCTTTGGGACTTCCTCCAGAATATTTAACCTGTAACATAAGCCATCTTATCCTGAGCTTGAATTCTGAAACCACTATTGAGGCATCTTATGTGGTATATAGTTATAGCCCTTATTCTACAAATACAAAAATTTTTAGGCACAAATATAAGAATTAAATCTTAGTAGACCATGGAAAATAGAATTATAACTGGATAAAATGAAAAAAAAAACATTTTCCAAGATGTTTTTTAATCCTACCCTCTTTGACTCTCCTACTTTCCTGCCACCTAGAATTATAATGAGCATGGAAAATGTATCAGTGAGCATCAAGGGCAAGTCAAAGAACAGCCCATGGCAAGCAGTTCATCAGAGTGAAATTAATAACAGGGAATAATTGCAAAGGCAAGAAAGAGATAAAAGCCAAGCAAGCAGCAGTGAGGAAACTCAGAGATAAGCATACTTAGGAAGCACCTGAGAGACAGGTGGAATCTTTGAGCTCTGGTGGGAGCTCAACGGAGGGAGCTAGAGACAAGGAGAGGCTTTTCCAACAGGAGCTGCCAACACAGAAAGAGGTGCTGTTAAGAAGAAACTGAAATATCAAGAAAATGCTGCCTACATATATACACTAATATGTATAAAATAGATAAATAATAAGAACCTGCTGTATAAAAATAAATAAAATAAAATTCAAAAAAAAAAGTAAAAAGAAAATGTTACCTACAACATAGAAGAATAGAACATATATCCTGGCTTCTTGCTTTTTTCTTTTCTCCATTCCTGCACTCTTCTGCCGGTATCATCTCATGGTCAGGAGTCTGGCAAATGTCGTTGGACAAGCCAGCCTTCTGAGAAGCAGGAGAGAACTGGAGGAAGGGAAAATGAAGGGTCTTAGACAAACCCATTAATGACAGACACACCACCAAGATGTTTAGTGCAGTCAGTGACAATAATTGTCAACTACAGAGTTAAAGACCAGACCCCATGGTATGCTGATATTTTTATCACTATTATGAACCTTGCATCAAAGTGATTAACCAGTTAATCCCAGCCCTTGTTTCATAGAACATTTCTTCATCTTGCCCACAAGAACTCATGATATAAATTGAAATTTTGCAACCGAAACTAAGACATGTAATCTGTAGCTATTTATTCAACAAGTAGACCGGTAACCCCTAGGGAAGAAATCAGGCTTCACTTGTTTTCCTGTTCAAATCTTAAATAATTATGTTTATCTTGCAATCATACTGGGAGAAAGAGTAGGTATATGGTTTCTCAGATTTTTTATCATAATAGCAAAAGAAGGTAGACAATTTATGTAATGAGAGTATAGGTAAATGCAAGGCTATTCAAGTTCATTTACTACGTAGGTAGAAGAAAGATCCCTTTCCCTAAAATAAACATTCTCTAGTTTATTTGAACACTGCAATGTTTTACATACAGGTTTTTTATAGGGAGATTTAAAAAAGAACCATGTACTAAATAGCTCAGGGAAAGTTTTGTTATTACTTATGAATATCCTAGGAAAATTTGTGCTCCTTTCAAATAATCATAACAAGAGAGGGTAAATAAATTTAAATTTCAATAAAGTCTCCTCCCATCCTTCTGTTCCCTTTGTTCTATAATCGCCTGAGGTCATAGGTAGTCTTACCTACACTCTCTTTTCTCTTATCTTAGCCAGAGTCTAATCATTACCTTGTTCATCGAAAGTGGAAAGTAATTAATATGTGATTTTTCTTCTTACCTAACAGTTTAGTAATAAAATTGTGTCTTATACCTCAGCCCTACTCCTAGCAGCAGGAAACCACTGATCT
Source organism: Lagenorhynchus albirostris (assembly GCF_949774975.1). Lineage (NCBI taxonomy): Eukaryota > Metazoa > Chordata > Mammalia > Artiodactyla > Delphinidae > Lagenorhynchus > Lagenorhynchus albirostris. The sequence continues at coordinate 84,654,018 of NC_083106.1, read as the reverse complement.
ACTTTCTGTCACTGGAGGTTTGATTTGTCCTTTCAGACTTTTATATAAGTGGAATCATATAGTAACCACTCTTTGCTGTATGGCATTTATCAATCCATATCATGTGTATGAGATTCACCTGTGTTTCTGCATGTACCACCAATCATATCTTTCTAATGCCGAACATTATCCCATCGTTTTGATAGACCACAATTTGTGTATCCTCTCACCTGCTGATGAACATTTGGGTTGTTTCTAGTTTTTGTCAAAATAAAGTAGAAATGCAAAATGGTGCAACTATGTTAGAAAACAATTTGAGAGTTTCTTATAAGTTAACATCAACTTTTATTGACTAAGATGGCTTTAATATTCCCCTCAGCTTAACTAAACTTTAGACAAGTTTCTTCTTGATATAGGTCTCTAACCCATAGAACATTTGTTTTAGGAAAACTTCAATTGAAAATTCTTCCTCTGCCCTTTAAGAGATAGATCTTCACTTAGCCTCTTGCCAGTTTTAGAAACCAGAGAAAGTTTTTCTCTAAGATATGGGGTCATCCCTTTTAAATGTAATCATCAAGAAAGATAAAGCTCAGTCTCTGTGGAAGAGCAGTCATCTATCTTTAATAAAAGTCTATCAGCAAACACGCATGGCCCATTCACATTGACCAACCTCCCCCTAACCTCCCCCGGTAGTTTTCCATTAGCTCGCCCCAGTGATTAAAACCCCTCCTGCCTTTTATTTCAATAGAGTTGAGTTTAATCTCTCTCCCTATTGCATTTGTCTCAAAAAAAATCTACCTTTGCTGATTTAACTCTGTCTGGTGCAATTTTTCTTTGACATTATTTCACACAGAGATTCCATTCCTAGTATTTATCAGAGAAAAACAAAAACAAACAAACAAAAAAAAACCACTGAAACATATACATTGACAGTGTTGAACTTTACCAAGGCCTGTGGAAAACAAGTAAGCTAAAAAATCCCTTTCAAGTTCCAGGAAAAATCTTACTAACTTCTCCTTCTTCTATGGCTCACAGATTCCCTCCTGTTTAACTATGACAAGGCCAGGCACTCTCAAAAATGCCTTTCTGTGTTTCATAAATGATTGCTAAACTATTTGTCCCCAGTCATCAATTGCAGAAAGAATGAAAAAATAAAATGCCTGTAAATCTGACTTGTTCAAATTTTAAATTTCTCTCTTTACCCATGGGCTCCAGATTTTTGACTCAGCCTCAGCTTGAGCCAGCATACAAATTCTCCTTAACAGTGCCTACCAGAGAGAGAATTGGCTGACCTCAGGATAAAACATTCTCTGATCAATTTTCCTACTATATAACCTGCACTCACTCTTCTCATTTCCTCATATTCTTTCCTTGTCATTTTGTTCACTTTTCCCTATAAAAAGAAATGTCCTTTTCTGTTTGCAGTGAAGTTTTCCAGACCTCATAGTCAGGAATATTCTCCCCATTGTAATGGTCCCCCTCTCCCTATTGTAAAATTCTCTTCCTCTTATTGCAATAATCAATTCAATGAAAGTCTCTTTTTTCCTAAGTCTAGATTTGTTTTTGTTTGACAATACTGATGTTCATAGGTTCTTTAAATTTTAATCATGTTTTATTTGCATACACATGAAGTGTGTTTTGTTTGAAATATTTCACCCTTGCTAATGACAGAATCACATAGTCATAGTTTTATAAAATGTTCTTGTTAGAAGAGAACTCAAGTAGTGTCTAACATAATTTTTCACTTTTTATGTGATGAAACATAAATCAAGAAAATGAGGTATCTTGACTAGGGTTACAGATTAAGGAATTTGAAAGATAAGGTTTAGAATCTTGACATTATGGCTCTTTGTCAACTATAAATTTGCTTACAAACACTCTGTTTTATAATTAATACTCAAATTTTGCCAGGAAAAACTTTTAGTGCACTTTGCCTGTAGGTTCCAGAATACATCATTTTATCATTTGTGAAAAGTGAAGTAGTATTTTCCTGGTTTTAAATTTTGGCCCTAATCCTATTATTTGTAATACTTCATAGATAGCCAGCAATGACTGCACAACCACACTTTAAATTATTTATCAAGTCATATTTAAAATCTCCAGTGTCTAGAAATTTTAACTCATTTAAATGAATTTGTCACAAGAAAAGGTACCTCAACTATAAATCACTAACACTTTCCAGTTTATAAATTGTTCTCTTTGAAAGAAGAAAAAAAGTATATTACATTTAGTAGTCCCTTTTATTACTTTTTAAGATTTGCCTAAAATAGTGAGTATATCCATATTCATATGTGTCCTTGTTATTTTTGATGTATTTTACAGGTGCCAGCTTATTTTTGATAATAGACACACTGGGACTATTACACTTTTATTCTATTGATGTATTTACGCATAGTTAAGTGTCCTTTCTTCACACATTAAAACAAAATAGAAATATCCTTATTAGAGACATATCTAAGCTGCTATACTGCTTGTTATTGTACTCCTTCTTTATCTTCTATTTATTTATTGATTTATTGAAATAATAGAATTTCATTATCAAAATCTCTCAATAAGATACTTTGCCAGGTACTGTTCTAAGCACTTTACATATTTCAATCTATTTAAGCCTCCCAGCAATTCCTTGGGATACATAATGTTAATACTCATAGTTTAAAAATAATGCAGAAAGTTAGATAATTAGTAAGTGGTATGGCTATAATAAGGTGCTCTTAATCACTTTTCCATGTTGCCTCTAACCTCTGATAATCCTATGTATTATTTTATTCTATTACCACAGAATTATTTCATTATCTTCTTAAAACTTTAAAGCATCTCCTTTTCTGCAGGGAAGAATAGTAGAATACTGTTATTACTATAGTAGTAAAATAGTTCTTATGACAATACGAAGAAAGTTAATACTTTTTTCCCCAAATTTCTCATCCCTATTCTTCTGTAAGCAGTATTTCTTTTTGTTAAAATTAAGTAAAAATTGAAGTTCCTTGGTTATGTTCCCAATTTTCTGGAAGATGACCCTGTCAGCAAGGCAAGGAAAGAATTTATTACATGGTTTTGTTAGATGTACAGTTGGAAGAAAATGATTTCTTTCTAAAACCTCATCCAAATACACTCTATCATGCTTCCACTCTCATTTCATTGATTTAGAACCAAATCAAGACCATTGCTGAAAATTTTATCTGTAGACATAAAAGCCATACACTTGAAGTAAAAACTTCTAGTTGTTGCTGGAGTCATAGCAGTTTAGATAAGCACTGTAATCCTGTCTTGAAAAGGTGCCTGCTTCTGAGGATGGACCAGCTCATGACCGTTTGAGATAAGAAACCATCCAAGTTTGAAAAGGACAGAGCCATGGACTAGGACTCCTGTGCTCAGTTCAAATGGGGGACATGAGAAACAGCCCTCACAGATTTACCTATTGCCACATATATATGCCTTTATTCTGCAGGAATTATATCATTTCCCATTTCTCTATACAAGATTCATCAAACCTATCAGAGATTTTATTGTAGAAAAAGTGGTCATAATTTACTGAGATCCAGATGACTAACATAAAACATATTTTCTGAATTTAACTGAGAAGTATTTTCATTGTTTCCTTAGTAGTATCAAAGTTTGCTGACTCTGGATTATCGAAGCCATAGATAAAATATACAGGGATACTTGAAACTTAACGACACACATCTCTGAATCTATGTCCAAAATCAGGACTTCTCTTCACATGAGATAATATTTTGTGTTGGATGAATTGTGTGTAAACTGAACAAGAACAACCAACAGATATTATTGCTACTTTCCACCCTCCATCTAAATTATGCATTTTAGTAAATTTTCATATAATATTTAAATCTGAAATGTAACTCCAAGAAAGCAAACCAATGCAAAGAGCATACTACCTATGTTTTCTTCTAGGAGTTTTAAGGTTTCTGATCTTATATGTAAGTCTTTAAATCCATTATGAGTTAAGTTTGCATATTGTGTGTGATAAGAGTCTGATTTTATTATTTTCCAGTTGGCTCTCCAGTTTTCCAAACACCATTTATTCAAGAAACCATCCTCTTTTCATTGTATATTTTTGGCTCCTTTTGTGTAAACTAATTGGTTATATATGCATTGATTGGTTTGGGGGCTAATGATTCTGTTTTATTGATCTGTGTGTCTGTTTTTGTTTTTTTTCCAATATAATACCATTTTGATTACTATAACTATATAATATAGCTTGAAATCAGGACGTGTGATGCCTTCAGTTTTGTATTTTTTTTTTTTTACATCTTTATTGGAGTATAATTGCTTTACAATGGTGTGTTAGTTTCTGTTAATAACAAAGTGAATCCATTATACATAAACATATGTTCCCATATCTCTTCCTTCTTGCATCTCCATCCCTCCCACCCTCCCTATCCCACCCCTCCAGGCGGTCACAAAGCACCGAGCTGATCTCACTGTGCTATGCTGCTGCTTCCCACTAGCTATCTACATTACGTTTGGAAGTGTATATATGTCCGTGCCTCTCTCTCGCTTTGTCACAGCTTACCCTTACCCCTCCCCATATCCTCAAGTCCATCCTCTAGTAGGTCTGTGTCTTTATTCCTGTCTTACCCCTAGGCTCTTCATGACATTTTTTTTCTTAAATTCCATATATATGTGTTAGCATACGGTACTTGTCTGTCTCTTTCTGACTTACTTCACTCTGTATGACAGATTCTAGGTCTATCAACCTCATTACAAGTAGCTCAATTTCGCTTCTTTTTATGGCTGAGTAATATTCCATTGTATATATGTGCCACATCTTCTTTATCCATTCATCTGATGATGGACACTTAGGTTGTTTCCATCTCTGGGCTATTGTAAATAGAGCTGCAATGAATATTTTGGTACATTACTCTTTTTGAATTACAGTTTTCTCAATGTATATGCCCAGTAGTGAGATTGCTGGGTCATATGGTAATTCTATTTGTAGGTTTTTAAGGAACCCCCATACAGTTCTCCATAGTGGCTGTACCAATTCATAGTCCCACCAGCAGTGTAAGAGTGTTTCCTTTTCTCCACACCCTCTCCAGCATTTATTGTTTCTAGGTTTTTTGATGATGGCTATTCTGACTGGTGTGAGATGATATCTCATTGTAGATTTGGTTTCCATTTCTCTAATGATTAATGATGTTGATCATTCTTTCATGTATTTGTTGGCAGTCTGTATATCTTCTTTGGAGAAATGTCTATTTAGCTCTTCCACCCATTTTTGGATTGGGTTGTTTGTTTTTTTCTTATTGAGCTGCATGAGCTGCTTATAAATTTTGGAGATTAATCCTTTGTGAGCTGCTTCATTTACAAATATTTTCTCCGATTCTGAGCATTGTCTTTTGGTTTTGTTTATGGTTTACTTTGCTGTGAAAAGCTTTGAAGTTTCATTAGGTTCCATTTGTTTATTTTTGTTTTTATTTCCATTTCTCTAGGAGGTGGTTCAAAAAGGATCTTGCTGTGAGTTATGTCATAGAGTGTTCTGCCTTATGTTTTCCTCTAAGAGTTTGATAGTTTCTGGCCTTACATTTAGGTCTTTAATCCATTCTGAGCTTATTTTTGTGTATGATGTTAGGAAGTGATCTAGTCTCATACTTTTATATGTACCTGTCCAGTTTTCCCAGCACCATTTATTGAAGAGGTTGTCCTTTCTCCAATGTACACTCCTGCCTCCTTCATCAAAGATAAGGTGACCATATGTGCATGGGTTTATCTATCCTGTTCCATTGATCTATCTTTCTGTTTTTGTGCCAGTACCATACTGCCTTGATTACTGTAGCTTTGTAGTATAGTCTGAAGTCAAGGAACCTGATTCCTCCAGCTCCGTTTTTTGTTCTCAAGATTGTTTGGCTATTCGGGGTCTTTTGTGTTTCCATACAAATTGTGAAATATTTTGTTCTAATTCTGTGAAAAAGTCCAGGGGTAGTTTGATAGGGATTGCCTTGTATCTGTAAATTGCTTTGGGTAGTAGAGTCATTTTCACAATGTTGATTCTTCCAATCCAAGAACATGGTATATGTCTCCATCTATTTGTATCATCTTTAATTTCTTTCATCAGTGTCTTATTATTTTCTGCATACAGATCTTTTTTCTCCTTAGGTAGGTTTATTCCTAGATATTTTATTCTTTTTGTTGCAATGGTAACTGGGAGTGTTTTCCTTATTTCACTTTGAGATTTTTAATCTGAATGCAAGAGATTTCTGTGAATTAATTTTGTATCCTGCTACTTTACCAAATTCATTGATTAGCTCTAGTAGTTTTCTGGTAGCATCTTTAGGATTGTCTATGTATACTATCATGTCATCAGCAAATAGTGAGAGCTTTACTTCTTTTCCGATTTGGATTACTTTTATTTCCTTTTCTTCTCTGATTGCTGTCGCTAAAACTTCCAAAACTATGTTGAATAAGAGTGGTGAGCCTGGGCAACCTTGTCTTCTTCCTGATCTTAGTGGAAATGCTTTCAGTTTTTCACTATTGAGGACGATGTTGGCTGTGGGTTTGTCATATATGGCCTTTATTACATTGAGGAAAGTTCCCTCTATGCCTACTTTCTGCAGGGTTTTTATCATAAATGGGTGTTGAATTTTGTCAAAAGCTTTCTCTGTATCTATTGGGTTGATCATATGGATTTTCTCTTTCAATTTGTTAATATGGTGTATCACGTTGATTGATTTGCGTATATTGAAGAATCCTTGCATTCCTGGAATAAACCCCACTTGATCATGGTGTATGATCCTTTTAATGTGCTGTTGGATTCTGTTTGCTAGTATTTTGTTGAGGATTTTTGCATCTATGTTCATCAGTGATATTGGCCTGTAGTTTTCTTTCTTTGTGACATCCTTGTCTGGTTTTGCTATCAAGGTGATTGTGACCTCATAGAATGAGTTTGCGAGTGTTCCTCCCTCTGATATATCTTGGAAGAGTTTGAGAAGTATAGGTGTTAGCTCTTCTCTAAATATTTGATAGAATTCGCCTGTGAAGCCATCTGGTACTGGGATTTTGTTTGTTGGAAGGTTTTTAGTCACAGTTTCAATTTCAGTGCTTGTGATTGGTCTGTTCATATTTTCTATTTCTTCCTAATTCAGTCTTGGCAGGTTGTGCATTTCTAAGAATTTGTCCATTTCTTCCAGGTTGTCCATTTTATTGGCATAGAGTTGCTTGTAGTAATCTCTCATGATCTTTTGTATTTCTGCAGTGTCATTTGTTACTTCTCCTTTTTATTTTCTGATTCTATTCATTTGAGTCTTCTCCCTTTTTTTCTTGATGAGTCTGGCTAATGGTTTATCAATTTTCTTTATCTTCTCAAAGAACCAGCTTTTAGATTTATTGATCTTTGCTCTTGTTTCCTTCATTTATTTTACATTTATTACTGATTTCATTTTTATGATTCCTTTCCTACTGTTAACTTTGGGTAATTTTGTTCTTCTTTCTCTAATTGCTCTAAGTGAAAGGTAGGGCTGTTTATTTGAGATGTTTCCTGTTTCATAAGGTAGGATTATATTGCTATATACTTCCCTCTTAGATCTGATTTTGCTGCATCCCATAGGTTTTGGGTCATCGTGTCTCCATTGTCATTTGTTTCTAGGTATTTCTTGATTTCCTCCTTGATTTCTTCAGTGATAACTTCATTATTAAGTAGTGTATTGTTTAGCCTCCATGTGTTTAGATTTTTTACAGATCTTTTCCTGTAATTGCTATCTAGTCTCATAGCATTGTTGTCAGAAAAGATACTTGATACAATTTTAATTTTCTTAAATTTACTGAGGCTTGTTTTGTCACCCAAAATATGATCTATCTTTGAGAATGTTCCATGAGCACTTGGGAAAAATGTGTATTCTGTTGTTTTTGGATGTAATGTCCTATAAATATCAATTAGGTCCATCTTGTTTAATGTATCATTTAAAGCTTGTGTTTCCTTATTTATTTTCATTTTGGATGATCTGTCCATTGGTGAAAGTGAGGTGTAAAAGTCCCCTCCTATTAATGTGTTACTATCGGTTTCCCCTTTTATGGCTGTTAGTCTTTGCCTTATGTATTCAGGTGCTACTTTTTTGGGTGCATACATATTTACAATTGTTATATCTTCTTCTTGGATCGATGGCTTCATCATTATGTAATGTCCTTCTTTGTCTCCTCTAATAGTCTTTATTTCAAAGTCTATTTTGTCTGATATGAGAATTGCTACTCCAGCTTTCTTTTGGTTTCCATTTGCATGACATATCTTTTTCCATCCCCTTACTTTCAGTCTGTATGTGTCTCTAGGTCTGAAGTGGGTCTCTTGTAGACAGCAAATATACAGGTCTTGCTTTTGTATCCATTCAGCCAATCTGTGTCTTTTGGTGGGATCATTTAGTCCATTAACATTAAAGGTAATTATCGATATATATGTTCCTATGCCTATTTTCTTAATTCTTGTGGGTTCGTTATTGTTGGTCTTTTCCTTCTCTTGTGTTTCTTGCCTAGAGAAGTTCCTTTAGCAGTTTTTGTAAAGCTGGTTTGGTGGTGCTCAACTCTCTCAGCTTTTGCTTGTCTGTAAAGGTTTTAATTTCTCCATCAAATCTGAATGAGATCCTTGTTGGTTAGAGTAATCTTGGTTGCAGGTTTTTCTCCTTCATCACTTTAAATATGTCCTGCCAGTCCTTCTGGCTTGAAGAGTTTCTGCTGAAAGGTCAGCTGTTAACATTATGGGGATTCCCTTGTGTGTTATTTGTTGTTTTTCTCTTGCTGCTTTTAATACGTTTTCTTTGTATTTAAATTTTGACAGTTTGATTAATATGTGTCTTAGTGTATTTCTCCTTGGGTTTATCCTGTATGGGACTCTCTGTGCTTCCTTGACTTGAGTAACTAACTATTTCCTTTCCCATATTAGGGAAGTTTTCAACTATAATCTCTTCAAATATTTTCTCAGTCCCTTTCTTTTTCTCTTCTTCTTCTGGAACCCCTATAATTCGAATGTTGTCCCAGAGGTCTCTTAGACTGTCCTCAGTTCTTTTCATTCTTTTTTCTTTATTCTGCTCTGCAGTAGTCATTTCCACTATTTTATCTTCCAGGTCAATTATCTGTTTTTCTGTGTCTGTTATTCTGCTCTTGATCCCATCTAGAGTTTTTTTAATTTCATTTATTGTGTTGTTCATCGTTGTTTGCTTCATCTTTAATTCTTCTAGGTCCTTGTTAAATGTTTCTTGCATTTTCTCTATTCCATTTCCAAGATTTTGGATCATCTTTACTATCATTATTCTGAATGCTTTTTCAGGTAGACTGCCTATTTCCTCTTCATTTGTTAGGTCTGGTGGGTTTTTAATCTTGCTCCTTCATCTGCTGTGTGCTTTTCTGTCTTCTCATTTTGCTTATCTTACTGTGTTTGGGGTCTGCTTTTTGCAGGCTGCAGGTTCATAGTTCCCATTATTTTTGGTGTCTGTCCCCAGTGGCTAAGGTTGGTTCAGTGGGTTGTGTAGGCTTCCTTGTGGAGGGCACTAGTGCCTGTGTTGTGGTGGATGAGGCTGGATATTGTCATTCTGGTGGGCAAGTCCACATCTGGTGGTGTGTTATGGGGTGTCTGTGGATTTATTATGAGTATAGGCAGCCTCTCTGCTAAAGGGTGGGGTTGTGTTCCTGTTTTGCTAGTTGTTTGTCATAGAGTGTTCAGCACTGTAGCTTGCTGATCGTTGAGTGAAGCTGGGTGCTGGTCTTGAGATGGAGATCTCTGGGAGATTTTCACCATTTGATATTATGTGGAGCTCGGAGGTCTTTTGTGGACCAGTGTCCTGAATTTGACTCTCCCACCTCAGAGGCACAGCACTGACTCCTGGCTGCAGCACCAAGAGCCTTTCATCCACACGGCTCAGAATAAAAGGGGGAAAAATTAGAAAGAAAGAATTAGTAGAAATTGAAAGAAAGAAAGAAAGAAAGAAAGAAAGAAAGAAAGAAGGAAGGAAGGAAGGAAGGAAAGAATGAAAGGGGGGAGGGAGGGTGGGAGCGAGGAAGAAAGGAAGGAAGGAGGGAATGAAGGAAAAAAGATAAAATAAAATAAAATAAAGTAAGATAAGTATAATAAAGTTATTAAAATAAAAAATAAGTATTAAGGAAAAAAAAAATTAAAAAAGATTGAAAAAAAATGGATGGAGAGAACCCTAGGACAAATGGTGGAAGCAAAGTTATACAGACAAAATCTCACACAGAAGCATACACATACACACTCACAAAATTAGGAACAGGGGAAAAATCATAAATCTTGCTCTCAAAGTCCAACTCCTCAATTTGGGATGATTCGTTGTCTATTCATGTATTCCACAGATGCAGGGTGCATCAAGTTGATTGTGGAACTTTAATCTGCTGCTTCTGAGGCTGCTGGGTGAGATTTCCCCTTCTGTTCTTTGTTCTCACAGGTCCCAGGGGCTCAGCTTTGGATTTGGCCCCTCTACTTTGTGTAGGTCGCGGAGGGCGTCTGTTCTTCGCTCAGACAGGACGGGGTTAAAGGAGCAGCTGCTTCGGAGACTCTGGTTCACTCAGGCTGGGGGGAAGGAGGCATGCGGATGCATGGTGAACCTGCGTGGCAGAGGCTTGTGTGACGTTGCACCAGCCTGAGGCGTGCAGTGCGTTCTCCCGGGGAGGTTGTCCCTCAATCCCGGGACCCTGGCAGTGACAGGCTGCACAGGCTCCCCGGAAGGGGGTTGTAGATAGTGACCTGAGCTCACACACAGGCTTCTTGGTGGCAGAATCAGCAGCCTTAGCGTCTCATGTCCGTGTCTGTGGTCCGCGCTGATAGCCAAGGCTCACGCCTATCCCTGGAGCTCCTTTAAGCAGTGCTCTTAATCCCCTCTCCTCACACACCAGGAAACAAAAAGAGAAGAAAATGTCTCTTGCCTCTTTGGCAGGTCCAGACATTTCCCCGGACTCCCTCCTGGCTAGCCGTTGTGCACTAACCCCCTGCAGGCTGTGTTCACGCCACCAACCCCAGTCCTCTCCTTGTGCTCCAACCAAAGCCCGAGCCTCAGCTCCCAGCCCCCACCCACCCCGGCGGGTGAGCAGACAAGCCTCTCGGGCTGGTGAGTGCCAGTTGGCACCGATCGTCTCTGTGGGAATCTCTCCGTTTTTCCCCCCGCACCCCTGTTGCTGTGCTCTCCTCCGTGGCTCCGAAGCTTTCCCCCTCCGCCACCCGCAGTCTCTTCCCGCGAAGGGGCTTCTAGTGTTGGAAAACTTTCCTCCTTCACAGCTCCCTCCCACTGGTGCAGGTCCTGTCCCTATCCTTTTGTCTCTGTTTATTCTTTTTTCTTTTGCCCTACCCAAGTACGTGGAGGGTTTCTTGCCTTTTGGGAGGTCTGAGTTCTTCTGCCAGTGTTCAGTAGGTGTTCTGTAGGAGTTGTTCCACGTGTAGATGTATTTCTGGTGTATCTGTGGGGAGGAAGGTGATCGTGTCTTCCTCTTCTGCCAACTTCCCTTCGTACCGATGCGTTCAGTTTTGTTCTTCTTTCTCAAGATTGCTTTGACTTTTCAGAGTCTTTCATGATTACATAAAATTTTTAACAACTTTTTTTTCCTATTTCTGTAAAAACATACCACTGGAATGAAGTGAGAGAGTGGCATGGACTTATATATACTACCATATGTAAAATAGATAGCTAGTGGGAAGCAGTCACATAGCACAGGGATATCAGCTCAGTGCTATGTGAGCACCTAGAGGGGTAAGATAGGGACGTTGGGAGAGAGACGCAAGAGGGAGGAGATATGGGGATATATGTATATGTATAACTGTTTCACTTTGTTATACAGCAGAAACTAACACACCATTGTAAATTATATGCCAATAAACATGTTAAAAAAACCACTGGAATTTTGATAGACATCGCATTTAATCTGTAGATCCCTTTGGGTAGTATGGACATGTTCCCAATATTAATTTTTTCCAATTCAAGAACTCAGGAATTCTTTTCATTTTTTGGTGTCATCTTCTATTTCTTTGATCAACTCATAATTTTCAGTGTCCAAGATTTTGCCTCCTTGGGTAAATTTATTCTTAGGTATTTTATTGTTTTAGATGTTATGTAAAATAGGATTGCTTTTGTGATCTCTCTGTCAAATAGTTCATTGTTATTGTATAGAAACCCAAATGATTTTTTTATGTTGATTTTGCATTCTGCAAGTTTACCTAATCCATTTATCAATTCTAACAGTTTTAGTGGAGTCTTTAGGGGTTTTTCCATATGAGATCATGTCATCTGCAAACAGTGACAGTTTTACCTCTAACTTTCTGATTTGGATTCCTTTTACTTTTCTTTCTAGCCTAACTGCTGTAGCTAGGACTTCCAGTACTATGTTGAATAGAAGTTATGAGAGTAGGCCTTCTTGTCTTGTTCCAATCACCACATTTTTTACAGCAATCTTTCAGTGAAATTCTGCACAGCACACTGTTTTTCTACTTCTTTTATACTAACAATATATACTGCTTCATCTCTACTAAAGTTAAGATAAACTAAACATGAGTGGGTCAAGAGAAGATACACAGAAGATGTCATTAAGTGAAGTGACACTTAAGGCTATGAAAATGATTCTTTAAACACCTAACAAGAAAAAAGATATTCATTACATTTTGAAAGAGTTGAAGGTTTGACTCTATTTGATACTACTTTTTAAATAATAACATTATTACCACTTGGTTAGATCTTCTGCAAAAGTATCATTGCTTGTTTGCCAATAGCAGTTTTCTCATTCTTATTTTTCTCCTTGAAGCTGTTTGCATATTCCACAGTCTCATTTGTTATGTTTATGTTTCTTACTATATCTAATTGAATAGAATAGGATGCTGTGGCTCATTCTGTACACAGCGTGGTCTCTGCAGGCATGCTTTTTAACACATTTTAATATCCTAAAAGAAAGCCCTATTACTACAAGATAACTTTCAGATTAAAAAAGAAACTTTCCAGTCTATTGCCTTACCTTGTTTGCAATCCCAGGGGTCATGAGACAGAGACTCTTAGAGTCTAATACAAACACCTGTAAAGTAAGCATAATGAACTTTATATCATAGAGAATAAATGCTATGTACTGTTATCATATTCATCTTATTCACTTTCATATTGTGGATGCAGGAAAGGAGAGATGGAGATACTCTTTGGAAGATATAAATGGATTTTAACAAGACTCAATAAATAAATGTAGACTAAGTCAGCAAGTCAAATAAGACTAAGCAAGAATCAGAATTTATGGCTTTACTATGTCCATTCTAAAATCCATAGGCCATGATGTGGGTAGAAAATGATTATTAATCAATTAGGAAATTTAAGTAAAGGGAAATAAGTTCATAAGATATCATAAATGCTAATGACTAATTTAATGGCATAAAATTCAGTAACCAAGTCTTCATAATTTCAAGTTTAAATAGGAAAACTTGAAGCCAAATAATTGACAAGAAAATATTGCCTAATCATTTGGGGAGCTTTAAACTTCATGCTGTATGTGTGCTTATCTGGCTTGTAGTGGTTATTCCAAGACTCCTCTGTGAGTAGCTAGGGTACATGTAAAGGCTTTTGTACTATACTTTAGGTATATACAAACAAGAGGATAGCACAGAAAAGTGTAAATAGGTAGAGAAAAGGTACATTTAAAGGTAAGAGGAAGTGAGAAAACATGGAATCAAAGGGTTAATAGAGATCTCTGTCACCAAAAAGAGCATCTACATCCATGAGGTTCTAACAACATGCTATGCCTCTGCTTCTACCCTGGCTCATTTTGTAGGTTGTATTTTCAGAACTCAAGTTTAAAGTGAATCTTGATTTCAAGTGAACTATCTGCCAACGTCATTTTAGAAAATAGACACAGGACTTCTATTCACTTATTTAGTTGTAATGATCTTGATTGGAAAACATTTCCCAGGAAAAAGATTGCCTTGTGGGAAACATTCATTTGGCTCTACAACCTTGAAGTGTCGCATACTGTAGTTTTGTTTCATTTGATGTAGCCAGAGCACGAGGCTTTCTAGTATCTTTCATTTCTAAGATCTCTATGAGCTCTCTGGCTGCACCTAGGGTTATACTTATGTTAATGTAAGCCCAGCAAATGGTTAAAGGATTGCTTCTCAGATTTTAGCACATATCAGAATTACCTGGAAAACTTGTAAAAATACAAATTGTTAGGTCTTACTTTCAGAGTTTCTGAATCACTAAGTCTGGGGTGGAGCCTGAGAATTTGCATTTATAATAATGTCCCAAGTGGTGCTGATGCTTCTGGTCTGGAGCTTATCTTCTGCAGATTAGTTCTATAAGCCATAGTATAAATATTGCTAGCATACTAATTTTGAAAAAGATACTAACAATTTAGATTCAATTAGTTGGCCTTGATTCATATAGCTTTATGCATTTGTACATTACATGGCACATCTACTATTTGTTAATGTATATTATATGATATAAATTGTTTAAACTGAGCACAGTCATATTTGTACTTTCAGGAGAACAAGCATGGGATATACTATACATCAATAATTTGAGTATGACTCCCAATTTATGTGCATATTTTATGTCATTTTACAAAACTTTCATTATTTGAAGACATACAGACACCTGTAAATAGAATCCAATTGTTTAAGGTAACATATAATTCTATATAAGTTTGACATACTGAAAAATTGCAACATATTACATTGTCATTTGCAGCTTAATAGCATTATCAGAAAAACAATATGGACCTTTACGCCACCAGAATACTTCAAAAAGCGACATTTTCACATGATAAATAGGGCAATTAATATAAGTTAGAAAATAAATGAAACATACCATGGTAAGCTATGCTGCAAGATAAAAATCAATATTATGACTAGTATTCTTCCTGTGGAGATATTATTGTTGTGACCATAGTTTTAAATGAAGTCGTAGCTGACACATACAGTAAATTTTTGCAATGAATAAAGTATCAAGACACTAAAATATGTTACAAACTTAGGCTTTGTAAAACTGTACATTTCTTTATAAGCTATTGTTCAAATTTTACTTTTTCTTTTAATTTCCATCCAGACTGGATGTTTACACTTTTATTTCTTTTCTTAAAAAAAAAATGGTATTACTTGGCCTTTCTAATTTGCCCATAAGCATTGTGTTAAAAATAAGATGAGTCAAGGGAACAATATGACCTAAATAACTGGTTAACTTCAAAGAGAGAGCAAGAAATTAAAATTGACATTGGAAATTTCTAATTATATTTTCTATGATTCTTAAATTATTAATAAGTTAATAACACTCCCTGCTCAAGATAAGCTGAGGTGGAGTTAGAGAAATTAAGTAAGTTAGGTTTGTAACACGATGTACAAGCAGACACATACAGTAAATTTCTGCAATAAATAAAATAACAAGACACTAAAATATGTTACAGTCTTAGGCTTTGTAAGCCTGTACATTTCTTTATGAGTTACTGCTCAAATTTTACTGTTTCTTATATTTCTCTTCTAAGAGTGAAGTAAGTTAGTTACAAATTCTTTTAAAATCTTGGTGTCTCTGCTTTTAATGTGTTACTAATTTATTAAAAATTACTATGACAATATATTTGAACCATTTCTACGTATTATTTTGTATTTGTGTACAGTGCTTTCTCTGTGTATATTATATGCTTTTTCTTATGATGATTTTTCTTCTTTAATAATTTACCTGAACTATATTTTACACCAAAAGATGTTTAATGTATATATCCTTTCCTGGATTTTTTTAAAAATTGAAATATAGTTGATTTACACTGTTGTGTTACTTTCTGATGTACAACAAAGTCATTCAGTTATACTTTAGCAACCATAAGTTTGTTTTCTATGTCTGTGAGTCTCTTTCTGTTTTATAAATAAGTTCACTTGTATCATATTTTAGATTTCACATATAAGTGACATCATATGGTATTTGTCTTTCTCTTTCTGACTTACTTCACTTAGTATGATGAACTCTATGTCGATCCATGTTGCTGTGAATGGCAGTATTTAATTCTTTTATGGCTGAGTAATATTCCATTGTGTGTGTGTACCTGTATATACATGCCACATCTTCTTTATCCACTTATATGTCGATGGACATTTAGGTTGATGCTTTCCTGGATCTTATTTGTTATTGTTGAGTATATTGTTTAATAGTATTTTAGATTTGCCATTCTTAACCCAACTGTAAATTTATCACTACCATTTAAAATTAATAGATTTTGGGGCTTCCGGGAAGATGGCGGAAGAGTAAGACACGGAGATCACCTTCCTCCCCACAAATAAACCAGAAATACATCTACACGTGGAACAACTCCTACAGAACACATACTGAACACTGGCAGAAGACCTCAGACCTCCAAAAAGGTAAGAAACACACCACGTACTGGGGTACGGCAAAGGAAAAAAGAATAAACAGAGACAAAAGGATAGGGACGGGACCTGCACCAGTGGGAGGGAGCCGTGAAGGATGAAAGGTTTCCACACGCTAGGAAGCCCCTTCACTGGCGGAGACTGCAGGTGGCAGAGTGGGAAAGCTTCAGAGCCATGGAGGAGAGGACAGCAACAGGGGTGCGGAGGGCAAAGCGGAGAGTTTCCTTCACATGGTATCAGGGTCGACTGGCACTCACCAGCCTCACTTGTCTGCTCACCTGCCGGGGTAGGTGGGGCTGGGAGCTGAGGCTTGGGCTTCAGTCGGAGTGCAGGGAGAAGACTGGGGTTGGCGGCATGAACACAGCCTGCAGGGAGTTAGTGCACCACGGCTAGCCGGGAGGGAGTCCGGGGAAAAGTCTGGACCTGCCGAAGAGGCAAGAGACTTTTTCTTCCCTCTTTGTTTCCTGGTGTGTGAGGAGAGGGGATTAAGAGCGCTGCTTAAAAGAGCTTCAGAGACGGGTGCGAGCTGCGACTAAAAGCGCGGACCCCAGACACGGGATGAAATGCTAAGGCTGCTGCTGCCACCACCAAGAAGCCTGTGTGTGAGCACAGGTTACTCTCTACACCTCCCTTCCGGAGAGACTGTCCAGACCACCACTGCCAGGGTCCCAGCTTCCAGGGACAACTTCTCCAGAAGAAAGCATGCTGTGCCTCAGACTGGCGTAACGTCATGCCGGCCTCTGCCACCGCAGGCTCGCTCTGCACTCTGTGCCCCTCCCTCCCACCCAGGCTGAGTGAGCCAGAGGCCCCGAATCAGCATTCCTTTAACCCCACCCTGTCTGAGCAAAGAACAGACACCCTCCAGAGACCTACATGCAGAAGTGGGGCCAAATCCAAAGCTGAGCCCCTGGGAGTTATGAGAACAAAGAAGGGAAAGGGAAATCTCTCCCAGCAGCCTCAGAAGTAGCAGATTAAAGCTTCACAATCAACTTGATGTAACCTGCATCTGTGGAACACATGAATAGACAACAAATCAACCTAAATTGAGGAAATGGACTTTGAGAGCAAGATTTATGATTTTTTTCCCCTTTTCCTCTGATGCAGGAGCCAGGAGTCAGTGCTGTCCCTCTGAGGTGGGATAGCCAACTTCAGGACACTGGTCCACAAGAGACCTCCCAGGTCCACATAATATCAAATGGCAAAAATCTCCCAGACATCTCCATCTCACACCAGCACCCAGCTTCACTCAATGACCAGCAAGCTACAGGGGTGTACACCCTATGCCAAACAACTAGCAAAACAGGAACACAACCCCACCCATTAGCAGAGAGGCTGCCTAAAATCATAATAAGTCCACAGACACCCCAAAACACATCACCAGACATGGACCTGCCCACCAGAAAGGCAAGATCCAGCCTCATCCACCAGAACACAGTCACTAGTCCCCTCCACCAGGAAGCCTGCACAACCCACTGAACCAACCTTAGCCACTGGGGACAGACACCGAAAACAACAGGAACTATGAACCTGCAGCCTGAAAAGAGGGACCCCAAGCACAGAAAGATAAGCAAAATGAGAAGACAGAAAAAACACATAGCAGATGAAGGAGCAAGATAAAAACCCACCAGACCTAACAAATGAAGAGGAAATAGGCAGTCTACCTGAAAAAGAATTCAGAATAATGATAGTAAGGATGATCCAAAATCTTGGAAATAGAATGGACAAAATGCAAGAAACATTTAACAAGGACCTAGAAGAACTAAAGATGAAACAAACAATGATGAACAACACAATAAATGAAATTAAAAATACTCTAGGTGGGATCAATAGCAGAATAACAGACACAGAAAAACAGATAATTGACCTGGAAGATAAAATAGTGGAAATAACTATTGCAGAGCAGAATAAAAAAAAAAAAAATGAAAAGAACTGAGGACAGTCTCAGAGACCTCTGGGACAAAATTAAATGCACCAACATTCAAATTATAGGGCTTCCAGAAGAAGAAGAGAAATAGAAAGGGACTGAGAAAATATTTGAAGAGATTATAGTTGAAATGTTCCCTAATATGGGAAAGGAAATAGTTAATCAAGTCCAGGAAGCACAGAGAGTCCCATACAGGATAAACCCAAGGAGAAATACACTAAGACACATATTAATCAAAATGTCAAAAATTAAATACAAAGAAAACATATTAAAAGCAGCAAGGGGAAAATAACATGCAAGGAAATCCCCATAATGTTAACAGCTGATCTTTCAGCAGAAAATCTGCAAGCTAGAAGGGACTGGCAGGACATATTTAAAGTGATAAAGGAGAAAAACCTGCAACCAAGATTTCTCTACCCAGCAAGGATGTCATTCAGATTTGATGGAGAAATTAAAACCTTTACAGGCAAGCAAAAGCTGAGAGAGTTGAGCACCACCAAACCAGCTTTACAAAAACTGCTAAAGGAACTACTCTAGGCAAGAAACATAAGAGAAGGAAAAGACCTATAATAACGAACCTAAAACAATTAAGAAAATGGGAATAGGAACATACATATCGATAATTACCTTTAATGTAAATGGACTAAATGCTCCCACCAAAAGACACAGATTGCCTGAATGGATAAAAAAAACAAGACCTATATATATGCTGTCTACAAGAGACCCACTTCAGACCTAGAGACACATACAGACTGAAAGTAAGGGGTTGGAAAAAGATGTTTCATGCAAATATAAACCAAAGGAAAGCTGGAGTAGCAATTCTCATATCAGACAAAATAGACTTTAAAATAAAGACTATTAGAAGAGACAAAGAAGGACACTACATAATGATCAAGGGATCGATCCAAGAAGAAGATATAACAATTGTCAATATTTATGCACCCAACATTGGAGCATCTCAATATATAAGGCAAATACGAACAGCCATAAAAGAGGAAATCAACAGTAACCCATTCATAGTAGGGGACGTTAACACCCCACTCTCACCAATGGACAGATCATTCAAAATGAAAATAAATAAGGAAACACAAGCTTTAAATGATACATTAAATAAGATGGACTTAATTGATATTTATAGGACTTTACATCCCAAAACAACAGAATACACGTTTTTCTCAAGTGCTCATGGAACATTCTCCAGGATAGATCATATCTTGGGTCACAAGTCAAGCCTTGGTAAATTTAAGAAAATATTTCAAGTACCTTTTCCAACCACAATGCTATGAGACTAGATATCAATTACAGGAAAGGATCTGTAAAAAATACAAACACATGGAGGCTAAACAATGCACTACTCAATAACGAAGTTATCACTGAAGAAATCAAAGAGGAAATAAAAGAATACCAGAAAAAATTGACAATGGAGACAAGACGACCCAAAACCTATGGGAGGCAGCAAAAGCAGTTCTAAGAGGGAAGTTTATAGCAATACAATCCTACCTTATGAAACAGGAAACATCTCGAATAAACAACCTTACACTGCACCTAAAGCAATTAGATAAAGAAGAACAAAAGAACCCAAAAGTTAGCAGTAGGAAAGAAATCATAAAAATCAGATCAGAAAAAAAATGAAAAAGAAATGTAGGAAACGGTAGCAAAGATCAATAAAACTAAAAGCTGGCTCTTTGAGAAGATAAACAAAATTGATAAACTATTAGCCAGACTCATCAGGAAAAAAAGGGAGAAGACTCAAATCAGTAGAATTAGAAATTAAAAAGCAGAAGTAAAAACTGAACCTGCACAAATACAAAAGATCATGAGAAATTACTACAAGCAACTCTATGCCAATAAAATGGACAACCTGGAAGTAATGGACAAATACTTAGAAATGCACAACCTGCCAACACTGAATCAGGAAAAATAGAAAATATGAACAGACAAATCACAAACACTGAAATTGAAACTGTGATTAAAAATCTTCCAACAAACAAAAGCCCAGGACCAGATGGCTTCACAGGCGAATTCTATCAAACATTTAGGGAAGACTTACTACCTATCTTTCCCAAACTCTTCCAAAATATAGCAGAGGGAGGAACACTCACAAACTCATTCTACGAAGCCACCATCACCTTGATAACAAAACCAGACAAGGATGCCACAAAGAAAGACAACTACAGGCCACTATCACTGATGAACATAGATGCAAAAATCCTCAACAAAATACTAGCAAACAGAATGCAACAGCACATTAAAAGATCATACAACATGATCAATTGTGGTCTATTCCTGGAATGCAAGGATTCTTCAATATACACAAAACAATCAATGTGATAAACCATATTAACAAATTGAAGGAGAAAAACCATATGATCATCTCAACAGATGCAGAGAAACCTTTTGACGAAATTCACCACCCATTTATGATTAAAAAAACTGCAGAAAGTAGGCATAGAGGGAACTTTCCTCAACACAATAAAGGTCATATATGACAAAACCACAGCCAACGTCGTCCTCAATGGTAAAAAACTGAAAGCATTTCCTCTAAGATCAGGAACAAGACAAGGTTTACCACTCTCACCACTCTTATTCAACGTAGTTTTGGAAGTTTTAGCCACAGCAATCAGAGAAGAAAAGGAAATAAAAGGAATCCAAATCGGAAAAGAAGTAAAGCTGTCACTATTTGCAGATGACTTGATACTATACATAGAGAATCCTAAAGATGCTTCCAGAAAACTACTGGAGCTAATCAGTGAATTTGGTAAAGTAGCAGGATGTGAAATTAATGCACAGAAATCTCTGGCATTCCTATACACTAATTATGAAAAATCTGAAAGTGAAATCAAGAAAACACTCCCATTTACCATTGCAACAAAAGGAATAAAATATCTAGGAGTAAACCTACCTAAGGAGACAAAACACCTGTATGCAGAAAATTATAAGACACTGATGAAAGAAATTAAAGAGTATACAAACAGATGGAGAGATATACCATGTTCTTGGATTGGAAGAATCAACACTGTGAAAATGACTCTACTACTCAAAGCAATCTACAGATTCAATGCAATCCCTATCAAACTACCACTGGCATTTTTCACAGAACTAGATAAAAAAATTTCACAATTTCTATGGAAGCACAAAAAACCCTGAATAGCCAAAGCAATATTGAGAACAAAAAACAGAGCTGGAGGAATCAGGCTCCCTGACTGCAGACTATAATACAAAGCTACAGTAATCAAGACAGCATGATACTGGCACAAAAACAGAAAGATAGATCAATGGAACAGGATAGAAAGCCCAGAGATAAACCCACACACATATGGTCACCTTATCTTTGATAAAGGAGGCAGGAATGTACAGTGGAGAAAGGACAGCCTCTTCAATAAATGGTGCTGGGAAAACTGGACAGCTACATGTAAAAGTATGATATTATTTCACTCCCTAACACCATACACAAAAATAAGCTCAAAATGGATTAAAGACCTAAATGTAAGGCCAGAAACTATCAAACACTTAGAGGAAAACTTAGGCAGAACACTCTAAGACGTAAATCACAGCAAGATCCTTTTTGACCCACCTCCTAGAGAAATGGAAATAAAAACAAAAATAAGCAAATGGGACGTAATGAAACTTCAAAGATTTTGCACAGCAAAGAAAACCATAAACAAGACCAAAAGACAACCCTAAGAATGGGAGAAAACATTTGCAAATGAAGCAACTGACAAAGGATTAATCTCCAAAATTTATAAGCAGCTCATGCAGCTAAATAACAAAAAAACAAACAACCCAATCCAAAAATGGGCAGAAGACTTAAACAGACATTTCTCCAAAGAAGATATACAGACTGCCAACAAACGCATGAAAGAATGCTCAACTTCATTAATCATTAGAGAAAAGTAAATCAAAACTACAATGAGATATCATCTCACACCATTCAGAATGGCCATCATCAAAAAATCTAGAAACAATAAATGCTGGAGAGGGTGAGGAGAAAAGGAACCCTCTTGCACTGTTTGTGGGAATGTAAATTGATACAGCCACTGTGGAGAACAGTATGAAGGTTCCTTAAAAATCTACAAATAGAACTACCATATGATCCAGCAGTCCCACTACTGGGCATATACCCTGAGTAAACCATAATTCAAAAAGAGTCATTTACCAAAATGTTCATTGCAGCTATATTTACAATAGGCCGGAGATGGAAACAACCTAAGTGTCCATCATCAGATGAATAAATAGAGAAGATGTGGCACATATATACAATGGAATATTACTCAGCCATAAAAAGAAACAAAATTGAGCTATTTGTAATGAGGTGGATAGAAATAGAGTCTGTCATACAGAGTGAAGTAAGCCAGAAAGAGAAAGACAAATACCGTATGCTAACACACATATATATGGAGTTTAAGAAAAAAAAAATGTCATGAAGAACCTAGGGGTAAGACAGTAATAAAGACACAGACCTACTAGAGAATGGACTTGAGGATATGGGGAGGGGGAAGGGTAAGCTGTGACAAAGCGAGAGAGAGGCATAGACATATATATATACACTACCAAACGTAAGGCAGATAGCTAGCGGGAAGCAGCCTCATAGCATAGGGAGATCAGCTCAGTGCTTTGTGACCGCCTGGAGGGGTGGAATAGGGAGGGTGTGAGGGAGGGAGACGCAAGAGGGAAGAGATATGGGAACATATGTATATGTATAACTGATTCACTTTGTTGTAAAGCAGAATTTAACACATCATTGTAAGGAAATTATACTCCAGTAAAGATGTAAAAATAAATAAAATTTTTTTAAAAATAATAGATTTGTTATCGTATTTTATTAAGCATTTGCTACCCATGCTTTCTTTCATCACTTGTTTCAGAGGAGATGCATATTTTTATGAGTATGCCAAAAAATATTTTCATATATTTCTTTAGGTCTTGAAAGATATATATCTTATTTTCCCTAAGAATTGAAGCTGGTATTTTTTAAAATTATTTTTTATTTTTTGCAGTACGCGGGCCTCTCACTGTTGTGGTCTCTCCCGTTGCGGATCACAGGCTCCGGACGCGCAGGCTCAGCGGCCATGTCTCACGGACCTAACCGCTCCGTGGCATGTGGGTTCTTCCCAGACCGGGACACAAACCCATGTCCCCTGCATCGGCAGGCGGACTCTCAACCACTGTGTCACCAGGGAAGACTTTGAAGCTGGTATTTTAATGACTTTTGGAAACTATTTCTGAACGTAGAAGTTTTCAAAAATCTATTGTCTTTGTTCATAAACAGTTCTAAATTTTCTTTTTATTTGCCTTTAATATTTTCTCATTTGCTTTGCCTTTCAGTTCTTTGTAATGTTTGTTTAAATTTTTACATACCCATGTTCCTTTATGTATTTTTTTAAGTACACATATCTTTCTTAATTTAAGAGAAATTCCAGATAATACCTGTTTGAATATTACCTTTTCATCATTTCCTATATGTTTTACTTCTAGAATTGGTATGAAATGTGTACTTGAAGCTTAATCTATTGAATGCACTCTACAGTATAGCTCACTTCTTGATGTATTTTATGATTTTCATTTTTATTTATATATTTTTCATATTCATATGTTTCCTACTTACACTCTTTGTTTTGTTCATAAGCTCCTGTCTTTGGTCATGGCTGTAATTAGTTTCTTTAGTTTTGAATGACTTAAACACACTTATAAACTGCCCTTATAACATTGTATTATAATTGTAATTGCCTCAGGAATGAATTCTTTATTGACTTTGTTGGAATTAATAACAGGGTTTTTTTTCTCCTTAAAATTTTAGCTTGCAAATTTATCTTTTCTGGTAGTTCCTTTTTCTTTCCCACTCTTCCTCCACCTACTCCTCTGTTTTTGGTGACTTTGTAAGCAGCTTTTGGCAGGAAAAAGCTTTTTTGGTCAAGAGCTTTCTGCCGGAGGCCCTTTGTCTTGTCACTAAACTTTAACCAGGCACCCCCATGCTCTACTCATCTGTGACCCCGGCACACTTTTTAGTTATTTTGATCACACAATACTTTGCCTAACTTCTTGTTTGTTTCCATAGATCAAAGAAGTAGAGATAAAGAATAACCAATTAACAGAAAACCAGATCTCTTCCCTTGCTTCCCCTTCAGTAATCTGAGGAACAAACTGTGTGAACAAGACAGCATCTAAAGACAGATCATGCGGAGTTGACAAGCCGGCACACATGACTGCACATGGTAGGGGATGGTGACAACTCTGACACTCTATCTCAATGATACCTGAAATTATTTCCCTGTTTCCCTTTAAAAGCATTCATGACTGAGCAGAATGTTCAGAGGTGGTTTTGGGGGGACTCTGAATCCACTGTCTCCCCAGATTGCCAACACTCTGATTAAAGGCATCTTTCCTTTCTATCAACATTTGTGAGTATTGATTTTGTATGCAGTGAGCAGAGGGACCTGATTCTATAACAACTTCATTCTTATTCTTCCCTTCTCTCTGCCCTTCTTATCAACTCTTATGGAGAAAAATATTCATATATTGGTAAGTTAATTGTAATATCATGTAGGGCTATTTCATATTTATTCCACAAGCCAGTGCTCTGTTATCCCATTGTGTGGGGCTGTGCACAATCTATCTGGTCACAAGTAGAAAGAAACAGTCTCAAGTAGTGGGCACATTTTGTAAATCTTTGGTCCAGGTGATAAACTGGGTCCACTCCTCAGCCACACACACAAGTATTAAATTCTCTTACCTTCACAGGAGTTAAGCTTCCAGACACCATTGTCTACTTCCTATTCTGGCTTCTACCTCCGCAATCTGCTTTATCTGTTTGTTTCATTTAAGGTCCACAAAGAGAGTTTTCTTTTTCTTTTATAGCTGCTGTTATGTGTGGATTTCTGCATAAATTATTCACTATTATCTTGACCAGAATTACAGATATACATATATATATATATGTATATATATATATATATATATATATATGTCCTTTTTTAAGACCATAATTTTCTCTTTTGAATTGAAGGTGCAGAGGATACATATTATATGAAGGAGGAGTTTAACCTCTCTAATGCTTTCTTTATATCTTTATTTCAGTGTCATGCTTATCATAGAATAATGTAAAGGGTATTCAGTGACTATCAAAATGTGTAATGATGTCACATACACTTTCTTAAAGACTACTAGAATTGCAAATTTATTCTAATACTAAGTCACTTGATTTGTGAAATCTGACTCCATTTAAGAAATATATTTTCTAATGTATCTGTTTTCACCATATGCACAGAATGTCCCCAGTAGTTTGGGTCATACTCAATATTTTGAGAACTGGCTATATCCCATATAATGTGTCCTTTGACCTATAGACTCACCAGCTATATGGTTTCTAACAGCAGCTATTCTAATGATATTCAATGACATTAAGTGTACTTAATAGTGAAGTGTATCTGTTGCTGCTTGAAAATACACTATCTTTTAAAGGAAAAATAAATCTTTTAAACTGCCATACACATTCTTGGATATGTTTCACGTGGCTACATCCATCACCACTCTTGTACTTTTATTTTTTATACAATTCCCAAAGATTACTCCCCATTCACAGTTACCATAAAACATTGGTCACATGATCCCAATCCTTACAATTTTATATTTATAATTTTATATTTTTGTATTTATTATACCTTAGTTTATATAATATATATATATATGGCATATGTATATATATATTTATTACAGATTTCTTCTTACAAGAATTCTGCACATTCGATACTGCTTTTAAATAGGTTTACAGAAGGGACTTCCCTGGAGGTCCAGTGGTTAAGACTCCATGTTTCCAATGCAGGGGATGTGGGTTTGATCCCTGGTCAGGGAACCAAGATCCCACGTGCCACGCATGCAGCCAAATTAATTAATTAGTTAATTAAAAGTTTACAGAAATAATCATGTCATGTAACCAGGATCTTTGTCAAGAAGTGTTTGATATAGCAGTCTGATTGCACACACTTTTTTTGAGAACTGCCAACGTGAAGAGTGAGAAACCTTAACAGAAAGAAAAACAAAAAAATGTGGAGTGCTTCAATGCAAAGAGAATATCTGAATAGGGTCTACAAGAAATTCTTTTGTAATGCTGCTACCTAGAGGTTGGAATATTAATCAAAGTTAAATATTAATTCTGTTTCTTACCTCTACATCTGGAACTTGGTTTAGTTTTTTTTAACTAATGCTATATTCACAAGCCTTATTAACATTAATTGTTCTTTAGATTTTTTACCTGGCTTGTCAAAAATTGTGATCTCAAAACTATGACTTTTCTGGTTGCCATTTATATGAACAAAAACCACGAAAATTTGAGAGTACAGCAAAATAAAATTACTTTAAAATATTTGCTATAGCTTAAAACAATGACCAATTAAAACAATCTCTTTTTACTCATTAGTATAATGCTTAAGTATCTGAACTTAATGCACTCTATTTATAATTTGTTCATCTTAAACTATTTAATATGCAGTATTTTCCATGAAAATGCCAACCTCTTGAAAATAAACAATTTACTTATAATAAACCTTTAATTCCATAAATTAGAATAAATGAATACAGGTGAAGATTTGCCTCTTTATATGGTGGCCCAATACACTGGCATACTCCCTAGGTAAGCTGTGCTTGCCCTGACTCTCGCAGTCTCTATGTCAATGTGTCCTGCCACCATCTACTGAGGCACTCACACCAGCATCCCTATGAATATCTTAGACGATCCACATCCCTTTCTCCTCTACCTCCTATGGCTACTCGATTACTAGATCACATACTCTGCTCTCTAAGCGTATTTAAAATCCATCCCTCATGTCCACCCTCTTTCTGTAATAAGCTCCCAAATGGGGAACGTTTTAAAAGTTCTCCTGCTTCAAATTCATTGACCCCATGAGTCACAAGTGATTTTTCAAACATTTTCAGATCAATAACACTACTTACATCAGCAAACATCTTGAAGGGCTCTTCCATTTTCTTCCAAATAAAATTTATCTTTGGGGCTTCCCTGGTGGTGCAGTGGTTGAGAGTCCGCCTGCTGTTACAGGGGACACGGGTTCGTGCCCCGGTCCAGGAGGATCCCACATGCCACGGAGCGGCTGGGCCCATGAGCCATGGCTGCTGTCCCTGTGCGTCCGGAGCCTGTGCTCCACAACAGGAGAGGCCACAGCAGTGAGAGGCCCGCGTACTGCAAAAAAAAAAAAAAAAAAAAAAAAAATTATCTTTATATTAAGGTGATTCCTGATTTTGTCCCAGTGGCCTCTCCTGCTTCATTCTTTGTCATATATTTATAGAGTAAACACTTTTTGTAATGCTTATTATGTATCAGGTACTGTTCTAAATGCTTTCCAAAGACCGTCCCTGTAAGTAGGCACTGCTATTATTCCCATGTAGACAGCAGAGGAAACACAGAGAAAGAAAGTAACTTGGCCACAATCACACAGTTACTAAGTGGCAGAGCCTGCATTGGAACCCAGCTTCACTGGCTCTAGAATCTACCATTGATCTCTTTCCTCCTGACTCTGTTCTGCCTCATGAAAAAATTAGCCATACTGGAAAATCATAATTGGATGATTTATGTTTTATTTTTCCTAGGTATCTTCAAATAGTCGGTACTTTCTCTTTGGAATGTGTGTGTGCGTGTGTGTGTGTGTGTTTCTGTGTACAAAGTATAAGTTTTTCTCACATTATATGAGAAAATAATATTTATTTTATACAAACTCAAATAAGACTTCTCTGAGCCTTTAAATCTTAAATTCTTCTCTTATTCTCTTATTTTTCTTTGACTTCCCACAGTAAACAAGATATCAAGTGCGCGTGTATTTAACATAAAAGAAGAAAAGAAAAACTTTTACACTCTCACTTTTTTTAATGGAAGGTAAACATTTATTTGACAAATATTTCATAGTGTATTAGACAAAAATTAATACCTTCAATAAAACACACACATCTAGGAAGTAAACAGTGGTGACACCGTTATTTCAGACCATGGTCCTCAGTGCTTTAGCTGATGATGGAAGTCAGCTGTGAAGGGCCAGCCAGGTTTGGAGGGCTGCTCCAGCCAGACTAGCTTTGCTTCCACTGATTTTATATATTGGGCTTCTGAGTAAAGCTTTTGTTTGAAGAAAGTGTACTAACGATATTAAAACCAAAACTCTGAAATCCACTGTCTAAGATATAGTATTATGGACCCAGAAAAAAGTTTATATAGTGACATTATATTATTTTTTCTTCCAGTTTTATTAGGATATAACTAACATATAGCACTGTGTATGTTTAAGGTATATAGCATAGTGATTTGACTTACACTTATCATGAAATGAGCACCACAATAAAGTTAGTGAACATCCATCATTTCAGTACATACACAATTAAAGTAGGAAAAAATATTTTTCCATTGTGATGAGAAATCTTAAGATTTACCCCTTTTTTTTGCAGTACACAGGCCTCTCACTGCTGTGGCCTTTCCCGCTGCGGAACACAGGTTCCGGACGCGCAGGCCCAGCACCCATAGCTCACGGGCACAGCCACCCCACGGCATGTGGGATCCTCCTGGACTGGGGCACGAACCCACGTCCCCTGCATTGGCAGGTGGACTCTCAACCACTGCGCCACCAGGGAAGCCCAAGATTTACTCTCTTAACTTTCATATATAACATAAAGCTGTGTTATTATATCTACCATGTTGTGCATTGCATCCCTAGCACTTATCAATATCATGTACTAGAAATTAGTACCTTTTGACCACCTTCATCCAATTCCCCCGCCCCCCACAACAAGCCTCTGATAACCACAAATTTGGACCATTTTACTATGTGTTTGCTTGTTTGTTTTTGAAGTACAATTGACCTATGGCACTAGTTCTCGGTATAACATAGTGATTTGATATTTCTATACATTTCAAAATGATCACTAAGATAATTCTAGTAATCATCTGTCACCAAAGATATTACATAGTTATTGACAAAATTCTGCACACTGTACATTTTATACTTGTGACTCATATTTTGTAACAGGAATTTTGTGCCTCTCAATCTCCCTTACCTATTTCTTTCCTCCCCTGCTCCCTTCCCATCTGGCAACACCTGTTTATTCTCTATATCTTTTTTTTTTTTTTTTTTTTTTTTTTTGGTACGTGGGCCTCTCACTGTTGTGGCCTCTCCTGTTGCGGAACATAGGTTCCGGACGCACAGGCTCAGTGGCCATGGCTCACGG
The DNA here is from genome assembly GCF_949774975.1 of Lagenorhynchus albirostris. Classification (NCBI taxonomy): domain Eukaryota; kingdom Metazoa; phylum Chordata; class Mammalia; order Artiodactyla; family Delphinidae; genus Lagenorhynchus; species Lagenorhynchus albirostris. The sequence goes on along the minus strand of NC_083106.1, from coordinate 84,624,568 downwards.
GCCCAGCCACTCCACGGCATGTGAGATCTTCCCGGACCGGGGTGTGAACCCATGTCCCCTGCATCGGCAGGCGGACTCTCAACCACTGCACCACCAGGGAATCCCTATGCTCTGTATCTTTAACTCTGTTTCTCTTCTTTTAAGTTTGTTCATTTGTTTTGTTTTTAGGTTCCACATACAAGTGATAGCAAACAGTATTTACGTTTTTCTGTTTGTCTTATTTCACTAAGCATAATACCCTCTAGGTCCATCCAAGTTGTTGCAAATGACAAAATTTCATTCTTATCAATGGCTGAGTAGCATTTCATTGTATATATACATCTTCTTTACCCATTCATCTATTGATGGGCACTTAGGTTGCTTTCAAATATTGGCTATTGCTGCAATGAACATAGGGGTGGATATATCTTTTTGAATTAGCATTTTTGTTTTCTTTGATAAATATCCAGGAGTGGATGTGCTGGATCATATGGTCATTCTGTTTTTTTTAATTTTGTGGGGAATCTCCATATCGTTTTCAATAGTGGCTGAACCAATTTACATTGTCACAAAGAGTGCCCAAGGGTTCCTTTTTTCCACATCCTCACCAACACTGATTATTTGTTGTCTTTTAGTTAATAGCCATTCTGACATATGTGAGGAGATAGTTCATTGTGGTTTTGATTTTCATTCCATAATGATTAGTGATGTGGAGCATCTTTTCCTGTGCCTGTTGGCCATCTGTATGTCTTCTTTAGAAAAATGTCTATTTGGGTCCTCTGCCCATTTTTATTTTTATTTTTTTTATGTTGAGTTGCATGACTTATTTGTATATTTTGAATATTAACCCTTTATTGGATGCATCATTTGCAAATATTGTCTCCCATTCAGTAAGTGGACTTTCCATTTTGTTGATAGTTCCCTTCAATGTGCAAAAGCTTTTCAGTTTGATGTAGTACCATTTGTTTATTTCTGCTTTTGTTTCCTTTGCTATGGAGAGAGATGAAAAAAAGTATTGCTGAGACAGACATCAAAGAGTGAACTGCTTATGTTTTCTTATATAAATTTTATAGTTTCAGGTCTTTCATTTAAGTCTCTGATCCAATTTGAGATTTTTTTTTTTAGTATGGTGTGAGAAAGTAGTTCACTTTGATTCTTTTGCATGTTGCTGTCCAGTTTTCTCAATACCATCTATTGAAGAGGCTGTCTTTTCCCCATTGTATATGCTTGCCTCCTTTGTCATAGATTAATTGCCCATATATATGTGCGTGCATATCTGCATTCTCTATTCTGTTCCATTGATCTATGTGTCTGTGTTTGTGTCAGTACCATACTGTTTTGATTACTGTAGCTTTGTAGTATAGTTTGAAATCAGGGAGTGTGATACTTCCAGCATTGCTATTCTTTCTCAAGATTGTTTTAGATATTCAGGGTCCATTGTGATACTGTACAAACTTTAGAAATATTTGTTATAGTTTTGTGAAAAACACCATGGTATTTGGATAGGATTGCATGAAATCTGTAGATTGCCTTGAGTAGTATGGTCATTTTAACAATATTAATTCTTCCAATCCATTTGTTTTGTCTTCAATTTCTTTCGTCTGTGTCTCAGAGTTTTCTGAGTACAGGCCTTTTAAATCCTTAGTTAGATTTGTTCCTAAGTATTTTATTCTTTTTAATGTGATATTAAATGGGATTATAGTCTTAATTTCTCTTTCTGATACTTCATTTTTAGTGTATAGAACCACAACAGATATCTGTATAGACATCATATACATCCCAGCAGCATACTCCCTTCTGGTCACCAGAGCTATATGCTGTAGGGGTGCCCTCTATGTGGGCTGTGTAGGCCTTTCTACTGTGGTGGGCTGAGTATTATGCATGCAGTAGTAAGCATAGCTGGTCCACAATCCATCTGGTTACCAAGACCTGCCTATTGCATAACTGTCATCTCCTAGTTGGAGGGGGTGGGGGGCTGGTTCCTAGCACATTTGGCTCCATGGCCGAGGGAGTCCTGGGCTGGTGTCAACCCACTAGTGGGTGGTGCCAGGTCCCCAAGTGGCTGGCTATGGGGCCAGGGGGTCCTGGAACTAGTGTTAGCCTGCTGGTGTGTGGGGCTATTTTACGACATGGCTGTTTGTGGGATCTGGGGGAGTCTAGAAGCTGGTGCTGCCCCATATGTAGGTGGGGCTGGGGCCTAGGAGGTCACAGGGCTATTGCCCACCCACCAGTGGATATGATTTCTGGGGTCTTTTGCTGTAGGGCCTAAGGGACCTCAAAGTTGGGTTTGGATTGCTGGTGGGCCAAGTTGGGACACTGGGGATCCTGAAGAGCTGGTGCTGACCCACTGATTTGCGGTGCCATGTCCTGAGGGCCCTAGAGTCAGGGTTCTGGGAGTCACAGTGTTTGTGTCAGCCCACTGGTGGGTGGAGCTGAGTCTTGGGCCCCTTGTGGGTGGAGTCAGGTCCCACGGCTTCTGGATGCTTAGGAGGTCCTACAGCAGCTGATCTACTCATGCATGGGGCTATGTCCAACCTGGATAGTTGCTTGGTTTTGCAGGAGGGGTTCCCAGGACTGGTGTTGAATAGTTGGCGTGTACAGGCAGGTCCTGATGCTAATAGCTAGAGGGAGGATTCCAAAATGGCGCTTGTCAGCATCAGTGTCCTTGTGGTAGAATGAGATCCCAAAAGTGACTGCCACCAGTGTCTATGTCCCCCAAGTGAGTCCTAGTATCCTATCTTTCTGGGAGGCTCTCCAAGTTAGCAAGTGGATTTGACCCAAGCTCCTTTTAAATTACTGATTCTACCCTGGATCCTAGAACATGTGACATTTTGTGTATTCCTTTTAAGAGTAGAGTTTCTATTTCCTATATTATAGCCCTTTGACGCTCCCAAAAGTGATCTCCATTGACCTTCAAACCAAATATTCTGGAGCTTATCTTCCTGGTGCAGGACGCCTGAGCTGAGGAGCTCAATATGGGGCTTAGACCCCTCACTTCTTGGGAACAACCTCTGTAATTTTATTTATTCTACACTTTTTTGGGCCACCCACCAGGGTGTGTGGGTCTTGACTCTATTGTATCTCCAACTCTCCTATCCATCTTGCTGTGGTTTCTTCTTTACATCTTTAATTGTAAATCTTTTTTGCTGATCTTCAGCTCATTCTCATTGATAGTTGCTCTGTATGTAATTGTAAACTTGGTGTGCCCGTGGAAGGAGATGAGCTCAGCGTTTTCCTACTTCACCATCTTTGAACAACATATTCTATACTATTTTTATCCCCATGGACACTAGTCTAGTTCTAGCCATGCATCCCTTATGCATAGTTCTCAAAAAGAAGCAAAGGCTACATTCCAATTACAATAATTTAAAGAGAGTTTAATGAAGGGGCTAATTTAAAGTGTGTACAAAGTAAAGAGAAACCACATGCAGTAATGCATAGACTACTACTGTTCTTTCCTAAAAGGGTTGGAGAAGAGAGCAGTTAATGGAACCAGGAAGCAGGAGCATTTGGAGAAGGTCACTGTGCATGGAGCAGTAACTTTTGGTGGCAGGATGCTTCAAGCCTAGGGCCACCGTACAAGGAGTGAACTAGGGAAATAAACATGCTAATCACGACCTCCTTTCTCCCTACAGTTTTCTCCTAGGGCTCTCATTAATAGAATCCACCTGGAATCCACGAGGCAGGAAGGCTCATTGATCCCTTTCATACAGGGGAATCTCCTTGGACAGAGAGCAGAATGGGAATGAAGGGTGAAACCAAGGGAGCAAGATGAAGATTCCCAGCACATATCCTTCACAGGAGAGAATGGAGCTCAATGTAAGCATCTAAAGAGACCCCTCTATATTAAGGATTAAAAAGATTAAGTCTGTTTAAGATTAACTGTTTAAGCAGAGTTGAATATTTTAAAAGTTAATGTGAAAAATGTTAAGCTTTGTTGTTGTAAAAAGCTAATCCATTTTAGGATTAGACAGACAACTCAAACTTATGCTAAATAATTGACTGCTGGTTTGACTCCTTTAACATTTTTTGCTATTTGCTGTGTTTGGTCAGGAAACATAAGATTACAGATCTACACTTCCATTATGTTCCAATCTGTATATCACAGAATATGAAAATCCATCAGCACTGATATTTTTATATCAATCACTAAATAAACTGTAATGTGTCAAAGTAATGTGTAATGTAGTTTTGTCGATAAGATACACAAAGCAACTACCTGGTTATTTTTAGCAGCCTATTATTATGGATGTCATTTTGGCTCATTTATAGATGCTTACAGTAGCCAAAGGGAGATAAGTTAATGATGTTTTGGTGAATTAAAGCAAATTAAATGAAAATAAAATATCACAGCTGGAAAAGAATACTTGTTATTGGTACACGCACTGGCCCCTGTGTTCATATTATAAGTACTGAAATTCTACACATACTTGTAATATCTGTACTCTTCCTTTGGAATAGATTGTTAAAAGTGACTATGTATGCTAATGAAGAGAAAAAAAAGATACTACTATGAAGAGTTTATAAAGATATATAGTTTGTAAGCTATAAGGGTGTTTCTATTTCTGATATTATATGAATCTAGATATTCTGCACAGTAATCTTGCATTCAGAAAACTAAGTATGCAGGATAAAAATTTATATGTAGAGCTGAGTGGGCAAAAACTAAGGGACTCTCAGAAAATAAATGCAAATTTAAATGGCTGGTCCTGAGACCTAAGAAAGCAGTTAAGTTTTTGCTTCAAGGCTGGTTTTAAAAACTGGTGACATCAGTTTCTGTTTCCACTGCCACCTGGCATACAAAGGACAGGAGAAAAACCTAGGGATTTCATGCTAAGTAGGAGTCCAATAGGAGTCTACATAGAAGTGTTTCTATTCTTAGTGAATGAGAGGACTAGGGATAAACCTGCTCCTGAGAAGGTGAAATTAAGAAATTAGCTGACTTGAATTTGGCTCTGTGGGGATGAAAAACATTCTCCCTTGAGAAATTACAAGCACAGACTTGATCTCATGCACTTTTGCACCTCAAATTCACACAATTTGTTTGAGAAAACTTTGCAAGAGTATAATAAATGTTATCCTGTGCTGGAGGAGCCGATCAAATCATGGCTTGCACTATTACAAATAAAAACCACCTTCAAAACCAGGCCTATTCCCAAAGATAAAAGAATATGAGCTCACAGTCAACAATGACCAAATGCAGATAAAATATAGCACTGTGAGCAACAGAAAGTAGAACAAAGGATAAAATGAGATTGCTAAAGATTTACATACAGGAAGCATAAATAACTGACTATAAAGCAAATATGTTTTTAAAAGCAACAGATAGATGTTAAAATATGTGTAAGGAACAAGAGATGTAAAAAATAAGCAAGCTGGTCCAAAAAGGTATTGAAGAGATCATTCAGAAATAAAAAAACATCGTAATCAAAAAATATTCAAGATAATATTTAAACAGTGGAAAACAATTTTAAGGATTTATGACACATGTAATGATTATGTAGAGTGTAGTGAAGAGGCAGGCAGTGCTGGGTGTGGTCATTCAAAAGCAAGTAGAAGACATAGGAAACAGAGTGTCAGTTCTCACATAATTGCAAATATGAAAGGAAATGAGTGCTCATAGCTTAAAATTTGCCAAAGTCAGTGAAAGATACTCATGCTCAGTGATTGCAATTAAAGAAAGTAAATTTTAAAAAATGTAACCAGACTTATCTTACTAAGAGTACAGAACACCAAATACAAACATAAGATCTTAAAAATCAGAGTTTCACTTAAAAAAATTTAAAAACAAAACAAAAGCAGAACAAAAATCTATGAATAGGTTGTTGATTAGTATTACACATCTCAACAACAGACAAAAATAAAAGTAAGATAGAGAACAAACAATTTGAAAATATTTTAAAGAATATAAAAAAATGAGAAAAAAACATAATGAGGCTGCTTACACAAGATAGCTAAAATTAATCCAGATAAATCAGTAATCACAGTTAATGCAAGAGGGTTAAACGCTCCAATCAAAAGACAAAGATTGTCAGAATATTAAGAAAAACTCATAAAATGAAGTTATATGTTATTTAGTTCAGATATATCTTGAATATAAGGACATAAAATGTTTTTTTCAGTAGTTTTAATTTGTTATTGACATACGCAAAGAAGATGAAGAACAAGGATGGCTCACAGGTGAATTGCCTTATAGAAGACAGGGGAATAATCAACTAAAATATCTGAAATTAGTCTGATGGAGCAGAGAAAGTCTGCTTATGTGTTTCTCAAATTTGCAAGTTTTTACTATCAGAGATGAACTATCAGATATGTATGAAAAATGAATATTAAATCTGCATTACAGATAAATTATGTAAGTATTTAAAATTATTTAATTGTACATTCCCAACAAAAGGATAAATGATTAGAAAGCAATAATGAAATGAATGAGAGGTTTTTTCCTCATTTATTATTGTATTTATTTATTTAGTATTTGACCACATTGTCTATACTTGAAAAGCCTCTGGAAAAGAAAATAGTTAAATATGAATTGGAATTGATCCTGAAATTAAACAAAACAAAACAAAACAAAACAAAACTCGTCAAAAGTCCCCATAATAGGCAGAATAATGGCCCCTCAAAAATGTTCACTTCCTAATCCCCAAATCTGTGACTCTATTTAGGTTACAGAACAAAGTGGAACTAAGGTTGCAGATAGAATTAAGCTTGTAAATCAGCTGCATTTAAGGTATGGAGTTGGCAGAGGTTATTTAAGTGGGCTCAATAAAATCACGTGTCCCTAAAAGTGGAAGAGCAATACAGAAAATCCAGAGATGTCACAGTGGAATAAAGGTCACAGTGATGCAGTTTGAAAGGAATTTGACCCACTCTTTCTGGCTTTCATGATAGAGGAAGTGGGACATGAGTCAAAGAAGGCAAGTACCCGCTAGAATTGGAAAGGGAAGGGAATGATTATTCTCCAGACCACTGTAAAGGAATGCATCCCTGCCAACACCTTGGTTTTACCTGGGTGAGATTGTCAGACTTCTAACCTCCAGAACAGTAAAATCATAAATTTGTATTGTTTTAAGCTGATATTTGTGGTGATTTGTTACAACAGTAATAAAGTTAATACAGTTCCTAACAAGGCGATCAGATAACTTGTTCTATTATTTCTATTTTACCATCAGAAAAGCTAAGAAGAAGTTCTAAATTATGAAAGTAAATCAAACTTTATTAAACCACTGCTATGCATTTAACATTTTGCAGCAGCAATAAAAATTTAAGTATAGTCAGTTAAAATATGTTGAAAGGGTTGGAGGAAAAACAATATTTGTACATTAAAATATTAAAGTGCATTTAGTGTTAAACTAGAATCAACAATGGCTCAGAACAATGAAAGAAGATACACAGTATAAGCTCTAACATGGAAGAGTTTGGATGTACCTGTGAGGAAGAGAGAGTGGTACCCATCTTTTGGATTAGTCTGAGTGAGAGGATTCAGTTTGAATGAGCATGAGTATCGGGGGCAACCAGAGAGGAGAAAGCCACTGCACAAGGACCTAACCATCCACAAACCTCTCTCACACACCTTCTCACATTTTGCATGTATGCGAACTCTATCTCGTATTCCTAAAACACAATCTGTTTTTCTCCTTAACTCCTCTGGCTTTGATCAACACTACTCCACTCTGCTTGGCCTGCCTTTTCACCTCTTACTCAAGTGAAGACATCAACTATTCATCTTTCAAGATGCAGCTTAAGGACCACATTTATATTTACTTTTCTGTTTTGTATGGCTGCTTTGCCTGTTTGTCATAGGTCTCAAAGCAACTTGTCTGATTTATCAATGTGCCTCTCTTCTCCTACTGTCAGATCCTCAATGATTCCTCATGGAATGATTTTTAGACCAAACATCTTTGTATTTCAGCTCCAGACAGAGTGTGTACCTCATCGTAGGTATTTTTTAAAAGTAGGGAGTAAAGTAAGCACCTTATTTTTTTTTTACAGCAAAACACCAAATTTTGAATTATCCATAAATCTCAAACACATTTAAACCTCAGAGAAAGACAGTAACTTATTACACTTTCATCTCTCTTACTTTGGTCAGTTGAATCTTTTGTCAGATATTTTTCACAAAAGATAGAATGTCTCTGAAATACAATTTGAGTTATGTTTTCTGCCACTCAAATCATCTGCTGCTGCTTCATTTAACTTTGATGAAAATTGAATAATCTTATTTTCATGTTTAAAGAAAAATAAACTAGTTCTTCAAAATTATGGTACCTGGAAACCCTAAATAAGGCAGAAAATTTTTTTTTTGGAATTCAGTAGGAAAAAAGGTGTAATTGTAATTTTAAAAAACTATAGAAATGATTTCACAGTTGAATATTTAATATGAGCTTAACTTCATTCCTTACTGTTTCTTCTTCCTGAAAATGTTGACATACTCTGAAAAAAAGAACATTTTGTGTAAATTAGAAAAGGGAGTGGTAGAAGTACCATTTGGCAGATTTGCGTCACATTTCATTGAGTATTGAATTTGTTGGAAATGGGTTTTAGAGGGAGAAAATTATAACAAGGCCTAGATTCAAATTCCTTTAAGTACTATTAAGAAATAAGCAAAAATATAATGGACAAATTTTCTTTAGAAAAAAAAATCTCTGGGCATTTCAGGGAAATAGTAGAAAAATATGATGTTTGAAAAAATGTACTGTCCCAAGAGGTACACAAGCTGAGACCAGCAGAAAACAAGTAATCCTAATATGTTTAAGAATTTCTGTTTTTATTTCTCTTCAGAGAATTGCATTAAAAGTATATATTGGTGCAATAATATTTTGTTGAAACTTTCCTCAATTTCTTATTGACTCTTTTGCAGTAACATTTTTCCTGTCATAATGTTTCTGGGGAACAAAGAAAAGGAAATTATGTGCTTGGGAAATGTTCAATGTAAAAGCAACATAAGGGCTTCCCTGGTGGCGCAGTGGTTGAGAGTACGCCTGACGATGCAGGGGATGTGGGTTCATGCCCCGGTCCGGGAGGATCCCACGTGCCGCGAAGCAGCTGGGCCCATGAGCCATGGCCACTGAGCCTGTGCGTCCGGAGCCTGTGCTCTGCAACGGGAGAGGCCACAACAGTGAGAGGCCCGCGTACCACAAAAAAATAAAAATAAATAATAAAAATAAATAAATAGAAGCAACATAAGTTTTTTCTGCCTAAGTAATGAATTTTCTCCAGAGCAAAGTAGAAAAAATTGTGGAGTCTCTCCTTTCCATGTTTATCACCTCTTTATTTTTTAAAGATAAAGAACAAGTTATAATGGCTATTAGAATAATTATTTCAGCAAATTAAATTTCATATTTATTGTAACAAATCCTGGCTTTTATATTAAAAATAAAATTATTCATCTTGATACCAACAGATTGAACATAGACTAGACATTAACTTCATGTGAACTCTATTAAATTTTTTCATTAAAAACCAATAGATATCAAGAATACTTTCATATCAATTTGAGCACTATGAGAAAAAAACAATTTTCCTACAATGATGAATATTTTTTGCTTATAGTGGAGGGCTGTATGGCTCCTAAAATAGGACAGTATTGTGTTAGACAGCAAGGATGTAACAATTTTGGTGGATTAATCGATTAGCTGTGACTTGGGTTTGCCCTCTTTGTAGGAGAGGATAAGGATTTTCTACTTATGGGAGGAAGAATAAAACAGATTTTTGATGATCAGAAGGAGATACGTTGTCTCTTCACCAATCGTTTTATCCTTTTCCCGGGCATGGAGCTAAGCCTCATTTCCAACCCTCCCTTTTAGTTAGTTGTCACCATGTGGTTGAATTGTAGCCATTGGAATGTGAGCAGGTATAAGTACCACTTCCAGGCCCCTTCCATGATTTGATGCAAAAAAAAAAAAAAAGAAAAGAAAATTCAGAAAAATCTTGGAAGCAACATATTGAAATTAGCAATGCCACAAATGGAAGAATTCTTATTCCTGAATGAGCACTTGGAAGGGAACCCCTTCCTGATATGAACTGTGCTACCCCACTGAGATGTGGGTTCTTATCTTGTAATTAAACTAATACAAAGATATATGTGCTATAGAAGAACACACTTTTGAGTAGCTACTTTATATAAACAGTTCTCCAGATAGGGATAAAAAGATGAATAAAGTGCTTAAGTGTTATGCAATAAACATAGACTCTAAAATTAAAGTTGGTATATATTTTGATCCTACTAACTACTACTTATGGCCCTTAGTTACTTAAAATTAAGGACAATCATCTGTGAATTGTTAACAGTAGTAACTTCTTTGGGGGAGTGTTTTGCAGATGAAAGAACACTTGTAAATTTGCTAATATACTGTCCATACAAAGAAAGTACTCAAAATTCTGGTTCCAAATGTAATAAGGTACAGTTACCATTCAGAGACCTCTCAGTTCAGTTTGTTTAGGGTTTCAGTTGTCTTATATTGATTTGATTTATAGTAAAGCACAAGAAGATGTTTGCTGTACAGATAAGAAAATGTGAAATAACAATGTATCATCATTATTATTACATTTTTCTGTACCTGTTATATGCTATATGTTTATCTTTGGATTACATGACTTTAGTCTCTTGGATTCTTTTTTCCCTTTTTTTTCTCCTTTTCTCAAAGTGATCCCCTGTAGGACTACCTCTTGACACTGTAACACTGTGATTTAATATCTAGAACAACTCCCAGGAAAAAGTCCTCATAGCTTAAGGCTATAATCTGAACAACTCATATTTCTTACACTACACTGGAAAGCTGTATCTCATGTCCAGCTATGGGACTTAACATTGGAAAAGATGTAAGTCACACAGTTGAAAACTTGACCCAGCATTTGTCTATTAAGGTTTCTGAAGTAAAATAAAAGTTTTCTCTTATATCTGTGTTACAGAAGAAGCATCTTTTGGTAACTAAGTAATCCAATAGTTGAAATAAGAAAATTGTTTAGCTTGTAAGTGACAAAATTAAATGATATTTCAACTGGAGAGAGATAAAGACTTGACTACTATTTATGTTATGTATAATCTCTCCATGCTCACTTAGAATATCGACGTCTCTCCTCCCTTAATAAAAGACCAAGATCGAAAACTCCCAACAAAAGAGTTCAGTATGTTTATTTTTCCAACATGTTAGGGATGAAATGAGCTACCACACTTTTAATATATATATGATAGATCTAGTTAAGAATATACAAAGAAGTCATATTTGGAGACAAGGTTTTGCTATTTGGAAAAAAGATGCTAGGTTGCATATTGCAGAGGTGAAGGGACGTGATTCTCATGTGATTCAGACTCCCACATAGTGGAGGCTTTTGCTGCCTCCTGTTGAAGCCTGCAGACTCAAGGCAGAGTCCTCCAGGGAAACACAGAAAACAGAGGGAAACAAAGGACTGCTTGAGTGACTGTACTTTTAGTCTTTGGAGATCATTCAGTCTAGGTGGAAGGAACACATACCTGGAATAGGAGGGAAGGGAATTCCATGGTGAATATGGAGCCACTTAGTGGTGATTAGGATTCTATTCATGTTTCCAATTCTTGCCCCTTATAGTGTTTCTATTACCTACCACAAGCATCCTTTTGGCTGACATACAAATGTCTGAAAGACAGAAGTAACCTTTCCTGGATTTTTCTATATTTATTTTCAGACCTTGGAAAGACAACGTAATTACTTGGTGATGTTCCATGACCTGCAAAGCTGTCTGTGGCTTTTTCTTCATATTCTGTGGTCAACTTTCTCTGAGTAAATATTTTACCCCTTCAATATAGCTAAACAATTCAAAACTGTACACAGTAATCTGATGTACAATGAACATTTTTATTTCTTTTATTCAGGGATTAGTGTATTATTTTGTCCATTTATGGAATACATAGTTATAGAGCACTAGAAATTCACCAGTTACTGTTCCAAGCCCTGGAAACAACTCAGATCTGATGATAGTGGGGTGAAACTGTCAAGAAATACTCACCAATAAATAGAAACACATGGTTTTAAAGAGTGATAACAATATTTTGAATGAAATAAAATGGGGGGCATAGGAGAGTGACTTGGGGGATGGAGAGTTTTCTTAAATAGAATAGTATTAAAAGAGTCTGGAAAAGGAGGTGTTTAATTAGATCAAAATGGGGAAAAACAGATAGATATATAACCTTCCTTGTACAAACTAAATTTAGCAGAGGAAAAAACAAGCTCAAACAACTAAGGTAAAGAGAATTCTGGAAAATCATGAAAGAGAAAAGGAAGGAAGCCTGAAGTATGAAAGCAGGTGAGTCTAGGGATGTAGAAAGAGGTGTGAGTTTGAAGGGGTTAGTCCTTTATTCTCAGTGTGATGTCAAGACTCTGGGCAGGAAGGTGGATACTCACTGAGACCCTTTGAAATGCACTTGGCTGTTCCTCTGTGAGCAAGAATTGAAACAGGGGAACCTGTTAGATGGTAATTATAGAAGTTTAGGGAAGAAGAAAGAGTATCTTGGACTAAGGTGGTGGCAGAAGTAATGGGGTGAAGGATTATACTTTGGAGATAAGATTAGCTTGGATCAGGAGAGATCAGGGAAATGAAGTAGTTAAGGGTGGCTTCTAGGTTATGGGTTTGACCATTTCCTGTTACTGAGAAGGCTGGAGAAGCTTACAGTAAGGAGGTGGGAGATGTTTAGTTTGAGATATTTTATGTAAATCTAAATGAAAATTAAAGTTGTTATACTATTTAGTATGTCTGTATGAATCTAGAGCTCTAGCCCAGTTAAGGAAGGAGATTATAAAATGATTTGGCAGTATGTTGATGGAATTGTCATCAAAGACCTGAGTGGGTTCACTGGAGAAAAACTGCAATTGAATGTTGGGGAAAGATAGAAAAGTGGAAAAGAGAAGAGACTGAGACCTAGAATGTCTTTTAGAGGAAGAAATTCCAGCAAAGGATGCTGAGGAGGCTTGCCCAGTGTGGGAGAGGAAAAGAATGGAGTGTGACATAATGGAATTCAGATAGAATATATTTCAAGAAGAAGGGAATGATTAACTATGAATGATAATAAGGAGCAATAAATCATTGAAGTGCATCATAGGAAAAAGTACAAGCATTGAAGAACGTGTCTACGTTTTTACAAAAATATATTTTGAAAAATTTTGCATGCAGAATGTACCAATAACAAAAATTATGTCGGAAAACACTTTTTCTCAGTGAGTCATCGTTTCAGGGCCTGGATGAAAACGGTTTACACCCTAAAGTTTTAAATAAAATGAGCCCCATGAAATCTGTCTTTTTGCAGCTTTTATTGAGGATACTTAAAAAAAATACTTGGTATATTTCTGATTTTTAGACTGTATTGTATCAAAGCACCTATAACATTAAATGGTAGTATGCTAATTATGCGAAAGAGTAACATTTCTAGACTGTAGGAAATCTGAATTAATCTTTCTTTCTCTGATTTTTCTCTCCCTCCCTCTCTCTCTCTTCCCTCTCACTCCCTAAAGAGTAGAAATAAACCAATGGAATTGTAATTCTTGATTGAATTAATAGCTTTTAACATTTCCCTTAATTTTGTCCATGAGAAATATTATTTCTTTTTCTTTTAAATTCATTTTTACATTTAAAAAAATCTGAAAATTCTAACAGTAAGTTGTATCTTGAATTGCTCTTTGTTTTAAGTAGACAATTTTTACGGTTGTGTGTGTGTGTGTGTGTGTGTGTGTGTGTGTGTGTGAAATAGAGAGAAAGTGGTAGAGAGAAAACATTGTAGTTTATTACATGATTTAGTTTGCCTGGGACTATATCCCAACTGTCATATTATAGTTATATAATATTACTTAACCTTTGTGTATATCACATTTCTTACCTGTAAAATAAGTAACATGATAGCACTCACACTCATAATGTCATCTTCAAGATTAAATGTGTTATGACATTTGAGCTCTTAGAGTATCTGGCATATTAGAATAATCAATAAATACTGGTATTATCATTTTATTGTTATTGTTCTTAGTCTACATAGAGTGAAAATTTATTAGATAATATATATTTTGTATATGTTAAGTATAATACATTTAGTGCATATTCTTGAGAAAATCAATTAAAAGATAGTATTAATAATTATTTAAAATATTTTTAGAATTTCATTAAATTTAAATGGATATTTCATGAATTTTATATATTCCATGTAAAATCTCCATATGTAACATTTTTTATCAATTTATTCAATTTATATTAAAAATATTAGTCTCCAAATTTTATCAGTTATTTTTCTGTATAGACAAACTTCTTGAAATGAAAATTAGACAAAATAACCCTGTGAGGTATTCTATGCTGGGGCTACATCTCTTGCATTTTGATCAGGCTCACTGGGGTGCCCTGGAACTAAGGGTCCCCTTTACAAGCTCCTCTCACTCCAGTGCTGCTTCACACCTGCAATGATTCCTGGTTCCCATTTTTCTGGGTATTCTCTTGCTTGTTTTATGATTCCAATCCTTCTTCTTCTCCACATTGCTCCATAAAATGACCTTGTATATTTATAGTTTATATACTCCAAAGCCAGTTTTGCCAAGGAAAGTTAAAATTTTCCTAATGATTAATAGAAGCGAATATTTTACCAAGGACCAAATGGACCAATAAACAAAACAAATGAGGTTACTTTTATCATTTATAGACGTTTCTCAGAATTAATTTGACACCTGATTAAGGACTCAGAAGAGCCAGTATTTTTACCCAAGAGTAAGGGTAAAAGTCCTGTTATATTAATGCTAATTGATCAGTTAGAAATGCAAAATAAGCTGGATCAGATTAACTCTAGGTGGTGCAGTCCCTTAACAAAGAAACATTTACATTGTTCGAATGATCAACACAGTCAAATTAATTGCACTTAGTTTTCTAGTTCAATGATTTGATTAAGCTTACACCAACAGTCCATTTTCACAAACTGCTATGACCATTACTTTTATATGTTGACAGTATTACTTAACTTTGCCTTATAGACATAATGGGAGTGCCATGTTTCTTTACTATCATTTCCTTGAAAATTGCATCTCATTTTTTCTTATTATTTTTAATAAGAAATTCACACAAGCATTCATTATTAGTAAAAATACATATAAGTGATTGAAATATATGCTTGCTAAGAATGGGAACTGGTCTTTCAATACCTGTGTGATAAAATCTAATGTTAGGGCAGATGACTGTAGTCTTCTCTGGCCAGGTTAGAGCACTTTATTCAAACTGATGTCAGTTCTCAGTGAAATCTCCATGGAATTATCAATAGTGATTTTACAAAACTTTTTTTTTACAATATGATGTCATCATTTTTCAATATTAGAAGAAATAATATATCACTAATAAATAAAATGTTTTTAATTAAAAACTGTGCAAAATGTCTAAGGCCTTTTAAAAAGTTCTGTTTTCCTAACAAATGCAAAAAAGAAGACAAAAATTTTATAATATAGACTGAAATGGAGTCAAAGTGAGTAGTTAAGCAAGTAAAATCAGAGAAAAAAAGTGTTAAAAAATCTTAATAGAAAATGATGGAAACAAAAAGAGACAGAAAGCTTGAGAGTATTAAACATGATCGACTATAACTAAATGACAAAACTAGATTTACCTTTTTTCTGCCTTTGAAACAAGTAACAAGTATTATGTTTGAATATTTATTATTCAATTGCTTGAACAACTTTTAAACTAGAATGATCTTTAAAGTCCTGTAGAGCTTGAAATTATATGAGCATTATATTTATATCATATTCTATTTTATCATTTATTTTAGTCATAGAAACTGTAAAATTTTGAACTACCAGGCCAACTGGTGTCTCTTAAGTATTAAATAACTATTTTTGAATGTGTAAATGAATCGATGTATTTATCACTTCCATTCCTGTAATGTAATACGTATTATTTTCTTGGTAATGGCAGTGAAGATGAAGGTTAACTCTTCTCTATCCCAGTGCCAATGTTTCCTGCCCACCACCTGCAGATGTTCATTAGCAAAACCTAGGTTTGCATGCTGAGCTTCTGACCAAAATAAGGATTGTAAAAGAATGTGCTCAAGTCTGACATTTTCTCAATAAGGACATGATATTAACCTCCTGTGCAATAAAATAGTTCCACCCAATTTCCCAGAATGAGTTCCTAATTTAACTGGTCATTTGAAGTGCATTTATGTATAATGAGTGCATAGTCTTATCTGAAAGGAGGAAACCACCTATAGATTAAAATTTTTAATGTAAAACAAATGTAAGAAGAATATTTTTGGAACTAGTGAAGGTTAAAAAGAAAATATTACTTACAAAAACTTTCTTGAAGTTCATCAGAACAACCAAATGTACAGAATTTAATGATATATTAAATTTTGAAAGTCCAGCTTCACCCCAAAACTATTTTTATTTTCATTACAGTTTTTATTAAGAAAAAAGGAAAAAAGATTTTACCACAAAAAAATAGATTTGTTGACAGCTTTGATCCTTTTTTTTTTTTGCAGGATGGCTACAGCAACTATAGAAATGGTCAGAAGTTTCAAGCCTGATTACACAGCCCACTTGTCCTTCCCTTCTTGTTTCCACATATCTTCTTCATAAACTCATAGTTGCTAATGATTTGTCAATTTCTTCCTGCACAGAATAGATATGCAATGATGCAGGTAAAATGAAAGGAAAGTCAGGTCCCCAATTTTTTATATAACATACAATTTTGGTATTCAGTTTGCCTAATAATGACATAATGTGGAGTATTGCCTACAAAAACATGGCAAATACTTTGGATAAGAGTCTTAATTCTGGTGATCTGTACTAATTAGTTTATTTTCTACTTTTTCTTTTGTCAGATAGGATCTGAATGTCCTAATTTAACTGTATTATCTTTTTTAAAATTTACTATTATTATTTTAATTTTTAAATTCTCTTCCAGTTTTATTGAGATATAATTGACATACTGCCCTGTATAAGTTTAAAGTGAAGAGCATAAGGATTGACTTACATACATTATGAAATTACAACCACAAAAAGTTTAGTGAACATCCATAATGTCATATATACACAACTTTAAAGAAATAGAAAAAAATATTTTCTGGGTGATAAGAGCTGGGGATTTACTCTTAAAAATCTTGTACCTTTTGACTATCTTCTTCCAATTTCCCTTCCCCCAAAACCCTACCTCTGATAACCACAAATCTGACCTCTTTCTGTATGAAATAGTTTGTTTGTTTTTGGAATATAATTGACCACCAACATGTTAATTCCTTGTACACATTATGTTGATTCTATATACATTTCAAAACGATTACAGTAAGTCCACTACAAGCGAACCTTCAAGTTGCGAACTTTCAAAAATGTGAACGTGCATTCCCATGTCCAGTCACATAAGTTAGTTCTATTTGAGGAGGTACTGTTAACTTTTGAGGCAGAAGACCTAAAATTAGAATGGTACACGAAGGTTGCCACAGCCATTCAGAATGCAATCCAGTGTTACCATGTTATCTAGATGAGAGAAAAAGAGCTACTACCCAAACATCACTGGATCATTTTTTTCAAGAAGGTAGATAGAATTGAATCCATCAAGGAACCAGAATTTGTGCCATCAACGTCAGGCGTGAGTGAAATTGCAGCTTGCCCTCTGTCTCCTATTGCTGACAATCCTTCAGCTCTACCATCTCCCACCTCCTGTCCCTCCTCCAGTCAGTAACCCTTCTTGCCTGTTCACTGGATGCCAGGCCCTGTACGCCAGCTGTTGCGCTGTACTACTGTGCTTTTCAAGGTACTATACTGTAAGATTAAAAATGTTTTCTTTATTTTTTGTGTTTATTTGTTTTTTATGTATTATTTGTGTGCAAAGTACTATAAACGTATTATAGTACAGTACTATATAGCTGATTGTGTTAGCTGGGTGTCTAAGCTAACTTTGCTGGACTTACAAACAAATTGGACCTCACAAACACAGTCTTGGAATGGAACTTGTTCATATGTAGGGGACATACTCTACCCTGATAAATCTAGTTACCACCTGTCACCATACAAAATATTACATAATTATGGACTATATTCCTCACACTGTACATTTTAGACCCATGACTCATTTATTTTGTAACTGGAAGTTTGTGCCTTTTTATCTTCCTCACTTAATTCTTTCCTCTCCCACTTCCTTCACCTCTGGTGATCACTTGTTTGCTCTCTGTATATATGATCTATTTTTACTTTGTTGTGTTTGTTCATTTGTTTTGTTTTAATAATTCATTTATCAGCAAAATTATACAACTTTTTCCTTTTCCATATGATTTATTTCACTAACCATAATAAAATCTAGGCCTATCCATGTTGTCACAAATGGCAAGATTTCATTATTTTTCATGACTAATATCCCTTTGTGTGTGTGTGTGTGTGCACGTGTGTGTGTTTGTATAGGTATATAAACATCTTCTTTATTTATTCATCTCTTTATGGTCACTAAGAATGCTTTCACATCTTGGCTATTGTAAATAATGCTGCAATTACCATTGGGATGCATATATCTTTTTGAATTAGTGTTTCTTTTCTGGGGATAAATACCCAGGAGTGGAATTGATGAATCGTATGACAGTTCTATTAATTTTCTGAGGAAACTCCATACCATTTATATAGTAGCTGCATCAATTTACTTTCTCACCAATAGTGCAAAAAGTTTCCTTTTGTATACATCCTCACCAACATTTGTTATTTGCTGTATTTTTGACAGTAGTCATTCTGATAGGTATGAGGTGATATCTCCTTGTGGTTTTGATTTGCATTTCTCTGATGATTAGTGATGTTGAGAACCTTTTCATATGCCAGTTGGTCATCAACATGTCTTCTTTGGGAAAATGTCTATTCAGGTTTTCTGCCATTTTCTAATTATGCTGTTCATTGTTTTTTTGATGTTAAGTTATATGAGTTCTTTGCATGTGATGTGGGAAAGTAGTTCGGTTTGATTTTTTTACGTGTAGCTGTCCGGTTTTCCCAACACCATTTATTGAAGAGTCTGTCTTCTTCACACTGCATATCCCTGACTCCTTTGTCAAATATTAATTGGCCATATAGGCATGGGTTCACTTCTGGATTCTCTATTCTGTTCCATTGATCTATGTGTCTGTCTTTGTACAAGTACCATACTGTATAGATTACTGAAGCTTTGTACTATAGTTTGAAATCAGAGAGCATGAAACCCCTAGCTTTCCTCTTCTTTCTCAAGATTGTTTTGGCTATTCAGGGTCTTTTGTGTTTCCATACAAATATTAGAGTTACTTGTTCTAGATTTGTGAAAATCGCCATTGGTATTTTGATAGGGATTGCATTGAATTTGTATATTGCCTTGAGTCATATGGTAATTTTAACAATATTAACTTTTTCAAACCACACAGTATATCTTACCATTTGTTTCTGTCATCTTCAATTTCTTTTGTTTGTGTCTTCCTTTTTTTTTTCTTTTTTGAGTAAAGGACTTTTGCCTCCTTAGATTTATTCCCAAGTATTTTACTCTTTTTGATGGAATTTTTTCCTTAATTTCTCTTTCTGATAGTTTGTTTTTAGCATTAAAAATGTGAGAGTTCTGTATATTCATATTGGATTCTGAAAATTTACTGAATTCCTTGGTAAGTTCTAGAAGTTATTTGGTGGCATCTCTAGTATTTTCTATGTATAGTACCATGTCATCTGCAAACAGTGACAATTTTACTCTTTCCATTCCAATTTGGATGTCTTCTATTTCTTTGTCTGATTGCTGTGGCTAAGACTTCCAATACTATGTGGAATAAAAGTGGTGAAAGTGGGAATCCTTGTTTTGTTCCTGATCTTAGAGAAAATACTTTCAGCTTCTGACCATAGAGTATGATGTTCTGTGGGCTTGTCACATATGGCCTTTATTATGTTGATATATATTTCCTCTATTTCCACTTTTTCTTTTTCTTTTTTTTGCGTATGCAGGCCTCTCATGTTGTGGCCTTTCCCATTGCAGAGCATGGGCTCCGGACGCGCAGGCCCAGCGGCCACAGCTCACGGGCCCAGCTGCTCCACAGCATGTGGGATCTTCCCGGACCAGAGCATGAACCCATGTCCCCTGCATCGGCAGGTGGACTCTCAACCACTGCACCACCAGGGAAGCCCCTCCACTTGTTTGAGAGTTTTTATCATGAATGGATGTTGTATGCTGTCAAAAGGTTTTTCTGCATCTAATGAGATTATCATGTGATTTTTATTCTTCAATTTATCAGTGTGGGGCATCACACTGATTGATTTGCAGATATTGCACCGTCTTTGCATCCCTGGGATAAACCCCACTTGATTATGGGGTATGATCATTCTAATGTTTGCTAAAATTTTATTGAAGATTTTTACATCTATATTCATCAGGGATATTGGTCTGTATTTTTCTTTTCTTTTCGTTTTGTATTTTATTTAACTTTGCTGTTAATGTGATGCTAGACTAATAGAATAGGTTCAGAAAGTTCCTTCCTCTACAATTTTTTGGAATAGTTTGAGAATTACAGGTGTTTATTCTTCTTTAAATGTTTGATAGAATTCATCTGGACTTCTGTTTGCTGGGAGTTTTTAAATTACTGATTCAATTTCATTACTGGTTACTGTTCTGCTTATATTTTGCATTTCCTCCTGATTCAGTCTTGGGAAAATGTACATGTCTGAGGATTTGCCCATTTCTTGTATGTTTTCCATTATATTGGCATATAGTTGTTCATAATAATCTCTTATGATCCTTTGAATTTTTGTGCTGTCAGTTGTAACTTTTTCTTTTTCCTTTCTGATTTTATTTATTTGGCCTCCTTTTTTGGATTAATCTGGCTAAAGGTTGATCAATATTGTTTATCTTTTCAAAGAACCAGTTCTTAATTTCATTGTTCTTTTCTATTTTAGTCTTTTATTTTCTATTCATTTATTTCTACTCTGATCTTTATTATTCTTTTTCCTTCTATCAACTTGGGGTTTGGTGGGTTGTTTTCCTAGTTCCATTGTTGTAAGATCTTGTTTATTTGAGATTGTTCTTGTTTTCTGATGTGGGTTTGTATCACTATAAAATTCTCTCTTAGAACAGCATTTGCTGCACCCCATCGGTTTTTGATACTTGAGTTTCTGTTTTCATTTTTCTCCAGATATCTTTTTGATTTCCTCTTTGATTTCTTTAGTGACCAATTGGTTCTTTAGCCAATATTGTTTAGCCTTCATGTGTTTGTGTTTTGTGCAGATTTTCTTTCTTTTAGTTGATTTCTAGTCTCATATCACTGTGGTCAGAAAAGATGCTTTATATGATTCCAATCTTTTTAAATTTACTGAGACTTGTTTTGTGTCCTAACATGTGATCTATCCTGGAGAAAGTTCCATGTGTAACTGGGTGCTGCACACCCCTACTATTACTGTGTTACTGTTAGTTTCTCCTTTTATGTTTACTAATATATACTTTATGTATTTACGTGCTCCTATTTGAGTGTATATATATATATATATATTTACAATTGTTATATATATATATATATTTTTGGATAGATGCCTATATCATTATGGGAACTTTTGGTCTGTTTGTTTTATAATAATGTGCCTCTTTTTCTTAGACTCTATTTTGTGTGATGTAAGTATTATTACCCTTGCTTTATTTTTGTGTCTATTTACATGGAATACCTTTTTCCACCTCTTCACTTTCTACATGTTACTTTAGGCTTGAAATGGATCTCTTATAGACAGCATATATATGGACTTTGTCTTTTTTATCATCTTGCCAGTTTATGTCTTTAAATTAGGGCATTTTAGTCTATTTTCAAAATTAATAGTTGTTGATATGTAAGCATAATTAATTTACAATAAAGTAATTTTTGATCAGTATATACTTATTTCCATTTTGTTCATTGTTTTCCAATGGTTTTTATAGTTCATTTTTGTTTCTGTCTTCTTCTTTAGCTCTCTTCATTTGTGGTGTGATGCCTGTCTTTAATTTTTTTTTCTTTTTTTTTTTTTTTGCGGTACGCGGGCCTCTCACTGTTGTGGCTTCTCCCATTGCAGAGCACAGGCTCCGGATGCACAGGCTCAGCGGCCATGGCTCACGGGTCCAGCCACTCTGCCGCATGTGGGATCTTCCTGGACCGGGACACGAACCTGTGTCCCCTGCATCGGCAGGTGGACTCTCAGCCACTGCACCACCAGGGAAGCCCACCTGTCTTTAATTTTATCTTTGGATTCCTTTCTCTTTTTTGTGTAACTATTATAGAATTTTGGTTTGTGTTTGCCATAAGGTATATAAATAGGAAACTCTCTCTCTCTATAGGTGTTTCTTTTAAGATGCAGATCTCTTATGTTCAAACACATTTTATAAACACTGCAATTTTTACTCCCTCCCACCACATTTAATACTTTTGACATCATACTTTTAATATTTTGTTTTTTTTTAATCCCTTAATTACTTGTGGATATATGATTTTACCACTTTTGTTTTTCAACATTCTTAGTAGCTTCATAAGTTGTTGATCTCCTACCTTTACTGTGTATTTGCCTTTACCGATGAGATTTTTCCTTTTATAACTTTCATATTTCAGGTTGTGACCTTTTCTTTTCTGCTTAGAGAAGTGTCTTTAACATTTATTGTAAAGTCAGGTTTGTGGTGCTAAACTCTTTTAGCTTTTGCTTGTCTGTAAAATTATTGATCTTTCCTTCAAATCTGAATGATAGCCTTACTCAGTAGAATAGTCTTGGTGAAAGTTTTTTTTTTTTTTCTTTCATCACTTTATACATATTATGCCACTCCTTTTTGGTCTGCAGTTTTTGTAAAAAGTCAATTGATAATTATGGGAATTCCCTTGTATGTAACTAATTGCTTTTCCTTTGCCCCTTTCAATAGTCTCTCTTGTTCTTTACTTTCTGTCATTTAATTACAATGTATCTTGATGTGGTCCACCTTGGGTTGATCCTTTTGGGAACCCTTGTGCTTCCTGGAACTGGATGTCTATTCCCTTTCCCAGATATGGGATGTTTTCAGCTATTATGTCTTCAAACATTTCCCTTCTCCTTTCTCTCTGTCTTTTGAGAACACCTATAATGTGATTATTAGTATGCTTGATGTTGTCTCAGATGTCTCTTAAAATTTCTCATTTTTAAAATTATTTTTTTTCTGTTCAGCTTGAGTTATTTTCACTATTCTGTATTCCAGTTTACTGACTTGTTCTTCTGTATCATCTAATCTACTGTTGTTTCTTTCTCCTGTATTTTTCATTTCAGTTATTGTATCCTTCAGCTCTAGTTAGTTCTTCTTTACATTTGTTAAAAGCTTCTCACTGTGTTCATTCTTCTGTCCAGTACTGTGAGTAGCTTTATGATCATTATCCTGAATTCTTTATAAGGTAGATAGCTTATCTCCACTTCACTTAGTTCTTCTGGGGTTTTATTTTGTTTTCTGTTTCCAACACATTCCCATACCACCACATTTTACCTAATTTTCCATTTTTATATTCACATATTAGGTATTTTTGGTTTATGTGTTTTCTTTTTTTTTTTTTTTTTTTTAAATCTTGGGGAAGTGTCCTTATGTAGAAGTCATTCTATGTGACACAGCTGCACACTTGCCTCTGGTTACCAGGGCTATATGCTCTTGGGGCATCCTCTATGTGAGCTTATCAGCCCTTCTATTTTCATTGGTCTGACTACTGTGGGCATGCTGGTAGCTGTGGCTGGCTTCTGGCCCAGTTGGTTGCTGAGTCCTCCTATTTGTGGAGACTGCCAGCCAGTGGTATATGGGGCCAGGTTCTGGTATGGCTGGCTATGGTGGCCAGAGTTCACAGAACTGTTTTTGGTCTGCTGGTGTGTGGGGTCACATCCCACAGTGGCCCCCTAATGTAGCCAAGGTGCCCACTATCTGGTGCCACTGGCTGGTGTGTGTGGCTAGCATCCAGGGGTTCCCATTCTAGTGTTTATCCACTGGTAGTTGAGGCAAAAACTTGGGGCTAATACTGAACCACTGATGGGTGTAGCTGGTCCTGGGGTCTCTGTCTACAAGGTTGAGGATCCCAAAACTGGTGTTGTCCCATTGATGGGTTAGGACATGTCCTGGGCTAGTGTCAGTCCCTTGGTAAGCAGAGCCTGGTCTTGAGGTCTTTGGCTACATGGTCCTGGGAGTCTTGGAGCTACTGTTGGCCCACTAATGGGCAGGGCCATATCCAAATGTGGCTTGCTGAGGTCCTCCCAAGGGACCCAGTGCTTCTGCCAGCCTACTTGTGGCTGGGGCCAGGTGTTGTGCCCTCTGGTAGGTGATGATGTGTCCCAGAGTGCTTTGGGGTTCAGGAAGTCCTATATCTATTGGCCTGCTGGTGAATGGGACTGTGTCTGCACACTGCTAGATGCTTGGCCTGGGTGGTCCCAGGACTGGCTGACCAGCTATTGGGTAAGGCTAGGTCCAGGTGTTAATTATCTAGAGGGAGGACTCCAAAATGGCACTTGCCCACACCAATATCTCTGTGGTAGAATGAGCTCCCCAAAATGGCTGCCACCAATATCTCTGCCTGCAGGGTGAGTCCCACTTGCCTTCTGCCTCACCTGGAGACTTTCCAAGATCAGTGACTGGGTCTGACTCCTTTCAAATTACTGTCTCTGAGCTGGGATTCAGAGCATGTGAAATTTGGTGTATGCTCTTTAAGAACAGAGTCTCTGTTTCCTACAACCCTCTGGGTCTCCCAAATATAAGCCCTGCTGATCTTCAAAGTCAAGCATTCTGGAGACTCATCTCCCTGGTACAAGACCCCTGGGCTGCAAGCCTGATGTGGGACTCAGACTCCTTTGTTCTTGGGGAGAAACTCTTCAGTTGTGATTATCCTCCCATTGTGGGTTACCCACATGGAGTTATGGGTCTTGACTACACTGCATCTCCACCCCGCTTACCCTTCTCATTGTGGTTCCTTCTTTATATCTTTAGTTGTATCTTTTCTCCTAGACTTTAGATCATTTTCATTAACAGTTTCTGTGTAAATAGTTGTAATTTTGGTATGCCCATGGGAAGAGGTGAGATCAGAGTCTTCCTACTCCACCATCTCGACCACTCCCTGCCCAATTTTATTCTTCTTTTGTGTCTTTTTTATTTGGTCCCTGAAGTCTTCATCATTCTGCTCTTGCATACTCACCTACAATTTTATAACAACTTAGGTTATTCAGAAACCATTTTCTTGAAAAAGTAGAATAAGAATTTATCAGAAACTGCCCTGAATCCCAATGTATGGAAATATTCAATAGTAAGGTTTGGGTCTACATCCTCTATGTTCAGATAACTCTCAGTAGACATTTCCGACCCAGCACTGATATTTTAAAACACCACCCTCTCTCTTAAAATATTGTTCTCTCTTTTTGATACATTGTGAGCATTTCTACAACAGAATTTTTTTTGTTTGTTTACCAGAATGAATATTAGTATGACTATACATTTTTAAATAATATATATCCTGTTACTAAGTATAATATCAGGCAAAGAATAGACATTAAATAAATATTGACTGAATTACTACCTTTGTAAGTGAGAAGAATCAATAGATATTCAAGATTTTAAAATAAGCATCAGAAATTAAAACTATATACACACACACATGCTAAGGTGTAAAATGCTTTTTTTATTCTTTAAACATAAGAGAAACTTGTCCAGATCTATTCTGCAGAGGGAAAAAAAGCCCTAATATTAACTTCATCAAAAATAATACTTACATAGATAAATCAGTTCTGAATATATGGCACAGTTTCAATTTATTTGCACTTTTTACCCCCTAGAATGAAATAGAGTACAATTATAAAATGAATAACAATGTATACCTCTTAGCTTGTGATTTTGATTAAACCTTCTAACATTCGTGAGCCTCATTTTCTTAGACTGTAAAATAAGAATTATAATAACATATTTTAAATATTGACAACATTTCTGGGAGGATTAGACTAGAGAAGGTCTTCAAATCTTTATAATCTCCAATATATATATTTAATGAAATTATGTTATCAGTGTCAATAAATAAACCTATTAATAAATAGTCATTATAGTCTAACATCTTTGTTATTGAAAATGTGGACCTGTAAGCTAATGTCATTAATGAATTAATGACACCTGAAAAGTTGTTAGAAATAAGGTATCTCAGGCTCTGCCTCAGCAAATCTAACTCAGAATCTGTCTTTTAACAACATTCTTGAACAATTCACATATGTGTTACATTTGGGAAAACACTGGTTTAAGATATGTCTGAAATTGATAAATATGTTGGGAAACAATCATGCAATTTTTGTGATAAAACACATTTTCTTACTCAAGGTGACAAATGTTTATATTTCATAATAGTTTATGAATACTTTCTGGTCTTTTGACAAATTAAGAGTTAGTTTTCCCTTCTAATTTGAGATTAAAAAGATAATATATTTTCTATCCTATTTTGGTGATGCTACACAATGAGTAGGAAAGACGGATTAATTTCTCATGATAGTGTTTCTTGTCATCAACATTCAAAGAATATCCTCACATGAGGTGGATTGGATTTGTGAGGTTTTTTTCCCCTTGTATCAGGTTCCTATTTTCATTTCCTCCAATAATTAGTTGTTTTGAGGACCATTATATTTAGTCGCTTATCTCCCTCCTCGAATTCTACTTTTTAAAATGCAGTTTGCATTTCAGTAATGAGGAGAAAGCCAAAGCTTCAGTGAGCCTGAGCCAGTGAAACATAAAAGCTCAAAGAACAAAACCACAAAGCTGATGCAGACCCGGTTTTTATTTCTGGGGGCAAACAGTCCTTTAAACTTTCTATTATCCCAGCTGCAGTCTGAAAGATGTAATTTAGGAGCACAATTTAGGGGACAGATGCTTCTTTTCTAATAGTGGTGGATTCCAGGTATTTTCCCAGAATGCTTAGAAGGCAGAAAGATATTTTTGTATACATTTAGGAGGCTACAGAAAACATTTAAATTCATACCTACAATAACATCAGTAACAAAATATTATTTTAAAGGTAGTGATTGATCAAGGGGACAGGTTTTTCCTGAATGTGGTCCAGTTAAAAACAGTATAACTGAGCTTCCCTGGTGGCGCAGTGGTTGAGAATCTGCCTGCCAATGCAGGGGACATGGGTTCGCACCCTGGTCTGGGAAGATCCCACGTGATGCGGAGCAACTAGGCCCATGAGCCACAACTACTGAGCCTGCACGTCTGGAGCTTGTGCTCCACAACAAGAGAGACTGCAACAGTGAGAGGCCCACACACGGCGATGAAGAGTGGCCTCTGCTTGCTGCAACAAGAGAAAGCCCACACACAGAAACAAAGACCCAACACAGCCAAAAATAAATAACTAAATAATAAATAAATTTAAAAAAAAACAGTATAACTAAAATCATCCTGCTCACTTAGCAAATATGAAGTGACAGTCATTGGGCAGCACATGGGGCATATTGTGCTGAGCAGAGGTGAGTGGACAGCAAACAAGTATATACAATTAGTACAACACAATCTTGCTAAGTGATGTTGTTATATTTCTCATAACCATGTAAGGAGAAAATGTAACAGGAAGTTCTTATTACAGTAACTATTTAGGAAATAACTCTCTGAATAAGTGATGTTTAAAAATAAGACCTTAAAATTAAGTAGCAGTTATTCTTATAAATAGTGGGTGGAGCATAGTGTCAAGTAGTGGATCTAAACATTGGAAAGGTTTAAGTGGGACCTTGTCAAAAAGGCTTCAGCAGTAATTGTCAGAAAATTAGCAGAAAAGTACATAAAATCTTTTATTTAATATATCAGATGATTTATTACCATCAGCATTATTGTGCACCAGAAGAATGCACACACACAAAAAGAAATAACCCAATATTCAGTTGAACTGTTTTTAATAAAAAGTGTATATCATGTAGAAAAATTAACTTGTTATTCATAACTGAAAGTAATTAAGCCCTCAGAGCACATTTTTACAAAGTAATATTTAATGAGTAAACTCATCCTTTTAAAATATTTAAAATAGTGTATTATCACAGAGACTTACATAAACCTTTCATTTGACATTTTTGTAAATTTTATCTGACCTTTTATATAGAAATTTTTCTAAGTAGAAAAATAAAAATTTTTTTTCTTTGTTGTAACTGTATGATATAATTTAAATTTGGTTGTTCCTTTAGTAACCATTATTTTTCTTAAAGACTATTTAACAACAAAAATAATAACCATGAATTAGAAAAGTAAAACTACTATTCAATCTGTATCCCTACCAAATAGTGGGCAGTTTTTTTTTTCTCTTGATAACAAACATTAATTATAATAAAAATATTTAGAATTTTTATATATGCTGATTGAAGTGCTCACTTAAAAAATACATGGCATTTGAGGATTTATGAATGTATGTGTTCACCCAAAAGGTAGTTTGCTTTGAAATAGATGACACTCAACTACTTCCTGTTAGAAGTAAGAAAATGTGTTAATTGCTTTTAATATATTTTCTTACACTGTAGTCAACCCAGGCCATCTGTCCACACATCTGCTTCTTGGTGGTTTCAGCAAAGCAAGTGAGGGTATATATTTTAAAGGGAAGCACAACTGAAAAGGGTAAAACAGCCCACATTGATTGAGTTTGTATTATATGACTGCATGCTAAATATTTTTTTTTAATTACACCAGAGTAAATATATATATACCAGAGTTTCACCTGGGGTAAGAAGTGACATTATTATTAGTTTATCTTGATAAACCACTTGATTGAGAAATAACTTTAACTTTAGGGTTTGCATTGAGTAAAGACAACAATTAAAAAAAAACCAATAAGTAAACTACTTTGCTTAATATATAAGTAAAAATATGTGTTTGGGATTGAGAAGAAGTGACAGAAGAAGGTTCAGAGGGGCCAGAAAAGTTTGAGACAACATTACAGCAGAGACTTAGAAATTGTGTTGGGAAATGAGTTGAAAGTCCTTTTTTTTTTTTTTTTGGCTGTACACGGGCCTCTCACTGTTGTGGCCTCTCCCGTTGTGGAGCACAGGCTCCGGACTCGCAGGCTCAGCGACCATGGCTCACGGGCCCAGCCGTTCCGCAGCATGTGGGATCTTCCCGGACCAGGGCACGAACTCGTGTCCCCTGCATCGGCAGGCGGACTCTCAACCACTGCGTCACCAGGGAAGCCCTGAAAGTACTTTTAATAACAAATGTTAAGTAGTCAATAGGTTATTAACATTTCTGTGATGTATTCCAGCTCATTAAAAGTTTAGTGAAACCTGTTAGTCACACAAAAAGCTGTCACAAATATTACGATTTTGCTTGGTAAATTTCAAGAACAATGCTGTGTTGATGGCCAGGTTCAGGTAAAGATCAAAAGGAAAAGGATGGTGGGATGGATTCAGACCTTCTAAACTGGACAAACTTAAGAGAAGAAGAAGCTTCCAGAACGATAATCGTGCAAACATGTTACCACTTCTAAATTCACAGATATCTTGAAAGGAAGATGCAACTTTCCTGAAACAGACAAGACTTAATTCATTTTAACTGAATTTAAAAGCATTACTTTGACTGTAACAGGCATAGGCTGGTTTTAAGGGGAAAAGTGGCCTGCAGGTGTTCCTTTCTGAGGAACAACACTAAGAAGTGAAGATAATTAATTTCAATATGTATTTATTGAGTGCTTTTCTATGCCAGATAATTTTTAAATTTACTATGTGTATCAAAGTGAAAAAAGAAGGCAAGAATCCTTGCCCATATGATGATTACACTCTGGTGAAGAGAAAATATACAAAATGAAAAAGTAAATAAATGAATAAAATACTCACTATGCTAGGTGATAAGTGCTATGAAGTAAATAAAACTGGCAAGGGAGTGCAATTTTAATTTGAGCAAAGACCTAAAGGAGATGAAGACATAAATCAGAAAAAATATCTGTGTAAAGACAGAAAGATACAGGAACATTTAAAGGCTCTGAGACTTAATTCGAACTATATATTCAAGGAGAAGTGAGGAAGTCTGGGATCACAAATTATTATTGTGCCTTGCAGTCAGTTTCCTCTTGATAGAAATATCACCAAATTTGTAAGGGCTACAACTAATCAATGTATGTTTATTTCATAAACAGTAATACTGAATAAGATTTCAAATTGCTCCAAATAATTTATAATCCCTAACTTATGCAAGGTCATATACTATCCTGGAATGTTATTTTAACATCACTCTTCTTATCCCTATTCCAAAAGTAAAGTAATTAAGTATTACTTTGGATCTCTGTGTTATTTCATTTCACAGTTAGACAGGAAGATGAGCCAAAATGGATGAAGTATTTCTGGAGCTCTTCATTCTCTTTTATCAGAATAAAACTGATAGGTGTAAATGTACCAGAGATCCATGCATTCATTTATTCACTTAAACATGTAATCATTTATTCAATTCAACATATTTACTGAGCAACTGCCAGCAGTGGGTTAATCACTGCAATTATTGTACTATAAACAGATAATATTTTGTCCTTAAAAAGGTTATATTTTGGATAGGAAATCCATGCATTATGCAGAAGATAATGCATAATGAATTTGGAAGAATGTTCTATGGAGGCATGTAGTGGCAGAGACTCCTCTTCTTGGAAATCAGGGAAGACCTCACGAAATAAGAAGACATTAAAACTGCCTTATTGGATAAAAAAATATTATTTTGGTCAAGGAGAGAGTGATCAAAGATACTAAATGATGCTGATAATGGCAATATTTCAAGTTCCAAACATCAATCACAAGATTAGGCAAAGTGGATAAGTTACCATTTGTAGTAATTCTGAGAAGTACAAGTTTGAGCACAGTGATAAAAATGAAAGTTTGATTTTATGTATGTTCATAAGAGAATGGAGGAGAGGAATTAGGAAGCTAGATCAAGACATAAACCTAGACCCAGTGACAACCGTTTTAAGGAGTTTTGTGATGAATGGTGATGAAAAATGAGGCAGGAAAGGGAAGGTGGCATTAAAAGTGATTCTTTTTTCAAGATTGGAGTTATATAACATCTTTTTATGTTTATAACCAGTTTTTTTCTAAAACTGGTTATAATGAGCATGAGATTGATACAAATGACCCAGTGGATTTCCTTATCTAGATAAGAGGGGAAATAATGTAATACAGAGGTGAAGAGTTGACCTTAGATAACAACAAGAACTGTTCATCCAAAAGGCAGAGTATGTGCTCCAATGCAAGTAGATTCATACACTTAGGAAGATGAAGAATTTCTCTTTTCATGTCTTCAACTTCCACAGTGGGAAAAAAAGACAGGATTATGAGTTAACACTGGAAATTGGAAAGGGGGTCTTGGCAATCTAAGGAGAGAGAATATATGAAATACTTGCTGATTTAAATGTCCTCCTTGCAGATGATGGTCATAAATTTAAATTAAATCCTTCAGGCAGCCATGTTCAGGGACGGCTTTACAGGTGGGATATAGGTAGGGTTTGGATTAAACTGAAGGTTGGAGTTTCATCTGATGAATATAATAAAAGAAGAGAGTTTGCAGGAAAATTGAGCGTGTGTACAAAAAAAAGTTAAATATGGGTCACAGAATCTAATCTGTGTAAAGAAGAGCAAAGACATTAAGTGCTCTGGACATTACAAATGTAGTTAGGCCAATGGATAAATCATTCCAGTGGTGTCCAAGAGTTATTGGCAATGGGATACCAAAATGTGTGACCTGGAAAGATGGAGGTGTGTTTAGAGAATAAAGTTGAAATTATAGTGGTTCAGCTATTGGTATTGACAAGGATGGGTAATGACCAACAGATTAGGCAATGATCAGTGGAGGAGAGGAGGAGAAGGAATTGTTAAACTGGAGTATTAGATGCATTATCTACATGGATTTTGAAATCATTATGAATTATAATGGATTAATGTTGCAGAAAGTTTAAATGTTGTCAGTCACAATATACATCCAACTGCATCTCTGTGAGTCAAAGTTATTACCGTTAAAAACTGAGAATAATTTTATATCATTTTGTATCCAGTAATGCTAAAAATTGAGAAGGTCATGAGGCATTTCAGAGTCACAGATCTCAGTGGGTGAGTCACAGTCTCACCTTGCACACATAAACACTAATATTCCTTAGTGAGTGTTCAAGACATCACTTGATTAGCAATTTCTCTCATTATGCAGAGCAGACAATTGATGTGCACTTTACATTTATTAAACACTTTCATTATGACTCTGACTTTGTCCTACCCTGGCAGAGTACGACATTTGTTGGAAGTATGCTAACTCTCATAGATGGCAGAAGAGACATGAGGGCCTGGGATGCTTTCTCTGCACACAAAAAGTGGCCTTGTGAGCCCAGCTGGCAGATAAGCAGCAGCCTTCAGAATGCCACAATGTCTTTCAGAAGCCATCAGTAATTTTCTAAATTTTTCAAGTGTTCATTTTATAAGAACTGTGATAATCTGTGAAATTTGCATCACTGGAGGAATTGCAGCATATTTAACTCATCTCATTTTTGACATCCAGTGTGTTTATATCTCTGTTGTAAGAAATAATTGTATACCACTGTTTATATCTGTTAATGAGAAATACCTTAAATGGAATCTTCTTATTTAGCAAGAGCCTATATTAGTGTACTAGAATCCTTCAAAATGTGTGATATTATCAAGAAACAAATGAATAGGCTTCACATCTATTCCCTAACTAGTGTTGGAATAATGAGACTAATCAGATCTTCTGCATAGTGTCTACCCAATCATGTCTTAGGACTTATTTCGCCCAAGGGTTATAGAGGAGCTGGGGTAAATAAAGCAAAGAATGAAAACCAGGACATTCTTTGTGTGTAATTGCTATGACTATCCTGGATGATTTTTTGGCAGTAAAAATATTCTAACAGGGCCAACAAAAATACATCCTCAAAACTAGCAGTGAAATGGGATTAAATAAAGCAAACTGAGACACAAGAACCTTTCTATTATAAAGGCATGAGAGATCAATGTAATCCTAACATAAAAAACAAAACAAAACAAAACTCTTATTAATTTCACACCAACTTTTTGAATTATGGTTTTCTCAGGGTATATGCCCAGTAGTGGGATTTCTGGGTCATACGGTAGTTCTAATTTTAGTTTTTTAAGGTACATCCATATTGTTCTCCAAAATGGCTGATTTACATTCCCACCAACAATTTACATTCCCACCAACAGTGCAAGAGAGTTCTCTTTTCTCTACATCCTCTCCAGCATTTATTCTTTGTAGATTTTTTGATGGTGGCCATTCTGACTGGTGTGAGGTGAAACCTCATTGTAGTTTTGATTTGCAGTTCTCTAATAATTACTGCTGTTGAACATATTTTCATGTGTCTGTTGGCCATCAGTATGTCTTCTTTGCTGAAATGTCTATTTAGGTCTTCTGCCCATTTTTGGATTAGGTTGTTTGTTTTTTTGATATTGAGCTGCATGAGCTGTTTGTATATTTTGGAGATTAATACTCTGTCCTTTTCTTCGTTTGTAAATATTTTCTCCCACCATTTGTGTTTTCTTTTCATCTTGTGTATGGCTTCCTTTGCTTTGTAAAAGCTTTTAAGTTTAATTAGGTTCCATTCGCTTATATTTGTTTTTATTTTCATTACCCTAGGAGGTGGGTCATAAAAGATCTTTCTGTGATTTATGTCAAAGAGTATTTTATGTTTTCCTCTAAGAGTTTCAGAGTGTCCAGTCTTACAATTAGGTCTTTAATTCATTTTGAGTTTATTTTTGCATATGGTGTTAGGTAGTGGTCTAATTTCATTCTTCTACATGCAGTTGTCCAGTTTTCCCAGCACCATTTATTGAAGAGGCTGTCTTGTCTCCATTGTATATTCTTGCCTCCTTTATCATAGATTAGTTGACCATAGATGTGTGGGTTTATCTCTGGGCTTTCTATCCTGTACCATTGGTATATATTTCTGTTTTTGTGCCAGTTCTATATATGTACCCCAAAGTTCATTGCAAAACTATTTACAAAAGCCAAGACATGGAAACAACCTAAATGTCCATTGACAGATGAATGGAAAAAGAAAGTGTGGTGTGTATATATATATATATATATATATATATACATACATATATATATATAAAGGAATATTGCTCAGTCACAGAGAGAAATGAAATTGGGTCATTTGTAGAGATGTGGAAGGATGACAGATGTATGACAGATGTGTCTGTCATACAGAGTGAAGTAAGTCAGAAAGAGCAAAACAAATATTGTATATTAACACATATATGCAGAATCTTAGAAAAATGGTACAGATGAACCTACTTGCAGGGCAGGGATAGAAAGGCAGATGTAGAGAACAGATGTGTGGACATGGGGGGAGGGGGTAGGTGGGATGAATTGGGAGATTAGGTTTGACATAAATACACTACCATGTGTAAAACAGATAGCTGGTGGGAACCTGCTGTGTAGTGCAGGGAGCTCAGCTCAGTGTTCTGTGATGACCTAGATGGGTGGGATGATGAGGGAGGGAGGTCCAAGAGGGAGAGATATATGTATACATATAAATGATTCACTTCACGCTACAGCAGAAACTAACACAACATTGTAAAGCAATTATACTCCAATAAAAAAAAATCACACCAACTTCTCTTTACCAGACATAAGTTTTTCAAATGTGTATATATGTATATATATATATATATATAATGTTTTGTTGCTCTAAATACATTTTTTCTCTTAACAGTGCTACAAGGAATACCTTATATATCAATAATTCTGCATGTATATGAGTATACTGTATATATATAGCATATATTACTCAAAATGGAATTGATAGAATAAAGGATATGAATTTCCATATTGGATAAATGTCACAAAATTTCCTGATAGTTTGTGTCAATTTGTATTCCTACTAATAATGTGTTACAATATCCAGTGTAATGTAAATTATCAAAGATTTATATTAACTAATTGATTCCAAATCTTTGCCAATCTGAGTTCTGAAAATGATATATTATTAATTGTTACATACAGATATTTTATTATGATAGAGATCACATATTTTTAAAATTTTCTTTCATATTTCTGTGCTCCGTCTGTTCCTGTCTTTCCCCATTTATCTGTTAATATTTTCCTTATTTATTAAAAGTTATGTGTATTGCAGGATTTATTTCTTTTCCATTCATTACAAATGTGCATTCTCCAATTTGATGACATAATTTGTTTACAGAAAATAATTTCCCTAGCTAATCATTAAAATGTTACAATAAATATATTCATCTGTCATTTTCATTTTCATTTTTAGCTGTCTAGTTTTCCCAGCACCATTTATTGAAGAGGCTGTCTTTTCTCAATTGTATATTCTTGCCTCCTTTATCAAAGATAAGGTGACCATATGTCCATAGGTTTATAACTGGGCTTTCTATCCTGTTGTATTGATCTATATTTATATTTTTGTGCCAGTACCATTTTTGTCTTGATTACAGTAACTTTGTAGTTTAGTCTGTAGTATAGCTTTGTAGTATAGTCTAATTACTGTAGCTTTGTAGTATAGTCCAGGAGCCCAATTACTCCAGCTCTCTTTTCCTTTCTCAAGATTGCTTTGCCCATTTGGAGTCTTTTGTGTTTCCATACAAATTGTGAAAAGTTTTGTTTTAGTTCTCTGAAAAATACCATTGGTAGTTTGATAGGGACTGCATTGAATCTCTAGATTACTTTGGGCTGTATAGTCATTTTCACAATGTTGATTCTTCCAATCCAAGGACATGGGATATCTCTTCATCTCTTTGTATCATATTTAATTTCTTTCATCAGTGTCTTGTACTTTTCTGCATACATGTCTTTTGTCTCCTTAGGTAGGTTTATTTCTAGGTATTTTATTCTTTTTCTTGCAATGTTAAATAAGAGTGTTTCCTTAATTTCTCTTTCATATTTTTCATCATTAGTGTATAGGAATGCAAGCAATTTCTGTGCATTAATTTTGTATCCTGCTACTTTACCAAATTCATTGATTAGCTTTAGTAGTTTTCTAGTAGCATCTTTAGAATTATGTATATTATCATGCCATCTGCAAACAGTGACAGTTTTACTTCTTCTTTTCTGATTTGGATCCTTTTTATTTCTTTTCCTTCTCTGATTGATGTGGCTAAAACTTCCAAAACTAAGTTGAATAATAGTGGTGACAGTGGGAAACCTTGTCTTGTTCCTAATCTTAGTTGAAATGGTTTCCATTTTTCACCACTGAGAACGACGTTGGCTGAGGGATTGTCATATATGGCCTTTATTATGTTGACGTAGGAATCTACGTCTACGCATACTTTCTGCAGAGTTCTTATCATAAATGGGTGTTGAATATTGTTGAAAGCTTATTCAGTATCTAGTGAGATTATCATATGGCTTTTATCCTTCAGTTTCTTAATATGGTGTATCACATTGATTGATTTGCATATATTGAAGAATCCTTGCATTCCTGGGATAAACACCACTTGATCATGGTGTATGATCCTTTTAATGTGCTGTTGGATTCCGTTTGCTGGTATTTTGCTGAGGATTTTTGCATCTATGTTCATCAGTGATACTGCTCTGTAGTTTTCTTTTTTTGTGACATCTTTGGCTGATTTTGTTATCACAGTGATGGTGCCCTCATAGAATGAGTTTGGGGGTATTTCTCCCTCCGCTATATTTTGGAAGAGTTTGAGAAGGATGGATGTTAGCTCTTCTCTAAATGTTTAATAGAATTCATCTGTGAAGCCATCTGGTCCTGGGCTTTTGTTTGTTGGAAAATTTTTAATCAGAGTTTCAATTTCAGTGCTTGTGATTGGTCTGTTTATATTTTCTATTTCTTCCTGGTTCAGTCTTGGAAAGTTGTGCTTTTCTAAGAATTTGTCCATTTCTTCTAGGATGTCCATTTTATTGGCATATTGTTTCTTGTACTAATCTCTCACGATCCTTTGTATTTCTACACTGTCAGTTGTTACTTCTCCTTTTTCATTTCTAATTCTGTTGATTTGTCTTCCCCCTTCTTTTCTTGATGAGTCTGGCTAATGGTTTATCAATTTTGTTTATCTTCTCAAAGAACAAATTTTTAGCTTTATTGATCTTTGCTATCATTTCCTTCATTCCTTTTTCATTTATTTCTAATCTGATCTTTATGATTTCTTTCCTTCCGTTAATGTTTTTTTTCCTTCTTTCTCTAATTGCTTTAGGTGTAAGGTTAGGTTGTTTATTTGAGATGTTTCTTGTTCCTTAAGGTAGGATTGTATTGCTGTAATCTTCCCTCTTAGAACTGCTTTTGCTGCCTCCCATAGGTTTTTGGTCATTGTGTTTTCATTGTCATTTGTTTCTAGGTAATTTTGATTTCCTCTTTGATTTATTCAGTAGTCTTTTGGTTATTTAGTAGTATATTGCTTAGCCTCTATATGTTTGTATTTCTTACAGTTTTTTTTTCCTGTAATTGATATCTAGTCTCATAGTGTTGTGGTCAGAAAAGATACTTGATATGATTTCAGTTTCTTAAATTTACTGAGGCTTCATTTGTTACCTAAGATATTATCTATCCTGGAGACCATTCCATGAGCTCTTCAGAGGAAATTGTATTCTGTTTTTTTGGATGGAATGTCTTCTAAATATCAATTACGTCCATCTTGTTTAATGTATCATTAAAGCTTGTGTTTCCTTATGTATTTTCATTTGGGTGATTTGTCCATAGGTGAAAGTGGGGTGTTAAAGTCCCCTAGTATTATTGTGTTACTGTCAATTTCCCCTTTTATGGCTATTAGCATTTGCGTTATATATTGAGATGCTCCTATCTTGGGTGCATAAATATTTAGAATTGTTATATCTTCTTCTTGGATTGATCCCTTGATCATTATGTAATGTCCTTCTTAGTCTCTTGTAATAGTCTTTATTTTAAAGTCTCTTTTGTCTGATATGAGAATTGCTACTCCAGCTTTCTTTGGATTTCCATTTGCATGGAATATCTTTGTGCATCCCCTCACTTTCAGTCTGTATGTGTCCTTAGGTCTGAAGTGGGTCTTTTGTAGACAGCATATATAAGGGTCTTGTTTTTGTGTCCATTCAGCCAGTCTATGGCTTTTTGTTAGAGCATTAATCCATTTAAATTTAAGGTAATTATTGATATGTGTGTTCTTATTACCATTTTCTTAATTATTTGGGGTTGTATTGGTAGGTGTTTCCCTTCTCTTGTGTGTTCCACCTAGAGAAGTCTTAGCATTTGTTGTAAAGCTGGTTTAGTTGTGCTGAATTCTCTTAACATTTGCTTGTCTGGAAAGATTTTAATATCTCCATGGAATCTGAATGAGATCATTGCTGGGTAGAGTAATCTTGGTTGTAGGTTTTTCCCTTTCATCACTTTAAATATATCCTGCCACTCCCTTCTAGCTTGCAGAGTTTCTGCTGAAAGATCAGCTGTTTACCTTATGGGGATTCCCTTGTATGTTTTTTTTTTTCCCTTTCTGCTTTTAATATTTTTTCTTTGTATTTAATTTTTGATAGTTTGATTAATATGTGTCTTGGCATGTTTCTCCATGGATTTATCCTGTATGTGACTCTCTGTGCTTCCTGGACTTGATTAACTATTTCCTTTCCCATATTAGGGAAGTTTTCAACTATAATCTCTTCAAATATCTTCTCAGAACATTTCTTTTTCTCTTCTTTCTCTGGGACACCTTTAATTTGTATGTTGGTACATTTAATGTTGTCCCAGAAGTCCTTGAGATGGTCCTCAATTATTTTCATTCTTTATTCTGCTCTTCAGTAGTTATTTCCACTATTTTATATTCCAGGTCACTTATCCGTTCTTCTGCCTCAGTTGTTCTGCTATTGATTCCTTCCAGAGAATTTTTAATCCCATTTATTGTGTTGCTCATCATTGTTTGTTTGCTCTTTAGTTCTTCTAGGTCCTTGTTAAAAGTTTCTTGTATTTTCTCCATTCTATTTCCAAGATTTTGGATCATCTTTACTATCATTATTCTGAATTCTTTTTCAGGTAGACTGCCTATTTCCACTTCATTTGTTAGGTCTGGTGGGTTTTTACCTTGCTTCTTCATCCTCTGTGTGTTTCTTTGTCTTCTCATTTTGCTTAACTTACTGTGTTTGGGGGTCTACTTTTTGCATGCTCCAGGTTCATAGTTCCCATTGTTTTTGGTGTCTGCCCCCAGTAGGTAAGTTTGGTTAAGTGAGTTGTGTAGGCTTCCTTGTGGATGGGACTGGTGCCTGTGTTCTGGTGGGTGGGGCTGGATCTTCTCTTTCTGTTGGGCTGATTCTGGTGGTGTGTTTTGTGGTGTCTGTGAACTTAGTATGATTTTAGGCAGCCTCTCTGCTGATGGGTGGGGCTGTGTTCTTGTCTTACTAGATGTTTGGCATGGGGCATCCAGCACTGGACCTTGCTGGACGTTGGGTGGAGCTGGGTCTTAGCGTTGAGATGGAGATCCCTGGGAAACTTCTCACAGATTGATATTACATGGGGCCAGATGTCTCTGGTGGACCAATGTCCTGAACTCGGCTCTCCTACCTCAGCAGCTCAGGCCTGACACCAGGCCAGAGGACCAAGACTCTGTCAGCTACATGGCTCAGAAGAAAGGGGAGAAAAAAAGAAAGAATAAAAATAATAAAAATAAAATAAAATTAAAGTAAAATTATTAAAATAAAAAAGGAAAAATAAAGAAGAGAGAAACAAAATCATCAACAAATTCATCAATGATAACAAGTGCTAAGACTATACTAAGATAAACAAATATTAAAAAAACAAGTCAGTCGCAGAGAGCAAGTCCCAAGTCTACTGTTGCTCCAAAAGTCCACCACCTCAATTTTGGGTTGATCCATTGTCTATTCAGTTATTCCACAGATCCAGGGTACCTCAAGTTGACTGTGGAGATTTAATCCACTGCTCCTGAGGCTTCTGGGAGAAATTTCCCTTTCTCCTCTTTGTTCACACAGCTTCTGGGGTTCAGCTTTGCTTTTGGCCCCACCTCTGAGTCTAGGTTGCTGTCAGGCTTCTTGACAGTCATTACAGTCATTATAATTGGAATACAGTGTGAGCCTGTAGTGGCAGAGGCTAACGTGACATTGCAACAACCTGAGGCGCAACGTGTGTTCTCCCGGGGAAGTTGTCCATGGATCACGGGACCCTGGCTGTGGTGGGATGCACATGCTCTGTTGTGGGGGTGGGGGACATGTGGATAGTGACCTGTGCTTGCACACAGGCTTCCTGGTGGCAGCAGCAGCAGCCTTAGCATCTCATGCCCGTCTCTGGTGTCCGTGCTGATAGCTGTGGCTCACACTCGTCTCTGGAGCTCATTTAGGTGGTGCTCTGAATACCCTCTCCTCGTGCAACCCAAAACAATGTTCTCTGCCTCTTAGACAAGTCCAGACTTTTTCATGGACTCCCTCCCGGCTAGCCGTGGTGCACTAACCCCTTCAGTCTGTGTTCACGCCACCAGTCCTCTCCCTGTGCTCCGACCGAAGCCCGAGCCTCAGCTCCCAGCCCCCGCCTGCCCCGGCAGGTGAGCAGACGAGCCTCTCAAGCTGGTGAGTGCCGGTCGGCACCGATCCTCTGTGAGGGAATCTCTCCACTTTGCCCTCCATACCCCTGTTGCTTCACTCTCCTCCACAGCTCCGAAGCTTCCAGCCCTCCACCACCCACAGTCTCTGCCTGCGAAGAGGCTTCTAGTGTGTGGAAACATTTCCTCCCACTGGTGAAGGTCCCATCCCTATTCTTTTGTCTCTGTTTTTTTTTTCTTTTTCCCTTTTGTCCTATCCAGGTACATGGGGAGTTTTTGCCTTTTGGGAGGTCTGAGGTCTTCTGCCAGCGTTCAGTAGGTGTTCTGTAGGAGTTGTTCCACGTGTAAATGTATTTTTGATGTATTTGTGGGGAGGAAGGTGATCTCCACTTCTTACTCCTCCACAATCTTGAAGGTCCCCTTGGGTCCTGTGAAAAAAAGCAAAACTTATTTTCTTTTGATCGTTTTATGACTGACTGCTCTTTGACTGACACTATGCCCTGGAACAAACTGATAAAATGTACCTTCTGAACTTCAACAAATCGCACTTCATTAGTACTAAATACACTGCTGGGCTTGCAAAGCACAGTCTATGTGGCAACACCTCTGCCCACTGCCCCTCTGCATATGAAAAGGATATTAGATGAAGAAACTTCTTCCTGGGAGATAAAGGTTCTGGATTTTAATAATGTCCTTCCACATTCATCCCTGTGGCATGGTTTTGTAACAGAGAACACACCTGATTCCATATAGGATCTATCCCTTTAGCTCTAACCCTTGTGCTCTGTTGCTTGTGCTTAGCCATGTTGTCTCTGCACCTCTGTAAAATACCTGTTGCTTATAGCATGAAATATACATGGTAGCCTGTTTTCAAGTTTAAATTTCTAACAGTTTTCCACTCATATAAAGACAAAAAGTTCCAGGACAGAAAGTAACAATTTTCTTGTTGGAGGTTTATAGGAACGTTGTGACCATAGCTACATGGACAACCACAAGAACAAAGGATTCCTGCACCAAGACACCCTCTTCCATTTAGTATTAAAGAATCCTGAATTTTAACTGAGGTAAGATGATTCTTTAGGACACTAGTCCACCATCTTCTTTGTCTGCTGGCTTTCTGAATAAAGTCACTATTCCTTGCCCCAGTGCTTTATCTCTCAATTTATTGGCCTATCTGTGATGCCTTGAGCAGTACAAGCTTGGACTCTGTAACTGTTTCTGTCATAGGACTTCATGTTCCCTCACACACCCTTTAAAACAGAGACTGTTTTAGTTGTCAGTCTGAATGCCACTGGTCCAGAGAACTGTCCAAATTCCATAATTTGAAGCAAAGCAGGGCAAAGACCAAAGATGCCAAGGCACAACTTGCACTCTCTCTGCCTGCAAGAAAGGGTCCTTGCACATCCCTGGGCTGTGGAAAATGCAGTGGAATGTGGGCATGGCTTCAGCCTGTCTGCTGACATCCTTAGCAGCTGCCCACAAAGGGGCGGATCCCCTGCTATGGGGTGAGAGGAGAAAACAGCTGTACCAGAGTGTCAGGGAGCTACGAATGCAGGAGCTCAGAGGAGCTTACTGTCTTAGATTAGCAGGAGGTGCAAACTCATCAACAACTGTTTGATTTAATAACTTCCATATGTTTTCTCAATTTTCTCTCCTGTTCTTTCTCTCCTCCCACAGTATTAGGTTAGCCTCCTTCTTAGAAAAAGTGCGACCATCAACAAGAAGAAAGGTAATACTGAGATCAGAAATTGCATAGTTACTAAAATTTTCATGTTTGAATTATATTACAAAATTACCATCTAGTACTAAATTTACCACAAAAGATGAGGTATGTTAGTTGGCAACTTAAAAATGTTCCCACAGCTATCAAGCCATACAGTCCTACTATATGTTGTTGATATCACTTATTAACAAAAAGAAAAATATTTTATGTTTATACACAGTTCATACCTGATTCATAGGTCACTGTATGGTTCTCCAATCCAGAACTACAGGTTTTTTTTTTTAATATTACCTGCAAGCTACTCCATACTGATTTAATTACAATCATGGGTTTGAGGTCCATAGTGGTTTATTTTTTCCCTCTTTTTTGTTTGTTTTACAGCTTTCCGGATGATTCTAATATGTAAACATCGTGAGAACTACTGTTCTCACATGGGACTTCTCGTAATTTCATGTGAATATGAATTTCCAGGGAGTTTTGTTAAAACTGCAAGTT
Organism: Lagenorhynchus albirostris; assembly: GCF_949774975.1. Classification (NCBI taxonomy): domain Eukaryota; kingdom Metazoa; phylum Chordata; class Mammalia; order Artiodactyla; family Delphinidae; genus Lagenorhynchus; species Lagenorhynchus albirostris. The sequence goes on along the minus strand of NC_083106.1, from coordinate 84,581,968 downwards.
CTGTTTCCATAGGTCTATTTGGGGCATGAGATTGTGCCTTCCTAACAAGCGTCCTGGTGATGCTGATGTTGCTGATTCAAAAGTACACTTTTAATAGATGACTCCACAGCACATTTTAAATAAAGAACTAGAATTTTCTATTTTGAGAAATTTTATTTAAATTCAATTTTGAAATACCTGTGCCTTGTATTTATATGTGCGTATATGAGTGAAAAAGAGTGAGATGGAGAAAGTAGAGATCGTGCATTGAAAATTTACTGGCTTTCATACACATCAATTTGCTTTTAAATCTATTTCCATGGATAAGCAAATTGTCATCTCTTAATTCTCTACATTTCTCTCATGTTTATGCTTACATTTTCTTTCTTATTTGTAATTTTTCAACCTGGTGAATTCATGATATTTTTATTGATTAGGTTATCTAATGACATAGCTATGTTATTATACTTTTAATAATTTATTGTGGTTCTTTGTAAAATATTCACTTTACTGTTTTATTATTGATATTTTACTAACAATAATTTCTTATTTTATATTTCATTACATTATATCTCTTTTTCTCCTTACACTTTTATTATTTTCTATCATTTTTATTCAATACATAATTATTTTGTATTTTTTGTGTTTAGAATTATATCATTAAACCTTTAAATGTAAGTCTTTGGCTATTTTATAATATTTATGTTTTGGAGATTCATCTTTTTGATACAGTAATTGAACATTCTTTTCCACCATTGTGTAATATTCCATTGTTTGAACATACAGTAAATTATTTATACATATTACTATTTGAGAACATTTGTGTTGTTTCCAGTTATGAGCTATTAGAAACAGTGCTGCTTTGAATATTCTTGAATATATTTTCTAGTGTATAAGTGCACATAAATCACTGTAGTGTATACCAAAATATCTATATCATAAGTAAGTACAGCTTTTATTTTACAAAATAATGATTTATTTCTGAAAATATTTTTATCAGTTTGTAATACCACAAGCATTTGCCTTGCTCCACACTTTGCTGAAAACTGATGGAGTTAGAAGTAACTTTAGGCATTGGGGAAGATATGGTTTCTAATCAGAATTTTTTGTTGCCTATGAATATAAGCATATTTTCACATACATAATTTCAATTTGAATAAGTATTTTAGCAAACTGTCTCAATCCTTGACTGTTTTTCTTCTGCAAACTCCTCAGTTTCACAGAGTCTTTCCTAATTTTTTTTGTCTATAAGTCCTTTGATGTCTGTAATGGTTGTTAATATAAACTCACATTTTTGTGGCTTATTTTGTAATATTGTTAGTGGTGTCATTTGAAGGATTCAAATCCCCAAATTAATTTTCACTATTAAAATTTTGTAGAGGTGGAGAACCCAGAGGATATGCAATGAACAGGAGGACCTAGGAAAGAGACACATCCAGTTTGAAAGATAAATAAAAGCATGTGAGCACAGGAGGTTGGCGTAGGAAGCAAGCAAGAGGTTTATATATACTGACAGTAGATCAAATTCAGTACTTAGGTTTCAAGTATATCTACCTTCTAAACACATTTATACATGTGTGTCTAGCCCATTAAAAAGAACTAGGAATAGGATAAAAGACCCAAATCATACAATTAAATGTTTATATGATTTTGTTGTCCATAATGTCAAGCTCTCATTTATTCACCGTTTGGAAATCATTCAACTTGTGACACAGATCCAGGGTACACAGTGACTGTCTTCATAAAGCTCACAGAAAAACAAATAATTTGATCTAAATATGATAAATCTTTTACAGAAATAATCTAAATGGGTAAAGAGAGGAACATATAACCTAGCCACATTGGGTGGTTTGGCATATTGGGGAAAATTTCCTGCAAGAAATGTTAGTTAGGTGAATCTAGTGGACTGACCATGATTTCCTAGTGTTACATGCTAGCAGAAATCAGAAATGTGTGATTAATTGAAATACCCTGAGAAAACAATAGGTGCAGACAAAAGAATATCCGAATGAACATGGTAAGATAAAGCAAACTTAAATAGCATGAAGTAAAACACAAAAGGGTCTTTTGTGGTATTTTAATTCTTTATTACTCAGAATAAATTGTAGTTAGTTTGCTTTTAAGAAAAATAAGCAATATAGAATGGAAAAGGAGAAATAAGCAATAATAGAATGGAGAGGAAGAAGTAACATGAAGAAAAATTTTAAAAATACAGTAGCAGTGCTTTTGACCAGTGGGATGAGGAACAGTGAGCGAAAGGGAATACCTCATTCCCTCAAGGAAGGAAATCTTTAGTGTGATACCCAGATTTCAGGTATGAATGGCTAGACTGTTTTAGAAACTTAGGAGAACAGAAGATGACACAGAATGGAGCCAAAGGAGAGATGGAAATTGAACGTTAATGTGTATACTTTCAGATAGGTATGAGACACCAAAGTTAAAATCCTTAAGTACTCAAGAAAGTGACTTGATGGCATCATCATTTCTATGATAATTTAAAATATTGATATTAATGACACAGCCAAACAAGATTTAGAGGAGTAAGAAATGTGTGGTTTGGTAAAGCCAACTCTAAGGATGAAACTTGAGAAAGCAAACTTTCTGTGGGCAGGCCAGGAAAAAAAGAGCCTTAAAAAAGGAGAGAGAGGGACTTCCCTGGCAGTCCAGCAGTTAAGACTTCACCTTCCAATGCAGTAGGTGCAGGTTCAATCCCTGGTCAGGGAGCTAGGATCCCACATACCCCATGGCCACAAAACCAAAACATAAAACAGAAGCAATATTATAACAAATTCAATAAAGACTTTATAAATGGTCCATGTCAAAAAAAAAGGAGAGAAAGAAGAGAAACTTTTATTTATTTTTTTTCAAATTGAATTTTTATTCCAAAGACTACAATGGGTAGAAAGACAATAGACAAAACTGAAAACAATTTGTTTAACTGGAAACTAGAAATAGTTGATTAGCAGGAGAGCAAACAGTGGGTGACAGTGGGTGCCTTGGCACTCTGATAAGTTATAACCAAGAAAGCATAAAAACAACAAATTTCCTTCTGATACACAATATGGATTACAGCATTTACAGCAAATAACAGAAAGAAAGGAAGAAAGGAAAGGAAAAATACCCACAGAATTCCAAAATTCAGAAATTAACATTCACTTAACAACACAGTGGTGAAGAATTTTGGTAGCAAAATTTTCACAATTCTTAAAATGGGAATTTTCAAAAGTACTTCTTTAAGTTTAAAAGCTAAAAAAAAACTGAAGAGGGAGTAAGTGTTGGAGAAAAACAAAACTTTTTATCTTAGAATCAAAGGGAAGTGAGTTTCAAAATGCAGGAGGTGCAGGATAATGCCACAGAAAGAAAAATTGAGTAAGTTAAGTTCTAAGATGTGTCTCACAAATTTATTCTCAAAATAATTATTAGTGATCTAGGGGATTATAGTGTGTTTGGCAAATCACTATCAAAAGCACAGACAAAGGAAGAGTAAATGAGAAGTTAGAGTGAAAAGTAGAAGTATAATCTGCTATTTCCACTAAGAGTAGATTGAAAGTTAAGGAAAGACTGGAAAGAAAAATGGTTTTAAATGAAGGATACAAGTCTTACTTCAAAAGTGAAAAAAACAGAAGTAAAATTATCATCCAATGTCTAGTGAAATGTCAAATAAGTATAAAAACTTTGCAACATAACATAAGCTGATTTTTTTAAAATCAAGAAACATGTTTATGAGTATTAAAATAAAAATGGCATATGTTGGTAGGTTGAGACCAGTTTATGGAGGGCAATGGAAATCCATAAGAGATAAGACCTGACCTCTTATTTATTGTTTTTGAAAAGTTTGAGGATGGAATTTACTCACAACTTTCCAGACATGAATACCATTTTGGGGGGGAAATGTTCAAAAATGTTATATAAGGAAGGAATTAAGATGGCAGAATAGGAACACCCTGAGCTCACCTCCACCCACAAACACATCAAAAGTGCAATTACGTATAGGGCAACTCTTGCTGAGAGCAACATGAAGACTAGCAGAAGGGCTCTTTTACAACCAAGGGTGTAAAGAAAGGCCTACACGGAGTCTGGCAGAAGTGATCTAGTTGGGACCCAAACCTCCATCTGCTGACCCAGAAAAGGAGGGGCATATCACAGGGATGGGGATCCTACCCAAGCAGTGAGGAGTTTGAACCCCATATTACACATCCCAGCCCTGGGTTTTGGAACTAGTATGATGAGCACTCTTAGTTAGTTTGAAAGCCAATGGAGCTTACCAGAGAACTGAAAGAGATCAAAATTCCACTCTGAAATAGTATGCACACAGACTTGCTTGTTCCCAGTCCCAGTGTAGACTTAGCAGATTTAAAACTGCCTGGGGCTCTGGACAGCTTGCCAGGACAACATCAGCATCCCTCAAGCCCTTCAGCCTGCACTGGGCTCCTGATCCAGCCCCTTTGGTTCCAGCACTGCTACCCACTAAAGGAGATTGTCATCACTCTTTCATGTGTGCACATGCACACCAGGGAAAAAGCAGAGTCATATCAGAAGTGTTTCTCCAACATCTCAGACCCCAACTTCAACTCTAACCAAGGTGGAGACTGCCATTGCCATTGAATGAACACATGTGCACACTGGGGAAAATGCAGAGCCAGCTCAGAAGCACATTTTCAAGCCCTTAGGACCTAAACCCACCCCAAACCAAGGCAGAGACTATTGTCATGCAGGAGAGAAGCACAAATCCCTCAGGTCTCCTGCTCAAGCCCCATCAACCTGATATGGAATGACAACCATTGAGCCTGGGAAAATCCCTAGCTCACACCTGACTCTGGCTCTAGATACTCCCACTGCAGTGGTACTTTCAACCAAGAAGATGGTTGACAGTACACCCCTGCAGAAGACAAAGTCCATGCTCACTTCAGATGCAGTTCTCCTACCAAAGCCACTGAGCACATGCAGACTGCATATGGACACTTGCACACAAGGACACCCTTTCAAGACTAGGATAGGTAATTCTTTCACCTAATTTCATAGGGACAAACAGAGAAAGTCAAATAAAATAAAACAAGAAGACAGAGGAATGGGTTTCAAATGAAAGAATAAGACAAAACCCCAGGGAAAGAAATCCTAATGAAATAAAGATAATTTACCTGAAAAGAGTTCAAAGCAATAGTAATAAAAATGACTATTGAACATGGAGAAGAATGGAGGAACATAATGAGAACTTCAAAAAAACTAAAAAAACATAAAAAAGAACCAATCGGAGCTGAAAAATAAAATAACTGAAATGAAACATACACTAGAAGGAATTAACAGAAGACTAAGTAATACAGAATAATGTACAAACCACCTGAAAAATAGAATTATGGAAATCACCAAATCAGAATAGCAAAAAGAAAAAAAAAAGTAATAGGAATGGTTTCAGACATTTGTAGAATAACATCAAGTGCACTAACATTCTAGGGATTCCAGAAGAAGAAAGAGAGAAAGAAACTGTAATGTCTTTGATGAAATTATGGGTGAAAATTTCCCTAATCTGAATAAGGAAACAAATACTTAGGTTCTCAAACAGGGGGTCTCAAACAAGATGAGCCCAAAGAGACCCACACCAAGATATATCATAATTAAAATGTCAAAAATTAAGATAAAGAGAGTTTAAAGGTAGCTAGAGAAAAACTAAGAGTCTCATACAAGGGAACCTCTATAAGGCTACTAGATGATTTTTTTTAGCAGAAAATTTACAGTCCAGAAGGAAATGACATTATATATTTAAAGTAATGAAAGGGAAAGACCTACAACCAAGGATATGCTACACAACAACGTTATCATTTAGAATTGAGGGAGAGATAAAGAGTTTTCCAAACAAGCAAAAACTGAACGAGTTTATCACCACTTACATGTCCTTAAAGGATTAAAGGGTCTTCTTTATGTAGAAAACAAAAAGCTATAAAAAGAAATAAGAAAATATATGACAGGAAATTTTTCACTAGTAAAGGCAAACATAGAAGAAAGACAGTGGATCAGCCACTTAAATAAGTGAATATAAAGGTTAAAAAACAAAATAGTAAAATCAACTATAGCTACAATAAACAGTTAAGTGTTGTACATGAAAATGTAAAATATAACATCATAAATATAAAATGGTGTATAAAGTAAAAAAAGTAGATCTTTTAGAATGTGTTTGAACTCAAATGACTATCAGTATAAAACAAGTAGATATAGTTATAAGTTAATATATATGAACATCATGTTAACAACAAATCAAAAACTAATATAAGTACACAGAAAACACAGAGAAAGGAACCTACACATAACTCTAAAGAAAGCCTTCATATCACAAAAGAAGAGACTAAAAGAAGAATAGAACTATGAAACAAACAGAAAAGAAGTAAGAAAATGGTAATAGGTACAGACCTATCAAGAATCACTTTAAATGTAAATGGACTAAATGTCCCAATCAACAGATATAGGGTGACTAATTGAATAAAAATAGCAAGACACATCTATATTAGGCCTGCAAGAGATTCAGTTCAGAGCTAAAGACACACACATGAAAGTGAGGGGAATGAAAAATTATTCCACAAAAATGGAAACAAAAAGTAAGCTGGGGTAACAATACTCATACCAGACAAAGTAAACTTTAAAACAAAGTCTACAATAAAAGACAAAGAAGGACATTTCATGATGAAGGGGTTAATCAAAGAAGAGGATATGCATTATAAATTTATATGCATCTAATACAGGAGCACCTAAATGTATAAAGCAAATATTAACAGACACAAAGGGAGAAATTGACAATAATACAATAAGAGTAGGGGACCACACTTACATCAATCAATAGATCATCAAGACAGAAAATCAATGAGGAAACAGTGGCTTAAATGACAGATTAGACCAGATAAACTTAATAGATACTTACAGATCAGCCCAAACAGCAGAATACACATTTTTCTCAAGTGTACATGGAACATTCTCTAGGATAGACCACAGGTTAGGCCACAAAAAAGTCTCAGCAAATTTAAGAAGATGAAAATTATGTCAAGCACATTTTCCAACATTATGGTATGAAACTAAATAGAAATCAATTACAAGAAGAAAACAGAAAAAAATTAAAAACTCACAAATATGCGAATACTAAATAATTTGGTACTAAAAAGCCAATGGTTAATGAGAAATTAAAGACAAAATTAAAAAACATACCTCAAGACAAATGCAAATAAAAACATAATTCAAATTTGAATTCCCTAGATTCAAAAATCTAGGGACAGAGCAAAAGCACTAGTAAAAGGGAAGTTTATACAAATACGGGCCTACTTCAGTGAACAAGAAAAATCTCAAATAAACAACCTAAATTTCATCTAAAGCAATTAGAAAAATAAGAACAGACAAAGCTCAAGGTCAGCAGAAGGAAGGAAACAATAAAGGTCAGAGTGGAAATAAGTAAAATAGAGACAAAAGAGAAAAGATTAATGAATCTAAAAGATGTTTTTCAAAGGTCAATAAAATTGATAAACCTTTATCCAGACTCATTAAGAAAAAAATGAGAGGACTAAAATAAACAAAATTAGAAATGAAAGGGAAGTTACAAACAATATCACAGAAATATGAACAATTATAAGAGAATACTATGAACAGTTATAAACCAAAAATTAGACAACCTAGAAGAAGGATTAATTCCTAGAAACATAAATCTTCCAAGACAAATCAGACAAAGACAAATATATTATATTGCTTATATGTGGAATGTAAAAATATCCTTCAAATGAACTTATTTACAAAATGGAAATTGAGTCACAGATGCAGAAAACAAACTTATGGTTACTAAGGCAGAAAGAGGGAGGATAAATTGGGAGATTGGGATTGACAAATACACACTACTTTACATAAAATAGATAACTAATATGGACCTACTGTATAGCACAGGCAACACTATTCAATACTCTATAATGATCTATATGGGAATAGAATCTAAAAAAGAGTGGATATATGTATATGTATAAGTGACTCACTTTGCTGTACAGAAGAAACTAACACAAGATTGTAAATCAACTCTACTCCAATAAAAAGTAATTTAAAAATCTGAACAGACATTACTAATATTGAAATTGAATGTGTAATCAAAAAATTCCAACAGACAAAAGTCCAGGACACAACTTCATAAAAAAAAATCTACCAAACATTTAAAGAAGAGCTTATACCTATTCTTCTCAAATTATTCCAAAATATTGAAGAGGAGGGAACCCTGTCAAAATCATTCTATGAGGCCAGCAACACCCTGATATCAAAACCAGACAAAGGCACCTCACACATACACAAAATTACAGGCCAATATCCCTGATAAAGAAAGATGTAAAATCCTCAACAAAATATTAGCAAACCAATTTGAAAAATACATTAAAAGAATCATACACCATGATCAAGTGGTATTTGTTCAATGGATGTAAGGATGGTTCAATATCCTCAAATCAATCAATGTGATACACCACGTTAACAAACTGAAGAATAAAAATCAGATGATCTCAATACATGCAGAAAAATCTTTTGATAAAATTTAATATCCATTCATGATGTTGGCTTTCAAGAAAGTTGGTATACGAAAAACATACTTCAGTGTAATAAAGGCAAGGAACATACTCTGACAAATACTCATCTAACTTCATACTTAATGGTGTATGGCTAAAAGCTTTCTTGTAAAATCAGGACTATGACCAGTATGTGCATTCTCCCCATTTCTACTTAACATAATATTGAAAATCCTGGACACAGCAATATGGGAAGAAAAATAAAATAAAAGACGTCCAAATTGAAAGCAACATGAAAATGGTCACTATTTGCTGATTATATGAAGAAAACCCTGAAGAATCCATTCAAAGACTATTAGAACTTACCAATGAATTCAGTAACATTACAAGATACTACATTAATATACAGAAATCTGTTGAGTTTCTACATCAATAATAAACTAGCAGAAAGAGAAATTCAAGAGTACAATCTTATTTACAATAGAAAAAGATAAAATATCTAGAAATAAATTTACTCAAAGAGGTGAAAGTTGTATAGTCTGAAAACTATAAGACATTGAAAACAGAAATTGAAGATAATGCAAAGAAATAGAATGATAGCCTATTCTATTCTGTTCTGTTCATGGATTGGAAGAATTAATACTTTTAAAATGTCTACCCTCCCCAAAGAAACCATAAGATTTAGTGTGATGCTTATCAAAATGCCCATGGCATTTTTCAGAGAGTAAGAACAAGTAATCCTAAACTTGTATCGTAATAGTAAAGACCACCTAATAACCAATGAAACCTTGAAGAAAAGAACAAAGTTGGAGATATCATATTCCCTCACTTCAGACTATACTACAAAACTACAGTAATCAAAACAGCATGGTACTGACAAAAACAGACACATAGACCAGTGGAACAGATTAAAAGAGACCAGAAATAAACGTACACACTATGGTCAATTAACCTATGACAAAGGAGAAAAGACAGTCTCTTCAGTAAGTGATGTTGGGAAAACTGGACAGCTATGCACAAAAGAACCAAACTGGACTACTTTCTCACACCACATATAGAAATAAACTCAAAATGGTTTAAAAACCTAACTGTGAGACCTGAAACTATAAAACCCCTAGAAGCAAACACAGGCAATATGCTGTTTGACATGTCTTACCAATATTTTTTTTGGTCTTGTCTCCTCAGGTAAGATGAACAAAAGCAAAAATAAACAAATGGGACCTAATCAAACTTAAAAGCTTTTGCACAGTGATGGAAACCAACAACAACAACAAAAAAAAGAAAAATATCCCACTGAATGAAAGAAGATATTTGCAAATGATATGTCTTGTAGGTTAATATCCAAACCACAACAAAATAAGTCATACAACTCAATATCAAAAATCCAAACAACTAGATTAAAAAAATGGGCTGAAGACCTGAATAGGCATTTTTCCAAAGAAGTCATAAAGATTGCCAACATACACATGAAAAGATTCTCAACATTGCTAATCATTAGGGAAGTGCACATCAAAACTGCAATAAAGTATCACCTCACATGTATCAGGATGACTATCATCGAAAAGACAAGAAATAACAAGTGTTCATGAGGACCTGGAGAAAAGGGTAGTTGTGCAGTTTTGGTGTGAATGTAAATTGGTACAACTATGATTGAAAACAAAATGGAGTTTCCTCAAAGGTTTAAAAATAGAACTGCTATATGATCCAGAATTTCAATTCTGGAGATTTACCAGAAAACACTAATTTGAAAAGATATATGTACCCTAGTGTTAATAACTGCAAAATTTACATTAGCCAAGATGTGGAAACAACCTACGTGTCCGTCAAAAGATGAATGGAAGAAGAAAAGGAAATAAAAGGAATCCAAATCCGAAAAGAAGAAGTAAAGCTGTCACTGTTTGCAGATGACATGATACTATACATAGAGAATCCTAAAGATGTTACCAGAAAACTACTAGAGCTAATCAATGAATTTGGTAAAGTAGCAGGATACAAAATTAATGCACAGAAATCTCTGGCATTCCTATATACTAATGATGAAAAATCTGAAATGGAAATCAAGAAAACACTCCCATTTACCATTGCAACAAAAAGAATAAAATATCTAGGGATAAACCTACCTAAGGAGACAAAAGACCTGTATGCAGAAAATTATAAGACACTGATGAAAGAAATTAAAGATGATACAAATAGATGGAGAGATATACCATGTTCTTGGATTGGAAGAATCAACATTGTGAAAATGACTCTACTACTCAAAGCAATCTACAGAATCAATGCAATCCCTATCAAACTACCACTGGCATTTTTCACAGAACTAGAACAAAAAATTTTGCAATTCGTATGGAAACACAAAAGACTCCGAATAGCCAAAGCAATCTTGAGAACGAAAAAAGGAGCTGGAGGAATCAGGTTTCATGACTTTGGACTATACTATAAAGCTACAGTAATCAAGACAGTATGGTACTGGCACAAAAACAGAAAGATAGATCAATGGAACAGGATAGAAAGCCCAGAGATAAACCCATGCACATATGGTTACCTTACCTTTGATAAAGTTGGCAGGAATGTACAGTGGAGAAAGGACAGCCTCTTCAATAAGTGGTGCTGGGAAAACTGGACAGATACATGTAAAAGTATGAGATTAGATCACTCCCTAACACCATACACAAAAATAAGCTCAAAATGGATTAAAGACCTAAATGTAAGGCCAGAAACTATCAAACTCTTAGAGGAAAACATAGGCAGAACACTCTAGGACATAAATCACAGCAAGATCCTTTCTGACCCACCTCCTAGAGTAATGGAAATAAAAACAAAAATAAACAAATGGGACCTAATGAAACTTCAAAACTTTTGCACAGCAAAGGAAACCATAAACAAGACCAAAAGACAACCCTCAGAATGGGAGAAAATATTTGCAAATGAAGCAACTGACAAAGGATTAATCTCCAGAATTTACAAGCAGCGCATGCAGCTCAATAACAAAAAAAACAAACAACCCAATCCAAAAATGGGCAGAAGACCTAAATAGACATTTCTCCAAAGAAGATATACAGACTGCCAACAAACACATGAAAGAATGCTCAATATCATTAATCATTAGATAAATGCAAATCAAAACTACAATGAGATATCATCTCACACCAGTCAGAATGGCCATCATCAAAAAATCTAGAAACAATAAATACTGGAGAGGGTGTGGAGAAAAGGGAACACTCTTGCACTGCTGGTGGGAATGTGAATTGGTACAGCCACTATGGAGAACAGTATGGAGGTTCCTTAAGAACTACAAATAGAACTATCATATGACCCAGCCATCCCACTACTGGGCATATACCCTGAGAAAACCAAAATCCAAAAAGAGTCATGTACCAAAATGTTCATTGCAGCTCTATTTACAATAGCCCGGAGATGGAAACAACCTAAATGCCCATCATTGGATGAATGGATAAAGAAGATGTGGCACATATATACAATGGAATATTACTCAGCCATAAAAAGAAATGAAATTGAGCTATTTGTAATGAGGTGGATAGACCTAGAGTCTGTCATACAGAGTGAAGTAAGTCAGAAAGGAAAAGACAAATACCATATGCTAACACATATATATGGAATTTAAGAAGAAAAAAAATGTCATGAAGAACCCAGGGGTAAGACAGGAATAAAGACACAGACCTACTGGAGAACAGACTTGAGGATATGGGGAGGGGGAAGGGTGATCTGTGACAGGGAGAGAGAGTCATGGACATATACGCAGTAACAAATGTAAGGTAGATAGCTAGTGGGAAGCAGCCGAATGGCACAGGGATATCGGCTTGGTGCTTTGTGACCACCTGGAGGGGTGGGATAGGGAGGGTGGGAGGGAGGGAGACACAAGAGGGAAGAGATATGGGAACATATGTATATGTATAACTGATTCACTTTGTTATAAAGCAGAAACTAACACACCATTGTAAAGCAATTATACTCCAATAAAGATGTTAAAAAAAAAAGATGAATGGATAAAGAAGATGTGGTATATATACAACGGAATATTACTCAGCCATGAAAAAGAATGATACCTTGCCATTTATGATAACATGGATGGACCTGGAGGATATAATGCTAGTGAAATAACTCAGACAGAGAAATACAAAACCTTTATGTAATCAATTATATGTGGAACCTAAAAAATAAAACAAACGAATATAACAAAACATAAACAGACTCACATATAACAGAGAAGAAACTAGTGGTTACCAGATCGAAGAGGGGTCCGGGGTGGGCCAAATAGGTGAAGGGGATTTAGAGGTACAAACTTCTAGGTATAAACTAAATAAATTATAAAGATGTAACATATAGCACAGGGACTATATCCATTACTTTATAATAACTATATGGAATGTAATTTATAATAACGTGGAATCTATGTTGTATACCTGAAACTAATATAATATTGTAAGTCAACTATACTTCAATGGCATAAAAATGTATAGGCTATAATCTTCTAAATCTTATTCCAGTATTTTTAATATCATTGTCCAACAATTTACCTGCATTCATTCTGAGTGTTTTATCAGCAAAGTTGTGCACCAAATGTAAAACAGAATTAATCAAGCTTTTTGTATGGCCACTAACCACTTATAAATTACTTCACATTTTCTGACAATGTGAAAATTACCCTTGATTTTACTTTATCAACTCATGATCAAGGAATAAACAGAAAAAAAATATTAATCTAATAGTAGTCTCTTATTTTCACTTAGGAGACTTTAGAAGACATTTTATGTATTGGGATGTAAATACTTTTTTTTTTAATTTTAATTCTCCTTTTCCTAGAAGGACATATATGTTGGAAAATTACTAAACTATACACATTTATAAATTATAAATTATTATTAAATTATTGTATTTTTGTTTTTAAAAGTTTTAGCAATATGCAAATTATTCTATACATAAAACAATCAACTGTAAGTATTAGATTATGCTTGTTTTGTCTTTTCCTTCCAATAGCCAAGAGGATTTAAACAGTTCTTTATACTAGTTACTTATAGAAGGGAAGCCTTTGCTATTCTGTCCATGTGGAGTGCAAAACACCATTGAAAGAACATAGCAACTTCTGAAGCATTCTGGTTAAATTTTAAAAGTAGTGAAAGTATAATTGTAAGAATGTTTTTGTTGTTGTTCAAAGAAGAGTAAATTTTTAGTAATTAAATACAAGCTTTAAGTGTTCTTTGCAGTTATTTACAATTTTTGTGTTTGACAGTACTTGGTCAGATGGACTGGGGTTGTCCCAAACAGCACATGAACATAAAATATGAAGTGCATTGTAGATGACCCTGAATAGGTAAATGACAAAAACATCTCCAGACCTGATTCAGACCAGTAACCATCCCCAAGATTAAATTAATAAATGTTTGTTTTTCTGTACTTTTCAAAGATGTATTTTTTAATTTTATGAAATCATGTAAGTTCATCATCTAATTTAAACCTCTCTTAGTCCATACAGTCTGCATTAACAAAACTGTCAAGGACGGGGTGGCTTCAACAACAAACATATTTTTTTTTAATAGATCTTTATTGGAGTATAAATGCTTCACAATATGTGTTAGTTTCTGTTGTACACCAAAGTGAATCAGCCATATGCTGATGTCCCTATATCACCTGCCTCTTGCGTCTCCCTCCTACCCTCCCTATCCCACCCCTTTAGGTGGTCACAAAGCATCAAGCTGATCTCCCTGTGCTATGCGGCTGCTTCCTACTAGCTAAACTATTTTACATTTGGTAGTGTATATATGTCAATGCTACTCTCACTTTGCCCCAGCTTCCCCCTCCCACCCTGTGTCCTCAAGTTTCTAACACTTCTAGAGGCTGGGAAGTCCAAGATCAAGGCACCAGCAGATTTGTGAGAGTCTGCTTCCAGGTTTGTGGATGGCTGTGCTCTTGCTGTATCCTTACATGGTGGAGAGCAAAAGAAGCAACCTCTCTCTAGGCTGTTATAAGGGTGCTAATCCCATTCATGAGAGCTGATTCTAATGATCTCCCAAAGGTCTTAGTTTTTGATACCATTATATTGGAGGTTAGGGTTTCAACATGTAAATATTGGAGAACACAAGTATTCAGTCTATAACAAAACCATTAATTTTCTTTTAAATTTTGTAATACAAAATTTTAAAATCATTAAAGAGAGGTGAACTCAAAATACCCAACTCGATTTTATGAGTTAATATTACTGAAGAAAACAGCACTTCTAACATACTGGTCTCTCGTTGTCTCTGGCTGTTTGAGTGTGTCACTCCTTACAGAAACACAATAAACATGTGAAACCATGGGTAATCCATTTCACCTGTAAATTGCCTTCACTAATCAAGATCATTTTAATTGTTGCTACAAAAGACTTGCATATCCTCCAAGCAGCACATAGCCTAAACAATGAGAGGTTTTCCCAAGTTGTTTTTCAGGAACTTGGAGTCAGTTGGGTTAGTTTGAGGTGAGCTCGTTAAGACTAGATAGGACCGCCACTGACCCTCCAGCTGGCCATGTGAGAGCATCTAGTCAGTGGCCTTTGAAGTCAGAGGGCCAAAAACTCCACCCTCATCTTGTGCTGTTTCCATTTTTGGACATGCCTGCACAGAATGACAATTACCACACCTTTCTCTAGTCACATTTCCCCTCCCTCCTCAGGCTTCCCGCACTTCAGACCATCCTGCTTCTTTATTCTTTATCCCATAAATACTTCAACTCCTTGCCTTT
Organism: Lagenorhynchus albirostris; assembly: GCF_949774975.1. NCBI lineage: Eukaryota > Metazoa > Chordata > Mammalia > Artiodactyla > Delphinidae > Lagenorhynchus > Lagenorhynchus albirostris. The sequence continues at coordinate 84,566,744 of NC_083106.1, read as the reverse complement.
GGGGAGGTGAATCTGAGATTTATTCTGCTGTCTCCTTGCTTGGCTGCCTTGTGAATAAGCCCTCCCTTTACTGCAAACCTCAGGGTCTCAGCATTTTATATTGCTACCTGTCAGACAAAACAAACCTGGTTTGGTAACATATGTAAGAATAACTGGAAGGGGTTATATGCACAGGCCACCGGGAACAAAGCTACAATGGGGACCCAGTTTCTTCTAAGGACACCACTCAGTGCCACTGCATAGTTACTAATCCAGGATGCCTGTTTCCATCAGCTCAAGACTCAATATAGCTTATGTTTAAAATACATCAGTACCAAATTTAAAACTTCAGATAGTGAAAATCAGTACAGGGTAAAATAGTTCTCTTTGTCTTTCAAATAATTGTGTTCCATTTTCACAGGGGATTTCCATTTTGAATTGACTTAATGTGTATCTTTAGAAGATAGCTTTTTTTCCCCCAAATTCTTATTTTCTAGTTATATATGTGACCATTGAGTAAATTTTTCTATCCAGATGTTGACCTGGAACAAGTAGACTGCCAGATTTTTCTCCAGCAGAAATTTTTTTTTTTTTTTCAGAATTAGCTGAGAATTGCAATTCAGGATCTGCGACTGTGGTGAGCCACATGTAAGTACCTGCGTGGCAAGCAAAGAACACTTTTGTAGAGGGAGAAAGGAAGTTGGGAGGGCTAAAGTAAACAAAATGCCTATGGTTTTCCATGTCCTTGGAAGGAAAGAAGAGTCTTTTTCCTTCCTCTTTGTCTCTGCTATCCTCACAGGGTGTGAGAGCTCCCATTTCTGGTCTCCAAATTTTATTTAAGAGATTTCTATTTATTATTTTTTTTACACAGATAAACAGAACAAAACAAAAAAGGCTTGCAGATAGAAACATCCGTAGTCTTTTTACAACCCCAATCAATATTTTAAAAACAGTGTCTAAAAAGTCTGTGTGTCAGAGTTCCATTTAAATTGTCTTAATTTTAAATTGGTGGTATTTTTCATTCTTTTACTGGTTTGATTTTTAGTGTGACACCTATTGTAGTGGTGCCCAGAGTACATTGCTATACTTTAAGTAATTTGTGAATTATTATATCTCAGAGTGAGAATTTTTTTTACAAAGAATATAATAGATGCAGCTGTACATCTCCTATAAGTAATTGTTGCTGCATTATGGAACCGTGAAATTTTAAAAGAAGTCTTGTTGCCATTTTAGACCTAGATCCATGTGTCTTCTTTGATTCTCTGGCCATAAATGTAAAACATGTTTCTATCTGTCCTCAGATACGTTACTGGCTTTGCTTTTTTAACTGTCACCCTCCTTGGTTTCTTTGAGATTAAGTTCATATTTCTTTTCAGTCTGTCTCAGTCCCATCCCTCCTTGAGATTACTGGAATTTCACATCCACGTAATATAACCATGATCTGGTTTCAACTCCATAAGACACGATTCTGTTTTAATCTTTGCTCTGTGAGAACGCTTTTCCTGTTCCTTCTCTTCTTTTGCCCCAGACTCCAACTCAGCATCTTAGCTCACTGTAGAATAGAGATACATCCTAATTTTAAATGTTGCACGTGGTAGTTTTATTTTTTTGCATGTGATTTTTAACCTGTCATTCTTTATTTTCAAGAACATTTGCATTAAAATTATGCCCTTCATTCTCAAATGCCCATCTGTTCCTTCTGTTTATTTCTAGACTTAAATAGTGAGTGACATCATTATAATTTCTATGGCAACCAACTGCTGACATTAAAAGATGATACAGCCTTCAGAGAGCATAAAAACAGCAGAAGCTTGTGAACTGTTAAAAAACAATGTTTTCTGTTCATGCAAATGTTTTTAATAAAAAAAGGAAGAAATAGCTGTAACTCTTTGAAGACATATATTCACTGAGATTCTAAAGTTCTGAGTCCAAGAAATTCTTTTATGTACTATAGTTTTTAAAATTTCAATGTTGATATTTTCCCAAGTTCTATAGAAGCACTTCATTTTTCTAATTTTGGAATGAGAAATCTTGAGAGAATAAAACAGTACTTATAAAAATGTAATTGTAAAATTATAATATAATTCATGGGTTTACTCAAATATCCTTTAAGTCTTAAAATCTAAGATGATACAGAGCTTTATAACTATATGCCTTTATAATTGTGCCAGATGTGTTAGAAGGAAGTATCAGGACTTAAGAGAGTAAAATAAGCTCTGAAATTGAAAGGGTAAAAATGTGAAAATACGTGATCTGAAATATTCTTAGTCAGTTATATGGTGTACTTATGTTATAGTCAAGGCTGTGTGTGTGTCTCTGTATAAGAGACAAAATATTACACAATATGATGGATAATGTAAATAAGAATGCTGGAAAACTGGAATGGAAGCTGTTTACCTGAAACAGATTACCAGATTTTTCTCCAGCAAAGATGGGTTTATTCAGGATCAGCATAGAATTGCAATTTGGGGTCTGCAAACTTGGCAAGCCATATGCATGACAAGGAAAGGAAAAGAAAGGTGGGAGGGCTATAATAAGCAAAGAGTTCATAGTTTTTCATTGGCAGAGTTCTTCTCAAGAAAGGAAAGAAGTCTTTCTTCTTTCTGTTGGGCTCTGTTTTCATTACAGGATATGAGATCCCCCTCTTCTGGCCTCCCAGTGCTATTTAATTGGGATTTCTGTTCATTAAGTTTTCTGCATTTTCCCCTTTTGATCAAGACCTTTCTCTGAAAGCATCATTGATCAAGATTCAGGTTCTCTATTTTCAGTGACATTTTGTACATCAATGTCAGGAAGACACTTTCCTGGGTGTTGTGTCTCACACTGGAGGGAGACAGTGCAGTCACAGACTGGAAACCTATCAAGATCATATTCAAGTAACAAGGTGGGACAGGAGGGAGGCACTTTTTATCTAATGTCCATATGTTATCAAAATCAAAGACATTGGAGAGCATATGAAAGCTTACATCATCATCAAAAGTTTGACAGAAAATTTCAAACAAGCCGGGTTCAGATATCTTGAGAAAGCTGTCATCAGATATCACCTGCTTCAATTCCAGGAAATTTTACTTTCAGGTCACCTGATGATGTGCATGTTCAGTCAGGTTTTGATACTTTCTTTAGGTGTGTCATAAGAATCTAAGAGTCTCTTCCTTGGAGTTTGGTGACACAAGGGTTGGTTAGCAGTACTTGATAGGGGCCTTTCCAGTGAGACAGAAAAGAGTTCTTCTGGAGGTGTCTTTTCCAATAGACAAAATATCCACGTTGCAAGGTGTGATTCCTAAGGTTTTCATCTCCCAAGAGCACACCGTGAAAATATTGCTCTACCAAACATGGATATTTTTAATAAAAACAATTATGCCTTTCCAATTTTAGAATATTTCTACTGTGATTAGTTGTGAGTCAAAAGAAGCAGGAAGCCAAGTGCATTGGGTGGCATGTACTATTTCAAAGGATAATAGTTTATGAGTTTCAAAAGGGGTGGAGCTGAGATTTAGAAGAGGTTAAAATTCTGTTTGAACTTTGCTGTGAGATGTGTTATGAATTTTGCCAACATCAGTTGGAGATTTTCTACATAAGGAAAATGGTAGCTGACTCAATAGGGACAAACGATCAGTGTTTCCAAAATCTGCTCTAGTACATTTAGAGAAGGAAAAACTAAGATGTCAAAGGGTCATTTAATTCACCTGGTGGATAATTTGATAACTAATGTTAATTTCTAGAATTATATTCCCCTTTTGAGAGACAAAATCCTGGCATGATTCTTCCCTAGAAAGTCTTAGCCTAATAAATGGGTAGGGCCAAAGGAACTAAGAAGAAATAGGTGTGTATCTCTCAAAGGTTTAACCAAAAAGGATTAGTTTCTGAGACAGGAACCTTTTGAAGTTTATTAGGGATCCCCTCTATTTGAACTGTTTACTACTCCAAGGCAGGGGCTGTTTTATAGTCCTGGGTTTGAGTACTAAGAGTGTGGCTCTGTTGTTAATTAGAACTGGGAGATATTCATCCCCAATCTGGAGAAATGTTTCTCCAAGCTGATTAGGAAGATTGGGAAGATCCTGTGGAGCTCCTCGGAGCCTTGTCATTGAGAACTGGGAGAACAATGGAAAAGCTGGTTAGAGGGCTGAAGGTTCCTAAAGTGCTTAAATTTGTAATAATCTCTTTTTCAATGTCTTGGCTCTTTGCAATAGTGGCAGAAACTAAGAAAATTTTTTGTTTCATTCAGAGGCCTTCATTTTCTGTAGTTAAAAATCATGTGTTTTGGAAGGGCTTCCCTGGTGGCGCAGTGGTTGGGAGCCCGCCTGCCGATGCAGGGGACGCGGGTTCGTGGTTCGTGCCCCGGTCCGAGTGGATCCCACGTGCCGCGGAGCGGCTGGGCCCGTGGGCCATGCCCGCTGAGCCTGCGCGTCCGGAGCCTGTGCTCCGCAACGGGAGAGGCCACGACAGTGAGAGGCCCGCGTAGCGCAAAAAAAAAGAAAAAAAAATCATGTGTTTTGGTAACCTGCCTTTGATGTGACGTCTAGAGTAGGAGAGACCTGGTTTGCCAGAATAACTATACCCAGAGAACACAAAATTTCCCTTTCCATCATCGTCCTTTTTACTAGAGGGAAAAGGTCCCAGTTCAGCTCATTAATAAATATACATGTAAAAGTTACTTGTGTGGAAGAACATCTGAAGGAAGACAAGAATTTTCTTTAAAAATAATCTGAAGTCAATTGTAATATTCCTGAATAAATTCATCAGATTTTTATGTGAAAGCCTGAATTTTATTCCAATCAAGTCTTTGGCAAAACCATAGAAATTGTTCAGTGAAGTCCCCTAGTGATTGCCTGAGCCTGCTCATATAAAAAGTTATTGGACTGTCTCCCTATTGTAATTCTAGAGACATTTCAGGATTTTCCCAATTAGCAATTTTCATCCAATGCTGGATCTGGCCTTCACTGAGAAGCATATGAATTAGCTGATATAAGTCAAAGACTCCACGTTGATATATTTGAATGATGATATTGCATTCCTCAGCATATCCATGAGAATCTGTTACTTTGGGAAAATCTTTGACTTCAGCTCACAGTTCAACTTTAGTGCAGGGAATATAAGACATTAAGGGTTTAGCCTCTGGATCTTCAGAGGCATCATTTGAAAGGAACAGGTTTCAGAGGAAAAGAGAGTAGGGATGGTTTCAGAGAAAAGGGGAAGTTTGGTTAGAGGATTAGTATGGGGAGATTGAGGGTATACGTAGATGTAGGCAGTGTAGAAGGGAAGAAGGAAGATGACATCAGAGGTGGAATCTGCCCAAGAGGAGACAAAGGAGAGAGACAAGATGGCATGCCAGGAGGGGCCTGAACAAAGAATCCAAGGAAGGGGAGCCTGAGCTTCAGGAACCATTTTGACTTTATTTAATTGTTTGTCTCAGTTAATTGTAAAATCTTATTTTGCAGAGAGGCAATTTTAGACTCTGATGATGTTGGGAAGCCTCAGAATACCAATTGAAATAAACATTCCACTCATGTCTGGAAGGTTTTGGGTTACTGTAGTCCAATTCAATTTTAAGGAAACTAAGTTTGAGGATTTGAAAAGTTCCCCATAATGGCCAATGATATTCTAAATTGTCTTTGGTCAGGTTGATCCATTTACTTAGAAATGCACATGAGGAAGGACTGTGGTTTTAAACATAAAATCAGTCAGGTGCAGTCCAGGAAGCAGACTGTAAAGTGATATTTTTGAGGTTAATCACCTAACCTCTACCTGGTAATAAAAAGGTCATCACAGCTAGAAAGTAGACACCATCTCTGGGATGATCTTGATGGGAAACTAGTAAAAGAGAAGGCATTGATGGGGGCAATACCAGTCATTTGAAAAGTTCAGAGGAACTCCCTACTGTGGGATTACAGAATTGGTTGGCTATTGCTGGGGTCAGTTAGTGTATTGGAGAAAGAGAATAAAGCCTGAGGGTGTAAGAAAAGCTAAGTCTTTGCAAATAATATAGATATATAAGTTACAGAGATCTAATGGCACAGCATAGTGGTTGTAGACAAAAATACTGTATTATAAACTTCAAAATTGCTAAGAGACTAGATCTTAATTGTTCCCACCACAAAGAGGAAATGTGGTATAAGTGATAGAAATGTTAACTAATGTTATGGTGGTAATCCTTCTTCAATGTATAAAAATATCAAATCAACACATTGTATACCTTAAACTTACACAATGTTATATGCCAATTTTAATCTCAACTTAATAAAAAAAGAGAGAGAGAGAAAAGCTAAGTCTGAAAGTAAGAGGGCCTCCTTGGCAATACATAAGGAGTCTCATCTCCTATGTGTTGCCAGAGGGCAGAAAAAAATGAATATAAGGTTAATAATTTAATTATAAGGGTAACAGAGCTCCAGAGGATGTGGAATTCTCAACTTCAGCAGCTGGCTATACTAAGATTGGGGCCATGATTAAGAAGAAATAAGACCCCAAGGAATGGCATGAGGAACTAGGTAACCTTAAATTCCCATATGTGAATCTTCTGGGTTGGCAGGAGTGCCCATTACTTCCTTTTAAAGCCTAGCATTTCCCTCTTGCTGCGAGATGTTACCATGACCAATGCCTTGCAGGAAAACAAGTACTTCACTCATGATCTACCCTACTTCCACTTCAGGCCATTAACATAATAGCCGGATTAACTCACCTCATATTCTGGCTAAGGAAGTGCTGGGCCTGTTACCAGAGAGAAGGGACTATGCTTCAAAGGAACCATAGGAACTAGCAAATATGTACGGAAGGAGTTGGGAGGACATGTGTGGGCCTGGATTCTGAGGTGCGGGACCATGGGAAGCGGAATGCAAGTTATATGAGGAAGAGTCTGTTGATACGGGATTACCTCCCTGAAATATGGGTGAACACTCTGGTATGGACCTCAAGAAACTGTGCCTACACACTACTAGAATGACCTGGGATGTTTGGGGAAAACTGATGACTAACACTAAGATAAAAAAGAGAGAGAGAGAGAGAAAAGCTTTGGTAAACAGTAAAAGAAAAGATCAAAATGTTAAGCAAAGGGGGTGGATATCCTAAGTAAGGTTTGTTCCCTGGATGCTGGGAGTGGTCTGTGGACACTATATCACAGCAGTAGGCACCATGCTGGAGAAAGATGCAATGACATCACACAGAAACTCAGTGTGGGTGTTCTCGGCAAGTCAGGGCTAAGAGGAGATGGTGCTGTTACAGAACTGCTGTCCCAAGTAGCAAAGGGGATGATCCCAGAATTTTAGAGGCTGTATGTTGCTGTTTAACTAAAGAAGCAAGGGAGTTGACGCTTAGCTATTGTAATACTGGGAAAATTAGATCGGTAAGATTACAATAGCAATTTCACATTTGGGAATATAGATTCAACACATTCTTCTGAGTGAGGTGGAAGGCTGCCAGCTCTTAGTGAGCCTAAGAGCAAGAAAGGACCCTGTAGCAGATCTAAGCCATTCAAATTATACCTATTAAAAATAGTTATTGGTGTGTTACTGTGTCCTGGAGGATAAAAAATTACCAGACTATGGGGCATCAAGTGAATATGAAGTTAGAACAGTCTGTGATGGCCTGGGTTCTGTCAATTCCACTAAGTCTGCTGCCCAATGTAAATCCATCTTAAGGTAGAAGTGGTATGCCAAGGATTAAAAATGAGAATGTTCCAAGTTCATAAAAAAGCTGCAGAAGTAGGTGACCTAGAACCCAGTGTCATTAAGCATTATTGCACCAGTGGATTTCCCTCAGCTCACACATGTGGGCAGATAAGGGAGTGGGTGTCACTTATGACCAATGGATTGAGGAGTAAATAAGCCACCTTTTGTTATGATATGGTTTGACTCAGTGATTGAAAACTGAAACTAGGAGTCTGCTGCACTAGAGTCTATCTGTGAGTGACCAGGAAACATAATGACTAGGGACAATGCACCCAGTGGCCAGATTGTTGGGTAATCTTCCTTGTTACCTGCTTTCTGTTAAAAGAGAAGTTCCCAGAGCTAAGGATATATTGCAGGTTCATGAATGGCTTGGCTTGTTGACTAGAGGCGAGTAGAAAGATTGTAACATTAGGGAAAAACTTTACTAGAGAAAAGGCCAGTATGGAGTACACATAAATGGACTTTACAAAATATCTTTGTATTATGTATTAATAAATATGTTATATGTTAATAAAGAACCATCATGGAAGAGGCACTAAGTAACCAATAAAACAGAATGACTCTACCACCCAACCTTCCTTACCAGTCTCCAGTACTTGCATGATGGCTGTTGGATTAGAGTGATCCTGGTAGCAGGGAAGTGGGCTACACATAGACCCTATGATTTGGGTCCTCATCAACAAGCCTATCTAGTTATTGCTGTTGCTGAATATCTGACCTGCCCACAACAAAGACCAATGCTGGGCACTTCCCTCAAGGAAACTAATCAGCCAGCTGGGCCCTGTAAACCCTAGTGTTGTGCCTGGATTCACACACATTCCTGGTACAGGTTAGCCTTTCCTTGCTCTCAGGACCTGAGCAAGCACCATCAGTGTTTACAAAGTGTTTGATACTTCTCATCAGACAAAGAAATCCAATTTAGAGCAAAGGAAATGGATGCACAGTAGAGAGGTCCACTGTTCATATCAAACACTGTGTCACCCAGAAGCTGCTGGTTCAGTAGTGTGGAGCATGGTCTCTGAAGGTGGAACTGAAGTGCTGACTTGGAGTTTGTACTGTGAGAATGGGGTGCCATCCTCCAGGATGCACTGTACATCCTAAGTCAACAGTTATTATAAGAACCAATAGGTAGAACACTTGGGTCTGGGAAGCTGGTGGTAAAAGTAGGAGTAGCCTTGCTTACCTTCACACCTAGCTACCTTCTTAAGGAACCCGTACTTTCCATGCCAACATTGTGAGTTTAGAGGTGCTCATTGTTAAAGAGAAATGACTTCACCCCAGGACATAGCAGTTGTTTTAATGACTTTAGTTTATGAATGCTGCTTGGTTAGTTCAGACTCCATGTGCCAAGAAACCACGAGGCAAGAAAAAGAATTAGTCTCCCGTCTGGGGAAATTGACCACAATTATCAACAGGAGGTTGTCCTACTGTTAAACCTTGGGTATGTGGAGGGAGATACTTGGCTCTTCAGGTGAACTTTTGGGGCATATCTTGGTATTTTTTGGCAGAAATTTGACAGTAAATGGACTATTGTATTTGCCATGCCCTGAAAAAGATATGTACCCAGAAACTTAGACCATGAGAAAAGAGGTTCTTGATCATCCCTTCACAAAGACACTAGCCTAGGTTAAGAAAAATTTCAAATAAGGGGCAACTGATATTGTAGATAGATATCAGTTAAGGCCTCTGGTCAAGTCACAATGGTGGGGTGGGGAGATAGGGGTTTGTAGTTCATCCAGTTAACTTTCCTAAAAGGTTTCTCAGGAAAGGAGACCAACTAGGGACTTCCCTGACATTCCAGTGATTAAGACTCCATGCTTCCACTGCAGGGGGCATGGGTTTGATCCCTGGTAGGGGAACTAAGATCACACATGCCTCAGGACATGGCCAAACATAAATAAATAAATAAAGAGAAAAATTCTAAGGAAAAAAATAACAGTAAAATAAAAAGAAGAAAAAAGAAAAAGAAAAGAAAAGGAGACCAACTAGAATCTTGTGGAGTTGTCTGAATATTTTATTATTAAATAAAAATTGATATGAGTGGAGCAAGGGTTAGGCTGATGAAAACATTCACACTGATCCATTCTTTAAGGATTGAAGCATCCATTCCTCCAGCTGCTGGGTGTGTTGAAGGCTGAGAGCTCACAGCTAAATTACTTTCCAAGAAATGCTACCTCCATCAAGTTCATAGGCCCTCCCAGGGGACACCCTAATTCCAATGACTGGCTTTTACAGTGTTATAAGCAATGAGACCCCTGTCGGATTGCAGGATAACTCTGAAGGGCAAGCCTAGCTCTAGGGCTCTCAATCACACTGGTTGAGTCCTTTGTACAATTGTATTCCAGTTTCATTCCTTCCTCTGCATAATCTTTCTTCCTTCACTCCCCCAAAGATATTGATTCCAAGGACATTCCCATCCTACATAGAATAAAACTCCAGCATTGCTGCGGTAGGCAGCCCAATGTAAGAAACATGTCTATGAAATTAAAGTCACTAGATAAGTATGTCATGATGTAACGTATTTTCTTTTACTTGAAGCAAGTGAGCACAAACTTAGCTAACTCCAAGAGATGTATTTTAGATGGAGATTCTTATATTGGATGAGGGTTTGAATTACAAGACTTGTAAATAATCTTCAAATCATAAATTGCTTTTCAGCATGTGTTGAAATAAGAATGACATCTTCCTGCAGGTTGAGAATATTCCCTCTTTTTCCCATCATTAAGCTTAAATCTACAAATCAAATAAATTGATATGTTAGCACCCCAAAAGTTAAAGAATTAGGTAATTTATAATCACATGGATTTTTAGGAAAAACATTATTGGCATTTAAAATAGAGATTTATATATTTTTAAAAATCCCTCTCTCTTCATATTGGTGCTATTATCAGCACTTTTCCTTCCTGGAATGGTCAAACTTCTATAAATATGGTTAACTGCTTGACTAAGAAAATAAACTTTGATGATGGTAATTTAAACTTCAGTTTACTTGATAGGGGAATTAATGAAAGGAAGTGAATCAGGACTTCACAGCCATGTGGCCATTTGCTGACTCAAATCTACTCTGTTTTACTTGTTCTTTCCAACCAAATGTTTTTTTGTTTCTCCCACATTGTGATAGACTTATGATTGAAAGAGCTATAATATATAACTCCAGATACATTCTTACTTAAAACAATTACTTTTATTTTTCTAGTACTTACAAAAACATTTGTTCTGGAAAAATCATTATCATGCCTTTGGTTCAAATCAATAAATATTCTAAAAATTTGCATTTTATGATTATCCTGAATACACATACTGGAAAAATATTGTGTTAAAATAAAATTCAAATTTACTACTTCCTCTTTAATCTTTTATTTTAGTTTGCCTTTTTTTTTTTTGGTTGACATTTTTATTGGAGTATAATTGCTTTACAGTGTTGTGTTAGTTTCTGCTGTATAACAAAGTGAATCAGCTATATGCATATGTATATCACCATATCTCCTCCCTCTTTTCTCCCTCCCACCCTCCTTATCCTATTAGTTTGCCTTATTTTATCCCAAATTAAACATGTACTTGCATTTTATATGCTATGTAAAGGATATATGGAGAAAAAAACCACAATAATGAAGGTATTATTTATTAAAAATTCATATTTGTCTATAACTGTTTTCTTTGAAAAATATATTTTATTAACATGGTAAGGATAAAACTTGAAAAGGGATCGGTTTTGCTATGGACTCTTATCATTACATTATGGTTACAAGTGAAGGAGTAAATTAAATTTCACGTGCCTTTTGAGGTTACGATTTATGGAACACACTGGAGGAGAAAGCCTGGCTGCCCCTTCACTGGTTTCCATCAGAATGAGGAAATAGCCTCACTTGGCTAGAAAAACTAGTCATCTTAGTATTCCCTTTTTTTCCAAAATAGAATTGTTCCCTTGCATTGTGATCCATTTTATCAGATGGTTTGAAAATACAGTCCCTGAGATTTCCTATACAAGAGTTTTAAAAAATTAGAAACTTAAAATCCCATAGTGTCTCCTGTGTTAGAAATACTACTATACTTCGGGACTCCCCTGGTTGTCCAGTGGTTAAGACTCTGTGTTTCCACTGCAGGGGGATCTAAGATCCCTCATGCCCCACAGCACAGCCAATAATAATAATAATAATAATAATAATAATAATACTATATCTCATTTCAAATATGTCTCCTGCCTGGGCATAAAAAAACTCACTTTCAGCCTATTTGGACTTCTGTGGAATTGTGTGGCTAACCCAGGTCAATATTAAGTGAGCTTAAGTGGTATATGTCACAACCTCTTTGAGCCCAAGAAAAGTCTCCATGTGGTTCCAATTCTCTTCTTGGTGATGAAAAAGGACTCATGATTCAAAGGGTAGATCTCAAAATAGTGAAGCTTCTACCATAGTGAAGCCCTGAGTGACAGTGTGACCCTGAAAACTACACCAACTCACAGCTGAAATGGCATCAACATTCATCACATGGCACTACTAAGATTTGAGTGGTGATGGTAGCTTTACCCTAAACTAACCTATCCTGACCGCATACCTGCACTAAGAGATATCCATATATGAAATTAACATTGAAGATTGAGATGTCAATAACTAGCAATCAGTGTAATGAAATAGTACTTCAGAAATATTAACAGACTTTTATTTTTATTTCCCACTTTGTTTTCCCTTTTTTCTCTCACCTTCATTTAACCATACATAATATTTGGGTCCCCTGCTTTTGAAGTGAGATGTGGCGAGATACAGTAATATGTGTTCTCCCTTTGAGTTTTCTTTTTTCTTTTCCTCATAGGCCATTATCTCTCAAAAGAAAGGAGTGGTGAGCATAAATAAATGTATTGGAAAAACAGGATTTGAGGAATGCAGGGTTTTCTTGAATTCCCTGAAACTGAATGGAGGGAGATGGAGCAGAAATAGTGAGTGTTAGGGTATGTTCTAGAAAAGTGCCTCTGTTCCTAATTCTCAGGCAGAGCCACAGGGAACCTTCAGGAAACCAAAATGATAAAGTTATAGAGTAAGAATTAGTAGGGCCTATAGAGATTTCTCTACACAGAATATTAAAGGAAGAAAAGGATGTGTAGCAAGTTCCTATGAATGGCCTGAAATAGAAATAACATCCAAAAGATGTGGAAAGGACCAAAAGATATATTAATGTCTCATGATAAGCTGCCTAGATTTTGAGGAACAAACGTCATACAAGATATTGGATAGCTCTGGAATCATGTGTGGATTAATAAGTAAAGCCAGGAAAATAACAATTACCAAATTAGAACAGAGCATTCAATGTTCATAACTATTCCACACAATATTTCTGTAGATCAAACAACATAGAAATTTAAATGAGGAAAGCCTACAAGTTGGTACACAAGTTTAAATTTTTACTACCCTGGAGGACTAGGGGTTCAAAATATAAATTATATTAAAAACAGTTAAAAGCACACTTATGATATACTACACTTGTGGGATGAGATCCCATCCCTGTTATAAGTAAAAAGAATAATAATCTAGACTTAAATCTTACTCTATGGTTTATTTATAACTTATTTATAGCTAAAGATATAAAGGTGTCCAAAGGCCAAAGTTAAAGGTGTCCAATTCTGTTGGCTTTCCAGCCAAACAAATATTCCCTATACCTGTATACTATGTTACAAGTCAAATGGCATAAATTCAAGATAAATAAAAGAATATCTCAGTCTAATCAGGGGTCAACAAAATAGTCAAGACCAAACAGTAAATATTTTAGACTTTATGGGCCATATAGTATCTTTTGCAACTACTATATTCTATTATTTCAGCATGAAAGCAGCCATAGGTAATTTCAAAATGAGTGAGTATGGCTGTGCTCCAATAAAACTCTATCCACAGACACAGGCAGTGGGCTGGTTTTGGCCTGTGGGAGACAGCTTCCCTACCCTTAGCCTGGACTAACTGTTTAATTCTATTAAGTTAAAATCAGGCTCAAAGCATAGATATGGATATTTTTTAAACTCTGTAGTCATGTTTTTCTTTATTTAAAAATAGTTTAGCATATCTTCCTTTCATGTGTGTTTTGTAAAAAAGTGATTTGGCTTTAACTATTGACAAATGATTCCAAATAATCTCCAAATTTAGATGAAATGATTTTATATAATAATGAGGACACTGGAATGAGTGGAGACTGCATATGTTTTGAAGTGAATTGAAGATTGACAGACAACTTCTATAAATTATCAGAGAAAAACTTACAGAAAGAAAATATGTCACGTTGGGGTATATTTTGAAATATAATGAACTTTATGGCATTTTGTTGTTGTTATTTTAACCATGCATGTTTGTGCTTTTTTTTTAATTAATTAATTTATTGACTATGTTGGGTCTTCGTTGCTGCACGCAAGCTTCCTCTAGTTGTGGCGAGAAGGTGCTACTCTTTGTTGCAGTGCAGTGGCTTCTCTTTTTGCAGAGCACAGGCTCTAGGCATGCGGACTTTAGTAGTTGTGGCACGCGGGCTCAGTAGTTGTGGCTCAGGGGCTCTGGAGCACAGGCTCAGTAGCTGTGGCACACAGGCTTAGTTGCTCTGCAGCATGTAGGATCTTCCCAGACCAGGGTTCAAACCCGTGTCCCCTGCATTGGCAGGTGGATTCTTTACTCCTGCATCACCAGGAATGTCCCGTGTGAGCTTTTTCATTACAGCAAGGCCGAGATGTTTGTCCTTCCTGAAACGCTGAAACTGGCCCGAATTTCAATACTTTTTACAAGTAAGACTCTACTGTGCAGAATCTATTTCTTTTGCACCCTTAACAGCATTCTTAATGAGCTGTTAATGAGCTGTCAATCTCTAATACATGCTGAAAACCTAGAATAGTCACTGAGGATTCTAGGAGCAGAAATATGTTACATCCCCAAAACATGATCAAATATAATTTTCCAAGATTTATAATTACTTTTAAGTTAGACTGACTTTTTAAGTCATCTCTAAATTATTAGCAGTGTTTTTGAAGATCAACTTATGATCTGAAGTATTTTTCATTGAACAATGTTACTCTTTCTAACATGAGTTATTATTATTTAAATTATTTTAAAATATTATTTATTAAGGAACTACTCTGTGCCAGCCAATGTATTCTCGGAAGTTATAATCTATTGGGGAATACTCTGAGATGTGTAATTATATTAACAGTAATAAATGATGCTACAGTTAGCACTTGGTGGGAGGCAGTAGGCAAGCCTGTCTTAAGGTAAACATTCTGATTTACCTTAGGAATCCTCAGAAAACTGTTGAAACAGTTCTAGTGGAATTTATTTTCTCTAATTTAGACTTGAAAATAAAACATAGATTATGTTTCTTTTTTTTTATTTTGGTTTATTTTATTTTATTTGTGTAAGACCACTAAACATGAGATCTACGTTCTTAAATTTTTTAAAGTATACAATACAGTTTTTAAACAATAGGCACATTGTTCTCCAGCAGATCTCTAGAACTTATTCATCTTGCATGATTAAAACTTTACATGACTATTGATTGGTAACTCTCTATTTCTTCCTCCCATGAGCTCCTGGGAACCATCATTGTACTCTGATTCTATGAGTTTGACTGTTTTAGATTCCTCAGGTAAGTAGAATCAGACAGTGTTTTGCTTTCTGTGACTGGCTTATTTTACTTAGCATAATGTCCTCCAGGTTTACCCATTTTGTCACATGTGGCAGGGTTTCCATTCTTTAAAGGTTGAATAGTATTCCATTGTATGTATATAACACACTTTCTTTATTATTCATCTGTCAGTGAACATTTAAGTTGTTTCCAAATCTTGGCTATTGTGAACAGTGCTGCAAAGAACATGGGAGTACAAATATCTCTTCAACATCTTGATTTCAATTTTTTAAAATAAATAGAGTGAAATTGCTAGATTATATGGTAGTTCTATTTTTAACTTTCTAAGGATCCTCCACTCTGTTTTCCATTAAGGCTAAACCATTTTGCATTTCCTCCAACAGTGCACAGGGTTTGAAATTTCTCCACATCCTTGCCACCACTTATCTTCTGTTTTTTGATAAGATCCATCCTGACAGGTGTGAGGTGATAACTCATTGTGGTTGTGATTTGTGCTTTCCTGATGATTAGTGGCATTGAACATCTTTTCATTTATTGTTCAAATTTGTATGTTCTCTTTTAAGAAATGTCTATTGAAACTTTAGCACATATATTAATTTGATTATTAATTTTTTGACCATTGAACTGTAAGGATTCCTTATATATTTTGGAAATTAGCCTCTTAGCTATATGGTTTGCAAATATTTTCTCTTATTTCATAGGTGGCTATTACACTCTGCTGGTTGTTTTCATTTTGCTTTTTGTTTTGTTGGTTTTTTTGCTTTGCAGATGCATTTTACTTTAATATAGTCTCACTTGTCTGTTTTTGCTTTTATTGCCTGTGCTTTTAGTATCATATTCATGAACTCATGACTTAGTCTTGGTAGGGTATATGTTTTGAGGAACTCATCCAACTTTTGGCATGTCATTGTTTATAGTAGTCTCTTATGACTGTTGTATTTCTCTGGCATCAGTTGTAATGCCTCTTCTTTCATTTCTGTTTATTCTTCTGTTATGTAGGCTAAATTGTCCCACTTCACCAAAACTAAGCTCTCCGTAATATTCACTAACAAGTTTATATAGAGGATGGAAGGAAGAACATGGCAGTCAAGATAATAGTGTCTTTGAGGACCTAGTCATTCTTGAAATGGAGCTGTTCATCCCATTCTCTGCCTGACAAAGGTACCAAAATTGTGGTTTACTGAAATTCTGTTCCAATCCATACAGTCAGAACTGTAGAGCAAGAGGCTGGGGAGAAATTGCAGAATTTTCCAGTGAATGGGCTTGCCAGTGAGTCTTATTATATTTCTACAGTGTAGGCCTGCATGTGTATAGGTAGATTTCCCTGTGCCATGAACCAAGAAGACATAAGATTAAACTGTCTTTCTAGTATCCCACCCCAGAAGTCCATCTTCTGTGAAAGAGAGAACTCAAGACATCTTGCTCTCACTCCAAACACATTGAATGCCCAGAGGAAATACAATGGGATATTTTAAAAGTACATGTAAACTGTACAGCAACAAAGGGAATTCCCACATTCTAGAAATAAAGAAGAAGCTAGCATTATAGAGACAAAAGTGAAGCCACAAAGCTTTGAGGAATATTAAAATGGGCTATTTCCCTTGGGCAAGACTTTGTTTAATCTAATAAAAAGTTAGAATGCTGAGCCAAAAATTTCCTCTCCTGTTTGGAGCTGAAACTCCAGGGAAGGGCAGAGAGTCTAAAATAATTTCAGGGACTTCCCTGGTGGTGGTGCAGTTGTTAAAGGTCTGCCTGCCAAGGCAGGGAACAGGGGTTCAATCCCTGGGATGATCTCACATGCCATGGAGCTTCTGAAGCCCGGGCATCTGGAGCCCATGCTTCACAACAAGAGAAGCCACTGCAATGAGAAGACCGTGCACTGCAACAAAGACCAGCCCCCGCTCACGGCAAGAGAAAATCTAGAGAAAAGCCTGCGCGCAGCAACAAAGATCCAACTCAGTCAAAAATTAAAAATAATAATAATAATTAAAAAAAAATTACAAAAATAATATGTTAAAACAAATTTTTTAATAAATAAATAAATAAATAAAATAATTTCAGCCCTTGGCCTAGTGACATGTCAAAGAAGTAGGCTACTCATGCTGGGTTATGTGTGTGGTAAAAAATGTTACTGGCAAGACATGAGAAACTCATAATTAGTAAAAGTATACAACATCACAATAGAGTTGTATTTCAAGCAAGGGAAACTCAAAACTTCCCCTAATTCTATAGCGTGTGAAGCTACACAAGTAGGTAACTCAGAGGACAAATAGAATCTCATAAGTTAGAAAGCCTTAGAAACACCATCCAAGTTAGAAGCACAGAAGGAAACAGACTCCATGTTTCAACAAGCTTGTTTCAAGCAGTAGATAAAACAAACACAAGATTTGACACACAAGAAACAGACACTATAATAACATGGGAGATACTTTAAAAGATATATATTAACATATTCAAAAAGATAAATTAAAAATAGAGTTGATAAAGCAAGAATAGGGCATTTGAACAAGCATATGAATTTGAAAGGAACAAAGCAAATTCTTATTTAAGAACTCTCTAACAATTGAAATAAATATTAAGAATTGATTGGGTAACTTGTACACAGAGCTGAAAGGGAGAAATCATCCAAATGTGGCACAAGAGCTCACATGTGACCATCGGCAAGTTATTGAATCTATATTTTTTAGATTCCAATGTGATTTTTAATGTAAAGTGCTTACACGGTTCTTGGCACATGTTAAGTGTACAATAATGAGAGCCATTATGTGTTATCATCAAATGTGTTTCAAAAGAGAAAAGGATGGGTAGTGCAGGATAGAAAGAGAAGATCCTGCATTAATCTATAATGAGCTCCATTAAGACATAATAGAAAAAATGGGGGCCAGACAATGTTTAAAGTGATTACGGATGAAGTTCTTCAGAATGGATAATTTGAATCCTAAGATTGAAGAAACACTAAATTTAGACATATCATTGTGATGCTGCAAACGTAAAGGGGAAAAAACAATGCTATAAGGTAGAGAGATACTACATACAAAGGAATTACAATTAGAGTGCACATCAGATTTTTGAATGCCAAAGGACAGTGCAATACTTTAATTATGGAAAGAAAATAGAATTAAATTATACTCAATATGCACCAATTCTTGTCTCTCTGTTATGATTTCATCCTGGAGTTCTTAATCATCTGACCCTGCAACAGGATATGCTGTTGGCCCATTGGAGTGGCAATCTTATGCTGACAGGTCCGAAGGTACTGGGACTAACAGACACGCTAGGTACCTGGGCAAGACACATGTTTACTGAAGCATGGGACCAAACCCTACAAAAATACAAAGGCTTGTTTACTCAATGAAATTTCTGAGGGTCCAGTGCTCTGTTAAGATTACTCCTCCATAAAGTAAGGAAAAAAAATACTTAGTGGATAGTTGGTATTTTTACCAGCTGGTATTTTTAATACGGACCAAAAGGTATAAAATGTCTCTAGACTACAGGGCAAAGAATTTTGGGACTTGGCAACATGGCATTAAGACCAAGGGAACCATTGCAGATAGGTGTGCCTTATAGACACTGTGGAATGTTCCAGCATAAAATGATGATAAAGGCTTCCTAACATTTTGAGGAAGAAACCTCATGCACTTTTCAAAAATAACTAGTTTTAGCTGGGTACTCAAGTACATGTGCAAATATATCAATTAAATTTTATTAATAATATTCAAATATGAAGCTGCATAGCATATAAAATATCTACACGTGTACTATGAAACTATATGTAATAATTATATACCTATATCTATCTATCTATTTCCAAATCTCATTTAATCATGCAGGAAGATAGTACTGAATTTTAAGGGAATGTTACATAACAGTATCATATATAGTATGATGTCAATTTATGAAGTACCTGGAACATATTAGCTATGCAATAATATTTACATTGATGAACAAAACAACAAAGTCTTTAAGTATTAAAGCAATCAAAAGACGTTCTTTCTGAAACATCAGTTTCCCTCACTGTGTCCCCTTAGTTTTCTTTTCCAAAGAACAAGTTTTGCTCTGTATGTTTATGTAATTTTTTTTCAATATAAGAGAGCATATTTCCTTGCTGTTTCCACCCACTGCAATCTGGTTTTCACTTCTATATTCCACTAAAATATTCTGGTAAAGATGTGAAATGATCTTTCAGCATCTACATCCAGGGAGCTCTGAGCAGTCTCATCACGAGTGCTGTCTGCCCCATTTCACTCTGTGGACCCCCCTCTGCTCCTGGGATCTCTCTCTATGGTTCCTTAGACAGCACCAAATGTCTGAGAGACCACCTCTGCTCCATCACTTATGTTTTTTCCCCTTCCTCCGCCTGCTCCTTTAACCTTGGGAACTTTCATCAGGTCTAACTCTCTGCTTTCCTCCCTCAAGGGTTTTATTGTTCTCTATAGCTACCATTTCAAACCCTGGGTAATTCCCAAATTACATCTCCACCAAGCTGTCTCTTGAAAAAGTTTCAATTATCTATTCATTTCATTATCTCGTTCCATCTTCCACATCTCCAATCTTCGTTAAGTACAACTTCCTCCCCGACAAGCAAATCAGAAGCAAAAGAGTCATCTCCCTCTTGCCTTCTCTCTGACAGCAAACAAAGCATTTTGATTTCACTTCATTTACATTGCTCTCTTCTGTCCCATCCTCCTCTTTCCCACTGAATTTAACCCCCATCATTCTTCCTCTGGATTCTTGCTGCTACCTCTCCTTTGGAAGAGTTACCTTCCAGTCTACTATTACTACTCTGGAATTCACACTACAACTGTTAGTGCAGGAACACTGCAAATGCTAATCTAACCTTGACATTCTTTGATGTTATCTGAGAATGCTGCTACTAATTTTTTTTTTTTAATACTAAACATTTTTGACATTAGGAACATTTCTTTTTTTTTTTCCGGATGAGCAGGCTCAGCGGCCATGGCTCTCACGCGGCATGTGGGATCCTCCCGGACCGGGGCATGAACCTGTGTCCCCTGAACCGGCAGGCGGACTTTCAACCACTGCACCACGAGGGAAGCCCTAGGAACATTTCTGACTGTCTACTTTTAGAGATTTAACTTTGTGATGTTCTTTGTCCAAACTTCTTGCAGTATTCTTTATGCAGAATTATTTTTCACGCTGCCCTGCTCTTTTATGCTAAACTTTCTGCTTGAAAAATGACTGTATCCTGCTTTCTTCTTTCTGTACTTTGTCATTTAAACTGCACTTTTCCTAAGTCACAGGAAACTACTTTTCTCATATTATTTTATTTGTGCTTATTTCTATTGCTGTTTGGGGTTGAGCGTTTCCTCATGATATTTACAAAGTATCTTAACTTCCCAGTAGAGGAATTCCTAAACCACTTACAGAATAAATTTTTAGACACTAGTCTCATCTGTAATATCTAGATTGGTTGATCTAAAGAAGTAGGCATGTTCTTTCTATTGTCTCTTTACCAGTTTATTTTCATGATGTCAATCCTGGATTCAATTTTAAATTAGTGTTTCCCTTTTCCTCCTCGAACTTGTATTAGAAATTCTAACATCTGAAACCAGAAGATTATCACAATATCATTATATTATCTATAATGATAAGGATCAAATATTTTCCTCTTTGATATGAAAATACACATAAACACCCTAACACACACTCACACACACCCCAAATAGGAAATATTTTTTAATTTTTTTAAATATATCTTTATTGGAGTATAACTGATTCACAGTACTGTACTAGCCTCTGTCACACAAAAAAGTGGTATAACCTCACACTCATCAGAGTGGCCATTATCAAAAAATCTAGAAACAATAAATGTTGGAAAGGGTGTGGTGAAAAGGGAACCCTCCTGCACTGTTGGTAGGAATGTAAATTGATACAGCCACTATGGAGAACAGTATGGAGGTTCCTTAAAAAACTTAAAATAAGACTACCATATGACCCAGCAATCCCACTACTGGGCATATGCCCTGAGAAAGAGAGACATGTACCACAGTGTTCACTGCAGCACTATTTACAATAACCAGGATATGGAAGCAAGCTAAATGTCCATTGACAGATGTATGGATAAATGTATTTATCCATTGATAGATGTATGGATGTGGCACACAGCATTTTTTTTAAATGAAAGGAGAAAGTAATGTCATATGCTGTATCTGTTTTCTTAATTTATCAATGTTCCATATTAGAAATTCAAACAGGGTCTTTCCACTCCAGTCTATAAGTATAGACCCTAGAAAATATATTTTTTAAATCTTAAACTTTTTTTTTTTGGCGGGGGGGCTATGTGGACCTTTCACAGTTGTGGCCTCTCCCACTGCGGAGCACAGGCTCTGGACACGCAGGCTCAGAGGCCATGGCTCACGGGCCCAGCCATTCCATGGCATGTGGGATTTTCCTGGACCGGGGCACGAACCCGTGTCCCCTGCATCGGCAGGCGGACTCTCAACCACTGTGCCACCAGGGAAGCCCTAAAATCTTAAACTTTTTAGACACATACAAGATTTCTTGAAGATGGCTGAACACATCCTAAAATAAAATAATGGATTTTATTTTATTACATAAGGTCAAAAGGCTCTAGAAGCTGACAACTCAAAGTTCCATAGTGTTCTCTACTGAACTTAACAAAAATTTCACAGAATGTCAAAAATATGTGGACACATTCAAAAACAAGATCAATCTGACCTCTTTTCTACACATAAGCCAAAGTAAAGGACAGGGTGCCACCAGGAAATAATCCAATAATCTCCTCTCTTGGCTCACTGGATGTGTGGCTTCTCACATTTACAAATGACATATTTAGTGCTTTTATTTCTTTCACTTTCTAGATAAAAATGATGAAGGCTGATGGTCAAGTTGTCCCTGGGTCTTGAGAGCACCCAATCCAGAACACACCCCATCTTCCCAAAAGCCCTCTCTCGAATCACCGAGGACAATCTCAGACACCACACAGCAAGGTTCCAAATAGGGTGTGGCGTTCCCGATGAAGCAATTGCTAAATCCCATTTTATTAGGTTATAGGTGTGTTCTTGGGGATTTTGTTCTCGGGGATTTTTCAATTATATGCATTAAGCAGTAATGAATATGAAGTGTTGTCTGATATAATGATCCAGAGTTACTGTAAAGTAACAATTTAATGAGAAATTCCAGCCACTTCAATGGCAGCAATTAGTAGTCCATTAGAATCACCCAGAAATTGTAATTTGGTGCTGGCTGAGGCTCGTTTATGTCACGGTTCAACAATTTATCAGGTGATATTGATATACAGAAAATCTTGAGTAACTCTGGTTTAAGAGGATGCTTCTACTATAATTTAAGTCATTCTCCTGCAAGATTTGCACTCCAGCTCTGTACCCGCAATGGCTTTTTGTGCTGGGATGCGAGGTTCTTGTCTGGCTTCTTCACTAAAGGCAGAGTTCTCTGCCTACACAATTTGCTGCAATTCCCTTAAAAGGAGTCTTTATGGACGGAGTCTCTATCAGATGGTTTCTGTTGAAGGCTTGGCTTCCTTTCAATATTTTCTTTGAAATTCTGAATACCAACTGTAATAGAATTACAGAACTGTCTCTTCATCTTAATCAATCTGTCTTTACATTGTTGGCTGCAGTATTGCTGCTGCCTCGGCATTCTCCATGCCCCTGAGACGTAGGATGAGCAATTTTACTCCAATTTGTGTGAAGAATATTTTCCTGAAAATATTTCTTTTTCTGTTTGGGCCCATTTAACTCTCCTATGTTCAGCCATCAAACATCTCCCAGAACCAGCAACTCAAAGGCCTTGCAGCTTAATGAGCTGGCGCCTGATGAATTTTACTCTGGGGATGTTTTTCAGTTTACCATTACTGGGTGACTTACAGCAGCTTCAGATTTTTGGCTTTCATGAACAGGTATAATCGCAGGGAAAAAATAAGGAATCTACACCTTACTTCCTTTTTAAAAATAATTGTTTTTCATTAAAAATATACTCTATTTTATTTTGATCTTCTCTTTCTCTGCCCCATCCCAATTTGTACCTATTTTACCATAAACTAATATTGACTAGTGTTTAGAACTTTCATATATATTTGATACTAAAATAGTCAACTTTCAATTAAAAAAATAAACATGCATATGGAAAACAGGATCATTAACTGAACTTTTTATTATTCAGTTGATTGTACCAGCATAATTTTAATAGTCACAGGTAAGAAACACAAATCATATTTAAATATCAAATGTATTTTAAACCAAAAATATTTATAGGGTAACATTAAACCTACCATATGTTTGAATCTCCAAATTAAGAGTGTGTTTTACTTTAAAGAATCAATTAATCCTTTTTCTATGGTTATCCTTTGATTCCAATGCCCTCAGAGGTTTCAACTAGAAAGTCAGTAATTCCAATAATAGTTTGATATTTTTACCCAACAGATAGAATAAAAGTAGATCTTTGGAAGTACATTTGTTGAAGTAAAACATCCAATATTATTGTGAATGCTACATAAGTCCAGTTTAAAACTCAGAGATAATGCAAAAAAAATTATGGTGGAACATCTTGAAAAAAATAATACTCTTACTAAATTAAAGAGGTGTACTCAAAATTTGCAAACTGGAATTTTTAAAATTTTAATCATTAAAATTTATCCATATAAAAGCAAGAATCAATTAAAATTAGAAGTTGGGAGTTCTAATGGTATACAAAATTTAATTTAATTTAATTTAATTATTTATTTATTTATTTTTGCAGTACGTGGGCCTCTCACTGTTGTGGCCTCTCCCGCTGCAGAGCACAGGCTCCAGACGTGCAGGCTCAGCGGCCATGGCTCAAGGGCCTAGCCGCTCCGCAGCATGTGAGATATTCCCGGACCAGGGCACGAACCCATGTCCTCTGCATCGGCAGGCGGACTCTCAACCACTGCGCCACCAAGGAAGCCCCAAAGTTTAATTTTGAAATGCAATATTTCAAGTATTTCAACCTATAAGATTTTTTATGAATGTTCTGTTTTAATTGGATAAATATATATTTAACACTGATGAATCAAAAATTTAAAAGTTCTATAACTTTGCCAATCAAATTGGCAAGACATTCAGTAACTCTGAAGAGGTAACTTATAATTTTGACTTGTAAAAGAATTTTTTGAAAAAGGGTACTCTGAATGGAGGCAAAAAGATGAAAACTTACCTGTGAAAATATTTTGGCTGAACAACTTACATGTTTCAATACAAAAATAAGTAGATTTACATTTTTATTTATATCTTTATTTACATGTTTTATTACATGTTTATTTGTTATTAACATGTTTCAATATGAAAAATAACTAGATTTGAGAATAATTTCCATTTAGCAGAACTTCTTCTGAGCTTACCAGGCATTGACAGCTCTAGAAAGAGTGGTTTCTCAGTTCAAAACCTTATGGACTTCAGCAAAATTTTATATGAAGAAAAGAATTATTTAGAACAAGTTTTAACTTCATTTTAACTATAACATGCAACTGAAAAGAAAATTGTTGTTCATTTTTTTTCAATTAAAACCATTGCTATTAAGACTGTATTGGGAAAACATCCTCAGAAAATACTATTGAATGTATATTAAAGTTTGTTTTACTAAATTTTAAAGTATACAAATATATCAATATATCAAGAATAATTTGTTTATGCTATTTAAAGTGTTTACCTAATAATTTGTTCCATTTTGCTTTAATGTACATGAATATGGAATTTTTTAAATAATCATTTTATGTTTTTAGTTTGTGAGGGAAGTATGTTATATGTATGCTATGAATAATGGTAAACAGGTTTATTGGTCAATACGATATTTTAAAAGCTTTATATGAATTCAACTTTTTGGGTGTCCCCTTACACTATTAAAGCTGTCACTGTTCAGAAATAGTTTATGTGATCACACGTCTTAAGATCTGAAATTTTATGGGCAACCTAGAATCCAGGCTTGCTGCATTGTTGGTGAGGACTGTTTACTTCCAGTTCATTCTTTTTTTTTTTTTTTTTTTTGTGGTATGCAGGCCTCTCACTGTTGTGGCCTCTCCCGTTGTGGAGCACAGGCTCCAGACACACAGGCTCAGCAACCATGGCTCACGGGCCCAGCCGCTCCGTGGCACTTGGGATCTTCCTGGACCGGGGCATGAACCCATGTCCCCTGCATCGGCAGGCGGACTCTCAACCACTGCACCACCAGGGAAGCCCTTCCAGTTCATACTTACTGCATCAAATTTCCAACCCCAAATGGCACTACTTGAACAAAGGCCTGAGACCCAGCTTCTATTCATCTGCTTTCAGAGGTGTCATCTTGCTTCATTCTCATATTTTCTTAGATTTCGGTGTTCTTAGATTTCACTATATTTTTAGCTTCTTGATGCTTTTCAAAAGATATATTTTAACATATGTTCATACATATTTTTTTCTTTCAAGGAAATATTTGGTTTGAAGTTCTTAGTCTGCCTTTATGAGATATTTGGCATTGAACTGGAAACCAAACCTATTAAAACTACACACACACTACTAAAACTCTTTCTATAATTTGAGTAATACTGTTGCATAATTTAAATCAAGACTCAGATCATTTGACTCTTGCTTCAAAATATTATTTTTAGGCTCCACCACTTTTAAGTTTAATTGGGTGTTCCTTAGGAGAGTATAGTAATCAAATATTAATTCTTACTTTCATTTGATTCTACATAAATCTCATACATGTGAATTAATATTCTTGAAGGTTGAGGAAATAGGTTGAAGTGGCATATGATTTTTCTTATCAAAATATAATGGTTGTATGGAGAAATATTTCTTTTTATTTATACATCTTTTACAAATTAACCCAATTTAATCTAAATCACCTGGTGGCAAAATAAAACAAAATATCATTGTGTGGCCATGTAGAACCCTGCAAAATGACTAACTTACCAAAATAATATATATGTAATTTAGGAACATCCTATTAATTTCAAATATGCTGCTCTTCTTACCTATTCAGATTTGTTTTAATGAAGTAATCTATAATGACAAAATCTTTTTAAAAACAGCTAAGTACTAGAGACTACAAAAAACTCGCTTAGCTATGTTTTTATTTTCTCTAAATAAATTAATTTAACATTTACCGAACAAAAATTGTACATGATGTAACATGTTCTTCCCCAAGTTCTGTGGTCTGATAAGCCTAGAACACTCTTTGCTTAAAGGTAGTTAAATATATTTGTGTTGTGAAATTGTTTAAAACCTTCAATATGACCACACACTGTACTAATCTCCAAAGGGAGAAATAGAGTAGGCACATGTACACAAATTTATTTATTCACAATCAAAAATGTTTCTGTCTTTTCTGGTATAAGAATTGTTCATTTTATTCCCTATTTAGAATATCTGGGAACTTCCCTGGTGGCACAGTGGTTAAGAATATGCCTGCCAGTGCAGAAGACACGGGTTCAAGCCCTGGTCCAGGAAGATCTCACATGCGGCAGAGCAACTTAGCCCACGCACTACAACTGCTGAGCCTGAGCTCTAGAGCTCGCGAGCCACAACTACTGAAGCCCACGTGCCTAGAGCCTGTGCTCCACAACAAGAGATGCCAACATAATGAGAAGCCCCCGCACCACAACGAAGAATAGCCCCCACTGGCCACAACTAGAGAAAGCCCATGGGCAACAACGAAAACCCAACAGAGCCAAAAAAAAAAAAAAAAAACAGGAGGGGATATCTGGAATGCAGTAAATAATTGTGAGACTTGGAGAGAAGCTAGAATTTGACTCATATTGAATAGAGTAATGGATCAATAGAAACAAACTCAGAGATAGTCCAGATGTTGAAATTGAAATGATCAGACAAGGACTATGAAATATTTATCAAAATATTTAAATGATTTAGTTCATAAAATGTAAGTATGCATAATTAGATGTGAAATTTTAGTGGAGAGATGAAAACTATGTAAACATTGACTTTGAAGAGATTGCAATGGAAACTATTCGAACTAAAACCTAAACAGAAATAAGTACCAAAAAGAAAAAAAATGACTTCTAGGAACTGTGGATATAACATATGTTTAATTGTAATCCTAGAATTAAAGAAGTGAGTGACAGGAGAGAAGAAACTTATGAAAATATAATGCCAAGTGTTGTCTAAAATGGATGAAAGACAGAAACTGACAGGTTAGAAAAGCTCAGAGAAATCTAAATAAAATAAATATAAAGAAAACGACCCCTAAGCATATCGAGTAAAATTGTTGAAATCAAAGAAAATGAGAAAAAAAAAACAACAAATAAAACATATTACATACAGAGGAACAATGACTCCCAAAAGATAGTGGCATATTATTAAAGAAAAAAAAATAACAACCTAGAATTAAATAGGGAGGAAAAATTAAGTTCAAAATATATGCAAAATAAAGATCTTTTCACATGGACAAAGGTGAGAGAGTTTACCTTTAGACCACCCATCCTACAAGAAATGCTAAAAGAAAAGATTTAAGTGGAAGCAAAATCATACCAGATGGAATTCCGTATCTACAGGGAGAAATGAAGAACACCAGAAAGAATAAATATGTGGCCATAAGTAAAGTAAATAAATTTATCATTATATAGTTTCTCTCTTTGAAAGAATTAAGACACAGAGTCACACACTGCACTATTCCATTTGTATGAAGTATACATAATAGACAGAACACAGATTGCTCATCACTAGGATCTAGGGGAAGGGAATGAATGGGGAGAAATAGCTTTTAATGAGTAAGCAGTTTTACTTTGGAGTGACAGAAATATTTTAGAACAAGATAGAAACGATTTCTACAACATTGTGAATGTAATTGGTGTCACTGTACATTTAAAAATTGTTAAAATGGAAAATCTTGTTTTACATATACAGAGAGAGAGAGATAGATTGGAACACAATAAAAAGAAAAAAAATACATTTTAAGTAAAAAGAAAAATAGTTGAATATAAAAGTTTGGGAAAGAATGTATCATGAAAACACTAAATATAAGAAAGAGTTTATGGCTCTATTAATAACAAAAATATAGAGTTTAAGACAAAGAGTATTACCAGAGATAAAGAAAGGCATTTCGCATGAATCAAAGGGTAAGTCATCAAGGAGATAATATAATTCTAGATGCAGATGTACATAATAACAAATCTTTAACATACATAGCACAAAAATAGAACTAAAATATGAAATTGACAGATATACAAACTATTTGGCTCTCTTAATGCTACTATCTTAGAAGTTGATAAAATAAGTAAAACAAATCTTTAAGGATATAGAATATTCGGACAGTATATTAAGCAAAATACTACAATAATAATGATGGAATACATATTATTTTCAATTTCACACAGATGCACAAATAAAATTCAAAGATTGGATCATAAAACTAGTATCAATGAATTTCTAAGGCCCAAATCCTATAGTATGTTTTCTTACCACAATAATTTAATGTAGTAATCTAAGAAAATAATAAATTATAAAAGAATATTTGTAAGCTATGTAATTCATCTCTTCTTTTAATTATCAATAGATGATACAAAAATTAAAAGAGAAATTTAAAAATAGTTTGCATTGAATGGAAATAAAAACAAAACATAAAAGTTTATTTGCTTTCATACTGTTATTTATGGGATATTTTTAAGATGAAACACCTACATTAGAAAACAAGAAATATGAAAAATCAATGTTCTAAGCTTCAACCTTAAGAAAGAGAAAATTATAATCAAATTAAGTGTAAGTAAATAGAAAAAATTAGTAAATATAAAACCTGAAATTGATAATATAAAAATAAATAATTAGAAGAGAAAAATCAACAGTCAAAACCTCTTCTTTGAGAGGATTAATAAAATTGATAAGGCCTAGCAAGGCTAATCAAGGGGAAGAATAAATAAATATTAATTTTTAAATCAGAAATTTTAAAATTGTGGACATCACTACAAACCTTACAAGTTGCTAGAGGTATGAGTGTATTAAGAACACATTTATGTCAATAATTATGCAAGTAAAATAAAATTGGCACATTTTTTAAAAGCACAACCTATACAATAAAGAATTTATTCCCCACGAAGAAAACTAGACACAAATGATTTCACCAGTTATCAAATATTTAAAGAAAAATGATAGTAATTTTGATGGGTAATTTTACGTGTCAATTTGACTGGCTGTGCGGTGCCCAAATTAAACATTATTTCTGAGTGTGTCTGTGAGGGTATTTCTAGTTGAGATTAGCACTTGGATTGGTGGACTCAGTAAAGTACATGGCTCTCCCCACTGTGGTTGGACATCATTCAGTCCACTAAGACCCTGAATGAAACAAAGACAAAGGAAGGAGGAATTTGCCCCTTTTCCTGCCATACTGTTTGAGCTGGGACATTTCATCTCAACTTCTTAGACATTCAGACTGGGATTTACACCATCAGCTCCCCTGGTTCTCAGAAATTCAGACTCAGACTGTATTATGCCACTGGCTTTCCTGGATCTCAGCTTGCAGATGGCAGATCTGGAGATTCTCAGCCTCTTTAATCATGTGGGCCAGCTCTTTATAATAATAGATCTCACTAAAGATGATAGATAGATAGATAGATAATAGATAGATAGATGATAGATAGATAGATAGATAGATAGGGTCAAAGAAGTACCACTCAAACCTCATTGAAATATTTTACACCCACCAGAGTGATTTTAAATAATGGAGTTAGAAAAGCAAAATAAAACAAACAAACAAACAAACAAAAACCACAGACACATGAAAATCCAAAATACTAACTCATAAAATATAGCAAGAACAATCCTGGGAAACATTTTACGTAGAATACCGGGATAAATATATTAGTGCAAAATAATTTCTTTTGGTTACATAGTGGGTAAACATACAAATATGAAAAAATAGTCACACAAGCCATTCTATCCAGTAGTTATACATGACTTCTTATTCTTCAGAGGCCACTAAAATATTTAAAGTGTATCTTTAAACCTAGATCGTCTACTGGAAGGTGAGAATTTCCAATTAAAAAAGAATAAAGAAGGTGGAAGGACTAGGTTCTCTAACAAATCTTCAGAGGGTTTTGCACAGCAGAAGGGGAGAGGAAGAGTAATTCTGTGAGTCATTGTAATTCCAAGTATCGCTCTTTTAAACTTAGGAGAGAGGATGGAATATAATTTAACAAGCACAGAGCTGTCATTCAAAATGTCAATTAAATTGAAATATGTAAAGAATTTATCTCATTCATGTCAAGTCACATATTCATGCGTCGGGACAATAGGTTTATATATTAATGCTTGATTTATATAGTCTACAGAGGTTATTAACGGGTAAAGAGACAATCAAAATGGACCAACACCATTTAGAGATAAGGCAAATGAAAAACTGAGTGAGAAGGAACTCTCTCCTAGATTTCTTGATCCCCAGTGATGTTGATTTTTGGTTTTCAAAGATAACTATAAAAACACAGAGTGATTCCTTCCTGATCTGAGCTAATGTCTTAATAAAAATCATTTAATAAATACAGCATATTATTATTGCTAATATTTGTAGAACAGTGGTGACAGTTACAATGGTATTAGAAGCAGTAACTCAGGTTAGTGGCTGATTCAAACAGGCTAAAAGTAAATAAAGCGCATGGTATGGCTGTACCCCTAGTCTTTCTGCTAGGTAGAAGATAATTGCACACCATAAACATGCAGACACTTGGAAGACAGATATATAGAAATTCATTTTTAATTGTTACTTTAAAATATTCTATGAAATTTGCAATTAAATGATGCTAAAACGGTGACAGTCATGACTTTTCTTTTTCTTTTCTCTTATATTCCCTTTCCCCTTTTCCTATGCCCCCAATTTTTTCTCTATTCTTAACTTTCACTCTACTTTTCTTTTGTAATATTTTAAAACTTTGTTCCTGTTTACTTTTTAAAATTTTTTGTCTTTATTTTCAAATTTTATTTATTGGTCACTGTCCCTAAAATATTAAGCATTTCATTCAGGAGGAACCAGTTTCAATTATGAACATGCAGCCTAGAGGAGAAAATATTCAAATACAATGAACAACCAAGATTTGACAAGGTTTGAGATTCTGGGTCTCCGAAGGTCATACTTCTGCAGAAGGAACAAGTACAAAATCAAATACTGGTGAAACCAATCATTTTACCCTAGTTAGGAAAACAATGTAACTAATAATTATTTTGAAGTGCAGTTGAGCATGATGTCCCTCCAATAAGCATGGTTTTATTACAAATCTTAGCTCTACTATTTTGTAGAGGTTTGGGTTCAGAGAGTTTTCTTAATTGCTCAGAGCTTGAAAAATATTATAATAATCATTGAACTGGGAAATGATATTCCCCTATTGACCTCATAAGATTGTTTTTGTAAGGGTAAGGAAAAATAGTACATAGGAAAGTAGTTTGTAATCTGTAAATCACTCTACCAGTGTAAAAGAATAAGATAAAGAGAAATAAAACTCTATTAAGTTTTTTGGTGCTCTCCACATACGTTCCCAGAAAAATACAGAGTAATATACTACACAAACTGCCATATACATCACTGGGCTTATAAATTTTAAAGCTAAGTCAATTCTATGTTCAGTAAAAGGTGGAGTTTTGAATTAGAGAATGGCATTCTCTTGGGTTTTGGTTTATTTAACATGAAGTGTTCACTTACCATAATTGAATTTATTTTAAATTTGAGAATCTATCTTTTTGGCTGCACATTGAGCCTTACTTCAGATATTTTGAAAATCCAAATTATATGTATATACACATGTGCGTGCACACACACACACACACACACGCACATGCTGCACAATTGACCCAATATGATCTTAATAATTAAACTAGACATATAAATGGTGTATATAATACTTGGGTGCACTGGAAGAAATTCAGTATTAGTATATAGTTTTCTCTTTTCTGTCCAGTAGTAGTAGTGGGTTATAAAAAGGCATTCATTTTGTGTTATTCAGTCTTTTACACATTTGCAAGGTTGTAAAATATTCTGTGTGTTGAAACAGAATTTTTCTCTTTTAGATGAGAGTTGATGTGTTCATGTATTGAAATCATAAACTTTAATGTGCAAATTCTCTGTATCATAAACAATTGAGGTATATGATCACTTCGGAATTGTGAGTAAGGGATATATAAATATTGTTATTAGTTTTTCAAGTTTTAGCTTTTTCCGTTTTGGCTGAACCCTTTCTGTGCAGGTGAAGGGGACTGACCACTGTTCTCTAGGAGGACACCCGGTTTCAATCTTCACTTTTCCTTCCCACTGGTTCCTCTCATTATCCTTTACAGTGACTTACTCTCTCCTTAGAACATGCAATCAATGAAGGCCTCTTTATTCACAAGAATAATATGATGCAATGCTAGGCAATCACATGTCTTGAAGGAAAGGCAACTTCACAGTTTTTTAAAAAATCAAAAATGTGAAAAATTTCAAGACTAACCCTTATCTCTAATATGTTTAATACAGGAAACTTTATTATGGCCAGATCCTGAACATCCTTGATTCACACCATGAGAAAGTTCTACCCTCCTCCTCCATGCTATTAACACTGATAGGGATAATAATTATAGTATTATTATGATGCTGAATATTGCATATGTTTCAGACCAGAGTAATTTTCTTTTAAATCCACTCATCTATGTATGTATGTATAATAGCTTTCTTCCAAGGAATTCAAAGTCCCACACTTAACTCTCTCACTGATTATCAAAATGAGCCTTTAAAAATAGATCATGCTTAGAAGTGAAAATAAAAACAATAGGAAGTATTTACACATCAGCTAAGTGAAATGTATTGTTTTAACATGCTGGTGGCTACAGCCACCATATTGCCTTTCTGTAGTAGGAATAAGAGAAGAATAATTACAGTGTACTTGTCTTCTAATCTGTTTTTGGTGATGTTTGCATTGCTACACCATTAAATATTTGGAAGTGGCACACTAAATGTAAAGTGACTATTAAATAAAGAATAGCACATCACTAGGAATCTCTGCAAGATTAAAAATAGTATTTGGGTATTTGAACATAGGTAATCAGTTTGGTGATTGCCTCTCTTCCTTCTGCCAATTTCATATTATATAATATAAAGCCATTGTGATATAAAACCAGTAAAATTTCAGAAAAATAAGAATTTTAACAGTTTTTAAACTCTTCAATATATAAGTGGTCAGGAGTCTTTAGAGAACTGATCAAGGACAGAGTTGGTGGCAGAGTCTTATCTGATATGGAAATTTTAATTTTTTTTCAGTATACATTCAATAAGAAATAGATGAAGCAAGTGAACTTCCAGAGGCTTTTTTTTTTTTTTTTTTTTTTTTTGCGGTACACGGGCCTCTCACCGTTGTGGCCTCTCCCGTTGCGGAGCACAGGCTCCGGACGCACAGGCACAGCGGCCATGGCTCACAGGCTTAGCCGCTCCGTGGCATGTGGGATCTTCCTGGACCAGGGCACGAACCCGTGTCCCATGCATCGGCAGGCGGACTCGCAACCACTGCGCCACCGGGGAAGCCCCAGAGTCTTCAATATAGAACTGAAATAAGTTCCTGACTCCCTCTCAGCTACTTTTGTGGTCAGTGGAGTCTCCCTTGATAATATATCTAGATATTGGCTGATATCTGCCAGGAGAGTAGTTAAACTCTTGGAGTAGCTTCTCTGTGGGTCTATGATTTTTAAGTTACTGTGTAATGGAGTGTATTACCATTTACCATATGATGAGATAGCCTGTCTGCCAGCCAGGAAGCTATTTAAAGTTATATATAGGTCAAATGAGCCAAGAAGAGCAAAGGAAGATCAAGAATACTGAATATTTCAAGAACCGAAAGTTCAAAATATTTTAGGTACCAGGTGATTTCTACCAATGCTTGTTTTTAATCTATTGATTAAATTGATTGTGAATCACTTAATGCATTAAGAAAAATGTATTTCAAGGGCATGCATTCTCCCTCTTGAATCAACCATATGGTGTACAGATTTAATTTCTACAAATGGTTTTATATATTACTAGTCCTACTTACTAATGAAAGGTGCCTTAGTAGTTCCAATTTCCGATTCTGGAATCAAATTATGTTTTCATATCATTAAGAATCACTAATTCTGAGTTATTTTTCATAGCCAGTTACTATTCAGTTGCCAGTTACTATTTAAAGATGCTAAATAAATTATGTTAAATTATGAAAAGAACATATTTCATCTGTCTTTCCAAAGGCACCTTTACTATTAGGAGCTCTGTACTAACTTGCAAAATATAATAATGTTTGATACAGAAGGAATTGAAGGATTTAAAACAGGAAATACTTTACTTTCTTATTCTACAGTTAAGTAGTCTGAAAATGAGGAAAAGGAAATTACATTTTAAAATTATTTAAATAACTCTAACTTTAGACCAGATGAACACTGGTATTTAAGATATTATGAATATATCTCTAATTAGAGATTCTCCATTTACCTTGCAATAATTTTTCAAAGACACATATTATTAAATGTTCCTTTCACATTCAGTTATACAACTCATTTTATTGTTAATCATTCTATTAAAATAATTTTGAATGAATGTTTAATAGGAGAAAAGCTAGTAAATATTTAAAATGAAAAAACTATTAAAAAAAACCTTCACATAAGAAAGGTATAGAATACTTAGCAAATGTTAAGCAAAATCTGTTGCTCTAAGTATAAGACCCCTTCCCTACAAAGAATGGCAAATCCTGCATTAGGGGCATGTCATTCTTGTATCCAGCATTCTGAAGACCAGTTTTAAACCAGCTGTTTACTCTTTTAGTTGCCATTTTTTGCTACTATCTCCACTCATAAGTAAAATGCTTTCAAATTATTAATAGAAACATAATAAAGCCTTCAGAAAATCACACAACTCAAGTTCTTATCATATCTACAAAGACCACCTCTCTACTAACCCTTAAGTTTCTGTCACATATTCTATAAAATCATGTTTTATACAAGCTTTGGTCACTAGAGGAGAACAAGTCTGATTTCAAATCTTATATCATATTTGATAGTTGAATATTTATAATAGCACCTAACTGGAAACTATCCATTGTTAAAGGATCTAAATTAACTATGGTTACTTTATAATATTGGATATGATGTAGCTTTTTAATAAAATGAGTGATATTGGTAACTTAGAAGGCTCATATTTGTAAAGCCATATAGCACTCTGCCAGGTAGTATAGTGGGAAAGAATAATGGGAGCATGTGTGTAATATATATATTAAATATATATGTATAATATTTATGTATGCATAGTTATATATAGATATGCATGTATACTATAACACTATACTATAATATGGTTAATAAACCTCAAAGAATAGTGTAAACAGATTTTAAATCAGCAACAGAACTTGTATCTGGAGAATGGTATAGGGGAACATTACTCACATCTCTCATAGTTGATTTTTAAATATGGATATTTTGTGTATTGAACACTTACTATAAATGAAAAATATACATAAATGAAGTGATAGTAATATTCAACTTAAAGTCATTTTTTTGCATAAATAGTATGCAACTATTTAATCTGCTGTGCCTTCATTTTTTAAATTAAAGTGTTAAAATATATGGTAGTAATTATAATTAAATAGAAAAATGAAAATATAAACAAATCTATAGGTTATGATATCAGGGAATTATTTAAGGATGTCACTTTGAGTTGAAACTCTCACACTGTGTAAGAGAGATATGTAAATAATATTGGTTGGTGGATTTCAGGTAATTGGGACAGACTAAAACAAGACATGAAGTGAGGACAAGCAGAAAAAAAATTGAGATTTGTTTTTGAATGCTTTACTTAAAATGTGTTGTTGAACAAGTCATCTGACCTCTCAAACCTCTGTTTTCCCTTTGAAAAACAAGTATAAAACTGCTTGTCTTGAAGGGATAGTGCAGGATTGAAGACTGTAGTATATGAGCAAAGGATTTGTAAAGTATAAATCCCCAAATATATGTGAGTTATTTTTTATTGTTGTTGAAATATATATATAATATATATAATATATATATTATATATATAATATATATATTATATATATATATATATAGAAACGGGGAGTTCAACCTGACGAGACTAAAAGGATTACTCTGACAAGAAATAGAAAACTGTGTTAATATATTGGATACACCTGATTATGAAGGTACTTGGAAAACACAGAAATCGTGGGCTTGAAATATTGGTTCAAAAGCCATACTTCACGGGCTTCCCTGGTGGCGCACTGGTTGAGAGTCTGCCTGCCGATGCATGGGACACGGGTTCGTGCCCCGGTCCGGGAGGATCCCACCTGCCGTGGAGCGGCTGGGCCCGTGAGCCATGGCAGCTGATCCTGCACGTCCGAAGCCTGTGCTCCGCAACGGGAGAGGCCACAACAGTGAGAGGCCCGCATACCGCAAAAAAAAAAAAAAAAAAAAAACTATACTTCAAAAATAATTAATTTGACAATAATATTTATAACCATGCCTGTTATAATAAGTTAACGTTTTGAAATTTATTTGCATGACACTCTCCTATGTGTTTTACACATACAAATTTCTTTAATTGTGCAAAATTATGAAGAAAAGTCCATTATTATCCTAGAATTATAAATTTAAAAACTGGTGCTTCTGAGCCACAAGAGGTTAAATGACTTGACCAAGGAAACCTCCAGTGAGTATTAGATCTGGGATAGAGCACACACAGCCATGTTTAATCACTGAGCCATGCTCACCCCTTTCCATGCAGTAGTCCCCCTTAGGTGATAGATATAAGCAAGGAAAATTGGGACTATGCAAACATGTTTTTACTGAAATGAAAGGAAGAAAAGAATGACTTAAATTAAGGGAAAACAGATCAGAAAGCATGAGTTATGAATTAAGAAAACTGTAGACCAGAACAGGTAAGTAATGTCACATAATGCCCTCCTGCTTCACTCACGCACCCTTGTGGAGGAACCATGTTAGACATCACTAGGGATAGGTGTGTTGGGTGGAAAGCTTTGAGGTAAAAGGGAGTTTTGCCTATAGAAGTTCTCTCCATCATTTTTTCTTTCCTCCTTCAGGAATAGTTATTTTGAGCTCAACACTAGGGAAGATAGAATATATTTCTAGATGTGCTTCTTGTTTGGAATATAGGTTTCCTTGGTTCTTATAAACAAAGATAAACAAGAACAAAGTACACGTATTTTAATACTTAGAGAAGGCTGTTAATGGAGTAGGGCAAATGAGACACCAAGTTTTTCTCATATGAAATTCTACCCATGGATGTGAAGTCCTTGTTGGGAATGAGAAGTGTAAAACTCTGCTCTGAAAAATCTATATACAGCAATAGGCAACTAAAATGCAGATATATATAATGCATAAAAGGGAACCCTGTAAAGACAGGAAAGGAAAGGTAAAATAAAAATAAATAAAGGACAGTAAGTTTTCAAATATCTGAGTCAAAATAAGATGAAACTTGAAATAAAAAATCAGATGAAAAGGTACTGAACACAGGAAATTCTTCATTCAGGAAATGTTTATGTTTTTAGAAATACTGGAGCCTATCCTTAATTATACTAGCTTAGGACAAGATCAGTAGGAGTATCTATTTAAAGAGTCTAAGAATAACAGGAAAAGTGTTTCTGATAGAAAACCATTCAGGTTTCATAGGAACGTAGTTTGATAATATAGAAATCATACTAATAATTCTATTATTAATTGTGGGGGAAAAAGAGAAAAAAACTAGGTATTCGGATCAGGAAATAAATCAATACAGAGAATTGGAAATGTATGCAACTTTGGAATGGCTAAAAGAGCAAAGGCTAGGAAGAACATTTCTAACTTCAAGGAACTTCAGAAATGAAGATATGGGAAGAAAGCCATTGACCATGACCTCAGTTGCTAACAGCACTTAAATAAGTGATTTTCAAAGCAGGATGATTTGAAGCTGTTGGTAATACTCCATGTCATCACAGACTCTTGCATGAGTGCTTCTCATTAGCTGAACCTTAGTAGAAGGAGATTCTGGGAAACATAGCTTGAGAACTATAAGGGTAGAGAAGGGCACAGATATGATGCTGAACTAATCACAGACAATCCAGTGCAGTTGGTGAGAAGGGTACAAAGGTTAGAGGCAACTTTCTTCTTGGCTGTAATTCAAGAGTAAGCTTATGAAAACATGTGTTAGAGTAGAGATGCTGGAAGTTGAGAAGATGAATAATACATACAGCTAACATTTGACATATAACTAGCATGTTTTATTGCTTAAAATGTGCCAGGAGCTATGCTCCATTGTATATGTAGATACAGACTTTATTTAACAAATACATGTCTAGCATGTGCTGTTGTCAGGAACAATTCTAAAAGCTTTGTAAATATTTGGTCATTTGATCCTCATTACAACTCTATGGGGTGGATGCTCTAATTATCTGCTTTTTATAGGTGGGGACATTGAGTCATAGAGATCACCCAGCTAGGAACGTGCTATAGAGTTCTGATAACAAGTGCTAGGTAGAGCTAGGATTGCCTGCGAGAACTCAGGCAATTTGACACCAAAGTCCATGCCCTGAATTGCTACAGTATGGTGCCTCTATTCTAGCTTCACTAGATTATCCTCTCCAAGAGAAAGGTACTCATTTCGATTTGTTAAATGAAAAAATGGAGGCCCAGGGTGTAAAATAATTTTCCCAAAGTGATACATATAGTAAAAGAGCTAAGTTTTTGACTTAATTTTGCAATTATTGGACTTGGATACCAATTAACCATAGCAAACAAAGTCAAGAGACAATTTGAAGATAATTTTGAAACTACCTAACCTGGGAGATCTGAAGAACAGTGGTGCCGCTTTAAGGAAATAATGTAGTAAAACAGAGAGTCATATTTGGAAATGGATATTCAGATTGAATGGGTTGGATTTGAGCAGTAACAGAACATTCAAGTGGAAATGTTTTCTATCTAGTTATACATCACATACATATCAAAATGCATTTCTCCCAAAGAAGAAAAGTATTGATTGAATGTATCTGAGTACTGACCCAAGGCCTGCATATCAGGGCAAGATGGCAGAAGAAACACTACCCTTGCAGTGATATTGGGCCTTTTCTAGTAGACATGAAGTATAAGGGATAGAACAATCTCAGTGGAAATTCTAGAAGTAGTGGACTCTGGGATACATGAGGCAAGAGGGGTCGCCCAGAAAGAAATAGAATAGAGAGATACTGTAGCTAATTCTTCCTATTTTTCTTTCATCCTGTGGAATCCTCCACCATCACACTCCATATCGGTCACATCAGATAAAGTCATATTTTCTGAAAAGCCTGAGACCAATTAGTGTCACCCTGCCTCCCATCCCTTTAATGCGTAATAATTCCTTAAATATGACCACATATATTCATCTATTTTTTTCCACTCCTTCACTACTCCTTCCTTTCTCTCTCTCTTTCCATTTTTTCTTTTTCTGATACAACTTTTATTCTGGAGCTTCTTCAAGGAAAATAACTCAATGGAAAGTAACTCTTTATATATTCTCATACTGTTTAGTGAATATTCCTTCTGCTTCACTGACGTAATAGGAACATCTTGTCCCTCAGTTCTCTGTTAATGGTGGTTAAATCTCCTTCCACCACATTCAGAAAGTTTGAATTTGGGTTTGGGATTTGGGATGAGACTTTTCTTCACTCCTTAATATCTCCTCTGGATCATCAATTGTATATCTACATTAAAATAGATGTTAAATCTTTTAAAGTTGCTGTATTACGCCTCTATATTTACTGATAATTTAGAAACTGGACTCAAAATCAGCATCAGATTCTGCCACTATCTTTAGTGATCTGATACAATTTGCTTCAATTTTCATTTAGACAGCTACACCCAGAACTCTTATTAAAATCTTACTTAAAGTACCCTAACCCACGTTATGTCTCTCCCTTACTCCACCTGCCATCTACTCACTTGTTTATACCAGGACACTGATATCGTCTTAACTCTTACTATTTATGACTTTCCATATCCATTAATCATCAGAGCCTTTCCATTCTCTCAACTTTATACCTTTTGTTTCCTATCCCCTCTGTCTACCCTATTCTAAGCCAACATCACTTCTTATCTGTGAATGTAAACTGAAATGCCCTCTATGTCCTTTAATCCTGCTCTTCCTCAACCGTTTTTTATACTGTATATGGAGAGAAATATTTAAATGCAAATTAATCCTGTCCCTTTCCAACTTGACACTATTGATTTTCATTCTATTGCCTTTAACAAGGATCAGCAAACATTTTCTGTAAATGACCAGATGGTAAACTTTAGGCTTTTCAGGTTATGTAGTCCTTGTCATAACTGCTCAATCCTGATGTTGTAGCACAAAATAAATCATAGGTGACACATCAACCAACAGCAGTGGCTGAATTCCATGAAAATTAATTTACAAAAGCAGATGGCACATGGATCTGGCCCATGGATTGTACTTTCCCTATTCCTAGGCTCAAGGAAAAAGCTCAAAGTTTTGACCATTGCTTATAAGTTTCTACTTTTCTAGTGACTATTTCAAATGTTATTTTCTGAGTGTGGAACAGTATTCCTGCAACTGCTTCTAAAGAAGCAAATTCCGTTTCTTTTTGTGTGTTTTTGTTTTGTTTTGTTTTTTGTTTTCAGTCTTAACCTAAATATCAATTTCTCAGAGAAGGCTGTCCTGTCCCCTTTTTAGGTAACATGTTCCTGTGGCATTTGGTGTTTCTTGTCACTTCCATGTCGTCGTACTTATCTCAGAAATACCATAGTGCAGTGGTTGGGTGAATGGAGCCACACTTCTTGGTTCAAAGCCTGGCTCCATCACATTCTGGGCGTGTGATTCTAACCTCTGTATGTTTACTCATTTAGAAAATAGAAAAGATAATAGTACTTTAAAAGATGTTATAAGGATTAAAAGACTTAACATATGTAAAGTATTTAGTGCAGTGCCTGACACAGAGTAAATACTAAATGACTATTTTAATTAGTTTTCCCGCTTCCCACTAAACCATCAACACTAGACAGTAAAAGTTATATGTCTCCTGTTCACTATTCTTTTCCAAGTATATGTAAACCAGAATATATATTATAAACAGAGAATTAACAAATGGAATACACCAATTATTCAACCATTATACAAATATTCTTGATCCCTTTAGTATTTTCTCATGGTATAATTGTTTATTTATCTGATTTTCTCTGCTATATTCTCTAAAGTCTAGAGTCCAGAATATAAACTCTATGAGGACAAAGACTGCTACATTTAGAACTGTATAACCAAACAGTAGTTGATTAATAAATATTTGTGAATGAGTGTGTACTTACCCAAAATTCTCAGGATAAGATCCCAGCTCTAGATAGCCCTGAGGCATTTTCTGATGTGGCCATTGGATTCCACTGGAGCCTAATCGCTCACATTTGTTTTTGTCTGTTCCAACCGTAATGAAATACTTGCAGTTCACATCAGCTCTGCCTCCTATGCCTGTGCATGTGTTCTTTGCCGACCCCGGAACACTCCTCACCTGACACATACACACACACAACCAAGGCAATCCTTTCTATAATACTATGAATGAACTCTTATTCATCCTCCTGGTTTAAAAATATATTTATTTTTTCACAATAGTAGTTATTTCCTGACTCCCCAAACTTTAGTTAGTTATACCCCTTTTTTATGTTCCTGTCTCAATAACCTTATACTTACTGCAATTAGTACTCATACAATGAATAGGAATTGCCTGTTTGATTGTCTTCTCCACTAAACTGAGCTTGCCTATAAAAGGCACTATACTTTGTTCACTATTACACATCAAGAACTTAGTACAGTGACTCCAGAGTAAATATCCAACACCTGTTTGATGAATAAATGAAAATAAATATTTGTTTAGTACCCAGTAGGTTTAGTTTGAAAAAATGACAAATCAAGCATTCTACACTTAAGAAACTCATAATTTGGCCTATTGTTTGAGACCTAAAGTATCAAATTTATATTGTATCTGTATTAAATTTTAATATGAAAATGAAGCAACTATCATTTCAAGAGATTAAAAGTGATTGGATTTTTTTAGGCTGTAGAAATAAGCTGCTTGGTCACTTAGATGGTGACTAGATCATCTAAATTATAAGATCCACAAACTAGAGTCAGTCTTATTTAAGCAGTTTGTAAATATTATTTTACACCTGAGATATACTCTTCCTATTAATATTTTACTGGTCTTTTTATTACCCTCTCATGTAACATTAGAGACAATTTTTATTTGTTAGGATGATTTTCATGTGACATTCTGAGCCTAACTAGTCTCTTGCTCTTCAGAGATGTGAAAGGAAAACAACTTGCTTGAAGACTAAATATTTTTTTA
This sequence comes from Lagenorhynchus albirostris, assembly GCF_949774975.1. Classification (NCBI taxonomy): domain Eukaryota; kingdom Metazoa; phylum Chordata; class Mammalia; order Artiodactyla; family Delphinidae; genus Lagenorhynchus; species Lagenorhynchus albirostris. The sequence goes on along the minus strand of NC_083106.1, from coordinate 84,524,201 downwards.
TAGAAATTTAGTTCTTATTATCTTTGTTACAGCTTTTCTTCTCTTTGTCATGATTACTTGGAGATCAGATTGCTTAGCTAATAACAGTCTGGCTAAGCAAGGCGTTTACTAAAATTTAATAATGATGGAAATACCAGGTTTCCTTTTTTTTTTGTTTTTTTTGGCCACACCAAGCAGCTTGAAGGATCTTAGTTTCCCGCTCAGGTATTGAACCTGGGACCCAGCAGTGAAAGCACTGAGTTTAACCACTGGACCACCCAGGAATTCCCCAGCTTTGAATTTTTTGAATGAAGCCTTCCTCTAGTTGTACAGCAAAACAAAGCATATTCTATGAATAAATATGTAATGCCTTTTTCTAATAGTCATCAAATCACCCTTAACTAATTCAATAACCCCCTCTTTCTTTAATGTTGCTAAAATATGGTAACAAATACATCACAGTTTTTTGCTGTTTGAACTTGTTATTTGACATAATTTCAAACGTAAAAAAAGAATGCAAGAACTAAAATAGTACTAAGAACTTCTGCATACTCTTTACTCAGATTCACCAAATGGTAACCTTTTACCACATTTGCTTTATTGTTTGCTTTGCCTCTTTCAGTGGCTCTGTGTTTCCTTATATTTGAAGTTAAGCTGCATACCTCATGGTCCTTTCCCCAGAATACATCAGTTTGTAATTTCTAGGAATAGCAATATATTTTTTCTAAAACCAAGGTATAATTATCCATTCAATATCCAATATCCAATATTGATTCTAGTGTGTACCCAAATTCCATTTTTGTCAGTTGAAGCTATAATGCTGTTTATTATATATTTTCCATCTTCTGTACAGGATTCAGTCTGGGGGATGTGTTGCATTTAGTTATCATGTCACTTTGGCTTCCTGTAATGTGTAACATTTCCACAGCTTTTCTCTGTCTTTCATGAAATTGACATTTTTGAATAGTGCTGTTTCCTCCTCATTTTAAAAAATAGAACATTTTCCATGTGGGGTTTGTCCAATATTTCCTCATGATTATGATCAGGTTAAGTAGCGTGGCTGGAATCTGATGAGTTGTGTTTTGTTCTTTTCAGGGTATCACATCTGAAGCCACATGATGTCCATCTCTCCCCACTGGTGATGTTAATTTTGATGAGTTGATCAAGGAATCGTCTAATTTTTTTCACCGTATTTATAGTTTATTTTTCCCTTGCAACAAATTAGCAGTTTTTAGGAGACATTTTAAGAAGATGAAGATAGCCTATTCCTCATCATAATTCCCCCCTAGACATAACATCCATTGATGATTCTTAGCTCCACTGGTGATTGCTTGAGCCACTCAATATGGTGGTTACATAGTGTTGGTTTTTCAACATTAGCTGTCCCTGCCTCTTCCCCAGTTGTATATTTATATTCCTATAGATTGGTTGATTGATTATCTTTATGAGCTCACACATCTGTGTTATTTTTAAATATGTACATGTAATTAACATATTGAATTATTTTGCTCCCCAAGTTGTCCCAGATTTGACCAATAACATGCCTCACTTTATTATTATTAATACTATTATTATTACTTAATTATTTTCTAGTATAATATTCCAAGCGCATCTTGTACAAACTCTGATATAATCCTGTAAGATAAATTTCTCTTAGAATCTCTAGTTCTTTTTAGTTGAAAATAGTACTAGTGACTAAGATCAGGTACAAGATGGGCTAATTACTATTAGAGTATGTATCATTGTTACTTGGTCCTTTCAGGGGACAGAGCTTGAAAATATATGGATGCATATGTATATATAAATACATATTTGCATCACTCATACAAATGTATATATAGCCATGCTTATACACGAAGATATGTATATAATATGTGTACATATGCGTACATAAAATTATGCATAGACGTATTTAGAAATCATGAGTTTCATTGATACCTTCAATTACAGTGCATCATCCCATGGTTCTTTCTTATTTCCTACATTGCATATTTGTCATCTCTTTTTTCCTCAGAGTGAAACTTGCCTCCCCAAAGTATCAACACATTTCATCTTTCGCTCAATCCTATAATATGTCTAAAATCGTTTCAGATTTCTTTGTCCATACCACTACAAAAAATAAACCTACTAAAAACATTTCAAGATTTGTTTGCAACTTCCACTTCCACCAGAGACTTAAGATATATTGTCAAATAATAAGTCCTTAAATTATTTGGTTCTTTTCTTTCTTCCTTCATCTTTACCTTCTTCCTTCTCTTTCCCTCTCTCCCTCTGTCCTTCCCTCTTTCTCTCCCTCCCTCATCTTTATTTCTCTGTCTCGTTCTTTTCCCTTCAGTATGGTTATGGTATTCATTTGAAATACATCTGAATACATTTATGTTTGTTTTCATTTCTACTTGTATATCCTTTGCATTATTATTGATTGAATTGAATTTTTATTGCCAATTAGAACATTAGCATGCTTACAAAAGTCAAAACAAAATAAAAATCAGTATCTCTTCTACCCTGTTTCTCCCAAAGCCTTGTAGGTAAACAATTTAATGCTTACCTGTACTTCTTTTGTAAAGAGAAGCACACTGTGCTATCTTATTTTTCTTTGCCTTTTATACAAAGGATATTTATACAAAGGTATATACATATATATATATAATAGTATATATTTTTACTTGAAAATATCTCCTATAACTAAGTCCGTATCAGTTCACAGACATTCCTTTTGTACAGCTGCTAACCATAATTTTACATTCAAAATTATGTGTATGTACCATAGTATATCTACTCAATCTCTTATGATAGCTTTCCAATATTTTGCAATTACAAATAATGTTCTGCTGATGCATGTGATTTTTGTATTGTTAGAGTTGTATAATCAAGATACATTCCTCTAAGTGGGATAGCTGAGTAGAAAGTCAATGGCATATTCAAAACTCTTAGCTTTGTTAGATATTGCCAGATTCCTCTCCAAAGGAATTGCATCAATTTTCATCCTTGTCACACAAAGTACATGAGTGCCTGATTTCTCACAGCCTTGCCGATTCTCCAGCTTCTGCTGTTTTGCTAATCCAGTGGGTGAGAAATGGAATTTCAGTGTACTTTTTATGGCATTTCTCTCATTATGAATGACGTTGAATTTCATTTCATATCTTTAAGGGCTGTGTGTGTGTGTATATATATATATATTTATTTATATATATATATGTGTGTATATATTGTGGATTGTCATTGTCTTTTCCTTATTTTCTAGATTTTAGAATATTTTAATCTCAATTTTTAAAATGCTCATTATATATTAGTGATAGTAGCCATGTAACTGTGATATATGCTGCACATACTTTTCTTTTGGTTTGTTCATTGTCTTTTGATTTTGCTTCTGGTACTTGTTGCCACAGAAGAGTTTTCTTTCTTTTTAGTTAATTAAGTCAATCAATCTTTTCTTTTCATTGCATTTTAGTAATAGTTAAAAAGCCTTTCCCTTTACCCAGCTTATAGTAAAAAAAATAAAGTTCACATCACTGATCAATGTGGAGTTTTTTCTTGTGTATGGTGAAAATAGTTTTAACTTTATCCAAAAATATTCATTGTTTCCAACATCAGTTTTCCAAAAAACTATCTTTGTTCTAGTGATTTGATATATAATTAGTTACCTTATAATACATTAAAAAAAATTGTTGTTGGCTCTAGTTCTGGTTTTTCTTTTCTACTCCATTAACCTTTCTGCTATTCATGCTTCTGTTTTAATTGTGATGGATGTGTAGTATGCTTTGATACATGTTAGGACTGGTTCTCCTTCATAGCTCCTCCTATATATTGTTTTCCTAGCTATTTGACATCACACTTTTTTAAACTCGAAAAATAAAAAGTTACTTTTATTTATAATTTCTCCTAATGCTTAAACATCTCATGGTTTCTGTGACCTGTCAATCTAAACTATGCCTTATATATTTACTATTTTATTAGGTCTTATTTTTCCCATTCACACTATGTATCAACACACATAGTTATATGTTTGTGTTGGAGACCATTTTCTTGATGTCTAACTTCTTGCATACCATAGTCGCTTGGTGATGGTCATTATGCTGGAGGAGAAACAGTACAAAAGGCAGTGGATGGAAGGTGCCATACACAGCAGATAAAACTTGTATATGACACTCCAATAAAAAATTCATGGGTTCATGGAGGTAAGGATTCGACAATAACAAGAAAGGGAAAGAGTCAATGAAACATGCTGTAAGATTTGCAGAACTGAACTTTTTGTCACTTATATACAATAACACATTTGTGAGGGAAGAGTGGAGAATGGGTCAGAGGCCCTACTGAGGTAATGAAAATACAGGAAGTCAGACAGTGGATAGCATGGGGAGTGAAATGAGGTGTGAATTTTTGAGTGATTGCCATCACCAAGGATATCCAATGCGGCTTTATACTCTCTGTGTCCTTTCCAAATTCAACTTGGTCACTGCCTTTGATACAGTTTAAGAATGCAGTATTACAGAACAAAACAGTTTCCAATGTAACAAAAAAAATCCAAATAACAAAGGTATAGTGGCTCTAGGGAAAATAAGTCAATAGGAAAAATTGATTTGGAAGAAATATATTAAAACCAGTATAAATACTATTGTGTCTGATGACCATTGCAGGACACATGTATTAGCACTGGTTTATATAATATAGATTTCACTATTGTATTTATATTAAATCCTCAGGTCTTAACAGAAAGGCTTTTTCTTTGTAAATTATTAGAATATTATTTGCTTTTGAAATACTTTAGAAATCTTTTTTCCAGAATTAGTCAAAAGGATAAAATATCTTTCTCTCAATTGGTATTACCAAATTCTACTTAGTGACTTTCATTATTGGATGAAATTGAATCTTGACTCCTGTACTATGAGAAGGAAAGGCAATTTTATTTTAATACTTAAATCTCACAACAAACTCTATAAGTTTACAAATCTTAGCATAAAGTAATATTGGAAATTAACATACCTGACTTTTTTTAATGTCAATGTCCTGACCTCTAAAAAATATTTTTTGATGAGTATTACTGTTATGAGATATTTATGAATTATATCACATAGTGATACTTACACTTTTTAAGTTCCTTAAATTCTTGGCAGAGGAGTTGTTAGACTTTTCTTCCAGTTAATTATAATAAATATAGTAAATTAGTCACACTTTCTAAATAAGTTGATTTAAAAAAAAAGATAATAAAAAGTAAAAGATGGTAATTTCTTTAAATAAAAGTATAAAAGTATATGCACAATTAAACTCTAATTAGAAAACATCAGTTAGACAAGAGAAATGATTTGAGATCTTAAACATCATACTGAAAATTCAAGGCTTGGGATTTCTACTCTTCCATTAAGAGAAGTTAGAGTTAAACATAGTGAAGGATAAATTATCTGGTAAACTTCAATATGTTCACATTACAATCTGGAGAAATCATGCAAATAAAATGATTTAGAACCTTGGTTGACTATGTCAATAGACTGATGTGTAAAGAGATTTCAAAAATGTTTATTTTATTTTAGCTTCTTGACACAGACAAGATGTGTGACATGAGCAATTATAATCAATTAATGTATAATTAACATTAATCTATGCATAGCATATGGATACGTTTGTAAATACATTACTAAGAAGTAATTTAGACTATTCATCCTGAATACTTCAAATCTGCACTTCAGAGAAGAAAGAAACACTAAAGTAGACACTTGACTTTAAGCCAGTTGAATTGTATAGTAAAGTTTTAAAGTTGTATGTATGACTGTGTTATAGTCTATCTTTTTGGAATAATGTCACTTTGGTGAGAGCTATTTGTCTGAAGGTTGCCTAGTGATTTAAAAGGGCATGCAATTTAAAAAGAAAAAAACAGAATAGGATAGGATAGAAAAGAATGTTGAGTTACATGTTCTAAAATTATCTATAGCTATATCTGCACAAGTTTTTGACTTAAATTTAGCTTTTTCTCAAGTAATTTTCCTCTCTTCCTCATAGGTAAACAGAGCAAAGTAGAAATAGCTATTTAATTACTTGGTAAAATAATCCACAAAATAGCCTGATTGATCTGACTGTGTTGTGCAGGGGAAATCATTTAGTAATTGGCAAATTTAAAGATTTAGGAATTACCTTAAAACATAGCACTGAGTATATAGCTATATGGTAGTTCTATTTGACTGAAAAAGCAGAAAAAGAACAATTAAACAGATTGTTGTGGAAATCCACAAACAGATTTAAAACAACCAAAGTAAACAAAATCTACATAGACCATGGACAAGATAACAGAAACTGTGTATCAGTCAGATAGACTGTGATCACCTATACTAGGAAAATGATGAAACGCATCTGATAAACTCTACTGCATTTTGGTTATTTCATCTGTGTATATCTGACATTTGTTCTAGGCAGTAAATTTTGCATTGGGAGAATCAGGCTCATTAACTGTTAAACACTTTGGGGTATAAAAATTCCAGTGCTTCATTTCTTATGACAAAATTTAATAAAGGGCAGAAATTAACACAGCATTAATCTATTCTAGTTACAAGGATTGAAATATAAACGAGAATGGAAAAATTTTCCTACTACTTGTAACTGCCTTCAGAATAAAATTCAATATTATATTCAGTTTTTATATGTCTAAATATAAAATCATGTAACCTATGGATTTTTATAACATATTGTGTTTATATATTTATTCTTACATTTACTTATTTTCTTAGAACTAAATTTCTTTCTAAAACCTCATGGCACCATAAGTAAAACATTATTAAACAGATAAGAATATAAAATTGAAAATGAGGGAGCAGGAAAAGAAAGCATTAGAAGTAAAGATTAACACTGCCTCAGGATAAGTAACTAAATGAGGATGAATTTAGAAGAGTGTTGGAATAAAAGTCCCTGACAGATATAATAGTGTCCTAATGATACCAGTGTGTTTATTTAGATTCTTATGAGATATTTTCAGAATGCCAAAAGGACTCCCTAGAATTTCTTCCGTCTTGTCTTCCAAATGATTAAAATGCATTTAAACATGTGTAATTATAGAAGAGTCTACAAATCTGTAACCCCGCAGAGAGAGGCGGGGTTGGATAGAAAGTGTTGAAAATAAAGAATTATTGATATAGAAATAATTTTAGTAACTATAAGTAAATTTATTAAGTATTATGTCCTGCCAATATGAATAAAATCTAAATCAATATGATTTACTGTTATGATTGATTACATTTTTCCTTCAAAAATTTTGATTTGGAAGATCAATTACATTTCCTACGTTGTCATTCGATAACTATAAATTTAAATTTTTGAATTGGTTATTACCCCTTTATGCAAACATAATATTTTCCATATAATGTAATTCATTCTAAATATTATTTGATATTTTTCTTGAATAATTTACATTGAATGCATACCAGGAAACCAACATTTTCAAGGTTATTTTAGTTCAGAACTGGCAGAATTCTGCTAAGTTTTGCAACATTTTAATCCAATTTGATTAGAGCAAGGTGTGTCTCTGAAATTTTACATCATTAAATCACACTTGGATTACTACCAATTACTAATTAATTTTTGATTTCCCCAAATCTCTAACTATGCAGTCTTTTGGAGGTCTTCCTATATTCTCAGGCAAAGAGAGATAACTTAATCTATCTATCTAAATTCTCAAGAGAAGAAAATTATGGTCATTAAGAACATTTCTTATCCTCTGAGAGATACTGGTTCAGATACGCTTTTACTGCAGTGAGATGCAAGAAGAAAAGAAAGGCACATAAAAATAATAGAATAATAATAAGATAAATTGGCACCGATGTGAAATATCTAATCTTATTTACTTTGTGAAGGAAATTAAGCCTAGTACTCACAGTTGTCTTGACCTTTCAATATGTATGGCAAATGCAGGGAGACTTGAAAGTATATGTTTAAATACATGGGAAAAGGAAAGTGTGAAAACCTGAGCTTTTCATTAAGAACTTTTCAGTCTATATTATGTCTAGAGGAAGTATATTTAACCAAATTGACTAAATAAGGCTTTTAATAACAGAAGAAACTATTTAAATACTTTTCTCATTGACTCTGGAATGAACTCTGTAGCTGGCATTCCTGGCTTGACTCTGCAGGACTACCTCTTAGGTACTTTTCTAACATCTCTTCTTGCATAAGTCTCCCAAAACCTCAAGGCACACAAGTCAGTATTTTGCTTCTCCCATTAGGCATACTACTTTTTCAACCTGAAATAGACTCCTTTTCTGCCTTGCTCATAATTGTTCTCCTGGTACAAAGTTAGTCAGAATGATAACTTTTCCACTAATTACCATATTTTTTCCCAAAATCTCAAAGGGAAAATTAACCTCTCTTTAAAGTGTCATGTTTTCCACCTTTATGGTATCTATTTCATTTTGCCTTGGTGTATACCTAGTTTTATAAAGAAATTTCTTCTCCATTTGCTTTTGAATTTGAAATAAATTAAATTCTCCATTTAAAAAGTTAGGGAGGGCTTCCCTGGTGGCACAGTGGTTGAGAGTCCGTCTGCCGATGCAGGGGACACGGGTTCGTGCCCCGGTCCGGGAAGATCCCACATGCCGTGGAGCAGCTGGGCCCGTGAGTCATGGCCGCTGAGCCTGTGCGTCCGGCCTGTGCTCCGCAACGGGAGGGGCCACGACAGTGAGAGGCCCACGTACCTCAAAAAAACAAAACAAAACAAAACAAAACAAAAAAAGTTAGGGATAAAAAAAAGAACAGTCATGGATGTTGTCTTCATCTTTTTATTGCTCACAACACTTAGTACGACACAATAGCTATGAAAACCATGACAATGACAATATCAGTGAACACGTGCATAGTGATTACACGGTTCCAGGCACTGTTCTAAGGCCTTACATGTATCATCTCATTTAAAACTGATTTAATGAAACTTAGTGTTATTAGTATTTGGCTCTTGATAAAGGTACTTGTAAATCATGCTAGCCATTTGACTTCAAGTATAAACTAAAGTTGAGGTTTTACTTGACCATTGTAAAAAGTCAACCTTTATAAGATAATAGAGGAGACCATCTTCATGGTGGATCAGAACGTGGCCTTTGGGGAGGGTCAAGGCATATCCTGACCACTAACTATCTGTGTGGTTGAACCAATCTTATATAGCTCAGAGAAATTATTTAATTCACTATTGCCTCAACTGTTAAATGTGAAACATAACTGTTTCCTCATGGACCTATAAAGAAGAGAAAGTAAGATAATGCATATAAATTTCTTTAAATATGTTAATCAAAATGTATATATTCCAAAAATTGCATCCATTTATTTTGTTGTTGTTATTTTCAATTATCCCTTGTTTGAGAGAGGACTGAGGGCAACTCTAAGGACAATTGTGAAGAAAAAAAATAATAATAAAGCCCATGTTTTTCATGTTGAGTCACTCTTTCAAAGATTTTTATACATAAAAATATACTTTTTTAATTGAGAAATTTTCCAACATGCAGACAAATATAGAAAATAATGTAAGCCATGCCCCTAAACATTTCGCCCAGATTACTCAGTTTGCCATACTTAATTCTGGTAAATATTATAAAGAAGATACTATACCTTAAAGATGCATTGGAAGCCTCACCAAACCTACTCTTATCTCTCCCAGAAGTAATTCTATATGTAAGTTGGTATCTATCTGATTTCCATTTTCTCTTTTGAATTACATATGTAAATATATACAATGTATTTAATCATGTACAGTATAAAATCCAGTAATTTTGTGATTTTAAAATCACCTTTAAGACCAGAAGTAAAAATGTGTATATCACAAGACTGACTAGACATTTTCAATTGGTTCTCCAAAATAAGTGTAATAACATATACTCCTCTGTCAGTGTATGAAGACCCAATTTCTCATATATTTCACAACATTTCATAATGGACAGTTTTAATTTTGAGAATCTATTGGATATGAATGTTATCTCATTGTGATAATCATTTGAATTTCTCTTAGTTAAATAGCATTTCAGATTCCCTTTGCCTTTTGTATTTTCCTTCCTGTAATTGTCTGTTGATATATTTTGCTGATGTTTCTTCCTAGTTGTTTTATTTTGGATGTAGTTAAATAATTTTTATCTGCATTAATATGCTATCCTTTGTCAATTTATGTGAGCACCTTTTCATAGTCTGTAACTTGTTTTTTAACTTCATTTAGAATACAAATTGCCTTAGATTTATTTTTAAGCTTGAGGAACTCAAATCATCAACAGTTTTCTCTATGTTTTATGTTTTTTGCTTTTTATGACTTACTTTTAGACAATGGAGATAAGAGATATAAAAAAAAATTTAAATAAGATAAATATTAGCACCATGATGTAAAACAACCAACACACAGCTTGTAAATAATTGTCTATGCACACAGATAAACCAAGAAATTTAAAATTTTCTAAATAATTTTAAGATTAGAATGATGAGGGGCATTTAAAGTTAACATTTGCAATAAGGGTTTAAGGAAAATAATGTAAAAGAAAATAAGTTAAATAATGAAAATCTCAAAATCAAGAGTAAAGAAATATATATGTATATACAGGCATCATACAAGAAGAAAACCCCAAAAAGTTGCAATTGCCACAGAATGGGTACAAAATCACTACAGAAAATAGCACTAAAATCCTAGTGACATTAATGGTGTGTATGTTGTAATGGCTTTTGAATAAAGATATTTTCTTGAACATGATTTCTTGTAAGTTCATCTCTAATTTCTCCAAATGGAAAGACTTTTGAGAGGGAGCTAGCTGCAACCTTCCACATCGGCATCATTTTGCCGTTTGTATGTTCAGTAGGCACGTGGGCCACAGACCCTTGATCATCAGAAGCCTGTGTTACCTGCAGCCTGCAGAGGGCTCCATTGTTAGCCATAAATTGGTATTCCTGCAACCAGCAAAATTTTAAGTTATGAATAAACTCATTGTTAAGAAAACAATTTCCTGTGAAATGAGCAACAATGTTTAGATTAGTATAATAATAAATTTTAATTGGATTGTGGGAAAATCAAGATAGTAAGATTGGTTAGAAACAGAAAGTGACATTGAAGGTGAAAATTCATGAAATAGCATAAGGTTCATGAAGATCCATGACTATGAACAAGAGGATGCTAGGTAAACAGAAGCCAGAGGAGAGTGCAGTGTAGGGTAGGTATTAAGAGAGTTGGATAGAAGAGACTAAATGAGATTAACCACAAACTGACATTTCTGAGGTTGCCACCATTTCCAGAGGTCCTAGTTTTTCTACGGTATATGCCATGCAAGAGTTTTGTTATTTGTGGTTATGTCTTTTTTGCTATTTGGGTATTTACACCAAACTTTTATTATTAAACTAGCTTGACTGAGTTCATCTTCATGAATTTTCTTCATAAATTACCTTCATGTCAGGTGAAAAATATTCCCAAAGAAACTGAGTAAAATTATTTTGGAAGAAAGTAAGAAACCAGGTGAAAAATCATAGAGAGTAATTTTATGTTAATTGGAAATGATAACATAATAATAAACATGATCAAAATGTATTTCTGGTCAAAGTGCAAAGAAAAAAAATATTTGTATTTATACACACATATGAATAAAATATCTTCTGCATTTTGCTTTGTAATTTTAATTTTTAAAATCATTTCAATTGCAAACATTTGATGCAAGCTTTTACTAACCAGACAAAGCAAATGATAGTGTGACTGTTATTTTTCAAATAAAAGGTGATTTCTAATAAAATAATGAAAATAGCATGAGAAAATATATTTAATATTAAAAGCTGGGCAATCGATTTTGAGTTGCCGAAAATCTACATGGATGCATGTAGAAAATGCATATGGATTTGTTCCACGCACGTGTTTTGCTTTAGCTTTTTTAATATAAATCCCTTTAGATAAAAAGTTTATCTTTCAGGCTGCATTTGTTTCTCCACTTATTAAGTTAAGCTTCTTTTCATAATTATTGCCATCTAAATCTCTTTTCAAGGCCTTTCTTAAAAATAATTGCAACTTACTTGGATTAACCTCTGCTTTTTCCTTTGCTCCAGTTAGACTTGACTTTTAATACTTCCAACCCATTCTGTTACTTCCTCCTACTATGCTTTTTTCCCCAGTAATAACAATCTTTTCTTCTATTGTTTAAATCCTACCTATTTTTTACCTTAATTAGAAAACACTAATTAGATTAGAAAACACTAATCAGTAATACATTCTCATTGCAAAAATCCCCAAATAATAGAAGTAAAAATAAAATTATGATTATAGTAAAAATGAGTGGCAATAAAAGTATTAGTAGAAATATAGTAAAAATAATAGCTCTCATAAGATTAAATTATAACTGTTTTTTCTTTGAACTGATAGAGCACTGCCTCTTTTTCTGTTCTAGAGTATTTATTATGCTTTAATATAAATTGTTGTTATTTGCATATTAAAAAAAAACTATTCCAAGGTAGATTTTACATTCTTCGAGGATAAGTAGGAAAGGTGTATTTTGTCATATTTGTGTCATCATAGCACCATTAAAGAGTTCAATAAATTTAAATTACTTGAGCACATTTTGCTATTTATTTTACATATTTATTTTTGTAATTTTGTATATATTGGGTGTGTATAATGGAAATAGTGTCAATAAATACCAAAATTTATTATCGTAATTACTATCAAATGGGTTTATGCTATTTTCTCTTTCAAACTGCATGGCCCTGCCCACATTATAACTGGTACATGATCATAAGCTAGAGCTCATTTTGGAAAAAATGTTATAAATAACATATCTTTAGAGTGTTGTAGGGTTTTTTTCCTTAGAATTTTAACAGACTTTAAAAATAAGGAATAGTCCCACTGAAAATGTTAGCCAGTGATACCATCTGTAAAGGTTGGAGAGGAAAATTTTACCTTTGTCTTATTTTAATATTTTGTCTGTACCACATCATTCTCCATACACTCTTTACTCCCTCTAGGCACCAACCTGATTTAGGTGACATGGTGGCAAAGGATGAAAGTCTCCAGAGTAGAGGTTTTTGTTGATTTTTACCCTCCCAGCTCGAATTCATATGATGCATTTTGTGATTCTCAATTACACCAGGTGCTCAAACATAAGCATGCGAGTTGTGAGTAGAATCACTTTAATTCCACAGCACAAAGGTAACTCCAAGTTGATCTGGCTAACTAATCATTCTACTGGGTTAATGAAGCTTTGAGACATTTTAATGAGACAATTTCTGATTTAATATAAGAGGATTTATGTCAATTTTTTGATCAAAATGCTATGTGTCATAGGCTTCATTTGGCAAGGCTTTCAATGTAGAAACAATTCATGATATACTCTCCAGTTATGTAAGAATCACTCTCAATGTATTTTTAATGAACTTGTCTTAGAGAAAGGAAGAAACTGGGAAGAAAACCATAAAATATAATGTTCTGATAATGATTAGAGTTAGAATATAATAATAAAATGGCCAAAGTACATTTTGGCCAAAGTGCAGAGGGAAAGCATTTATACATTCTCAAGAACATATGAATAAAAATATTTTCTACCATTTGTTTTCTAATTTTTAACAATAACATATATATTACATATAACAATATATGCAAAATATTATATATCTCTATAACATTTAAACATACATGTATTTTAACATGGGAGGGATTTATATATATATATATAATAAAACATGTATGCATATGTAAGTCATATATTATACACACATTTTAACACAGGAGAAATTTTACTCTCATTGTCTCCCATCTGTGCAATTTCTGTCTAAACTAATGCATGTCCTTTATTGACTAGGCATTAGGTAAGCACTCCTTGAAGCAATGACAGTTTTACTCCTGCTCATGCCCTTTTCAGCAACCTTCATGCTTAACCATTTGGAATCTTTCTCATTCCCCTATGCATTCTCTGCAAAGCTCCGGGCTTCTTCTTGTACTTGAACACTGTCACACAGAACATCCTTATCCTCCTGATTTTCCACAACATAATGCTTTTATGCTACCTCCCAATTTGGGCGAAGACCAGAAGGAATACTGAGAAATACATTCCTTTGAAAATAACAAGAGTGAATATAAGACAGTTTTTCAGATTTTTTAGCCCTAGAGATTAGTTTTCTGTATCCCAGAAGGCTTTCCTTGAGTATGTTTACTTCCTCGTGTTTGCATAATTCTATTTTTGTTATTATAATTCTATTTAGCTTTCAAATAGGAAGATGAAAATAAGTAAAATTAAAGAACAAACATCTCTTCAGTTATTAATCCAAACCATAGTGTGTTTGCTCTTATAGTAGAATAAATCTTATTAACTTGCTTTTCCTAAGTATCTACCTGACATATTCCTGGAAACAACAAGTTTAGCCGTAAGTTGTACTTATCTTTAGTGTATTGATTTCTTGGGTTATGATAAAGGTAATAAAATGCTAACATTCTGCAGACTATCAGAACAAACCCCAAGGAAAAATCTCTAGAAGTATTCAAATAAATCTAAAGACTGTATAGCTTTAAAATTGCTTATATAACAAAAGGTGAAATACATTTCCAAATGTATGAGAAATCATAGCTTACAATATTCACTAAATGCAGAGATGCAAAGTTCAGATGTGACATAGTAAAGTATAAGCACCAAATGATCTCGATCTTCTCTCTTTATGCTTCTAAATTTTTCCTTCAAATGTCTTAATTTCACAGTGAAGAATATGTTGATATGTGTGGAGACTTTTCTTTTTTTTGGTATAGATTTGGAATAAATTTTCCTAGCATCTGCTTATTTTCACGCTTTATTGCTCCTATGATATGTGTGTTGTTTTCTGCTCAAATTTCGCAGCTCTATTCAACCAGCAACTTTACTTGAACACTGTTTCTGCCCTACATTGGGAAATAGACAGCCCACGGTCCTCTTCAGGTTTCTTCCTTTAAGACCACTGTGTTCCATTTGCTACTCATCATGTTTAAAATTTGCTCTTTGCCAATCATGTGACAGGTGCCCCATACACATTATCTAATTTAATCTTTGCACCACTCAAGGTAACTAATGTTAATTATTTTAACTTACAAAAAGTCATTTTTATTTAGAAAAGCTAAGCAACACATGCCCCAAATCTGCAACTAGTAATTTGAAGAACTGAAATCTGAACACAGGTACTCGGACTCTAGAGCTTCCTTTCTCAAATATGCTGTAGAGCCACAGATTTAACATAAATAATTAATAATTCAAACTTAAAGGAGAGAGGGGGAAGATGGTGGAAGAGAAAGATGCATATATTACCTTCCTCCCCACAAATACATCAGAAATACATCTACACGTGGAACAACTACAGAACACCTACTGAATGCTGGCAGAAGACTTCAGACCTCCAAAAAGGCAAGAAACTCCCCACATACCTAGGTAGAGAAAAATAAAAAAGAATAAACAGAGACAAAAGGATAGGGAAGGGACCTGCACCAGTGGGAGGGAGCTGTGAAGGAGGAAAGGTTTCCACACATTAGAAACCCCTTCGCAGGCGGAGACTGCAGATGGTGGAGGGGAAGGCTTCGGAGCCGCAGAGGAGAGCACAGCCACAGGGTTGCAGAGGGCAAAGCGGAAAGTTTCCCACACAGAGGATCGGTGCCCACCAGCACTCAGCAGCCTGAGAGGCTTGTCTGCTCACCCACGGGGTGGGAGGGTCTGGGAGCTGAGGCTCCGGCTTCAGTTGGAGTGCAGGGAGAGGACTGGGATTGGCGGCATGAACACAGCCTGCAGGGGGTTAGTGCACCACGGCTAGCAGGGAGGTAGTCCGGGGAAAAGTCTGGACCCGCCGAAGAGGCAAGAGACTTTTTCTTCCCTCTTTGTTTTCTGGTGCGCAAGGAGAGCGGATTAAGAGTGCTGCTTAAAGGAGATCCAGAGACGGGCACGAGCTGCGGCTATCAGTGCGGACCCAGAGATGGGCATGACATGCTAAGGCTGCTGCTGCCACTACCAAGAAGTCTGTGTGCGAGCACACGTCACTATCCACACCCCCCTTCTGGGGAGCCTGTGTAGCCCGCCACTGCCAGGGTCCCGGGACTCAGGGACAACTTCCCCGGGAGAACGCACAGAGTGCCTCAGGCAGGTGCAACATCCCTCTGGCCTCTGCTGTTGCAGGCTCGCCCCGCATCCGTCCGGCCTGAGTGAGCCAGAGTCCCCAAATCAGCTGCTCCTTTAACCCCGTCCTGTCTGAGTGAAGAAAAGACGCCCTCCGGTGACCTACACGCAAAGGCGGGGCCAAATCCAAAGCTGAACCCCGCGAGCTGTGCGAACAAAGAAGAGAAAAGGAAATATCTCCCAGCAGCCTCAGGAGCAGCGGATTAAATCTCCATAACCAACTTGATATAGCCTGCATCTGTGGAATACCTGAATAGACAACAAATTATCCCAAATTGAGGATGTGGATTTGAGAGAAAGATTTATTATGTTTTTCCCTTTTCCTCTTTTTGTGAGTGTGTATGTATATGCTTCTGTGTGGGATTTTGTCTGTATAGCTTTGCTTTCACCATTTGTCCTAGGGTTCTATCCATCTGTTTTTTTGTTTATGTTTTTTTTTAATTAAAAAAATCTTTTTCTTAATTATGTTTTTATTTCAATAACTTTATTTTACCTTATTTTATTTTATTTTATCCTTTCTTTCTTTCTTTCTTTCTTTCTTTCTTTCTTTCTTTCTTTCTTTCTTTCTTTCTTTCTTTCTTTCTTTCTACTTTTTCACCTTCTATTCTGAGCTGGGTGGATGAAAGGCTTTTGTGCTGCAGCCAGGAGTCAGTGCTGTGCCTCTGAGGTGGGAGAGGCAACTTCAGGATGCTGGTCCACAAGAGACCTCCCAGATCCATGTAATATCAAACAGCAAAAATCTCCCAGAGATCTCCATCTCAACACCAACACCCAGATTCACTCAACAACCAGCAATCTACACTGCTGGACAACTTAGGCCAAACAACTAGCAAGACAGGAACACAACCCCACCCATTAGCAAAGAGGCTGCATAAAATCATAATAAGTCCACAGACACTCCAAAACACATCACCAGATGTGGACCTGCCCACCAGAAAGAAAAGATCTCACTGAACACAACCCACTGACCAACCTTAGCCGCTGAGGACAGACACCAAAAACAACGGGAACAACGAACGTGCAGCTTGCAAAAAGGAGACCCCAAACACAGTAAGATAAGCAAAATGAGAAGACAGAAAAACACTTAGCAGATGAAGGAGCAAGATAAAAACCCACCAGACATAACAAATGAAGAGGAAATAGGCAGTCTACCAGAAAAAGAATACAGAATAATGATCGTCAAGATGATACAAAATCTTGGAAATAGAATAGAGAAAATGCAATAAACTTTTAACAAGGACCTAGAAGAACTAAAGATGAAACAAGCAACGATGAACAACATAATAAATGAAATTAAAAATACTCTAGAAGGGATCAATGGCAGAATAACTGAGGCAGAAGAACGAAACAGTGACCTGGAAGATAAAATAGGGGAAATAACTACTTCAGAGCAGAATAAAGAAAAAAGAATGAAAGAATTGAGGCCAGTCTCAGAGGAATCTAGAACAACATTAAACGCACCAACATTCGAATTATAGGGGTTCCAGAAGAAGAAGAGAAAAAGAAAGGGACTGAGAAAATATTTGAAGAGATTATAGTTGAAAACTTCCCTAATATGGGAAAGGAAATAGTTAATCAAGTCCAGGAAGCACAGAGAGTCCCATACAGGATAAATCCAAGGAGAAACATGCCAAGAAACATATTAATCAAACTATCAAAAATTAAATACAAAGAAACCATATTAAAAGCAGCAATGAAGAAACAACAAATAACACAAAAGGGAATCCCCATAAGGTTAACAGCTGAACTTTCAGCAGAAACTGTAAGCCTGAAGGGAGTGGCAGGACATATTTAAAGTGATGAAGGAGAAAAACCTGCAACCAAGATTACTCTACCCAGCAAGGATTTCAATCAGATTTGATGGA
The DNA here is from genome assembly GCF_949774975.1 of Lagenorhynchus albirostris. NCBI lineage: Eukaryota > Metazoa > Chordata > Mammalia > Artiodactyla > Delphinidae > Lagenorhynchus > Lagenorhynchus albirostris. The sequence continues at coordinate 84,506,263 of NC_083106.1, read as the reverse complement.
GAAATTAAAACCTTTACAGACAAGCAAAAGCTGAGAGAGTTCAGAACCACCAAACCAGCTTTACAACAAATGCTAAAGTATCTTCTCTAGGCAAGAAACACAAGAGAAAGAAAAGACCTATAATAACAAACACAAAACAATTAAGAAAATGGGAATAGGAACATACATATTGATAATTACCTTAAATGTAAATGGATTAAATGCTCCCACCAAAAGACACAGACTGGCTGAATGGATACAAAAACAAGACCCATATATTTGCTGTCTACAAGAGACCCACTTCAAACCCAGGGACACATACAGACTGATAATGAGGGGATGGAAAAAGATAACATGCAAATGGAAATCAAAAGTAAGCTTGAGTAGCAGTTCTTATATCTGACAAAATAGACTTTAAAATAAAGACTATTACAAGAGACAAAGAAGGACACTACATAATGATCAAGGGATTGATCTAAGAAGATATAACAATTGTAAATATTTATGCACCTAACATAGGAGCACCTCAATACATAAGCCAAAAACTAACAGCAATAAAAGGGGAAATCGACAGTAACACATTCATAGTAGGGAAATTTAACACCCCACTTTCACCAATTGACAGGTCATCGAAAATGAAAATAAATAAGGAAACACAAGCTTTAAATGATACATTAAACAAGATGGACTTAATTGATATTTATAGGACATTCCATCCAAAAACAACAGAATACACATTTTTATCAAGTGTTCATGGAACATTCTCCAGCATAGATCGTATCTTGGGTCACAAATCAAGCTTTGGTAAATTTAAGAAAATTAAAATTGTATCAAGTATCTTTTCCGACCACAACACTATGAGACTAGATATCAACTACAGGAAAAGATCTGTAAAAAATATAAACACATGGAGGTTAAACAATACACTACTTAATAACGAAGTGATCATTGAAGAAATCAAAAAAAGAAATCAAAACATACCTAGAAACAAATGACAATGGAGACAGGACCACCAAAAACCTATGGGATGCAGCAAAATCAGTTCTAATAGGGAAGTTTATAGCAATGCAATTCTAACTTAAAAAAACAGGAAATGTCTCGAAAAAACAACTTAACCTTGCACCTCAAGCAATTAGAGAAATAAGAACAAAAATACCTAAATGTTAGCAGAAGGAAAGAAATCATAAAGATCAGATCAGAAATAAATGAAAAAGAAATGAAGGAAATGATAGCAAAGATCAATAAAACTAAAAGCTGGTTATTTGAGAAGATAAACAAAATTGATAAACCATTAGCCAGACTCATCAAGAAAAAAAGTGAGAAGACTCAAATCAATAGAATTAGAAATGAAAAAGGAGAAGTAATAACTGACACTGCAGAAATACAAAAGATCATGAGAGATTACTACAAGCAACCCTAGGCCAATAAAATGGACAACCTTCAAGAAATGGACAAATTCCTAGAAATGCACAACCTGCCAAGATTGAATCAGGAAGAAATAGAAAATATGAACAGACAAATCACAAGCACTGAAATTGAAACTGTGATTTAAAATCTTCCAACAAGCAAAAGCCCAGGACCAGATGGCTTCACAGGCGAATTCTATCAAACATTTAGAGAAGAGCTAACACCTATCCTTCTCAAACTCTTCCAAAATATACCAGAGGGAGAAACACTCAGAAAGTCATTCTACAAGGACACCATTACCTTGATACCAAAACCAGAGATGTCATAAAGAAAGAAAACTACAGGTCAATATCACTGATGAACATAGATGCAAAAATCGTCAACAAAATACTAGCAAACAGAATCCAATAGAACATTAAAATGATCATACACCATGATCAAGTGGGGTTTATTCCACGAATGCAAGGATTCTTCAATATATGCAAATCAATCAATGTGATACACTGTATTAACAAATACAGAAGGAGAAAAACCATATGGCCATCTCAATAGATGCAGAGAAAACTTTCAACAAAATTCAGCACCCATTTATGATAAAAACCCTCCAGAAGGAAGTCATAGAGAGAACTTTCCTCAACATAATAAAGGCCTATATGACTAACTCACAGCCAACATTGTCCTTAACTGTGAAAAACTGACATCATTTCCACTAAGATAAGGAATAAGCCAAGGTCGCCCACTCTCACCACTCTTATTCAATACAAATTTTAGCCACAGCAATCAGAAAAGAAAAGGAAATAAAAGGAATCAAAATTGGAAAAGAAGAAGTAAAGCTGTTACTGTTTGCAGGTGACATGATACTATACATAGAGAATCCTAAAGATGCTACCAGAAAACTACTAGAGCTAATCAATGAATTTGGTAAAGTAGCAGGATACAAAATTAATGCACAGAAATCTCTGGCATTCCTATACATTAATGATGAAAAATCTGAAAGTGAAATCAAGAAAACACTCCCATTTACCATTGCAACAAAAAGAATAAAATATGTAGGAATAAATCTACCTAAGGAGACAAAAGACCTGTATGCGGAAAATTATAAGATACTGATGAAAGAAATTAAGGATGATACAAATAGATGGAGAGATATACCATGTTCTTGGATTGGAAGAATCAACATTGTGAAAATGACTCTACTACCCAAAGCAATCTACAGATTCAATGTAATCCCTATCAAACTACCACTGGCATTTTTCACAGAACTAGAACAAAATATTTCACAATTTGTATGCAAACACAAAAGATTACTAATAGCCAAAGCAATCTTGAGAACGAAAATTGGAGCTGGAGGAATCAGGCTCCCTGACTGCAGACTATACTACAAAGCTACAGTAATCAAGACAGCATGATACTGGCACAAAAACAGAAAGATAGATCAATGGAACAGGATAGAAAACCCAGAGATAAACCCACGCACATACAGTCACCTTATCTTTGATAAAGAAGGCAGGAATGTATGGTGGAGAAAGGAAAGCCTCTTCAATAAGTGGTGCTGGGAAAACTGGACAGTTACATGTAAAAGTATGAGATTAGATCACTCCCTAACACCATACACAAATATAAGCTCAAAATGGATTAAAGACCTAAATGTAAGGCCAGAAACTATCAAACACTTAGAGGAAATCATAGGGAGAACACTGTATGATATAAATCACATCAAGTTCTGTTAGGAGGCAGTATGATCTGGTGGGACAGAAAAGAACATGCTCTGAAAGTAGACTAATTCAGGAAAAAAATTATCTGAGGCCTGAATATTTTCATTCAAAAATAAAAATAGTAAGAAGACTTGTAAGAGAAATCTAATCTCAAAATTTGGTTAATTATTTTAAGGACAATACAAATGTCGGTGACAGAATTGTTGCTAATCTTAAAATTAAAATAGGATTTATTTTACTTCGCATCTGAACTTGCATTTGTGGTCCCAACAAGGATAAGGATGTTATGAATAACCCAGAGTCTAAAAAACTGATCTTTATTGCTGTATATGGAAGAGCCTTGACTTTGAAATCAGAGATGAGTTGAACTAATTTCTCTGATCATTTTTACTTGAATTAAAAATTCTTTTTGTTTATGAAACAAAGAGAAATAATAATCCTTAATCTATAGTTTTAGGAAATAAATGATGTGTATAGTAGAGCTTTGAGCACTCTGTTATGTGATCAAGAAATATTATCATCTCCTCAATATTTCTTCCTTTTCCCCCTGTTCTATACAGAATATACCAAAGTAAAGGTATCTGGATCAGTCCACAATATTTTTATATTCATTTGCTGATAAAGTCATTCATTCAACAAATATTTATTGAAGGTACCTCACTCTTTGTATATTTAAGCTATATTCATAGACCACAGGAATATTGGACAGCTGATAGTAAATAATGGATATCTGAAGGAGATTTTTAAAGATTTGAGTAAAATTAGTTGTATAAAAAGTGTTTATGAGGATGTTCAAGTACAAATATGAAACTTTTCTCAATGCTTTATGAAAATAAATTTTCAGTAAGTTTAATTTTAATAAAAGTCAAACCTCTCCTTTAGAGTGTTCCTTGGAAAATAATGAAGATTAAACCGAAAGAACTTTTGGAAAAATATTAGAAGGGTTATTACCTTTTAAAATAAGACAATGAAAACTATAAATGTTATAAAAGTGAATAAAGTGAGCATTTGATATTGAAAAGTATTTCTAAGATACTCATAAAAATATTGATTCAAAGTCTAAATTGTATTGCAAGCAAAAAAATCAGTATAAGCAACATTTAAATGTGGTAGACAAGTTGCATATATATATATATATATATATATATACACACACACACACACATATATATAATTAATATTTACATATTTGGTTAGTTAAGTGGGAAATAAATGAATATTTAGATAGAATGTAAGACTTTCAATATTCTGGTAATATTTGCAAAGTCTTCATGACATCATGAAACAAAGCTTGTTCTTAGATGAACAAGGATATAAATGCAGTCCAGAGGATAATATGAAAACATCCATTACTTTCCCCATATGTCAGCTGACCGTCCATGCTGAGGCTCTCTCTTTCTTCTTTATCTTCTCCATATTTCTTTGATAAACTTAACTCCTCCACCATTCCCACTGGACATACTCCTAATACGTGGCAGAATAACCTGAAACATTTCAGCAGAAACTGAAACACAGATACCAGATTGGGAAATAGACTAATGAGGGAAACAGCCTCTGAAATGGTCAATACTAAAGATGAAGACAAATACAACTGGGATGCAAAGTTTTTATTAGCAGAGGTCCTAAACATCTACTTGATCAGTTCACAGGACAGAAAGGAGCTATAAGCTGGGATTAAGATGTGGAAAGTGGATGAGCCCGGAACTGAGAAATGCATTCTCTTACTGTTGCTGTCTTCCCTGCTTGAAGGGAGATTCTAATTGCAAGTCTAGAATTACCCTAGCCACAAAACAAGTATATAACAGCTAGATTCATCTTGATTATTTGGGGCTGAAGAAGAGTTTATGTGGAATAAAACTTTCACCATGTTTACACCAGATCCAAGCAAAACCCCCAATAAAAACTGCTGGTTATTTTGCACAAACCCTACCTCATACCTGTAAAGCAATTTGGATCCTATCTGCAAAATTATGCATAAGTACATCTTTCTCTGTTTCTTCTCTGTGTTTATCATTGTAATGAACACATAAAAAGCACTCAATAAGGCATGATTTATATGAGGTAATAATTTGTATATTCCCAAACATTATAGAATTATACATTGCTCTACTATTTGTGTTAATGTTATGTATGCATAAAGTCATCTGGATTTAAGATCAAAATATTTGGAAAGTATTTATAAAATATAGGAAATAACAGTGATCTAAATATAATTCAAATGTTTTGTGAAAACTAGATCATGTGGAACCAATTCTGTATGGTAATTTAAATATAGTATGAAATATGATCCAGGACCTGATAAATTCTTTTACTTGAGCATACAATTTGGTTATATTGGCTGGCATTGTTTATTGGTTGTTGATAGCAAGAAAGATACAGTTTTAGGTTATTTAATATCTACTTTTCATCTAAAGAACTATAAATAATGAGACCTTAACACTATATCTGCCTGGTGTAAAAGATAAATTAGAGCACTAGGGCCCAAGAAAATACAGAACTTGAGAGAATTTTATTTTCTTTATTTTTAAAAATTTTATCTATTTTTTCTTGAAGTATAATTGACTTACAATATTATATTAGCTTTAGGTGTACAGCATAGTGATTTGATAATTTTGCACATTAAATATTATCAGGAGTCTAGTTACCATCTGTAACCATACAAAGATATTACATAATTATTGACTCTATTCCCCACACTGTACATTTCATACCATGACTCATTTAATCTGTAACTGGAAGCTTTACCTCTTAATCTTCCTCACCTATTTCATTCACCATCCTAACCCTCTCCCCTCTGGCAACTACATGCTTGTTCTCTGTATCTATGACTGTTTTGTTTTGTTTGTTCATTTGCTTTGCTGTTTACATTCCTCATATAAGTGAAATCATACAGTATTTTTCTTCCTCTGTCTGACTTATCTCAGTGTAATACCCTCTAGTTCCATCCATGTTATTTCAAATGGCAAGGTTTCATTTTTTTATGGCTGAGTAATATTCCACTGTATATAAACACCACATTTTCTTTATCTAGTCCTCTATGGACGGGCACTTAGAATATTTCCATATACTGACTATTGTAAATAATGCTGCACTGAATATAGGGGTGCATATATCTTTTGAACTTAGTGGTTTAGTTTTCCTAGGGTAAATATCCAGTAATGGAATTGCTGGATCATATGGTAGTTCTTGTTTTAATTTTTTGAGGAGCCTACACACAGTTTCTATAGTGGCTGCACCAAATTACATTCCCACCAAAACTACATGAGGGTTCACTTTTCTCCAAATCCTCACCAAATGTTATTTGTTGTCTATTTGATAATAGGCATTCTGACAGATGTAAGGTGATATCTCATTGTGGTTTTGATTTCCATTTCCCTGATGATTAGTGATGTTGTGCATCTTTTCATGTGCGTGTTGACCATCTATATGTCTTATTTGGAAAAATGTCCATTCAGGCCCTCTGCCCATTTTTCAACTGTGTTGTTCAATTTTACAATATTCAGTTGTATGAGTTTTTTTGTATTTTGAATATTAACCCCATATCAAATGTATCATTTGCAAATATCTTATCTCATTCACTAGGTGGCCTTTATGTTTTGTTGATGGTTTCCTTCACTGTATAAAAGCACTTTAGTTTGATGTAGTTCCATTTGTTTATTTTTGATTCTGTTTCCCTTGCCTGAGGCGACAGATCCAAAAACATATTATAAGGACCAATGTCAAAGAATGTACTGCCCATGTTTTCTTGTATGAGGTTTTGGTTTCAGGTCTTACATTTAAGTCTTTAATCCACTTTGAGTTCATTTTTTTATATGGAATGAGAAAATATTCTAGTTTCAATTTTTTATATGTAACTGTCCAGTTTTCCCAGCACCACTTATCTAAGAGACTGACTTTCCCCCATTGAATATTATTGCCTCCTTTTTTGTAGATTAATTGATCATACTTGCCTAGGTTTATTTCTGAGCTCTCTATTCTGTTACATTGATCTATGTATTTATTTTTGTGCCAGTACCATCCTGTTTTGCTTACTGTAGCTTTGTAGTATAGTCTGAAGTCAGGAAGTGTGATACCTCCTCAGCTTTGTTCTTTTTTCTCAAGATTTCTTTGTCTATTCAGGGTCCTTTATGTTCACATACAAATATACTAAGTCCCCTACATATGAATTAGTTCTCTTCTGAGAGCGCATTTGTAAGTCCAATTTGTTCATAAGTCCAACAAAGTTAGCCTAGGTATCCGACTAACACCATTGGCTATGGAGTACTGTACTGTAATAGGTTTATAATACTTTTCACACAATTCATACATAAAAAACAAACAAATACAAAAAATAAAGAAAACATTTTTAATCTTACAGTACAGTACTTTGAAAAGTACAGTAGTACAGTACAACAGCTGGCACACATGGGCTAGCATCGAGTGAACAGGCAAAAAGAGTTATTGACTGAGGTGGGAGATGGTAGAGCTGAAGGATCATCAGCAATAGGAGATGGAGGGCAATCTGCAATTTCACTCATGCCTGACGTTGATGGCACAGGTTCTGGTTCCTTCTGGATTCAATTCTATCTACTCTCTTGAAATAATGATCCAGTGATATCTGGGTAGTAGTTCTATTTTTCTCGTCATAGATGACATGGTAGCACTAGATTGCATTCTGAATGGCTGCTGCAACCTTCATGTACCATTCTACATTTGGGTCCTGTGTTTCAAAAACTAACAGTGCCTCCTCAAATAAAGAAAATCCCCTTGCCATTTCCTGCATTGTGAATCTCTTCAGTTCTTCAGTTCTTCCTCTTGTCTCTTATTTGTCCTTTCTCTGGGCCTCCAATTCCATCAGGTCTTCATTAGTAAGCTCTTCGTGTTGCACACCAAGGAGGTCAATGAAGTCATCCTCTTGCAGATCTAACTTGAAATAAAGATAATATACTACTGTACTCTGTATAGTACTGTACAGAAAAATACACAAAAGCACAACCACTTGTAGAAGATGCAAGCATGTGACAAATGTACATCAGATACATGAACTAACTTACATGATTGGACATGGGAATGCACGTTTGCCTCTTTGAAAGTTTCCAACTCGTTGGTTAGTATGTAGGGGACTTACTGTATCAGGAGATTTGTTTCAGTTCTGAGAAAAGTATCATGGGTATTTTGATAGGGATTGCATCAGATTTGTAGGTGGCCTAGGGTAGTATGGATATTTTAACAATATTAATTCTTCCAAAACATGATATGCTATTTTTTTCCATTTATTTATATCTTCTTTTCTTTCCTCCTTCAATATCTTACAGAGTACAGGTTTTTAACCTTCCTGTTTAAATTTATTCCTAGGTATTTTATCCTTTTTGTATGTTTATAAAGGGGATTGTTTCCTTGAGTTATCTTTCTGCTAGTTTATTATTAGTTTTTATAAAAGCAACAGATTTCAGTATATTAATCTCATATCCTGCATATTTATTGAATTAATTTATTAGTTCTAATAGTTTTTTTGTTGTGTTGTTTGGTGTTTTCTAGATATAGTATCATTTCATCTGTAAGCAGTGACAGTTTTACTTATTCCTTTCCAATTTCCCTTTATTTCTTTTTCATTGATTGTTGTGGCTAGGATTTCCAATGGTATGTTAAATAGAAGTGACAACAGTGAGCATCCTTGTCTTGTTTCTGATATTAGAGGAAAAGCTTTCAGTATTTTACCTTTGAGTATGGTGTTCATGGTGATTTGTCATAAATGGCCTATATTATATTAAGGTATGTTCATTCTATGCTAACTTTTCTGACTGTTTTTATCATGCATGGATATTGAATTTTATAAAATGCTTTGTTTGCATTTATTGACATGATCATGTGATTGTTATCCTTTTTATGTTATCCTTTTTGCATTTTGTTAATGAGTTGTATCACTTTGATTAATTTGACAATATTGAACTATCCTTTCATCCTTGAAATAAATTACACTTAATCATGATGTATAATCTTTTTTATGTATTGCCAAATTTGGTTTGCTAATATTTTGTTCATCTATTACATCTATGTTCATCAGGGATATTGGCCTGCAATTTTCTTTCTTTGTGCTCTCTTTGTCTGGTTTATGTATCAGGGTAATGCTGACCTCATAGAATGAGTTTGGCAGTGTTATCTCCTTTTCAATATTTTGGCATACTTTGAGAAAAAATATTTATTCACTCTTCTTTAAATGTTTGATAGAATTGATCTGTGAAGATGACATGTCCTGAGCTTTTATTCATTGAGAGTTTTTTGATTACTGATTTAATTTCATTATTGGTCTGCTAATTGGTCTGTTCATATTTTCTATTTATTCATGATTTAGTCTTGGGAGACTGTACATTTTTGGGAATTTATCCATTTCTTCTAGGTGTCCATTTTATTGGCATATAATTGTTTGTAGCAATCTATTATGACCCTTTGTATTTCTGTGGTGTTGGTTATAGCATCACCCTTTTTTATTACTTATTTATGTGGGCCATCTATTTCTTCCTGATGAGTCTGGAAAAAGATTTATCAATTTTCTTTACATTTTCAAAGAATCAACAATTAATTTCATTGATCTTTTCATTGTTGTAGTGTTTATTTTATTAATTTCTCTTCTAATTTTATGACTTCTTTCCTTCTACTAACTTTGGGTTTTGTTTGTTGCTTCTCTAGTTTCTTTAGGTGTAAGGTTAGGTTTCTTATTTGATATTTTCCTTCTTTCTTGAGGTAGGCGTCTATCTTCCCACTCAGAATTACTTTTGCTGTGTCCCATAGATTTTGAATTTTTTTGTTTTAATTTTCATTTGTATCTAGGTACTTTTTTATTTCCTCTTTGATTTCTTCAGGGATCCTTTGATTACTTTGTAGTATATTGTTTAGTCTCCAAGTGGTTGTAATTTTTGCAGTTTTTTTTTTTTGTAGTTGATGTGGTCTTAGAGCATTGTGGTTGGAAAAGATGTTTGATATGATTTCAATTTTCTTAAATTTACTGAGACTTGCTTTGTGGCCTAGAATATGATCTATCCTGAGGATATTCCATGTGCACTTGAAACATTCTGCTGCTTTCTGAATGGAAGTATCTATTAAGTTAATCTGGTCTAAAGTGTTGTTTAAGGCCAGTGCTTCTTTACCGATTTTCTCTGTGGAAGATCAGTCCTTGGATTTAAGTGTGGTGTTAAAGTCCCCTACTACTACTGTGCTACTCTCAATTTTTTCCCTTTATATTTGTTAACATTTGGTTTATGAAGTTAGGTTCTCCTTTTTTGGGTCCACATATATTTACAATTGTTATATCTTCTTGATTTGGTCCCTTGATCATTATGTAATGTCCTCCTTTTTCTTTCATTTCAGTCTGTTTTAAAGCCTATTTTGTCTGATAAAAGTATTGCTACCCCACCTTTCTTTTTTCTTTCCATTTACATGAAGATCTTTTCCCACCTACCCCTCACTTTTAGTTGTATATTTCTTTAGATATGAAGTGAGTCTCTTCTAGGCAGCACAAATATGAGTCTCATTTTTATATCCATTCAACCACTCTATGTCTTTAGATTGGAGGACTTTCATTTAAAGTATTTAATAATGGTATGGTATGTACCATTGCCATTTTATTGATCGTTTTCTGTGTTTTTTTTTCTTGTTTGTTTAGTTCTATTTGCTTCTGGCATCTGGCTTCTTCTTTTGATCACTTCCCTTGTGATTTGAAAACTACCTTTGGTGCTATGCTTGGATTCCTTGCTCTTACTTGTGTGTATCTATTGTAGATTTATGGTTTGTGGTTATTATGAGGTTCATGTATATGTTAATGATGATACCATTTTGTCTTTAAACCTCCCTAGTAACTTTATAAATAGTTGGTCTACTACCTTTACTGCATATTTGACTTCACCAATGATACTTTTCCTTTCATAATTTTTATATTTCTAGTTGTGGTCTTTTCTTTTCTGCTTAGAGAAGTCTTTTTAACATTTCTTGTAAAGCCAATTTAGTGGTGCTGATCTCTTTTAGATTTTATTTTTCTACAAAAATGTTTATCTGTCCTTCAAATCTGAATGATGTCATCATTCCAAATAGAGTATTCTTGGCTATAGATTTTCTTTTTCATTTCATAACTTTAAATATATCATGCCACTCTCTTCTTACCTGCAAAGTTTAGGTTGAAAAGTCATCTAATAGTTTTATGTTCTTTCCCTTGTATAAAACTAGTTGCTTTTCCCTTGCTGCTTTTAATATTCTCTATTTATCTTTAATTTTTGCCATTTTATTTATAATGTGTCTTGGTTAGACCTCTTTGAGTTTATATTTATTGGGAATCTCTGTGCTTTCTGGACCTGGATGTCTTTTTTTTTCACAGCTTAGAGAATTTTTCAGTTATTTCTTCAAATAAGTTCTCTGCCTCTTTCTTTTTCTTCTCCTTCTGAGACCCTGTAATGCAAATGTTAGTATGCTTGATGTTATCCCTGAGGTCTCTTAAATGATCCTCAATTTTTTAAATTATTTTTTCCTTTTTTTCTGTTCATCTTGAGTAATTTCCATTACTTTATTTTCCAGTTCACTGATCTTTTCCTCTGTATCATTTAATCCATTGTTGATTCCTTCCAATGTATTTTTTTTCATTTTCATTATTTATTCTTCAGCTCTGTTTCGTTCTTCTTCTTTATATTTTCTAATCTGATAAGCAACTACATTCATCCATTCTTCTCCTGAGTACATTGAGCACCTTTATAATTGTTACCTTGAACTACTCTTCTGGTAGATTGTTTATCTCCACTTCACTTAGTTCTTCTTCTGGGGTTTTATATTATTCTTCTCTTGCATTATATTCCTCTGTCTCCTCATTTTGCCTAATATTCTGTGTTTATTTCTAAGTATTAGGTTGGTTGTTTTCATTTTCTGATTTTTGGAGAAGTCACCTTATGTAGGAGATATCATATCTGTCTCAGCAACACAATCCCTTCTGGTCACCTGAGCTATATGCTCTAGGGTGACCAGAGTATATATGGTATGTGTGGGCCCTTCTTTTGAGGCAGGCTGACTATTGTGGACATGCTGGTAGGTGATACTGAGCTCTGACCTGTTTGGCTGTTAGAACTTACCTCATTTGGTGCTTGCTGGGTGGACGGTCTGGGTTAGACCCTAGTATGGCTGGCTTGCACACATGAATTGAGAAGAACAGTAGATTTCTTTACAATTTCAAGGGAAAGCAAATGTTTATCTGCTCCATAGCTATATTTATATAAAAATCTCATACTCTGAAATAAAATATTTCATGGAGAAGTTTTTTGGACAGTCCTCTAGGAGAATATATAACTTTGAGTACTGTGGACAGCAGAATTGAGAAGGACAGGGAGTTGATTATTAATGTGGTAACACATGAGGCTCAGCCAATCATACAGGAAGCTTTGGAGCTTGGAGAGACATTCAGAGTTGTTCCAAATTGAGGCAAGACTGCCTGCCTTTGGATTCCTTTGTCACCGGACACTGGTTGATAGCTGTGTGGGGGTGTATTTTCAGGTTAAACTTTGACCAAGGCATTTCTCATTGACAGTTGAAACTATAATCAATCTGCAGCTGAAACTTGTAACAGCTATTCGATGATTATCTGATTCCACCTGAAGAACATATTAGGCAGAATATTGTAGTATTCTCTGCAGGAAATAGGTATGTTAGAAGGTGATAAATCTTTCAGAGAAAAATAAAGGAGGGGAAGAACTCTCTTGTGATCAGAAGGGTCAGGTTGTGACAGAATGAGGTTCAGTTGCAAAATGGTTTTGTGACACATGCACTTTTTGAATGATAGACATAATTTTTTGTTCAAGGAGAAACTAACATCATGTTATGCACCACAGGGAATTTTTCAGTACACAAGTTGAAATTACTTATATACTATATATACTTTGTAATTTTTATTATGGTGCTCATGACTCAAAATGTGACCTAATGAAACATCCAGGGCACAGCTTCTTCAACTGGTCATGGAAATTTCTGTTTGCTTTTTTTTAAACAGCATTTTTGAGAGAAAACTATATTTCTTGGTTTCTAACTCAATTCTTGCTTTTTCTTTTCTAATGGATTTCCATAATAATCTTCCTGAAACAGAAGTGTAGCATAATGTCAAAAACATACATTTTGGAATTAAGCTGTTTTGTATTCCAAATTGAGCTCAAAATTTTAAGAATTTATTGTTATTGTTGTTCGTTTTGTTTTGGTTAGGTTTTTTGTTGTTGTTGTTTTGGGTTTTTTTTGTAAATAATGACAATGCTTATGGCACAGAGTAGTTTTAATGATGAAACAGGAAATGTAAGGTGCTTATAACATACATCACACACACACTGTTAAATAAAGTATATATTTATAGTAGTAGTAATGGTGGTTAAAGTAGGAACAACTATAGCAGTAGCAAAAAGATTGCCTTGATTCACTTGTAAGCAATCTCTTTCAACAGACCTGTTTCTACTTAACTGTATGTGAATGAGTATACCACAACAGAAGTGAATTAAACTGATGAACCATATATATATTTTTCTAATTTTGCCTGATGCTAACCTACACAGTGCTACTAATTGCTATGATTTTTTTCCTCACATTTATTTCTATGAACTCAGTAGATTCTTACACATACATTTTTGCAAATCAGTTAATTTAATCATTGAATTTAGTTGTAATCTAAACTTGATGAATCTTTCCAAAATGTAGCACAGGTTATACAAAGTTTAAAAAGCAAATACACATACAGAAGATATTAAGGAACAAATTTTACATGTGAGCAGGAAAAATGATACATGCATGTTACCATGACAACCCTGTAAAAAGACTTTATTTCTGTGCTTAGCACCACACTGAAGAAAATTTCCTTTTCAAGCTGAAAATTCTATGAAGAGGCACCCACAGAGCCTATCACTTCAATTTAAGAAATCAGAAAAAAAAATTGATTTTGCCTTCTCTGGTCAAACTCCTACCTTATTACCTAAAGAGAAATAAAGTGGTTCTTATGAATGATTTATTTTGAACAAGTCAGTGCAATATAAATGTGATAATCTTTGGAAAATGAAGAGACTCTGAGCAGTAATCTGTTGAAGTAAAAAAGAACAAATGCAAGTAGGTCTTTTTTCTATAGTCCATTAGGGGCGGGCAAACTAATGTGTGACTCTAACAGAAAACCACATTTCAGACCATCTAAATCTCTGAAACCAAGTGAAATATAGCTCATTATTTGGTCAATTTAATGTACATTTTAATTGTAAAGTTAAGTTGTATCCACCTCCCCAGGCCCTAGAAAAGTAATTTCCTAACTTTAAGTGATTTTGCTTTCCTCTGAACTAGTCAGTACATAGAACACTTACTTTAACCCACTTTGAAGTGTCCTTTAGAATTAGTATGTCTGTTACCTTTGGTCATAAGTCATATATGGTTTTATATAATGCTCAGGATATGGTAGATGTTCAAAACATAGCTTCATAATGTTTGAGTTTAGAATTTTGGGTCAACTAAAATATGTTCATGACTGGACAAAGAGCTAAAGAAAATGCTAAATAGTCATGATTGTAAGCTATTTTTTATATCTATATAATATTTATATTTATATACATCCCTGTTCTGATTATATCTTTTACACAACTATATCATGTTCTCAAGACAAATTGTGGGTACAAGGTATTATATTTAAAGATTTTTAAGGTATACAAGAGAAACACAATTGTAACCCTAGGCTGACATGTGGAGAGTTGAGAAGTTACAAGTCCCTCATGGGACAACATCTCTATGGAGCTGAAAAGACTTTGTTCTCAGGAGTCATTTGGAAATTATAACCACAAAGAAGGAAAACCTGACTTTGGAAATAAAATTTTTGGATTTAGGTTGAGGACAGACCATTTATTTAGTGGCAGAAATTCAACAAATATGCATTTTAGGAAGGAAAGAAGATAATTCATACCCATACAAACTTTTCTGGTATGTTTCTATAACTGATGTCACACAATTATATGACAATGGATCATAGCACAGGATGGATAGATCCAAATGGACCTCTGTAATTATCAACTCTCTTCCCACTCCAAGTTGGAGCTATTTAGTTACCCAGATGTCACTACCATTTAGTCTGACACATATTCTTGACGACTTAACTTAATTTTTAGATGTCAAGTCTTACATGGTAGTTTAAATACTAAAAGATATGTGTGTGTGTGTGTGTGTGTGTGTGTCTGCACATGTGCAGGTTCGAGTTTATGTTTGTTCTCCAAGAAGTACTTGTCATCCAGAATTTTAGTTTTGTTAAGCACATTCTGTGTAAAAAATAAAGGAGTTGTATCATGTTTTGTCATGTACTGCCCATGTAATACTTGCCATAGAATACTACTGATGAGCATCAGTCTAATCTTGAAATTTTTTTATAATTTTTTCCCCTCAAAATCAAACTAATATTAGAGCTGATTTTTTTTTTTTCAGTATGCAGGCCTCTCACTGTTGTAGCCTTTCCCATTGCGGAGCACAGGCCCTGGACGTGCAGGTTCAGGGGCCATGGCTCACAGGACTACCTGCTCCATGGCATACGGGATCTTCCCGGACTGGGGCACAAACCCGTGTCCCCTGCTTCAGCAGGTGGACTCTCAACCACTGCACCACCAGGGAAGTTCTAGGGCTGATTTTTAAGCTCCAGATTTTTTCCCAATTTTGATGCCCATTAAACATTTAATCCAGTTTCTAAAATAATAATATTATCAAATGAGATGCTTTTGAGCCATATTAACAGTATAGCCTTCAAAATACTTGAATGGAATATGTTTTATTTCAAGTTTGAATAAATGCATCTACGTCTATTGTGTATAAAGTTTCCTATGCTATCTTCCATATTCTCTTTTATAGTGTATGTCCACCATTCAGTCTTCTGCAAGAAGATGCTATGGAAGTTGGGGAAAAGTAGCTTGAACAGATAAAGAAATGAAATTGCTGTGCAGGCTGACTGAAACCACAGCCAACCTGTTAGAGAGCTCTGGGATAAGAATTGTTCTTCAGGGTCATCCTCCATCAGCCTGAAATATTCAGTCTATTAAAACTCCACCTTGCTCAGTCTCAGGATATGGGCTGCCCTAGAAAGACATGACCTTGGATGAACGGGCTCTCTGAGGCTGAGGCAGAACCTGAAAGAGCTGACAGCTATACGCTGTCTGCTGACCACACTACCTGCAAATGGCAGAACTTCCTTCCTTAGTGGAGAAAGTGAGAGGCACATCCTCATGTCTGTTGCACTACTGTTGCATAGAAAAAATCTCCTTCTATATATATATATATATAGATAGATAGATAGATAGATAGATATAGATATATATTCTGTATATATATATATATATATATATATATATATATATATATATACACATACACACACAAAGACATCTCCTCTTAGTGTTTGGTGGGTATTTCATTATACAGATTTCTTAGAAGCAAGATGTGAACTGGACAAACTAGAGTCTGCACCCATAAAGTTGACCTCAACTCAATGCTGCAATTGATACTCATCATCTCTCTTTCCTAGTATTTATTCTAAAGTCCCCTTGCCCTCAGATGCCATGTTTGCTTGTCTGAGAGGGTTTACCTGGTGGTGTAACCCAAACCCTCATCACCAATGATCCTAATCTCTGCTAGCTTGCTCTTCTGAAGCTTCATTTGATAAGTTTGTGAAACAAAATCGGCAAGGGATTATCAAGAGGCACCTAAATAAATGCCTTTTTAATTTTTTTCTGGATCCCACACGTATTCTTCCTTTCTCTTACTGTTTAATAGTATCTCTACTTCCGATGACTGGAAGCAATTATTCATGACGTGTTGATAACTCATTTCTTCCTCTTCCTTTGGTACTAGTAGCCAAAAGTACCAGGAAGAAGCCATAGCTATAATTCACTGAGATTCTTGCTATGACACTTAGCTAAAGTGTACCAATTTTTCTGAATCAGAATGTATAAGCCTGTAGATCCCAGAGTTGTAGGAACAGACAGTGAAATGTCTCCTAGTGGGTCATTGGAAGCTATAATAAATGGATCCATTCCTGCTTCTATTCCTTGTATGGTGGTTAATTGTATGTGTCAATTTGGCTGGGCCAGGGTGCCCAGATATGTGATCAAATATTACACTGGATGTTTCTGTGATGGTGATTTTATATAAGATTAACACCTAAATTGGTGCAACGTATGTTTAGAAGGTTGTCCTCCACAACGTGTGTGACTCTCATTCAGTCAGTTGAAGGCCTGAAAAGAATAAATGACTAACCTCACCCTAACAAGAGATTATTAAACCAGCAGACAGTCTTTGGACTTGAACTGCAATATTGGTTCTTCACTGAGTATCCGGCCTGCCAACCCACCACTGAAGATTTTGGACTTTGTAGCTTCTATAATTGTGTGAGCCAATTCCTTAAAATAAATCTCTCTCTCATATATCTCTATATATACACACACATTATATATATATATATATATCTTTATAATATATAACTTCATTATATCTAACTATATATAAAGAAATATATACACATGTATTTTTTTTGTAGTAAAAACTAATTATTCTATGGATTATATTTTATATATATCTTGGTATTTGCGTACAAGTATTTCTCTAGAATATATACTTAAGAGTAAAACTACTGGTTCATACTTATAAGCAAATTAAAATTTATGGGACAAAAGTGGTTACATTAATTTAGCCCACTCATGGGATGCAGTCTAATGCTTTATATTATAAATATGACATATGAAAAATAAATGAATAAAGCAACTAACTTTAGAATTAACCTAAATAATGAGGAAATAATACACATAAGAGCAGAAAATAAAGTAATAAAAAGGAAATATAAAATATAGAGATCAGGAAAGTCAGATGTTAATTCACTGAAGAAAATAATAAAATGAATAAATGTAGGTTTATTATAATGAAAGGAAGAAAACACATCCATAAGCAACAATTGCAGCCATAAAAACCCAGAATTTATAACAGATACATTTGAAACTATCAAAAGCTTTATTCTAACGAATTTAAATTTTATATTAAAATTTTTAATAGATACATGCCTTTAACTTCCTTAATTTGATAATATGTGTTTATCTCATTCCTACAACAAGTAAATGTGTCTGTAAATCTTTATAAGCTAGGCATTAAAGTCAGGAAAAAGACAAGGAGGTGAATATTGTGAGGTTTATCTCCAGAAGCTCAACCAGATTCCTACAGTAAATACAGGAGAAAAATCTGCTCATACAGAAGGAGGGGAAGAGGAACCATTATGACATATTACAGAGTGCTCCATTCTTTTTAACAAGAACTGACTTCAGGGAACCTAGATAGACCAGAGCCCTGGTTATCTGCTGTATTATCAAAATGTAAATAACCAAAGCGGTTGGGAAGTACCTAACTTCAGCCCACTCTATCCATTATGTCCTACATAAG
The DNA here is from genome assembly GCF_949774975.1 of Lagenorhynchus albirostris. Lineage (NCBI taxonomy): Eukaryota > Metazoa > Chordata > Mammalia > Artiodactyla > Delphinidae > Lagenorhynchus > Lagenorhynchus albirostris. The sequence continues at coordinate 84,487,739 of NC_083106.1, read as the reverse complement.
GGGGAGAAAAAACTAAGAAATGCTTATTAAGTTCACAGTTCAGAGACACATGCTCACTAAAAGACTGTAACCAACTATAGGATTATAGAATACTTTACTTCCATCCACACCTCATCACGCCATTATTACAGACCTATTCACAGCAGTTTCTTGTACCTGGCCATGTTATCTGGCTACAAGAAAAGGCTACAGGACACATCAAAAGGCAGAAAGCACAATTTGAAGACATCAGAATCAGATATGGCAGGGATGTTGAAATTACCAGACTGGGAATTTAAAACAACTATGGTTAATATGCTAAGAGCTCTGATAGAAAATATAGATAGTATGCAAGAGCAGATGGGAAATGTAAGCAGAGGGATGGAAATTTTAATAAAGAACCAAAAAGAAATGCTAGAGATTAAAATTACTGTAAAAATGAAACATGCATTGATGAGCTTATTAGCAGACTGAACTTAACTGAAGAAGGAATCTATGAACTAGAGGATATATAAGTATTGTAAAATCCTTGAAAAATGGAAAACAAAGAGAACTAAGGCTGAAAAAAAAAGGGAATAGAATATTTAAGGACTGTGGGACAACTATAAGATGTGTAAAATACACATAACAGAAGAATCAGAAGGAAAATATTTGCAAAAGATATTTTTGATAAAGGACTGTTATCCAAAATATACAAAAAACTCTTAAATATCAACAATAAAAAAACAAATAACCCTATTAAAAGATAAGCCCAAGACCTTAATAGATACTTCACCAAGGAAGACATAGAGAAGGCAGATAATTATATGAAAGGATGCTCCATATTATCTGAAATCAGAGAAATAGAAATTAAAACAGCAATATGATGGCACTAGATACCTATTAGAATAGCCAAAATCTGGAACCCTTAGAACACCTAATGCTGACAGAGATGCAGAGCAATAGGAACTCACATTCATTGTTGGTAGAAATGCAAACTGGTAGATACTTTGGAAGACAGTTTGGCAGTTTCCTACAAAACTAAACATACTTTTACTATATGAGCCAGGTATTATGCTCCTTGGTGTTTACTCAAAAGATTTGAAAACTTATTTCCACACTAAACCCTGCACATGGATGTTTATAGTGACTTATTTAAAATTGTCCAAATTTGGAAGCAACCAAGATGTCCTTCAGTAAGTAAATGGATAAATTGTGGTACATCTGGACAATGAAATATTACTCAGCATTAAAAAAAAATGAGCTTTCAAGACACAAAAATCATGGAGGAATCTTAAATGCCTATTACTACACAAAATAAGTCAATATGAGAAAACTATAAGTATATGTAAGTATATAAGTATAATTCAAGCTGTATGATATTTTGGAAAAGATAAAACTACAGAGACAGTAAAAAGATCAGTGATTTCCAGAGACAGGAGGAAGGAAGGAATGATGAATAGGTAGATCAGATCTCTGTATGAGATTATAATGATGGATATATGTCATTTCACATTTGGTCAAATCCATAAAATGTACAACATGAGTAATGAACCTTATTATAAACTTTGAACTATGGATAATAATTATATATCAATATAGGTTCATTCTTTTTAAAAATGCATTATTCTGGTGAGTGATCCTGATAACAGTGGAGGCTATACATGTGTGGGGACAGGAGGTGTTATATATGGGTAATCTCTGTACTTTCTTTTCAATTTTTTTGTGAACCTAAAACTGCTCGCAAAAAATAAAGAAAACAATTAAAGGTTACTAAAAAACATTGCACATAAATCAAAATTTGAGTTCTTGCAACATTAATTTGCAGATATTAATTTGTTAATATACTTTTATCTGTTTTATTTAATCCATTCAATAATTATCATTCTTAAGCTCTTATTGGTGATCTATCAATATATTATTCTTTTAAAAATTATTGTGTCAAATAAGTTTGCTAGTTTTTAGATAATGAAAAGAAGTAAAGTTAGAGATATTTTAGAATCAGGTTTTAAAAGACTTGTGCAATACAATAAACGTGCATATTTTATCCTTTCAACAAGATTTATAATAAACAATGAATAATGTGCTTTGATATTTTAGGAACAATAGTTATTTTCAAAATAACAAATACATGATATTTTTAGGATGTAAGCAGTAGTTCTGGGAGGACTTAGTTTTTTTTTTTTAATTTTTGTTTGCTTTTTGGCTAAATCTATAAATTGTCAACATATATTTAACCAAAAACTATAAATTGGAAATTACAAATTTACAAGTTATGAATTTTACATTTCACTTGGTTTCCTCCTTCACTATGTTTGAAGTAGAAACATACATATTAACTAACATATATGTTTTCTACAGTTTTAACTCTTTAAGTTATTAGATTAAATAAATAAAAGAATGCCCTGAAATCATAAGAAATGGAAGATTTTGTTTAATTGTTAACTCAATATCTCCAGAATATTCTTACACATCATTTTTGTATTGTCAGGTTTCATGTTGTTAGTAAATACAGTGTTGAATTGTGAGCTCTTTACAAGTCCATCTGTACTTGCTGAAGAAAGCAGTAAAAGATTTTGTCATTATTATAAAATTAAATTATAGTGGCTTCCCTGGTAGTGCAGTGGTTTGGAGTCCTCCTGCCGATGCAGGGGATGCGGGTTCATGTCCTGGTCTGGGAAGATCCCACATGCGTGTGGAGTGGCTGGGCCTGTGAGCCATGGCCACTGAGCCTGTGCATCCGGAGCCTGTGCTCTGCAATGGGAGTGGCCACAGCAGTGAGAGGCCTGCATACCACAAAAAAAAAACAAAAAATAATTTAAATTATAATTACATTGAAAGAATTCAAGCATGAACTTTTTGATTGTTTGCATACTAAATTAGCTCTATATTTCTTTGGGTTCTTTCATTAAGCATTATATATATTTTTTTTCTTTTTTTTTTGCGGTATGCGGGCCTCTCACTGTTGTGGCCTCTCCTGTTGCAAAGCACAGGCTCCGGACATGCAGGCTCAGTGACCATGGCTCACAGGCCCAGCCGCTCTGCGGCATGTGGGATCTTCCCGGACCAGGGCACGAACCCATGTCCCCTGCATCGGTAGGCAGATTCTCAACCACTGCGCCACCAGGGAAACCCAAGTACTATATTTTATAATAAATGTGTTGCTTTAATACAATGGTTTTGTTCAATGGCTTTTATTGAAATTTTGCTGTAATGTTGATTGTTTGGGATGATAAAAAAATTTTTCAGACTGAAGGGCATCAAAAAGCATAATCTATATATTAATCCAGGAGATGCTGAATGACTGGTTTTAATAATTTAGTCAAATAAATAAATACATACATAAATAGTCTAGGCTATAATCTACATACCAACAGCTATCATTGGACATAACATTAATAAGAATATTTTACTACCACAATTTTAATCCATTGTTTTTCAAAAGTCTCATAGATATTATAAAATGCTTTGTAAAATTACGTAGTTTTACATCATTCCTTTTGTCTCTTGTAATGTACATCATCTTTTGTTCTATGAGCATTCCTCAACGTTAAATTGAAACCATTTCATGGTGCTGGTCAGCTGGGTAGCAGTTTTACAGCTATTTCATTTCCCTAGCTCAGTTTTCTGCCCTTGCCATCCCCTCTATCATCATATCCTCTATGAAAACTCTGCTAAAAACCTTGGTCTTCTATTTTTCATTTTTGGCATTAGCATTAGAATAGATTAATAAAAATGAAGCATTATTTTTCTCTCCAATCCTCCACAAGATCTGCATTTTGTTTTCATCAAAAGAACCTACATTCCTATAAATATTTAGAGCAAAAGTCCTACAGAAGTTGCCTGTTTTCAGATGCAAGTAACTTAACAGTTGAGTTTTTCAGGCAGTCTCAGATGTTCCTGCTGACAGTTCTTATTTCACTTACTTTCATCTATTTCTCTCTAGTGTCCATCTTATTTATATCTGAATCCATGAGTATGCCAGTTGTGATAGATAGATAAAACACCAGCTTAGCCTATTTCTTCAGGCTGTTTAGCAATTACCTTGAAACCTAAAGAATGGAAAAAAATATATATATATATATATATTTATGCTCATCCGTTTGTCCTATTTGTAAAAGTCATTTAGAGATCTCTTTTGTGTTATGAAATAAAATAATGTATTTTTTTTCCTTGTAAGCAAGGAACTTTTCTGTGTCTCTGTGTATGATTGATTTGTCCAACATGCCCTAGATTCCAAGTTCAGTTTTCACGATACTTGTTAGCTCAATATCTAAAAGTACATTGTAGACAAGATAGTCCATGAAAGGAACATATATACATCAATATTGAATGTACTATCCAAACAGGATTCAATGCCTGAAGTCAGAAGAAGGGTTAAAATTCATATCTCTTGCTCTAATAATAGCTTTTGGTCTTCCTAGATATATTCTGCGTCAACTTTTCCATGGATATCTTCTTTCTGTGCTGAGGATAACATTTTGAAATTGGGTGAATTCACAGCTACTCTTTCCGTTTTTATTCCTCAAGCCATGGTATCATTATATATATATATATGTGTGTGTGTGTGTGTGTGTGTGTGTGTGTGTGTGTGTCTATCATTTTATATATATATATATATATATATATATATATATGATTTTCTCCATCTTAGAAACTATTTTTGCTGTTTCTCAGAAAATAAAAAACAAACAACCATCCGTCTTCATTCTATTTCTGCTTTTAAGTGTCCATCTAGTCTTGTTTTAGGGGAATAACAGCACAATACTTTTTATTTTATATTCTTAGTGTTCATATCTAGACTGTAGTTTCTCTGGCTCAATGATTGGTATTTATATACCAAAAGAAAAAGAAAAAAGAAAAAGGCTGTAGCAAATTCAAAAAGATGAGAAACAATGCATTATTTTTTGACGGTTTCAATATTGTTTGTGACCAGAAAACCCTCTAAGATAGCCTCATTCACCAGAGGGCAGACAGCAGAAGCAAGAAGAACTACAATTCTGCAGCCTGTGGAAGGAAAACCACATTCACAGAAAGATAGACAAAATGAAAAGGCAGAGGACCATGTATCAGATGAAGGAACAAGATAAAACCCCAGAAAAACAACTAAATGAAGTGGAGATAGGTAACCTTCCAGAAAAAGAATTCAGAAGAATGAGAGTGAAGATGATCCAGGACCTTGGAAAAATAATGGAAGCAAAGATCAAGAAGATGCAAGAAATGCTTAACAATGACCTAGAAGAATTAAAGAACAAACACATAGAGCAATTAAGCAACAAACAGAGATGGACAATACAATAAATGAAATGAAAAATACACTAGAAGGAAACAATAGCAGAATAACTGAGGCAGAAGAACGGATAAGTGACCTGGAAGACAGAAAGCTGGAACTCATGGCAGTGGAACAGAATAAAGAAAAAAGAATGAAAAGAAATGGAGACCTCCTAAGAGACCTCTGGGACAACATTAAATGCAACAATATTCACATTATAAGGGTCCCAGAAGGAGAAGACAGAGAGAAAGGACCCAAGAAAATATTTGAAGAGATTATACTCAAAAACTACCCTAACATGGGAAAGGAAATAGCAACTCAATTCCAGGAAGTGCAGAGAGTCCCAGGCAGAATAAATTCATGGAGAAACACACCAAGACATATAGTAATCAAACTGACAAAAATTAAAGGTAAGGAAAAATTATTGAAAGCAACAAGGGAAAAATGGCAAATAATATACATGGGAACTCCCATAAGGTTAACAGCTGATGTCTCAACAGCAACTCTACAAACCAGAAGGGAGTGTCATGATATATTGAAAGTGATAAAAGGGAAGAACCTATAACCAAGATTACTCTACCTGGCAAAGATCTCATTCAGATTTGACGGAGAAATCAAAAGCTTTACAGACAAGCAAAAGTTAAGAGAATTCAGCACCACAAAACCAGCTCTACAACAAATGCTAAAGGAATTTCTCTAAGTGGGAAAAACAAGAGAAGGAAAAGTACTTACAAAAACAAACCCATAACAATTAAAAGAAATGGTAATAGAAACATACATATTGATAATTACATTAAACGTGAATGGATTAAATGCTCCATTCAAAAGACACAAACTGGCTGAATGGGTACAAAAACAAGACCCAAATATATGCTGTCTACAAGAGACCCACTTAAGACCTAGGGACACATACAGACTGAAAGTGAGGGGATGGAAAAAATATTCCATGCAAATGAAAATCAAAATATAGCTGGAGTAGCAAGCAATACTCATATCAGATAAAATAGACTTTATAATAAAGAATGTTACAAGAGACAAGTAAGGACACTACATAATGACCAAGGGATCTATCCAAGAAGAAAATATAACAATTATAAATATATATGCACCCAACATAGGAGCATCTCAATATATAAGGCCACTGCTAACAGCTATAAAAAAGGAAATTGGGGCTTCCCTGGTGGTGCAGTGGTTGAGAGTCCACCTGTCGATGCAGGGGACACGGGTTCGTGCCCCGGTCCTGGAAGATCCCACATGCCGCGGAGCTGCTGGGCCCGTGAGCCATGGCCGCTGAGCCTGCGCATCCGGAGCCTGTGCTCCGCAATGGGAGAGGTGACAACATGAGAAGCCCGTGTACCGCAAAAAAAAATAAATAAATAAAAATAAAAAAAGGAAATTGATAGTAGCACAATAATAGTGGGGGACTTTAACACATCACTTACACTAATGGATAGATCATCCAGACATAAAATTAATAAGGAAGCACAAGCTTTAAATGATGCAATAGACCAGATATATTTAATTGATATTTATAAGACATTCCATCCAAAAACAGTAGATTACACTTTCTTCTCAAGTGCACACGGAACATGCTCCAGATTAGATCACATCTTGTGTCATAAATCAAGCCTTGGTAAACTTAAGAAAATTGAAATCATATCAACCATCTTTTCCTACCACAACACTATGAGATTAGAAATCAATTACAGGGAAAGAGACCTAAAAAATACAACCACATGGACACTAAACAATGCGTAAATAAATAAACAAGAGATCACTGAAGAAATCAAAGGGGAACTCAGAAAATACAAGACAAATTACAACAAAAACACGATGATCCAAAACCTATGGGATGCAGCAAAAGCAGTTCTAAGAAGGAAGTTTATAGCAATAAAAGCCTACCTCAAGAAACAAGAAAAATCTCAAATAAAAAAACCTTACACCTAAAGGAACTAGAGAAAGAAGAACAAACAGAATCCTAAGTTAGTGGAAGGAAGGAAATCATAAAAATCAGAGCAGAAATAAATGAAATAGAAACAAAGAAAACAATAGCAAAGATCAATAAAGCTAAAAGGCAGTTCTTTGAGAAGATAAACAAAATTGATAAACCTTTATCCAGACTCATCAAGAAAAAGAGGGAGAAGACTCAAGTCAATAAAATTAGAAATGAAACAGGAGAAGTTACAATGGACCCTGCAGAAATACAAAGCATCATAACAGACTACTACAAGAAACTCTATGCCAATAAAATGGAAAACCTGGAAGAAATGGACAAATTGTTAGAAAGGTATAACCTTTCAAGACTGAACCAGGAAGAAATAGAAAATATAAACAAACAAATCTCAAGTAATGAAATTGAAAGTTTCATTTCCAACAAACAAAAGTCCAGGACCAGATTGCTTCACAGGTGAATTCTATCAAATATTTAGAGAACACCTAGCACTGATCCTTCTCAAACTCTTCCAAAAAGTTGCAGAAGAAGGAACACCCCTAAACTCATTCTACTAGGCCACCATCACCCTTATACCAAAACCAGAGAGAGATACAACAAAAAAAGAAAATTACAGACCAATATCACTGATGAATATACATGCAAAATCCTAAAAAAATACTAGCAAACAGAATCCAACAACACATTAAAAGGATCATACACCATAATCAAGTGGAATTGATCCCAGGAATACAAGGATTCTTCAATATTCGCAAATCAATCAACGTGATACACCATATTAATAAATTGAAGAATGAAAACCTTATGATCATCTCAATAGATGCAGAAAAATTTTTGACAAAATTCAACACCCATTTATTATAAAAAATAATACTCTCCAGAAAGTGCACATAGAGAGAAATTACTCCAGCATAATAAAGGCCATATACAAAAAAACCACAGCAAACATCATTCTCAAAGGTGGAAAACTGAAAGCATTTCTTCTAAGATCAAGAATAAAACAAGATGTCCACTCTCACCACTATTATTCAACATACTCTTGGCAGTCCTAGACATGGCAATCAGAGAAGAAAAGAAATAAAAGGAATACAAATTGGAAAAGAAGAAGTTAAACTGTCACTGTTTGCAGATGACATGATACTACACATAGAGAATCCTAAACATGCCACCAGAAAACTACTAGAGCTAATCAATGAATTTGGTAAATTTGCAGGATACAAAATTAATGCACAGAAATCTCTTGCATTCCTACACATTAACAATGAAAGATCAGAAAGAGAAATTAAGGAAACAATCCCATTCACCATTGCAGCAAGAAGAATAAAATACCTAGGAATAAACCTACTTAAGGAGGTAAAAGACCTGTACTCAGAAAACTCTAAGACACTGATGAAAGAAATCAAAGATTACACAGACAGATGGAGAGATATATCATGTTCTTGGAGTGGAAGAATCAATCTTATGAAAATGACTATACTACCCAAAGCAATCTACAGATTCAATGCAATCCCTATCAAATTACCAGTGGTATGTTTTACAGAACTAGAACAAAACCCTTAAAATTTGTATAGAGAAACAAAAAACCCCGAATAGCCAAAGCAGTTTTGAGGGGAAAAAACGGAGCTGGAGGAATCAGGCTCCCTGACTTCAGACTATACTACAAAGATACAGTAATCAAAAAAATATGTTACTGGCACAGAAACAGAAATATAGATCAATGGAAGAGGATAGAAAACCCAGAGATAAACCCACACACCTATGGTCAACTAATCTATAACAAAGGAGGCAAGGATATACAATGGAGAAAACACAGTCTCTCCATAAGTACTGCTCAGAAAACTGGACAGCTACATGTAAAAGAATGAAATTAGAACATTCTCTAACACCATACGCAAAAATAAACTCAAAATTGATTAGAGACCTAAATGTAAGGCTGGACACTATAAAACTCTCAGAGGAAATCATAGGCAGAACACTCTATGACATAAATCACAGCAAGATCTTTTTTGATCCACCTCCTAAAAAAATGGAAATAAAAATAAACAATTGGGACCTAATGAAACTTAAAAGTTTTGCAAAGCCAAGGAATCTACAAACAAGACAAAAAGACAACCCTCAGAATGGGAGAAAATATTTGCAAATGAATCAATGGACAAAGGATTAATCTCAAAAAATATATAAACAGCTCATGCAACTCAATATTAAAAAAACAAACAACCCAATCAAAAAATGGGCAGAAGACCTAAATAGACATTTCTCCAAAGAAGACATACAAATGGACAAGAAGCACATGAAAAGCTAGCTTCTCAACATCACTAATTATTACAGAACTGCAAATCAAATCTACAATGAGGTATCACCTCACACCAGTTAGAATGGGCATCATCAGAAAATCTCCAAACAACAAATGCTGGAGAGGGTGTGGAAAAAAGGGAACCCTCTTGCACTGTTAGTGGGAAGGTAAAATGATACAGCCATTAAGGAGAACTGTATGGAGATACCTTCAAAACTAAACATAGAATTACCTTATGACCCAGCAATCCCACTACTGGGCATATATCCAGGGAAAACCATAATTCAAAAAGACACATGCACCCCAATGTTCATTGCAACACTATATACAATAGCCAGGTCATGGAAGCAACCTAAATGCCCATCGACAGATGAATGGATAAAGAACATGTGGTACATATATACAATGGCATATTACTCAGCTGTAAAAAGGAATGAAACTGGGTCATTTGTAGAGACGTGGATGAATCTAGAGACTGTCACACAGAGGGAAGTAAGTCAGAAAGAGAAAAACAAATATCATATATTAACACATATATGTGGAACCTAGAAAAATGGTACAGATGACCCAGTTTGCAGGGCAGAAATAGAGACACAGATGTAGAGAACAAACGTATGGACACCCGTGTGGAAAGTGGCAAGGCGGGTGGTGGTAGTGTAATGAATTGGGAGATTGGGATTGACATATATACACTAATGTGTATAAAATAGATAGCTAATAAGAACCTGCTGTATAAAAAATAAATGAAATAAAATTCAGAAGTTCAAAAAATATATTTTTTCTATCCAAATTTAAGCCAAAGACAATCATTTCTTTTCCACCCTCTCTTTCTCCTTCAGAAACATATATTCCTTGGTCATTCTTGTAATAGGCTTACCATTTGCATAGTTATCTCTTTTCAAAGGTTTTTTTTATATTTGCTATAGTATTATCCCCCTTAATGGCATCTAATAGGCACTCAAATTTTTGCTGAGTTTAATTATTTATGTTAAATTAGATCTTGAAAAGTGTAAGTTAATATCTATCTCCATTTTTTATTCTCTGTCTCGAAAGACATGCAGTATCACATATAGAAAATGCAAGTTCACACTGTTTTTTTCTTATTTCTTACCTAGCATTAAGGAAAAGAAGTCCATAAAATATTTCACAGAGGTAGAGAGCTATACTTCCTTGAACACTAAGGTAAAACAATGGCTTTTTTTCAGTCATGGTAACAAACCAGGCTTATTTCTGTTTCAGAAACTGTGCACTAGCTTTTACTTTAGGAATTCAGGGATGAAAATCTAACTTCCTGTTTTGGGACACAAAGCTCAGTGCCACCACTGTGGAGCATCCTTGCCTGCCTATTTGCCAAATATATGGTAAAGAATCCTCTGTATTTTTCTCCACCACACAGGAAAGTTTAATTTTAATTATAATATTTTGTTTCTTTGTTTCCTCCTAAGAATGTCACCCTCTAAGAACAGAGACCCTCTCAATGTTCTTCAAAATTATTTCTTGAACATCAAGAAATCATCAAGAAAACATCAAGAGTCATGCCTGCACCAAGGAAACACCCAATAAAATCGTCTTTAAAGAACCAATGAGTGAGGGTCATTGTCTTTATATATATAATAAAGTTACTATCTTATAAGTAGTTCATTAATTTTAGATGCAAAGGATATTTATGTGACACATGTATGATATGTACACATATGCAATTTATAACATATATAGACACACATACATATAAATGCAGACAGGTTAGCTATCTGTTCTCTATCGTCTGTCGATCTCTCTCTCTCTCTCTGTATGTATATATATATATAGCTACCATCTATCTTTTAGTTAATCTATTCTATAAGGCATGTTTTGTTTCAAGAAATATCTTCTTTTCTCCAAGATCTAAAAATTGCTTGTTGCATGTCGAGGTTGGCAAGTCACTTTCTGAGTCTTGGTACATTCATCTCTAAATACTATCTACTTTTTTGTTTGTTATGAAGTTTATATGTGATAATGTATATGGAGTCCTTTGCCTGTAGAAGGTAATAAAAATAAATTCAAGCCAGAGTTAACTATAATTTTTACCAATAAGGTATTACTGTACAGTAATAAAAAATTGCATGACACAGCATTTGGGTTAAATTATTTTTCAGAGAAGCTACGGAATAGTTTGGTCATTTTCTTGTACATTCATTGGTGACTGAGTACATATCCAGAATCAGACATGAAAACAAGTCTTGAATAGGCTCTCAAAATTGAAATTTCCAAATTAACTGCTAAGGAGTAAGATTTATGGCCAGATTTGGCTTTAGAATTTTCCCTGGTTTAATGACTATATAAACTATTAAGAGCGAGAAATATTTTAGGTCTACTTCTCAGAAATATTTTCTTGTTCTGTCAGAGCAGTTTGAGTTATATTATAGATGAATATGTTTTTTGTCACTAAGAAGTAGTGGTTTCTATATATGGATTAGCTAAAAGACTGAAGAGAGTGTGTTTGCTTATCAAGTGACACTTCATGTCCTCTATTTGCTGCATTATAACTGATCACATTTTCACATTTCAGTTAATATAATTTATCTATGAAACATCTATCTAATTTCTTTTTACACAAAAAGATATTTAGTACAGTTGACCTTTGAACAACATTTGGGTTAGGGGTGCAGATTCTTTGTGCAGTAGAAAATCTGAGTATAACTTTACAGTTTGCCCTTCATATCTGTGGTTCCACATTCAAGGATTAAACTAATGCTGGTTTATGTAGTACTGTAGTATAGAGTATTGAAAAAAAATCCACATATAAATAGACACATGCAGTTCAAACTCTTTTTCTTCAAGAGTCAACTGAATATAAGAACACAGCAGCCAGATTTAAAAGCTACAAAATCTTTGGCAAGTTACTTCACATTTTTTATTTCATTACCTTCATCTGTAAAATGGTTAATAATAGTAATTATCTCAGTGGATTATGGTGAGGTTTCAATAAATTAATACATGCAGAGAAATTAGAAAATCAGTTGGTACATAGTAAATGCTATATGTGCTGGCTACTATTAGTTAGAAATAAAATTTAAACTACATTTTCTAATTTATTAACTGTGTTACATAGACCACTAAAAGGATGGTATAACTCTGTTTTATACTATTCAATTTATAATGAATCCTTAATCAGTGGTTCTAAAAATATAATGTGTCAAACTATCATCAGAAATGTTGATTAAAATCCATATTTCCACACCTGTCCTTAGAGAGGCTGAGTAATAGCCTGGTGACATAAAGCCTTCTGCAGTTTAAACAAAATCAACAGATAATTCTAATGCACATGGCATGGAAGAGAGAATACTTGATTTAGCTATAAATAAAAAAAAATAATGAACTCCTACAAGAGTCACGATCTTCATGGATGTCAAAATCTACCTGCAGGTAGAGGCAGGATCACACCTGTTCAAATAGGATTGTCGTAACATGGAGGGTTTTTTCTCTTTTTATTTTTATAGGAGTATAGTTGTTTTACAATTCTGTGTTAGTTTCTGCTGTACAGAAATGTGAGTCATTATACATATCCATTCTTTTATAGATGATTTTTAAAGTTCTATGGATTCACAGAGGAGAAAAAAAATCAATCTTGGTGACATTGGAAAGGCCACATCTAATTAGAAGTAAAACTTGAAGAATATATGAAATTTAGATTAAGTTGATGAATTAATCTGTGAAGGAGAAAAAAAGATGAGACAATAGAGAATGTGGAAAGAAAAGGGTGTAATATGAACATGATGGCCTGAATATATATCTACAACACAGGCAGGTACACATATAGAGATACCATATATATATATATATATATACACACACACACACATACAGGGGTGCATATATACATACATGTATATACATGTGCAATCCATATTGTAGTAATGTTTTTTAGAATTTTCTGCATATTATGATGTTTTCATACTAAGAAAAACAAACAAAAACATTTCTGGCTGGGAAGAACCACTTGGAACTGGCCAATTCTTATAGACAGCAAAAAACTCAGCCAGGAGCAGGCCTTTAATATTCAAACTAACTAATCTAGAACTATACCTTCCCTATCCAGCCTGTGCACCACAGGATGAAATATTCCTCTGTCTTAATAATCCCAGGGCAGATACCAGGCAGCTACAGACCAGCCCTGTAGCCCAAAACCTACTGAAATTATTCAGATTAGCCAGTCCTCAATTGTTTACCCTACCTTGCCTGTGGTTGCCTGAAAAAAAAAAAAAAGGCTTCTGGCCTAGGTTCTCCCCTCCCTCCTGCTTCTACTTCCTGACCAAATCCTGGGGTCCTTCCCAGGGCCCTGCATGGTCAGCTGTGTCTTCTATTTCTAGAGGATCTGTGAATGCATTAAACTTGTCTCTCAATAGTGCTGATGTCTCCATGGTGTCATTTCAGTCACTTTTATAAATTAATACTCAGTACAAAACTCAAATGTACATTTTTCACACATGTACTCAAAGAAGTGGAATAATAGAATCTGAGTTTAAGATGACAGGACAGATTGGATGAGACAGAGGCTTCAAATTATGAAACTAGGAAACCTTTTTTTTTTAAGCTTTATACAAGTTAAAGTTTAGTAATTAAAATTAGGGTAATATTTGGTAAAACTGAAATACACTTAAAAAATGTCAGTGAGGGTTTCCCTGGTGGCACAGTGGTTGAGCGTCCACCTGCCGATGCAGGGAACACGGGTTCGTGCCCTGGTCCGGGAAGATCCCACATGCCGTGGAGCGGCTAAGCCCGTGAGCCATGGCCGCTGAGCCTGCCCGTCCGGAGCCTGTGCTCGGCAACGGGAGAGACCACAACAGTGAGACGCCCGCATACCGCAAAAAAAAAAAAAAAAAAAAGTCAGTGAAAAGTGTGAGATAATGGAAAGGAAGAAATTAAAGATAATCAACACACCTAGATTCTTTGAAGCTCTAACCCATGCTTTTAGAAGTAACAATCGAGTTTACACTTAGAAGTATAGTGACTGGGAAGAAGAGCAGAAGATTCTGCTAATTATGTTTCTTTATCTGAGTTACAGTTACATGGATAAATTATATTTAATTTGTAAAATTTTGTCAAGATATACACTCATAATATACACTTTATTACACATTTATTACATTTTTGAATTAACAGGTAAGAATTTTTATAAAAATGATTTATTTTAAAATAGTGAATGCAACTGATTTATCAAAATGATTACTGACCTTTACAAAGCAGATACTCTCAGAGAATATCTAATTATCCTAAAATTCTGCTGCTTGTCATACTCTTTTAGCTTCCCTTCTTAAACTACTTTCATAGTTTATATTATGATTTCAAAAATAATGTTTATTGGTGTATAATTTAAATATAACAAAATACATAGACTATAGTATATATTTGATGAGTTTTATACAAACTCCAACCTAATCAAACAAAACACTTCCATTATCCTTGGATTTCCTCCAGCTTAGCTTTACAGTCAAACTATAACCACTACAGTGTTACTGTTTCTGTTACTGTAGCTTAGTCTTTACTTTATCTAGGACCTCATAAAGTGGTATCAACCATGAACTGTTTTATATATTTATTCATTTTATATATATATGTTTATGTGTGTATTTGTATATATGCATGTATGTCTATATACATACAAAATTAAGTAATATATAATAAAGAAATAATAAACATATATATAATATAATAAAGTATCTTCCATTGTATTAAAGCACTACAGTTTGTTAAGTCACTAACATATTGATAGACATCTGGGTGTTTTCCAGTTTGAAGCTGTTTTTAATAATTTTGCCAATAACATTCTTGTACAGGTTTGTAAAAATTTTTTTGTAGATATATATTTGTATCTCTTTGAGTAAATATACAGGAATGAAATGTCTGAACCATTAATGCCTTTCATATACTACATAATACACTTATTCATTGTGTTTATTGTCTCATTTTACTCCACTAAAATATAAAGTGTATAAAGGCAGTAATATTTTTTATTTTCCCCTCAGTATATCTCACATGATAACAATGTGCCTAACACTTCATAGATGTATATGGAATTTATAAAAAGTAACCAAACTGTTTTCCTAAGTACATTGCACACTGTACATAACACACTCCCACCAGCAGTTAATGAGCTCCAGCCATCCCATCTTCACTAAAACTGCTATTATTATTCTTTTTTATTTTATCAATCCTTGTGAGTATTAAGTAGTTTATCAGTTTGGTTTCAATTAGCATTTCTCACACAGCTAAGGATCTTGATCATTTTTCCATGTACTTATTAGCCATATTTATGTCTTTTTTTGTGAAATGTGTGTTCAAAAATCAGCCTAATTTTAATGCTTAGTTTTTCCTTTCTTTAATTATAATTTTATATATTCTGATTACAATGACACAGCAGTTTGAATACCTGGCTTTTTTGAAACAGCCAAAAAGTTTATGGTTATACATGTAAAAAACAGTGGATAATCACAATTGAAAACACTAAAAAACAAAAGTGAAAATAATAATCTCATTCTTGTGTGGGGTGTAAAGCCAATCTTTATTAAAAATAAAAGCTTTAAAAAGATTTTTGGTGACGTTTTCATGTCTCTGGTTAGAAGACTCAACCCTGATCTCCACAATACTCATTTGACTGTGAGGTCCTGGTGTAGAAGAAATGATATTTGAATTTTGTTATGCTGTGTCAGCTTTTTTTTGTTGTGCACTCAGCGTTACTTAGACATTTTTAATAGACTTCCTTTTTTACAGCAATTTTAGGCTCACTGCAAAATTAAGCAGGGATTAGATACTTCCCATATATCCTCCACCTCATACAGCCACTGTTTCCTACCATTAGCACCCTCCACAGTCAAGTGTAACAATCAGTTGTTACAGTGCTTCAACCTACCCTGACGCATGATCATCAGCCAACGTTGTTTACAATAGGTTTCACTCTCCCTGTCGTGAATTTTATGGGTTCTAACAAACGTGATGAATAATGCACATCCAACATTATACTATCACACAAAATAGTTTCACTGCCCTAAAAGTTCACTTCTACAACCCTAACTCCCCTGAAGGACATCTGGGAACCACTGATCAGTTTTTTTTTTCTTTTTTTACTTTTCATTTATTTGTATTTTCTTATTAATTGAGGTAACATTGATATGACAACGTATAAGTTCCATGTGTGAAGCATTATATTTCTATTTCCTTACCCTCTACATGATTTTCACCAAAAATGTATTTTCCATCTCTCACTGTACAGTTGAGCCCCATTAACCATTTCCCCCTCACCTCACCCCTTCCCCTCTGTTCTCTGTATCTATACGTTTCTTGTTGTTTGGTATGATTTGTTTATAATACCTTCAAAGTCTATCCAGGTTGTCAAAAAATGGCAAGATTTTATCTTTTTTATGCATAATATTACATTGTATATATATATATGTGTGTGTGTGTGTGTGTGTGTGTGTGTGTGTTGCTTGTGTATCTTTGACTATTGTAAAGAATGCCATGATGAACATCGGGTGCAGATATCTTTTCAAATTAGTGTTTTGTACCCTTTGGATAAATATCCAGAAGAGGGATAGCTGGATCATATGGTAGTTCTATTATTCAGTTTTTGAAAAATCTCCATACTGTCCTCCATAGTGGCTGCACCAATTTACATTCCCACCAATAGTATATGAGGGTTCCTTTGTCTCCATATCCTCAGTAACACTTGCTATTTGTTTATTTGAGATTTTGCTTGTTTCTTGTTATATTGCTATATTTATTGCTCTAAACTTCTCTCTTAGTACCGCCTTTCTGCATTCCACAAATTTCCATTTTATTTATTTTCAAGTAATTTTTTCAACACCTTTATTGGAGAAAAATTGCTTTACAGTGTTTTGTTAGTTTCTGCTGTATAAAAAAGTGAATCAGCTATACATATACATATATCCCCATATTCCCCCCCTGTTGTGTCTCCCTCCCACTGTCCCTATCACAACCCTCTAGGTGGTCACAAAGCATGGAGATGATTTCCCTGTGCATTGCAGCTGTTTCCCACTATCTATCTACTTTATATTTGGTAGTGCATATATGTTAATGCCACTCTCTCACTCACTTCGTCCCAGCTTACCCTTCCCCCTCACTATGTCCTCAAGTCCATTCTCTATGCCTGTGCCTTTATTCCTGTCCTGCCCTTACGTTCCTCAGAACTTTATTTTTTTTTAGATACCATACATATGTGTTAGCATAGAGTGTTTTTCTCTTTCTGATTTACTTCACTCTGTATGACAGACTCTAGGTCCATCCACCTAGAGTTTCATTAGGTCCCTTTTGTTTATTTTTCGTTGTTTTTTTTTTCCATTTCTCTAGGAGGTGGGGCAAAAAGAATCTTCCTGCGATTTATATCATAGAGTGTTCTGCTATGTTTTCCTCTAAGAGTTTATAGTGTCTGTCCTTACATTTAAGTCTTTAATCCATTTTGAGTTTATTTTCGTGTAAGGTGTTAGGGAGCATTCTAATTTCATTCTTTTACATGTAGCAGTCCAGTTTTCCCAGCATCACTTATTGAAGAGGTTGTCTTTTCTCCATTGTATATTTTTGCCTCCTTTATCAGAGATAAGGTGACCATATGTGGGTGGGTTGATCTCTGGGCCTTCTATTCTGCTCCATTGATCTATATTTATATTTTTGTGCCAGTAGCATACTATCTTGATTACTGTAGCTTTGCAGTATAGTGTGAAATCAGAGCACCTTATTCCCCCAGCTCTGTTTTTCTTTCTCAAGATTTCCTTGGCTATTCAGGGTCTTTTGTGTTTCCATACAAATTGTGACATTTTTTGTTCTACCTCTGTGAAATATGCCATTGGTAGTTTGATAGGGATTATGTTGAATCGGTAGATTGCTTTGGGTACTACAGTGATTTTCACAATGATGATTCTTCCAATCCAAGAACATGGTATATCTCTCCATCTGTTTGTATCAACTTTAATTTCTTTCATCAGTGTCATACTTTTCTGCATACAGATTTTTGTCTCCTTATGTAGGTTTCTCCCTAGGTATTTTATTATTTTTGTTGCAATGGTAAATGGGAGTGTTTCCTTAATTTCTCTTTCAAATTTTTCATCATTAGTGTATAAGAATGCAAGAGATTTCTGCACATTAATTTTGTGTCCTGCTACTTTACCAAATTCATTGATTAGCTCTAGTAGTTTTCTGGTAGCACCTTTAGGATTCTCTATGTATAGTGTCATGTCTTCTGCAAACAGTGACAGCTTTACTTCTTCTTTTTTAATTTGAATTCCTTTTATTTCTATGTCTTCTCTGATTGCTGTGGCTAAAACTTCCAAAACTAAGTTGAATAATAGTGGTGAGAGTGGGCAACCTTGTCTTGTTCCTGATCTTAGTGGAAATACTTTCAGTTTTTCACCATTGAGAATGATAATGGCTGTGGGTTTGTCAAATATGGCCTTTATTATGTTGACGTAAGTTCCCTCTATGCCTACTTTCTGGAGGGTTTTTATCATAAATCAGTGTTGAATTTTGTTGAAAGCTTTTTCTGCATCTATTGAGATTATCATATTTTTTTATCATTCAATTTGATAATATGGTGTATCACATTAATTGATTTGTGTATATTGAAGAATCCTTGCATTGCCTGGGATAAACCCCACTTGATCATGGTGTATGATTCTTTTAATGTGCTGCTGGATTCTGTTTACTAGTATTTTTTGTGGATCTTTGCATCTATGTTCATCAGAGATATTGGCTTGGAGTTTTCTTCTTTTATGACATCTTTGTCTGGTCTGTGATGGTGGCCTCATAGAATGAGTCTGGGAGAATTCCTCCTTCTGCTACATTTTGGAAGAATTTGAGAATGATAGGTATTAACTCTTCTTTAAATGTTTGATAGAATTCATTTCTAAAGCCATCTGGCCCTGGGCTTTTTTCTGTTGGAAGATTTTTTTTATAATCACAGTTTCAATTTCAGTGCTTGTGATTGGTCTGTTCATATTTTCTATTTCTTCCTGCTTCAGGCTCAGAAGGTTGTGCTTTTCTAAGAATTTGTTCATTTCTTCCAGGTTGTCCATTTTATTGGCATATAGTTGCATGTAGTAATCTCTCATGATCCTTTGTTTTTCTGCAGTGTCAGTTACTCCTTTGTAATTTCTAATTCTGTTGATTTGAGTCTTTTCCCTTTTTCTCTTCATCTGTCTGGCTAATGGTTTATCAATTTTGTTTATCTTCTCAAAGAACCGTCTTTTAGGTTTATTGTTCTTTACTATCGTTTCCTTCATTTCTTTTTCATTTATTTCTGATCTGATATTTATGATTTCTTTCTTTCTGCTAACTTTGGGGTGTTTTTGGTTCTTCTTTCTCTAATTGCCCTAGGTGTAAGTTTACATTGTTTATTTCAGATGTTTCTTGAGGTAGGATTGTGTTGCTATAAATTTCCTTCTTAGAACTGTTTTTGCTGCATCCCATATGTTTTGGGTCATTGTGTTTTCATTGTCATTTGTTCCTATGTAGTGTTTGATTTCCTCTTTGATTTCTTCGGCAATCTCTTGGTGATTTAGTAGTGTATTGTTTAGCCTCCGTATGTTCGTATTTATTTTACCGATTTTTTCCCTGTAATTGATATCTAGTCTCATAGAGTTGTGGTCAGAAAAGATACTTGATACAATTTCAATTTTCTTAAATTTACCAAGGCTTGATTTGTGACCCAAGATATGATCTATCCTGGAGAATGTCTATTGGCACTTGAGAAGAAAGTGTATTCTGTTGTTTTTGGATGGAATATCCTATAAATATCAATTAAGTCCATCTTGTTTAATGTGTCATTTGAGGCTTATGTTTTCTTATTTATTTTCATTTTGTATGGTCAGCCCTTTCATGAAAGTGAGTGCTAAAGTCCCCTGCTATTATTGTGTTACTGTCGATTTCCCCTTTTATGGCTGTTAGCATTTGCCTTATGTATTGAGGTGCTCCTATGTTTGGTCATAAATATTTACAATTGTTATATATTCTTCTTGGATCGATCCCTTGATCATTATGTAGTGTCCTTCTTTGTCTCTTTTAATAGTCCTTATTTTAAAGTCTGTTTTGTCTGGTATGAGAATTGCTACTCTAGCTTTCTTCTGATTTCCATTTGCGTGGAATATCTTTCTCTAGCCCCTAGCCTTCAGTCTGTATGTGTCCCTAGGTCTGAAGTTGGTCTCTCGTAGACATCATATACATGGGTCTAGTTTTTGTATCAATTCAGCAAGTCTGTGTGTTTTGGTTGGAACATTTAATCCATTTACATTTAAGGTAATTGTCTATATCTATGTTCCTATTACCATTTTCTCAATTGTTTTGGGTTTGTTACTGGGGGTTTTTACCTTCTGTTGTGTTTCTTATCTAGAGATGTTCCTTTAGCATTTGTTGTAAAACTGGTTTGGTGGTGCTGAATTCTCTTAGCTTTTGTTTGTCTGTAAAGGTTTTAATTTCTCTGTCAAATGTGAATGACATCCTTGCTGGGTAGAGTAATATTGTTTGTAGGTTTTCCACTTCTTCATTTTAAATATGTCCTGCCATTCCCTTCTGGCTTGCAGAGTTTCTGCTGAAAGATCAGCTGTTAACCTTATGGGGATTCCCTTGTATGTTATTTGTTGCTTTCCCCTTGCTGCTTTTAATATTTTTTCTTTGTATTTAATTTTTGATAGTTTGATTAATATGTACCTTGGCATGTTTGTCCTTGTATTTATCCTGTATGGGACTCTGTGTTCCCTGGACTTGATTGGCTCTTTCCTTTTCCATATTAGGGAAGTTTTTAACTATAGTCTCTTCAAATATTTTCTCAGGCCCTTTCTTTTTCTCTTCTTCTTCTGAGATCCCTGTAATTTTCATGTTGCTGCATTTAATGTTGTCCCAGAGGTCTCTGAGACTGTCCTCAATTCACTTCATTCTCTTTTATTTATTCTGCTCTTTGGTAGTTATTTCCACTCTTTTATATTCCACATCACTTATCCGTTCTTCTGTATCAGGTATTCTGCTTTTGATTCCTTCTAGATAATTTTTAATTGCATTTATTGTGTTGTTCATCTTTGTTTGTTTTCTCTTTAGTTCTTCTAGGTCCTTGTTAAAAGTTTCTTGTATTTTCTCCATTCTATTTCCAAGATTTTGGGTCATCTTTACTATCATTATTCTGAATTCTTTTTCAGGTAGACTGCCTATTTCTTCTTCATTTGTTTGTTCTGGTAGGTTTTTCTTTGCTCTTTCATATGCTGTGTATTTCTCTGTCTTCTCATTTTGCTTAACTCACTGTGCTTGGGGTCTCCTTTTTGAAGCTGCAGGTTCATAATTCCACTTGTTTTTGGTGTCTGCCTCCACTGGGTTAAGTTGGCTCAGTGAGTTGTCTAGGCTTCCTGGTGGAGGGGACTGGTTCCTGGGTTCTGCTGGATGAGTCTGGATCTTGTTTTTCTGGTGGGCAGGGCCATGTCCTGTGGTGTGTTTTGGGGAGTCCATTAACTTATTATGATTTTAGGCAGCCTCTCTGCTAATGGGTGGGGTTGTGTTCCTGTCTTGCTAGTTGTTTGGCATGGGGTGTCCAGCACTGGATCTTGCTGGTTGTTGAGTGGTGCTGGGTTTTATCGTTGAGACAGAGATCTTTAGGAGAGCTCTCGCCGATTGATACTATGTGAGACTAGGAGGTCACTGTTAGTCCAATGTCCTGGACTCATCTCTCCCACCACAGAGGCTCAGGCCTGACACCTGGCCAGAGCACCAAGACCCTGCCAGCTGCACAACCCAGAAGAAAGGGGAGGAAGAAAAGAAAGAAAAAAATGAAATATAATAAAGTTATTAAAATAAAAAAATAAAATAGAAAAGTAATTAAAAAAAGAATATAACAACCAAACCAATAAACAAATCCACCAATGATAACAACTGCTAAAAATTATGCTAAGGTAAACATAAAAATCAGAAACTATTCAGTCACATACAGCAAACTCCAAGGCTACAGTTGTTCTTATAGCCCACTGCCTCAATTTTGGGATGATTCATTGTCTATTCAGGTATTCCACAGATGCAGGTGCATGAAGTTGATTGTGGAGATTTAATCTGCTGCTCCTGAGGCTGCTGGGAGAAATTTCCCTTTCTCTTCTTTGTTCACACAGGTCTTGTTGTTTATCTTTGCATTTGGCCCTGCCTCTGCTTGTAGGTCGCCTGAGGACGTCTGTTCTTCCCTCAGACAGGAGGGAGTTAAAGGAGAGGCTGATTAGGGGGCTCTGGCTCACTCAGGGTGTGGGGGAGGGAGGGGTACAGAATGAGGGGCAAGCCCATGGTGGCAGAGCCTGGTTTGTCATTGCAACAGCCTGAGGCACAACATTTGTTCTCCCTGGAAGTTGTCCCTGGATAATGGGACCCTGGCAGTGGCGGGCTGTACAGGCTCCCGGGAAGGGAGGTGTGGATAGTGACCTATGCTTGCACACAGGCTTCTTGGTGGCTGCATCAGCATCCTTAGCATTTCATGTCCATCTCTGGTGCCTGCGCTGATAGCCACAGCTCACACCAGTCTCTGAACCTCATTTAGGCAGTGTTCTGGTTCTCCTCTCCTCGTACACCCTGAAACAATGGTTTCTTGTCTCTTAGGCAGTTCCAAACATTTTCCTTGACTCCCTCCCAGCTAGCTGTGGTGAACTAACCCCCTTCAGCTGTCTTCATGCAGCCAGCACAAATCCTCTCTCTGGGATCTGAAGTCTAAACCCTGAGCCGTGGCACCCAGCCCCCACCCACCCCAGAGGATAAGCAGACAAGCCTCTCAGACTGGTGAGTGCTGGTCGGCACCGATCCTCTGTGCAGGAATCTTTCCACTTTGCCCTCTGCAGCCCTGTTGCTGCACTCTCCCCCGTGGCTCCAAAGCTTCCTCCCCTGCCACCCACAGTCTCCACCCACGAAGGGGCTTCCTAGTGTGTGGAAACATTTCCTTCTTCACAGCTCCCTCCCAGAGGTGCAGGTCCCATCTCTATTCTTTTGTCTCTGTTTTTTCTTTTGCCCAACCCAGTTACGTGGGGGAATTTCTTGTTTTTGGGGAAGTCTGAAATCTGTCAGCATTCAGTAGGTGTTCTGTAGGAGTTGTTCCATAGATAGATGTGTTTTTGATGTATTTATGAGGAGGAAGGTGATCTCCATGTCTTTCTCCTCCACCATCTTGAAGGTCCTCTCTTCAAGTAATTTTTGATTTCACCTATTATTTCTTCTTTGACCTAATAATATCTATATTAGGGAAGGTATTGAGGTAATTAGATGTTCTCTTAGTTTCATGAAATGGTATAACCAGTTTCTTCCCAAAGTTTAGTGTGTTCTCAGTTATTAATTCTTCAAATAATCTTTTTGGTTTTTTTCTCTCTCTTCTCCTCCTGGTGTATCCATTATCTTAACTTTGCCTTTCCTAAGAGTTTGATAGCTTTTGTAGGATTTCCTCATTTTTAATATCTTATTTCTCTTTCCTCTTCTACTTGTATCATGTCTAGATTTCTATCTTTAAGCTCACTAATTCTCTCTTCCATAAGGTCTGGTCTACTTCCAAAGCTTTCTAATGTGTTCCTCACCTTGTTTATTGAGTTATTCAGCTCCAGAATTTGTTTGACTCACTTTTAATATTTCCATATCTTTGATAAAATATTCCTTCTGTTCATTAATTTTATTTCTGAGCTCATTAAACTGGTTCTCTGAGTTTTCTTGCATCTTGTTGAGTTTCTTCATGACAGCTATTTTGAATACTCTATCAGTTAGATCACAATATTCCATGACTAAGTTAGTTTCCTGGAGAATTTTTATTTTCTTTTCATGATATAGTGTTATTGTGGTTCTTCATGTTGTTTGGTGAATTGTTCCTCTGTCAGCACATTTGATATCAAATGACAGGTTAGGAACTGGAATCTTTTCTTTTGTTTTCTGATAGGTGGCATTATCACACAAGTTTTTGTTTCTCTTACCTAAGCTCCCTCTGGTTATATTTGTGATTTTCACTTCCCAGCCTCCAATGTCTCTGTAAGAGGTGTGGCTCTGTGCCTTTGTTATTGCCTCTTGTGCAACCAGGTCTCCGCTGCATTGCTTCTACCAGAGCCACTCTTGTCACAGAAATTGTGGGCTCTTTCCTTGTGTCCTGGATCCCCTGAGACACAAACTTCATCATTGTGGAAGATGGAGAGTGGGGCCAGTGTTGTGGAAACATTACCTGCTAGAGGGATTTTGTCCCAGACCCCACTGCTGCTGTTACCCAGTTACCTGTGGCCATGGGCACTGGTGCAGTCAGGTGGTCAGAGCTGTGCCTGCTGTCTTCCCTGCTGTTGCTAGATTCTCTGAAGCTGAGAGCTCTGCTGCTGTGGCCTGAGGTACAGGACTTCAAACACTATCTCTACTGTTACCTTGGTTCCATCTTTTCCATATGTTCCAACCCACACACCTTTAGATTTACAAATGTGTGGAATTTTCCTACTTCTTGATGTGCTGGGCAGAGCATATTTGTTGAGTTATGGATGTTTTACTGGTTGTAGATTGAAGGTCAGAGACAAAGGTAAATTTTCACTCCAGTATGTTTCTGACTTCACTCTTTCCCCCCCCCAATCATTATTGTTTTGGCTTTTCCACATGTCCTATGATTGGAACCCTATGGTATATATTCCTTTCAGATTGGCTTCTTTCACTTAATAATATGCATGTATGTTTCTTCCATGTCTTTTTGTGGTTTGCTAGCTCTTTACTTTGTAGCACTGAATAATAATCTGAATGTACCATAGTTTATTTATGCATTCATCTACTTAAAGATATCTTGGTCATTTCCAGGTTTTGCCAATTATGAATAAAACTGCTATAAACATTATGTATAAGTTTTTAGGTGGACATAAATTTGAACTAATTTGGGTAAGTACCAAGGCATGAAATTGCTGGATCATATGTCAAGAGATATTTTTAGTTTTGTAAGAAACCACCAACTCTTTTACAAAGTGGCTGTACAATTTTGCATTCCCACTATCAATGAATGGAAGTTTTTGTTGCTCCAAGCCTGCCCAGCTTTTGTTGTTGTCAGTGTCCCAGATTCTGGCAGTTCTAATAGCTGTGTAGTTGTATCTCATATTGTTTTAACTTACAGTTCCCTAGCAATGTATTGTGTAGAGCATCTTTCATCTGCTTACTTGACATGTGTGTATCTTCCTTGCTAGGTGTCTGCTCAGATCCTTTTTACATTTTTAATCTGGTTGTTTATTTTCTTATTGTTGAGTTTTTATACAATGTATTATTATCCTTTTAACTTCATACTTAATAAGATAAAATACCTCAGTGTTTTCAAGCTAACGAGTGATGGGTGTAAATGTAATCAATATGTGCATTAGATCTGTGATTCCTCAATCTGGCTGATTACCAAAATCCTTTGGAGTTATTTAGTCTATTTCATAAAGTCTGTCTCTTTGGTGTGAAAATTTCTATTACAAAGAAAAAAAAAACCAGGTAATAACTGTGTGACTGGGGCGATCACTAGAATAACTAACAAACACCCTAGAACTCTAGTGGCATTCAACTGGGTTTCCAGAACTTATTGGGTCCCTATCAAGTACCAGTCACTCCACTAACTACTGGGAATAAATATAAACCTTCATTCTATGATGTAATATGATAAAAGTAGAAAGAGTGCAGGTAAGCAGATTAGTAAAAGTAAGGTATAGCATTTTATTTAATAACCATAAACATTGGAACTAAGAAGAAATGAAGGAATGGACATTCAGATTATAAAGATAAGCAGCAACGTCTTAGAGAATATTATCACTAAGTTGCGTCTTTAAGGATAAATAGAAATCAGTTGAGTAAAGGAAGAAAGATAAGTATGTTCAGATATTCTTGCAAAGACAAAGAGAGACAAGAAAGTGTTCTATGTTAGAAACAGCAAAAATTGCCTATGAATTTAAGGTTGTGTTTCAGTGGGGTGTAATGATAAGTCAGGGTCCTCCATAAATAGCATCCATATAAAAGATAGGCATAGGCACACTTCTTTGCACTTATGTTGCTCTTGGGTTTTTTCTCCCTATCACTACTTGTTTTTTCCTAGCAAAAAGAAAAGAAAAAAACATATGTGTAGTATAAACTGCATGAAACTAAGAATTTTTGTGCTTTTTTCCCTTAGTGTATCTATTGAATAAGATTAGAAAAGTGCCTAGTACTTGAAGTGATGAGTACCTACTTGATAAATAAAATAAATGCTATATATTTCCTACCTGTAAATTCTGTCATTGTAGAAAGGATATAGGGTAGAATTATAATAATTTTAGAGTGAGGCCACTATTGGCCCAATCTCTTAAATTCTATCAATCAATTTTCCAAATTATAATTAGGGAAAGGAATGCAGTCTTTGTAGCATTACAACTATTATGATGTTATGTGAAAGAGCTTTTCAAACTATATGAACTACATGTACAAAATAAGCAATTTTGTTTATGTTAATGGTTTGAGTGGCAGCATGGTGTTGTGATAAAAGCACTAGGTTTGGGGCAAAAACAAAAACAGAATGAAATCTCTATTCTTGAGTTACTCTTTTTTTTTATATATATTCTCTGCAAAATAGCGTCATTTGAATGCACTTCAAAATATAAATTCTTTTCAAACTTCAGTATTTAACACTTTTTCTACCTGTAATCTTGGGCCATAAATGATAGTTTATGAAAAACTGTGGGTTTGAATTGCTTTTGAATCACAAGTATTTTGTTGCAGATCCTGGGACCACTAACTATTGCTATAATTCAATGTTCAATATAATCATAAAAAAAAACCTCCTGTATACCTCCTTCATTTTGGACATTTGGACATTGTCATATTATGTGCAGGTCATATTGTGGTGGATTAAGCTGGGAAAATTAAAATCAGTGAGGAGGAGGGCTCACACGACTGCATCCATCCAGTTCCTTCACAAGGAAAATTGTCTTATTACTTCCTGTGTACTCAGTGGAAGGAGATCAGGAGATCCTAATGAAACTTAGTAGAAAGTGTAAAAGATTAGAGAGACTCTTACTCTTCCTCATGACCTTATTTGCTTGTATTTTGATGAAAAACTGGTATGAACTCTACAGTTTTGAAACAGTATGATATTAATTTCAGAGGAAATTGTTTTAAATCTGCTATGGTGCAACAAAGACAACAAGCACTAAGGAGTAAAATGTATGTTTACTGGGCAATAACCATTTTGAGGGCTTCTTTCCAATACATTTTCAAAGCACCGAATTGCCTACCTGGAGTGCAATGATCTTACGTGAGAGATGGCTAAGTTTATGTATAGTTAGCAGCAACTTATATTTAGCTAGGATATGCCTATTTATGCAAACAATTTTGTTGTGGAGTAGTTTGAGTGATGGGGCACTTCACAGGATGCTTTTATTTTTTTTCTTCTTTTTTAACAACTTTATTAGAGTATAATTGCCTTACAATGGTGTGTTAGTTTCTGCTTTATAACAAAGTGAATCAATTATACATATACATATGTTCCCATATCTCTTCCCTCTTGCGTCTCCCTCCCTCCCACACTTCCTATCCCACCCCTCTAGGTGGTCACAAACCACCGAGCTGATCTCTCTGTGCTATGTGGCTGCTTCCCACTAGCTATCTATTTTACGTTTGGTAGTGTATATATGTCCATGCCACTCTCTCACATTGTCACAGCTTACCCTTCCCCCTCCCCATATCCTCAAGTCCATTCTCTAGTAGGTCTGTGTCTTTTTTTTTTTAACATCTTTATTGGGGTATAATTGCTTTATAATGGTGTGTTAGTTTCTGCTTTATAACAAAGTGAATCAGTTATACATATACATATGTTCCCATAACTCTTCCCTCTTGCATCACCCTCCCTCCCACCCTCCCTATCCCACCCCTCCAGGCTGTCACAAAGCACCGAGCCAATATCCCTGTGCCATGCGGCTGCTTCTCACTAGCTATCTACCTTACTACGTTTGTTAGTGTGTATATGTCCATGACTCTCTCTCGCCCTGTCACAGCTCACCCTTCCCCCTCCCCATATCCTCAAGTCCGTTCTCCAGTAGGTCTGCGTCTTTATTCCTGTCTTACCCCTAGGTTCTTCATGACATTTTTTTCTCTTAAATTCCGTATATATGTGTTAGCATACGGTATTTGTCTTTTTCTTTCTGACTTACTTCTCTCTGTATGACAGACTCTAGGTCTAGCCACCTCATTACAAAGAGCTCAGTTTCGTTTCTTTTTATGGCTGAGTAATATTCCATTGTATATATGTGCCACATCTTCTTTATCCATTCATCCGATGATGGGCACTTAGGTTGTTTCCATCTCTGGGCTATTGTAAATAGAGCTGCAATGAACATTTTGGTACATGACTCTTTTTGGATTTTGGTTTTCTCAGGGTATATGCCCAGTAATGGGATTGCTGGGTCATATGGTAGTTCTATTTGTAGTTTTTTAAGGAACCTCCATACTGTTCTCCACAGTGGCTGTACCAATTCACATTCCCACCAACAGTGCAAGACGGTTCCCTTTTCTCCACACCCTCTCCAGCATTTATTGTTTCTAGATTTTTTGATGATGGCCATTCTTACTGGTGTGAGATGATATCTCATTGTAGATTTGATTTGCATTTTTCTAATGAATAATGATGTTGAGCATTCTTTCATGTGTTTGTAGGCAGTCTGTATACATTCTTTGGAGAAATGTCTATTTAGGTCTTCTGCCCATTTTTGGATTGGGCTGTTTGTTTTCTTGTTATTGAGCTGCATGAGCTGCTTGTAAATTTTGGAGATTAATCCTTTGTCAGTTGCTTCATTTGCAAATATTTTTTCCCATTCTGAGGGTTGTCTTTTGCTCTTGTTTATGGTTTCCTTTGCTGTGCAAAAGCTTTGAAGTTTCATTAGGTCCCATTTGTTTATTTTTGTTTTTATTTCCATTATTCTAGGAGGTGGGTCAGAAAGGATCTTGCTGTGATTTATGTCATAGAGTGTTCTGCCTATGTGTTCCTCTAAAAGTTTGATAGTTTCTGGCCTTACATTTAGGTCTTTAATCCATTTTGAGCTTATTTTTGTGTATGGTGTTAGGAAGTGATCTAATCTCATACTTTTACATGTACCTGTCCAGTTTACCCAGCACCACTTATTGAAGAGGCTGTCCTTTCTCCACTGCACATTCCCGCCACCTTTATCAAAGATAAGGTGTCCATATGTGTGTGGGTTTATCTTTGGGCTTCCTTTCCTGTTCCATTGATCTCTCTTTCCGTTTTTGTGCCAGTACCATACTGTCTTGATTACTGTAGCTTTGCAGTATAGTCTGAAGTCAGGGAGCCTGATTCCTCCAGCTCCTTTTTTCGTTCTCAAGATTGCTTTGGCTATTTGGGATCTTTTGTGTTTCCATACAAATTGCAAAATTTTTTGTTCTAGTTCTGTGAAAAATGTCAGTGGTAGTTTGATAGGGATTGCATTGAATCTATAGATTGCTTTGGGTAGTAGAGTCATTTTCACAATGTTGATTCCTCCAATCCAAGAACATGGTATATCTCTCCATCTATTTGTATCATCTTTAATTTCTTTCATCCGTGTCTTATAATTTTCTGCATACAGGTCTTTTGTCTCCTTAGGTAGGTTTATTCCTAGATATTTTATTCTTTTTGTTGCAATGGTAAATGGGAGTGTTTCCTTAATTTCTCTTTCAAATTTTTCATCATTAGTGTATAGGAATGCAAGAGATTTCTGCACATTAATTTTGTATCCTGCTACTTTACCAAATACATTGATTAGCTCTCGTAGTTTTCTGGTAGCATCTTTAGGATTCTCTATGTATAGTAACATGTCATCTGCAAATAGTGACAGCTTTACTTTTTCTTTTGCGATTTGGATTCCTTTTATTTCCTTTTCTTCTCTGATTGCTGTGGCTAAAACTTCCAAAACTATGTTGAATAAGAGTGATGAGAGTGGACAACCTTGTCTTGTTCCTGATTTTCGTGGAAATGCTTTCAGTTTTTCACCATTGAGGATGATGTTGGCTGTGGGTTTGTCATACATGGCCATTATTTTGTTGAGGAAAGTTCCCTCTATGCCCACTTTCTGCAGGGTTTTTAATCATAAATGGGTGTTGAATTTTGTCAAAAGCTTTCTCTGCATCTATTGAGATGATCATATGTTTTTTCTCCTTCAATTGGTTAATATGATGTATCACATTGATTGATTTATGTATATTGAAGAATCCTTGCATTCCTGGAATAAACCCCACTTGATCATGGTGTATGATCCTTTTAATGTGCTGTTGGATTCTGTTTGCTAGTATTTTGTTGAGGATTTTTGCATCTATATTCATCAGTGATATTGGTCTGTAGTTTTCTTTCTTTGTGACATCCTTGTCTGGTTTTGGTATCAAGGTGATGGTGGCCTCATAGAGGGAATTTGGGAGTGTTCCTCCCTCTGCTATATTTTGGAAGAGTTTGAGAAGGATAGGTGTTAGCTCTTCTCTAAATGTTTGATAGAATTCGCCTGTGAAGCCATCTGGTCCTGGGCTTTTCTTTGTTGGAAGATTTTTAATCACAGTTTCAATTTCAGTGCTTGTGATTGGTCTGTTCATATTTTCTATTTCTTCCTGATTCAGTCTTGGCAGGTTGTGCATTTCTACGAATTTGTCCATTTCTTCCAGATTGCCCATTTTATTGGCATAGAGTTGCTTGTAGTAATCTCTCATGATCTTTTTTATTTTTGCAGTGTCAGTTTTTACTTCTCCTTTTTCATTTCTAATTCTATTGATTTGAGCCTTCTCCCTTTTTTTCTTGATGAATCTGGCTAGTGGTTTATCTATTTTGTTTATCTTCTCAAGGAACCAGCTTTTAGTTTTATTGATCTTTGCTATTGTTTCCTTCATTTCTTTTCCATTTATTTCTGATCTGATTTTTATGATTCTTTCCTTCTGCTACTTTGGGTTTTTTTTTGTTCTTCTTTCTCTAATTGCTTGAGGTGTAAGTTTAGGTTGTTTATTCAAGATGTTTCCTGCTTCTTAAGGTGGGCTTGTATTGCTATAAACTTCCCCCTTAGAACTTCTTTTGCTGCATCCCATAGGTTTTGGGTCGTTGTGTCTCCATTGTCATTTGTTTCTAGGTATTTTTTAATTTCCTCTTTGATTTCTCCAGTGATCACTTCATTATTAAGTAGTGTATTGTTTAGCCTCCATGTGTTTGTATTTTTTACAGATCTTTTCCTGTAATTGATATCTAGTCTCATGGCGTTGTGGTCGGAAAAGAAACTTGATACAATTTCAATTTTCTTAAATTTACCAAGGCTTGATTTGTGACCCAAGATATGATCTATCCTGGAGAATGTTCCATGAGCACTTGAGAAAAATGTGTATTCTGTTGTTTTTGGATGGAATGTCCTATAAATATCAATTAAGTCCATCTTGTTTAAGGTATCATTTAAAGCTTGTGTTTCCTTATTTATTTTCATTTTGGATGATCTGTCCATGGGTGAAAGTGGGGTGTTAAAGTCCCTTACTATGAATGTGTTACTGTCGATTTCCCCTTTTATGGCTGTTAGTATTTGCCTTATGTATTGAGGTGCTCCTATGTTGGGTGCATAAATATTTACAATTGTTATATATTCTTCTTGGATCGATCCCTCGATCATTATGTAGTGTCCTTTTTTGTCTCTTTTAATAGTCCTTATTTTAAAGTCTATTTTGTCTGATATGAGAATTGGTACTCCAGCTTTCTTTGGGTTTCCATTTGCACGGAATATCTTTTTCCATCCCCTCACTTTCAGTCTGTATGTGTCTCTAGGTCTGAAGTGGGTCTCTTGTAGACAGCATATATAAGGGTCTTGTTTTTGTATCCATTCAGCCAATCTGTGTCTTTTGGTGGGAGCATTTAGTCTATTTACATTTAAGGTAATTATCGATATGTATGTTCCTATTCCCATTTTCTAAATTGTTTTGGGTTCGTTATTATAGGTCTTTTCCTTCCCTTGTGTTTCTTGCCTAGAGAAGATCCTTTAGCATTTGTTGTAAAGCTGGTTTGGTGGTGCTGAACTCTCTCAGCTTTTGCTTGTCTGTAAAGGTTTTAATTTCTCCATCAAATCTGAATGAGATCCTTGCTGGGTAGAGTAATCTTGGCTGCAGGTTTTTCTCCTTCATCACTTTCAGTATGTCCTGCCACTCCCTTCTGGCTTGCAGAGTTTCTGCTGAGAGATCAGCTGTTAACCTTATGGGGATTCCCTTGTGTGTTATTTGTTGTTTTTCCCTTGCTGCTTTTAATATGCTTTCTTTGTATTTAATTTTTGACAGTTTGATTAATATGTGTCTTGGCATATTTCTCCTTGGATATATCCTGTATGGGACTCTCTGTGCTTCCTGGACTTGATTAACTATTTCTTTTCCCATATTAGGGAAGTTTTCAACTATAATCTCTTCAAATATTTTCTCAGTCCCTTTCTTTTTCTCTTCTTCTTCTGGAACCCCTATAATTCGAATGTTGGTGTGTTTAATGTTGTCCCAGAGGTCTCTGAGACTGTCCTCAGTTCTTTTCCTTCTTTTTTCTTTATTCTGCTCTGCGGTAGTTATTTCCACTATTTTATCTTCCAGGTCACTTATCCTTTCTTCTGCCTCAGTTATTCTGCTATTGATCCCACCTAGAGTACTTTTAATTTCATTTATTGTGTTGTTCATCGTTGCTTGTTTCATCTTTATTTCTTCTAGGTCCTTGTTAACTGTTTCTTGCATTTTGTCCATTCTATTTCCAAGATTTCGGATCATCCTTACTATCATTATTCTGAATTCTTTTTCAGGTAGACTGCCTATTTCCTCTTCATTTGTTAGGTCTGGTGCATTTTTATCTTGCTCCTTTATCTGCTGTGTGTTTTTCTGTCTTCTCATTTTGCTTATCTTACTGTGTTTGGGGTCTCCTTTTTGCAGGCTGCAGGTTCGTAGCTCCCGCTGTTTTTGATGTCTGTCTCCAGTGGCTAAGGTTGGTTCAGTGTGTTGTGTAGGTTTCCTGGTGGAGGGAACTAGTACCTGTGTAGTGGTGGATGAGGCTGGATCTTGTCTCTCTAGTGGGCTGGTTCACGTCTGGTGCTGTGTTTTGGGGCGTCTGTGGCCTTATTATTATTTTAGGCAGCCTCTCTGCTAATGGGTGGGGTTGTGTTCCTGTTTTGCTAGTTGTTTGGCATAGGTTGTCCAACACTGTAGCTTGCTGGTCGTTGAGTGAAGCTGGGTGCTGGTGTTAAGATGGAGGTCTCTGGGAGATTTTCACCATTTGGTATTATGCGGAGCTGGAGGTTTCTTGTTGGCCAGTGTCCTGAAGTTGGCTCTCCTACCTCAG
The DNA here is from genome assembly GCF_949774975.1 of Lagenorhynchus albirostris. Lineage (NCBI taxonomy): Eukaryota > Metazoa > Chordata > Mammalia > Artiodactyla > Delphinidae > Lagenorhynchus > Lagenorhynchus albirostris. The sequence continues at coordinate 84,453,961 of NC_083106.1, read as the reverse complement.
AGGCAGAGCCGTGACTCCTGGCTGGAGCACCAAGAGCCTTTCATCCACACGGCTCAGAATAAACAGGAGAAAAAGTAGAGAGAATTAGTAGAAGTATGAGGAAAGAAAGAAGGAAAGGAGGGAAGGAAGGAAGGAAGAAAGAAGGAAAGAAAGAAAGAAGCAAAGAAGGAAAGAAGGCAAGAAGGAAAGAAAGGAGGGAGGGAGGGAGGGAGGAAGGAGGGAAAGAAGGAAAAAAGAAAGAAAGAAGATACAGTAAAAATAAAATAAAGTATAAAAAAGTTATTGAATTAAAAAATAATTAGAAAAAAAAAAGGGACGGATAGAACCTTAGGACAAATGTTGGAAGCAAAGCTATACAGACAAAATCTCATACAGAAGCATACACATACACCCTCGCAAAAAGAGGTAAAGGGGGAAAATCATAAATCTTGCTCTCAGAGATCACCTCCTCAATTTGGGATGATTCGTTGTCTAAAGGAGGGAAGGAAGGAAGGAAAGAAAGAAAGAATGAAGGTAAAGTATAATAAAGTTATTAAAATTAATTATTAAGAAAAAAAATTTTTAAAAAACCATGGACGGATAGAACCCTAGGACAAATGTTGGAAGCAAGACTGTACAGACAAGATCTCACACAGAAGCATACACATACACATTCACAAAAAGAGGAAAAGGGAAAAAAATCATAGATCTTGCTCCTAAAGTCCACCTCCTCAATTTGGGATCATTCCTTGTCTATTCAGGTATTCCACAGATGCAGGGTATATCAAGTTGATTGTGGAGCTTTAATCTTCTGCTTCTGAGGCTGCTGGGAGAGATTTCCCTTTCTCTCCTTTGTTCTCACAGCTCACAGGGGCTCAGCTTTGGATTTGGCCCTGCCTCTGTGGGTAGGTCGCTGGAGGGCGTCTGTTTTTTGCTCAGAAAGGACAGGGTTAAAGGAGCCGCTGATTCAGGGGCTCTGGCGCACTCAGGCTGGGGGGAAGGGAGGGGCACTGCGTGCGGGGCGGGCCTGCGGCGGCAGAGGCCAGCGTGACATTGCACCAGCCTGAGGTCCGCTGTGCGTTCTCCCGGGGAAGTTGTCCCTGGATCCCGGGAACCTGGCAGTGGCGGGCTGCACAGGCTCCGCGGAAGAGGGTTGTGGAAAGTGACCCGTGCTCGCACACAGGCCCCTTGGTGGCGGCAGCAGCAGCCTTAGCGTCTCCCGCCCGTCTCTGGGGTCCGTGCTTTTAGCTGCGGCTCGCGCCCGTCTCTGGGGTCCATGCTTTTAGCCGTGGCTCGCGCCCGTCTCTGGGGTCCGCACTTTTAGCCGTGGCTCGCGCCCGTCTCTGGGGTTCGTGCTTTTAGTCGCGGCTCACGCCCATCTCTGGAGTTCCTTTAAGCAGCGCTCTTAAACCCCTCTCCTCGTGCACCAGGAAACAAAGAGGGAAGAAAAAGTCTCTTGCCTCTTCGGCAGGTACAGACTTTTCCCTGGACTCCCTCCTGGCTAGCCATGGTGCACTAACCCCTTCAGGCTATGTTCAAGCCGCCAACCCCAGTCCTCTCCCTGCGCTCCGTCAGAAACCGAAATCCGAGCTTCAGCTCACAGCCCTGCCCGCCCCGGTGGGTGAGCAGACAAACCTCGCAGGCTGGTGAGTGCCTGTGGGCACCAATCCTCTGTGTGGGAATCTCCCTGCTTTGCCCTCCGCACCCATTGCTGTGCACTCCTCCGCGGCTCCGAAGCTCCCCCCTCCGCCTCCCGCAGTCTCCGCCCACGAAGGGGCTTCCTAGTGTGTGGAAACTTTTCCTCCTTCACAGCTCCCTCCCACTGGTGCAGGTCCTGTCCCTATTCTTTTGTCTCTGTTTTTTCTTTTTTTTCTTTTGCCCTACCCAGGTACGTGGGGAGTTTCTTGCCTTTTGGGAGGTCTGAGGTCTTCTGCCAGCCTTCAGTAGGTGTTCTATAGGAGTTGTTCCACGTGTAGATGTATTTCTGGTGTATCTGTGGGGAGGAAGGTGATCTCCGCATCTTACTCTTCCGCCATCTTCAAGGTTCCCCCCACAGGATGCTTTTAAAATGTCTTTCCACAAAACCATAAACAAAACAAAAAGACAACCTACAGAATGGAAGAAAATATTTGCAATGTTACTGACAAGGGATTAATTTCCAAAATATGCAAACACCTCATACAGTTTAATATCAAGAAAACAAACAACCCAATCAAAAAATGGGCAAAAGACCTAAATACACGTTTCTCCAAAGAAGATATACAGATGACCAACAGGCACAGGAAAAGATGCTCAATATCACTAATTTTTAGAGAAATGCAAATCAAAACTACAATGAGTTATCACTCATCACCAGTCAGAATGGCCATCATTAAAAGGTTTACAAATAATAAATGATGGAGAGGGTGTGGAGAAAAGGGAACCCTCTTACACCATTGTTGGGAATGTAAATTGGTACAACCACTATGGAGAAAAATATAGAGGTTCCTTAAAAAACTAAAAATAGAGTTACCACATGACCAGCAATCCTACTCCTGGGCATATATACAGAGAAAACTCCAATTCAAAAAGATACATGCACCCCAATGTTCCTAGCAGCACTATTTACAATAGCCAAGAAATGGAAGCAATCTAAGTGTCTGTCAATATATGAGTGGATAAAGAAGATATGGTACATTTATGCAATGGAATATTACTCAGCCATAAAAAGAATGAGATAATGCCATTAGTAACAACATGGATGGACATAGAGATCATCATATTAAATGAAGTAAATCAGACAAAGACAAATTTCATATGATATCACTTATATGTGGAATATTCAAAATGATACAAATGAATTTATTTACAGACATAGAAAACAAACTTATGGTTACCAAACAGGAAAGGGGAGGGAGAGATAAATTAGTTTGGGATTAACATATACACACTATTATATATAAAATAGAGAAACTACAAGGACCTACTGCATAGCACAGGGAACTATACATGATACCTTGTAATATTAAGGAAAAATAATCTGAAAAATAATGTATATATATATATATATATATATAATCTGAATCACTTTGTTATACACCTGAAACTAACACAATATTGTAAATCAACTATACTTCAATACTTCAATTAGAATAAAATCAAATAAAATAAAGAGGCAAAAATTGTCTTTCCATATATGAAGCCACAAGGGTAGGCTGTAACACATAGATATTAACAGGAAAATAAGGCAAAGGAGGAGATTGTGATAGTAACTCAGCACTTCATTAGGAAAAATTGTGTCTGAACAAAGGAGAAATATTTTCATAGAGGAATAGGAGGTTCCTGGACAGTGTAAAAATTTAAACCTCAAACTCTGCTCTACAGATGAAAATACATCTCTTATCTAAGGCATACAGTGATCTCAGATAAAGTGACTATAGAGCACTATGACTGGCTATTACTTTCGCTCTGGAATTTTAGAAAAAAACTTTAAAGACAAGGTCTTATATTAAGAATACAATGAGTAAAATATTCATTCAGATCAAGTTATATACTCTGTACACAAATCAAGATTAACTTATATGAATGTACCCAGTTAGTCATTTAAAATTCGAAAATAAATAAAACTAAAAGTGATACAAATATTTTGTTTGTCCTCACCCTCTTCCCTTTCCCTGGAAGAAGCATTTTAATTTTCATATAATTTACTAGTGTACTAAATTATGTCCTCTGGCTTGAATAAATTAATATGATTTCATCTTCGGGAGCAGATTATTATCCCCAGAACATTTTATAATTACACATTCTTTCAAATATATTTAATATCAACATTTCTAAATTTCACCCCTGCTGTAATTGTACCACATTTGACAGACAGTTACAGAGGAATGAAGGTGCATTAGATTGGTCTGTTGTAAAGCATTTTTTTTTCATATTAAAAGTTTTCCAAAGAAAGGTAATATCTTTCTTTGTAGCAAATAGGAAGAAACTAAGGTTTCTTAGTTTCTTACCATATTTATGCTTCATCTAAATCTTAGTGATATAATAATTTTCCTTTCTTTAAAAATGATTTGTAATTACAAAGACTCTACCGACTCTTCATATTGTTCCGGGATTTTGGCAAACTATATTTATTCTTCCATCTGCGATTTTTAAAAAAAGATTTTAAAGAAAATTTTTAGATTTTTAAAGAAAAGGCTGAAATTGTGTTAGCAGATTTTGGCAAATGTATTGTTTAGGAAAGATTACTGAGCTGCTTCTAACTGAGCCAGAATACCCAGTCTTGTTTCATCCTGGAAAAACAAAAGCAGACATGAAGATTTCCCTGTTGCACTCAACAAGCTTGCTGAACTCACACAGAATGTAGCACTTGCTCAGAATCATACCTAATGATTTCCTCCACAGCCAGACCGGAAACCCAAAGCTCTTTAATATTCTGGTATCATTATTCTCATTTTCTATAATTTAACAACTTTTCATTTTATTCTTAATGGAAAAGTCATGCAATATTGAGCAGTAACTGCTGTTAATTTCCTGCTGTATATCATTTGCATTTTTTGTTGCTGTTGGAGAGTAATTAACATGCTCTAATTATCATACTGATTGTCTTTCTTAGCTTATGAGGATATAGTCATCTCAACCCTCGTTAATCTTACAATTGTATATTTTATTGTTCCCAATAATAATATCCTGGGATATACAAGACTTAAATTATTACAAAAAAAAAAAAAGTTGTGTGATTCTGCAGTAGTAGATTTTCTAAATGGTTCAATTTAGAAGAGAATATTGTAAGTTTTTATAGTTCCTAACAAAAAACACAGAATTATTTCTGTGGCAGGACAATGCTATCCTTTCCTGCAAAGTGAATTGCAGTTATATTATGCTATTATCACACAAGAAAATGTTTTCTTGTATTCCATTCATATTGTATCTTTTATTTCTTCATATTACAGAGGTTTATGTTAAAATTTGCTATGAATATACTTGTGATGTGTAATAAAAAGCTTCTTTTGCAAGAATTTTTAACACATTACATTCTTTCTACCCAAAATAACATTTTTCTTAATTTAAAATATTTACTTTGTAAATCCTAATATTCTCAACTAAAATTTTATAAAATTGTGTGGAGACAGAAAAAAGATGAAAGAAATCAGTGATTTTAAATATTACCAAAAAAACTATAGATAGTACAAAAATTCTTAATAGTACAAAAAATTGTCGACAATGTTCAACTCATATTTTATGTCCAAACCTACCCTCAGCATAGCTAGCTTCATAATTATGGGCTAGTTTGTATGTTCATTTGGTGAAGAACAGAGTTCCTTTTAGAATAGAGTCATTATTTATAACAGATGTTATTATATCCAAGGAATGCTATTCCAAAAAACTTATAGACAATGAGAAATATAACTCATTTCCTTATTAACTTCCATTTGGTTCCAATCATCAGTGTATTCTGTACCATGAGAAGGGTCACAAACGAAAGTACAAAGATGACCTATATGTAAACCACTAAACAAAGGTGCTCTTTTTACTTTATTGAGCTTTAAAAAAGAGTATAAATTAATATAGTGTATCAAAAAACAATAAAATGGATTATTAAAAAAATGATAATTTCTTTCTATATTCACAAGGACATTTTTTGGTCATAAAGGCAGGTATGCAAATCACACTTGCAAAAAAATCAGTGGAGATTAATGTTGGACTACATTCTTACTGAATTCTAATCGTGACTGCACCATTTATCTGTACTCTGATAATTTACAAGTTATTAAAAAATATTTGGACCTTATTTTCCTTTTCTCTTAAATGGAGATAGCATTAACATCTATCCCAGAAGGTTGGTTTGACTATTAAAAGAAATATGACATCAGGAGAAAAAGCTCAGAGAGAAAAACCTCGGAAAAAGAGCTCAGTAAAAAAAAAAACTGGCTAGGGCTTCCCTGGTGGTGGAATGGTTGAGAGTCCGCCTGCTGATGCAGGGGTTCGTGCCCCGGTCCGGGAAGATCCCATATGCCGCGGAGTGGCTGGGCCCGTGAGCCATGGCCGCTGAGCCTGTGCGTCCGGAGCCTGTGCTCCACAACGGGAGAGACCACAACAGTGAGAGGCCCACGTACCGAAAAAAAAAAAAACAACAACTGGCTATTAATAGGTTATTTTTAAAAGGAGCTTTAAGTGGACATAATTGTCTTCAGGAAGGTTTGAACTCTGTTCTCAAGCTGCATCCTCAGAGCGAGGCTTGCTTTGTCTCTGTCTCAGCTCCATTCTTTCCGTGTTTGTTTTACTCTCCATCTGCACTGGGTCACAGAATCACTCTAGCACTCTCAGCCTCACATGTTCTCAGGTTCAAATCCAAAAATGCCCTTCAAACATCAAATGACCTGAATCCTATTCCCAAACCCTGAGTTACTGTGACCAAAGACATAAACCCACAACTGGCTTAAAATCCACAATCACATGTTTTCACACGTGCAGAGATGAATTTCCACCCAAACCACATATGCCATTAGAATGACTGAGATTTTAATCCCCAGATGAAAACTCCAGATCTTTACCACAAATTTGACGCCTGGATAGTGGAGACCCAAATAATAAAGCTAGCAAGCAAGGAAAAAGCTGACGATGGTTATGTATAAGATTCCTATGATATAAATGATATTGATCTAGCTTGGTTTAACATAAAAAAAGTGTGTGTGGCTTAAGCAAACCTTCTAAACTCTAAGAATCTCACGTTCTTCATCAACTGGAAAAGTAATGATTTCTCCTCAGTTTTTGTGCCACAATAGAGATGGTACCTATAAAATGCTTAGCATAGTGTTTGACAGAGAAGTATTATATGGTAGATAAATGCTACATTAAAATGATGCAGCAATTATAAAAAATAATAAACTACTGAGAGAAATCCAAAAGTTTAATATTAGAAATTGGTTTGAAAACTGTTTTATTTGTATAATGTAAAAACAAGCAGTAATTAAAATGGTTTGGAGACTGAATAAATTTATAGATAAGATTGCTATATCATTAAAGGAGAATATAAAAGTTAAAAGTATGGTTAGTATAATCTTTATGGACACTTAAAAATCTTATATATGTATAAAAAGATAAATAAGGAAAGGGCATTTTTCAAATCTGTAAGAACCATCTCAACCAGACAGGAAGACCTTTGGAAGCAAAGAGAAAGAAGCAAGCCCCTTCTCTGGCCTCCAGCCTTCCTTTTCCACTTCCACCCCCGTGTGGCACAGGTTAAGGGGGAGGTAGCTGGCAAAGCAGGAATGTGGTTTGCAGGGCCAAATATCAACCATCTCAAAGCAAATTGTGGAAGGTGATTTTGGATCTGAATCACAAAAATAACTGACCCAGGTAATTAGATTGATACCAAATTTTTTATCAATGGAACAATAGAAGAAATAAAGGAATCTAGGATACAAAGTGGTAACATATTTAACGTGATTAAAGAAAATAACCATTGAACCAGAATTTTCACCCACTGTCAATATCTCATGAGAAGTAAAGTGAAATACACAAGTTTTGAAAAAATAGTGAGAAAAAATGTTAGGGGAAGACAAATACTAAACAAGAACAAGAATGTGCTCATTAAGCAGATGGAAAAGATTTTAATTGCTTTAACAAAGACTAAATAAAAACAAGATAGGTGGTCACAAAGCACCAAGCTGATCTCCCTGTGCTATGCGGCTGGGAGGGTGGGAGGGAGGGAGATGCAAGAGGGAAGAGATATGGGGACATATATACATATATATATGTATATATATCAGATATATATATCTGATTCACTTTGTTGTAAAGAAGAAACTAACACACAATTACTTTAGTAAAGTAATTATACTCCAATGAAGATGTTAAAAAAACAAACAACAACAACAACAACAAAACAAGATAGAACTCTTTATTTCTCTTCCAAATGGCAAAGTCTAAACCGAGAAACAATGTAGGGAAGCAGGGTGGGTTTCCTCTACGAGTCCAGGAACACAGATTCATC